>NC_141691.1:1016878756-1019278756 GCF_964263255.1 Lissotriton vulgaris | reverse complement strand
ATCTCATTTGACATTACTGATCCTCCTCCTCTCTCAAAGACATCCACAGACTCAACGATGTCCTAAATGAAGTGCAAGTCTGGCTGACAAAGAATCACCTGAAACTCAACCCCGATAAGACAGAAACACTCCTCATCTCAAACAAAGAAGATAACCCTCAAATCACCGAGTGGCTAAAGTCGATCGATGCTCTCAAAGGTAACCTCACGCTAGCCGACTCTGTTAAATCCCTGGGCTTCACCCTAGACCCCAAACTAACCCTGACAAACCACATCAAGAACTCAGCGAAAAGCGCATTCTTCAACCTCAGACTTTTGAACAAAATTAAACCTTACATTCCCAACAAGGACCTCAAACTAGCCACGCAGTCTCTAGTTTTATCAAGACTGGACTATGGGAACTCAATCCTAACAGGCATCCCCAAATCGCACCTGGCACTACTAAAAACAACACTTCACGCGGCAGCAAGAATGATCACAGGCTGCAAAAAATATGACCACATCTCCCCGGCCCTCAAAGAACTCGAATGGCTCCCTGCGGAAATGCGAAGTACCTTCAGAATGGCCTGCCTAACCCACAAGGCCCTCCACACTGGCAAACCGGAATACCTGGCTACCAAGCTCAAAAAAGCAGGCCAAGCCAGAAATTTGAGAAGCTCTAACTCTCTGCTGCTCATCCTACCAAAAACCAGAAGGAAGAGAACTGCGGACTGCTCTTTCTCAGGAAATGCCCCCAAAATATGGAACGCCATCCCCCGCACATCAGAACTCTACCGTCCTATGCAGAATTCAAGAGCCAACTTAAATCCTTGTGCCTTATCCGCTCCCTTGGTTGTGGATAACTTGGAGCTGCAAACGTCTCAGAATCCGTGCGGTAATGTTGAATCCAGCACCAAGAAGCCCTGCTGTCCGAACTTTTCTTCTTTCCAAATTGTCTCTAGCCGATTGCTTTTATTGGGTTTGTCTCATGTTGTTCTCTTTTTCATGTCCTCTACTGTGAAGCGCTCTGATACCTTCGGGTCTTGTTAGCGCTATAGAAAACTTCTAAATAAATAAATAAATAATAAATATCACTGATGATATCATTCATGTGATAATACGTTGAACCTCTTCAGACTCTAATATAACCTTACATACACTCAGTGTAAACAGACACTCACAGACTGTCACTCATCCATGGAGTTACTCACACACCTAGTCAGTCATGCAAAGAATCAATCACACCTCCATTTCCTCAACTATACAGTTATACACACCTTACTTATTCAAACATATACTAACACATACTTACTCTTTTATACAATCCTTGATTGAAGTTCACAATGATCCATACAGCCACTCACACATTCACTGGCTCTTATGCACAGTTATTTATATATGTCAACTCTCACATGTATTGTGTTTTACATATGTACTTACTTTGACATGTAGCACTGAGATATCCACTCACTCACCAATACACTCATGCACACAGCTGCCCATACAGCTGTTTCCACCTGCAATTTAGAACCCATACATCTAGTGAATCAACTGCTCACACATCTATGCACATAGTCACACACCTCCCAGCCACCTACACACACACTCACTCTCCCATACAAATACTTGGGCAACCAATCAATAACCCATATAGTTAATCATATAGCTACTGATCAACACATGCAGCAGTTTACAGAACAACAGATATAATGATGCTCAAATTAAGACAGTTTAGTCACTAACCCATGCACTCAGTGAGACACATTTAATCACTCTCTCATACAGTCAGTCATGCACCTACTAAATCTATCATCCAGACATTTATACATCCACTCATTCTTCAATATGTAAGACATATTTTAACTTTACAGAAACATACAGTCACTGGATGATGTCATCAGTGATGTCATCAGTGATGTCACTGACCATGTCGTGAATGATGTAATATGTGACATCATCAGCAGTGGATTGCGGGTGCGCGATATATAGTTAGTGCAACTAACTATATATGCGAATTTCAATGGTTTTGTGCGAGTAAAATAAGGTTTTGTAAATGCTAATCCCTAACTATATATGGTCTATAACCTATGGTTTTTTCATTGAATTTTCAAGGTTTTGTAAATGCTAATTCCTAACTATATATGGTCTATAACCTATGGTTTTTTCATTGAATTTCAATGGTTTTTTAATAGCAAATATCAAAAGCTGTAAAATGTATTCTTATTTTAATGGAAAAATATATTTTATATGTATTTAATATAATTTATTTATGTATATATTTTTTTTAATTATTTTTTTTTTGTTTCGCTACCGGTCCGCGCACCGGGTAGCTTCCCGTTCGCTCAATTTGGTTCCGCGAACCGGTAAACGTTCCGTTAGCGCAACTACCGTGTCAGAAAACAACATCGTGACGCGTCGCGTAAGCGCGACGTATCGCGTTGCCGCGTAATGCGTCTTATGACGCGCCGCGTTAGCGCACCCGGAAGCGTTCTGGAACGCAAACCGAGGCGCGAAGCGCAGCTACCCGGAAGCGCTCCGGGTGCGTAGCGGGACGCGCAACGTAAGCGTAACAAGTCATGTGATTTGAAAATAACACTTTTCATTGGTTGATTTCACTTTTGGTTTCCTAATGATGTAAGGCTAGGTCATATGACCTAAAAATAACACTTTTCATTGGTTTAGAACATCCACTGGGCTCACAGGTATGCTGAAAACAGAAATGTACACAACCTCAATTTACAAAATGTGGAAATCAAATGGATTTGCCAAAGAGGATTGAGATACATTTGCCAAACCCTGACCTCTTAATAGTGCACTGTGGAGGAAATGATTTGGGCACTTTGACAGGGGTAGGTCTGGAAATGCTCTTAACGGACACCTTTGAGCAATTAATGGCACTTTTCCCTCAAACTGCCTTGGTATATTCCAATATATGCCAAAGACGGAAATGGAGGTGGTCCAATCAAATTTGTCCACAAATTGAGAAAGCGAGGAAGCATGTAAATAAGTCTGTTTCAGCTTATATGAGAGACCATGGAATGGGCACCATATACAACAATAACTTGCGTTATTACATGCAAGATATCTACAGAGGAGATGGTGTGCACTTCTCAGATGAGGGAAACAGAGTTTTCATTCAAAATGTAAGACTGTGTATTGGTACCTACTTATAAGTACCTAGAACTTACACAGAACCCAAAAGCTCTTTTCAGAGCTACCTTAACTATAATTACTTTTTTAAAATTTCAAATGTACCTTTTTTCACAAATTTTTACTTATGTTCGCTTCCCGGTTCGCTACCCGGTTCGCGTACCGGCAGCTAACCGCGCAAAAAAAAAAAAAAAAAAATTCGACATATATGAGCCTCCTCAGCTACCCTCAGAAAACCTAGGGGGTCAAGATACGTCTCCCGTGCCCCCTTATACCCATTACCCACATTGTTATTCCTCCATCTTGTGATTAAATTTGTCCAAAACACAAAATGGCGAACTCCCGTTACGCTACCGGTAAGCTACCTCGGTAGCGCTTCTACAACGAAAAATCGCTAATTTTTTTTCTTTTTTCTTTTTTGCCCCGCGGGGCACTTTAATATCCCCCTCATCAATCCTAGGGGGTCAGGAGGGGTCTACCTTCCCTTCTTTCGATAAATTCCCCCTTCGTTTTTCTCCACCTCTTGTCTCTCGATCCTACCGGGAGACAAGATGGCGGCCGATCCGGACTGTTTAGAATGTTGACAGACACCGGAGAGCCAATCAGCTTCGCTTCGCGAAGTTCCGTTACGCGTCAGGTACGCGAACCGGAGCGCTAACCGGAGCGCTGTTACAGATATATCTGTTTTTTAAAACGTTAATTTCTAAAAATCCACTGGAGCACATATATTGAGACATAGCAAAGGCACGTCGGGCAAACCATATCTACAATTTTGCCAAGTTTCGTGTAAATCCATTCAGCCGTTCGAGCTAAAAGTGATTCCAACCGCCCTATGGAAAAATGAATGGGAAAAACGCGTTTTGGGACCCCCCTTTTTTCTCGGCCCCCTGTTGACGAAAGCCCCCCAAATTTTTCAGGGGCTGCTCATAAACAAAATGTGCCATTTTCCTGAAAATTGCAGCCAATTCCGTCAACAAACGCCAAAGTTATTCGACATAGAATTTTCAGAAATCCCATAGGAAAAAAATCCTAACTATATATACCTACTGTCGACCGGTTTTTTACGTGTGAGCAAGGTCTCCGTAGAGACCGAAACGCGTAAGGTGTTGCTGGCTTGCTGTAACAATGAAGGAATAAATCGAACAAATCTGCAAAAAACGTGTGTGGTTGTAATTTTGGATACCCGAGAGTGCATGAAGAGATAACTCCCTGAAAGGGGAAAACTGAATGAATTTAAAACGCGGCTGGTCCCGCCGCGCTTCGCTTACACCGCCTTAGTGCACCCGGAAGCCTGTATTTCGGATCAGACGGAAGGTGATATATATATATATATATATATATATTCAATGAAAAAACCATAGGTTATAGACCATATATAGTTAGGGATTAGCATTTAAAAAACCTTATTTTACTCACACAAAACCATTGAAATTTGCATATATAGTTAGTTGCACTAACTATATATCGCGCACCCGCAATCCACTGCTGATGATGTCACATATTACATCATTCATGACATGGTCAGTGACATCACTGATGACAACTCAAATGACATCACTGACAACATCACTGATGACATCATTCATGTGTTAATACGATGAACCTCTTCAGACTCTAATATAACCTTAGATACACTCAGTGTAAACAGACACTCACAGATTGTCACTCATCCATGGAGTTACTCATACACCTAGTCAGTCATGCAAAGAATCAATCACACCTCCATTTCCTCTACTATACAGTTATACACACCTTACTTATTCAAACATATTCTAACTCATATTTACTCTCTTTTACAATCACTGATACAAGTTTTAAATGATCCATGCAGCCACTCACACATTCACTGGCTCTTAAACACAGTAATTTGTATATGTCAACTCTCACTTGTACTGTGTTTTACAAATGTACTTACTTTTGACATGTAGCACAGACATATCCATTCACTCACCAATACACTCATGTACACAGACAACCACCCATACAGCTGTTTCCACATACATCTAGTGAATCAACTGTTCACACATCTATGCACAGAGTCACACACCTCCCAGCCACCCCCACACACACACTCACTCTCCCATACAAAATACTTGGGAAACCAATCAATAACCCATATAGTTACTCATATAGGTACTGATCAACACATGCAGCACTTTACAGAACAACAGATATAATGATGCATAAATTAAGACAGTTTAATCACTAACCCATGCACTCAGTGAGACACATTTAATCACTCTCTCATACAGTCAGTCATGCACCTACTAAATCCTTCATCCAGACATTTATACATCCACTCATTCTTCAATATGTAAGACATATTTTAACTTTACAGAAACATACAGTCACTGGATGTTGTCATCAGTGATGTCATTTTATTTGTCATCAGTGATGTCATCAGTGATGTCACTGACCATGTCATGAATGATGTAATATGAGACATCATCAGCAGTGGATTGCGGGCGCGCGATATATAGTTAGTGCAACTAACTATATATGCCAATTTCAATCGTTTTGTGTGAGTAAAATAAGGTTTTTTAAATGCTAATCCCTAACTATATATGGTCTATAACCTATGGTTTTTTCATTGAATTTTCAAGGTTTTGTAAATGCTAATTCCTAACTATATATGGTCTATAACCTATGGTTTTTTCAGTGAATTTCAATGGTTTTAAAATATCAAATATCAAAAGCTGTAAAATGTATTATTCTTTTAAAGGAAAAATATATTTTATATGTTTTTAATATAATTTTTTTATGCATCTGCCAAACCCTGACCTCTTAATAGTGCACTGTGGTGGAAATGATTTGGGCACTATGACTGGGGTTGGTCTGGAAATGCTTTTAAAGGACACCTTTCATCAATTGATGACACTTTTTCCCCAAACTGCCTTGGTGTATTCCTATATATGCCAAAGACAGAAATGGAAGTGGTCCAACCAATTTTGTCCACAATTTGAGAAATCACGGAAACATGTGAATAAATCTGTTTCTGCTTACATGAGAGACTATGGAATGGGTTCAATAATCAACAATAACTTGCGTTTCAACATGCAAGACATCTACAGAGGAGATGGTGTGCACTTGTCAGATGAGGGGAATAGAATATTCCTCCTGAATTTAAGACTGTGCATTGTAACCTACTTGAAGGTACCTAAATCAGCCACAGAACCCAATAGCTCTTTTCAGAGCTACCCTACCTCTGATCATTCTAAACATTTATCTTTTTCTCAGTTTTTTCACTATTTTTCACCAAAGTACGCTCCCCGGTAGTTAGGCTTCTATGGTATAATTATGAATTTACTTAGTCTTCATCACAGGCACTTTTTATTAGTTCTACTTCCTGCCTGAATCCATACAGTGCCCAAAGATAACTTCACTGTTAAAAACTCACAAGTACCTGTCTGAACTTAAACCCAACAGTAACCTATCTCTACTGATATATTTATTTTTTATGCAATTTACCGCAAGAAAATGGAAGCACAACAGAAAGAAAATAATATTTCCTTTCAAATTAAGATTGAAAACAATCCAAAGGAAGAAAATGAAGAAATTGACTTTTTGGATGACACATTAGACCAATAATTAATTAAATGTGTTGAAGAATGTGAATCATGGAATGAAAAGGAGGACATTCCTGATGAATTAATGTTACAAATTCTTTTAGATTTTGAAAAATCAGAACAATAAATGTAATTTTTCAAAGTTAAAATTGTTTGACACATTATTCTTTTTTATATGAAAATTATGAAATAGTACCCAAAAAGATATAATATAAAGTGAGACTTAAAATATACTGTGCATCTTTTTTGTGTTACATAGTAAGTTTGCTCATAGTTACTTCCTTTCTCCAAGTATATTATCTCAAATGTGTATTTATCATCTCTTTATCATCTCCTGCCTCCATATTGTTTCTGCTTTCCTGACAGACTATGGTATGAATTCCATATACCACAATAACTTCTGAAACAACATGCAAGATATCTACAAAGGAGACGGTGTATATTAATTTTTAGACTCTGCATTGGTACCTACATGTTGCTACTTAAATAAAAAAAATTTAAAAAAACAACAAAAAGAACAATCAATAAACATACAATATTTGAAAATTCTATCATTCTTTTTTCCCCATATTACGCTCCCCGGACCGCTTCCCGGCAAAAAAAGATTTTTTTTTTTTTTTTTTTGCCCCGCGGGGCCCTTTTAAAGCCCCCACATCAAACCTAGGGGGTCAGGGAGGATCTACTCTGCCCCCTTATGGTCATTTCCCCCTTTGTTTTGGCCACCTCTTGTGTCTCGATCCTACCGAGACAAAAGATGGCGGCCGCTCCGGACTGTTTAGAATGTTTACAGACACTGGGGAGCCAATCAGCTTTCCGCGCGCAAGTTGCGTAGCGCTCCCGGAGCGCTCTCCGGTGCGCGTACCGGGGCGCGCTTACAGATATATATATATTTTTTTAACCTAAATTACTCAAAATCCACTATTGCACATATCTTGAGACCTAGCAAAGGCACATCGGGCTACCAGTCCCTACAATTTTGCCAAGTTCCATAGAAATCCATTCAGCCGTTCGAGCTAAAAGTGAGTCCAACCGCCCTATGGAAAACTCAATGATAAAAACACGTTTTGGGACCCCCCTTTTTTCTCGGCCCCCACTTCACGAAACACCCCCCAAACTTTCAGGGGACGCTCAGAAACAAAATTTGCCATTTTCCTGAAAATTTCAGCCAATTCCGTCCTTCAACGCCAAAGTTATTCACCATAGAATTTTCAGAAATCCCTATTCAAAAAAATCCTAACTATATATACCTACTGGCGACCGCCAGTAGGTAATATATATATATATATATATATATATATATATATATATATATATATATATATATATATATATATATATATATATATATATAAATTATATATTTGTTTAAAACATGAGGCTCGTGAGCTTTAGCTGTCTTCAGGCCAGATTTACAGAGAGGACAAGGGAGAACGTGACTGTAAAGGGTATA
Organism: Lissotriton vulgaris; assembly: GCF_964263255.1. Classification (NCBI taxonomy): domain Eukaryota; kingdom Metazoa; phylum Chordata; class Amphibia; order Caudata; family Salamandridae; genus Lissotriton; species Lissotriton vulgaris. The sequence continues at coordinate 1,019,270,612 of NC_141691.1, read as the reverse complement.
TATTTGAGGTGGCCAGTGGAGTGATATTAAGGTGTAGCCAGATGCTGTCGAAGCAAAGTGTTTTTAGACAAGATGGAGGGTGCTTCTCGCATCTAGACTGGGAAAGAAACTTGAGTCTCACTTTCACTTTCTTGCATCTATTGCTCTTCAGTCTTGCAGTTTACAGGCAAGGACAGATGTGGCCATCAGCATCAGTGATAGAAATCTAATGTTCATTGATTAAACATAGTTAATGTACTCTTTTTTTAAATTTTAAATTAAAGCAGAAATATTCTTTGGAGACAGCATCTTATTCAAAACACTTTAGCAAACAACTAACACCTAGTAACACTCGCCACTCTCACTCCCTTAAACCCCATGCCCCTGAAGCAAATCTCCTAGCACTTCTAAAGATCATTGATAGAATTTAAAAAATGAAAGATCGCATTCCAAGCAGCTGATATTTATTTACACGTTGTGCTCCTAGCTGTCTCTGAGCACTTTGTAGAGGGGAAAAAGTATGCATGAGTCTACAGAGGGCACAGTTGCGAAGTTGAAAGGCGCTGTGACTCTGCATTGTCTTTTTAAGGCAGGTGATGTGGTTGTGGGCGAGATCATGTGTTTGATATACACTTATTTTTTTTTATTTACAGGGGCTCTGTATTGCAATCTAGTATTCATCTCTGTCTACTTGGAAAATGCTGTCTGCATTGTGCATATGTTAAGTTTGACATATTATTTTAATATGGCCTGTCGAGAGGGAGATGCATTTGTGGGCCTGGGCCAATGTATTGGAATCTGCTAAAAGAGGCAATCTTGGACTCGGAATGTAGGGGTAGATTTCCGAAACTTTTGCGCTGGATTCGCATCATAAAAGTGACATTAACCGGCACACAATGTTTTTTTCCTAATTTACTTTCCAGTGCAAAACTTGTTTTGTGCTGGAAAGTACTCTGAAAGTAACCCAAAGCAGCGCGAAGCACTGTTTTATGTTACCTAGTGCCAATGGGGCGTTATATGATAGGTGGTACATGGGCATTCCCATGTTACCATTCATTCGTTTTGACACAAAACCCTATCCAAAAACAATAGTAGACAGTGTTTAGTGCCAAAAGTTAACACCATTTGAAAGGAGGTGTTCAGAAAAGAAATGTTTTTATTTCCCATTTCTTTTCCGACTTTGCTTACCTACTGCACTGTGCAGCACACATGTAAAGTAGGAAAGGTTTAAGTGTGTTTAAGCATCGTATTTTGTACTTGATGGGTACATTTTCAGTACAAAGCCTATGGTACACTCAGGCACACAACCTTGCATTATGGAGCAAAAGTGTGTGTCTGGCGCACAGCGGCTGAAATGTGCGCTCGAACTCCGTAGAGTGGAAAAGAGAGCAATTTCTCTGTAGATATGACACTCTTCTGCTCCCTCCCTGCCACGCAACACAGTGCAGCATTATTGCTGATGTGTTGCCTTCTGTGACTTTTTAAAAATCTCGGACATAGAGTACAGTCTGCAGCAGCAAGGAGTGTAGTGAACCAGACACGATAAGCTTTAGCTGCTAGGTTTTGCAGAGAACGCATAGACACTTGGCAAAAATCCGCACTCAGGTTACAGTGTTGTATGTGATATATTCAAAGAAATCTATATTTGTTAATTTATTTATGTATGTTTTTATGTAGAGTTTTATAAAGCACTGATACATGACCGTGGTTATATGGTCAAATGAAAGGAGACTGGATTAAGCAGGTTAAAGTCCAGCCAGATGTTAAGGATGCCTCTAGCTCCAGCATCCATTGATCTCTACCCTGGAATGAATATGGTCCAGCTTTACTTTGGACTAAGGTTTTGATGCAAGAGGAGACAGGTAGCAATTAGCGGCTTCAAAGTGTGCACCATCTATTTACAACGGTTCACTGATAGAATAACCATATCACACATATCGATGTCTAAATATCAAGAAAGAAAAAAGAATACAAAAATATTGACTCCTATACCTAAACAGGTAAGTATAAAAATATAAATAAAAAATTTGGATGTAAAATATGTAGATGTAAAAATATTGATTTAAATATATATCTGAAATAAATTAATATATATTCAATATATTAATTCTTGTTATGAATTTTAACAAAATAAATTACAATTTATAATAATTTTTACAAAATATAACAAATAAACGTAATAAAAAAATAAACGTGCAAACATAATTTATACGTATAAATAGATTTAATTTAAAATAATTTAAAAACTATTATCTTTAATTTATTTTAAAATTGTAAAATATATAAAAATAATATATATAGATATAAATATATGAATAATTTAAAATATAAAAAACACATTCTAGAATAAAATAAAACATTAAACTATAAAGAAATTGAAACTTAAATTGCCCAATACAGTAAGTGCAACAGCAGAGAAAGTGTTAGATAGCAAAATAATTAAATTTGCTATTCCAACTCCAGTAAGTGCAACTAAAGGGAAAGTGTTGCATACCAGAAGGAAAAAATACTTCTCCCACTCCAGTAAGTTCAACAGTAGGGAAAGTGTTGGATAGTGGAGGGGTACAAATTACTATTCCCACTCCAGTAACTGCAACAGTAGGGAAAGTGCTGGATAGCAGAGGGGTATAAATTACTATTCCCACTCCAGTGAGTGCAACAATAAAATAAGTATAGGATAGCAGAGAAGTAAACATTACTATTCCAACTCCAGAGAATACAACAGTAGGGGAAATGTTTTATTACAGTGGGGTAAAAAATACTATTCTTACTCCAAGGAGTGCATCGCTAGAGAAAGTGTTGGATAGAAAAATAATTACATTTATTATTCCAACTCTAGTGAGTGCAACTGTTGGGAAAGTGTTGGATAGCGGAGGGGGAAAAAACTATTCCCACTCCAAAGAGTGCAACAGGAGCGAAAGTGTTGGATAGCGGAGTACAAATTACTATTCCCACTCCACTGAGTGCAACAGTAGAATAAGTATTGGATAGCTGAGAGGTATAAAGTACGATTCCCACTCCAGTAAGTGCAACAGTAGGGAAAGTGTTGGATAGCAAAGGGTTAAAAAATTACTATTCCCTCTCGAGTAAGAGCAACAGTAGGGAAAGTGTTGGATAGAGAAGATGTAAAAATTACTATCCCCTCTCCAAAGAGTGCAACAGTAGGGAAAAAGTTGGATAGCGGAGGGGTGACAATTACTATTCCCACTCCAGTAAGTGCAACAGTAAAGAAAGTGCTATATAGGGGAGTGGTAAAAATTACTATTTTCACTCCACTGAGAGCAACAGTAGAATACATATTGGAAAGGGGAGAGGTAAAAGTGACTATTCCCACTCCAGTGAGTGCAACAGTAGGGAAAGTGCTGGATAGCAGAGGAGGAAAAATTACTATTCTAACTCCAGTGACTGCAACAGTTGGGAGAGTGTTGGATAGTGGAGGGGCAAAAATGACTATTCCCACTCCGGTAAGTGCAAAAGTAGGGAAAGGGTTGGATAGAAGAGGGGTAAAAATTATTATTCCCTCTTCAGTAAGTGCAACAGTAGGGAAAGTGTTAGATAGTGGAGGAGTACATATTACTATTCTCACTCCACTGAGTTCAACAGTATAATAAGTATTTGCTTGGCGGAAAAGTAAAAATGACTATTCCCACTCCAGTGAGTGCAACAGTAGGGAAAGTGTTGGATACAGGAGAGGTAAAATGAACTATTCCAAATCCAGTGAGAGCACCAGTAGGGAAATTGTTGGATAGTGGAGGGGCAAAAAGTACTATTCCCACTCCAGTAAGTGCAACAGTAAGGAAAGTGCCGGTTAGCGGAGGGGTAAAAAAATACTATACCCCCTCCACTGAGTGCAACAGTAGAATAAGTATCGGATAGCGGAGAGGTAAAAGAGACTATTTCCACTCCAGTGAGTGTAACAGTAGGGAAAGTTTTGGATAGTGGAGGGGAAAAAATTACTCTTCCCTCTCTAGTAAGTGCAAAAGTAGGGAAAGTGTTGGATAGCAGAGGGGTCAAAATTACTATTCCCACTCCAGTAAGAGTAACAGTAGTGGAAGTGTTTGCTTGCGGAGGACTAAATATTACTAATCTCACTCTACTGACTTCAACAGTATAATAGGTATTTGTTTAGCGGAGAGGTAAAAATTACTATTCCCACTCCAGTGAGTGTAACAGTAGGGAAAGTGTTGGGTCGCAGAGGGGCAAAAATTACTATTACCGCTCCAAAGAGTACAACAGTAGGGAAAGTGTTTTATAGCATAGGGTAAACATGACTATTCCTACTCCAAGGAGTGCAACAGTAGAGAAAGTTTTAGATAGAACAATAATTATATTTACTATTCCAACTCCAGTGAGTGCAACAGTAGGGAAAGTGTTGGATAGCGTAGGGGGGGGGAAAAACTATTCCCACACTAGTAAGTGCAACAGTAGGGACAGTGTTGTATATCAGAGGGGTAAACGTTATTGTAGGAGCAACAGTAGGGATAGTGCTGGATAGAGAAGATGTAAAAATTACTATTCCCACTCCAAAGAGTGCAACAGTAGGGAAAATGTTCAATAGCGGAGCGGAAAAAATTACTATTCCTACTACAGTAAGTGCAACAGTGGGGAAAGTGTTTGATAGAGAAGGGGTAAATATTACTATTCCCACTCCAGTAAGATCAACAGTAGGGAAAGTGTTGGATAACGGAGGAGTAAAAATTACTATTCTCACTCCACTGAGTGCAACAGTAGAATAAATATTGGAAAGGGGAGAGGTAAAAGTGACTATTCCCACTCCAGTGAGTGCAAAAGTAGGGAAAGTGCTGGATAGCAGAGGAGGAAAAATTACTATTCTAACTCCAGTGAGTGCAACAGTAGGGATAGTGTTGGATAGCAGAGGGGTAACATGTACTTTTCCAAATCCAGTGAGAGCAACAGTAGGGAGAGTGTTGGATAGTTAAGGGGCAAAAAATACTATTCCAACTCCAGTAAGTGCAAAAGTGGGGAAAGGGTTGGATAGAAGAGGGGTAAACATTACTATTCCCACTCCAGTAAGTGCAACAGTAGGGAAAGTGTTAGATAGTGGAGGAGTACATATTACTATTCTCACTCCACTGAGTTCAACAGTATAAAAAGTATTTGCTTGGCGGAAAAGTAAAAACGACTATTCTCACTCCAGTGAGTGCAACAGTAGGGAAAGTGTTGGATACAGGAGGGGTGAAATTAACTATTCCAAATCCAGTGAGAGCAACAGTAGGGAAAGTGTTGGATAGTGGAGGGGCAAAAAGTACTATTCCCACTCCAGTAAGTGCAAAAGTAGGGAAAGTGTTGGACAGCAGAGGGAAAAAAATTACTATTCCCACTCCAGTAAGACCAAAAGTAGGGAAAGTGTTGGATAGGGGAGGAGTAAATATTACTAATCCCGCTCCACTGAGTTCAACAGTATAATAAGTATTTGTGCAACAGTAGGGAAAGTTTTTGGTAGCAGGGGGTAAAATGTACTATTCCCATCCAGTAAGAGCAGCAGTAGGGAAAATGCTGGGTAGCGGAGGGGCAAAAATAACTATTCCAATTCCAAAGACTACAACAGTACGGAAAGTGTTTTATAGCAAAGGGGTAAAAATGACAATTCCTACTTAAAGGAGTGCAACAGTAGAGAAACTTTTGGATAGAACAATAATTCAATTTATTATTCCAACCCCAGTGAGTGCAAAAGTAGGGAAAGTATTGGAAAACGGAGGGGTAAAAATTAGTATTCTCACTCTGATAAGAATAACAGTAGGGACAATGTTAGGTAAAGAAGATGTATAAAAAACTATTCCCACTCCAAAGATTGCAACAGTAGGGAAAGCGTTGGATATCGGAGCGGTAATAATTACTATTCCCAATCCAATGAGAGCAACAGTAGGGAAAGTGTTGGTAAGCTGAGGGGAAACAATGACTATTCCCACTACAGTAAGTGCAACACTGGGGAAAGTGTTGGATAGCTGAGGGGTAAAAATCACTATTCCCACTCCAGTAAGAGCAACACTAGTGAAAGTGTTGGATAGCGGACAAGTAAAAATTACTATTCCCACTCCACTGAGTGCAATAATAAAATAAGTATTGGATAGCGGAGAGATATAAATTGCTATTCCCACTCCAGTAAGTGCAACAGTAGCAACAGTGTTGGATAGGGGAGGAATAAAAATTACTATTCCCAATCGAGTAAGAGCATCAGCAAGGAAAGTGTTGGATAGAGAAGATGTAAAAATTGCTATTCCTTCTCCAAAGAGTGCAACAGTAGGGAAAGTGTTGGATAGCCGGGGGCTGAAAATTACTATTACCACTCCAGTAAGTGCAACAGTAGGAAAGTGCTGGATAGCGGAGGGGGAAAAAATTACTATACCCACTCCACTGAGTGCAACAGTAGAATAAGTATTGGATAGCGGATAGGTAAAAGTGACTATTCCCACTCCAGTAAGTGCAACAGTAGGGAAAGTGTTGGATAGCAGAGGGGTCAAAATTACTATTCCCACTCCAGTAAGAGCAACAGTAGGGAAAGTGCTTGCTAGCGGAGGACTAAATATTACTAATCCCACTCCACTGACTTCAACAGTATAATAAGTATTTGTTTAGCGGAGAGGTACAAATTACTATTCCCACTCCAGTGAGTGCAACAGTAGGGAAAGTGTTGGATAGAGGAGGGGTAAAATTTACTATTGCAAGTCCAGTGAGAGCAACCATAGGGAAAGTGTTGGGTAGCAGAGGGGCAAAAATTACTATTACCGCTCCAAAGAGTACTACAGTAGGGAAAGTGTTTTATAGCAGAGGGTAAAATTGACTATTCCTACTCCAAGGATTGCAACAGTAGAGAAAGTTTTTTTTTTTTTAAATATCTTTTTATTTTTCAATTTGCACACATTGTACATTTAATGTTTCATGTCATTTCAAGAGCTACAACCAGTAACTTTATATATATACAGTACATTTTCCTCATAATACCTCTTAAATTGGAGAAATAACCAAACTAAATGTTTAAAAGAAAAAAAAAACGGTAAAGAAAATTAAGGGTAAGAGCAATATGCAAGCAATGACACCTGCTATACATTTTAACAATGGTCAGATACGAACAGTCTTAGTGCGAACCCAGAGCCTCCTTCCATCTGGCTATGGGCTCCCAGATTCTTAAGCCTCGCATCTTACCCCTCCTACCTTTCCGAGCATATATAGGTTTCTCCAAATAATAGGCAGCTAACAGGTTTGCCAGCCAAGTTTGCATAACCGGTGGGTTTCTATCCAACCATGCCCTTGCTATAGTTAATCTATATACTGCGTTGGCCATAAAAATAAATTCTCTCTGTAGGTTACCCCTGTCTGGGCCTATCCCCAGCAGTAGCCAGATAGGAGTTAAAGTTATTGGTATATCTAATGACCTATCAAGAAAAACTTCTATATTTTTGATCAAAGTGTGCAGTTGAGGGCAGGTGGCAAAGATATGTACAATATCTGCCTCCAATGAGTTGCATCGAGAACAAGCGATGCCCGTGGTGCCCCCCCATTTTGTTATCCTAGCTGGGGTAAAATACAGTGAATACAAAGTTTTGTAATGCTGGGATTGTAGGGGAGCTGAACACAATATTGTGCGACCCAGTTCCAGCGATTGCTGAAACCCTTCTGGTTCTCCATCCAGTTTCTTGACCCACTTATTGCTATAGTTATCGATGTCGTCGATTTTCCCCTTTCCCAGAAATACATAGAAAGATCTAATTGTACAGTCCGCGCCTAACTTTATTTTCTCCATAATTTCATTGCTATCATATCCTGCAGGCCCGCCTTGCTTATTGCTAAAGAAGCTCCTAACCTGCAGGTATTTAAAAAAAATCCATTCTATCAATGCCATTTTTAGATGTAAGGTCCATAAACTGTACTATCCCTTCTGAATCCCTCAGGTCACCAATCTGTGCTATCCCCTTTTCTACCCATCCAGCCATTGTTGAATCGGCAAAGACTGCCGCTGGGAAGGATCTATTCTTATACAGCCTAGTATACCTATTATATCTCCCCAATCCAGTTTTTTCCAGAAAGGCATTCCAAATCTTGATTGCTGCATTGAGCATCTTAAATCTGGTCCTCTTATAGTATCCATACTCAGTACAGTATAAGAAGCAGTTTCCTGCCTCTTCTCCTAAAACTGCTGCATATACTTCCATAGACATAGTTGTCATTTTTTGCTCAATACCACCCCCTCCTATCAGTCCCTGCATATACTGTATAGCAGCAGCAAAGTAATAAAGTCTAAAATCAGGCGCCACCCAGCCCCCTCTCTCTCTTGGTAAGGACATACATCTATAGGCCCTCCGGGTCTTACCATGAGCCCAAATAAATCTATTCAATTTGATCTCTAATAAATTAAACCATCTAATTTCAAAAAATTGTGGAATAGCTCTAAAAAGATAGAGGAACTTGGGCAGGATCAACATTTTTATAACATTAGTGGTGCCCACAAGAGAGAAAGTTTTAGATAGAAAAATAATTAAATTTACTATTCCAACTCCAGTGAGTGCAACAGTAGGGAAAGTGTTGGATAGCGTAGGGGAAACAATCACTATAGTGTGGCTCACTGGTTAGAGGCGGCAGACCCGAGAGCAGAGGACGGCCCGGGACCAGGGTTCGATTCCCGGCGCGGCAGGTTTCTGGACCAGGGTCAGCGGACTCGATAATTCTCTCGCCTCGGTGCCCACTCTGATCAGCGATCACACTCGGCAACTCTGGGCATTAGCTTGCCTCATCTTCACTAACGGCCCCACCAGACCGCTGGGGATGCCTGGTCTCACCCTGGAGATACCCATTAAGGGACCATCTCTCAGGGAAACCAGGAAGGGTTTCGCAGCGGTCGAAGCGCCTTGGGACCCTCCGGGTAAGTAGTGCGCTATATAAATGCCTATACATTTACATTTACATTTACTATTCGCACTCATGTTAGTGCAACAGTAGGGACAGTGTTGTATAGCGGAGGGGTAAAAATTATTGTAGGAGCAACAGTAGGGATAGTGCTGGATAGAGAAGATGTAAAAATTACTATTCCCACTCCAAAGAGTGCAACAGTAGGGAAAGTGTTCAATAGCGGAGGTGAAAAAATGACTAGTCCCACTACAGTAAGTGCAACAGTGGGGAAAGTGTTGGATAGAGAAGGGGTAAATATTACTATTCCCAATCCAGTAAGATCAACAGTAGGGAAAGTGTTGGATAACGGAGGAGTAAAAATGATTATTCTCACTCCACTGAGTGCAACAGTAGAATAAGTATTGGATAGTGGAGAGGTATAAATTACTATTTCCACTCAAGTAAGAGCAACAGTAGGGAAAGTGTTGGATAGACAAGATGAAAAAATTACTATTCCCTCTCCAAAGAGTGCAACAGTAGGGAAAGAGTTGGATAGCGGAGGCGTGACAATTACTATTCCCACTCCAGTAAGGAAAGTGCTGGATAGTGGAGAGGTAAACATGACTACTCCCACTCAATTGAGGGCAACAGTAGAATAGGTATTGGATAGCAGAATGGTAAAAATGACTTTTCCAACTACAGTGAGTGCAACAGTAGGATAAGTGCTGGATAACTGAGGGGTACACATTACTATTCTAACTCCAGTGAGTGCAACAGTAGGCAAAGTGTTGGATAACAGAGGGGTAAAATATACTATTCCAAATCCAGTGAGAGCAACAGTGCAACAGTAGGGAAAGTGTTGGATAGGGGAGGGGCAGAAATTACTATTCCCACTACAGTAAGTGCAAAAGTAGATAAAGTGTTGGATAGCACAGGGGTGACAATTACTATTTCCACTCCAGTAAGAGCAACAGTAGGGAAAGTGTTGGATAGCGGAGGAGTAAAAATTACTGTTCCAACTCCAAAAGAGTGCAACAGTAGGGAAAGTTTGTTTATAGCATAGAGGTAAAAAATACTATTTGCAATCCAAGGAGTGCAACAGTAGAGAAAGTGCTGGATACAGGAGGGGTAAAATGTACTATTCCAAATCCAGTAAGAGCAACAGTAGGAAAAGTGTTAGGATAGCGAGGGGCAAAAATAACTATTCCCACTCCAAAGAGTACAAAAGTAGGGAAAGTGTTGGATAGCGGAGGGGGGAAAATACTATTCCCACTCTAGTAAGTGCAACAGTGGGAAAGTGTTGGGTAGTGGAGGGGTAAAAATTACTATTCCCACTCCACTGAGTGCAACAGTAGAATAAGTATTGGATAGCGGAGAGGTATAAATTACTATTCCCACTCCACTGAGTGCAACAGTAGGGAAAGTGCTGGATAGCTGAGGGGTAACATTTACTATTCAAGAACCAGTGAGAGCAGCTGTAGGGAAAGTGTTGGATAGAGGAGGGGTAAAGATTACTATTCCCACTCCAGTGAATGTAACAGTAGGAAAAGTGTTGGATACAGGAGAGATAAAATGTACTATTCCAAATCCACTGAGACCAACAGTAGGAAAAGTGTTGGATAGCGGAGGGGCAAAAATAACTATTCCACTCCAAAGAGTACAACAGTAGGGAAAGTGTTTTACAGCAGATGGGTGAAATTGCTATTCCTATTCCATGGAGTGCAACAGTAGAGAAAGGGTTGGATAAAAAAAATATTTAAATTTACTATTCCAACTCCAGTGATTGCAACAGTAGGGAAAGTGTTGGATAGCGGAGGGGAAACAATTACTATTCCCACTCCAGTAAGTTCAACAGTAGGGAAAGTGTTAGATAGAGAAGATGTAAAAATTACTATTACCACTTCAAAGAGTGCAATCGTACGGAAAGTGTTGGATAGCAGAGAGGTAAAAATTACTATACCTACTCCAGTGAGAGCAACAGTAGGGAAAGTATTGGATAGCAGAGGAGTAAAAATTACTATTTCCACTCCACTGAGTGCAACAGTTGAATACGTTTTGGATAACGGAGAGGTACAAATTACTATTCGCACTCCAGTGAATACAAACATAGGGAAAGGGCTGGATAGCGGAGGGGTAAAAATTACTATTCCAACTTCAGTGAGTGCAACAGTAGGGAAAGTGTTGGATACAATGGGTAAATTATACCATTCCAAATCCAGTGAGAGCAACTGTAGGGAAAGTGTTGGATAGTGGAGGGGCAAAAATTACTCCAAAGAGTGCAACAGTAAGGAAAGTGATGGATAGCTGAGGGGTAAAAGGTACTATTCCCACTGCAGTAAATGCAACAGTAGGGAAAGTATTCGATAGCAGAGGGGTACAAATTACTATCCCCACTCCACTAAGAGCAAACATAGGTAAAGTGTTGGATAGCGAATGGGTGAAAATGACTATTCCCACTCCACTGAGTGCAACAGTAGAATAAGTATTGGATAGCCGAGAGGTAAAAATTACTTTTCCCACTCCAGTGAGTGCAACAGTAGGTAAAGTGCTGGATAATGGAGGGGGTAAAAACTACTATTACCACTCCAGTTAATGCTACAGTAGGGAAAGTGTTGGATAGCGGAGATATGTTTTTTTTTACTATTCAGACTGAAACAACACTTGAACAACAAAATTCATAAAAATATTTTTTTTAAAAACAATATTTAAACAATAAATATAAAAAATATTAAACATTTAACAAGAACACATATTAAATATTAATTACATAACAAAAACCTAGAAATATGATATACACAATATAAAATACATTTGCAAAAAAATAATTATTTTAAACTCGAAAATATTCATACATAAATGTCTTTTTTCCCTACCCTATAACACCACACAAATAAGAAAACACATCAACATTTTTTATTACTTGTATTTTCATAATTAACATAATTAATAATCAATTAAACAAAAACTATTAATAACAAAACTAATAAACATTAATTAACTACAGAAACTTTAACACTATAATATCGACAACACACACCTAAATTAAACTATAAAATAATAAAACACCATTAAAACTTTTTTTTAAATTTTAAACTATTACTATGACCAAATAATAATTAAATAATGTAATTTAATTTAGTACCCACCCATTACCCCTTTAAAGCTAAACACAACACAGAAAAAATAAACAATTACCCAAAATAAACATAAAAAAAATTCACATTAATTAACAACTATATATTAATTAACTAATCACAAATTACTTAAAACACTTTACTCCTATAAACACCACAACACACACCTAAAACTAATTAAACATTTATCATAATTAATTACCAACTAATTAATTAAAATTAATTACCAACCAATTATTAATTCATCAATTAGAAATAAATTACTTTCCACCATTTACACCTATAAAAACCACAACACATACCTAAAATTAATTAAACAATTACTATAATTAATTACTAATTAATTATTAAAAATTAATCACCAACTAATTATTAATTCATAAAATAAAAAGTAAATTACTTTTGATGCATTACACCAATAAACACCATAACACATACTTGAAATTAATTATGCAATTACTATAATTAATGCCCAATTAAGTAATTACATTTAATTAACAACCAATTTTTAATTATTAATAATTTACTTTACACATTTAACACTCTATCATTTCAATTAAACCAATATTCAGAAATTAAATTAGTTCAAGGTTCAAGTTTATTTATTTATGATCTTGGAACTGCGAAGAGATCCACATAAAATTGAAATTTACATTTTCAAAAACATTCAAGTATAATATACAAATGCTATAAATATAGAAGACATCAGATAAAAACAATTTTTTATATAATACCCATCATATAAATGCTTTAATATACGTCTAAAAAACACTTAAAAAAGTTAAATATTCTATGACAAAATATTGCATTCGGTGGTACATAAAAGGAATCTATCAGAGCCGGGGCAAAGAGAGTAGATAAAGATAAACAGATAGGCCTTATCCATTTACGGCGACATAATGATAGGGCAGGACAAATAAACAGTACATGCATAAGATCCTGGACAGGATTTTTGCACAAATTGCAGGCTGGAGAGGTGCCATATCATTTAGATAGTAGATTATTTAGAGGGAGTAGACCATGCCTCATTAATAACCAAAAACAGCGCACTCCATGGGGCAGGTTCCAAGTAATATAAGCCTGTACTTTGTTTATCACCCAGGAGTCAATAGATGGATCGGTACTTCTCTTTAGCATGCGGGCTCGGCTATCCCTAGTAAAACTCAATTTCCAGGTAGCCTGTTTCAGAGTGGCTTTTAATTGATATGGAGATAGGGTGAAGAGTACGGTTTCATCCAGTTGAAGCAAGTCTACAGCAGCTTTGACATTTTTAACAATTAAAGATTGCTCATTTAAACTTCCTAATAATTCTTTCCGGATAAAAGATCTTATTGTACCTAGCTCACCCTTTACAAGGCTTATAACCCAACGTACTATTCCCGCAAGTCCCTGTACCCAGGTACTTCTTAGTCCTAATTCCAACCTTAAAGCGGCCACGGGACAAGCAGAGTTAACTGAGGCTAAGCTCCGTAAAATTTTGCCTTCTGTTGTATTTAGGAAAGCCCATTTTCCTAAGTCAAGTAATTCCATACCATACAACAGAGAGGCAGGAATTTTAGCACTAAATACCTCCAATAGAATTCCAAAGTGTCTCTTTCCTGTTGACCTATAGAGGGAACCCAAACTTTTCCCCTGTGTGATTGCTTTATGCATATTATTTTCTATGTGTGCTTTACCACTTAAATTACTACACACATTTTTCCCAAGAAGACATAAGATTTTACAAGTTCCAGTTTTTGCCCACCTACAGACCAAACGAAGTTTCCATACCTCAACTTTTTTCTACCATGCATGCACATTACTTTGCTTTTAGTTACATTTATCTTTAAAAAATGAGCCTCTGCGTATTCATGTAGCACCCGAAGACGACTATTTAATCCCCTCGGCGTCAAATCCAATATTAGAATGTCATCTGCATAGAGTAAACAAACAATTGATTTCCCCCCCAATAAAGGGGCGATGCCTTCACTTTGAGACAGAGCATAGGGAAGGTCAGAAATATAAAGGGAGAAAAATAGAGGAGCCAATAAACATCCTTGTTTTAGGCCATTTACAGTGGGGATTTTTTGGGAGAGACCTCTTTACCCTCCCAATAAGACTCTACGCCAGGTATCTGTATAGAGGGCATGGACTAGCTCCAAGAGGATGGCTGGCATACCCAGGTCCAACAATTTTCCCCACAGCAAAGGTCGATCTACTTTATCAAATGCTGTGGAGAAGTCTATAAACGCTGTGTACACTCTTCCACCTCTAACTTTGACATATTTTCGTTTATTACCTGTAGAGCTGTTAAGTTATCGATAGTTCCATGTTTTGACCTAAACCCTGTTTGTTCAAAAGGTAAGATTTGACCCCCGTTCACCCAGTCATTTATTTGCATCAAGAGGCATTTAGCGAAAACTTTACCCACTGCATCTAACAAAGCAATTTGACGATAGTTTTTTGGGACATCTCGGTCTCCCTTCTTGAATAGGGGGACTAATATACTCCCCTTCCAGGATGGGAGGACCGTTTTGTTTGTATAGCAGTAATTAAACACCGGATAGAGGATTTTACTCCACATTTTACTGTTTTGTTTTAAAACCCTAATTGGAAGCTCATCCGGGCCCATCGCCCCGGAGGACCGCATCCCCTTAATCGCCATTTCAATATCTTTTTCAAATAGTGAGCCATATAATGATAGATCTTCGTTTAGTCCAGTGTGGTCCAATTTAGTTGCATTACTCACATATAGGCCCTGTATATAGATAACCCATGTATGCTCCTTAATGGCGACTGGGAGAGGACATGATATAGCTCCACATCCCTCCCCAATGAGAGAACAACACTTTCTTACTTGCCATTTCAACACTACTTCTCTCAAATTAATCCAAATTTTGTCTTCCCTCTCTTTTCTTAACTTAACCTTTGCCCTAGTCCTCCTCCTCTTTAATAGTAATATTGTTCGATATCTATCAGAGGAGTAGTGCAAGTATTGTTCTCTAATCAAGTTGTTTATTACAACATTAAACGGTGTTAGGATATGGGGGCTACTTTAGTACTTCTTTTTTTATTTGACTTCTTAGCAATATCTATCAACTTAATCATAAAAGCATTAAAACTAGCAATTTCTGATCCATTCCAGTTAGACAGATTCTCTACAGTAGCCTCTAAGATACTATCCAGACCTAAAATGGCCTTTGTATCCCAATAACATTTCCCGGAATTCTTAGCAAACAGACCGCTTCACCGTTTAGTGACAATGGGTCACTCAAAAGTAGATCTAGATTTACAGTGAGAGTTAATATGTTATGGTCACTATAGAGAGAATTGGAAACCTTGAGATCCTTCAATAGGAAAAAGGATGTACTTCCTACTGCCACATAATCTAGAATAGATTCTCTGCTATTAGATTTACAAGTAGAGTTCGCCGGTGTATCAGAGGGAAGTCTTCCATTTACTACAATGCCATCAACTTTAGTTAACTCATCCAGAAGTATTTTCCCTCTCTTATTCGTCCTAATATTTTGTGGAAAAAGTGCTTGTAGGATCTGAAGGGATTCTTCTTTTTCCTTATTTCGGAATATGTCCAGAGTGGAATTAGAGATTTTACGATTCGGATCCCCTACCAATAATATATGAGGGGGAAGTTCCTCTTGATTGACTTTCTTAATATATGAGAAAACCTCCTTCAAGAGTACATCGTGACAGGCGTCAGGAGGAATATAAGCGTTTATCAATGTCAGTGGTTTCCATTTTGCACTATTATCAGAATTATACAACGTTATTGCCAGAAAAAGGTTACTAGGATCTTTATAGTAACCATAGTTCCATTTTATCTTATTTGACAACAGGCATGCCACTCCTCCCTTTGCATGTCCTCTCCTAAATGGAACTGCCTTACAATCTAAAGTAAAATAATCCTTACATAGATATTCCTCTGTACACCAGGTCTCTTGTAGACAAATCACTTTTGCACCAAGTGCACATAAGTATTGTAACTTTTCCTTATTATTCTTTATTCCTACAGCGTTCCATGATATTATTTTTAATTCATTACTAGAAGGATGGCTGTTGTGGGAGTTTATTATTAGATCTGCTCGATAGAACACTAGGTAGCCAGTTCCAGTTAGAACTCTCTTCTTTGCGGTTCCCTTGAGAGTAGAGTGGGTTGGAATCTTTAAAATTCACTTGTCTGCCACTTTTTGTAATACAGATTTTTAATTCCTCCGCTTCATACGGGCGGTCTTTACTGCATGAAACTACATGTGTTAACAAGGACTTATTATTGACTGCTCTAATTCGGCGTTTCTCAGAATAAGGGATAATATCGATCCCCCTACTTTGTAGGTCTTCTGACCATTGAAATACAAGGTTAGCAACAATTTTGGAATTAAACCTTACCTTCGATTTATGGCCAACTTCTGTTTTCAGGATGGAGTCTAAGCTTATATCACTGCTTTGAATATGTTTTAAACTTTCAATTTCCTGAAAACATTTAAGAAGCAGAGTCCTATTTAATATTAGATCCATATCAAACAGAGGTATAACATCTAACTGGAGTGTGTCTGTACTTTCCCTGACGTGTTCAACATCAGTTATCTCAGACTTAACTCTACTTTTTATAATGTCAGAAAAGGGGATAGACAAAGGATTAAGTACTGAAGAGAATAGGCTAACAGACTTTCGCTCCTCTATTGTGGAATTATCAAATACTGTTATAGGATATGCAATGTTCGAGGTGGGAGCTTCATCGGCGAATATTGGCTCTAATGCTAGATCTTTAATCTCTGTATTCACAATATTAGCCTAATTTTCCTGAATCATATCTTGTGATGCATCTTGCAGTGATTCGGAGAGAGATTCCTTACTACCTGAGGGTTCTATCTTTTCTTTACAACGACTTCTCCTCTGCTTCTTTTTTAAGATTCTTCATATTAATTTCATCTTTTTCCCTCTATTCTTTTCATTTTTCCCTTTTCTCTCTATTTTTTCCAAGTGTACAGCTCCTAAGGAATCTTCTTTCTCATCACTTAACTGGGTTCTAGAAATGGGGAAACCTTCCCTATCTATCCTTTTCGCTGAGTCTACAGAGTCTTTTAGTTCTTGAGCTAATTCATAATTAAGCTGTACCATTTTATTCATTTGCTTTTCAGTTTGAGAACTACAGTCATGCTTAATATGGGTTAGATAACTATTTGCATCCTCAAGTATATTCACCACAACCTCTTCTACTTTTACTTCTCCTTCTACTTGTTTGAAATCAGTTTTTAAACTAACCTCTTTCTCCTGATTACTTTTTAACAATACCTTTAAGATTTGGGTTACGGTTTCCAACACACAGTCAGAACCTCCTACAAATTTTTCAAGTAACGTTAAGATAGAGGATAATAGATGTTCTAATGATAATAGTGAGTCCGAGACATATATATCCTTCCTAGGTATTTGACTGGGTGAGGTATCATTAATATTTAAATCAGGGGTCATAGAGGTGAGGGAGTTCAAAAGGGAACTATTTGATTTATTTGATGGAGTACTGCTGAATAATTTTAGACCTATGGGGACTGTTTTTGTAGGAGTATTTTCTAGTTCTATAATCTTGCTGGAATCAACAGAAACATACCTCCTGCAGAGTTCTAAGTCTAGATCCAGGAGAGTGAAATCTTTACTTTGAAGATCCTCAACTTGATTAAGACTAAGGGGGTCCTCTATGGAACCATGGGGAGCGTGTGGATTTCTATGTATAGCAAAGGAACAGTAGTTAAGAAACTACTGGTAATAAGCACTGTTCCTGTCGGAAACAAAACTGTTTTCCAAACTGTAATAATGCTGCTGATTCAAGAATTAACAGAACACTTTATCATTATATAAATGAATTTAGTTTTGTATTATACATACATTTCTTTTAAATTTCAAAAATCAATCGAATCCTTGTGATTTGATAATACACCTTACTAGAATGTATATTGACACAATTGATTAGATGAATATACTAATACATTGTGTATTCTTACCGAATACTTTCATTGTACAACATGTGTAAACAAACTAATATCCAAACACCCATCCTTTAGTAAACATATTTTCAAGAATGTATTTTCACTTCGGCAGTGCCCAATGCATTTCGGGACCCTTAGGTACCCTTCTCCAGGGGCAAAATCCTAGAAGTGCAGTGTTGCAGTGGATAGATAATTTAACAGCTGAGGCTTCGAAAATACCAGACCTATGGCATTGAAAATGAGCAATCTTCAAACTGTGTAAAAGCGTTGCGTTTCAATGTTGCAGCTAGTAGATGCGGTTAAAAGCGCCTGTCTGTCAGTCGATAATTACTGCTGCAGTGAGGTTGGGCAATATCTAATGTGCCATTGGTTGACACGAACTGCAGCTTGCTTCACATGCGCAAGGTTCACGTCTAATAGCAACGTTGAATATTCACCTCAAAGGATGACAAAGTTCTCAATTCTCTTATTCCAATTATGATGAAAACATGTTATCTTGCTGAAGTCTACCGTCAATCTGCTAACTCACTGCAGCAGTAATTATCGACTGCTGTTGAGTTATCTATCCACTCCAACACTGCACATCTAGGATATTTTCCCCTGAAGAAGGGTACCTAAGGGTCCCGAAATGCATTGATTTTTGATATTTAAAAGAAATGTATGTATAATACAAAACTAAATTCATTTATATAATGATAAAGTGTTCTGTTAATTCTTGAATCAGCAGCATTATTACAGTTTGGAAAACAGTTTAGTTTCCGACAGGAACAGTGCTCATTACCAGTAGTTTCTTAACTACTGTTCCTTTGCTTTTCACACATTGTGTAGCCAACACAATATTGTAGTGTAGCATCCTTGGTTTAAATTGTTTACAGTGTATCTTATCTTTCGAGTGCACCCCTGATTTCTTTCTGAGTTCTATGTATAATCACATCTACTGTTTTTAGAGCAGGTCCCAAGGCTACCTGTGGAAATGGAGAACTGATTAGATCTACAGTACTTCGCACAGGATGTCTCTGGGGTTCTTGGGGTTCTCGGGTTTCTCCTCCTCTAGAAATACTACCAGTAGTATGGAACTCTACAACCTCAACAGTATTTACCATTTCAAACTCTTTTCTAATCCCACTCGCATTTCCCCCTCTGTCTCCAGTAATTACGGTATTTGATCTATCTTTGGGGTTTGTATCCTTTCCCTTTTTCCATAGACTAAATAGTTTTTCCTTTCGACAGTAACTTCTCAATGGTTTATTACTGTATTTATGGTTATAATCTGTTGATACATTTCATTATGATCTGCAAATAGGATGGGATTATCTTATTAGCCATATTCCTACATTCGATTGAGGACGAGCTGCTAAATCAATTTCACTCGGAGTCTCTGGCTCACAGATATAATTCTAAACTTTACTCAAAATGTTTCTACTGAGTATCATCATAGGTGGGATACCACAATCACCAAACTAAGGGACCTCCTAACGGGACCCGAAGTTCAAGACAGATATCCTAGGCGCCCTTTGCGGCGGTCCCTCAACTTGGCTATAATCAATGAAAGAAGAGCCCTAAGTAGGGCTGTGCGCTTGCATAATACTCAATGGTACAGTGCTTACCGCCAAAAACATGCCCTCACTATGTAAAGCCTACAAAAATAAACCTGGGAAGCTAATAAACAAAAAGAAAAGATGGAGTGGCTAAAAATACATGGCCTGTTTAAAGAAAAAAAAACTGACACGTTTCTGGAATTATATAAATAAACTCCGCTCCTCCAACAAGAGCAGGGGGAACGCGGTAACTGAAGAAGCCTGGTCACAATACGTCACCCAACAATATTGCTGTGAAAGTCCAGATGTCACCCAACCATACTGCTGTGAAACTCCAGACCTCACTGAGGTCGAAATCAGTGAGGCTATAATAACATGTCAACGGACATCCGTGGGTTGACCACTTAGGCCCAGGTCTGTAGGCTTCTGAAATCCATGAAAAATTACCGTGCCCCAGGGCCTAATGGCCTCTCATTCGCCGTATTTAAATGCGTGACAGATGAATGGGCCAAGCTGTTATCCCCCTTGTATAACTATACATTCACTACACTCCAGATTCCAGATTCATGGAAAGGTTCGATTTTATGCCCAATTTTCAAAAAAGGAGATCCCTCCCTCCCTCCCTGTTAATTACCGACTCACAGCCGTACTATATCTAGAGACTAAGGTCTATGCCCAGTGTCTTCTTAAGGCATTAGAAGAATGGGTTGCGTAAAACAATACACTACCATACTTTCAAACTGGGTTCCAAGCTTCTACCTCCACAATTGACAACATCATGGCCCTAGCTATCCTGAGTCATCAAGCAGTTTCAATGAAGTCAGCTTCCCCTCTTTTGCTGCTTTATAGACTATAGTGCCGCCTTTCAACAAAGTGTATCGTAACACTCTTTGGAGGAAATTAGACAAGTGGGGGATCCCAGGGATTCTGCTCAGAGTCCTAATTTCTGTACATAAGTACACATGGGTGCATGTTAGAAAAGGCCCCACGTCTGTCTCTGCGAAAATCTCTACATCAGACGGTCTAAAGCAAAGATGCATCCTCGCACACCTCTTGTTCAACCTTTACACTGCCGATCTCTGGAGATACCTGGAGCAAAGCAGTCTGATTCCGCCACAGTGGGTCATGCTAAATCGAATCTGCACATTTTACAATATGCTGACAACATCGTCATAATGGACCGGGCCTAATCTTGCCTGCAACAAGCCCTGTGTAAGCTTGATGAATACAACAAAGCTAACGCCCTTAAAATCAATCAGGACAAGACTAAGGTCCTGATTTTTTGCCACTGCAAAAAAAAGAAAACCCTAAAATGTAACATCGAGTCCGCAAAGAATAAATCTACATCTAAGTACAACTATTTGGGGGTATGGTTTAGTGAGTCTTCAAGACCATCCGTCCACTTAGCTGCCCTGAAAAAGAGAGCCTGGCCATAACATACAGCCTGACCCGACTCAATATGTCCCTGAGGAGTCCCTCAGCAGATCCTATACTGAAGGTGATTAAAGCCACCCTGCTTCACGCCCTAAGCTATGGGCATCAAGCCTTTCACGATGCATGTACGGCAAGTCTTGACCACGCCCAGATTGACATTTACAAAGAAATCTTTCGATTTCCAAAATATATACATAGGGCAATACTATGACTGAAGTTGGGCCTAATAAGACAATCTCTCTCCTGCGAGGCAGACACCCTGAAGTATTACATAAGGTATTAAAAGCCGCAGATAATACTCTTAAAGCCAGTTTAAAAGAAACCGTTGCTAGTTCTGGGAACCCATGGAACCGAAAAATTGTAAAGGCCATAAGATCCCTACAAATTGAGGAATCATCACTAACAGTAGACTCTGTTCCCGACACAGTCTGGAAAAGGGTTATAAATATGCAGGCAAGACAAACCACATTCCAGATGGACCGCCGGGCCTTAAAATCGTCTAATATTCTGCTCCCTCTGAATGATTTGTACCTCCCAGGGCTTCCGCAACCATATCTCTCTGACAGTTTAAACGCATCAGCCCACAGAAACATTATGTTTATGCGTCTTCTATGCCTGCGATCCACTGCTTTTAACCATTGGACCCCACGTGGTGAGGAGGGGGCTTGTAGATTTTGCAGTTACAGGTCCGAATCACGGCTACATCTTCTGTGCTGCTGTCCTGCCTTGGATGCCCCTAAAAGAGACCTCCTAAAGCCCTTATATCTAAAAAGGGGCATTAACACATGCGTGGAGGCATCTGCTCTCTGTTTTACACGAACATATAGTCAAATGCTTGCAAGGTCAGGAAAATATATTCTCTCGTCCCATTGCCTCTTCTCACTTGGTCTCCGTTTCTCAAAAACTTATCACAGACTATTTTGCACCACGTCTCAGTTTTTCTCCACTTCACTGAGTCAGAATGTTATTTTATCTTCGATTTTGAAGTTTTTACCTGGGATTAGGGCTATTGTATGAGATTGCCTTGTCTGAATAATGTGTTTCTAAATGTGATGGTCTGCTTCGCCCTTCCTTTGATGATGTAAAGAAGTATCCGGGGCATTTCCATTGCAATGGTTTTTATTAACTGCGCAAAATTAATAACATCTTAAATCTTAAAATCTTAAATCTTAATTCAGAAAGACTTCATCAAATTGCAAAATGTGTTTAGTTTTGACTCTTTGTGTCAGGGTTTGCAACTGTGAAAAGGCTTTGTATATCAGACTTCAAATTCCAGAAGTATGTTCCTACATGGTGACAGCTGCAGACTTAGTCTGTGCTTCAAACTCAAGAACATATTGCTCTTTCCCTGAAAGTAAGTCTCTGAAAACATTTTATTTAGAGGGGTCTTGAAATGCATTAGTTCCATTGGTTCCAGAAAGCAGATTGTATGATAGTGGATTTAAAATCTGGCACATAAACGCACATGACATGACAAGACAATATCTAATGTTAATTTATGTACGGATGAAAATGATGCTTGTTTCTGGTCCAGGGAAGACCTGACTTGGCAGTTCAGGTTGGACTATTCCCATAAGGAACAGGGTAAAGACTGATTTGCATATGGCAGGGGGGGAACTGGGGTGGCGAAGTGAGCTTAAGTACGATGATGGATTCAACCCAGATTTGTGACTGGGGGTGAGTGTCAGAAAGGTTTCAGCACTCCATCCATCATCTCCTTTTGTTTGCTATGTTATGTTAACATAACATATAACATAGCAGAACATAACCAGTTTTCGGTAGCTTGGTTACTGAAGTTGCACTTGAACAGTGGAATTAGTGAAAGAAGGTGCTCCTCAACCAAAAGTCTTAGCTACCCCAAGACCCAGCCATGTGTAAGCAATACGTTTTGAGGGTGGTGCACTCAAACTCGTATTGTATAGATCAAAAAACTTATGGCATTCAACAAGCCAAAAGGAAAAAAAAATGTCCATTCCAATAGGGTTCATAAATCACTCATAAAACTTTATTTCGTTCATATATAGATCTTAAAAAGTACATAGCACCTCACAAAAATGAGACAATAAAAGGCATGAGATTATAAGATACAATATATGCAAATAAAAGGTATGTAACTGTTTCCACGCATCTTTTAGCACGAAATACAGTTACAACGAAACTATTACCACGCAGGACCTTTTACAACGAATACCTTTACAACGCATTACACTACAACGCAGATACTATTACAACGCATACCATTACAACGTAAGTATAGGTAAGTTTATCTTTTTTTAAAAACATTTATTAGGGGTATTGGGTTTGGGTTTGGGGGTAAAGGGGTATTTTTAGGTTTCAGGGTTGGGTTTGGGTTTTGGGGTACAGGGGTATTTTTAGGTTTCAGGGTTGGGTTTGGGTTTGGGGGTAAAGGGGTATTTTTAGGTTTCAGGGTTGGGTTTGGGTTTTGGGGTACAGGGGTATTTTTAGGGTTCAGGGCTGGGTTTGGGTTTTGGGGTACAGGGGTATTTTCAGGTTTCAGGGCTGGGTTTGGGTTTTGGGGTACAGGGGTATTTTTAGATTTCAGGGTTGGGTTTGGGTTTTGGGGTACAGGGGAATTTTTAGGGTTCTGGGCTGGGTTTGGGTTTTGGGGTACAGGGGTATTTTTAGGGTTCAGGGCTGGGTTTGGGTTTTGGGGTACAGGGGTATTTTTAACATATATATTTACAAATTATTAAATAAAAATTAATATAATTAATTAAAATATTTAATAATAAAATATTTATTAATTAATTACAAAATATAAATAATTATTAATTACATTATTTAAAAATATTATATACTTACCTATACTTACGTTGTAATGGTATGCGTTTTAATAGTAGCTGCGTTGTAGTGTAATGCGTTGTAAAGGTATTCGTTGTAAAAGGTCCTGCGTTGTAAAAAATGCGTGGCAATGGTATGCGTGCTAAATGTATGCGTGCTAACATCATATATCCATAAAAGGTATGTTACATCATATATCCCAAATAAAAGTATGAGAGTATTTCTTACAATGCATTTGGCATGCTTTATCCACAGTGCCGGACTGGCTACCGGGCGTTTTGGCATGCTGTCGAGCTGGGGGCTGAAGTCACTGCGGTTTGGGCTAATTTTGTTGATGGAGACCTGCGTGTACTTCGGAATAAAAAAAGCAAAACGAATATCGTTTCAGCTCACGCAGGTCCCTATCAACAAAATCAGCCCCCAGCTGGGTAGCATGCCAAAACGCCTGGTTGCCAGTCCGGCCCTGTTTATCTAAAGAGCATAACAAAATTTAGCCAGGGAAAACATTTTTAACCTGCTTGTATCTGTAGACAAGATTCTTAGCACCACCAAGTAATGGCCACAACCAACCAAACGGCACAGTGGAATAATCCACTTAGCCCTCACAATTTGATAGTGAGGACAAACGAAAAGCAAGTTGACTAAAGATTCTGCACTTGATATTCAAGATGGGCTAAGTTCATAAATCATAATGATTCCATCTTCATCCAGTGATAAGTATTTATTATGCCAGCACAAAAAGATTAAATGCAGCAATCACCCCAGCCAACGCATGTCATTCCAAACTCGAACTTCATTAGAAATTTTGCATAACCTTGTCGAAGTGGGAATTCATAAATAACAGTCAGCACAGTAGTTTCAGTACCAAATGTTTTGTTGGTCTGTACCTCTAACCCACAATGAATAAAGTTGCGTATTCCAAACAAAATCCCACTTTACCTGACCAAAAGAGAGAAATCGCATGCATTCTTTATCAGTTACAGAGACTTTGGGGGTCATTAGGATGACGGGCAGACTTTGTCCGTCCACCATCCTATCGGGTAACGGGACCGCACGCCATAAGGGCGGGGGTCCCGTGGGGGGAATTAGGATGTGCTCCCCACAGTGGCGGCGCATCCTGTATTGTTAACATTGCGGCGGGCGTTGCTGAATACACCGCCCGCCTCAATGTCAAAAATACATGTTGTGCATTTCAAAGCACAACGTGACAGGTACCGCGCGGTGCGTGCCACGTTGTCCTTTGAAATGCAGGGGGGTACCATAGGGATTTTGTGTGGTCACCCTGATAAGGATCGTGATTGGTATTTTAAGAGGGTTCTCGACAACTTCAACCAAGACTCCAATATCTTGCAGCCATAATAGGTTTACTATGGCAATTTTAGGCTAGTGGTAAGCCCAGCCATGTGAGAGTTTGCCTATTTTTGCAATTTGGTCCATCAGAAGTTGTGGATGCCCAAATAAGCAAGGGGACGAGTGGAAGAGAAGAATGTTGGACATTAAGCCATGCAGAAAGATTGGTAAAGACATAGAAGGAGACAGACACAGGGAGACATACATACACAAATATGGAAGCACGCACACACAAATTGGCCTTCAACAAGTAAGACACTGAGCTTGACTGTGGCTTATAATAAAATGCAAAAGTTGAAGCAAGATTACTTTCTTCTTGATTTCCATATGTAACACACATCTTAATGATGAAATCAGAATTCTGACATGTTTTCTTATATCTTCTTGTATTTGTAATTGAGAAATATTATTTATGTTGGTTTGTTTCTATGCTATAATGTTAAAGGATAATAAAGAATGTGTGCCGGATGATTGGTGCTGTTTATATCAAAAACGCATTGCTTTGAAAAAATATTTGGGATGGAAAACCAGAATGATGCATACGATTTACAATACAATTTGTGTATAAATGAAAAACTAAGTTAAAATAGATTAATTCAGTAGGATATCCTTTATTTGGTGCCATTGTGTGTGCTTTGGAAACCAAGTAATTTGTTTCGGATATTACCGACCCACCTGATGCCTAAGGGGCCTAAGAGGCTTCAGGAAAGTCTATTTAAAATGTTAGTCTTTGGTATCATTTTCAAAAAAATGTTTGAAATAAATGATAATAGTTGTCCTAGTTCTTCGACTACCCATTATTGAGTCCTAGTACTTTCACGATATGTGGACTACAAGATCCAAGGGAAACTTAGAGCGTGGCCAGAACTTCCTAGACTCCACATTCTTGTGGGAAGTAGTGACAGCTGGATTTGCCCTCTTGCCCACACTCCGGCCCTTAGTTAATGCATGCTGAGAAATCTCCACATTTGACCTCTAACAGATGCAACGGTTTTTTAAGGAGTGGGTCAGTTTTGGAAGAGTGCATATCATTTTCAAGATGTCATTCTGCCCACTATTCAGCTGCCTCAGGTATTTCGAGCTCCGAAATTCAAACACATAAAGCACATCCGATTCTACTCTAGCTCAGAATGTCTCCAGAGGTGGTAATATAGTGGCCCACTCCCAATTTCATTCTATAGGCAGATAATCCTGGGTCCTATTCATCATTATGTCATTTATTTTGCCTAGCTGTGATCACCCAGATCCTCAGATGGTAAGTGTAAACTACAATTAGTCAAAACCATTTATAAAGTGTTATAAAAGTTTAAATGATTTTCTCCGGGGATTTCGCCATTTCTATAGTAATCACCTTACGTCTATCCTCGGGGTGACTCTAGCCTGTTGAATCTGCTGCATGGCAAAAGAATTATCAATAGCTTGTGTGACATGCTGTCTGTCCTGTGTATTAATACTGCATTGCTTGAATGGAGCAGGTATAGTATTCAGAAGCTACCATCAGTTAGACAACCCACCCTTCAGAATCTAAGATGGTACTCTATATTCTTTGGTAAGGTATTGAAAAATGTGTCTGCCCACGATTCTTCGGACAGTACCGGACATCCTGCGTTGCTTGAGAATTGATTGCATAAACACAGCCTTTAATTCCTCTTGTATGCGTCACTGCCCCAGAGATTGTTTTAGGAATGGACAATGCACGTTATCAAACTTCTTAGAGATCAAGCAAGGCAAGGTAGAGTCTTCTTTACCTTAGAGTGACTCGAGGTCTACCACGTAGGTGTGTCATAATGACGTCAAAGGCAAACGGTAATGTTTTAGAAATGGTTTTGTTGCAGCAAATCTAGATGAAGAAAGGTGCATGACGCATTGATCAAATGCAAGCATCTCCCATAAGTGATTGCCGGCCTGTCCCTCGCGAGGAACTGCCTCAAACTTTCCTAGGGTTCTGAAGAAGGAAGGCGCGTTATTGTATAATGCATTGTCTGGTACGCTTTGAAAACTGCACCAACTGCATACGGAGAACTGCGTCACCGAAAGTGATGAAGGCCTCCATGCTGAAGAACGTGTTGAGGGGCTACAGAGATGTCTGTAGTCTCTGACTGAACTACTAAACACCCAACACTTAGCACTCAGTCACACCAGATCTACCTTGGCAGAGCATAGGTACCCCATTAAAGTTGAAGTCCCCCACCATTCACCACATGGGCTACATACACTGATTTTGCTCTACTGTAATTAATGGTCTTATAACATTACGGCGAAAAAAGCCTACTAGTCTATTCATGGCATTTTCCAATTCTGTGTGAAGCATTGTGTTTGTCAAATAATTCTGCAAAGCAACTTACTGGCAGCGACAAATACAGTGCAAGGCCGAAAGATAATCTGTTTTTATTCTGTAGTAGGCTGCATAAAACATTTTAATAGTAGTACCTCACGTTCATACCTCACAAACTCCCTAACGTTAATGTCTCAAGCCCCCTCGTCTTACAGCTCTAAATTATGATTGGATCACGTGCCCCAAGCTAAGATTTACTGCCCCTGTCTCCTTTGCCTAAGATTCATGAGCTGCTGTTACATATAAAATGTGTCATCTGTTAGCTGAACCGCAATATTGACATTATTCCTATCACACTAACCTTATTTAAGACACTTTAAGGAGGCACATTAGAGTTACTATGCTAAGGTCATGTTCACGGGCCATGAAATCTGATCCCGCCAATACAGTGCGACTCTGTAATGACCTCATATGTTCTATACTTTATGGTTCTTGTCTATAATGCAATCTTTCTTACCATGGCATGTCAATCAGAAGTGAATAATTTTCTCTTTCTCGTCTGCTGTAAGAGAAGTAGCAGTACGGGGCACTTAGCCAGGCACCTTCCTCCTCTTCTCGTCATATTATTAAAAGGTGGAAACGCCACAGAATTTTGAAAAATGCAGCGGGTGAAATGAATATGTTATAAAACATTTTCCTCCGTCAAAATTAGAAACTAATGTGTTGGTTTACACAACGTTTAAGAAAAAAATAGTTATGAGCCTATTTAAAACACAGTTGGTATTTGGGGAAAGTCAGTTTGTTTCTTTAACTTTGGTATTATAAAGGTTAATTAAAGCAACTTAGTAGCGAGCTTAGTTTAAAACATGTATCTATTGACACATATGGAGCGCACCAAGCTCCTCTCGGTGGCAATGGTGCGCTGTTTTTTTCTAATGCATATTATGCATTTTCATGTTACATATTCTCAACTACATTACTTTACCCCCGAATTTACGTTTTAAACACAGGGTGATTAAGTGGTTTCCAAGAAGGACACGATTTTGAGTCACATGCTAAAAAGTCTGTGTTAAATGCCAGGAGACCTATTCCATACACGGTGCTCTTTCCCTGTTTGCGCAATGGCACATCTTCAAACAGGTGCGTCGGGCGCAAACTGGGAAAGTGCACCCTATATAGGTTGACTGCGCTGCCGTCAGCGCAACTGCAAACTCACACTGCCTTGGGTGAAGCACATTCCAGTGAAATATTGTTTCTTAATCAGTTCAGATATATGGCAGAAAGTTCTAGATTTTAGTATTGTGCAGCGCATTGAAAGTGACCATAACCCCTGGTCACTCTTTAAGATATTTGTTCTAAGGACGCAGAGTATGGCGCTGCAATTCCACTGAGTGGTGATTATAGACTTGGGGCAGGAGGGAGGCGTATCCGCTGGGCAAAAATTATCCAATCTACAGAAACAATGGGAAGAATGTACAAAAGTATAATACCATCATTAGAAAAGGCAAGCATTGTTTCAGAAAATCCCCCCAACAGTGTATGCTGTGAGGACCTGGGTGTAATCCACCATGAAATGGTTGCAATCCTGGCAGATTTCTTTTTTAATTCCAGGCCCAAGAGCAAATATCATGGTGATAAGAATCCTTGGTTTAACAGGGGATGTAGGGCAGAAAAGCGAACTCTCCTATCCTCCCTTAAGGAGGGTAATCGGTTACGTATTAAGGAAGCTAGAGCAGCTTTAAAAAAAAATATTTTAAACGCAAAAATAGAATGGAAAGCAGAAAGATGGCAGACCATTAAGTCCGCCTTAGAGGTAAAAGATGCAAAGGCCTTCTGGAATCGGGTTCATACTGGGAAGCCAGAGGGCAAATCTACCATCAATCCAAATATCTGCGATGAAGCATGACGCTTAAATTTTAAAGAACTATATTCAAATCATTCAGTTGAAGCAAGTGAGCTGCCAGTCTGTCTTTTTAATCCCGATCCCACATGGTGTATACCACCCTGTACAGGGGCCGAGGTACAAATGGCCTTAGCCAAGCTCCAAAGGAATAAAGCGCCCGACTTGGACAGGATTCCAAGAGATTTGTACAGAGAGGAACAGGCAGTGTGGGCCCCTTACCTACAGTTATTATTCAATGCAATTTTAGTGGGCCTCCCAGCCCCCTGTACCTGGGCGGGGGCGGAGATCATCCCCATTTACAAAAAGGGTTCACCTATGGAACTGGCAAACTATAGGCCAATTAGCCTCATTGACGTATCCCAAAAAATCTTCGCTAGGGTTTTACTACAACGTTTGCAATATTGGATGAGTGACCAAGAAATCCTTACACCGCTACAAGCAGGCTTTAGGGCCAAAACCTCCACAAAAGACCAGTTAATCAGGCTCCAGTTAATTCACTGGAAGCATGTTGTGTTGGGCGGAGGTAGTCCATATCTAGCCTTCGTAGATCTGAAATCGGCATTCGATATGGTGGACCGTAACCAGCTTTGGAGCATTCTACTGGCTTTGGGGGTTCCACCATATCTATGCCACCAGTTCAAACTTCTTCAAGAAGGTGCCTTTGCAAGAGTAAGGTATGGGAAGACTGGACAACTGACGGCCCCATTTCCTGTAGACAAGGGGGTCAGGCAGGGTTGTGTACTCGCGCCTACCCTCTTTTCTCTTTTTTCAAATGGGCTGATAGAAGATCTTTCTGCCATCAAGGATATAGACTGCCCGAAAATGGCATCACGCAGTTTTCCCGCACTTATGTCCGCGGATGACACGTTGCTGCTCTCAAAGTCATCTATGGGCATACAGCGTGTGCTAAAAGCGTTTTGCCAGTTTTGCCAAAAAAGGAATCTTGTTGTCAACATCAATAAAACCAAATATATGGTATTTAATGCCAACTCAAATAACTGTCCCCATCCAATGATGGAGGATAGACCCCTGGAAAGGGTATCCGTCTTTGATTATCTGGGTCACACGCTGAATGACAAAATGGGTTGGGGTCCGCAGATGGATAAGGCTAATTTGAGACTAACGCAGGCTATGGGGGGAATTCTACAAGCATAGCACTACAGTTAAAAGAAGGGTCCAAGGGCGAGTTTAAAGAATAGAACAGTCACATACCCCATAGAAACTATATATAATACCAAAAGTAACTGTGGGTCTACAAGTCCAGTCTGCTGTACTGTGTCTCGTACTCATATTTTACAAGAAGATAAAGTGAAATAAAGTAACTAAAGTTCCACAGAATAACTCCACATTCGTGAAAGTACCCATCAGTCATCAGTCTGTTACGCCCTTTGCATCATTTGGGCCTCCTCACACAGAGGAAAACAATCCTGTAACTACTTTAAATCTGTAAAAGTAGATGCCTCAGTGTGTATGGAGGTATGTGGCAGATACTCAAGAGACTGATGACTGAAAAAAGCATTTCATGCAAAACTAGAAAAAAGTTATGTGAAATTATAAAATTGGAGAACTAGGAGAGGAATATTTTTAATATGATATCTCCTGAGTTTCCAAAGTTAAAAACCAGTGCGGAAGTATAGTACGTGATAACAAATAACTACTATGATCTAAATGGTCGACATGTTTCTGCAGACTCGGGACCCAAAATGGTGTCCAGCTGCTTTCTTCAGGACCAATTTCGCTACTGCTTAATCTCAAAATGAGAAGTGAGAATAAAAATGAGTGAAAACCTTACTTTAAATGTATTTGTAGTAAGCCAGGGAGTCCTTTAACAGGTACTCATCCTCCTTGTAACTCTGGAGAGGGGAGAGACAAACACAGACACAGACACAAGAAAAGTATAAACATAATTATAGTCAATATAAAGTAAACTTTAACCATTGGTAGGTATGTATATTACATATCCCTAGACACATGTCTTATAGTACATATAGGGCTCGTTATAATGGCCCCCACTCGTTTACCTTGTAATTAGAAGGTAAGCACTATGCCTCACCTGGCCACGGCTCAGGTAGAAGGGAGCACCGCGCTATGAAAACAAACAGACATAGTACACCACATCAAAAAAATAGGTCATAACACACTGAGAAGACTTTGTAACCCCCAATATATCACATGGCATGTGTAGAGACTATTTTGGATCAACAAGCCAAATTGCTTGACAAACTCGAAAAAAAGCAGCCAATTGAGTCGCAAGTCGATGTTGTATCCATTATGTTACAATTTCCTGTTGTCCCGTTTTGACTTTACAAAGACTTTATGTTCTTTTATTCAGTACATACACCACCTAGATGTATTCTGTCAGAATGCCACATCACATAATGCAGCAAAGTTAAAGACTATACGGCACATGAACGAGCTTGTTTTGCTAAGTCATTAAACTGCCAAGGGCTCGGGTGACCAAGTAAATTTGACCAAATCAATATGTACATTAAAGATGGTCCCGCACAGATCCTCTAGGCTGTTCTTACTTAAGCGAACACACCAGCAATCAAAGCAAAGTGCTGACCCACCTGTCCGTCGGTACTCCGGGCGTCCCTCTGGGCCGTCTCGGGGAGGTACCGACGCTGCAGTGGGTGCCATCTTTGTAGCTAGTGCAAGTTGCGTTGTCGTGTAAACATGCCAAAGCCACGCCTCTCTTCACACGTGACTGCTGTGTATTCTGGGAAGTGAGGTTCCGATGAAATAGACCTCTTATGCAAACCCGTAATATTGTCATAATGTCGAAGTGCAAAATGCAACCCACACACATCGTAAGAATGTTAAATATATTGAGAAATTTAATAAAGTTCTTACAGATAAATCGTCAGATCCGATGTCGACACTGATTTATAGACTCTCACAGCTACAGTGCATGCTGGGCGATGTAGTCCCTTTGGAGTAACATTCAAAAGCGGAACTTATTTGTCATCAAGAAACCTGATTTAAGAAAGCATATTTAGGAGCAGATAAAATAATTGGCCAAATCATACTGTCCCGCTACACTAGATTGAAAAGATATTGACGCCAGCATACCGAGTTCTGTTGAGTTTGTCTTATATAGCCTATCAAAAAGGTTGGCTGTGAAAAACATTCATGCCTACAGAACCACTTGTAATTTTGTGGAGCGCTCTAAACACGACAAGTGTATACAGCTATCTTTCTTAAATCAGGTTTCTTGATGACAAACAAGTTCCACTGTTGAATGTTACTCCAAAGGGACTACATCGCCCAGCATGCACTGTAGCTGTGTGAGTCTATACATCAGTTTCAACATCGGATCTGACGCTTTATCTGTAAGAACTTTATTAAATGTCTCAATATATTTAACATTCTTACGATGTGTGTGGGTTGCTTTTTCCACTTCGACATTATGACAACATTACGGGTTTGCATACGAGGTCTATTTCATTGGAACCTCACTTCCCAGAATACACAGCAGTCACGTGTGAAGAGAGGCGTGGCTTTGGCGTTTTTCAAAGATGGCGCCCACTGCCACGTCGGTACCTCTCCGAGAAGGCCCAGAGGGACGCCCGGAGTACCGACGGATAGGTGGGTCAGCGCTTTGCTTTGATTGCTGGTGTGTTCGCTTACGTTAGAACAGCGTTTCACTTTGATTGCTGGTTTGTTCGCTTAAGTCAGAACAGCCTAGAGGATCTGTGCGGGACCATCGTTAACTTACATATTGATTTGGTCAAATTTACTTGGTCACCCGGGCCCTTGGCAGTTTAATCACTTAGCAAAACAAGCTCGTTGATGTGCCGTATAGTCGTTAACTTTGCTGCATTATGTGATGTGGCATTATGACAGAATACATCTTGGTGGTGTATTTACTGAATAATAGAACATAAAGTCTCTGTAAAGTCAAAACGGGACAACAAGAAATTTTAACATAATGGATACAACATCGACTTGCGACTTGATTGGCTGCTTTTTTTCAGGTTCGTGAAGCAATTTGGCTTGTTCATCCAAAATAGTCGCTACATGCCATGTGATATATTGGGGGTCACAAATGTCTTCTCAGTGTGTTATGACCTATTTTGTTGATGTGGTGTACTATGTTGGTTTGTTTTCATAATGGGGTGCTCCCTTCTACCTGAGCAGTGGCCAGGTGAGGTGTAGTGCTTACCTTCTATTTGCAAGGTAAGCGAGTGTGGGCCATTATAACGAGCCCTATATGTACTATAAGACATGTGTCTAGGGATATTTAAGATACATACCTACCAATGGTCAAAGTTTACATTATATTGACTATAATTATGTTTGTACTTGTCTGTTGTCTGTGTCTGTGTTTTTCTCTCCCCTCTCCAGAGTTACAAGGAAGATGAGTACCTGTTAAAGGACTCCCTGGCTTACTACAAATACATTTAAAGTAAGGTTTTCACTCATTTTTATTCTCACTTCTCATTTTGAGATTAAGCAGTAGCGAAATTGGTCTTGAAGAAAGCAGCTGGACACCATTTTGGGTCCCGAGTCTGCAGAAACATGTCGACCATTTAGATCATAGTAGTTATTTGTTATCACCTATCATACTTCCGCACTGGTTTTTAACTTTGGAAACTCAGGAGATACTATATTAAAAATGTTCCTCTCCTAGTTCTCCAATTTTATACTTTCACATCACTTTTTTTGTAGTTTTGCACAAACTGCTTTTTTCAGTCATCAGTCTCTTGAGTATCTGCCACATACCTCCATACACACTGAGGTATCTACTTTTACAGATTTAAAGTAGTTACAGGATTGTTTTCCTCTGTGTGAGGAGGCCCAAATGATGCAAAGGGTGGAACAGACCGATGACTGATGGGTACTTTCACGAAGTGGAGTTATCCTGTGGTACTTTAGTTACTTTAGTTCACTTTTTCTTCTTGTAAAAGTTGAGTACGAGACACAGTACAGCAGACTGGACTTGTAGACCCACATTTACTCTAGGTATTATATAGGGAATTCTAAAAGTACAAAAGAACTGTGTTTCAAAAACTATAGGCCCGCCCCTGGAAATCTATAAAGTCAAAGCGAGGGCAGCATCTTTATATGGGGTGGAATTATGGGGGCACAGACTCTCTAATTCCCTTGCATTAACGGACAATAATTTTATCAGACAACTTTTGACCCTGCCGAAAAATACACCATTGGTACCGCTCCGGATGGACCCAAATATTCTTCCAATCTCTGATGTAATCGCAACACATCCATTGCTTTACTGGAGGCGGTTGTGGTGCACTCCAGAGCAGGATAGCTACAGGGAAGAATTGAGAGCGGTTATGATATCATTTGGGGCAGGGAGTATACCCTGGTTAGCTTTTGTAAGACACTCTCTTTGTGCAATTGGTATGTAAAATCTCTGGACAAATCCAGAAGCTTCTTGTCTCGAGATACCTAAAAAATAATTGAAAATTGCACTTAAAGTGTTCAAATTGATGGAAATTTTTCGGTCAGTAAAACTAACAAGTCTTACATCTGGGTTCTTTGATTTTAAGTGACATTACAAATTTGAGCAGGTGCTAGACTCTATTCAGCCGACTTTAGCAAAATAGCTTTTCCTTCAGTGTAGATATGGTACTCTACCTCCATTTGCAACTATTAGCAAGTGGGTGGGAGTCCCAAATCGCCTCTGCCCTGGATGCCGAGTAGAGGAGGAAACAGTAGCTCATGCCGTACTCTTCTGTGTGGCATACACAAAACCTAGGCAGAAATAGATAATTCAATTGTGTAGGAACCTGGGCATCAGGAAATATCCTGAATTCTTCAGGATCCTAAGAACAGATACCAAGCCACTTTATGTGGTTTCAATAGCAAAGTTGCTGCATTCCATGTGGCTAACCCACAGAAACCTGCTAAAATTGAATTAGATTTTTAGGGTTGTATGTCACCGCCTATTTTGTAATGGAATCACTGAGTTTTAAATCTTATTTTTAGCTGGAGGGAGAATCAGTTCTATTTAGTTTGGGATTGGGAGACTAGTGTGCTAGTTTTAGAATTTTAAAACGGTATATAGAAACCCACATTTTTAAGGTGTTCTCTTATATATCTGATACTTTATGTCTTAATTTTTTTTATACAATTGTATTGATGTATTATGCCCGAATTTGATAATATACGCAACCTATTTCTATTTCTAACCCCACCCTGGCTCTGTAACTGTTGGAATTGAATGTGCTTTTATGGTTATAAATAACCACAATAAAGTTTTTTTAGATTGGATTAACAACACATAAGTACAAATCTCACATACAACACTAAGTGCCTGATTAATAGTTTCAACAGTCCTGAAGCAGGCGGCACACCTCTACTCCACCCCTCGACTGCCAAAAATTACCTCTGCCCGCCCACAAGACTACAAGTAATTTTGTGGCCTGCTGAGTGGTTGGCGTAGTGGTTCCATGGCGGTGCTGTGTAAAGTCTCATTGTGAGACTTAAACAGCACCGTCGGGGTACCTCCAGTGCACGTTCCTGCACAGGAAGAAAAGCACCAAGTATCGTACATTCCTTCCCGTGCAGGAACTGTGGGTGCAAATCTACAGGGGAGCACAACACGTGCTACTGCATGTACTTCCATGCACAGGGGCAAAAGGGGTAGAGCCCCTTTTCTTTCCTCACTGCCAACAGTTACCTGGAGGAAGAACCATAATGAGACAACTGGCAGTGGGGAAAGTCGTAATATGCTTGGTGGTGCCTCAGGGCACCACCAAACATATTGGAGCCATCAACCTGCAGCAGGACCACCAGGGAATGCAGTGCCCTGGTGGTTATGCTGGTGCAATGGTGGTCCAATATCCAAACTCCTAATATGGCGGTCAGACAGCCGGTGCAGTGGTGAGTAGACCGCCACTGCCATGGCCCATGAGTATGGAAGTCCTTGGACCACCAGACTCGTAATCAAGGCCTTATTGTTTAGAGCAAACATACTCAAATCCTTATTTAACACACACATTAGGTATTTTCTTATTATTTCAAAATGATAGTCACTTTGCTCCATGCAGGTCTGTCCCACCTGCTTGGGGTGGTAATTACCTCCAAAAGGAGAGGGTTCCTTTCTGCATACATAAACATCTGCCTGAGTCCAGAGGGTGCCCTCCTATATGTGGGTCTCTCTTCTGAACTGCAGAGTCCCCGCCCCCCCTTATCTATTGACCTATCTATTTTTGCCACAACCGCATTCTACTTTATCGCGCTGTACGTTGCCTTGTTATGTCCCCCAACATAACTGATGGACTTTATGAGAAGACTCAGTTTCTCTGAGGCTGAATTAGGCATCATTAGCCAGTGGGTTATTGAGCATTACCCTCAGCTTTATGGGGTCAAAAGACCCAGCTGAGCAATGCTGCGCAGAACCAAATCTGAAAAAATATTGCCATGGGCTGCAATGCAATACGTTTCCAAACCTGGCTGGGAATACTCTGCTGTAAGTGCTGGGAACCCCTTTATTGCTGGCACCCACCCATGGCACCATTGTACCAGAGGGTTCCTGAGAATTGCCTATCCTACTCTCCACACTGAGCTGGAAGTGTCTGAGAAGGAGAGAGACAGTACGTGCATATTAGGATTAAACACTTAAGTGCACATGCGTTTTGAGAGTGGTGTACTGCATGTTTTCACTGTGAGCTTTGGTATAACTTTCCATGTTAACATTTAGCAAGATGTTTTTGTGATACGAAAGTTTGGAAAGTTTAACTTTACTAACATGTGTGTTTACTTTTGTTAAATTTGGATTGACTGATCAAGTGACTTTGGAATAATGGGAATGCTTTTATAAACTCTGGCTTTCAATTTCATATCATTTCCATTTTGCCAATTATAAATTATGTGATGCTGACATTGTACATGTTTACCTTAATTCTTAACCAACATGTAATTGCTACTTTTTACTTTCAAAATTTCAAAGAATCAATTATTGATGACCGAAATATTTGTTTTAAAATATATACTCCAGCTAAATACCATTTGCATGCTTTGTTGCCAAAAACTCTCACCTCACAATGTAGAACTTGTTCAAAATCAACAGTTTTTAAAGTAGATTATAAGCAGACATTAGCTTAATACAACCGTTTTATCTCATTTGAATGGCTGATTCTGAAAACAATTAGGCCTGGACTTCACGGAACTCCCGCAAGGTGTGAAACAAACTCAGCCAAGCTGCGCAGAGTACTGCGAGTGCTGGATGCGTTACCTCACACAGTTCACACTGAGTTTTAGCACCAGGTGTTTGTCCCACACTGTAAAATCAGCATGAACTGCATAATGCGCAGCACAAGAGAGTACTGCTTCTTTCTGCCGCTAGAGTAGAAGTTCTGCTCGAGAGGACGCTTCCTCTATGTGAATGGAAGGGTTCTCAACACAAGCGTTAGCTTTGGGAGTTTGTTATGACCAATGAGACACTGTAGCTAGCTCGGTAAGGGGATTTTGGGTACTGAGGTGAGTTTTGGGCCATCCTAATTCACCAAGGTTCCAGGTCTCTATGCACAGTTCTGTAGGAGAAAGGAATTCCCGCTACATGGCGCCCATACGTTGTTGGCCTTATATCATGACACTCGAGTAGTATATCATTCAATGCTTAACCCCTTCACTGACGTTTCCGGTAAACGGTGGTGTTGAAAAACCTACCTATTTTTGAAATAGGTCTTTTCAGGCTTGATTCTTTCTAAAACGGTTTCCTTGAATTGCTACCCAGTTGTGCTACAGAATTTGCTTTGTTTTTTCTCATTCCTGTGCTGTCATGGTCCAAGCCGTGGACATTCCGCAGCATAGTCGCATTGCGGTGCGAGATCATTTGCGGGCTTACAATGTACCTTTGGAAGGCTTGGCTGGGATTATAGTGGTGAGTGCGGAACATGCTTACCCTTAAAAACTCTTTTATTCGTGGGTGACATATCCGGCAGTGGACGCAAATTCAGGCGTATTCTACACGTACACTCCCACGTTGTACCTAATGAGTATACTCCGTACAGAGCACAGGAGGTACCTATTGATGTTTGGCAGCATGGAGTTTGGTTTGGTGGCGCCCTACCCCATTCTTTAACCGCTCCGAGGTTAGGTCCTTTGTCCATTCCAGGTGCTAGTTGGCCTGTTTTGGCTGGATTTACTCCTCATCCTCTACACGGCAATTGTAACCTGGCTGAACTGCGTCGACTACATGTAGTCGCGATTGCCGTGATTAGAGCCTTAGTGCATTACATGGGCCGTAATCTTCCGGGTGGAGCCCCGGGGGGTGTGGCGCTTCCGGCAGGGCAGGGTGGTTTGAAAATCAGTCCTGTCATGGTCAATACCGTTATGGGCAAGAAGCCCCAGGAGAAGGATGATTTTCCTTTCTGGCTTGCCGAGAAATTTGACCAGCTGGAAGCTGTATTTCCTAATACGACTCCTGGTGAAAAACACCAGATTCTTACGCTTAGTTTGCCGAAGGATTTGGCCCCTGAGCTCGTTGACTGTGAGTCCTGGGGTAAGACTTTTGCGGCGGTCTATGCTCGGTGCTACGGCACCCCTTCTATGTCCGCGCTGTCTTCGGTCCTTAAACGTGTTCAAGATGATCACTGACCGGAATCTGCGTTCGAGTTGGGCATGCGCCTGTGTGGCACCTTTGATGTAGTTTGTGATCTGATCCTTGCTAATGTCAAGGGGGATGCAGTGAACTTTCAGGTAGCTAACGCGTTGGCGGTGCTTCCCGAGGCCGAGAAATCCAGACAGTTAGCGAAGATTATTGTGGCGGCTTAGAAAGCTGTGGGTCGCAATTGTAAGGGTGTTAAGCCTTTTTCTGTTAAAGATAAAAAGCAGCCCCAGGGACAAACTTCGGAAACGAAAGTTCAGCCCAAGTCCAAAAAGCAAAATTGGCCTAAAAAACAGAAACAGGGAAAGCAACCTCAACAACAACAGACACAGGTTTCTCGTCCTGCGTCTCCGTTACCTACGCAGTCGGAACATGTTTATGACTTGCGCGACCTCGCGACGATTAAGACTCCTGATCGATTTCAGGTTTCTGACCAACGCTCTCCTCGTTCCTTTCAGGACTCATCGGCTCCGACGACCGGTGGTGGAGGGGGCGGCAGAGGTCGGGGTGGCCAGCAAGGATGTGACCAGCCCCGCCCGAGGAACGGTGCAGAAAAGCAGGAAGGCTCTACGCCTAGGAGACCACAGTTTGCCAAGAAGAAAGTCGCAGCCTTAACAGCGCATCGATATGCCCCAGATAGTGAGAACGCGGCTTCGGAATCTGACGTGGGCTCTGACCTTGCTGGACAGCGCAGCGGAGATTACCGTAGTGAGAGAGGCGCTCCGTCCACTACTGAAGGTGACAGCGACTGAAACTTATGTTGTCATTGAAACAGCTGACACCCGAGTTGCTCCCCCTGATAGACTTTTTGAAATTGTCCTGTTGATAGAAGGTGACATGCAACGAGCCATAAAAGGGGTATTTTGGGAAAATCTTTCGTCTACATATGACATTTTGCTTTCGGAGGCTGACTGGCCCCCACCTTTTGTGCTCGCAGCTCCGCGAGGGGAGGAGGTAATCCTCCCCAGTTTCGCGGACACAGTCTCGAAAGAGGATGCACTGCATTTTGCGGAAGAGTGGGCTCTAGCTCTGGCGCCGGCTGTGTACCGCAATCAGTGTTCGTTGGGACAAATTGTCCCCGAGCCACGAGATTCCTTTGCGGTCTCAGCCGCAGCCTTAACCTCAATATCCTATTTGACGTGAGGCGAAAGCTTCCGTCGCGGCAATCCTTGAACAATTGGAATATCAAGGTGTGATTGAAACGTGTGTGTCACCAATGAATAACCCTCTTTTTACTGTAAACATGCCTGACGGTTCGTATCATTTGGTTTTGGATTACCGGCATTTAAACTCGCATTGCCGTAACTGTGCAGTACAGAATACTCACGGCTCAGCTCTTGTGAATAGTCTTGTGCGTAAGCGGTTTAAGACCACGCTTGACATTTCTAATGGTTTCTATGCCCACCAATTGGATGCTATGAGTTCCCAATGGACCAGCTTTACTTGCGGCGGTGTCCAAAAATACTTTCCGCGTTTGCCTATGGGCTATAAGAATAGTCCTGGGATTTTTTCTGCCCGCATAGTCTCTCTCATAGTGTCCATTCATGAGACGGAAAAAATAAAACACAAAACCAAATGACATAAAAAGGTATACTGAAAAAAGCGTTAGCCAAATATATGTCCAAGGGGGAACCAAAAAATGTTTCTTGAATAAAGAGGCATAAATTGCACAATGTGAGGGTTTTGTCGAAGTCACTGAAGCAGAGTCAAATGAGAACCTTGAGTCTGGGGCCAAACATGTTTGTAAGTCATGCATAGATAAATCAGCAGGATAGGCATAATCGAGGTCATCAATGTTATTAACGGGGAAAGTGTTCATTAAAGGATTTGAAATGACAGGCATCTCGAGGGCCACTTCTGGCTCAGCAGCTGCAGTAATGGCCAAAATAGAATTTCTCACCATCGAAGGACAGGAGACTGCCGGTGTCATGCTATGAAGAATCGGCCACCCTGTGTATCTTGACATTATCAATTGAGATAAACCTGTTTTCCTTACGACCTGGAAGTGGTGGTAATATGACTGTTCTTGTGCCCTTCACTCCAAGAACGGGGACCGGTGCTCGATAGGAAGACCAAATTCTTTCTTGTTTTCGATCTTCTCTCGAACCAGTTCTCCAACTTTGGGTAGCCAGCCAACTACCGGGATCTGCAACGCATCATCCGACATGGAGGGCAAATGTTCCTTTGCAAGAGTGTCTCTGGTCTTTTGTAGATCCTGTAAAACGGTACACAGACAAAATATCGATTTTTAAATATCGATATACAATAATATCGAAGTTTAAATATCGATGGGACAAAATATCGAAGGTAAGTAATATCGACAGTCTTAATATCGATATTAGTATGATATCAGTAATATTGAAGTTTTAAATATCGATGTCAATAATATCAAAATAAATAACTTCGATGTTACTAATATCAATTTTTAAATACATTTAGTGTATATTATATTGTATTTATTATGTTTTATTATTTATTTTTAATGTAATTTAATTAAATATTGTCTTTTACTACTGTAGCGGGTTGTGGGTTTATAGGGGAATAGGGTGGGAAGTAATTTAATTATGTTAAATTAATTATTAATTAGTAGGAATTATTAATTAATTAATTGAGAAATAATTTTTAATTAATTTTAATTAATTGATTAATTGATAAATAGGTTCTGTAGCGGGTTATGGGTTTATAGGGGAATAGGGTGGGAAGTAATTTAATAATAATTAATTAATTAATATATGTTTGTACATATTTTAATTAATAATTAATTGGTAATTAATTTAAATTAATTAGTTAATTAATTATTATAATTGTGTACATATTTTTAATTATTAATTAGTTGGTAATTAATTAATATTAATTATTTAATTACATTAATTATAGTAATTTTTTATATATATAATTTTTTGTTATTCTTAATTATCTAATTGGGAAAAATAATATTAATTATTAAATTAAATTAATTACAGCTAATGTGCTAATATATTTACTTTATTGTTATTGTTAATTAATAATTAATTGGTAATTAAATAATATTAATTAATTTTGGGTAAAGGAGTATTTTTAGGGTTCAGGGTCAGTTTTCAGTTTTTGGGTAAAGGGGTATTTTTAGGGTTCAGGGTCAGTTTTCAGTTTTTGGGTAAAGGGGTATTTTTAGGGTTCTGGGTCAGTTTTCAGTTTTTGGGTAAATGGGTATTTTTAGGGTTCAGGGTCAGTTTTCAGTTCATGGGTAAAGGGGTATTTTTAGGGTTCTGGGTCAGTTTTCAGTTTTTGGGTAAAGGGGTATTTTTAGGGTTCAGGGTCAGTTTTCAGTTTTTGGGTAAAGGGGTATTTTTAGGGTTCAGGGTCAGTTTTCAGTTTTTGGGTAAAGGGGTATTTTTAGGGTTCAGGGTCAGTTTTGGGTTTTTGGGGTACAGGGATATTTTTAGGGTTCAGGGTCAGTTTTGGGTTTTTGGGGTACAGGCGTACAGGGTAAAAACAAAAAAATATTACATTAAATCAAATAAATAACATTAAAAAAAAAAATACATTAAATTATTAAGTGTTTTATTTATTTTAAATGTATATGTATTAGTTTTAATTTTGTTTTAATATTTTTATTTAATATTTGTAAAATTATATGTATTTCAACATTATTTTTACATTATTATTAATACATTTAAAAAAACGATATTTTTTATTCCGATATTTTTGTACTACGATATTTTTTTTCTCGATATTTTTGTACTTACCTTTATGAAGATAGGATTCCGATATTTTTGATGTCGATATTTTTGCTCCGATATTTTTGTATTTCGATATTCTGTCTGTCGATATTATGTCAGACATTCCTGTAAAACATTGCAATGTTCATCTACGTCAAAGACCGTGGCTTGAGCCACGCAGTCTAGACCGTCGTGGTCAGGTACATACATCTTGATACCAAAGAGCATTTCGTACGGGGTCCGCCCACCCAGAGACCTTCTAGGGAGATTATTAAGAGCTCGCTGCACACCATTGAGATGGGCCAGTCAGTTTCTGCCAGTGCCTATAACTCGAGCTGTCAAAGATTGCTTTAAGTCACGGTTCATTCGTTCCACTACACTATTACCCTCAGGTCTGTATGGAGATGAAAACTTGACTTGGACCCCCAACGAAACCATAGCATCCTAATACGCCTTAGAGGCGAAAGCCGGACCCTGATCCGAATGGAAAGTACCAGAGGCAAAGTTCCCTACAAAGACACGCAAATCTCTTATGACAGTCTGTGAATCAGCGCTGCGATGGGGCCATACCCACACAAAGCGTGTGCATGAAACGACTGCTACTAAGATGTACTTATACGCAGTATCTGAAGAAAAAGGACTGCAGTGATCTAAATAAACGCATCCTAGTGGTTTATTAGAAATGTACAACTGTGTCTGTGGCGGATGCGCAGAAGTAGAAGGCTTGATCTGCTGGCAAATGTCACATTGAAGGACATAATCACGCATCTGTTTGTACAGTCCCCGCACCAGAACCTTTGTTGTAGTTGAGTTACAGTGGCTGAGACGCCCGCATGCGCAGACGCCACACCTTCATGAGCCGCTGTAATCAAAGTAGCTCTGCGATCCAAGTTGGGAATTAAACGTTCACCAACATCAGGAATTTTCATGTAAGGAACCTTATCGGGACTTAAGTGGTATGTGTACTTCGAAGGGAACCCCGAAGGATATTTACCTCCCTTCTCAGTGGCAGCAACAGCCGCCAAGATTTCATCATCTATTTTACTTTTGGACTGTGTAACTGCTGCAACTAAATATTTAGATACTGCTGACTTCGCTGCTTCATCAGCAAGCGAATTACCGACAGCGTGGACTCCCACACGCTGATGGCCTAGAGTATGAATCACAAACACAAGTGGCAACTGCTCTTTAAGCTCAGCCACTCGGACCCAGATAATTTTATGTTTTATTGTGCTACCCTTGGAATCACAAAATTCATTCTGAATCCAAAAGAACAAGTTCTCATTGTAAGACTGGACACAGTAGTAAGAATCACTTATGATAAGAGTAGTCACCCTAGGATCTGCGTACTCCAATGCAAGCATCATGAAGCTCTGCTAATTGTGCAGTGCAGTCTCCAAGTGTCTGCGTGTGCACGACACTGGACTTGAACTCATCGTTCACCATGGCACCGACCACAATGGCGCATGCGGAAACGTAGGCATGTTTAGAGCCATGCGCAACCTGCGCCGAACCATCGGTGTAAATGATGAAATGGAAATCCTCCAGGGGTCGCATTGCTAAAGGAGCTGGATGAACGAATTCATACTGTAAGTACTCCTGCGACCGTAATGTGGCGTCAAAGATAAACGTGACATCCTGAGATGTCAAGGACGCAGCCCATTGAATCCACCGAGGGTGCAAAGCTTTAGAATTTGGTACACTGGCTTTTCTGACTTCCTCCAAGGCAGGACACGGGGTAACAACCAACATGCGCTTTCCCTGTGACAGGACACGTTCCTTGAGAATAGCCATCTGCACAGCCGTCAAAACTTTCTCCACAGTGGAAAAGCGCAATTCACTCGAAGTGTATAAGTGTGACTTGCAAGCAATAGGGTGCACAGTCAAAATATTGAGTATGAAATATCGTTTTACCAAAATATCGTGTCAGAAATTTCGAAGGTGCAGAATATCGATGACAAGAATATCGTTGGACAGAATATCGACCCTAAGGTAAGTAATATCGAAATACTTAATATTGATGTAAGTAATATCGAAGTTAGTAATATCGATAGCATATATATCGATGTTACTAATTTAGATTACACTAATATCGATATTTGTATTATTTATTTTGTTTTTTATTATGTATGTGTTATATGTTTTACTTAAGTAATTAAAATAATTAATATTATATGTGTATTAAATGTATATATTAATA
The DNA here is from genome assembly GCF_964263255.1 of Lissotriton vulgaris. Classification (NCBI taxonomy): domain Eukaryota; kingdom Metazoa; phylum Chordata; class Amphibia; order Caudata; family Salamandridae; genus Lissotriton; species Lissotriton vulgaris. Next base: position 1,019,225,900 of record NC_141691.1, on the reverse strand, counting down.
CATTTATTTATAAGCAAATTATATGTTTTAGTACCGGAGCGGGTTGTGGGTTTATAGGGGAATAGGGTGGGAAGTAATTTAATTATGTTAAATTGATTATTAATTAGTAGGATTTATTAATAAATTGTAATGAATTAGTAATTATTTTTAATTAATTGGAAAAAAAATTAATTAATTGATTAATTGATAAATATGTTCTGTAGCCGGTTATGGGTTTATAGGGAAATAGGGTGGGAAGTAATATAAATAGGTTACATTAATTAATAATTAGTAGTTAATATTAATTATTTATAAATAATTGGTAAGTAAATTTAATTAATTGGTAAATCATTTTAATTAATTGATTAATTGATAAATATGTTCTATAGCGGGTTGTGGGTTTATAGGGGAGAAGGGTGGGTAGTAATTTAATTATGTTAAATTAAAAAAAAATAGTAGTTATTAATAAATAATTTTAAATAATTGCTAAATAAATTTAATTAATTGTTATTTCATTAAAATTAATTGAATAATTGATATATATGTTCTGTAGCGGGTTGTGGGTTTATAGGGGAATAGGGTGGGAAGTTATTTAATTATGTATAATTAATTATTAATTAGTGGGAATTATACATTAATTGTAATTAATTGGTAAATAATTTTAATTAATTGGTAATTAATTTTAATTGATTGGTAAATAATTTTAATGAATTCATAAATAGATAAAAGTGTTCTGTTGTGGGTAGTGGGTTTATAGGGGAATATGGTGGGAAGTAATTTAAATGTAGTTAAGTAATAATGTTTTTAAAATGATTGTTTTGTAAATAATTAAATATTATAAAATGGTATTTTTTAATATTTATTTTTGGTTAAATATATTTAGCTAATCATGTTTTTTATAATTATGTTTAGGTATTGTATATGGTTTAATTTTTTTTTAATAGCTTATATAATTTATTAAATAAAAAGCTTTTATTTATAAGTATGTTATTTTAACCCCTACGCTATCCAACATTTTCCCTACTGTTGCACTCTCTGGAGTTGAAATAGTAATTGTTACCCCTACGCTATCCAACACTTTCCCTACTGTTGTACTCTCTGGAGTGGGAATAGTAATTTTTACCCCTACGCTATCCAACACTTTCCCTACTGTTGCACTCTCTGGAGTGCGAATAGTAATTGTTACCTCTACGCTACCCAAAGCTTTCCCTACTATTGCACTCTCTGGAGTGGGAATAATCATTTTTACCCCTACGCTATCCAACGCTTTCCCTACTGTTGCCCTCTCTGGAGTGGGAATACTAATTTTTACTCCTACGCTATCCAACGCTTTCCCTACTGATGCACTCTCTGGAGTGGGAATAGTAATTTTTACTCCTACGCTATCCAACGCTTTTCCTACTGTTGCACTCTCTGGAGTGGGAATAGTAATTTTTATCCCTACGCTATCCAAAGCTTTCCCTACTGTTGCACTCTCTGGAGTGGGAATAGTAATTTTTACCCCTACGCTATCCAACGTTTTCCCTACTGTTGCACTCTCTGGAGTGGGAATAGTAATTTTTACTCCTACGCTATCCAACGCTTTCCCTACTGATGCACTCTCTGGAGTGGGAATAGTAATTTTTACTCCTACGCTATCCAACGCTTTCCCTACTGTTGCACTCTCTGGAGTGGGAATAGTAATTTTTACCCCTACGCTATCCAACGCTTTCCCTACTGTTGCACTCTCTGGAGTGGGAATAGTAATTTTTACTCCTACGCTATCCAACGCTTTCCCTACTGTTGCACTCTGTGGAGTGGGAATAGTAATTTATACTCCTACGCTATCCAATGCTTTCCCTACTGTTGCACTCTCTGGAGTGGGAATAGTAATTTTTACCCCTACGCTATCCAAAGCTTTCCCTACTGTTGCACTCTCTGGAGTGGGAAAAGTAATTTTTACCCCTACACTATGCAACACTTTCCCTACTGTTGCACTCTCTGGAGTGGGAATAGTAATTATTACTCCTACGCTATCCAATGCTTTCCCTACTGATGCACTCTCTGGAGTGGGAATAGTAATTTTTACTCCTACGCTATCCAATGCTTTCCCTACTGTTGCACTCTCTGGAGTGGGAATAGAAATTTTTACCCCTACGCTATCCAACGCTTTCCCTATAGTAGCACTCTCTGGAGTGGGAATAGTAATTTTTACCCCTACGCTATCCATAGCTTTCCCTACTGTTGCACTCTCTGGAGTGGGAATAGTAATTTTTACTCCTACGCTATCCAACGCTTTCCCTACTGTTGCACTCTCTGGAGTGGGAATAGTAATTTTTACCCCTACGCTATCCAACGCTTTCCCTACTGTTGCACTCTCTGGAGTGGGAATAGTAATTTTTACTCCTACGCTATCCAACGCTTTCCCTACTGTTGCACTCTGTGGAGTGGGAATAGTAATTTATACTCCTACGCTATCCAACATTTTATATAATTAATTGTCAAAATATTAAAAGTATATTTAATTTTTTATGTTTTTTACATTTTATTTATGTTATTGTTTTATGTTTGTAAATGTATTTGTAAATTAGAATATATTTTAATAATGTATAAGTTAGTAATATAATTATTACAACATATTATTCAGAACATATATATTATATATTTACAGTATATATTTAATCAATGTATTATTATTATATATGTATTATGTATTATTTTTAAACATTATTAGATACTTTTAACTATGTATATTATATTTATTAGTGTTATTTACTTTATTTTACATTTATATTTTAAAAGAAAAAAAAACCGATATTTTTAACATCGATATTTTTACCATCTATATAATTTTTTCGATATTTTTGTACTTACCATGTTGTAGATAGGATGTCGATATTCTTGTCCTCGATATCTTAGACTCGATTTTACTGTAGATCGATATTTTGGAGGTCGATATTTTGTCAGTGATCCAAGCAATAGGTACTGTGTCTCCTTCATTAAAAGTCAGGTACGTGAAACCTACCGTCCCAGGGATAATTCCTATCACCAGGTTGGTCTGATTATCACGAGTCAGTAAGAAGCGAGCAGATCAGCCTGCAAAGACTGCAGTATAGCCGAATGCTCAGGCAGCCAGCATGATTTGGAAAATGATGGTTGTATCAAAGCATACAAAGGCTTGATACGCTGGGCATATTCCGGAATGTAAGTTGTCCCGAAATTCAAAAAGCCCAGTAACGATTGTAATTTTTTCAGTGTTGTCGGAGCACGCAATTGTGCGCATTTCTCCAGGAAGTGAGGAGCCAATCCCTTTCCTTCATTGTTAAGCTCGTAGCCCAGAAGCAACACTGTGCACTCTGCAATGTGCGATTTCGCAAAGTTGAATTTGTAACCTAAGTTTGCAAAGGTACAAATTATCCCGTTTACACGGCACAGATGCTCACAATGTACTGAGAGTGAACATGGGGGATGTGGTAAAACAAAACATACGTTCTGATGATTGGAATGTTCAGGCCGTAGAATCATTATCCTCTGATTTAAAATATTATGTTGCCTTTGATGCTGAAGACTTATATTTAGAGTCTGCTAATTATGGTGATTTATTTTGCTTTCAACATTTTGGTAACCATTTTCTGCATAAAACAAGTTCCAGAAGGGGTACTGTAATTTCCACACAGTGGGAACATTGCCCTGCACCATTACAAGGCAGCTCCAGTACATTTTTGAAGAAGTACACTTACTTTACCGACTTTAATCAATCAAGTCCTGAGTCCTTTTATTTTAAGATGACACAGAAGCCCATGTCCAAAGTTCGACTTACCGATACTAAATTATTGTATTCGAAGTCCTTTCTAGGAAAGTTGGCTGTAGAAGGCTACGATCTATGGAAGGAAACTATTAACCTTAAATCGGTTTGGGGTTCTAAAAGTTGGCAGGTACAAGGCACTGAGGCTTTGCACCGTGCATGTCTCATCCCGAATCACATGTTGTTTTTAAATTATACTATTTCTCAGACAACGTGCTTTGGATTGGCTACTTCAAAAAAGTTAAATACCCCTGCTGTCCCTGATTTGGAAGAATATTCCGGTTGGGATAATTTCACAAAGTTTTCCATTCGAGAGTTGCAAACATTACTACATAATGCATCCTTTAATGTGTCCAGTTTTGATCCAAAGGGTTGCCTGCTGTGGTACAGAAGCTCTGACTCTTGCCAGCGTCGCTTTATGGGTTTCACTGAAGGTTTTACACAAGTCCGGCCTGATCCACGTTTTGATCCTGACCACACTGTTACAACATACTCAGTTGGCAAATTATGTCAGAATTGGTTACAACATTCTACATTAGCTGCTGTTAAATTACATCTATCTAAGCTAACTGATGATGTGGATCTGAATGATTTTATAAAGGGCCCGGCTAGCGGTAGATCTAAACATTGGATTTATGCTGTTTACAATGAAGTCTGGAAGCTTTCACAAATTGAGGCTGCTAAGCGTCTGAGGGCTATTGATCAAGCTAATTTAGAAAAGGTGCTTGCAGTTGTCGATAACAGTATTAACATGCTTTCTTCCCGCATATACACGTTGAATAACATTGTTTCGTCAGAGGTTGATATTGTACATGATGAGGTGTCTGTTTTATACCATGCCCAAAATCAATTGAGTTCTGTAATGCAGTTTGCGTGGACTCTGCAGACTCTTAAGTCTGGCCGTGTGCCCTGGAATTACATGAACGTGTCCTCCCTCTTTGCCCCGTTTAGTTTGACTGACAAACAGGGCATGTGTTCAATGCGAGATGCATCATTTTCTATGTTACACATTGAAAGATTAGAATCTTTACCGTTCTCTGTTGCTGAGGCCACTGAAGCAACATGGCTTATCCACGGATTGATTACATTGCCATTCGCCTTGTACAAATTCTCTAGTTGTATGCGATATGTTGCAATAGGACGTTATGAACCGTTAGGTGGTGCCTTCCTCCATGAGGCATGGTCTCTTCCTTTCACATATAGGTGCCTAAAAGACGGTAAAGAAGTTTATCTTAATGGGGAAGAATGCACTGAGTCCCCTGACCATTCATTAATATGCAGACACATCCAGTTACATGGTTCCTGTAACCAGGAACGACCTAATCTAGCCTGTGTGTTAAAAGGGACTCCTGTTCCCGCAATTGTTCCCACGTTTACACTTCTGGCAAATGGTAGTTATTTGCTGTTGAATAACGAGGAGTGTTGTGGTTTGATTGTTGGTATCGCTTATGTGGTAACTGTATCGGAACGTGTTGTGTGCTGCAAAAACGTTCTGTATCCCCCTACGCATGGGAATTCAGATGTTTCCATCTGGCCGCGCATCCCAACCTTGAAGGCAGAGTTCAATGGTATGACTAGAATAAGAGTCCTTTTGTCTCAGAAAGAGGTGGCCCTGAGTTCGGCCCGAGAAACATTCGTCCTTCACATAGCTAACACACGCACAGAAGTGCAGGCGCTTTTAAATACTGATTTACCGTTACATTTCAGCGAGCTGGTTCATCAAATCTTTAATGCCTCCTCCACTACTGGCCTTGCTCACTTTTTTAAATTAGTTAGCAGCGGTCTCGTGACTTCATTTGAAAAAATATTTGGGGTCATCCCTGCTTTCTTTCATTCTACTTTTTCGAGTTTGTTTGGTGGCTTCCCTGTCTTGCTGGCTTTAGCTGCAGGCGTATTGGTGATATTTTGTTTTATTACAAATGGATGCCCATCCTGCATTAGGAGCAGAAGAGCCCCTCCTGTCACTGTTGCGCAACCGGATGCTTGATTACTATGGCACCCTGCCGCTTGCGACTTTAAGCACGGCATTTGGATTATCGTTTCGATTTTCCTATTTCACATGTGTCCAGCCTGTGTTTCATTGCCTGAGCTGCAATCTCGACTGGGCCCTTGATTTGTGTCTCTGCTTGACGGTGTCTCCTGATGTCAATTTTAATCATCTGATGAGCCCCATAGTTGCTCACGAGTTGGTTTGTTCTGGCGAAAGGATTATGGCCTTGGCAGCGATGCATGGACTAATGGGTCATTGGGATGTACTCGCAGCAGCGCATGAGTTCTTGGCAAGGAGCTTTCTTGAGAACCCACCGAGTTGTCCTCTGATGTTAATAGAGGATCCAGTGACGTAGCAGCACGTATGTTCCTTCCCACTACTTAATTGGATGGCTGAACTGTTTTCGGATGATGACAGTGATTTCATGTTGGAGGCTGTGGCTGCATATTTTGCATATTCAGTTCTATCGTGAGATGCCATGGAGTTTTTTACTTATTTCGGCACGTGCATTTTTATATTTTTGGACAGTGCCTTTTTTCATGTGTGAAATTTTTTTATACGTCCCAGACCTATTGACTTATATTTTCAAAGGTTGGAACAATTACGCTTGGCCCCTATAGGCCTTCATATATATACGTTTGGAGAATAGATTAGCTCATTATTATTGAACTCTGTTTTCAGGTTAAACCCCTTCCTGGTTCTGACTTTACATGATTTCTGACAGTGCTCTGATAATTGGGGGGGGTGTCGTATAGCTACTTCTTTTCTACATACTGTGTTAAGTTAGCATGAGTTTATTAAATGTTTGCACGCCGTTTTCATTCTTGCTTCACTTTTGCACACGACACATAATTGTTGTTTTAGCTTTCAACCCAGAAGAGCTTCGTGATTTACTAGAGAAATAATATGTTATTGCTCTGATATCAGTTTTGTTCTGCACTCTGTCTACACAGTGAGTGCTGAAGGCTACACGGATACCTTAACCCAGTGTTGTTGTAAGGTCTGATCTTCGCACCCCTATAGACATAACACACATGCTGCTGCCAAAATCTGGCTGTAGGCGAGTTTTATATTGTTGTGCTGAACGCACAAAAACACACTTGATATGCTTTGCATGCAGAGAACTGGTGGAAGATGATGTGATCCTCCTGCCACTGAGATTTTGAGGTATTGGCCCGCCCTGCTAAAACCCAAATGAGACCTTCATAGATATAAAATACTATGCTAAATAGGGAGGGTGTGAATTAGACGTTGTTCATTTCTATTCATTCCAGCATCTTAGTATGCTGTCTCCATTCGCCTTTTTATGGACTAATAACTATGCTGATAACTTTGTTGCTTATAATATGTTTGCTAGTATTATACAAGATACTGCGTTTGAGAACCTTGCATTAGTAAATAAATATTTCAAACATGCACGTGTCCTCTTAGACTCCACGTTCTGGTTCGTGATGATTATATAACGAAAGAGTGTTCATGTGTTCCACGATGCCTGAGGTATTCTAAGTTCATGTTCTGGTCTGTCTAAGCATTGGGAGTTTGTTATGACCAATGAGACACTATAGCTAGCTCGGTAAGGGGATTTTGGGTACTGAGGTGAGTTTTGGGCCATCCTAATTCACCGAGGTTCCAGGTCTGTATGCACAGTTCTGTAGGAGAACGGAATTCCCGCTACAGGGAACAATCTCTTGGGATATCTGGGACTTAGTTGCCAATGTCTTGATACACCAAGAAACCATCACTGAACAGCTCTGTACATTATGTGGACTCCTTACCTCCTCACCTCTTTGATAGCAGGTCTAATGTTACATCTGCCACAACAGCTCCTGTTGTACCATCTTCCAGTTCGTCTGTAATCTCTGTTTCTCCTGTTATCCCTGTATGTAGTGCTTACCATGAGGTGTCTGGTCCTGCCACACCTTAGTGTTGTTTTAGTCAAGGAAGAAAGTGAGGAAGGCCAGGAACTTTCGCGCCTAAACCAGGAACATGATACCTCAAACCCTTGTAATTTGAGAGAATTAACTTTGTTTGAACTTGGCAGAGTGGACTCTTGAGTTAAGACTTTATTTGGCTACAGACTTTTTTTCCACTTTCTATATAGACTGTTTCCTTTAATGTTTGCTGAATTTTATTTGTATTTGCCCAACCACCAACTGCATCTTTGCCCTGCTCCCAACCTGCCACATGAGTTCAACCCACACATCTGGTTATTGACCTAGCATAGCCACAGTGTATTGAAAAGTGTTTTTAACATATTTTTTCAGGATCTGAAATTCCTGTGCTTTGTTTTCAACTCCTCAGGCCCCAGGAGGGTCCACAGGACCCACAGAGGGCCTGGGATTGACAAATCATCAAAAGATTTTTGAAACATGTGATAAATATGATTTTTTATGTTTATAATTAATTGCTGCATTTATTCCAAACTATGCAGACAATTTCTTGACTAAAGTAGTTTTATTTACATTCCCAGTAACATATATCCTGGCACTACATTCCATTTTAAGGGGGTGCTTCATATTTAACTCTAATTCTTTTAAACCCACAGAGTATGATGTCTCTCTTGCTAGTATACAGACCCAGAGGGCCTAGCAACAAGTACAGGACTTTCTGTGTAGCCCCAAGACTTATCTAGTCCAATCACTATTTTACATATTAACAGGCATATGTAGCTTCTCAGTGCCTGAGAGCTCAGGCATCCTTCCTCCACATAAAAAGTGCATTTTCCTTGGCAACAAGAGGCACATCCACCAGTTTGTAACACGCAAAAGACCTGATCAGTTGCTGCTGCTACTCACTATTTCCTTGAGTTTCTTGCAACGGCACAATCTGAAGAAAGAGAGCTTCCTGGACCATCCTCTGCCACGCCACAGGCGGAGGAAGAAAATGATTGGTAGTCTTGAATAGACAGTAGTGATGGAGTGGTTGGAGGTATGCCAAGTCCTATCCAAATTGGATAACGAGAAGCTCAGCAGGGGAACATGAAGTCACTAACCTTTGGCATGGCAACAGTGAGAAGAGCCCTCAAATCCAAACACAAGTGGGGGAACTTGCAGTGTCAAAGGAAGGGATCATCTGCTGAGGCAATGGAGGGCACAACATTGCCAAGCATTCCAGAGGAGGTGCTGGAGAAAGAAGTTTAGAAAACAAATTTTTACACTCTACTGCATGGAATTTAAGGTCCACATATGGTGGCCAATGACCAGGCCCTACAGCCAAACCTCACAGAACATGTTTAATGTGGTTTGGTTGCACATGGCAAGTTCAGTGCAGGCAAATGTTTCATGTAGTATAGGATAAAAACAATTAACTGAAAAAACAAAGGTTACAGTGAAGTTATTATTAGCTTTGGTTATAAATACCTTAGCTTATATATTTTTTTTAAATCTTAAAAATTCACTTAGAACACAACGTTAAAGTGCAGATATGGTTACGAGTTAGTACCACTGAATGACTGAAATTCAAACGTTTTGGTTAAGCACCAAATGCAATGTTTATAAGTGCAGCGCTTATGATCGTGCAACATTCATACCATTGAACAACAACTATGAGGACAGCATCAATAAATAACAACTCATAATCCAACCAACAAATATCACTGAATTTGCAGTTTTATGTCAATAGTGTTAAGGGTATTGTGATATGCATTCGTACATATCTAGCAGTAATTTTTGGCCATATCGAGATTAGGGTAATGAACATTACATTTGGGGGTTTATTAGGATGGCGGGCGGACTCTGGTCATCCCGCCACCCTAGCAGTGCTGGGACCAGCCGCCAGTGGTGTGGCAGTCCCACACTGCCAATTAGGATGCCATTGCCACAGTAACGCTGGCATTCCGTATATATTTCATTGTTGCGGGCGGTGCTGTAAGCAGCACCCGCCACAATGCAATATATGCATGTTCTGCATTGGCATGCCACCTTGTGCATGCCAATGTTGAGGGGTACCATGGGTACCTCCAAAGTGCTTCCCTCACCCCCCACCTCCTGGGGCCCCAAAAAAGCCCCCCAAAGAACACTCTGCATGCCTTTCCATGTCAAAGCGGTGGACGTTCTTTCCATCCTCCACAATACCCCCTGCTATGCTAATTTGGCGGGGAGATTTGGCAGGCGTATCGCCACCGCCGGTAGGGTGGTGGCAATCCGCCTGCCAGCCTTATAGACCACTTGGCGTTTCAAAGCTCATGTTACAAAGAAAAGTGGTCTCAACTCAGAATAATTTATTCCCATGATTCACATTCATTTGCAGGGTATTTAGCTTCCCGTAACAAATAAAAAACAATATTTGATAATAATTGATGGTTAGCACAGAATGTAATCTTTTTTCAGTGAAAAAAAAAGAAATCATTTTCACAAGTACAGTGCTTCCCTAGGAAAATTAATCAGCACACCTGTCAAGGTCACTTTTGATGGAAGCACTCACCAATGAGTTCAAAACACTGTCAGCAAAACGTAGACTGTGCCAAATTGTACTTTATTTTCTTTCTTTACATATGTCTTGGTAAACCTATTCTATAGTGTCTATGTACTATAAAAGAATATCACATTTTAGAATACATGTTTTTGATTTCTTTAACATTCACTTTGCATATTAAATAGGATTTATAATACATATTTTTGCATAACGTCATTTTAAATATTAGCATATTACCCCCCAACAAACACACACTTCACAAAAAAGTGATAGGCATATCTGTAGTCTCGGGAGAACCCTGGATACTGAAATGATGAGCTTAAATGCTTCAAATCCTTCTAAATAGAACCAAAATTAATTAAAAAATCAAGAAGTATAAAAAATAAATAACAACTTACATGTCTAGTGTGGTCCTATATTGCCATATTAGGGGTAAAATGATCATTAGAGATGCATTGTTTATAAATGTCAGCAAAACCCTTTCATGGCAATGTAGCCCATATTACATAGTTACCCACTGTGTCATCTCTATTCTCCCTCCTCCTCTTAAATTATGCTTCCTTCCACCACAGCATTCACATGGGGCAATGGGTCAACCCACTTCACACATTGGCTCCCTTCACCTTGAGTGACTGGACAACGTATGTGCACATTGTTCACATGCACACAATAAATATTCCCTTTGTCTTCAGTGATAAACCCAGTTCCAAATATGTGTTCTTCTATTAACTTTCATATGTGGCTAAAGTTATAAAGTTAGGTGATATTGTAACATTGAGCCGGCCAGTCAGCTGATGATGTTCTCTTGTCTCCCTTAAAAATAGTACTATAAAATGCACGGCACATGTGAAAGGCTTTTATATAAAAATAATCTCTAGTAAATCACTTCATAAGCAAATTTTTAAATTAAAAAAAATGAATTGCAAGCATATGGTGGGCAAGACAGAAACTCATCCCAGAGCAGCTGTTGGGCTTTGTCATGATGGTTGCATGCAGGGCTTGGCCTTCAGCCATTTTTTATCTTTAATGAAAATATCAATTTTAATAAAAATTCTGTATTCCAGTTCAAAACAGTGGGTTCTTTTCTCACCGCCAGCAGGAAATCGTAGTATGCTTGGAGGTGCCTCAGGGCACTGCCAAGCTTAATGAAGCCAGGGAATGCGGTTCCCTGGTGGATGTGGTGATGCAAAGGTGGTCCGGCCCCCAAAATCCTAATAGGGCGGTCAAATAGCCAATGCAGTGGTGGCTAGACCACCACAGCCACGCCCCGTGAATCCGACAGTCCATGGTTGCAAGAAATGTACAATTGAAATGCCAACAGAAACTCTCACAAATACAATAAATATATTGGATTGCAACATAACGGGAGGGTTTACTTTTACTAGCAATAGAGGAAGTGGGGAATCATTGGGACAATAATGTTCACAACAAACCAAATGGAAGCTCTTTGAATTCTGATGTGTTATTCTTTTCTGGGGCATTAAACGTTAACGAATTGCAACGTACATTAACCCTTTCGCTGCGGCAGCTATTCCGCCACAGCGCTAACTGGGCGGGGCGGCCGCATGCTGGTAACAGAACTGCTCCGTCACCAGCCGCGGTTGAGCTGTGCTGATGACGGAGCGGTTCCATCACGGCCCGCCCCGCTCAATAGAACGCGCCGCACAGGCGCGGCGGCCGGGCCATGACGGAACCGCTCCGTGATAAGCACAGCCCAACCGTAGCTGATGATGGAGCGGTTCCGTCATCAGCAGGGGGGGGTTAAGACTTGGTAGAATTCAGCAGAGTGGTGAGGAAAGAAAGGTCTTGGCTGCCAGGTGATAGTATGCATTTCAAAATACTTATTCTGGAGATTGATCAATTAGGAAGTGTAGGCTGGATAACTCTGGAGGGAAAAGACAAAGTAAGCATTTTATAAGCTTTGTTTCTCAGCAATCAAATAAAAGGGGAAGTATTTTACAAGCGTGGGCACTTAGGAGATATTTACAGTCAAAGTGCCACTAGGTTGGTGCTGCAACATTATCTTTTTGGAAAAAGAATTTAAATATTTTGCAGTGTGGTTGAAAAAATGTTTGGTGGAACATTAGCAATATAGCACACATTGGGGCATATTATCAAGGGGGTTTAACTCCACTTTTTTGGCTTTAAAAGCCAAGAAAGCGGAGATAAAATTATCTCCCTATTACCTAGCTGTCGCTAACACCAGTTAGCGACAGCTAGTAGTAGATAGCGACCATCTTGGGCCCCGCTTTGCATGTCAGTGATTTATCACTAATGACATGCAAAGTGGGCGTGCCAAGATGTTAGCTACTGAAAACAGTTGCTAACATCGCTATCTCCTATTACCAACATTTGGAGATATTCGTGCTAAGCGCAAATATCTCCAAAAGCTAACACCTGCCCCTGAGCAGTTCTTAGCCATGTTATCCAATGGTAGGTGGATAACATGGCTAAGAGCATTAGCTCGGTAATGCATGAATATCGCTGACTTTTCAGCGATATTCATGCATTATTGCCGATTGTTATCGCATTTGCGATAAACCTTGGTAATACCAAGGTTTATCTGCGATAAAAATCGCCGCAGGTCGGCGATAATTTTTTATCTCTAACCAAGCAATAGCGATAATTATCACTATTGCTTGGTAATATGCCCTAATATTTCCACATTAGAGCAGCAACAGAATAGCAACAGTTGGGTTATCAAGAAGCAGCAATATGAAAATTGGCTTCTTGAGGTTGAAATGTTGTAGACTATATCTGGGGCCTTTAGGGACAACTACTTCAATATTTCCTAATATTTACGCCAGTTCTGAGTGGTGTCTTTGGAATTTCTTCTATCATGAAGTGACCTCAGAGTAATTTACGCACAGTCAGAGGATTTCACAACTAACAAGAATGCATGACCATTACATTGGAGTGTGTTGGATTGAATGCACTAAAACGTCTTAAGAATAGAGATCACAGTATTCACCCTTCTTCAGGGATGTTTTATAGAGCCGCAGTTTCATTTTTTAAACCTTGTCAAAGCCTACTTTGTGAAATTTTGTTTTAGCCCTTTGGCAAAGTCATGAACTTTATATTATAGGTATCATTTACTGTAAGAAGTTAGGACAGTCAGTCATTTATCCTTATTCAGTTGATCACATCCAAAAAGGAATACGTATAACCAGTATACAGCACATGTCCATGGATTAAATGGAGCCATTTCTGTTACAAGATAAATACATAAAAACGAAGGGCCTCATTTATGAAAAGTGACGCATCGCTGCGTGAAAACAACGGTGCGTCACTTTTCATTGTGCCGTCCTTGCGACACCAATGATGCGTCATATTTACAGTATGACACATCATTGCGCAAGGAGTTACAGATACGTCAGTATTTCTGACGTATCTGTATGGCGCAAAAGTGACGCATTGCTGGAGTGTGTCACAAAAGTGACGCAACTCCAGCAATGTGTCCTTTCACATGGGGCATGCCCCATGTGAAAGGGCCTGAGTCAGTCTTACGCCTGCTGTGAGGCAGGTGTAAGAATTTGACGCATGTGCGTCCTAGAAGTGGCGCAGTGAAATCTTATAGATTTAATTGCGTCACTTCTAGGACCTTTTCTTGCGTCAGAACGCCCCCCTGCATACATTATACCTGGCACAGGTATAATGTAGCGCTGGGGTTTACAAAGTGAAGCATCTACCTAGATGCGTCACTTTGTAAATATGGTGCAACAAGGCACATTTATTACCCTGCTGGTGCGTCACAAAAAGTGACGCACCGGCGCCGTAAAAAGTGCCGGATGGCCTCATAAATGAGGCCCCAAGAATTTTAGAAACATGCTATGAAGTTCAATCCCAGGACAGCAGCACATAGTAAATTAAGAATATTTTCTTATGATAACAGCCTGGATAAAATTTGCAATGGCCAAAGCAATAAGTGTTGATGAAAGGGATTCCACCAAAATCAAGACCATGCAACACTGTATCAAATTTGCATCTCGAAGTACTGGTAACAAAAATCTCTTTCTTGAACGGGAGTAAAAGTTACAGAAAAGTGTAAAGTGCAGGGCATTTTGAAACAATGCATTGTCTCAGGGGCATTTATTACGGTCAGAATTGTTACATCCTCCCAGAGGCAGCAATACCAAATAATGAGGCAGGTTAACCCCTTGCGCGCGGGCTGAATTTTCGTGCTGTGCGGGTGAAACGGAGAGTGGGCGGAGTTTGGACGGCCCGCGGCCGCCGTAAGCACACGTCCACCATGACGCATGACGGCCGGGGCCGTCATGAGTACCGAAGGGGTTAAGCTTGAATGGGGTAAAAAAAGAATCTTGCTTAGGAGCTCAAAACATATAAAAGACAAGGTTCTGTAACAGACAGGGACAATATGAGAACATAAGCTAGGACCAATTACTTCCAAGACTCAACCAGAAATCTAAACTTCAAAGCATATTCCTAAAAGAAATGGTTTATCATATCTCTTGTGTTGTTATTTTTTAAATCTGATCTGTCATAGAAGTCTCCAGATCTAATTTTGTGAAAGATATGTTTAAGAAACCTCAGTCGTGGGATCGCACCACCATTTCTGAGCAATAAACAATCAGTTATAATATGTCTTGGTAGCCCAGCCTCTGATTTCAGCTATATGGAGGCTCTTGACAAAATGAGCATGATCATTTTTGTGTCTTCAAGATGCCACACCTCCAGCTCCTTGTGGCACACCAATAAAGAGAAGCTCTAAAATACTGCTAAAAGTATCATGAAGAAATAATTTTCAGTCCTCTATCCTAGAGCCTGATTACGACTTTTGGCAGTGAGTGTGTGTGTGGCATGCCACAGCCGTGCTCCTGCACCACCAAGAGTTGCTTCTTCGCGCCTGCAGATTACAAGTAATTTTGTGGTCTGGTGGCTGGGCCGCATGGTTGTCCCGTGATGGTGATGTATAAAGGTTTAATGTGAGCCTTGAGCATTACCACCGTAGGACTGACAGTGCACGTTCCTGCACGGGTAGGAATGCAGCATGTCATGCACCCCTTTCCATGCGGAGCTGGGTGGGCAAAAATACAGGGAGCAGAACATGTGCCCCCTGCATGCACCCCCATGCACAGGCACAAGAGGGAGTCCTGTAGGGCCCCCTTTGTTGCCTCACCATCACCCATATCATTGGCGCTGTGACCACCATGAAAAGGTAGTGGAAATTCAACTCAAAATATGCGTGCGGTGCCACTGAGCACCGCCAGCATGTTTTGGCCTCAAACCACTGCCAGACAACCTCAGGATTCTTGATCCATGGCGATAGCAGTGGTTCAGTGTCGGTCCGATGAACACACTTATAATACTGCAGGCGGTCCCACAGTGTGGCAGTGGTCAGACCACCACCACAACTGTAATCATAATAAGGCTCTCAGTCTACAATCGGCATAGCGTCACATACCGTCCCGATATGTTGTCACAGAAATACATTTTGACTTATAAATTGACAGCATTTGTGGTATTGTGGTAGAGTTTGTTCTGTGATATATTTACTAGTTAGCAAGTCCAATGTAAGACCTGTACCACTGTGGCTACCCCATGGCAGAAGCAATACTGACCATCTACTAAAATGCTATTCTCCTCTGTCCACATATCTATATATTCGAGCAGGACTCTCCACAGGATTTTAACTTTGGATTCCAAAGGGGATTTCGTCTATAGCAAGTTTTATCACTCCTAGCACCCTTCTGAAAAATAGGGCAACTGATAGCCTTCGACTAGGAGCTAGGTAGTCCTTGCTTAATACCCGCTCTGAACTTGTTGTGCAATACGGTGGCCCACAGCGGGCTATTTCCTTTAAAAATGTCTACTGAACCTCACTGATTCTTGAGGTCTTGTTGCTGAGGCATTTTTTTATCGCACATTCCACCTCAGTTATCTCAGTGGGTGACATTTTTACCATTTCCCTACAGTCATATAGCCTACTAGAATCTGTAATTCTCGGACTAGAAGAGTAAACCATTTTGAATTGGCCAACCCACTTTTTAGGAGTAATACATTTTTTCAAGGTTATCTTCTGCCAAGTAAGGGACATTTATTACTTCCAGAAGCTACCCTGGTCCTGAGTTTGCCTTGCCCTTACAAGAGCCTCCCAGGCTTTATCTCTGATAGTCTGATTTTCAGTGGTGGCTCCTGGAGGGAGTGCTGCAGAGCGGTAGGGCGGGGCAGGGGTGGAGCAGGGTGGGTCAGTAGTAAACTCCAGAATTGGGTGGAACGGAGTCGAGTAAATAAATAAATAAATAAAATTAATTCCATTGCGTGCACTGCAACTCTAAATCGCTTTGCAATGCACAATGTAATTAGTTTCATTTATTTATTTCTTTACTCTACTTTACTTTACTGTGGTCGTTATGTTTGTGTTTGTTTGTGGCCTAGCATCCAGACCACAGTGAAGCTAATGTAAAAGTGACTGGTGCGCTCCCGATGTCTTAGAACTGAGTTTAGTTGTACAGTCTCTGTGATCCTTATCATGTTTCTCCAGATTTAAATTTCTCCATAAAGGTGGACATCATTGCTTCCAGGCCGATTCATTTATATAGCATGTAGTCACATAGACAGAACTTTAACATGGCGTTCCAATTTGTACATTCTATCTAATAACTGTGGTTATTTTAGGACCAGAAACTCCTGCCTACAATCAGGGCTGTGATCACAGCTTCCATTATTGTGGCAATGAGTTTTTTTGTTTTGGACATTATGTGGTTTACTATTTTGGTGAGGCTGAAAGGTAGACTCTTTTTGTCTTTTTCTTTGTTGGGGGAGGTCTGTGCTGTAAGGGTTGAGGATAAATCTCTGGGTTAACTAGTAAATAGTTGAGTCAGTATAAACACCTGAAATAAATGTTTTGCTCTGTATAGCTTTGACTCCATTGCCCCTCTTTTCTCAGGAGGGCGGGGCACTAGGCTGAGTTGTGTCATGGGCTGTCGTAACACCTTCCAATCTTTCCTCTACCAGCCTAGTTTTTCAGTTTATCTCACCTATAGCACTTGCTTAAAGATTGTTATTGTTGCTGCGGTGATCTTTACTTCCCCAGCTTGGTTTAGTTTTCTCTTATCCTTGTCCAAAGTAGCAATACCATATCACTTAGTCCTCCACTTGGTCCTTCAGTTGTGCCAGATGTGCTCCTCACCTACAAGAGCCAGGGGCCAGGGGGGGGCAGTCCAGCCTCCTTCTGCTAGGGGCCTGGTTTTCTTGGCCTGCTATTCGCCTGGGCAATGTCCAAGTGCGTCCTGCACGAGTCCCACACTGCAGGTGCCTACTGCTGTTTTTACTCCATCTGAACTAACTAGTTGCACACCTATGAGCCCATAGGTGTGTCTCCCATGGCACCAGTATCAATTGCTGTATTCTTACAGCTGAAGTTATAATCCAAAAAGAAGACTTCAAACGAAAGTTTATATTGTTCAAAATAAATTATATTTCGGATTTTTATCTTTAGTTCATAATTTGTAGC
The DNA here is from genome assembly GCF_964263255.1 of Lissotriton vulgaris. NCBI lineage: Eukaryota > Metazoa > Chordata > Amphibia > Caudata > Salamandridae > Lissotriton > Lissotriton vulgaris. Next base: position 1,019,208,260 of record NC_141691.1, on the reverse strand, counting down.
AACAGTCCTGTTCGTTCCAATGCATTTCGGTGATTACATACACCTTCATCAGGGAACGTCTACAAATGAACAAAAAATATACAATATAACCATTCTCAATCTGAACATATTAATTCACACGTTCTATTATGTTTAAGCTAACTGGTTATTGGCTTCAAAGTGATGTTAAGGTGCCTTTACAACTAACGTGATACTCGTGCTTTACACTGATGTGACCCCTCCGTTTATAATCGGTGTTAGCTTTTATGTGCTCGGCTCTCTGCCTTCTATCGTCGCATGCCTCGCATTGGGTGAGGGCCCTTCACTAAGTATCGCGTGCCGCTTACGCTTAGCATATCTGCGTTTGCCAATGCTCACCTTCGTTGCTAAAAATAATCCCGCTACTACGTGTGGGTTCCTGCTGCTGTTTGCGTCCTCACTGATTGTGAAAACTCCAACTGACGCCGCGTCCCTGGCGCATGCGCAGTGCCTAACTCTGACGTTTTTTATAAAGAAACCCGTTTTTTTGAAAACACAAAACTTTAGCATTCAAACCTCGGTCTCCGAACATAATCTGCAGGTAGAGGTAATCAAGACACCACATATTATATTTACAAGCATCTCATGTGATGGTTCTAATCAAACTGCATCATGATTAAATAAAGGTACATTAATTACAAATAGCACAAAAATTCAGTGCGATCATTTAAACCATGCGGTTTAAGGCTGTTCAAATAATAAATCCAGTGATTTTCTCGCTTTAAGAGGTTTTTTTTGTTCAAGGCTCCTTCTTTCCTCGGTACTATTTCCAATACACACGCTCTCAATTGATTCAAGTTGTAGCGTTTTTCTGTGAAATGTATCGCTACCGTGGATCTCGTGGAGTGGGTTCTGATGTTGCTTTTATGTTCAGTTAATCTCACTTTCAATTTCCTTTCCGTGTGTCCCACGTAAACACTCCCGCAAGGACATTTCAAAAGATATACCACATTGGTGGTATCGCAAGTGGCGTTGACTCTTAGGGGTATTTTGTGTCCTTTCATGGGGTGACTGATATTAGTCCCCTTAATGATGTTATGGCAGTTTGCACAGTTTAAACATGGGACTGTTCCTCTGTATATCTGATGTGGAGTTGTTTGCTTGGGTTTCTTCAATAGTTCGCCTAAGTTTTTACCTCTTGAGTGTGCAAATAAAGGTTCTTGATCAAATATCCCATTAAAGTCTGTTTCCATTTTGACTATTTGCCAATTCTTGTATATGATTCTTTTGAACTGGGTGCTCACATTTGAGAATTTGCTGACACACGTTATTCGTTGAGGCTTTATGGTTGTTTTGTAGGTTAATAACTCTTGCCTCGTTTTTGTCTGTGCTCTTGCCTGAGATTTCTGAATCATTTCCTCTGGATAGCCTCTGGTGGAAAATCTATCTGCCATGGTTTGTAGTTGTTCTTGGCATACGTGATCCTCAGATACCACTCTCCTAACCCTGAGAAATTGTGTGTACGGGAGGTGGTTCTTCAATGATGGAGGATGATGGCTAGTGTATTGTAACAAATTGTTCTTATCTGTGGGTTTATGGTACAAGTTCGTGGTAATAATGCCGTTTTTTAATGTGATTTCCACATCGAGGTATTGAATGATGGTATCATTGATATTCCACGTGAATTTAATTCTCTCATTTCTGTCGTCCAAAATTCTCAATTGTTGTTCTAATGATTCCTGTGTGCCTTTCCATATAATGAACATATCATCGATGAATCTCATGTAAGCTAACAAATGTGTGGCCCACTCCTGGTTATTATAGATATGTTCCTCTTCAAAAGATCCCATAAATAGATTAGCGTACGCCGGTGCGGCGCAATTTCCCATGGCTGTTCCATTGAGTTGAATGTACCAGCGTTTCTCATAGGTAAAGTAGCTATTCATGAGGGTAAATTCCATCAATTGCATCAAAAAGATCTGTAAGTCTTGAGGATAAGTACTATGTAGCAAAGCTTTTTCAATGGCCTCCAGGCCTTCTCTGTGGGGTATGGCTGTGTACAACGTTTTTACATCTATGGTGGCCATGATGCAATCTGTTTCAATTTTTACAGCTTGTAACTCAGAGGCCATAAAATTTGCAATGGCCAAAGCAATAAGTGTTGATGAAAGGGATTCCACCAAAATCAAGACCATGCAACACTGTATCAAATTTGCATCTCGAAGTACTGGTAACAAAAATCTCTTTCTTGAACGGGAGTAAAAGTTACAGAAAAGTGTAAAGTGCAGGGCATTTTGAAACAATGCATTGTCTCAGGGGCATTTATTACGGTCAGAATTGTTACATCCTCCCAGAGGCAGCAATACCAAATAATGAGGCAGGTTAACCCCTTGCGCGCGGGCTGAATTTTCGTGCTGTGCGGGTGAAACGGAGAGTGGGCGGAGTTTGGACGGCCCGCGGCCGCCGTAAGCACACGTCCACCATGACGCATGACGGCCGGGGCCGTCATGAGTACCGAAGGGGTTAAGCTTGAATGGGGTAAAAAAAGAATCTTGCTTAGGAGCTCAAAACATATAAAAGACAAGGTTCTGTAACAGACAGGGACAATATGAGAACATAAGCTAGGACCAATTACTTCCAAGACTCAACCAGAAATCTAAACTTCAAAGCATATTCCTAAAAGAAATGGTTTATCATATCTCTTGTGTTGTTATTTTTTAAATCTGATCTGTCATAGAAGTCTCCAGATCTAATTTTGTGAAAGATATGTTTAAGAAACCTCAGTCGTGGGATCGCACCACCATTTCTGAGCAATAAACAATCAGTTATAATATGTCTTGGTAGCCCAGCCTCTGATTTCAGCTATATGGAGGCTCTTGACAAAATGAGCATGATCATTTTTGTGTCTTCAAGATGCCACACCTCCAGCTCCTTGTGGCACACCAATAAAGAGAAGCTCTAAAATACTGCTAAAAGTATCATGAAGAAATAATTTTCAGTCCTCTATCCTAGAGCCTGATTACGACTTTTGGCAGTGAGTGTGTGTGTGGCATGCCACAGCCGTGCTCCTGCACCACCAAGAGTTGCTTCTTCGCGCCTGCAGATTACAAGTAATTTTGTGGTCTGGTGGCTGGGCCGCATGGTTGTCCCGTGATGGTGATGTATAAAGGTTTAATGTGAGCCTTGAGCATTACCACCGTAGGACTGACAGTGCACGTTCCTGCACGGGTAGGAATGCAGCATGTCATGCACCCCTTTCCATGCGGAGCTGGGTGGGCAAAAATACAGGGAGCAGAACATGTGCCCCCTGCATGCACCCCCATGCACAGGCACAAGAGGGAGTCCTGTAGGGCCCCCTTTGTTGCCTCACCATCACCCATATCATTGGCGCTGTGACCACCATGAAAAGGTAGTGGAAATTCAACTCAAAATATGCGTGCGGTGCCACTGAGCACCGCCAGCATGTTTTGGCCTCAAACCACTGCCAGACAACCTCAGGATTCTTGATCCATGGCGATAGCAGTGGTTCAGTGTCGGTCCGATGAACACACTTATAATACTGCAGGCGGTCCCACAGTGTGGCAGTGGTCAGACCACCACCACAACTGTAATCATAATAAGGCTCTCAGTCTACAATCGGCATAGCGTCACATACCGTCCCGATATGTTGTCACAGAAATACATTTTGACTTATAAATTGACAGCATTTGTGGTATTGTGGTAGAGTTTGTTCTGTGATATATTTACTAGTTAGCAAGTCCAATGTAAGACCTGTACCACTGTGGCTACCCCATGGCAGAAGCAATACTGACCATCTACTAAAATGCTATTCTCCTCTGTCCACATATCTATATATTCGAGCAGGACTCTCCACAGGATTTTAACTTTGGATTCCAAAGGGGATTTCGTCTATAGCAAGTTTTATCACTCCTAGCACCCTTCTGAAAAATAGGGCAACTGATAGCCTTCGACTAGGAGCTAGGTAGTCCTTGCTTAATACCCGCTCTGAACTTGTTGTGCAATACGGTGGCCCACAGCGGGCTATTTCCTTTAAAAATGTCTACTGAACCTCACTGATTCTTGAGGTCTTGTTGCTGAGGCATTTTTTTATCGCACATTCCACCTCAGTTATCTCAGTGGGTGACATTTTTACCATTTCCCTACAGTCATATAGCCTACTAGAATCTGTAATTCTCGGACTAGAAGAGTAAACCATTTTGAATTGGCCAACCCACTTTTTAGGAGTAATACATTTTTTCAAGGTTATCTTCTGCCAAGTAAGGGACATTTATTACTTCCAGAAGCTACCCTGGTCCTGAGTTTGCCTTGCCCTTACAAGAGCCTCCCAGGCTTTATCTCTGATAGTCTGATTTTCAGTGGTGGCTCCTGGAGGGAGTGCTGCAGAGCGGTAGGGCGGGGCAGGGGTGGAGCAGGGTGGGTCAGTAGTAAACTCCAGAATTGGGTGGAACGGAGTCGAGTAAATAAATAAATAAATAAAATTAATTCCATTGCGTGCACTGCAACTCTAAATCGCTTTGCAATGCACAATGTAATTAGTTTCATTTATTTATTTCTTTACTCTACTTTACTTTACTGTGGTCGTTATGTTTGTGTTTGTTTGTGGCCTAGCATCCAGACCACAGTGAAGCTAATGTAAAAGTGACTGGTGCGCTCCCGATGTCTTAGAACTGAGTTTAGTTGTACAGTCTCTGTGATCCTTATCATGTTTCTCCAGATTTAAATTTCTCCATAAAGGTGGACATCATTGCTTCCAGGCCGATTCATTTATATAGCATGTAGTCACATAGACAGAACTTTAACATGGCGTTCCAATTTGTACATTCTATCTAATAACTGTGGTTATTTTAGGACCAGAAACTCCTGCCTACAATCAGGGCTGTGATCACAGCTTCCATTATTGTGGCAATGAGTTTTTTTGTTTTGGACATTATGTGGTTTACTATTTTGGTGAGGCTGAAAGGTAGACTCTTTTTGTCTTTTTCTTTGTTGGGGGAGGTCTGTGCTGTAAGGGTTGAGGATAAATCTCTGGGTTAACTAGTAAATAGTTGAGTCAGTATAAACACCTGAAATAAATGTTTTGCTCTGTATAGCTTTGACTCCATTGCCCCTCTTTTCTCAGGAGGGCGGGGCACTAGGCTGAGTTGTGTCATGGGCTGTCGTAACACCTTCCAATCTTTCCTCTACCAGCCTAGTTTTTCAGTTTATCTCACCTATAGCACTTGCTTAAAGATTGTTATTGTTGCTGCGGTGATCTTTACTTCCCCAGCTTGGTTTAGTTTTCTCTTATCCTTGTCCAAAGTAGCAATACCATATCACTTAGTCCTCCACTTGGTCCTTCAGTTGTGCCAGATGTGCTCCTCACCTACAAGAGCCAGGGGCCAGGGGGGGGCAGTCCAGCCTCCTTCTGCTAGGGGCCTGGTTTTCTTGGCCTGCTATTCGCCTGGGCAATGTCCAAGTGCGTCCTGCACGAGTCCCACACTGCAGGTGCCTACTGCTGTTTTTACTCCATCTGAACTAACTAGTTGCACACCTATGAGCCCATAGGTGTGTCTCCCATGGCACCAGTATCAATTGCTGTATTCTTACAGCTGAAGTTATAATCCAAAAAGAAGACTTCAAACGAAAGTTTATATTGTTCAAAATAAATTATATTTCGGATTTTTATCTTTAGTTCATAATTTGTAGCAACAGTCCTGTTCGTTCCAATGCATTTCGGTGATTACATACACCTTCATCAGGGAACGTCTACAAATGAACAAAAAATATACAATATAACCATTCTCAATCTGAACATATTAATTCACACGTTCTATTATGTTTAAGCTAACTGGTTATTGGCTTCAAAGTGATGTTAAGGTGCCTTTACAACTAACGTGATACTCGTGCTTTACACTGATGTGACCCCTCCGTTTATAATCGGTGTTAGCTTTTATGTGCTCGGCTCTCTGCCTTCTATCGTCGCATGCCTCGCATTGGGTGAGGGCCCTTCACTAAGTATCGCGTGCCGCTTACGCTTAGCATATCTGCGTTTGCCAATGCTCACCTTCGTTGCTAAAAATAATCCCGCTACTACGTGTGGGTTCCTGCTGCTGTTTGCGTCCTCACTGATTGTGAAAACTCCAACTGACGCCGCGTCCCTGGCGCATGCGCAGTGCCTAACTCTGACGTTTTTTATAAAGAAACCCGTTTTTTTGAAAACACAAAACTTTAGCATTCAAACCTCGGTCTCCGAACATAATCTGCAGGTAGAGGTAATCAAGACACCACATATTATATTTACAAGCATCTCATGTGATGGTTCTAATCAAACTGCATCATGATTAAATAAAGGTACATTAATTACAAATAGCACAAAAATTCAGTGCGATCATTTAAACCATGCGGTTTAAGGCTGTTCAAATAATAAATCCAGTGATTTTCTCGCTTTAAGAGGTTTTTTTTGTTCAAGGCTCCTTCTTTCCTCGGTACTATTTCCAATACACACGCTCTCAATTGATTCAAGTTGTAGCGTTTTTCTGTGAAATGTATCGCTACCGTGGATCTCGTGGAGTGGGTTCTGATGTTGCTTTTATGTTCAGTTAATCTCACTTTCAATTTCCTTTCCGTGTGTCCCACGTAAACACTCCCGCAAGGACATTTCAAAAGATATACCACATTGGTGGTATCGCAAGTGGCGTTGACTCTTAGGGGTATTTTGTGTCCTTTCATGGGGTGACTGATATTAGTCCCCTTAATGATGTTATGGCAGTTTGCACAGTTTAAACATGGGACTGTTCCTCTGTATATCTGATGTGGAGTTGTTTGCTTGGGTTTCTTCAATAGTTCGCCTAAGTTTTTACCTCTTGAGTGTGCAAATAAAGGTTCTTGATCAAATATCCCATTAAAGTCTGTTTCCATTTTGACTATTTGCCAATTCTTGTATATGATTCTTTTGAACTGGGTGCTCACATTTGAGAATTTGCTGACACACGTTATTCGTTGAGGCTTTATGGTTGTTTTGTAGGTTAATAACTCTTGCCTCGTTTTTGTCTGTGCTCTTGCCTGAGATTTCTGAATCATTTCCTCTGGATAGCCTCTGGTGGAAAATCTATCTGCCATGGTTTGTAGTTGTTCTTGGCATACGTGATCCTCAGATACCACTCTCCTAACCCTGAGAAATTGTGTGTACGGGAGGTGGTTCTTCAATGATGGAGGATGATGGCTAGTGTATTGTAACAAATTGTTCTTATCTGTGGGTTTATGGTACAAGTTCGTGGTAATAATGCCGTTTTTTAATGTGATTTCCACATCGAGGTATTGAATGATGGTATCATTGATATTCCACGTGAATTTAATTCTCTCATTTCTGTCGTCCAAAATTCTCAATTGTTGTTCTAATGATTCCTGTGTGCCTTTCCATATAATGAACATATCATCGATGAATCTCATGTAAGCTAACAAATGTGTGGCCCACTCCTGGTTATTATAGATATGTTCCTCTTCAAAAGATCCCATAAATAGATTAGCGTACGCCGGTGCGGCGCAATTTCCCATGGCTGTTCCATTGAGTTGAATGTACCAGCGTTTCTCATAGGTAAAGTAGCTATTCATGAGGGTAAATTCCATCAATTGCATCAAAAAGATCTGTAAGTCTTGAGGATAAGTACTATGTAGCAAAGCTTTTTCAATGGCCTCCAGGCCTTCTCTGTGGGGTATGGCTGTGTACAACGTTTTTACATCTATGGTGGCCATGATGCAATCTGTTTCAATTTTTACAGCTTGTAACTCAGAGGCCATTGAAAAAGCTTTGCTACATAGTACTTATCCTCAAGACTTACAGATCTTTTTGATGCAATTGATGGAATTTACCCTCATGAATAGCTACTTTACCTATGAGAAACGCTGGTACATTCAACTCAATGGAACAGCCATGGGAAATTGCGCCGCACCGGCGTACGCTAATCTATTTATGGGATCTTTTGAAGAGGAACATATCTATAATAACCAGGAGTGGGCCACACATTTGTTAGCTTACATGAGATTCATCGATGATATGTTCATTATATGGAAAGGCACACAGGAATCATTAGAACAACAATTGAGAATTTTGGACGACAGAAATGAGAGAATTAAATTCACGTGGAATATCAATGATACCATCATTCAATACCTCGATGTGGAAATCACATTAAAAAACGGCATTATTACCACAAACTTGTACCGTAAACCCACAGATAAGAACAATTTGTTACAATACACTAGCCATCATCCTCCATCATTGAAGAACCACCTCCCGTACACACAATTTCTCAGGGTTAGGAGAGTGGTATCTGAGGATCACGTATGCCAAGAACAACTACAAACCATGGCAGATAGATTTTCCACCAGAGGCTATCCAGAGGAAATGATTCAGAAATCTCAGGCAAGAGCACAGACAAAAACGAGGCAAGAGTTATTAACCTACAAAACAACCATAAAGCCTCAACGAATAACGTGTGTCAGCAAATTCTCAAATGTGAGCACCCAGTTCAAAAGAATCATATACAAGAATTGGCAAATAGTCAAAATGGAAACAGACTTTAATGGGATATTTGATCAAGAACCTTTATTTGCACACTCAAGAGGTAAAAACTTAGGCGAACTATTGAAGAAACCCAAGCAAACAACTCCACATCAGATATACAGAGGAACAGTCCCATGTTTAAACTGTGCAAACTGCCATAACATCATTAAGGGGACTAATATCAGTCACCCCATGAAAGGACACAAAATACCCCTAAGAGTCAACGCCACTTGCGATACCACCAATGTGGTATATCTTTTGAAATGTCCTTGCGGGAGTGTTTACGTGGGACACACGGAAAGGAAATTGAAAGTGAGATTAACTGAACATAAAAGCAACATCAGAACCCACTCCACGAGATCCACGGTAGTGATACATTTCACAGAAAAACCCCACAACTTGAATCAATTGAGAGCGTGTGTATTGGAAATAGTACCGAGGAAAGAAGGAGCCTTGAACAAAAAAAACCTCTTAAAGCGAGAAAATCACTGGATTTATTATTTGAACAGCCTTAAACCGCATGGTTTAAATGATCGCACTGAATTTTTGTGCTATTTGTAATTAATGTACCTTTATTTAATCATGATGCAGTTTGATTAGAACCATCACATGAGATGCTTGTAAATATAATATGTGGTGTCTTGATTAACCTCTACCTGCAGATTATGTTCGGAGACCAAGGTTTGAATGCTAAAGTTTTGTGTTTTCTAAAAAACGGGTTTCTTTATAAAAAACGTCAGAGTTAGGCACTGCGCATGCGCCAGGGACGCGGCGTCAGTTGGAGTTTTCACAATCAGTCAGGACGCAAACAGCAGCAGGAACCCACACGTAGTAGCGGGATTATTTTTAGCATCGAAGGTGAGCATTGGCAAACGCAGATATGCTAAGCGTAAGCGGCACGCGATACTTAGTGAAGGGCCCTCACCCAATGCGAGGCATGCGACGATAGAAGGCAGAGAGCCGAGCACATAAAAGCTAACACCGATTATAAACGGAGGGGTCACATCAGTGTAAAGCACGAGTATCACGTTAGTTGTAAAGGCGCCTTAACATCACTTTGAAGCCAATAACCAGTTAGCTTAAACATAATAGAACGTGTGAATTAATATGTTCAGATTGAGAATGGTTATATTGTATATTTTTTGTTCATTTGTAGACGTTCCCTGATGAAGGTGTATGTAATCACCGAAATTCATTGGAACAAACAGGACTGTTGCTACACGTTATGAACTAAAGATAAAAATCCGAAATATAATTTATTTTGAACAATATAAACTTTCGTTTGAAGTCTTCTTTTTGGATTATAACTTCAGCTGTAAGAATACAGCAATTGATACTGGTGCCATGGGAGACACACCTATGGGCTCATAGGTGTGCAACTAGTTAGTTCTAACACATACACTCCAGGAGGGGAGTGATTTCCATGCCAGCACGGTAAAAGCTTCAAATATACAGGCGGTGCACGTCCCTTTTCCACAAAGCTTGTAGCATTTCCCCCCCAACAGGGAAGTAGCACGCCCACCCCAAAGAAAAACATGCAATATGAAGAAATTACGCATTCGACAGATCAAAGAGCAGATACTTTCGCCTACACGGCGGAAGCCAGCGAGAAAATATATTCATTAATACAAGCGGGAACATTGGAACCAAAAGTCACAAGAAAAAAGGAACAGCAAATCAAACAATTAATGTACCTCACACGTAGAGAAATTAATCAACGACTCCATGCGAATACCAGGATTAAATACCACAAGGCACAACGAATCCCCAGAGGCCTCAGAATAGCCCTGAAACCGTCGCTTTGCAAAAATTCAAAACCATTTACTGAACGTTGGTTCGCGATATTGAACAAATGCAGTTTGGATTTAATATTACTCATTATTGAGGAATTGGCAAAGATATTGGAAGAATTAAAAACAGAAATTGAGACTGTAACTGAAGAATTGAAAAAGGGAGTCACTGGAGAAGAGTTACAAAAAATCCTAGACGACATCAATTCTCAATTGGTTCATCAAGGAAGTAAACGAACGTAAACTCAGAAAATATCGCAGGGATACCCTTGATTATAAATTACAAGAAGTCTACACATGGGCAGAAGTATAGAAGAAGGCGGCAAACCAAACAATATACATCCCAGACAGACACTTCATCCACGGATAGTGATAGAACAGACAAAAGAAAAGAACCCACAAGAAATATACCCTCTGATAAACCTACTACCTCGGAGCCTTTTTTAGACGTAGGCCCAATTGCAACAGAAGACCCAGGAGGGGACGCAACAAAAACAAAAGAAACAAACCCACCACAAACGAGAAATACCACGACCAGGAAAGAGAGAAAGAAACAACACTAACCACGAAAGAGAACTTAGTCTTGAATATTTCGGATCAGAACTTGAATGAATTTCAGATAAAAACATTACAACAAGGGTTATCATTTGTACCAAGTACCCATACTAACCAACTAGAACTTGAAGTGAGTCTCTTTAAACTCACACGCAAAATGAGATTGAGACACTTTTTTGAGAATGTCATAACCGAAAAACTACCTCCAAAGGAAGACGAATTAAAAATATTAAAAACTCCCAGCAATTACATGCCTCCTACATCACACAAGATGATCGACCTCTTTGAAAATTTGTGCAAACAAGAAATCAATCAAACCAACACCAACAAGAGGGTCAAAAATCCAAACATGTCGAAGAAGGAATTTGGAGCCATAGAAAGCATAGCGAACAATCAACAAATCATATGCCAAAAGTCTGACAAGGGAGGAGCATTGGTAATAATGAACAAAGAGTTCTATGAAGAAGCAATGAACACTCATTTAGGTGACATTAACACATATATGGAAATAAACCAAGATCCAACGATGGACATTCGTAAAACATTGCAAACCATTTTGAATCAAGCAACAGACAAAGGTATCATTAATGAAAAGACTAAAAAATACTTAATGCAAGAGAATCCAAAGAGCCCAACCATATATCTAGTACCCAAGGTACATAAAGATCCAAAAAAAAACCCATGCCGGCCAATAGTATCCACTAAGTTTAGTATCCACGATCCAGTGGGAAAATTCATAGATAAGTATTTGCAACCGTTGGTCATAAAAAATCTTTCCTACATCAAGGACACTACTGATTTCTTGGTTAAGTTACAAGCTGTAAAAATTGAAACAGATTGCATCATGGCCACCATGGTATGCACCTGTTACAACGCATTTGTTACTCCGCACTACCATTACAACGCGACTTTTACAACGCATACCATTACAACGCATTGCGCTGGGGGGCGCTATAGGATAGGGAATAAGTATAATTTACTATCCAACACCTTCCCTAGGGTCCACGGGGACTGGAGTTAGAATAGTAAATTATACTTACCACTATCCAGCACCCCAAAGCGCTATGCGTTGTAATGGTATGCGTTGTAATGGTCGCGTTGTAATGGTAGGTAGTTGTAACGGTATGCGTTGTAACATGGTACATCCGGCCACCATAGATGTAAAAACGTTGTACACAGCCATACCCCACAGAGAAGGCCTGGAGGCCATTGAAAAAGCTTTGCTACATAGTACTTATCCTCAAGACTTACAGATCTTTTTGATGCAATTGATGGAATTTACCCTCATGAATAGCTACTTTACCTATGAGAAACGCTGGTACATTCAACTCAATGGAACAGCCATGGGAAATTGCGCCGCACCGGCGTACGCTAATCTATTTATGGGATCTTTTGAAGAGGAACATATCTATAATAACCAGGAGTGGGCCACACATTTGTTAGCTAACATGAGATTCATCGATGATATGTTCATTATATGGAAAGGCACACAGGAATCATTAGAACAACAATTGAGAATTTTGGACGACAGAAATGAGAGAATTAAATTCACGTGGAATATCAATGATACCATCATTCAATACCTCGATGTGGAAATCACATTAAAAAACGGCAATATTACCACGAACTTGTACCGTAAACCCACAGATAAGAACAATTTGTTACAATACACTAGCCATCATCCTCCATCATTGAAGAACCACCTCCCGTACACACAATTTCTCAGGGTTAGGAGAGTGGTATCTGAGGATCACGTATGCCAAGAACAACTACAAACCATGTCAGATAGATTTTCCACCAGAGGCTATCCAGAGGAAATGATTCAGAAATCTCAGGCAAGAGCACAGACAAAAACGAGGCAAGAGTTATTAACCTACAAAACAACCATAAAGCCTCAACGAATAACGTGTGTCAGCAAATTCTCAAATGTGAGCACCCAGTTCAAAAGAATCATATACAAGAATTGGCAAATAGTCAAAATGGAAACAGACTTTAATGGGATATTTGATCAAGAACCTTTATTTGCACACTCAAGAGGTAAAAACTTAGGCGAACTATTGAAGAAACCCAAGCAAACAACTCCACATCAGATATACAGAGGAACAGTCCCATGTTTAAACTGTGCAAACTGCCATAACATCATTAAGGGGACTAATATCAGTCACCCCATGAAAGGACACAAAATACCCCTAAGAGTCAACGCCACTTGCGATACCACCAATGTGGTATATCTTTTGAAATGTCCTTGCGGGAGTGTTTACGTGGGACACACGGAAAGGAAATTGAAAGTAAGATTAACTGAACATAAAAGCAACATCAGAACCCACTCCACGAGATCCACGGTAGCGATACATTTCACAGAAAACGCCACAACTTGAATCAATTGAGAGCGTGTGTATTGGAAATAGTACCGAGGAAAGAAGGAGCCTTGAACAAAAAAAACCTCTTAAAGCGAGAAAATCACTGGATTTATTATTTGAACAGCCTTAAACCGCATGGTTTAAATGATCGCACTGAATTTTTGTGCTATTTGTAATTAATGTACCTTTATTTAATCATGATGCAGTTTGATTAGAACCATCACATGAGATGCTTGTAAATATAATATGTGGTGTCTTGATTAACCTCTACCTGCAGATTATGTTCGGAGACCGAGGTTTGAATGCTAAAGTTTTGTGTTTTCAAAAAAACGGGTTTCTTTATAAAAAATGTCAGAGTTAGGCACTGCGCATGCGCCAGGGACGCGGCGTCAGTTGGAGTTTTCACAATCAGTGAGGACGCAAACAGCAGCAGGAGCCCACACGTAGTAGCGGGATTATTTTTAGCAACGAAGGTGAGCATTGGCAAACGCAGATATGCTAAGCGTAAGCGGCACGCGATACTTAGTGAAGGGCCCTCACCCAATGCGAGGCATGCGACGATAGAAGGCAGAGAGCCGAGCACATAAAAGCTAACACCGATTATAAACGGAGGGGTCACATCAGTGTAAAGCACGAGTATCACGTTAGTTGTAAAAGCGCCTTAACATCACTTTGAAGCCAATAACTAGTTAGCTTAAACATAATAGAACGTGTGAATTAATATGTTCAGATTGAGAATGGTTATATTGTATATTTTTTGTTCATTTGTAGACGTTCCCTGATGAAGGTGTATGTAATCACCGAAATGCATTGGAACAAACAGGACTGTTGCTACACGTTATGAACTAAAGATAAAAATCCGAAATATAATTTATTTTGAACAATATAAACTTTCGTTTGAAGTCTTCTTTTTGGATTATAACTTCAGCTGTAAGAATACAGCAATTGATACTGGTGCCATGGGAGACACACCTATGGGCTCATAGGTGTGCAACTAGTTAGTTCTAACACATACACTCCAGGAGGGGAGTGATTTCCATGCCAGCATGGTAAAAGCTTCAAATATACAGGCGGTGCACGTCCCTTTTCCAAAAAGCTTTACTCCATCTGACTCATCCTCCCCTGAGGGGATTGTGCATAATAAAGACACACTACATGGCCTCCTGGTTAGAATTTGCATCAAGTCAAAAGAACAGATAAATATAGACTTTAGATAGAAACCAGGAAAGAAAAAAACGATTTTACCAGACACGTGTTTCTGCAAATGTGAATGTACAGGGCAGTATTCTTGCTAAATGTTTGAGTGTGGAACCTCATTTGCGTGAAGTGTGTTAATTTTGCTGCAGTAGGTAGAAGTACAATCCAGTAGAAAAATACAAAAAATAGTTTAAGGACAGTGCTCCTCCCAAAACATTTAGTGTGAAATCTCATCAATTGGGGGACATTAGGTATTTTGCTGCACTAAGCAGAAAGACAAGCGAGCCAAAGTAGAAGCTGAGTGGTATTTTTTGCACGATACTTAGATGATAGGCTTGCAGTGATACAAACTTCATTTATATTTTTGGGTGGGAGCCAATCATTAATGGGTTGGTGGACCCCCAGCCACATAGAATTGAGAGAGAGCAGGAATGTACATACTGTTTTTCTCCATCTTTCCAGGTTGCATATCCTAGTAACACCACTATTATTGAGAAAAGGACCACACCTGCTTACGTGTATCAGACATATGTGGACCTGTGTTATTGCACCAATAGAATTGCCCTAAATGTGAGCTTGTGGCGTATTAATAGTAATATATTGTTGTTGAGGGCACTTCCCTGTGGAAAAGTACCACTGCCTCCAGTTTCAACATAAAGATAACTTTCATGTGGAACTGTACTCAGAAAAGAAGAACAAGAAACCCATCTGCATTGATATGACATTATCACAGCTACTTTAGGATAAAACTTACTCATAGTAGTACTCCCAAATAACACTGCACTGACTGTACATGGCCCACAGAAACCACTTAGTAGGCTGGAGGAGAGTGGTATGTTTCATGGCAGGATGAGCTAGGGGATCCTCAGCCCATACATCCCTTTTAATCACTGCTGAGTGAGTGAACACAAACGAATCTAAAAGGCACTAATGATTTGAGCTAGTTAAAATTTGGGTTAGTCTTATAACAATTTGTAGGCCTGTAGGTACACAGCTACACAGCACCAGTGTAACCATAGGAGAGGGGCTGTTTGACTGTACACAAAATTATGGAAGATAATCAGAGAAGGATCAAAAATACATTTCACAAGTGTCAGGCAGTGTTGAATGAGTAAAAGGATATCGAAAGGGTAAGAATGGGAACTGGTGACATGAGCAATAGCCTTTCATATTTTTTTCCCTGAAATCAAGGATACTTCCTGCAGCTGAACAAATACACCACATGAACGGGAAGGAAACTGAAGAGCAGTCAAGTTTGTCAATGTGAACAGAAACTGCACAAGCTTTAACCCCTTCCACGCTGATGACGAGCTGGGCTCGTCATGGCGTAGCCTCCTCGCACGCTGATGACGAGCCCAGCTCGTCACGTAACATGCGATTTTAAAAATTACAGCATGAGAGCGGAATTCCGCTAGCGCGCATGGAGTTAAATGGTTGCGATTCCAGCTACTGCTGACAGGCTAATGGAGGACAAAAGAGTACACAACCCAAGCCCCTCTCAAGCTCCTGAGGCTCCCAAAAGTGTGAAAGGACTATCCAAGTGAGACCTTTTTTGATTGTGGTTCAGACCCCAGTTAAACATGTACCCTGCAAATGTGAAGCTGAGAGACGAAGAGTTTGATAGGTTGCTGCCATGACTGTGCAAGAGCGAATCAGCATGCCTTGTGCCATCCTTCTTTCCTCACCCCTCTATGGGAGCCCAAAACTTTTCTTAGATACCCTTGCTCTTTCTATTTTGCATAGGCGAGTATTCTCTGGACCTACCAAACAATGTTAGGTTTCACTATTAGTAGTGACAGACTTAGGCCCTTACAATAAACACCAAGTCAAGGGTTGAACACTATTTTAATAATCAGCCCTCATGCTTATGACTGGAACCAATTTCTAAACCTTTTCGATAATCACTGATAGTATGTAATAGCAAACGACAGAAGCAATATCACTTAATAATCCCAAACTTTTAAGAGTATTGTCACTGATAAGTTGATAAAGGCTACCCGATTTGACCAATGAGTTCAATCTCAGTTGATCATTATAGCTGCCACTTTTCGTGTGTTAGAAAATTTTAAAAACTCTCTATATCTTTTTGTTTTTTTCCAACAGTTAAACGTTGGATAATACCCATATGTTCTTAGCTGCTGTTGGTGATTATTACCTAAATTAAGGTATAACAATTTCTCTGACATTTAGGATATAATAGTCCATTTGGGTTGTTCGACATATATTTCAGTGCCGGGCGATAGGGAAGTGAGCATGTTAATCACTTTTCTTCCTGTTCAATGAGGTTTAAAGCATTGATAAAACAAGGTGAGGACACATGCCTCATATAGCGTGGGTACTAATATGACACTGGAGCGAAAAACAATGTCTCCTGTGTAGTCTAAATTACAGGAAGAAAATAGCGTGTTAATGGAGAAAATAGCTACAGAAGCACATGCCCTGTTAGTTCAGCTGATTTTTATCACCAGGATGTTTCTTCACGTCAAGTAAAGGTTGTGGCCGTTTCTGCCCACAACCTTTCTGTAAGTAGATAGGGATGAATATATCAATATTTCACTATCTTGGCTTTTTTTTGCACTCCGTAGTATGTCAGTTGATACCTTTTGTGGTATATTATTTCATTTGTCACTGCTCAGCAAGTGCGCCATTTTTTTACATTTAAATTGGGAATGTGAGCTCTGAACACTGGCAAAAGCAAGAATTCCTATACTATTCTTACCTTACTTTGCAAACAAGCTTGTTACAGACAATTGTCATTTAGCCTGCATGACAAGAGAGAAGAAACTGTGCCCGGAAGGCATCAAACGTCAAGCAAGGGCAATGTGCAAAGGGGAAGCAATAGACTCGGACAACACCCAGAAAGAAACATACTGACATTGGGAGGGAAGAAGGGGGGCAAGCACGACCGACTACCATTTTGTGTGTGTAAAAGGGCGCTTTATTGAAACAGGTGCACATCCTATTTTATTAAAACTGGCAAACCGCCTTAAAAAACTAAAACCGCTCTAAACATCGAGTTACCTGACCCCTTTTGTTTTTCTCCCCCCACCCCTGCGATCCCCACATGATAAAATCCCCCACACTGCAATACACAAATATATAACTCAATTACATCATAATCATATCCAATTTTATCCCCTACATCCTAACTCCAAAACCTCCCAAGACCTACAGTCCTATTTGCCTTCTTGCAACTGTACCTAACTACCCTCTAATTTAACCCCCAAACTGGTTACCCTTTCCCCACTCCCGTTCCCCAACTCCCCAAACTTAACGATAAAGTACTGAACTCCAGCCAAACTTGGCCAACATCAAAAACAACTCCGCCAGTACCTGTTCCAAGTGACAACTTACATATAACCCCCCCTGTGCACCTGACCCAACTCCGCCTCCCTAAATAAAACCAAAACCTGGACTAAAAAACTTCCCGAAACCCCCAAAGCCCAGGGAGGGTGGGCGAGGACAAAAAAGCTCCTAACTACCACGCTCCCAGCCACCAGGTCTCAGTACTTAAAATGGTAATGTAATGTAATGTAATGTAAAATCACACTTATATAGCGCTGCTATCGCTCCAAGGAGCATCTTGGCGCTCACATCCAACCCCGCTGGAAAAGGTTGGTGGACAGAAGGCAACTTCAACGTATTGCAAGCTCTACACTAATGCCCTACAAGCCGCATCCGAAAGTGAGAAGATCCAAGTCTTCAAAGATTTCCTAAATTCGCTCCCCTTGGCTGTACGCCGAAGATGAGCTGGCAATTTATTCCAAGCTCTTGCTCCTAATACAAAAAGAGATTTCCCCCCTTTGGTGGTCAATCTGAATCTGGGAGTTACCATGAGGTTTTGATTGGCAGACCTCAAACAGCGTGCTGGCAGATAGCGTTTGAAGCCATTAGACAGATATCTTGGTCCTTGGAGCTGGAAGGCTCTAAAGGTGATGACAAGTACCTTAAATAGGACACGCTTATGGCTGGGTAACCAATGTAAGATCTTAAGTGCAGCCGAGGCGGATGATCTTCTCGGCCAGCGAAGTACCAGGCGGGCAGCAGCATGCTGGACTATTTGCAGCCTATGGAATACTGCTTTGTTGGTACCAGCATATAGGCTGTTGTAGTAGTCCAGTCTAGATGTTATCAATGCCACTGCCACTGTTTTCCTGGCTGCAAGAGGAAGAATATCAATAAACTTCCTCAATGATTTAATGATCTGAAAGCAGGAGCTAGCCACACCTACCGCTTGCTGCTTAAATGATAATTGGTCATCAAATTTGATGCCCAGATTTCGTGCAGAGGAGATGGTACTCCCAAATCTGCTGCCCCCCAAACCACCCTTGGGAGGGAAGAAGGGGGGCAAGCACGACCGACTACCATTTTGTGGGTGTAAAAGGCTGCTTTATTGAAACAGGTGCACATCACATTTTATTAAAACTGGCAAACCGCCTTACAAAACTAAAACCTCTCTAAACATCAAGTTACCTGACCCCTTTTGTTTTTCTCCCCCCACCCCTACGATCCCCACATGATAAAATCCCCCGCCCTGCAATACACAAATGTATAACTCAATTACATCACAATCATATCCAATTTTATCCCCTACATCCTAACTCCAAAACCTCCCAAGACCTACAGTCCTATTTGCCTTCTTGCAACTGTAACTAACTACCCTCTAATATAACCCCAAACTGGTTTCCCTTTCCCTGCTCCTGTTCCCCAACTCTCCAAACTTAACGATAAAGTACCGAACTCCAGCACCACCCAGGGAAAGGTGGAGGTTAGGTGCTTATACCCCTTATCCCCCTTTCCCTGCCCCCCACCCCCCGATTTGACACAGAAAGAACACCATTGCCGGCCCCTACTCTCGACGCACCCTCAATAAACAGGCCAGAACTTCGCGTAGCTCCAACAGGTACAAATCCATCCCCGTACGTGAAAGGTGGACCCCATCACCCCTGAACAACTCGGGCGCTTCATACTTTATGTCCCTATGCCAAATGCACAAAAAACCCAGATGCTGACAAAAACGCACCATCTCCACATTAATTTTCCGACGCGCCTTGTTCACCGCCTGTGGCTTCCCCGCACCTCGCCACACCCTGCGCGGTATCAACTCGGTCCACACAACCATACACCCGGACCAAGTCCTCCGCAGCTCCTCTAAATCCCTCCTCATTGCTCGCATCAACACCAAACCTGTCTCCTGCACCATATCATTCTCCCCTAGGTGGAGAACCAAAACATCCGGACACCGTCCCCCCTGCACCATACCGTTCAGCGTAGGGATCAATTCTTTCCATCTCATGCCCCCCCTCCCTGACCAAACAACCTGAAACATTGCAGGATTGAAACTCAGGTGATCGGCAAAATAGCTATCCTGCGCTTGCAACTTGGCCCTCTGCACAAAAGAATGGCCCACATTCCAAATAAACATTTCCCGGGCCATGGGACCCGCCACCGAACCTGAAATGAGAAACAAATGTCAGTAAATCTGTCCCCCCCAACATCCCAACGTGCTTCCTTCCGCAACAATGCCAACAACTGTGACCCCTTCACCCCTCTCCCGTTTGTGCGTTGAAACACCAAACCGTATGCCAACCGTTCCCCCTCCTATTTCCAACCCCATTGCACCGGGCACGCAGCTCCCTCCTCCGCCTACCGCAGGACGCACCGACGCACCGCTGATCGGTCTTCAACTTACGCAACTAAAGGCGCACCGCCTGCTGTCCCAACTGCACGTCCGACCACCCCAAACCCGGGCCTGCTTTTGAACCCAACATCTCAGACACCCGAAAAGCCCCGGCAAACATCCACACCATCAATGTTGCAAACAGGCAAGCTTCCCGGCCATCCCTACAGACCAAATTCAAAACCCCCACCACTCTCCCCAACATGTCCTCCGACATAGGACACCTAACCGCCCCCATCCGCCCACATTTCCTGGGCCAACCCTCCAACAACCGAGACCCGAGCTCTCCCGTGGATGAGGCGTATCCCCAAAACAGCTTTTCCATGAAAGTGATCCCCGCCAGCTTGCCTGCTATCGTCACCCTCGATAAACCTTTGCGTATCATGGACAGCATAAACTGTACCACATCCTCCTGTCTCTCCCTTCCCGGAGGCCTCCACTGCGCCCCTAACACCACAAACTCCCCCACGCAGCCACATACGTTGTCCTGGACGACTCCGCCAGGGATCCTAGAACCAGTTGCAACATCCGGTGTTGCCTATGTGCCACATCCACGGCAGCATTGGCGTTGGGTCCTGCTCCGCATCCTCGGCTAATCCACGGAATCTCCCCCACTGCGAACGAGACAAAGCATCCGCAATGTCATTGTCAATCCCAGGGATATGCACCGTGCGAAAAGCAATGTCATGGCGCAAGCAGCCCAACACAAACCCTCCCAACAGCTTCAAAACCTGCTCATCCCTGGCAGACTGGCGATTTACCGCCTGGACCACACCAATGTTGTCCACGTTGAAAGTCACCCGTCGGTGGGCCAGCACCTCACATCACAGCCATATTGCCACCACCAAGGGGAAAAGTTCCAGGAAGGCAATACTCCTCCCACTCACCAGCTACTCAGGGGGCCACTGCTTTGCACACCACTTCCCGTTTCAGTAGAGCCAGAACCCGTTGCTGCCCGCCGCGTCCGAGAAAATTTGCACGTCCTACACCATGTCCTCATCCCTCCGCATGGGCACCCCGTTGAACTGTGTCAAGAAAAACCACCACATCTGCAAGTCCTCCCGAACGCCCGCCGACAAACGCACATGGTGGTGCGGAGGCCTCTGTCCAGCCAGAGCCCTGCCCAACCTCCTACAGAACGTCCGCCCAACGTGTACCACTCTGCACACAAAATTGAGGTGTCCCAGCAGCACCTGAATTTCCAACACTGTCACTTTGTGCTTTGCCACCATTATCTCGAGCAGCCCCAACATCTCCTGCTGCTTGTCTGCCGGCAACCGCGCCTCCAGCAACACTGAGTCCAGCTCAATACCCAAAAATTACAGCGCCGTGCCTGGCCCCACTGTCTTCTCCGGTGCCAATGGCACCCCAAGGTCCTCCATGATCTCCTGAAACCTGTCCAGAGCCACCTGGCAGTCCATGGAGTCCGGAGCCCGACCAAGAAAAAGTCATCCAGGTAGTGCGTAACTCCTTGGTGACCCATTAGTTCCGTAAAAAGCCATTGCAGGAATGTACTAAAACACTCAAAAGCACACAGGACATCGAGCAGCCCATCGGCAATGCCTTGTCCACATACCAGCGGCCGTTAAACTGGATCCCCAGTAGGCACCAGTCGTCTGGGTGAACCAGCAGCAGCCGGAAAGACGACCTAAGGTCACACTTCGCCATCTGTGCTCCAGGTCCTGCCTCCACCACTAAGGCCATGGCCGCCTTAACCGAGGAGTAAGACACCACGGTCTCCTTCTCGTCAATATAGTCGTTAACCGATCCGCCCTCCGGCCATGACAAATGTTGTGTAAGGTGGAACTGCCCTGCCTCCTTCTTGGGCACAACCCCTATGGGGGATACCATCAACTCCTCCAACGGCCAATCCACAAAAGGCCCCGCCATGTGGCCCTCCTTGACTTCCTTGTCCAGCTTGCTCTGTACCACCTCTGGGTGTTCCCGAGCCGACCGCAAATTGTCCGCCCAATTCCGCCGCCAAGGCCCCACGTAGCCCAATCGAAACCCCTCCTGAAACCCGGTTTGTAACCGATCCGTGGCCCCTTCATCTGGGTAATTACGCAGGGCCGCTGTCATCTGTTCCACACTAACTGGCTTACGAGCCCTTTGGCCCAGACCCCTTACCACCTTGGCCGCTCGACTGCTGGGCGACTCCGGGGCACCCACTCCCGGCTGACGCCTGCGGACCCCATGCTGCTTCCCGGGGGGGGCCCACAACGGACCACGGGGTGGCCGTATTTACCGCAACCAGAGCACTCGTGTTTAAAACGGCAATGCTCCCTGGCGCATGCCCCTTTATTGAAGTCCCAGCAGGCGCCCGCTGCTCCGGACTGGCTCTTAAAGCCGGCCCCCACCCCCCCTCCGGAGGAGTGGCTCTGAGAGGGCTGATATATAATCGGGAGGCCACTGGCGGCAAAGATGGTCTTGCCCGACCCCGCCAGCCCCATCGTATGTTGCCAGAGATCGCAATCCAACTCACCCCACTTTGCCTCCGGGTCCCCCTCCAATCCCTTTGCTCCTGTTGCCAGTACGGCCTCATCCGGGCCCCCTCCCCGATCCACCACATACTTCCCTTTGCATAGCCAGTCACCCCCAACTCCCCCTACCCCCCACCCCCACCGATACCGTGCGCACCGCGTCCCTGCATTTACCTGGCACCAAAGCATCCCCTCGCCGGTCTTTGCCTCTTCGATCCATCGCCGACCTGTCATCCGACTGTGTCCGGACCGCTGCAGCACCCAGGCCCCGTGACACCTGCAACAAATCACTAACACCATTACTGGACCCCCGGCCGCCCTCACCATCCCTCAATTCTCCATCCTCCAAACTGTCTTCAACCCCTTCACACAATTCCACCCCACCCCACATATACTTCCGGCAAGCCGGCGGCGGCGCCGACTGCCCCCTGCTGGAGGCCCACACCCCTGCACTCCCCCTGCTCAAAACATAACAGTCCTCTGTGCCGGTGCTCCATGTGCGCCGATGATCCCCAAGCCTCTGGGGCTCTGTGGGTGGAGGGGCCCACGAGCCCGCCTCTGACCTTCTTGAGCCAGCCGCGACATGATCCCTCACGGACTCAGGGCCTGCTGCAGGAAGCACTGCCCTCCCTTCTCCTTGGTGTCGCTGGGCCGCCCCCAGCCTTATCAAGTCCGCATCCCCACGCCAGCCTCTTCCTCCCCCTGCCCCGCCCTGCCCCCCGCCACGTTCCGCGCCGCCTGCACCCCCTCCTCCCAAGACTCGAACACATCCAAACCATCCCTCTCACTCTCCTCGGATTCTATCAATAAAGGGGAAACCCCTCCCGCCTGCACCAGCTCCTCCCCCCGACTCCCCGCCCCCTGTGGCCCCCAACTCCCTACCCGCACCCACCCGCTCACCTGGGGCCAACACCCCTCGCCTACCCCCTGACCACTGTGCCCTGCCCCCTTTGCGCCTACCCCTTTGCCCTCTTCTTTCCAGGTCTCCTGCCCCTCCCGACCTCACCCGCTGCCCCTGCCTGGCAGGTGAGGGGCTCTCCAGTCTCCCCCTCGGCTTAAGGCAACAAACCTTCTTGCTAGAGGCCTGTCCCCCCTGCTTCTTCCCCTCCTTTTCTCCAATTCCCCCTGCAGCCTCCCCCCGGGCCCCTCCCACCCCTTCCCCTGCCCTCCCATCCCCTTCCCCGTCCTCTTCACAGCTGACACGGAGGCCCTGCTCACTGGCCGGGCCTCCCCGTCCGCCTCAGTTGCGCTGGGGCGGCTGCACACCTACCTGCGCGGCCGCGCCACTCCCTCCAAAGCGCCTTCCGCCGACAGCCCCGCCCCAGCCCGGCCCGCAGACGCCATACTCCTTCGCCCCCCCTGCTCCGCTCCTCAGCATCCGCATGTCACAACCAGGGGTGCGCTCCTGGAATCGGCATGGCCCTGCAGACCCACCTGGATTCGCGCCGTCTTCTGTGGCGGCGAGCAGGCGATGACCGCAGCCACAACGCCGGGCGCGCCGCCTCCCGTGGGCCCACCAGGAGGTCCATCCGCCCTGCCTCTCTCAGCAGGCGGATGGCCTCAAGGATGCGCACATCGTCGTGGGACACCATCATACAGGTAAGACCCTGCAATAAACCTTCCAACAGCAAGGAAAAAAGCTCCTCACCACTACCCCTAATCGCTAGACAAAAAAGATGCTAACTACCACGCTCCCAGCCACCAGGTCTCAGTACCTAAAATGGTGGCTGGGATAATGCAGGCTCCATTTTTTAAACCCTTTGGGCTGCTAAAACTCATTTGGGCTGCCTTTGGGCTATCCCCAGGCAGCCCAACGCGGCAAAATGGCCGCTCTTTCCTTCACCCCCTTCCCCCTCCCAAATCGGCCTGGGGGCAGACCTCGCGGCTCGGCTGCCCCCTAAACCCCCCTTATGTTCGGGACAGTTCACTGGCAGTTGTACACGTAGTCAACATTTTCCAAAACATAGTTTAATATTGAAATACTTTTTGTGCATTAGCGGAAAGCCAATCTTCTAGCCTGTCTCTGAAGAGAAGCAGCAGGGAGACGTAGTTTCGATTCCTAGTATTACAGCTGATCATGCTGGCCGCTATTGCAGGAGTTGGTGTCACTTGAAGGTCATATAGAGACTACAAATGTGCGAAACTGTAAAAAATCATGCAAACTACACGAAATGTTGCAGGATTTAGCAAAATTCACTTCACAGACATTGAATTCAAGTCAGTATCTCACATTCAAAAGTAAAATGAGATACCGCTAATAGAGTGTATAGACTGAGGAAAAAATAAATGTCTCCATTAAGACATTTGTTTTGGGCAAGATGGCGTCCGCTGCGTGGACGTTTGTGTGAGGAGCTCCTGTGTACGGCTGCTTGGCTCACCTCTAATGTGCTGAAAGCTCGCTATTGACTGGGCTGAGACGGCGTGCGAAGGTGCCTGGAGTCGGTCGGCTCCTTTACTGACTAAAACTACATTGATATTATTCTGCCGGGGACCGGCGGACCCCGGTGCTGGAGTGCTGGTGTCGAGCGGTGAAGTCGAAGCCACTGCCGATTGCCGAGTGTTGGAGCCGGAGTGCCGAGCCGGAGTGCCGAGCCGGAGCCGGAGTTTGGGGTGGGTCATCCCGCCGTCGGCTGCACCAACATGGTTTCAACGGCTTGACGGCTCCGGGCTAACCACGATAGTGGAGAGTGAACATAATACGGTACCGGCGGTGAGCTGCTTGTGGAATTGGGAAAATTGCGGTTGCTACAAAGGGGAAAACAGTGGCGAAAGCTACAATATCGCAGGGCTGGGAATTTTGTGGCAACATTGTTTCGCCTGATGCGCAGTTCACCTCTAAAGAACTTCTGACTTTTAACTCTCTCCTTGTCTAAAAAGCGAGCCGAAAAAAAAAAATCCTCAAAAATTAAAAACTGCGGCTAGAAGGAAGTTATAGGACAAAAGGACAGAGGGGGAGGAAGTGTATAAAGCCTCTGTTAGTAACAAATTGAGTAGGCTTAGTATGCGTCCTAAGGCTGCCCACGGGGGGAAAACGCGACCTACAGGAGATATCGCCGTCGTCACCCGGGCTGCTATTGCTGCAAAACAGAAAGAGCTACAGAAAGAATCACAGTGTCTACAGGAGGATGAGAGCGTAGCTCAGCCCAAAGATTCTAGTATTGGTCACCCGAAGATACCTCAAATGTTTCAAATGGCTACTGGACTCTCTAAAAATAGTTCTTCACTTAATAAATCTACAGTGGTAAGCGTGGCTGATGGTATAGATAATGGCACTGGAGGGGGGCAGGACGAACTATCGCCGCCATTACTAAATACAACTATACTACCATCTCCTGTGCCCTCTGGCTCATTTGTGTCTAACGAGGTGGTAATGGAGGATGCGGGTGGTGCAACTAGCGACAATGAAATTCAAGATCCGCTGAGCAGCAAGGACGGTGAATTTTATTCACTCTCCGAAGCTTCTGAAGGATCTGATTTGGAGGAAATTTTATTACCAGAAGATGTGATGGGGGGAAAACACCCCAACAATGCCGGATCATACTTTCTCTACCAATACTTCGGCTCAAGCCTCTACTATTCGAAAAAGGATAGGGCTGCTGTTTTAGAGTCTACCATAGCCTCAACTGAAACGACTGATTGGGACTTATCTGTAGGTACACAGGCACTGGAGCAGTTAGATCTGTCTGACAAAGTTTGCGAGGAACCAGGCAATATTAACCAAGTACCTGGATCTGTATCTTTGGAAGAAATGTATCGATCCATTAATGACCCTCGACTAGAGGCTTGAGCTGAACATTTAAAAATTCACACTGCCTGTGGAAAGCTCCAAAATACTGTTCGGCACCTGGCAAAAACCTGTCATGACTTTACGGATCGCATGATCGAGGCAGAGGCGCGGATTTCAACACTTGAAGACCAGATGGTGACTCAAGTAGCCAATGTGGCGGAAATTAAAGCGCATAAAGAAGATATACATGACAAAATGGCTGAGCTAGAAAATCGCCTGCGGCGCAATAATTTGCGGTTACTTTGCGTACTGGAAGGCCTTGAGGGCCAGGATGCGCGTAAATTTGTTATCGAACTATTTGAGGAAGCATTTCCAGAAATTACTGAATGGACTTGGAGCTATGAGATACAGCGAGCCCACAGGTTTCCTTTTCGGCAACGACCAATGCGAAGTAGACAAGTATGTCCACAACAACCACGGGCCATTTTGATATCCTTGAATATCTTTTTGGCAAGACAATTTTTGTATGATAAGGCCCAGCCTGACAAAAGGTGTGCAGGGAAAGGTATTCAGTTTTTCGTAAGGCCAGATTTTTGCCACTCTACGATGGAAAAGCGATGGAAATTACGTCAGCTGATTGCTCCAATACAAGCAAAAGGACTACAAGTTTTTGTACTGCAACCTGCAACTCTAAAAATTGTGAATAAGGGTCAGAGTCGATTTTTTACTTCTGAGGATGCTGTTAATGGTTATATGCAAACTGTTCCTTGATGGGCTTAACTATTGGCTCAATCATTGGTTTGACTGTAGTAGATCTGTCGGTTTTTGCCTAGTGATTTAAA
The DNA here is from genome assembly GCF_964263255.1 of Lissotriton vulgaris. Classification (NCBI taxonomy): domain Eukaryota; kingdom Metazoa; phylum Chordata; class Amphibia; order Caudata; family Salamandridae; genus Lissotriton; species Lissotriton vulgaris. Next base: position 1,019,181,108 of record NC_141691.1, on the reverse strand, counting down.
TGGTATATGTTTGTTGTATACTCTATATCTCTATTGTCGTTTTGCATTTAATTAAGGTTGAAAGAGATATACATTTAGATATTTTGTTTGATCTGGTGAGCCGAGCTGCATGGGAACTACATATTGTCATTAATGACTTGCAATTAATTCTTATATATGGCGGCTAGTAACATACAAATCTGCTCCTTTAATGTTTGTGGCCTTAACAATATTATGAAAAGAAAAAGGGTGAAATATGAATTACGTTTAATCAACCCAGATATATTTTGCCTGCAGGAAACGCATATTCCTTGGTCCAACTGTAAGATTTTTTAGAACTGGGTTATTCAATCTTAGCGGTGTCTAAACAATCTACTATGAATCGTGGGGTAGTTATAATGAGTAGCCATGCTATAACTGGCACGGGCAGAATACAGGTTGATCATTTTGGACGGTGGGATAGCTGTGAGTGTAAAATTCGGGCCATGAGAGCTACGGTATGCACAGTGTACGGTTCTAATCTTGATGAGTCAGATATCTTGGAATTTTTAAATGTTGAATTAGCGCAATGGCCCATGCCCTTAATATTACTGGGAGATTTTAATATCCATGGTGATATTCATACTTGGGATTCCCGGCCTCCGAGATATCATGGCCGTAAGCCTAAGGTATATCGGGCATTATATCAGTTAGTATCCCAACATGGTTTAATTGATGGATGGGCTAAACTAAATCCTAGTAATCCAGGATATACATTCTTTTCTTCTCCCCACTCCAGATACGTACAGCTGGATTATATTTTTATACCACAAAATGTAATCATAGGCACGAAGATTCAAGTTATGCACCGAATTACGTCGGATCACAGCCCGATTGTCCTAGAGGTGATATGCATGCAGCCGCTTCGTTCAATCCGATCATTTACTTTTAATAAAAAACTTATAAGTGACGAAGAGTTTGCTACGCATATTAAATTATGGGCTGCACAGTTTCTAGATTTTAATAGAGGCACTGCTAGCCAGCCGATGGTATGGGATTCCTTGAAAGCAGGGATCAGGGGGGAAACGTGTAGTTATGGCTGGGCTAAACAAAAAATGCAAAGAGCCAGGATTGCTGAAATGCTCGAAGACCTTAGGCTGGCAGAATCTGAAATTATGATGGTAATTCAGTCTAATGTTGACTCTCAAGTGCAACAAACTAAGGTTGCTAGTTGTAAAGCCAGGATTAACGGGGTGTAAAGTCAAGATATAGCCTCTCGGGATAATACTTATAAAACCGAAAGATATGAATATAGAGAGACAACGGGGAGATGTTTGGCTCAAAGGATGCGGGGTAGACAAGCGGCTCAACGCATTGTTTTGTTGGAGAATGATAGGGGAGAGTCGGTTGAACCCCCTGATGGTATTTTGGAAGTTTTTCGCAGTTATTATAAGGAATTATATACACAAGACAAAATCTCCCAAGAACAAATAGAAATCTATCTTAATGACTTGAATATCCTTAAATTAGGGCCCTTTGAGAGGGAAATACTTGAGGCTCCAATCACTATACAAGAACTACAGCTTGCTCTTGAAGATCTAGTGCTAGGAAAGGCATCTGGGCCTGATAAACTTCCTTTAGAGATTTATCACTTATTATTTAGTGGTATTAAGGAGGATATGCTAGCTACTTTTTTTATGGCTCAACGAGGAAGTCCACCAGTATCTTGGAGTGATGATGCCAATATTGTAGTTTAAAAAAAAAAAGATAAGCCTCCTGAACTGCCTGGGTCATATCGGCCCATATCATTAATTAACGCTGACGCTAAAATATATTCTAAAATATTAGCCACACGATTACTTCAAGTTACTCCGAAGTTTGTATCTCACCACCAACATGGGTTCCTCCCCGGGAGAAGTACTATAAATCATCTTCATCGCGTTATAGCGTTAATTGATTATGCAACCGCATCACAAAAAAATATGGGCATTATTTTTTTGAAAGCCTTCGATTGAGTTGCATGGCCATTTTTATGGGCTATATTGGGTAGAATGGGATTTGGCCCGCTGTTCATGCAGGCTGTTCAATCTATGTATATGAATCCCCGGGCTAAAATTTGTACTATGGGACCGGAGTCAGCATTTGTTCATATCACCCGGGGCACGAGACAGGGGTGTCCCTGTTCGCTCCTACTTTTTGCGATCTCCATAGAGCCACTACTACATCGTTTGGAATCTACTAATGTAATAAAATCAATGACAGTAGGCGATTACGAAACACGCGTACTCGCGTACGCTGACGATATTGCTGTGGTAACATCAGATCCTGAATCAGCAATAAGGGAGGTCGAACTTTTGACGCAATCATTTGGACAGGTTGCTGGCTACAAACGTAATATTTTAAAAACCCAAATTGTTTGTTCAACGGGGCTGTGCATTAGAGAACCACGCGTGACGCAAGAGGCTAAGTATTGAGGGATCAAAACTAGGATGTGTATACAGGAGATAATTGATGTTAACTGGAATGAAATAATAAGAGCGGTTAAGAGTCAGCTAGAAAAGCTAGAATGTATGCATTTGTCAATGGTCGGGCGACGCAATGTACTTAAGATGTGCATTCTCCCCAAAGTACTTTATTATTTTCGGACAGTTCCTTTGGAGTTATCTAGACCACAATTGACTAAATTGCAAAGTATCTCGGATAGGTTTATTTGGGGTTGGAAGAAATCCCGCTGTGCATCTAAATACATGACATTACCCTTAAATTGAGGAGGCTGTGGTGTCCTGAATTTTCTTTTTTATTATCTAGTTTGCCTTATACAAAATTCAAGGTTTATGTTAACTGGGGGGGCTACACGGTTGCACGAGACACCTAATGTTTATCAAATGTTAATTGGAGAATCGGCTCGCGAAGTTCTGTTGACATTTTTCGAGCCTAGCTATTTTAAACGTACCAGATTTAAAACTATATGTGCGGCTTATAAGGGGTGGAAGATACTTCAGAAAATTTTGGATATTCAGCGGGTTAACTTTTATACACCTTTAGACTCTAGGAACATATTACCATCTATATTTTGGGATGCGAAAATGCGAATATGGAAAAGTTAAGGGATATCCCATTTGGGTGACTTCTTTATGGATGGTACATCGGTTCAATTTAAGGTTTTAATGGAACTGTATTCGGTGCAGAAAATTGCTAATTACTTGCAAATACGTGATTTATGCATAAACGACAACTACAACCTATTGTAAGTAACAAATTCATTGAAGCGCTCTCAAAAGGTGCTAAGATTGGTGTATTATATGAAATTGTGTTATCAAAACAATTGGATGATATTGAATCACAGGATGCCAAATGGCAAAACCGATTGGAATGTTTGGGCGTATTTTTGCAAGATTCTATTGATATGGCAGGGGCAATAGTTCTATCTGCTAGTTTTGCGTATGCAACATTATAAGACTGGGTAGTGCTCAGCAGTGGAGATCCGGCCCTTATGCGTACAACTAAAAAGGCTTATCAAGGTCTCCAGGACTCTACACTATATGAATACAAGATCTGATCTCCACATAGTGACTTGCGCCTCCCTACTAACCTTGAAAAAGCCCCTGAGTGGGCGAAACACGTGTCGGCAGTGCAAAGCTGGAGAATTTTTAATGTGCTTAAAATAAAGATTTTTGAAGAACTACGTACGGTTTTGGATCCATACTTTGAAGCTCCTTTACTTTTTATGAACTCATGGTTGAAACTGGTGAAAAATTTGTGAAATAACCAATGTGTTATGCAGAATTGTTTTGACATCTGACTTCTTAGAGGGTGCTTGTTGTAACTTGGTTTCTTCCTGAGTATTGATACTGGCATTAAGTTGCTTTGTTTCACACCCCCGGTGGTGGGTGTTTTACCAGGTTCTCAGTGCACCTCTTTCCTTGATATTTCACACGTAACTTGATCAGTGAAAATAGTCGCTAACAGAAGGTGCGGACGTTTTCTCTCATTGAGAAACGCTACCACCAACTTTGTTGTATTAATAAGACTGTATTTAACCTGTACCATTGAAGATATGGCAGCCAATGCTCCAACATTTTGAATTGTCATTTGGATAACTTTTTGGATTGTTATTTGTTATAGTGCTACAGTATTGTTTTTTATGTCATGTAATATTATGTTTTATTTTTTTCTTTATTTCTGCTATGAACTGAAATAAAAAATAAATTAAAAAAAGAAATTTGTTTGGATTCGAAAAAGTATCTGAGGTAAAAAAATAATGCATAATTTTGCGTCTGTGAAATTTTGAGAAATTTCACAAAATTAGCATTATCTCCTAATTTGGGGATTTTGCGAATTTCATTGCCATAAAAACTATTTCTTTGAAGTGTTCTTTAAAGTCATGTTGCTGGGATAGAGATGCATTTATTTAGATGCGATTGTCAATTTATTTTAGATAGTTTTGTCTCATTACAGTCAGCTTGTAACTTGTGCAGATCTAATTGGATGAGACCAGAAATTAGGGCCCAGATTTATTGAGAGATTGCATCTGGATTGTGTTACTTTTCTAATGCAGCCCGAGGCAAAGTCTTTTCCTGGGATTTGCAATGCGACTCACATAAAGATCTGAGGTAGTTTGTAACCCAAACTACCACAACTCAGAGTAATGCGCTGCCTTGCGGTACTTTGCATCAAGATTGCGTTCCATGGGAAGTGCATAGGCATTCAATTTCTCATGGTACCACCCATTGATTTTGATTCAAATCCCTATCTACAAAGAACTGCAGACAGGGATTTGTGCCATGCACTTCAGGCGGTCGCCCAACCGCAGGAGGGGTGGAATGGTAAAAACACATTGCTTAACCTTAACAAAAACTAGAAATTCACAAAAAAAACAAAGGCTAGCAGTTAGTTGAATGTAAGTTAAAACGTAACACTTTAAAAATAAAATAAAAAACTTAAATACACAAGTTGCAGTTAAATGAATTAGCTATAACTTGCGCATTCACCATGCACTGCTTATGACTTCATATATTACACCACTAATAACATGTTCTATGATATCATTGATTACATCACTGATGACATCTGAAATTACTCTGCATGGCAAGTACACAAGTTAGTTACTTCATTTAACTATAACTGGTGAATATCTGTATTTTTTTTGTTTCAAATGCACTTTATATGAATTAACATTTTCACATAACTATAATGTCACTTTAACATTAGCTTTCTTCTCTATTTATATGTACATATATATTTATAAATATATATATCATTGCAAACAACAAGAGAGTCAGGGTATAAAAATTCACTCTTTTACCCTTAATATCAATAATTATGAACAACAGAAGAGTGAAAGAAATATAAATATATATAACACCTCAAACGAAAACTCCTACGAGGGAAAACGTGGAACCTGGTGAAAAAAACACAAAAGTTAATTGTAAAAAGAACCCTCACTCACCAACCTAGTGGTGACATGCTTCATCATTGGGTTCCCACTGGAAGGACCTAATGTCCTTCCAGTGTGCTTCAACGCCTGTTTACAGCGGAGCAGGTTCATTTGTGTGTTGATATGGTGAGAAAAACCCAATTGTGCTAAGTGAGTGTGAAAAGTTAAAAAATGCGTAGTTGTGACTGTCAACTACTTTATTATTAGTCCAACCCGCATTAGTTAAAAACTGGTGATAATTGGACTCAAAAGATGGTTTCTTTATTTGGAAACCCTTAGTCCTAAATAGATTTGGTCAACATGTTTCAGCTATCAGAGCCAAAATCACTCAGCATTCGTCAGGACCATCAGTTTAATCCTCCGGCGGTGTGCACGCACTAAGGCGCACCCAACCGTGAGGATATTAGTGTGAAAAAATGTAATAGATTATTCACAGCTTTCACCATATAGGCACGCTCAGTAATTTACTGGGTCCAAAAACCTGTAAAGTAAAAACAGAAATTGATCACTCAGATTGTTCTGTTTAGACCTTTAAAGATTCTTAGTGCAATATTTCCATTTTGCCCCTCATCCCCAGTTCCATCAGAATGCATACCAGCCTTTTTTAGATCGGGGCCGACGAGGCAGGGGGAGACAAAAAGGAAACAACTAAGTCCATTGGGAACAACCAGAAGCAGTGGGGGACAACACCCGGAGCAAGACCGGGGAACAGAGAGCAGGCCCAAGCAACAAATTAGTTTAGTGACGAATCTGTCCTCTTATACACTAAACGAAGCTGAAAAAAACGTTTTGGAAAAAGGCCTGGGTTTTATACCCACTCCCCGATTTGACCGGTTTAAATTGCTATGTGAGCTTAATGAGCTCTTTAGGAAATTGCGGCTAAAGAGCTTTTTTGATAAAAAGGGCAACGAAGCAACTGACATAATTCAGAGTGACACACCATTCAAACTGAAATCCAATTTCACCCCTCCATCACATCTCGTACCTCCTGAGATTCTAGCCTTTGAGCAGGCGGTACTACACAAGGTGGAAACTCTAACCTGCCCCGCTGTGTATAAGAACTTGAAAGCAGATGAATATTGGGGCAATTCAATCACTGAAGCAAAATACTACAATCGTGATTAAAAGTGCCGACAAAGGCGGAGGCATAGTGATTCAGGATAAGCAGGACTACGACCATGAATGCAAACGTTTACTGAGTAACAACAACAACTATGTCCTCCTAAGAGATGATACCACGGAGAGTCTTCGTGATGAGATTATTGAACTTGTCTCTACATCCGAGCGGGATGGTTGGATATCAAAACGTGAATCTGAATATTTGACGTCTTCAAGCGGGAAAGTAACGTATTTTTATACGTTACCCAAAACACACAAGAACGTCCTGCCACCACCTGGACACCCGATAGTCTCGGGTATTGGGTCTTTATTGGAACCCCTATCTCAATATTGGGATTTCTTTTTGAAGCCAATAATACAATCTACAGAGACGTATATAAAGGACACAAAAAGCCTGCTAGCAATGCTGCGCACTATCGAGATGCCAGAAGAACCATGCTTTCTGGTCACTCTCGATATCGAAAGCCTTTACACCTGCATACCACAAGATGAGACCATCAAAGTGGTAGCAGAGGCACTAGATCGAACCACCTGGAATTTTGCAATAACTCGTGCCTTTGTAATGGATTGCGCAACATTGGCCCTTAAGAGGAACTTCTTCGAATATGAAGGCTAGATCTTCCTTCAAACAACAGGGACCTTTATGGGCAGCACTTTTGCCCCTTCGGTGGCAGGACTGTATGTCTATAATTTTAAGAGAAAATACATCTTGGTCCCGAGCAACCCTTTCGCCGCTAACATCGTTCTATGGCAGCGATATATAGACTATGTCCTCAAGATATGAAAAGGTGAAGAGGCAACGCTGCTTCATTTCTTCACTTGGATTAACACCTGCGATCCTCACCTTAAATTCACCTATGAGTATGTCAAACAAAGTATTACTTTCCTCGACGTGATGATCAACAACGAGATCACCTGATCCAAACTAAAACTTTTTACAAACAACATCTAAAAATAACTTGTTACATTTTTCTAGTTTTCATCCCCGCCCCCTGAGGGAAAATCTCCCTTTCGGACAATATCTCCGCATTAGGCGGAACTGCAGCGAAATGGTCGACTTTAAGAGTCAAGCAGATGAACTGACCAAAAAGCTAGAAATGCGAGGCTACCCAAAGAAGATTCTCCATAAAAATCGGAAGAGAGCCACCAACCAAAACAGAGATGCACTGTTGGACACATATCCAAAAGATACTACGGGGGAGGTACCATTAACTTGTGTAACCACCTTTAATCCTCTGTCCAATATGGTAAGCCGCTGCATACAAAAGAACTGGAAAATTGTAACAAGCAACCGGTTTGAGTGGGAGAAACCTCTTTTTTCCTATAAGAGAGCGACTAGTCTTAAAGACTCACTAGTCCATACTCCTCCAGCAAAACAACTGAAAAAACAGGAACCAACAGTTCTGAACGCCTGGGGGCTCCCAGCAGAGACTGGTCACTTCCATGCGGGGACTTAAGTATTTGTCATTTGACTACTCATACGAAGTTCCTAAATATCGAACCTGGTAAACGTTGGGAACAACGCAGTCATACAAACTGCAATGCTAGCAATGTTGTGTATTTAATAACTTGCGCATGTGCCCTCAACTACGTGGGAATGACAACTAGACGCGTCAAACTGAGGATCTGTGAACATCAGAGTAGTATCCGATGTAAGAGGAATGCAACAAAATTGACTAACCACTTCATCGAGAGGAATCACACACCCAACGACATGCATTGGACCATCATCGAACATGTTGAGGGTGGCAATGAAAAAAGCCTTTTCGAGAAAGAACAATGATGGATCCATCGTCTGTCAAGTCACCGTTCAGGACTGAACAATCAAATTCCGTGGGGATCTGGCCAAATGATGTCATGGGGGGTGGTGTTGCGTTCCTCTTTAACGACACCTTAAAGACGGAAACTATATACTCTGAGTGTACTGAAGGCATAGACGTCCTGGGCGTGAAATTCTGCTCCCCCACGGACTGTGTGACCTTCCTGTTAGTCTACCGCCCTCCAAGCACAACTGTAAAGTTCTTGGAACCATTTTTGAAGACGGTCCAGGACCTCCGCACTCGCTATGAAGGGTTGGTGGTATTAGGGCTCTTCAATTTCCATTGGGAAATCACCCCGAAGAATAGTCAGGCAAACCAACTAGATGAAGTCCTTACACACCTGGGACTCACACAGGTAGTTGAGGAGCCAACCCACTTGAAGGGCCACACGTTGGACCTGATCTGGTCCTCCCGCCCTCTCCTAGCTCCCCCGGTGATCTCCCCTTGTCCTTGGTCTGATCACTACCTGATTGCAGGCCATTTTCCTCTCTTGTTAGGACAGCAAGAAGCTAAATCACAGTGGAAATTCCTTCATAGTTGGAAGCAGGTCAAAGCTGATGATTTAATAACCGCCCTATCACATACCACATACCCCCTGTCAACAAGTAACGATGTGAACACTGTAAGCACCGCCCTGCAGGGTTCTCTCAAAGAAGCTATCGAGGCTGTTGCCCCTGTTTGCAAAATCAGAATGAGAGACAAGGGCAAAGCCGCAGGATGGTTTAACAAAGACCTCAGGGATCTAAAGCAAGTCCTACGTCAATGTGAAAGAGCCTGGCAGAAGTCCCGTGCGCCCACGGAACGTGAGGCTTATACACTGCAGCTTGCGCTCTATAAAAAAGCTATTCGTTTGAGGAAGGCCGAATTTTACGAAACAGCCATACAAACGGCAGCTAACCCCCAGAAAGAAGTTTTTAAAGTCCTGAATGACCTACGCACTATCAAAGAGCCAAAACCTTCCTTTGACTCCAAAGATTGTCAGGACTTTCAAGACTTCTTTATGAATAAAATCAAGAAATTGGTCACAGAAATCAATCAGATTCCAATCCTCCCGTGCTCTACTGAACCCCTCTCACCCCCTACCAGACTCACTTCGCAAAAATTATCAGTTCTACCAGCTCTAACAAAGGAGTGTCTATCGACTATACTGAACCGGGTGAAATCTGGCTCTCCAGCTGACCCCTGTCAACCTCAGATTTTTAAGCTGGGTTGGCCCGGTTTGGAGGACAATGTCCTCACGATGCTAAACCACTCCATAGAGCAGGGACTGGTGCCCTCTAATTTTAAAGAGGCAAGGGTGATTCCGCTACTTAAGAAATCTGGTGCGGACCCAAAAAACCTAAAGAACTTTAGGCCAATTTCCCAGCTTCCCTTTCTTGCGAAGATCTTGGAGCAGCATGTTCTACATTCTCTTACCCACTTCTTGGAAAGTAACCACCTCCTTGAGCCCAACCAGGCGGGTTTCAGAGCGCACCACAGCATGGAACTGGTGATGCTATCCGTGCTGGATGACCTGCGACTGAAGGCTGATAATAAAACACCTTGTGCCCTGATCCTCTTGGACTTATCCACGGCATTTGATGCCATTAATCACTGCAAACTTCTATCGCGGATACAGGACTTGGGGATTCGGGGTACAGCCTTTGCATGGTTGGCATCCTTCCTCGAAGACAGGTCGCAACAAGTGCAGCTCGCCGACCTTTTGTCCAAGTCAGCAAAACTGACCTGTGGCATGCCCCAAGGTTCGGCTCTGTCACCATTACTTTTTTAAATATACCTTCAGCCACTGATCGCGTCACTGAACAGGATGGACTGTAGAGTCTACAATTATGCAGACGACACACAGATTCTGATTCAGATTGACGACACTGCTCAGGCTCATTTGAGAATGCAGAACATACTCAAATTCACAATCAGCTGGATGTCGAATAACTCCCTAAAACTAAATCCAGACAAAACGGAAGTCCTGGCAATCACTACAGCTGCCAATCCTTGGTGTGACCAGTTTTGGCCGGCTGAATTGGGGCCACTTCCAGCCCCAGCACCTGCAGTCAAAAGTCTTGGCATCAAAATTGATGCCCGACTATCTATGACTCAGCAGGTATCATCTGTGGTGGGCATATGTGTGAGTCTGATTCGCCAGCCTCGGAAACTCTCCTCATATCTATCTTTCTCCACAATGAGGCTGGTGGTCTCCGCCTTAATTCTGGCACGGCTGGACTATGGTAATTCCCTTTACTATGGCCTCCCAAACAACCTTCTGGCCAGACTACAGGTTGTAATGAATGATGCAGCCAGGCTTATATGCTTATTTTTAATAAACCTAGGCATACTCGTGCTAAGCCCCTACTCCGCAGCTTACATTGGCTGCCCATTGCCCAAAGAATTACATTTAAAAGTCTCTGCATTGCACACAAAGCTGTCTATGGCTCAGCCCCTAAATACATCAAAGATCGGCTCTCTAGGTACCTACCTACTGGGTCCCTCCGGTCGGCTGAGGCATGTAACCTACTTTGTCCTCGGTACAACCTTACATCCAAGGGCGGCGGAGCCTTCTCTAGCACTGTCCCCCTGGCATGGAACCATCTTCCGGCGGAACTCAGGAAGGAAACAAACCTATTGCTGTTCAGGAAAAAGCTGAGGACGGTGCTCTTTGCGGAGGCGTGGGGACCTCTGTGATCTGGCTTCTGCACCCACTGATGTTGTGTATCCGCTGACAGCGCTTAGATACCCCTGAGTGATATAGCGCTCTACAAGCTTATAATAACATAACATAACATAACATAACATAACATCTGTCCTGAGACGATGACTCTTACCGACATCAAGGTCTCTACCTGAGATTTTCATTTATTTACCTTGCATAAGTCTGCACATATACGTCCAAGTCTGTAATATGATACATTTCTCCCTCTCTACAAAACCACAACTCTTTGAGTCAAAAGAGAGTCATCTCTGACTACAATCAGGGATGATGCAATCAAACAGGATTATAGCACACTTACTTCAGGGGCCCAGTGTGAGATACCAATACCATTTTGGTGTTCAAATTACCAACATAGCTCTTAGTTATTATTATAAAAGATTGCCTACGAGTTAGGGCATATACGACTATTGTTATCAATTTATAGTTGTGAGAACACTTATAATAATAAGGATTAAGGCCATTTTAGCACTATTATGGAGCATTGACAGCCTTTACTTCACTGTTAATTTCGTAAGGGGCTTTAACAAAAACGGTGCTCGCATTATTATCACAAAACATCCTTTGCATTTTAGGAAAAGGATTAATGCAGTGTCTGCCGTTTGCACGCCGCATTATAAGGAACACACGCTAATGAGAATTCTCATTACATTACCCTGAATGACTTGAGATTCTTTAATCTTTATTAATCATGCTCTGCCTGGTGTTTGTGTTATTGTCTGGACAATAAAGTTTTGTGATTCGTTTTTTAGCGTAAAGGAGTTCGGGTTCCTTTAAACAGTATGAAGGAAACGTCCCGAGCAGCGAGTCATGTGTCGTTAGTCAGATGTCCCGCGAACAACGCTATTTCAAACTATCGCGCTTGAACGCGGTGTTCATTCGGGCCACGGCAGCGAAAGGCTAGGTTGCCAGAGGGGAGTCGCCTGCTATACAGTAAGTGGAGGATTGTTGCGTTTTTTACTCGAAAAGCACTAAGATTGGGAAAGAAGTAGATAACATTATTATATACGATGGGGAGGCATTGATCATATTTTTCTCTAATTGTTATAGTTTGCACGGCGTGATGAAAAAAAACCCCTACTGTGTCCGCCCATGCCGCGCGGAAATTAAGCGCCATTTGTGAGTGTTTTGGAGTTGTTTATGTATCTTCCTGTGTTTTAACACAACAGAGTCTATTCGGGTTCCGTTAAGGTCATTTCTATGGGCTTTTTAAACAAAGTGTATTGCTTGTCAGTTTTAAATATCTTTTTACATTAAGGCATGGTTCGGTCCAAATGATTATTCTGAGCCTTATGCAGTTCTCTTGACAATAATAGTCGTGTGGAACACGGCAACTGATTTTGCCAACAATTAGTCTTGGTTCTAAATGATATAAAGCCAATATGTGATGTATAATTATAGTCAAATCATGGCATTCAGAATGCGATATATGCCTGCTTGAACGTCATATCACTGATATGGGTGTTACTTGGTGAAGGTAATAAGTTTGGAAATATTGCACTAAGAATCTTTAAAGGTCTAAACAGAACAATCTGAGTGATCAATTTCTGTTTTTTCTTTACAGGTTTTTGGCCCCAGTAAATTACTGAGCGTGCCTATATGGTTAAAGCTGTGAATAATCTATTAAATGTTTTTCACACTAATATCCTCACGGTTGGGTGCGCCTTAGTGCGTGCACACCGCCGGAGGATTAAACTGATGGTCCTGACAAATGCTGAGCGATTTTGGCTTTGATAGCTGAAACATGTTGACCAAATCTATTTAGGACTAAGGGTTTCCAAATAAAGAAACCATCTTTTGAGTCCAATTATCACCAGTTTTTAACTAATGCGGGTTGGACTATTAATAAAGTAGTAGACAGTCACAACTACGCATTTTTTAACTTTTTCACACTCACTTAGCACAATTGGGTTTTTCTCACCATATCAACACACAAAAGAACCAGCTCTGCTGTAAACAGGTGTTGAAGCACACTGGAAGAACATTAGGTCCTTCCGGTGGGAACTCAATGATGAAGCATGTCACCACTAGGTTGGTGAGTGAGGGTTCTTTTTACAATTAACTTTTGTGTTTTTTTCACCAGGTTCCACGTTTTCCCTCGTAGGAGTTTTCGTTTGAGGTGTTATATATATTTATATTTCTTTCACTCTTCTGTTGTTCATTATTATAAATATATATATCTACACACACACGCACACGCACATACATGCACACACACATACGCACACACGTATATATATTACACACCACTGTGTCGCTATAGTTAGAGTTAAGTCAAAGTTTGTGTAGACAGAGCGTTTTTGTTTGTGCTTATAACCTTTGTGACATTTCACAAATCTGCACAAAACATTCCAGAAAAGTTCATCCACCTTAGATCCTTCGTGGAAAGTTTTGCACTGGACTGTCAAGTGGGGTCCAAGAAAAAGAGGGGGAGGGTCCCAAAAGTGGGATTTGCTAAGTTCATTATTGTAGGAAACTTTGCTCTCCAATTCAGAAAATAACAGCCAAAGGGAATAAAAACAATTCTGACAAAAGTTAGAATTTTACACAGAAAGCGTGCTTTTTGAGATTTGGCATTTAGAGCAGTTGTTTGAGAAATTGGCCTTTTATCAGGGGCTCATGTTGGGCATGAAGGGGTTAAAAAGGTATCTATATTCGGAACATTGGTGTCCAGATATCCATTTATTGGCAAGTTTAAATGGGACAAGCCAATCCTGATTGGCTGGCCACAGCATGAACAATAGGTTGAATCAGACATTACAGAACACAAAGATGTGGTCCCTGTGTCCTCAAATGAATAAAAAAAAATATAAGGGGACAGGGAAAGCAGATCCTGACCCCCAGAGGCATATGGGGGGTACCAAAAGGACCCCCATTCATTGGCAGCTACAGCATGTAAGACATATTGTGGTAGCAATTACAAGACTCAGGGAAAAGTTCCCAATTGAAATGAATTGAAGTGGAAGTCAGGTTTTTAGGATCACCAAAAATATGAATGGTTATCTAGATTTATGTCAGAATACAAATCATTTGGTTGTGGTATTCTACTCATTTTTGGAATTCTCAGTTGATGAATGCTGACCCTCTGCCAGGATTTGATGAACCACGTTTGAGACAAATGTTTTCTCACAGAATTTTATCATAGAAGTTATGGAAGGTGCTCCAGAAGATACAATGAGAACAAACTTTCTATTAGTTTGCATGTTCCTTCTTAGCTATGGGAGAACCAAGTCTCATATTCTGAGTAAAACATGTACTTCCAACAACAGCAGGAGCAACCTGTCAATTGATTCCCCAGTGTTCTACTGCAGTTTTCCACAGTGTTCTAAGGAACAACTAGAGCTTTAATATTCTGTGTTTATGATAGAAGTATGGTACATTTGAATGCCATCTTGAATTATTCAAAACTGCAAATCTTAAAGCATTTCCTTTAGAAAGTAACAAAACAAGGAGGTTAATTCTCTCTTAGAAATTATAGTTAGTGCTCCAGAAAGCTAAAATAGAGACACAGGGCCTGATTCATAAAGGTAAACCTGCACTTTTGTGTAAGTTTACATTTGTTTTGGCATTTGCAAACTCTGATGTAATAGTAAGTTCACGACAATGAAGGCCCGCAGTCGGTACAGAAACTCCACACATAAAAAGATAGAAAGGACATATCTTTTTAGGTGCTGAGTTCTCCGCCCAACTGCTGAATCTTTGCAGTGGTAAACTTACTTTTAAATCAGAGTTTGCAAATTCCAAAACAAATGTAAATTTACACAAGTGAGATTTGCCTAGTGAATTGGGTCCACATTTAATTGTCAAATAAGATCCTCATCAGTGTTAGGAATACATTCTAGTATGCTGAGTGAAACATATAGGAATATGTCTACTGAAACATCCAACAGTTAAAATGATTTATAGTTCGATGCTAAGACCTTAAATTAATTTAAAAGAAACCCCAGAATTTAGTGAGAAATCACTGATTAAAGTTATGTTAACTCGTGACATTTTAGTCATAGTCTCTGGCAAGACCCTACATCCGATAAGTATCGGGACTTGTTCTCAGTGCTTAGGCTCCAGCAATACCCTACGCCCAGCCCTCTGTAAGCACCAAACTTCCACTTCACACACTTTTCAGCCACACATAGAACATGTTTCACACAGGGCTTAGCCTATGGCCAGGGTGTGCACCCACCACTCCATGGCCATCTAACACCTTGCTTAGTAAGTCTATTGTTCAATGAAGTTCAGCATCTAGCTCTCAGCAAGTGACCTACCTCCATTACATCCATCCTTTAGCTGAATCCAAGTAAAAAACAAAATTGCATCCATTGAAAAGGCTTCACTTCTGAATGTATTTCTTTTGTATCTTTTGGATGCTTACAGATAAACTTATACAAATCAAACCATTGATTTAGGTAGTTGTATTCCTCTTTGTTTACAAAGCCTACAGCACACTGTCAGAATCATTCGTTCATTTCATTACTAAGTTCAACAATGCTGGCATTTAACTATTAACCGTGATGTCATCAATTATGTCATTCAACAGGTCTAATCCATCACCCGTACCATTTGTAAAAGATTATTGCAAGCTACTGAGAAAAAACAAAACCGGTACCGCTAGAGCTGACCCAAGCACAATTAATGCAGTTGCAATCCATTGCAGACAGGTTTATTTGGGGTTGGAGGAAAGCTTGACGCGCTTCAAAATATATGATGCTACCCCTGACGCGGTGGATGGGGAGTGCTGAACTTTGCATTTTATTATCTGGTTTGTTTTTTGCAAAATATGCAATATTTGATCATCGGGGGTGAAACAAGGCTGTTTGAATCCCCTAATATTTATCAGATTTTATTAGGGGGCCCAGGTGCGTGAGGCTCTGCTTAAATTTTTTGAACCAAGCTATTTCATAAGAACGCGATTTAAAATGATATTTGCTGCTTATAAAGCTTGGAAGTGGACGCTTAAAATTATATCACTAAACTCTTTAGAAATATTCCCTTTGATATTTTGTTATACAAAGATGATGATCGATAGCGTAGAATGTTTTTTTAAATACTTACAAATAAGGGACTTTATTCATAAACATTGTAGACTGCTGCCTATCTTAACTAATGAACTTTTGGAAGCCTTGATTAAAGGGGCTAAGAGTGGGACTCTTTATGATATAATACTGGCAATTCAGCGGGACGATATCGAGATTCAAGAAGAGAAGTGGAGGATTAGACTTGGCAATTCTGGTTCTGTAGTGCAAGAATCAATAGATATGGCTAGTAAAGTTATATTGACTGCAAACTTACGCTCCAACACTATAAAACCCTATTCAATTTATATCACACACCTGCTAAAATGATGAAGTGGGGTGGAGATTATGATGGGAAATGTTTCAGGCGTCAGTCGGATGAAGCAGTTATCGTACATATATTTTTTGATTGTATTGTGTTAAGACAATTTTTTTCAGGCATGGCACAATTTCTGTCGCAAACTACGAGGGCTTATGTCTCTATCGCCAGAGAGATTATGTTATTAGGGGTAGGCGAGGACAGCGAACTCACGCAGACATGCTATCCATTTCGATATTTTATTTTTATGGCTATGGCTATTGCTTAACTATGTGTTGCTTCGATGTGGCTACAACCAGAGGCGCCATCATATGAAATGTGGCAAGCTAAGTTTTATAATGTGTTCAATCTTGAATTTAGTTTGTACCGTATCAAATCACTTAAGAAAAAACAATTAGGGATGAAAATTTGGCAGCCCATGTTACAACATATGGAGATGTCGATTTGAAATTATCTTCTGTATGATATTCATGTGTTGATTTATTTTTGAATTTTGTAATTTTTCTACAGTACTGTGATGAATGTTTGATTTATTTATAATTGTTATATGCTATGAACTGAACAATAAATAATTTAATAAAAAGAGAAAAAACAAAACCACAGCAGGAAGCGTGTGCCAAATCACTACAAAACACCATCCGTGTAAATAGCAAAGCGATACAGGACCATTCCTTCTTCGCAACACCAGGACTTACATTTATATATCTAAGGCATACCAATATTCTTCATAAAATCTACAGAAACTTTTTTTTCAACTACAATGTAACAGTATTTGAGTGTTGCAGTAGGGCCAAAGGTATTATAAAGCAGTTACTTGTAGGCGTTTTTCACAGCACCGTAATCTTCTACTGCTTATTGGTTGTAATTACATTCAGGACCTGGTCATCCTTGTAGGGTCACCCCTAACTTTTTTGCCTTCTGTTGCTGTACCTGCTTTTGTTATGCTGCGGGCCGACCTGCGACCCATGACACTACCATTGCCTCTTCTCCGGCCATGCTGCTGACCGCAACGCCCCTCCCTCCTCTTTGGGGGCACCACAGTACAGCATTGTGGCCCACTGTGGTCATTTCAACAGCATTGCGGAAAGCACCCACCATGCCTGTTGGTTTTCGGATGCGGCACATACTTGCATGGCGGCCCATCTGCTTCCCGAGGCACCATGGGACATTACACTCACCTGGTGTGGGCGTCTGGTGATCCCTCTACCTTGGGGGCCAAAATATTGGGCTTTACTCTTTTCCTATATACAATGCGACCCGTCTCCTTCCTGTTTTGTCACTTCCTGTTCCTGTATGTCACTTCCTGTTCCGGTATGTCACTTTCTGGTTTTTCTGTATTGAAGGGATTAGAACCTTTCCTTCGTTGCGTTGCAACACTCCTTGTTCCTGCTGGCGTGTCCTCACTCATGTTGGTTCCTGCTGGTGTGTCTTCGCTCCTGTTGGTTCCGTGGCTCCTCTTTTGGTGATTCCTTCCTTCTGTTGGCGCTTAATTTGTCCCCTGAATGATAGATAATGGTGCCAGCAAGGGATTTATTTTGGTCAATTGCTTTCCAGTTCAGGATAAGATCAAATGATTCTCAGTGATTCTGGCTGACTAATCAGAAACTGCAATGATAAATGGATAACTAAGAATAGTCAGAGTCTATCAACTATCTTATTTCAATAAATCATCAAAAAATACATAAGTAATTGAAAATTGAAAGAGACACGGAGTAAGAAAACTTTTGATAAAAATGGTTGATTTATAGATTGCTTCTTAAATTAAAAAATAGGGTACAGATCAACAATTGCTGGTCACAGACACAGCTCAAAGCAAATGAAATAAAGAAATGTGTAATTATTTATTTATTTTATTTATTTGTTTAGTTTGTATAGCGCAAACAGCTACCCAACAAAGGGTTTCCCGGCGCTTGTGATTCAGTGAAGGGAGTTTGGACAGCTGACTTAGATGTTGAACAGCCAGGTTTTTATGGCTTTTCTAAAACTGGTGTAGTTAACCTCTGAGCGCAGAACTTGTGGCATGGAGTTCCACAAGGAGGGGCCGAGGTAGGCAAAGGATCTGCCTCCCATGCGTGACAGTCTTATTTTAGGCACAGCAAATTTGTTCGCTGTTGCAGATCTCAGCGTCCTGGGTGGGTGGTAACGTTGCACCAGATTTAGCAGATATTTAGGAGCTTTGTTTGCTGAGATTTTGTGCATGAAGCATAATGATTTGAATTTGATTCTGCTCTCAATTTTTAACCAGTGTAATTCTCGTATGAGTTTGGTGGTGGGTGCATGAATAGGGATTTTACCTAACAGTCTTGCAGCAGCATTCTGCACAGTTTGTAGTTTACGGACTGTGGCTTTGTTGGCCCCTAAGTATAGTACATTGGCATAATCCAATCTAGATGTTATAAGGGCGTTGATGACAGTTCTTTTAGTGTGAACTGGTAGCATCCAGCATATTTTCTTTAGCCACTTCAAAATGACAAAACAGGTGGCTGATGTTTTGATGGCCTGCTGGTGCATACTAAGAGTGTCATCAACCACAAAGCCAAGGTTACGGGCCTGGTTAGTTGGAGTAGGAGGAGAGCCCATTTCTGGGGGCCAGTGTTGGGGTCCCCAGAGTTCTTTATTTTTTCCTAGGATTATGAGTTCGGTTTTTTCACTGTTTAATTTTAAGAAATTATTTTTCATCCATCCAGCAATTTTTGTAAGCCCTGTTCTCAAGATAGAAGGATCATTATTGTCTGTTGGTGGAAGGGAATCAGCCTATATTTCATTCGTGAAGAGAGTCCAGTCCATTATTTAATAAAAAGAGGATGACCACTATAACAACATAATAAATACGTCATTGTTTTAATCACAATTAAAGGAATGGGACTCAGTAGTCGACGTTTCTGTCTCAAGTAAAATAAAACTGTCAGACCTTCCTCAGGACATTACAGTAGATCAGCGGTTGTGAACCTTCAATAGAAAAAACAGGACTGCATAAATGGGTCCACCACTGAAACCAGCGAACTATACATCTGTTTGTGTATGTAGCAAGATCAATCACGAAACAGGTGGCGTTTGGAAAGTAGTCGCCGTGCACTTTTTGGAGCTTCAGAATTGCAAAAAGTATTTCAATCCGTCTTAACGATCAGAATAACACGGTAGTCGGTATCGGCATCTAGGCTGACCTCGAACATTCTGACAAAAAGTGCACGACGACTACTTTCCAAGCGCCACCTGTCTTTTAATTTTTCCCCTGGCGCCTTCTGTTTCAGCTTGTCTTCCAGTCTTCTCCTGGTTCCTTTTTGGGCTCTTGGTTTTCCAGTGTTTTCTGGCTTCTTGTCTTCTCCTTCCTGGAGTCTCATAATCAACATCAGAGGTTTTTTTCCCCTCCAGGGTTTTTCCTCTCGAGACTCCTTCTGGAGGGAACTGGCTGCTTAGGCTTTCATTGTCGGCAGAACCATGGCTTACAAGAACCAAAGTCGGGAACCATCCCAACGCCTTGAGACTGGTAAGAAAGTCCCTAAACCCGAGAGCTTTTGTTGGCATTAGGACATTGTGCCCCTTTTCCCTGATAATCAGTGGTAAAGTGTTTGTGCTTTCTCCATAAAAACGTATTACAATTGGCACCTACCTGATTGGTGCATGTATTTTTCTTGTAAGTACCTAGTAAATGGTACTTCATGTAACCAGGGCCTGTAAACTAAATTCTACAAGTGGTCAGCAGCCCTCATTGTGCCACCCACTAAAGTAGCCTTTTCAAACAAAACATTTCTCAGACCTGCTATTCCAGCCTGTAGTGCAGTTTTAAACTGCCATTTCACCTGGCAAAAACTATTTTGACAGGCCTAAACCTTCTTTCGTAATACTTATAAATTACCCCAAAAGTAGGGCCTAAAGTTTCATAGGGCAGGGCCATTCTATTTAAGATGTAGGACAGGTGTCTTTAAGTTTTACATGTCCTGGCTGTGAAAAACTAAATAAGTTTTCTTTGTTGTAAGGCCTATCATTACCATTGAGTAACAGTGAGTTACTTTATTATATTTAATACATGCTAATTTTGGAGCAGAGAGAGGTAAGCGGTTTATACTCACATTAATTGTAATTGAAAATCCACTTCAATGTTGAATTCTGATTTTAAGTTACAATCCTGAAAATTCCAAGCTTAGAAAGTTTCCTTTTTCTTTTCCCAAGCATGTGTGCCGTCTGCCAGTGTTGTGTTGTGGGACACATTACTGTGAATGGCTCTGCTGTTCGGGTTTGTGTATTGCTTTCAGACTGTACCCCAAAAGGGGTTAGGTGTGGACAGGATGGGCCAAAATGGCAGGGATGTGCTGTACTCAGCCTTACTTGCACTTCAAAGGGCTTTGCCTCCTGCATACACAAAGGAATCTGACACAAGGCATGCCCTGTCCTTTTTCCTTCAATACAGTTTGGGGCCTTGACAGGGGAAGGGAAGGGAAGGAACTTTCCTAAACCAGATGTGGAGGTATGATGGGCAGTCCCCCCACACCAAGGCTGACACTAGGTATAAATATAGGGTATCCACAGCCACTCCTCAGAACATTCCAGAACCTGTGGAAGTTACAGAACAAGGACGGCCCGACTGCCAAAAGACTCCCCTACTGCTTGAAGGACTGCCTTGCTCTCTAAGAAGGAAGGCTGGAACTGATTGCTTCATCCAAGATCAACCAGAGTTATTCCAAGGGCCAGTTGTCTGATCTTCTGTGTGTGCTACAGAGACACAATAAGCTTGAGAGGCCTCTTTAGAACTGCCATGCTGACCTGCTGCAAGTTGACCTACCTGTATCTATAGCTGGACCTGACGGAAAACAGCTAGCTTCTTCTGAAGTGAGTCTCTGATGCCCAAGAGGAGCCTTCCCAGGCAATAGTCCCTCAGATGGTATCAGAGTACACCCCTCCTTGAGAAAAGGTGAAAATAATGACGGTTTGGCCACTTACAACTGCAAACTAGCCTGTCTATTCCAATACTCTGCTTCCACGATGACCACCAAAGCAAATCTCCTATGAGACCTGCTCTTTGGCTTCGATGCCTGGCAATGCGAGAACCACACTTTGTGCTACAGCAATGACAGCCCAATGCGACCTCCAACGGAAAGCTATAGAAACAACCATCCCATGATGCCTGACTAGTGCTTCACCCTACATTGATGGCAGCTTGCAACACCTGGCCTCTGTCGTGCTCGCTTCAATTTGTCGCAGGAGTGCCACGGAGCTTGATGCCTAGCCCTCAGTCTCGCCCCTTATCTCCTCCCCGTGTCAGGCATAACAACTAACACATAGGTGGTGACTTGGGGGAAAACAGGGGAACACAACAAGGAAAGGAGGGCAAGACACTGCAGCCAGCAATCGACTAACAGGACAGGTTTACTTCACCAGAACTGTATCTATAAAACAAAGCAGATAATTAATATAGTTCTGTTCCCACTTCCAGAATGTGAGCACTTAGAATTCGCTATGTGTAAAGGTATACCTATAGGATGTTGTGTTTTTGGCTCGGTTCCCCGTATTAAAGAAAGTCTTGATTTTGGTATATATTTATATTCACCTAAAAACAAGACAACAGGTAATTAGGTACTGACACAAGGTTTGTAGCATGTAACTAATATAGGGTTGTATAAGCACAGTACCTCTTAACATCAGAGGATACAATTGTACAGGCTCCAACACATCCAACTCCCGTGTAAAAGGACACAAGGAATGAAACAATAAAGTCCCAACACAACCAGGACATAGACTGGTAACACGAGTCCAAATCTCAAGAGGAATAGCACAATATGCGCTATCTCCTTAAATGTAAACAGAAATAATGCTTTCTTACTCCAACTACCATCGAGTCAGATAAGGTAAAAAGCACTCACGATACAACGAGTGCATCGAACTCCGTGAAGAGCCCACCGGCTCTAAACCAAAACGTAATACTAAACTATACAAGAACAGCAAACGAAAGACCTAACATCAGGACACTCCATAAACTCACGGATAATGCCGCACACGCCGATGGTGGAGAGACGCCAACCGCTAACTCCTCGGACGGCTTCCCCCAGTGACCTGGAACGAACCAGTAACACTAGCTAATCGCGAAGCGCTTCCGTGCAGGAAAGGCGGACCTAAATGCCCCGGGGACTACCCTGCGCATGCGCAGTGCGCACCCTGTCGTATGGGGAGTTTTTGCCAACCACCTCTGTTTTGCCAACCACGTCGCTAGTTACGAGCGCGGCGCCTTCTCCCTGTGAACAGGCATGACAGCCTCCTCTTAGTGCTACAGCGATGATCATCCGCAATACTCTACATGTTCCTTGTGGTATACTACACCACAGATGGAACTCTTCATGCCAAACTCTAAAAGTAACTCTTCAGCAGTACTAACTTGTCAATGTATCTGACCCACACTCCATCGCAGTCATCCTGAACTTGTGACGCAGCTTGACCAAATGACCATGACTGGAGCTTTGTGCTTTGAGGTGCTAATTTCACTTAAACTTAACAAATGCATATCTCCTGGTCTACCAATTGGATTTTAATAATTCTGGCATTATTTTATTTATTAAAATGCACTCTGTCCCTACAAAGTGGTTTGGAGATTCATCTTACTGTTTGTGTGCTGCATAAATACTTTACACATTGACTCCAATTAAAGCCTGACTGATGTTGTGCTAAGCTACTAGAGGGTTAAGAACAGGTTACATTATTGACTTTTGTGCTCCACCTTGACAAGGATTGTGGCTGCTGCCTGCATGAGGCTTCCCCTCCTCTCAACCAATAACCCAATTTCTTGCACCACCCTTCTAATTTACTTCTTGTTAAAAGAGCTTATCAACAGTCATAGTCCCAAAGAATGGATATGTTCTTCATCAAGAATAACCTTACACACCAATCAGAAACCAAACAGGCAACCATTGAATAAAGGGTACAATATACTTTTCTGTTCTGAAGAACGTTCAGGAGCACCATGATGGCACCACACTGGTGTTCACATGGTAAGTGTGTGGGAAAGAGTTGGTAGGGATGCTGTTATCAATCTTATATTTAAATGATAACAGGATCCAGATTCCGATCAGAAAAAGAGAGCAGTATTCAACCAGTCAGTCAAAATCAATGTATTCAGTTAATTTAAAACCACAAAAGAACACTACAAAGAATCTGAGAAAAACATTAAAAATATATTCATATTTCTTTTGAAGCATTAACTTATGTGCCAAAAATTCAGGATAGAATCATTTACAGTCATTACCATGTAAAATTCAGTTATGTACATATCTTTTTTTAAACATGATCTTATGCACCAAAACATCAAAATAAAATCAATTTTACAGTGTAAAAATCAAGTATGTACCACATCACAAAAATCTTTATTAACTTTCCCTGACCACCGCAACAAAAAAAATGGCAGCCTGTGTACCAAACACGTACACAGGCTCCCATTAAAGAATGGGGTGGTTGGCGAAAATCGTGCACCCTCTGGTGGGCACGCCTCGGAGCCTGCCACACTGTGCATGGCCTGAAAGGGGGACCCTTGGCTACCCCTAAGGGACTGATTCCAGCAGCTTTTCGATCCAGGCAAACTGAACCATGAAGGCTGTCCGAATTGTTCATCGTACTTGCTCGCTTGGAAAATCTACTCCATAGAGATGTACGATTCCGCTCCGGAGGGCTCTATCTCTGGGACCGATTACCATCTCGTTGGCAGGCAACGCACGGTGCCTGTCACGTTGTTCATTGAACCACAGAACCTGCCTCTCTGGCATTGCGGTGGGCGGTGCTCTCTGCACCACCCGCCACAATGTTGCAGATGATCCATGCGCCTGCCAGTGTGGCGGGTGCATACTAATCAGGAGTGGGGGACCACCGCACCCTCAGCGGGTGGTCTTGTTTCCCGGGGGTCGTCCGTCCGCCATATTAATGGGGCCCTTACTCTCCAGTATTTGGAGTTCTTCAGCCCATGATTAGCGATAGCGATACACTTGGCTCTGTATATATTTAACATTGCTTGAATAGGTTTGGCCCCTAGCCTTTGTGCAAAATCAAGGGCCGCTACTGTCACTCTCACCATAGCATTTCTTTTTGCAATCTTTTGTTAATTTGAATTTTGTGCTTTTAGTTCCTCAGCAGGTTGTGGGTTTATATGGGAATAAGGTGGGAAGTCATTTAATAATTTTAAATGTATTTATACATTTTTATTTATTAATATTTGTTTAATTGAGATTTTATAGTGTTAAATGTGTAAAGATGGTACTATTAATTAATTAATAATTGGTTGTTAATTAATTTTAATTGTTTAATTGGTAAATATTTATGGTAATTGTGTAATTAATTTTAGGTGTATGTTGTGGCGTTAATAGGTGTAAAGGGTGGGAAGTAATTTGGTTTTAAGTTATGAATTAATAATTGGTAGTTAATCAATTTTAATTAATTGGTTATTCATTTTGGTAATTTTGTAATTATTTTAGGTGTGTGTTGTGGTTTTCATAGGTGTAAAAGGTGGGAAGTAAATTATTTTTAATTGATAAATTAATAATTGATTGTTACTTAATTTTAATAAATTAATTGGTAATTAATTATGGTAAGTGTGTAATAAATTTTAGGTGTGTGTTGTGGTGTTTATAGGAGTAAAGAGTGGGAAGTAATTAGTGTTTAATTAATTCTATATAGTTGTTAATTAATGTTAATAATTTGATATTTATTTTTGGTAATTATTTTTTTGTATGTGTTGTTTTTACTTTTAAAAGGGTAAATGGTGGGTATTACATATTATTTAATTATTAGTTTGCTAATAGTAATAGTTGTAATTGTGTTTTATTATTTTATAGTTTTATTTAGGTATGTGTTGTGGATAGTTAGTGTCAGTCAGTCAGTCAAAATACTCTTTATTCGATTTTTGTTAAAATCATAAAAGGCACAATGCAAATACAAGTACAATTATTTAAAAACATCACTTGATCTCGTTACAAAAGTTTTCTACTTAATGACTTCATTTCATCAGATTGTTACACAAAAGTACCAACATTTACAAATCTATCTACAAATATTAAAAAGTTTCCTTTAAAAACAAATTTGTATTAAAACAGGTCTATCTGGGGTAATCTTTTCTTCCTAGATCTAAATGCAGCGGTTAAATAGCAAGCAACACTAAACATGGTGTGAGTATCTGCTAACATTTGGAGGGCGATTAAGGCTGGCCTTATTTGAGTAAAACCCGCCGCTTTCAAAACAGGGAATAGGTATTTTTTCCTTTCACTGCTATAAAAGCCACAAAAAAATATAAAGTGGAGGGTGTCTTGAACTGAAAATTGATCACATCCGCATGGCGGACCATCTTCAGGTTTTGACCACACCGGGAAATTTCCTAGGGAGTAATGGATTAAGTTCATCCTGAATTTAGTAAGTAGGAGTCTATGAAGAGGATTAGTCACAACCTTTAGATATGGTTCCAAGGTGGGCGAAGTCGTTAAAACAATATGTGCCCTCACCATGGGTTTCCTCAATTCCAGCTCTTCTCTATCCATACGAGCCCTCTCCAGAAACATCTGCTTAATCCATCTGACATCCTCCCTTCTGATGTTGGTTGGGTCGTTAAAAAGTTCCGGTCTCCCCAGCGTGAGTAATGTGGATTTAATATATTTTAGCCAGGGAATTCTCATGGCGTTATCCCTTGCAGTGACGTCCTTAAGGATGGCATGGTTTAGCGTTAGCTCGGGGTTCAGCCATGTTTTGGCCCAGAAAAGGAGGGGGGCTAATTTTAATTTATCAGAGATATATGGTAGACCTATTTCCTCATGGATAGAGAAGGTGGGTGTGGAATCAGGGACAGATAAAATGTTCCTAATGATACCATTTTCTACCCTCTGTATTTTTGCCATATCTGCGTAACCCCAAATCGCAGACCCATACATGGCGATTGGAACGCACTTACTGTTGTATATTTTGATCACCGCCTCCATTGGTTTGGCTCCCAGTCTTTTTGTAAAGGCCAGCAGGGCAGATGAAGATCGTGCTAGGCTAAGGCTCTTTGCTTTAATCTGGGGGACCCAGGACCCTCTTTGATCAAAAAGAACTCCCAGGTAAGGAAAAACTGGTACCCTAGAAAGAATCTCCCCTTTACAAATAAAAGATTTATTCTGCAACATATTTACTCTACGACCGATAATCATAGTGTGGGACTTGGAAACATTAATTTTCAAGTCTAGATTCTCCATAAAGGAGCCAAAGCGGTCCAGAAGAATCTGTAGGCTAATCCCTGTTCGTGCTATTAGGACGGCATCGTCCGCGTATAGGAGGGCTGGAATCTGGGATCCTCCTACACGGGGAACATCAGCCAGTCCTGTTTCTAGGTATTTCCCCAGACCGTTTATATAAATAGTAAAAAGAAGGGGGGCCAGGATGCAACCCTGGCGCACCCCCTTTTCAGATTTAAAACTTTCCGTGCACCTTCCATCCCTGGTAACTCTTATTTTTGCGTTGAGATCTTGGTGTAACCTTGCCATGAATGCCACCAAGGGTTCCTCTATGCCTATCTCTAGTAGGATAGTTAGTGTTAAAGTGTGTGTAGTCAATAATGTTTATTTTTTTAATTAATAATACATTTTTAATTAATTAATAATTATGTTAATTATGTAAATAAATGTAACTAGAAATGCTGAAGTGTTTTGTTATTGGTATGGTGTTATAAGGTAGGAAATACAATTGATACAGTTATGTTTTAATTTTGTTTTGTTTTTAAATATTTTCTAATGTAAAAGAATAATTTTTATTAAAAATGTTTTTATTATTTAATTTTATATAACATTTGTAGGTTTTTGTTATATGTAATTAGTATCATAATATGTGTTATTTGTATATGTCTAATATTTATATATTTAATTTTATTTATTAATTATTCTTTTTTAAATTGTAATATATATATTTTCTAAGTGTCCATCATTTTCCCAACAACTTACTGCATTTCGTATGGAAGTTTATGAAGTGGATGAAAACTCCGAGAAACATTTGGCTAAAAGGCTGCGGCAGAAGGCGGTGTTTTCCTCTATAGATAAAATAACGGATAGTGCAGGGAAAACTGTCAATGATACTTCAAAGATATTGGAGGTGTTTCGTGGACTTTATTCTAGTCTTTATACAGAGGATTGTGGGTCAGATTTTGAAGATAGAATATCATAATTTATGGAATTAACGGTTAATGGTACTTTGACTGGGGAGGAAAAGGAACAACTAGGCCTTCCTATTTCTTGGGAAGAAATAGAGTCTTCCCTCTTATCTTTAGGGCAGGGGAAGGCAGTAGGGCCTGACGCCATTCCTCTCGAATTCTTTAGGGTTTTTCAATGTATTTTAAAGCCTGAGTTAGTCTCTATATTCACAGCAGCCACAGCATGGTACTTCTCCTCCGTCGTGGCAAGAATCAACAATTACGGTCTTTGTAAAAAAGGATAAACCTCCTTTTCTCCCATCTTCTTTCCGACCGATTTCATTAATAAATGCAGATAGCAAAATGTTCTCTAAAATCTTGGCTTCCCGTCTTTCTACTGTTATAACCCCACTCGTTTCTAGATTTCAACATGGCTTTATCCCCGCACGGGACACGACTGATAATATTCGGCAACTTATTACCTTTCTCGACTGGGCCCAGGCAACCATATCAAACAATGGAATAATTTTGTTAGATGCTGAAAAAACTTTCGATAGAGTTGCCTGGGCTTATTTATGGGATATTCTGGATAGAAAGGGATTTGGCAAGGGTTTTATAACTGCACTTAAGACTATGTATATCACCCCTAAAGCACGTGTCCGTATAAATTCACAGTTATCATCTTTTTTTACCAATCACCAGGGGTAATAGACAGGGGTGTCCATGTTCTCCCTTACTTTTTGCACTTTATACTTTTTACTTTATATTGATCCTTTACTTAATCATTTTAATTTGGAAGAGAAAATCAAACCAGTTTGCCTGGCCAATGTAAATTATCGGGCATTAGCATACGCTGATGGCATTGTTGTTGTTACAACCGATGTTCAGAATGCGGTGCCAGTAATTAATGATTTGGCGTCAGAGTTTGGCACATTCTCAGTGTATAGACTAAACCTGTTGAAAACTCAGATTTTATGTGCAGGACATAACATGCTGACTAATTTTCCGACTGTTTCTGGGGTTAAAATTTCTTTACCCTTATCTGGAATTCCGGATTTAATTATGAATCCAGTCCTAGCCAAGATTAACTCCATTTTGCAACGGTTAGATTATCTACATTTAACTTTACATGGCAGGGTCAACGTTTTGAAAATGCTTATCCTACCTAGGGTTCTATACCTTTTTCGCTCAATTCCCTTGGAATTTTCCCCTACTTGTATTAGAAACTTAGAAAAAGCAACATCTAGATTTCTGTGAGGGTATAGACGACATCGAAAGGCTCTCAAAAAGATGATTCTTAGCAAAGAGTGTGAAGGGTGGAATGTCCCATATATTTTGTTCTATTACTTTGCGGCAACTCTACAATTCATTAGTCCATTGATAATGGGAGAACGAGCTCAAATACCAACCTGCAGCTCTCCTTCTATTTATGAGATGATTTTAGGGGAAGGCTCAAAATCCCATTTTCTTAAGATGACAGAGCCTAGTTATTATAAGAAAACTAAATTCAAGACGCTGAAAGCAGCATTTGAGGTGTGGTATAAAATTCGAAAACATCTGGGACTAACTAAAATGAATGCCTACACACCTTTTGTAGCTTCTGGTTTATTACCATCTGCAATTTTTTGTGACCTATTGGCGATTAGGTGAAACTCAACAGGTGTTTATTACTTGGGCGACTTGTTTCCTGGAGGCCAGCTGGCCTCTTTCCAGGAATTACAGAGCAAGTACTCTTTAAGTAAAAATGATTTTTTTAAGTTTCTTCAGATTCGTAGTTTTTTTCAAAATGTATCATCTGTTTCAGTCATCAATATGAATAAGGTGCCCCTTCTGGACCTTCTGCAAAAAAAACTCAAATAGGCACTCTTTATCTTTATTTGTTGCAGGAATTAGGGGATGACTTAGTTGATTGTCAAGGGAGGTGGGTAAGTAAATTGGGGGTATCCGATATTAATGTTTTAGAGTCAATTAAACTTGCCTCCGAATGTCTTATAACTGGTATGAAGAAATCTCAACATTTCATGTGTCTATATCACCTTTATTATACACCTCGTAAAGTTGTTAAATGGAGTACTACAACAGGGACAAAATGTAACCGCTGTGGTCTGTATGCCGCAGACGCTATACATATGTTTTTTGGCTGTCCTAGGCTCGGAGAGTTCTTTAAACAAATTGAGAATTTTTGGGCTGCTGTGGTAAAGTCTTATGTTAAAGTAACAGCAGCGATGGTATTATTTGGTTTAGATTCAGGTTATTCAAGACCTAAACCTTTAACCTGTTTTCTTTTCATTTGTATGGCGGTAGCCCGAGCATGTATCACTAGGGACTGGATTAATATGGACCCCCTTCTTTCTTTAGCTGGAGGGAAAGATTATTATATATGTATAATATGGAATTTGCTATGTATAGATTAAAGGGTGCCAAAAAAAGAGCTCTGGGCGCAAAAATCTGGGAGGTTATAACTGAATGGATCTAGATATTGTTTGATGATTGTTATGGTAGAAGCGATATTCCCTCTGTTTCTTTCCACTCAATTTCTTTTTTTATGTATAATATATGATTGACCACCGCTGTATTTCCTTGCATAAAATAATAAAATATAAAATATATATAAAAAAAAAGAAATGCTGAAGTGTTTTGTTATTGGTATGGTGTTATAGGGTAGGAAATAAAATTAATACAGTTATGTTTTAATTTTTTTTGTTTTTAAATATTTTCTAATGTAAAAGAATAATTTTTTGTAAATGTATTTATTATTTAATTTTATATAACATTTGTAGGTTTTTGTTATATGTAATTAGTATTATAATATGTGTTATTTGTATATGTCTAATATTTATATATTTAATTTTATTTATTAATTATTATTTTTTACATTTTAATATATATATTTTCTAAGTGTTTGAGTGAGAATAGTATTTTTTTTTTCTCTGCTATCCATCACTTTCCCTACTGTTGCATTCCCTGGAGGGAAAATAGTCGTTTTTGCCCCTCCACTGTCCAGTTCTTTCCCTACTGTTGCATTCACCGGAGTTAGAATACTAATTTTTACCTCTCTGCTATTCAACATTTTCCCTACTGTTGCACTCTCTGGAGTGGGAATAGTAATTTCTACCCCTCCACTATCCAACACTTTCCCTACTGTTGCACTCACTGGATTATGAATACATATTTTTTACCCCTCGGCTACCCAACATTTTACCAAACTGTTGCACTCTTTGGAGTGGGGATAGTAATGTTTACCTCTCCTCTATCCAACACTTATCCTACTGTTGCAACCATTGGATTCGGAATACTAATTTTTACCCCTCCTATTTCCAACTTTTTCCTTGCTTTTGATCTTACTTCAGTTGGAAATGTAATTTTTACCCCTCCGCTATCCAGCACTTTCCCTACTGTTGCACTCACTGGAGTCTGAATAATAGTTTTAACCCATTCACTATCCAACAAGTTCCCTACTTTTGTATTCACTGGAGTAGGAATACTATAATTTAGAATGTTTGTGTTTACTTTTTAAATCAATTTTATTTGTAATATGATTTCAAAATGTATATTAAATGTAATTTTTTTTAATTAATAATGTTTAATATATTTAATATATATTATTTTATTTTATATATTTAAATCAATCATTGTTACTTCTATATTTTTTACTTCAATATTTTTTATTCAATATTTTTGTTCTTACCTTTTAATTATAGGAGTAATTATTTTGGTTGTGTATATATTTTTTACTCAATATGTTTTACATCAATATTTTTTACATTGTTCTTGTGTCAGTGAAACTAGTAGCACAGGGATTAACCAGTCCCCCGCACGAGTGATATCTTTACAGGCTGAACACAAAGCCTAGTCTAAGTTATTGATGTATAATGTGAACAATAGAGGAGCTAGAATACATCCCTGTCTAACTACTCTTGTTATTGAGGATATGCTGTTTATGATTGCCTCTTTGAACATATTTCCCAGTAGCAAAGAGGTCCCTATGCAGGTCTGATAGAATATAGACAATATTCCAGTCCATTCTTATCTTAGTTAGTAATACCCATAGTTTGGCTCTGTTTGCTCAATCAAAAGCAGAGGACAGATCCATAGAGGTCACATGTAGAGTCCCCTTCTTAGCAGTAATATATTTCCCCACTATCAGCTGTAAATTTAGTCACTGGTCTGTCATACCCCTACCTTTCCTGAGCCCATATTGTAAGTTTGACAATACCTCACGCTCACATAGCCAATCTATTAGTTACTTAAGGATCACTCTCCTCATTACTTTAACTGCTGAGTCAATCAGAGATATGGGCCTGTAACATTGTGGGTTTTCTCTCAGTCCCTTCTTTAAAACAAGTATATTAGTAAATTGAGATCATGACCTTGACAAGCCCTGTAAACAGGCCACATTAAATACATGTGTGAGTATTTTAGACCATAATATCACATTTAACTTATAGAGATCAGCCAGGACACCGTCTGTTCCGGGGGTTTTATTGCTTGTCATTTGTGTTATTGCCTCACTACTTCTTCAGTAAAAACCAAAGTATAATTTCCCACAGCCAAAAGCAAGGGGGTTGAGGTTCCCATATAGACCTGATCACCATATATCCGTTTAAAATGAGCAAACCACTTATCTTCAGGTTTGGTACAATCCAATGGGATGTTAGTATCGCCTGTAAGAAATGGTTTATTGACAATCTCCCAAAACATGGCACTCTTTTTGATGACATCTACAGACCGTAGGTCATTCCAAGCTTCATTTCAACAACTGCTTTAAGTGTTTTTAAGGTTTGCTTATACTTTTTCTTAAGTACAGATATTTGGGCCTTATCCTGGGGAACTTGCTTCAATGCATGAAACAACTTTTGGTCTGAACAATTATGATCAAACCACCTCACACCCCCTCCTTGACTTTCCTGGCAGGCTGTGAGAGGGCTCTGGCTACCTATTGGCAAATCCTGTCAAAAGTTATTAGGATTACTTCCCCCTCATTCATGCTACCTAGGCAAATTACAATATCATCCCTGGAGGTTTCTAATAAATCATATGGCAATCATTTGGGCACAATTGTCCATTAAAATCCCCTTAAATTATCACAAAATATGGAGTGTTTTGCGTATCCCTATATTACTCTGAAAAGCATTTTAAGCTAAACAAATGTTCATTCACAGAGTTTCTCTCAAAGGAGTTACAAAAATTCACAATTAGTAATGTCGGTGCATATACAGGTGTTATTTGAACCACTAAGCAGTTACAGGAACCAGAATCAAGTTTAAAATGTGTACCTAAATGTTTTAGGGAAATTAGGGTCAGTAAGTCACCCTTAGCTCTGCCCACTAAAGAAGGTGTGCATGTTCAAAATAGGTTGTATAACCGTCTACCCAAAAAGTATTATAATTTTCCCAAGTTTCTTGTAGACCCACCACATCAAACTCCTTTGAAATACATACCCATAATGTATCCTTTCGTTTATTCTTTAAGCCCGCTACATTTCAACTAAGGACATTTAGATATCTGCTTGTACCAGCTACTTTCTTTTTAGTAAGGCAGGTTTATCAGATCTTAAGTTAACCTTACTCTGTGTTAGGGAGGGTAGAGGTGATACTAGTCAAACTTAATTATCCAACTACCTCAGTGGGGATAATCTATTTGTTATTTTTATTCTGGATTCAAGTACCACCCCCAAATTCAATCATTTATGGCTGTGATTCATTAGTCAGTAACACACAAGGAGTTGCATTTGCAAAACATTTGATTTTGTATACAATTTTTGTTTTAGCTAAAACAGTGCCAGCGCAGGCAAAAAGGACAGGGTTGCACTGTATTTCCTAAATATGGTGGATTTATGACCTTTCACTTTGACGTAGGCTAGAGCAGCAAGGTGCTTTGCTGCACTTTCCCATACCAAATTGCCATAAGTGAGGTCCTATGTTTCCATGGTTGTCAAACCTGATGGCCATTAAAGGCTCTGTAAAGATGTTGACTAATATTGGTGAGATAATTTATCCCTGTGGAGCACTAAATGGGATATTTATTTATGGAGATTAGTAAACTTGCATTAATTTAAAGGGATATTGGTTGATCGTGAAAGAAGTGACCTACTTGTGGATCAAGTGGCCAGATGTACTAAGCTAGTTTTCAGTGGCTAACGGCCTGGTTTGCGAATGAAAAAAGGTGTTTTTAAATGTATCAAGCCCTATTTACGATTTGGTAACCTATTCCAAATCACAAATAGGGTTTGCAATTCAGTATTAGGAATGGGAGTGTTTAAGGCATCCCTTCCTAATACGGAATCGCAGTGGCATGTGTGAATATTTTGCAACCAAAAAGCAGGTGCAAAACATTCACATTTTACCACCTACTTCAAGTAGTAAAAATAAACATAACATTTTTCATTTTTCTTTTTGAAATGCATCCCATTTTCCTTTAAGGAAACCTGGCTGAATTGTTTTTAATAACAATGCTTTATTGAAAAGCAATCTCAGATGTGGTGGTCTGCTGGTCCCAGCAGGCTACCATTCCTGCAATTTTTACAGTTCCTGATGGGTCCCAAACCAAGACTTCCTCATCCATATTAATGAGGTAGGTCTATTTGTGACCCATTGGAACTCGCAATATTTATGAAACACACATTTTGTACATGGGTGTTTGGGATTTCCAAATAGCGACTCAAAAACAATCGCTATTTGGTAATCGCAAACCAATCTCTATGCACATCTGGCCCTTAGTCTCTATGTCTATGCTCAAAATCAATATGTTAGTTAAAGTCTCTACTGAAAGGTCCCAGTGTCCCTGTAGCCAGGGATCATCACTGTCTTGGATTGAGAGGTCCAGTTTCACAATGGTGACAATTATTGGAGAGGGTCCACTATATCACTTGTATATCTGGATAAGAGTGTCTCTCAATGTGCTCTTGTATTTGCAAAGTGCCTGTATTCAGTAGGATTTTCCACAGGAAGGTAATTGTTGAAGTCAGCGCAGAAGAGCACAATTTTACCATTTTGTTTGGGACTGAAGTGCTCTTGGAGCCTAAGCACCTTTTCCATATAGTTCACATATTTGCACCCACCAGTGTTTTTTTAAAAAAATATCTATGTGTTATTGGTATATCACAAACCTAGCCAATAGGCAACAGAGAGTTGTGCAGGGTTGTGGGTAAGAACACAGTGAATGAGTGACAGAAAGGGAAGCTGGGCTCTGAGAGCGGACGTGGCCTGCTGATTCGTTGAGATGTAGTGTTCTTTAAAGAAATATCTCTTCAGCTCTTTACTAATCTGGATTGGGAGGTCCTGATGGACACTGGGATACAGTTTCAGATTCTGGGGTCACAAAGTCCATTGCCTTGATTTTGTATTTTTTTCATCATCATCATCATCAAAAAACTTTTTTTCGGCTTTCACAGCCATAAAAGCACATTTAAAATTCACAACATATAACAATTCATATCAGGGGAAAAGATGCAAAATCACCGGAGACACTGCAGTGTAAACATACGGAGGTAGACAAGCCACTGTAGGTGAATAAAAAATACAAAATTGTCGTTTGTGGGAAATTCATGAATTTAAAACAATCACTAAGAATATAATTTAGGCTAAAACTGAATAAAATGAATAATAAAACACATCCAATAGACACTAAAAAGAAGCCCCAAGATCAATGTATCAACCTGGAAGCAGTAACTTCTATCCCTCACAGGAATGTAACTCCCTGTACCCCGCTCTCTGTATTTTTTGGGGGGGAATAATAGAGCTAGTTGTTACTTGTAGCCGGATCAGATTTCAATAAATACTGTCTTTTCAACCACATAGCAAACATACATTTTTAGATTACAACAACATAGACCGGGTCAGTATCAGATTTTAGGATCCTATAGAATTTACGATAGTTTCTAATGCCCAGGTTTCTACATAGTTGTATAACCCATTTAAAACTAGCCTGTTTGTATGCCGGGCAGAAAAACATTATGCGGATATCTGTTTCTTCCTCAACTAGGCGTCCAGGATATAGGCGATGGGTTACGCCCACCCACTTATTAGTTGTAGCATGAAGCAGGAGTGTCCCATATCTGAATTGCAAGAACAACTTCTTAGCTAAAGGCAGTTGTATTGAATCCAACACCTGCTCAAATTTATAGTGTGACTTACAATCCAAGAACCCATATGTTAAAGTCATAGGTTTGGCTACCTGTAAAATTCTGGTCAATTTATACTCCTTCAGCGCATTTGCCAGAGTTTTCTTAGAGATAGCCAAACAAGATTCTTCAGGTGTGGTCCATAGGTCCTCCATTCCCAAGGCACGGTAAGAAACTCTAACGTAGGACAGCCAGGGGATACTACCATCGGCCCCCGGTGATGACATTACCACTTTTAGTGCCGCCCTGTAATGACTCAACTCCGGGGTACTCCACAGCCATCACCAATATAGCAATGGACGTGAGGAGATTATGTCCATAATAGGGAGGATATCTAAGTCCATTCTTAGGGGTACAAGGAGAGTGTTTTTGGGAGTGCCAAAATTGTCTTAAAAAATATTTTTAGTTATGGTGAGGGAATTCGAGGGACCATGCCCCTACTATTCCGCACCATATAAGGCGGCCGACCTCGCTTGTACTTTATAGATTTCTAGCGGAAGGCTTATAACCTTTGGAGCGCAGCTCTTCTGGACCTTTAAAATTCCCCCAATCGCCTGGGTTAGCCTCAGATTAGCCTTATTTACTTGCAGACCCCACCCCATTTTATCATTTAAGGAGAGACCCAGATAATCAAAAATATGGACCCTCTCTAAGGGTCTTCCATCCATTATTGGGTGCGGGCAGTTTGTGGAATTGGCATTGAAGACCATATATTTTGTTTTATTGATGTTAACTACAAGGTTTCTCCTAGTGCAGAACTGGCTAAATTCCTCTAGCACTCGCTGCATCCCCATTGATGACTTGGAGAGGAGCAGGGTATCATCCGCAAACATTAGTGCGGGAAATTTACTGAGTTCTAATCTAGGGGAATCAATATCCTTAACAGTATGTAGATCTTCAAGAGGCTCTTAATTCCTAAGCGGGTCACTGGGGCTATCGTTAGAGAGCAACATCCATCTGGGAGCAGGCCAGTAACCCCTGCGCTTGCAGTCTATGATGGTAAAGCACTTCCTACGGCCCTATATGGGTCTGAACTTTGGGGCTTCGAGAATGTCAGTGAGCTTGCCAAATCTGAAAATAAGTTTATGAGAGATCTTATTTCCCTGCCTGTCTCGACCCCTTGAAACCTCTATTTTATGATATGGGAAGGCACTCCATTCAACACAATGTACGATTGCGTCCCCTTCTCTTTTGGGCACACATAAGAAGGACTGCTGAATTGTCCAACTATGTGGTTGCCCTTGATGAACTGATACTAGCTGATACAGTGAGCAGGATCAAATGGATAACTGATCTCCGACAGCTTTTAACAGATATAGGTTTTAAGGAGGCCTGGGTTAGCCAGGTTCCTCCCACAAAGCAGGATCTGAAGTGTGCCTATTGGGATTGGGTCCAGTCACATGAGATTTTGAACCCCAAAATAGGGAAACTTACCGAGGGGTTCTTTGAACATAAATCTATCTGTAGACTGGAACCCTACCTGGATTTCATACAGGTCCCTAGGGACAGGGCCCTGTATGTGAAGCTGAGATTAGGGACTCTTCCCATCAATAGTGTGATAGTTTCTTGGAAATTGCCAAATTCGACACCTATGCCCTGTCTAGATTGCGCTTACCATAATGAGTCTATTGCACACTTTTTATTCGTCTGTCCAGCCTACTGATTGGCCAGAGCCAAGTGACTCAAGCCAGTCTGCCAATTGATTGGCCCAATGAACCATTGTGCCGCACTCCGCATCTGGTGCACAGATATATCATCATTGACATTGATTTGCAGAGTGGCTAAGTTTTTAGGCTGTGCATGGCTGATACGAAATAAGATCTTGGCAAAAAAGGTGATATGTTCCTCCAGCTTCGACACGCCTGGCCAATAGTGAGAACAGGTTTTTGGCTCAGAGTGTCCTATGTCTAGTTTTACAGCCATCATGTTTCTGCTATAATACTTTTAGCTTGTGAAATGGATTACTCTTTTATTTTCTGTATTTCTTAAATGAATGGATTTTAACATGTCAACTATAGTGTAAAGTATAGTATGAAGCACGTTGTATTTTAATTGTAGTAAACTTTTAAAATAATAGATTTTTTAAATTGTATATGCTTTTATGATATTTTATGTATCGAATAAAGCTCATACTACTAGATATTCTATTAACCCGTTGAGAAAGAGGGAAAAGAGGGTCGGCGTGAGCACGCAACCCTGCCTCACCCCCTTACCAACGGGAAAAGGAGCCGTTAGTTGCCCACTTTTACCATACCTTACTCTAGAAAATGTTCCCTCGTGGAGGCATTTGAGCTGGAAACAAAGGTAGGGTGGAGCACCCATGTCAAGCAGGATACCCCACAGCTGTTCACGATCCACCATGTCAAACGCAGATTTCAAATCTACGAATGTAAGGTACAGGCTTCCACCTTCCAGCACTACATGCTTCCAGTATATCACCTGGAGCCTAAAGAGCTGATCTACAGTTGAAGTTTTGACTCTGAACCCTGCTTGCAACGGGGTTAGGACATCATGGTATTCCATCCACTCCTGCAGTCTCCCTAGTAACACCCTTGCGAAAACAATTTGTGACACGTCAATAAGGCTAACTGGCCTATAATTAGCAGGTTCAGCGGGGGATCCTTTTTTATGGATAGGGATGATCTCTGCTCCAGCCCAAATCAGTGGAGCTGGGAGGCCATGAGGAATTCCATTGAAAAGTAATTGTAGGTATGGAGCCCACACTACATGTTCGTTTTTATACAAATCCCCAGGGATTCTATCTAATCCTGGTGCTTTGTTAGGTAGTAGCTTGGCTAGAGCAGATAGTACCTGAGCCGTAATACATGGGGAAATGTCCCAAACAGGATCAGGGATAGAAAAGCACATCATGGTATCACTCACACTCGGTCCGATAGACGGACTTGAGTATAGCTGCTTAAAATATAGGTGCCAGGCTTCCTCGCTAATATTTGGCTTAATAGTGATCCTGCCCTTGGTTTTTCCTGTGTGGACCAAATTCAAAAAGGCTCTAGTGTCTTAGGCATCCAAGGCAGACTTTATAGCCTGCCATCTATCGGTTTCCCATTCAGATTTAGCTTTTAAAAGGGTTTTCTTAAAAACAGCCCTAGCCTCCCTGATAGACAAGCTGTCGCCCCCCCCTTGAGGGATGATAGCGGAGCTTGTTTTGCTTCCTTACAATTCCTATTATACCAGGGGTTTTTATCACTAACATGTTTGGTCTTAGCGGGTCTGCTGATATAGAAAAAATCCACCAGGGTAGAAACCATATCCTGGTGGATTTTCCCCAGACCATTTTCAGAACCTAATTTAGTAAAAGTGCCAGATATAAGGCTTGCCTTCTCCAAGAAAGGAATAATACTAATATACATGTTTGCAATTTTTTCCGGGGATTGGTTTAATGTAGCCCAACGGATGTGTCTCCCTCCTTCAGCAACAACTAGATTATCACAGTGGGGGTTTTTACCCCCTCGATCTATTTCCCTCAGATGGAAGTCTAGTGATGCGACCAGAGGATTATGGTCACTTTCAATACGCGTGTTAACACTAAACTCTGCCCCTTTGTGCCAAATCTCTACACTAGATAGAAGATAGTCAATTACGGAGGACTGTCCCAGTCTTTCGAAGGTGGGGTAGGCTGGATTATCACACGAGAACCGTCCTATACAGGCCCTCAGAGAAAAAGTTAGAGTAAGAGACATTAGTTGTAAGACAAGTGGGGTCCACCCCCTAATCGGGTATGTATTAGGCTCAGAGATTAGCCAAGATGCGTCCTCTTCACTGGTAATAGGATTCAGAAGACCAGTGAGAGGTTAAAAATGGCAGTTAAAATCCCCGTCAATTAAAAAAAACACATTCTCCGAGAGTGAGTTAAGGAGGCTTACCAGGCAATCTAACGTTGGGGAAGTCCCACCATGCTGAACTGGCCGAGAGTAAACGTTAATAACAGCTAGTTTTGGTAGGTTCCTATGAGACAGAAGAGCTTATTTCAATAGGAGTCGTGGGATTCAGTGGCTCCTCAGCTACATTGACTAAACTTGTTGTGCCACTTTCGATGGGACCTACTGCGTCACCATGGAAAGAGTATTGGCTCATTACCCCCTCCCCCTGCCCCCTAGCATTGTCAAACTGATGCTTAATCGTTGTCATAGAGCGGGGGTCACTGGGTAGCTGCCAATCCACTAGATCTAGTACGCTAAATCTGTTACTAAGTGGGATACTTGGTGATAATGCTATACTCTCCAT
Organism: Lissotriton vulgaris; assembly: GCF_964263255.1. Taxonomy (NCBI): domain Eukaryota; kingdom Metazoa; phylum Chordata; class Amphibia; order Caudata; family Salamandridae; genus Lissotriton; species Lissotriton vulgaris. Next base: position 1,019,141,256 of record NC_141691.1, on the reverse strand, counting down.
CCCACCTCTATAGCTCCGCATAGTATTCTGGTCACTCCTTCCCCTTCTCATTCCATAATGGCCAAGGTTGGCCATATGGATTGGTGGAGTATAGAAGTAGCTTAGGTCCAAAGTCTGAATGGTAGGACTCCTATTTGTAGAGAAACCAGCACACAATTGTTCCACCACCTTGCTATCCTTAAAATTAATGACAATGCAATCACTTTCTATATTTTTGGGCCTGCAACCTACCCAACTCACTCTACGAGCAAACAAAATTTGACATAGTACATTAGGTTGGAGAGGTCTATTATTATTCCACCAATGGATTGTTTTGTTCTTAAGTTCGATATAGGATTCAACTCTACAAGGCTCCAATTCCGGAACCCCAGCCCAAACAACAACATATGTTGAACAGTCAGGAGGTAGGTCTAGATGAGTAAGAATGTTCTTTTTGTCAGCATAATCCCCCTTGGCATGTACATTCAGTTTTTGCGTCTGGCCCTCTCCCGGGAGTTGTTGAGCTTCTCTTTGACCTTGATTGCAGGCTTTATTTCGGTGTACCTCTAGGCTGGCTTTGCTACTTGCGTTTAGTACTTCACTTCTACTTGTTGTTAGGTCTATTCACTTTTTTAAAGGAACACAGTGACTCGATGGGGGGTTGGTAGCAGGGGGACCCCGTGATCCATTATTTATAGATTTGTACGCTTGGCCACAGTTCACCAGATTTTCCCTAATGCATCCCAGGCTCGACAGGGTACGTTCTTCAAATGTTTCTAGCCTCTTCTCTATCAGGGATAGTCTCTCTAATAGAGGCTGCAAGGATGATGTTATGAGACCACCCACCTGTGACCAAAAGCTTTCATCCAGCTGGGGCAGTGTTCCCGCAGGATCAACCCCATTCACACGGTTTATAACAGGTGTCATCTCCGGGGCCCTTCAATAATTGAGGACTCTCGATTTGCCTTTCCCCCTCTGGGGAGCTCCTCCACTCTTCATCTTAGGGACCGCCCCTGCATATGCGCCGTGGGTTGTAGAGGGACTGTAAGGGCTTTTATGTGGCCTTCAGGCATACCACTATTTGCGGTTGGCAATGAATTATGTCTAGTCAACATAGGGTGGGAAGACTCTCCGACCTCAGGTATAATATCATGATCTTGAGTTGGTTGAGTGTGGCTAAGGATCTGGGACCCAGAAGCGAGAGCAGTTTGTAAACGCCGTTCCGGTATGCATGCGTTCGCCAAGTCCCCTAATGACGATCGTTTTGCAATAACGGGATCCAATAAAAGGCGACGCTCTATGATGGCTATCTCGTGTGCCAGAACGGACGTAGCTCTCGTTATGAATTGATCTAGAGTCCCTACTACATAGCCACCCACTGTAGCTTTCTTCCCCTTTCCTTCGCTCCCGGACATTGCTTAGTCAGTAAAACAAAATGTCAACTAATAGCGATGAGTATGTACTTACGAAGCCGAGGGCCAAAGTTCTAGATGTTCGGGCGTTAGAGGGGGGGCCCGACCCGGTCTCCTCCGTGCTCCAACGGGCTCAAACTTCTTCCTGACCAAAGTCATGGTACCCTGGTTCTGGGTCTGCCAAAATCCTACAGACATGTAAGCTTGTTAGCTAGATAAGCTAGAGTGCTGGTTACGATGGCTTTGTAGATTATGCAGCCTATTATGAAGATGATGGTGGTAGACAAGGGCAGCCGATTGAGTCTATCAGGATGGGGGTGATCATTCTCATATTTCTTGGTGCCCTGGAAGTGGTATGCTGTGGCTTGGGAGATGCCAGTGTGGAGTCTGGGAGTCCAAGGAGCAGGGTGTTGCCACTAACAAAATGCAAGTGTAAAAAAACAAATTGGCAGTTCTGAAGTTGCATTCTAAGAAGAATGGTTTCACTTTCTTCAGTGAAGAGCTGATAGCAGGTTTGTTTTCTTGACAGTGTGTTCCATGAAGGTGAGGTGAGTGTCCAGAGTGAACCAGAGTGACACACGTTAAAGACTAAGTTCGGCTTTAAATCCATCCAGGTTCATGTTGCAGAGCCAGGTGTGAACTACTTGACACTTGTTTTCCTTGCAGAATAGTAAGAATCTTGTTCTGGTAGGTTGATCTTCGGGTAGGTGCGGGACATCCAGGACTGGATGAGGTGCAGGCAGTGTTGAAGGCGTAGGAGACTTTAGTGGAGAAGTCTTTCAAATAGAGTTGTTGCTGGAGTACTGCTGAATTTGTATGCTGTTATATGTGAGTGGAGTCACAAGGGGTTCAAATTAGAGCAAAGAAAGGTGTTTGATTATTGCGAATGACCATGACAAGCTATTAAGTCAACAAGCAGCCATAAAAATTATATATATATTCAGACAGCATACATAATTGGCCTTCAGTTTGAAAATGGAACATGATACTCACTTTCAAAGTCAGCTAAACTTAATCAGATTAAAATTAGCTCTTACTAGAAACTCCTTGTTATGTTATGTTAAAATAACTTATATAGCGCTCAGCTGCCCCAGCAAAGGGGCGCCCCGGCGCTTTTAGCAGCTCACAATCAACTGACTACGATGGGATTCAGCAAGACATAGTCCAAGAAAGCTTAATTTAGGGGGAAAAGGTGGGTTTTAATTGCCTTTCTAAAATCCAACAGACCTTCCCGTTCCCGTATGTGTGCTGGTAATGAATTCCACAGCTTTGCTGCCAAATAGCGGAAGGAACGTCCTCCCGCTCGGCAGAGTTTGATCCAGGGTACCCTGACCAAATGTTGACCCGCAGAGCGTAATGCGCGGTTTGGGACATACGGGGTCAAAAGGTTGCAGAGCATTTTGGGAGTTGTAAGTTTTCAAATTTTAAAAGGAAGACATACAGGTACATGCATCAAAGGATTTTGCGATCGCAAACGGTGCGAATCGCAAAAATCGTCCGTTTGCGATCGCAAAATCCTCTTTTGGAATGCATAAAGGTTCAAGGCCCTCGCAATTTAAGAATTCACAAATATTTGCGAATTCTCAAATTGCGATTGCATTTAAGGAATCGCATTTTGCGATTCCTTAAATCAATGCAAGAAACATTTAAAAATTGCGATTTCGCAATTAAGGGGAGCAAATTACCATGAGGTTGAACCTCATGGTAATTTGCGAAAACTTTGAAAAATGCACTTTTGTGCATTTTTCAAAGTTTCATGTTGTGCCCACACATGCCCTAAGGGCATGTGTGTGCACAACATAGGTGCATAGATTGATTTCTGGGGTGTAACAGGGTGTCCTTTGGACACCCCTGCACCCTTGAAATCGCATTTTCAATTTGCGATTCGCTAATTGCGAATCGCAAATTGAGATTTTCTTCCCATTCATTCGTATGGGCCTCTAGGCCCATAGGAATGAATGGGGAGGTATTCCTTAATTGCGACTCGCAAATTGCGAGTCGCAATTAAGGAATAATAAGAAATCGCAAATTATAATGCAATTTCTTGATGCATTGCATTTTGCAATTCCTTAATTGCGATTCCTTATTTTTCGCAATTAAGGAATCGCAAAATGCAATAATGATGCATGTGCCTGATAGTGTCTTAAACTGAATTCGCTGAGCCATAGGGAGCCAATGGAGCCTCCGGATGGTGTCAGTGATGGAGCAAAATCGGGGAAGGCGTACTAAGGCTCTGGCAGCGGCATTTTGGATGCGCTGCATCCGAGAGATCTCGGCTTGATTTGCTCCCAAAAGCAAGGAAGTAGCGTAGTCCAATCGAGAAAGAACAGTGGACTGGACTATCAGCTGCCTAGTAGATGAGTTGAAGAACTTTAAAATAGGTTTAAGACCTCGTAAGATGCCAAAGCATGTAGCATCAACTTTTTTAGTATGGAAACAGAAACTAAGAGAGGAGTCCAACCACACCCCCAGGTTCTTGACTTCTCTCTTAGGTTCCGGGGCTTTACCCAAAGCATTGTGCCACCAGTGATCACCCCATAAGTCAGCATTTCTGCCGACCAGTAGCACTTCTGTCTTGTTTGCATTTAATTGCAAAAAATTAGATGTCATCTAGTCTGCCACGGCTGTGAGGCCGCTTTTAAACCTGGAAACATTCGGGGTCGATCCTTTAGTTAGAGCAACCACTAGCTGCGTGTCATCCGCGTATGAGACAATAGTGAGGTCCCATTGTCTGTCGACCGCAGCTAGTGGCTGAACATAGAGATTGAACAATGTGGGGCTCAATGTCGATCTTTGGGGGACGCCTTGCTCAATAAGATGCGCCTTGGATAAGAAAGGAGGGGTGGAGACACGAAAAGGCCTCTCAGTCAGAAAGGATCTTAACCACGCAAGGGCCAGGTCAGTAATCCCTGCCTCCTCAAGACGATGGAGCAGAACCTTATGAGAGACCGTGTCAAAGGCGGCACTGAGATCCAACAGGATCAGTGCCGCAGTTTGACCATGGTCAAGGATGGTCCGCAGGTGTTCCGTCATAGCCAGGAGAGCGGTCTCGTACTATGACCGGCGCGGAAACCATGTTGCGTTGCGTCCAGAATGTTATTGGAACGCAGGAAGTTGGTGAGTATGGTCTTAACATGTGCTTCCGCAACCTTCGCTACCCAGGGAAGGAGAGAAATAGGCCTGAAATGTTCAGGCTTCATAGGTTCTAAACTAGGTTTTTTAAGGATGGGAGAGACCCACGCCTGCTCCATTTCACCGGGACAGTGGCGGATGAGAAAGAGGCGTTGATTAGCTGGTGTAGCAGTGTCATGCAGAGCAGGGAGGATTCTCTGAACTGAGCAGGTTTGAGTGGGTCGGCCGGAGAGCCGGATTTAATTTTCACAGTCAGTCTGCTAAGTTCTCCTTGCTGACTCTTGGTGTGATCCTGGGCAACTCTCTTGATTGATCTAGTATATGTTTAGATATAAAGTTATATGTTTCATGCAATTCATGGTCTGCATTTTCTGTAGTTGGAACTTTTCAGAGGAATGTAGCAGTTCAACAAGGCTGGTCTGAAAACCATTCAAACGTACAGCAAATTGCACCAGTCTACGAGCTCTTAGCAACTGTTAAAAAACTAGAGTGGGGTTATGACACACTCTAACTAGAACAAAATACCAATCAGGAACTGGATTAAAACATTTTTACAATGATGACCCCAAAAAAGTTTGAAACATGAGGCCCCTGATGCCAGGCATGGAGAGAAATATGAATTAGTTTGTTGGGGTGTGCGCCCTACTCTAGAATTTGAATATTTTGTCAGTTTTGACCCTGGCATAAATCCAGATGTTTTTGGAGGAGACATGGTCTTCTATCAAGGACCTAAATCTTAAGATGAAAAAATGTATTTGAAAATGTGGTGAAAATGCTTGGATCTTATGGTTGTCTTTTCCTTCTTATACTCGTTCGAATTTGTCTGTTGACCAGTGCGCGTACTGTAAGAAATTTGGGCATTGGGCTGCCGATTGTCCAGCACTGCTTGCTCAGCAGTGTCCAGGTGGTCGGGGACAAATGAGAAATCGTTCAGGATATTCAGGGCCTAGAGGAAGCACAGGTGATCGCGCTAGGTTTGATGCTAATAAACGTAGGCATGATGGGTTTAACACTTTTGATAGAAGGAACCATTATCAAATGTCCGACTATGTGCCGTCTGATTTTCAAGATTCTGCTTATGCATATGATTGCCTAGGATGGGATAAGGAATCAGTTGAAGTTCCAGTAGATCAGAGGAGTTCCTATGTTACAGCACATATTTTGGGTTCTACTGATCAGTTTCTGGTTGATACAGGAGCTACTCGTAGCGCCTTTGCTAAACAATTGGTTCCAAGAGCTCCCTTGTCTGGCTTAACCATTACATCGATAGGTTTCGATGGAACACCTTCCCTTAGCCCACTGTCACAACGACTTGCATTCCATGTTGATACATTTACTGCTCTATGTCCGTTTTTGCTTTCCCCGAATACACCAGACAATATTGTGGGTCTTGGTATGCTCAAGTATTTCAGGGCTACGATACGATGTTCTCCAGAATGTGTACGTGTTATCTTGAATGACAACCATCCTGTGGTGGAGAGAGCTTGTCTTGTTAAAGAGGATATTGCATTAGCCTCCCTCCCTAGTACTTTGTGGGCTACTTCAGATACTGATGAAGGGCAAATGGTTACTCCACCAATACATATTAGTGTCAATGAGGGTGCTGTGCTGCCATGTTTGCCTCAATACAAAATGTCACAGGAAGGCGAAGAAGCACTCAAACATATTGTCCATTATCTCATTGAAGTGGGGGTTGTTGAGGAAGTTCCATACAGTGTCTTTAACAGTCCGATTCTTCCTATTCTGAAAAAGATACTGACACTAGGATTTACCGATTCATTATTGACTTGCGAGAAGTGAACAAGATTGTAGTACCACAATACCCTGTGGTTTCTGACATAACAACACTTCTCACTTTGGTTCCTCTGACAGCAACTACATTCTCTGGGATAGACTTGAACACTTTCTTTTCAATCCCTATTTATCCTGATAGCCGATATTTGTTCGGTTTCACTATGAATAATCGATCGTATATATTTTGTAGAGTTCCTCAAGGCTATACTGAGAGTACTAGTATTTACAGTCAAGCATTGAAAAGACAACTTGATTCTTTCGTTTTTCCTGAAGGTGTGGCTCTCATACAATATGTCGATGACATCTTGTTGGCAGCTGATACCCCTGAACAGTGTGAAAACTGTACTTTGTCCTTGCTTTCTTTTCTTGCTTCACAGCATCACAAAGTATCACGAAAGAAATTGCAATACTGTAGACCCAAGGTAACTTACTTAGGTCACCTTCTGTCTAAGGAGGGCCGTGCACTTACATCAGATCACATTCAAGCAATTTTAGACACACCAGTACCCTCTACTCAGAAAGATGTCCATGCATTCATTGGTCTTACTTCTTTTTGTAGGCAATGGAGATTAGGTTTTTCACATATTGTTAAACCCCTGCTAGCACTTTTGCCGAATGACACTCCCGTGACCCTTCCATGGACAGATGAATGTGAGAATGCTTCCTGACAGTTACAACAAACGCTTTGTTCAGCACCAGTGTTAGGTACTCCAGATTATACAAAGCCTTTTACACTCTATGTACATGAGAAAGATGGATGCGCATTGTCAGTTTTAGTGCAGACACATGGCGATAAGCAGCGTCTCTGTGCATATTTTTCAGCAGTACTTGATCCTGTTGCTCGTGCGCTGCCTGGATGCTTCCGCTCAGTTGCAGCAACAGCTGTGCCAATACGTCAGAGTGAAGGGATAGTTTTGTCACATAAACTGTTGGTGCTAGTACCCCATGCGGTTGATGCCCTTTTAAATCAGACAAAGACACAGCATTTAACTAGTGCTCATCTGACAAGATATGAATTGACATTGTTGGCCCCTCATATTACACTGAAGAGATGTGCAACATTAAACCCAGCTACTTTGTTGCCATACCCGGTGACTCAGTCTCAGGCGCAGGAATCACACGATTGTATATAACTTACTGAAGAACAGACAAAGGGTCACGTTGACTTACAAGATACGCCCCTTTCAGATGTAGATGGGGAATTGTGGGTTGACGGGTCCTGTTTGAAGTTGCCAGATGGTACGACCTCAGCTGCATATGCAATTACAACAATTCACACGAAAGTGGAGGGGGCTCGCATACCACAGAAGTCAGCTCAAGCAGCTGAGCTAATAGCTTTGACATGAGCATGTGAGCTTAGCACTGATTTGTGTGTGAACATTTATACAGATAGCCGCTGTGCGTTTTGAGTGGCCCATGATTTTGGCCTGCTCTGGAAGGAAAGAGGTTTTCTTACGTCCCACGAGATGCAGATAATGCACGGAGAACTAGTACATAATTTTTTGACTGCACTGACATATCCAAAGAAAATAGTTATTGTGAAGTGTAGCGCACACAAGAAAGTGACTGACAAGATAGGGCAAGGCAACGCCTTCGCAGATCGCGTAGCTTGTGAAACTGCGATGCAACGAAGTACTACTTCTATGTACGTAGTGAAGTCTCAAGCTGAGCGATGGCATCATGTTAGAGAGGAAGTACTAGATGTACAAAGATCAGCTTCTGTAGCAGAACTTGAGCAATGGTCTAAAGAAGGAATATTGGACGATGAGGGCTGTTGGTGCAACAAAGACATGGATAGATGGAAATTGCCTGCAGCCTATTTACAACCTATGGTTCAAATGGCACATGGGCGGGCACTTGTTGGAGCTCTAGCGATAATGAAATTGCTCACGCAAGTTTGGGAGCATCCTGAAATTGCCAGCACAGCTAAGAGAGTAGTACAGTCCTGTTTGATCTGTTGGCAGTAGAATCCTGGTAAAGGGACACCAACTCCTACATGAGGGTTCGCAACACCAACCGCACCTTTTGAAGTTTTGCAGATGGATTACATCCAACTTGAATGCTGCAATAATCTAAAGTATGTTCGAGTGGTGGTATGTGCTTTCAGTAAATGGATATAGGCATGCCCTACAAAGGCTAATACAGCTCTCACTAGAGCGAAGGTGCTTCTAAAATACTTTTTCCCTAGATATGGTGTTTGTAAACTTTTGTGGAGTGACAACAGACCTCATTTTATTGGGCAGGTTGTTGATCATGTCCTGAAAGGATTAGGGATCAAGCAGAAATTCCAGGCAGTCTTCCATCCACAATCAGCAGGGCTAATGGAAAGGTTTAATGCTACTCTGAAGTTGAAATTAGCGAAAATACTGGCTTCCACATCCTTGAAATGGCCAGACGCATTACCCTTGGCATTGTTGTCGATTAGATCGGTGCCACACTCATGATCCGGCCTTACGCCCTATGAGGTGGTATTTAGGAGACCAATGAACATTTGGGGAGTTCCTATGCCACGCCTCGTACATGATATACCTTGTGTTCTGATGAATGATTATTTGGCACAATTAACTGACAGTTTGATCTCTATTCATCAACAGGTTTGAGAAGCTCTTCCTGACAGATCTACAGGTGAGGCCCACGATCTCCGACCCGGCGACCACGTTATGGTCAAAGTCTTCGAGAGGTCAAACAGCTTGGAGCCGAGGTGGCGCGGACACGAGCAAGTGCTTCTGGCCATGAGGACAGCAGTTCGAGTGACGACCCGGAAGAACTGGGTCCATGGCACACACTGCAAACGTGTGTCGCCTATCTTGGTGGAACCTGCTGTGTTGACTGATCATCGAGAGATCCTGGATACGGAGAAAAACCAAGCCATCCCATATGACGAATCTGCGGAAGTCTTCCTGGACCACACGATCGCTGGAGTATCCCGATACCAACTGAGACCACGGAAAGAACCTGCATCGTGGAAATAGACTGGTTGAGCTACCGCCCTGGGTTAGTGAAACGGAACGCCGATATGGCAAGGGGGGATCAGTCCTGCGTTGTGTAGTGACACCCGTCTTGACCTTCGGTGAAGAAATCAGCGGCTGCCCAGGGATAAGAGCTCCAATGATTGTTTCAACGTATTTGCAGAAAGATCAATTGTTGCTGTTGCTAAAATTAATAGCAAAAAGATAATTTGTACAGTTGGGTTTGTTGTTGCTATGGTGGTTATGGCAGCAATTACGTGGTACATTGAGAAGGTGGCCCCTGCTCGATAAGCTTTTTGTTGCCACTACTCCAGTACCAGTTGAACACCACTACTTTACGCTTCCCTATCATGAGCAGAAGCATCGACAATCCAACATAAATAATACCTTTATCCAGATGTTGCATCATATTCACAATGCCACAAATACTACCAACTGTTGGGTGTGTGGGATGATACCTGCACATCAAAAGAAAGGAGGAACACCTTTTATTCCTCTGCCGTTTTCCCATAATGGTTCATGTCAAGCTTGGTATGCGCTTTTGTTTGCATCTGGAAGGCATGCAGTAGGTGGGCTTCTGTTTTGACTTAATAAAGTATGCTACCAAGATAAAGATGGTTATCCGCAAGCTAAAGGGACTAAATGGGAATGGGAGGAGTATCAAAGGGACAATATTTCAACACCATATGTTTTCACAAATATGAGAACTTTTGCCAACAATGAACAATTTGTGATTTCTGTTACTAGAGCTAAAGCAGATTTGTGTATTAGTAGTGTTGGAAGAATTTCAGTAAGAAAGAGTGAATGTAGTGTAGTTCTGACCATTGAAGGTGCCAATAAAATAACTTTTCCAGCCTCGCACAATGCTTGCTTCGTGTGAGGAAATAAGGGATACTATCAACTACCTGTTGGGTGGTCAGGGATTTGCTATGTATCCTTTCTATTACCCCCTGTATTTTTGGCACCTGCACCAGCAAAGGACTCACGTCTGAGCATACCCTGCCAACTTATAGCGGACAAAGCGGTACAAAAGGGGGTGGTGATGGACGGAGCATCTGAACCAATCAAATACTCACACCCAGTCAACAGATCTGTGTTTAATCCATCACCGTTCTTTAGCCCACTCTGCCACCCCAGTTCAGACATTGCCATATGCAAATCAGTCTGACCTGTGCCTCATGGGAACAGTCCAGCCCGAACTGCCAAGCAATGCCTTCCCTGGACCGGAAACAAGCTTCCTAGGACCAGTTTCTGGAATTACAGCCGTCTTCAGCCAGGCTAGCTTGAATCCAGTGGAAAAGTGAGCGAGGGACTCACGTCTGAGCATACCCTGCCAACTTATGACGAACAAAGCGGTACAAAAGGGGGGTATTTGCATATGGCCATGTCTGAACTGGGGTGGCAGAGTGGGATAAAGAAGGGTGATGGATTAAACTCGAACTGCTGACTGGGTGTGAGTGTTTGGTTGGTTCAGATGCTCTGTCCATCACCACCCCCTTTTGTACCACTTTCTTCGCCATAAGCTGGCAGGGTATGCTCAGACATGAGTCCCTTGCTCACTTTGCCACTGGATTCAAGCAAGCATGGCTGAAGACAGCTATAATGCTAGAAACCGGTCCTAGGAAGCTTGTTTCCGGTCCAGGGAAAGCATGCATTGGCATTTCAGGCTGAATTTTGTTCCCATGAGGCACTGGGTCAGACTGATTTGTATATGGCCATGTCTGAACTGGGGTGGCAGAGTGGGCTGAAGAACGGTGATGGATTAAACCCAGATCTGTTGACTGGGTGTGAGTGTTTGATTGGTTCAGATGCTTTGTCCATTACCACCCCCCTTTCGTATTGCTTTATTCACCATAAGCTGGCAGGGTATGCTCAGACGTGAGTCCCTTGCTCACTTTGCCATTGGAATCAAGCAAGCCTGCCTGAAGATGGCTTTAATGCCAGAAACCAGTCCTAGGAAGCTTGTTTCCGGTCCAGGAAAGGCATGGCTTGGCAGTTCAGGCTGGACTGTCCCATGAGGCACAGGGTCAGACTGATTTGCATATGGCCATGTCTGAACTGGGGTGGCAGAGTGAGCTAAAGAACGGTGATGGATTAAACCCAGATCTGTTGACTGGGTGTGAGTGTTTGATTGGTTTGGATGCTCTGTCCATCACCACCCCCTTTTGTATTGCTTTGTTCACCATAAGCTGGCAGGGTATGCTCAGACGTGAGTCTCTTGCTCACTTTGCCACTGGATTCAAGCAAGCCTGGCTGAAGACGGCTATAATGCCAGAAACAGGTCCTAGGAAGCTTGTTTCCGGTCCAGGGAAAGCATGGCTTGGCAGTTCAGGCTGGACTGTTCCCATCAGGCACAGGGTCAGACTGATTTGCATATGGCCATGTCTGAACTGGGGTGGCAGAGTGGGCTAAAGAACAGTGATGGATTAAACCCAGATCTGTTGACTGGGTGTGAGTGTGTGATTGGTTCAGATGCTCTGTCCATCACCACTCCCTTTTGTACCGCTCATTTCACACATGGGCAGAAAATCACACAGCCAACGAGTTTTGCCAACATGAGGCTTCTTCAGGTCTGGAAACATACCAAATAAACATATATAAATATAATAAAATAGTGATTTGCAAATAACACCCTTCCAAAACATACCACATAAGTTTTTTTAAACCATAGAATAAAAACATCAAAACACACATAAGTTATGTTACAAAGACAATCCAACTACATATCAAATACAAATTCATAAAACAAGAATCAAATTATATGACATTCCAGAAACTAATGGACTGATGTAAGCTAAAATATATACACCTCCACAGAAACAGAAAACAAATACAGCAAGTACATAAAAATCAGTTTTGTTACATCATTGTGGCACAAATAACAATATTTATACAAAAAGCACTCAGCAAACCTGCTATATATATAACACACAGAGACGTTACAAAACATTCTTTTTTCTGGTTAAGCATGACACTATACTAGCAAGATTGCCAGCCCATTGATCATTGCAGAAGTCCTTCTGAAAAAGTAGAGAAAAGGAGAAAGGTGGGGGCCTATTCTAATGGACCCTAACAATGCTCAGTTGTTCAGATATCCATAAGTCTAAAATATGATTAAAGGCCATCATAAGCAACAGAATTTGTTACTCCTAGCCTCATACCAAAAGCCAAACACAGGGGACAAACCACAAACATTGAAAGATAAAAGCAAGAGTCAGACATCACTAGTGTGTGAAAGAGGTAAACGGAGACCTTCCACCATCATAACCGTATCCTCCCACTAATGTGCTGCACATGAGTCTCACCGATAAACATATAAATACTTGACAATGAAAAACAATAGCGATTAATTTTGCCACTGTCTTATCGATGTTCCCAAATAGGACTCCTTTAACATCTTATTTCGACTGAAGCCAAAGAATGAGAAACATTCCTTATTTCAGAACACCTTCAACACGTCTTACTAGTATTTATCTTTATTATCACGTTGTCTTAAAAATGTGTTCTTTGGTTGACTCTCATATATGTGCAAAAACTTTTAATGTGCGACTATTGGTACCTGTTTGCAGGAGGTGAGCAACTGTTTTGTCCCTTACACACAGTGACTATATCAGGTAGTACAGCACCGAGTTCCCTGTCTGCCATGGTCTGTTCCATTTTAAAGGTCTCGCCTAGCGAATGCAGCGCATGTGCTGCGTCACTTGGCGAGTTTCTATTGTTGTGGCTTTAGTGAGCGAAGGGAGGCAAACCATGTGCGAGCAGGGACAGGCGATGTGCGCGTGCATGGCGTCTCCTCTGCCTCACACACTCCCACTGCTCGCTCACACTACAAGGCAGACACGCACTTGTTGTTTACTGAAAACCGTGACTTGAAGAAATGGTTCACAACCTCTCTTTCCTTTTTTCACTTAGTTACCTCCCTGTGAAATGAATCCCAAAAAGAAAAACACTCTTGCGGGAAATACCCTTTTTCTGAAATTTTTCTTTACCAAAGTGCAGCCTCAGGATGGAGAGAAATAAAAGGTTTTAAATATGAAAAATATATACATAACTACATAAAGCAAGACAGAGTGGTTGCAAAGTGGCCAGATTGGGTTTATTCAGATCCAAACATATCAGCCTCACTCTACAGACTTTGCAGTGAAGCGCTGCTTTTGTTTTCTCGTCTTTCTTTGAAAAGCATTGATGTCCCCAGGTGAAGAAGTGTACCATTCCTGGTTGTCCCCAGGTGGGGAAGTGTACCATTATTGGAAGTATTGCAATATCTGGTTGATGGGTGGATTGAAAACAAAATGTGTACTATGGCTCTGTGTTTAAGGACGTGGTCTTTTTAAACCATACTGCTTACGTTTTGTAAGGATAAAAGCAATGGACATTGAAACAGTTCCCTTCAGGGCCCTGTAGCCATGTCCTTAACTTTTCAGGTAAAACCACTTGCTGATTTCTGAATAGTGAGTGAGAGATCGTTAAGGTAAACATGTTGTTTCTGCTTACATTTCACATGCTTTACTTAATCTTGCACTCCCTATGAGTGTTTGCTTTTACTTTTGTTTTTAGGCAGGATATTACTCTTATCAAGTGCATAATTGGATTGAGCCACATCCAAGTGTTTATAGCGGGCACAATTTGGTTGTAGCGGAAGGCAGTGCGAGTTTCTCTCAGTGGGGCAGTATGGTGTTCAGTAGGGGAGAGGATGTGGCACTATGGCCAGAGCTGTCAAATTTGAAACTGGGGAACCGGGTTTAGCCTTCATGACCAGTCCACCACACCACTCTACTGAGGGAGCATATTCCCATGCTTGACCTTTGAAGGCCCCGAAAGACCTTCGCAGGCCTGATGTCTTAGCACAAGCAGGTGTACCCTAGTGGTGTCAATTGTGAGTTAACTTTGAAGGCCTGTCCACCACAATCCATACTGAAGTTCATCCCCAGTCTTGCTGGCAGGCCTACGAAGCAGCACACCCTAGAGCAACAGTGATCCAGTCACTCTGACTCTGTCACTGAGGTCACATGAAACTTGAGCCGGTTGGGGCGGTGCGAACGGTGTGACCGAACTGGGTACCTATTTCGGGTGGTTGCGTAGTGTTTGCAAGTATATTATGGTTTTAAAAAACCTAGCTGCTTCCTTTCTGGCCTCCAGCAATTTTCAGCAACAATAAAAATGTCATGATAACTTCGGTGAATAATGTTCTTCCTAGTGAGAGATCAGAGTTTTGTCTAGTGGAAGGGTTGACTCCTGGAAGGGTAGCACAGAGGGTTAATGTGCCTGCTGTAAAGAACATGTACCATGCAAATCACAAAGTGCACATAATGTTAACTAGGTTTGTAGGTTACTGCTTTTGTCAGAGAGATCCTTTTGTTACTTGCAGTCTATAAGTTAAAATCCTAACATAGAACAATGAGCTAGTAAACTATACTGCCTACTAGTATGGTTGTCATGTGGGTTCTACACCTTGTAGTCCTTTGTCTTACGTAACATTTCCTATACAGTGATTTACACACATATAAATGATTGTCTCTGTCTAGTGTGTGTGATGTAAAGTGCTCTGTCACCGTACACTGGTATGAGTGGCGCTGCAAATCAAATTAAATGCATCTGAGAAAGAGTGTGGTTATGGAGACTTGAGGGAGACTTTTAAATGGTGGAAGTGAGGGAGTCCGAGGTGTAGATGATCATTGGGGGCACAAACAAACATTGTTGCACAGGGCGCCCCCAGCACAGAAGCCGGTCCTGCTATCGAGGCCAGTCCGCCTCACCCATTGGTACCTCCATTGGCCTTGTTTCAGCAGTAGTTGGTGAAATGCCAAACAGATACTAAAAATTGGGATGTTTGGCACATTCTGATCACACCTCTGACTCCACCCACTGATCCAATCCTTGGATTATTCCCACCCTCAGAGTCTCTGCCCACAATTCCCCTTCTTTTTTCCCCCACTTTGACCACTGCATACATGTAGTGACCAGCATCAGCACTAGAACTCCCCATGTCCTTCCTCAGGACCAGGGTGTAACATGAACCCCATTATTTGAATGTCTTGACCCTGTGGTGTAACGGTTCCCACCATGGCTGGTAACAAAGTGCGAACCTCGCTCGACGAACGGAAACAATGTCCCTATACAAGGCGGTATTTACTTTGCTTTTGTTCTCCTAACGCACAACAGTGCCATCTTCTGTAGCATTTGCTGCTCTGCCCAACCTCCTCCCTCCACTTCCAGGGGTCTCCCCGGTCCACCATGCAATAAATGTACCGCCTGCACTTTGTGGCATACAATTACGCAGTAGTAAAAGCATTTATACCTGCTATGTAGTCTTTTGCTGAAAACTGAATCCCAAAAACACAGTAATTGTGGGCTGTAAAAGTATGCTTACCAACGAAAATGCCTTTGTAAATTGGTCCCCAAGTCTTTTTAGACCCCCGTACCCCAGAAAGTGAACGTTCAGCATTTGCACAACTTAGGACTTTATTATGCCCATTTGAAGGGGTTTGTGACTTTGTAATTCGTAAGCTATTGTGGCACACAATTACGCAGTAATAAAAGCATTTATGCATGCTACGTAGTCTTTTGCTTAAAACTGAATGCCAAAAACACAGTAATTGTGGGCTGTAAAAGTATGCTTATCAATGAAAATGCCTTTGTAAATTGGTCTCAAAGTTGTTTTAGACCCCCATACCCAGAAAGTGAACATTTAGCATTTGCACCACTAAGGATCTGTGCCAGAGTGCAAGGACAGGGCTGGAATCGGAGCACGTTGGCCCTGAGGCGCAGCTCCCAGGAATGTGTGCAGTCTGTGTGGGCCAGGCCATTTCAGGCTACCTCTTGTCCGTGTATCTGAGCACAGATCTCTTCTTTTGCTTTCATGCTCTGTGAAAACGAAGATTCTTAGACTACCTGCGTGTTATCAAACGTTTGGTGCTCAATTGTTACCGCTCTCACATTTTTAATTAAACGATTTATGACTCAAAGTAAAGTCACAACATTGTTTATTCATCTTGGCTTAACCTGCGCAGACTGCCACCCTGCGCATCCTTATTTTGCTGACCTATATCTGGTTTGAAACTTAGTTTGGAAGAGGGTAGGGGATGGGGGTTGAGAGGTCATGCACTTCCTGCTGTAATGTGTATATTATCTGCAAGTCACTCACTCCAATCCAAGTGTCTGATTAGTCATTATTGCCTTTCATTTTATAGCACTTAATAACGTGGCGTGGGCTTCAAAGAACTTTGAATAGTAAAATTAGTTATTACTTATCGACACTGGTACCCTTTTTATTGGCATTGGTAAGATGAGAGGTGGTGATGTGAGTCCAGCTTGGTTTTTTGAAGGGCTGGTCTCCCCCCACCCGCACCCTCGTTTTTTACATCCAAGGGAGCTTTCCCCACTTTAATGTGATAGATTAGTGAGCTGTTGTAGCTGTGCTTTTTCTCTTTCCTTACCGGATTGCCAGACTTGTTGAGGTTGCTGGGGGGACCGCTGTTCCTTGCAGCTGTGTCGGTCCCTGATCCCATATCTCCACCCACGAGGAGCCGGGACTACACTTCCCATAAGCCCGTGGCGCTGCCTTAGGACGTCATCACTGGGCGCCAGGATGTCTTTAATTCTCAGGCAAGCCCCACGCAGTGCGGGACGCTGTAGCTGTGCTTTTTCTCTTTCCTTACCGGATTGCCAGACTTGTTGAGGTTGCTGAGGGGACCGCTGTTCCTTGCAGCTGTGTCGGTCCTTGAGTCCACATCGCCACCCACGAGGAGCTGGGACTACACTTCCCAGAAGCCCGTGGCACTTCCTTAGAGCATCATCACTGGGCGCCAGGAGGTCTTTAAATCACAGGCAAGCCCCACGCAGCATGGGACGCGCGCGGGGCGTACCCATCCGCGCCCGTTAGTAACAGGAAGAGGCTGGGCTGGGCCATCCCCCTAACGCCATCACAGGACTTTAGTAAGACTTTGATGTAAATCCCTTAGTCTGTGTATTGTGTATTGTTTTGAACTAGTTTGGTACAGGAATGAGTAAGATCAATCGTAAAGTGGGGGCTGGAGTGGTTGGGCCCTTGGACGCCTTCCTTAATCGAGTGTGCTCATGCACGAAATCGAGATCACAGAAAAGAGGCTTTCCCTAGATTCTCTAAGCCTACCCCTTGGTCAAGTGGTCACTGAAGACGCATCTTCTGGCCCTATATTGTGCTCACAATCCTCACTATCGTCCAGTGGTGGATCCCAGTTAGACCCGCCCCTTCAGGCAAACGATTTGAGTACCGCCAGTAATTTTGTAGCTGCTGACAGTAGGCCTAGAACTAGACAAAAGAAAGGAGTCATAGCTCCTGGCTTTGCTTCCCAAACTAGGAAAAGGAAAGCTTGTAACGTCCCAAGAACAAGTTCACAGGTTGCAAAACTAGCAAAAAATAGGGATACAGGTCCTGTAACTGGAGGGACTGAGGTAGTTACCACTGCCTTAGTACATAGCTGGGACAATACATCAGTCATGGCTCAATCCCAACATGAACAACTTGTAGGCAAGTGCACCACCCAGTTTTCACTGTAAAATTATAAGCGTTTTGTTTTGAAACATATATTCATAAGGAAGTTTATCAATTTTAGGTTGCTCCCATGGAGTTGATTAACTTTTCGCTTTATCAAAGCTATTTTAAGTGGAAGGAGGAATGGTTCCTCCAATTGGGCGGTACTTCCATGGGGAATTGTATGGCCCCATCGTACGCTAATCTCGTGATGGAGAGATTTGAGGGGGAACATATTCTATCAAACCTGGAATGGAAATCCCATATCATAATGTATCAGCGGCACATAGATGAAGCATTCATGTTATGGAAAGGAAATAAAGAAAGTGCAAGGTTGGCTATTCAGACATGGAACTCATTTAATGAGCATCTTCAATTCACCAGTGTAATTTCTGATACTCAAATTACATTTTTGGATGTCTTAATATCAAAAACTGAAACTAGTTTGGAAACGGACATTTTTAGAAAAGTCACAGACAGAAATAACATTCTTCACTATTCTAGCCATTCACTATTCTAGCCATCATCAATTTTCATTAAAAAACAACTTACCCACATCACAAATGTTGAGGATTAGAAGAATAGTGTCTGATGAACTAAAAGTAGATTTAAGAATCAATGAAATGTCAGGAAGATTCACAGAGAGAGGATACCCCCCAGCAGTCATTTCGAAGGCAGTTTCAAAATGTCAACAAATCACACGCAAGGAATCATTGACTAAAAGCAAGAAAAAAGAAACCACCAGAATGGTGGTAGTAACACAATTTACCACGTCAAGAGGATAATTAACAAGCATTAGCCAATGTTAACCATAGAACCGGATTTTAAAGACATGTTTGTGGAACCTCCATTATTTGCTTAGACTAGGAACAGAAACCTAGGAGAAATTCTTTAAAAAAAGGAACTATGTAAACACACATACACGGGCACAATGCCCTGTTTAAATTGCCATAACTGTCATAACATTATCCGTGGAACTGTGATTCACCATCCCATGCGGGGTCAAAAAATTAGATTACAAGTATCAGCCACCCGTGAAACTGCAAATGTTATTTATCTACTAAAATGTCCTTGTGGAAAGATTTATGTGGGGAAGACTGAGCGAAAGATTCGTTTGCGTATAAATGAACACAAATCCAATATAAGGACAAAAAACTTGAAGTCTACTGTAGCAACCCACTTTCATGAATCGAAACATAACATTGCGCAGCTAAGGTTCCTCATTCTGGAAGTTATTGACAAAATTGAAGGCAAAGATAACAACAAACAACTACTGCGCAGAGAAAACTTTTGGATTTACCATTTACAGGCTTTGAAACCTAATGGTTTGAATGAACGAACAGAATTTTTATGTTACTTGTAAATCTCTTATATTTGATATTGAATTGCTCTGTAACTTCTGTAAATTGATGCCTATATCTAAATTTGCATATATTGTTCATAATGTTTACATTATTTGCATGTTAGTTGAATCCAACACACTCAACATCGTTTCTGACTTGTTCCGTTATGTTTGCTGCCATTGTCAATTTGATTCATTTAGTTTACTCTTTTACTGTATCAATATGGCCGCCAAATTCTTTTTCCCTATTCACTGGCTGTTTAGAATAGTCTGTCTACTATTGTCAGTCTTCCATACACATCACACATAAGACGCGGAAGCGCAGTGTCGGTGCATCAGCCGGTCCCGATCAAAATGAGGAACGCTGTTCATTAATTTGCGAAACCGAAATGCTTTGGTAAGATTTTTTCATAACATATGAAGCGCTCACGTTCTTTTACGGAGCGTGACGTTGTTTCTCAAACGTATTTTGAATATTGGTAGCGCTACCAGATGCGTTGTTTACATCTCTTGTGAAAACGAAGGTGTATAATCGACGTTTTTTCGTCCTTTGATTTTGTCCCCACAGATTCTTCTAAACAGAATTTATTTCACCCAATCTTTTATGGATACGTGAGTAAATTTAGGAGTAAAACTAAGAGGCATGGCCATTCACGCATTTCACGAGTGTTTATTTTCTTTCACACTTAGTCTCACTTGATTCAAAAAGAATGCATAATGAAACTGTTTGAACCTGTTTTCTTGAATTATAGTTTATTGGTTGCATTCTATGTCTATTTTCTTTTAGAATACACTCCCTGATGAAGAGCAGTTTTGTTGCTCGAAATGCATTGGAGAATTGATCATGAATTCATAAAGTTACATGGAATATATTAATTTCTTTTGGAGTGAAGTGAAAATTTGCATTTACTTGAAATAATAGACAGAAATAATATATGGATAAAAAAACGAAATTGAACTTTGATTGTCATGAAATTATTGAATGAATAAAATTCAATTTGAACTTGAAGCTTTTTCTTGATCACTAAAGGAGTGCCTCACTGGGATTTGTAACCAAGTTTTTTGGAAACACACAATCGTTCATCCCAACATGGGCAGCAACATCAATTCACCAACAAGCTCAATGAAGTTTCCATAAACCAACTTAAGGATATACTTAAAGCTAATTTGAACCTGCTAGTTGGTAGATTAAACCAAATAGATCAAAGGCTAGCTAAAATTGAAGAACATATATCCAAACTAGCTGTCAAATCTATAGGGAGTGGTCATAGTGAAGTATCAGGGCCTATACAAGAAGCCAACCATGTGAACCCTCAAGTCCAACTACCGACCTGTGAAGCTCCCCCAATTTCCATCCCCCAAGTGGTGTGCACCAAAAACCGCTCTGCCCCAGTGTCAACAACTCCAAATGTAAAAAATCCATGCAACCGATTGCCAAATGGACATGAGTTGCGTTCTAGGACGGAGGGTAGCAGTGATGGAAGGGTATTTCTAGATCTACCCCCAGAGTCAACGCCTTATACTATCCTGTTAGCAAATGCACCGCTATTGCGACCACGTGAGGAAGAACACTGGTCCTCACTAAAAAATAAGGCCCTTAATTTTTTGGACACACAAACGGGGCTTGGGAAGCACGTATTTGATGAATTTTTAATGGTCCGAAGGGTGGCTTGGGTGGGTAAATCTGTGAAAGGCCTGGCGGGGGACTGCATTGTTATCAGTTTTAGTTAGATGTATTCTGGAAAGGGCATCATCTTCCTCAGTAAGGGAAGACAGTGTTCGCATTCTTCCTTTGGGGTTTTTCTATTGTGCTAGTCCATCACTCAGGGGGGGCATGCATAGGCTACAGGGTCAAGTGCCGGGACCAAAGAAGTATGTTGTCCCAACCTATAACGGATATGAGGCCCTGAGCTCTCTGGAAGAAAACGACTGACTGAGCACAGCATCACAGGACTGTGTTTCCGTGAACTCAGGTGAGATGGTATGTATTAAAACCTGCCACCTAGGGAGGGGTTCTCAAATAGTTACAAATACTCCTCTAGCTGGTCAACCGCCCAATGGAATTATTATAGACCCTGAGGAAAGTCCTTTAGTTATCTGTCAAGAGGCTTCTAGTGTACAAATGGTCAGGGCTATTATTGCGGGTGATGTAAGTCCTGATGCACCAACTAATAGTGGAGAGCCCCGGAATGAGGCAGGTAATTTAGGCCTTATTTCATGGAACATAGCAGGCCTGATTACTAAACTACAGTCATCAGATTGCCAGTCTTTTATTGAAATTAATGATATTGTCACAAGAGACGTGGTTATTGGACCCAGTATTTAGTTCTGGATATATTAACTTCTACAAACCCGCCATTGCTGCCTGTAGGGGAAGACCGATGGGGGGGCTCATCACCTGGGTAAGGCAGTCTGATAGGTACTCAGTTCAGCAGTTGGACACTGAGGGAGATGATATTCTGATAATTAAGATTAAAAAGAAGTGGTGTTAAGGACCTTATAATTATCACTGTATATGCAAGAGGGTTACCCGGTGGAAAAGCCTCAGGTACTATTGCTCTTCTAGATCTCTATCTTAATATGTATAAAGGAGTGAATGACAAAGTGGTGGCTGGTGATTTTAATTGTACTTTTGAGCCCCTGGAATTAAATGATGTTGATTTAGGTCAGGAAGAAGATATACTATGGGATGTCCCCCAATTATCTTTGGCACTGATTAGGAAGTGGCCAGAAGCGGCCATACAACTAAATGTTGTGTGTTCGGAACACGGACTAAGAGCAGCCAATGGGAGGACTAAGTCTGACAAGCATGGTTCAGCAACCTACAGTAGTGGGTCAAGAAATAGCCGTGTTGACTATATATTAGTCAATAAGAATTCTGGCCAAACCTAATAGATTTGGTGATTGAGGGAAGGGTTGAGAGCGACCACAATCCCTTGGTTCTGAAAACGGTATGGGTGGATAAAAATGTGGACGATGTGCCAACCTCGGGAGTAGGAACCCATTTAAGTAATGATACCAGAAGAGTCAAATGGTCTAAATTAATATTAAAAGAAGACTAGTTGGTGGCTATTAACACTCTGGTGTCCAAAACAAGGGTAGAATTTTTAAGTTATCATGACAAACCAGGATTTGAGTCCAAAGTTGCACTGGTACATAATGAACTTTTTAAGAATTTGAAAGGATATTTTATTACTAAAGCATTAACTAGGAACGAATCCACAAAGGTTTCTAATGATTCTTGGTATGGGAATTCATGTAAACTGGCTTATAAAGCACTAGCCTTTGCAATTAGATTAAAGCACAGGGATAGTATCCATCAGGCTCGTGTGGCGTATAAGCTGGCACAATACAAAGCAAAGAAGGAGTGGGACAAGGCCTACTGGCAGGAGCTGTATGGTGCCAGCCTAGAAAGGAACATGGTTGGATTTTGGTATTTGTTGAAGTGGGGCAAGGTAGTACCAGCCAACCACCGACTAACCATGTAGCACCCGAGCTATGGGTCTTGCACTTTAATAATCAATTTGCTGTTGACCCAGAAGAACATGTTCCACCACAGGTGCTTTTGGATAAACAAATAGATCATCCTGTATTGTACAGGAGGTAGAAGCAGCCTTAAATAGTGTGCAGAGTGAAGGAGTCCCTGGGCTTGATTGTGTACCTGCAGACCTGTTTTTATAAAATAAGGCTCTTTGGATACCATATATACAGCTTCTTGTAAATGCAATTGCGAAAGGCTCCCCAATCCCGGAATCCTGGAAAGGTGCGGAGATTTTACCTATTTTTAAAAAGGGGGATAGATCAGATCCGGCAAATTATAGGCCCATCAGCCTGATTGATTGCTTGCAAAAGGTGACTGCCAGGCTTGTGTTGGCCCGTATTTTAGACTGGATTGATGATTGTAATATTCTATCCCCGTTACAGGTGGGTTTCCGCTCTCACCAAAGTACCATTGACCAGATTTTTAGATTTGTTTTAATTTATTGGCGCGTCGTTATCCTCAACGGCGGAAGAATCTACGCCGCTTTTGTAGACTTAAAGTCTGCTTTTGACTTGGTTCCAAGAGCAAGGTTGTGGGATGTTTTAGCTGAACAGGGTTTGCCCAGGGACTTGTTGTCTTTTTTGATCAAACTTCATCAAGGTAATTATGCCCAAGTCCGCCGGGGTTTGCATGGCCAAGTGACCGATAGATTCAAGGTCGATAAAGGGGTTAGGCAGGGGTGTGTATTGGCGCCTACTTTATTTTCACTCTACATTAATAAGGTGACGGAATATTATGCCAACCACCCTACTGACGCCCCGATATTAAATGGTAGTAAAATTCCCTTGTTAATGTTTGCCAATGATACCCTCTTACTCTCAAAAACTCAGCAAGGTCTCCAGATGGCAATTACAAGATTTGAGTTATTCTGTAAGGGCTATGGTCTTATTATAAATGTAGACAAGACCAAGTTTATGGTTCTCCATAAACAGAAATTAGTAAAGGGGTTAGTCACTATGAATAATTTTGTACTGGAGCAGGCTAATGTTTTTAAGTATCTAGGTATTACCTTAAGTGCAAAACTCAAGTGGAATCCACACTTGGACATGTTATTGCTCAGACATGCCCAACTGTCTGGAGCCCTGGTTAAAGAACATCGTCAATCTCACACTAAACTGATTTCCCCTATACTGAAAATTTACAATACAAAAATCTCAGCTTCAGTATTGTATGGGGCAGAATTATGTGGTTTTAGTAACTTAACTGCACTCTCGACCTTGCAAAACAAATTTATGAGGTGTATTATGGGTTTACCACAATCTGCTTCACTTTTACCACTCTTTTATGATTTGGGATGTCAGTATCTGAAGGATGTGGCCCGTTTTAGACCAGTGGCCTCTTGGAGGAAGCTTTGGGTTACACCAGAACTTACCGAATATGCTAGTGCTCTTCTGGAGGTCAGGGACACTTTTGGTGCAGGTAAAATCCTGTGGTTAAGGCAGATTAAGCAAATACTGTCTGACCTGGGTTTGAACTTGTTGTGGCAAAATCCAACTAAGGTTACATTCCCTTCCCGCAAAGAGCTCAAAGAGCAATATTGGAACATGGTTATGATAAAACGTTTTTCGTCTATGACTAGTTCTTCTTTGTCCAGGGTATACTTAGAGTCTAAACATGTACCCGCCTACGAAAAGTACCGGGACCTTATAACGATTCCATGTGATAGGAAATGGTTCCATCAATTCTTTTACAGACAAATGGGTTGTAGGCTCAAGTATGAATTGTCCGTTTGATCTAACTGAATTAGAATCTATAGGCCATGTTCTATTTATTTGCCCAGCTTATCGGAATGTGAGGCACAAATGGTTAAAACCGATTTGTCAGTCTATGGGGATTGCCTCAGGTATTGAGGCAATAAGGATTTTAAAAACTGATGAGAATGAGTCAACTATAATCGCTATCTCTAAATTTGTACATGCCATGTGGATTATTCGTGCTTATGGACCACATGATCAGTGAATATAGAGTTGTGATTGTAAATCAGTTTTATTTGATACCTGGTATTTATATGGTGACTGTTTTATGGATATTATTGTATAAAGAGTTTTATATTAACTTATTGTAATTTGCACAACCGGATTATGTGCTTTGGATCAATTTGTAGGGTTCTTGTGATTGGATACATTTTAAATGTTTTATGGTTATTATTTTAAACTGTAAATGTCTTTTATGATTATGTGATCGAATAAAGACTATTATGACTTGACTTGAGCTGTTGTATCTGTGTGTCACAGCCTTTCATCTTTTAGCTATCGAGACATTGCGTACCATTCATTCGGTAATAGTATTTTTCATCAAACGTTGTCTGAGACAATTCATCCTGTGATGCCTGATATGAATGTTCAATATTATCAAGGCCCTTGTGAACATAGCAGAGAGGCAGCCCCTATTTTTAGGTCGAGCCTGGGCAGTGCATGCCCTGCTTTGGGAGGGCATGCTGTATTCAAGTATGGACCTGAAGCTCCGCCCACTCTCCCGTCCATATTTGTCATTGGCTTGTGTCATTGTTCACTGTGAACTGTGGCTTTTCATTGGTCAATAGGCTCAGTAGTCCCTCCTTAGTACCGCTTTGTCTTATTTTGTAACCTCTCATAAGGACACCCTTGTTATATTTGTTTTTACATGGTAGGCTTTATTTATGGCCTCCAAGCACTATTAGTCCTGTGCTCTCCTTACCACTGTAGTCAAGCTATCCTGGCGGAAGAGGGGTAAAACCCCAAAACCGGTCCTAGGATTCTTGCATCCAGTCCAGGGAGGACCTGGCCTGGCAGTTCGGGCTGGACTGTTCCCATTGGGCACTGGGTTAACACTGATTTGCACTTGGCTGGGTTCAAACTGGAATGGTACGGTGAGCAAAAAAACGATGGATTTAGGCCCAGATCTTTGTACTGGGGTGAATGTATGACATTGTTCTGCATTCTGTCCATCAATTGTTGTGTTTGCATTTGTCATCCAGAGTGGGACGGGTATGCCCAGACGTGGGTTTAGTGCTCTCCATGCCACTGGAGTCAAGCTATCCTGGATGAAGAGGTGTAAAACCCCGAAACCGGTCCTAGGATGCTTGCATCCAGTCCAGGGAGGAGCTGACCCAGCAGTTCGGGCTGGACTGTTCCCATTGGGCACAGGCTCAAGACTGATTTGCCTATAACTGGGTTCTAACTGGAATGGATTTAGGCCCAGATCTCTCTACTGGGGTGAATGTATGACATTGTTCTGCATTCTGGCCATCAATTGTTGTTCTTGCAACTGATATTACCCTATGTCATTTCTAATTTGGTGGATATAATATCTGTCACTTTTTGTATCCCATCCGCCTAACTTAAAATTAGGCTCTTAGACCTTTTGATAGAAAGAGTATATGGTTGTAAACGAAGATGGTTGTGTATTGAAGGGTGGTCTGTGGTATAGGTATCTGTTTATGTTTTTGTGCATGTTAGAATAAATATTGATCGCAGTGGATGTTTTCTATACATTGATACATTTAACTTGGTTGTGTTAGGCATTTAATGAGTTTAAAAAATTGAATAATGAACTATTCAAGCTCACAGCTCAAAAATAGAGACATCAAAATAAATATTCCTGTTTCATCAACGTAGAACTTTTATCAGAAATCTCCCAACTAAAGGTGTGAAGGCGTTTCCGTCTAGCTTAGGGGGATCACCACTAATCCGAGACCACAAACTTTCTTTCTCCATTTATTATTGAGAAGCAGAATACCATTGGAACCTATTCACAAAAGGCATTTTCTGACATAAATAAAAATGACTGCACAGAAAGATTCCTGACAGGCTTAAATGGTTTCACTACTGTATTATGTTCCATAATCAGTACATAATAAACATAGTATTAAACCCCACAAACGGGAAACCGCATTTACAATGCTGTCAAAACAACGCAGTTCCATTACAACACAGGCACTACAACGAAAGTGTTGTTACCACGCGTTCCATTACAACAAAAGTCATTACAGCAACTTTCTTTAGGGAACTCATTGTTGGATTCTAAATTCAGCACCTTCCCTACTGTTGCACAGACTGGAGTTGGAATACTAAGATATACTATTCCCAACTCCAGCACTTCCCTAAAGCAAGTCATTGTAATGACTTGCGTTGTAATGAAACGCATGGTAATGATGCATTTGTTGTATTGCCTGCATTGTAAAGGCATGAGTTGTAAACACATATGTAAATACGTGGCCTACTCCCCACAAACATGTGCATATATTGCCATTCACAAGCTTCAATCTGACTTTTTCCAAACCTAGAAATGACTTTGAAGCTTTACTACACCAGAAAGTCAGAATAACACCCCTTCAAGTGAGTGAAGGAAAACAAATCACTTTCAGATTTGTAGGGTTTGCAGGGAGAGAGTTTTAACAAAGAAAATAATATTTTCACTTGGAGAAAAAAAGGAAAGATTGAATGTGTATATGCACATTAGGCTACATTTTTCCTGTGCAGGACTGTACACCATTTACAAGCATACATTGGAGGTATGGAGAGTGGGGGGATGGCACATGATATTCCCAGTACTATCCCTAAAAATATTCCCCGGATGCAGTTTCCTATGTTTACAATGGAAAATTGATACAACTGCAAAAGTCAGTCCGCTTTCTGTTCGAGTGCGGAGCGGTAGCTGAGGGCGGGGTGAACGCGGGCTGCCGTCGGCTGTTTGGCAGCACTGAACTCTGCTTGATCTTGTCCAGCAACTGCTTGAGAGGGTGCAGTATTGCTTTGAAAAATTCAGCGATTTTCCAGGAGCAGGAGCAGGGGCCTTGGAATTATTCACAGAACGAGATAAGTAAACTGGGTTTAAATCTTGCCGAGGAACCCTTTAAAGCGGTAAGCCTTTTATTAGGGAAACAGAGGCCCCCCATACAGTACTGGGATCTTCTGGGAGGTTTTTACAGCCGCATTCACTGGAGTTAACCGGTGTGTTTAAATATCCTCAGCAACTACAAACACCGCTACTCCGTATACAGTTAGCCGCGCTGGAGCTGAGGAGAGGGAGGTTACTTAGAAGACTGGGGCAGCCACACCACGCAGTGACTTCTGAAAAAAACCTTGCAAAACGCCCCAGAACTTGCACCTAAACAGCTGCGAATACAGCCAATACATATTGCTGCACCTGCATTATCTCCAGTGGTGGATTCTGCAGAGGGGGGAGACAAGGGGAGTTTAATTTTTTCTGATCCCTATACTACAACCTTGGCAGGTCAAGAGGTGCCAATAAAAGTAGTTGTCGCTTCTGATTCCACTGCAAAAATACAGTCCTCCCCTCTCAGTAAAACTAAAGTTACCAGCAAAAGAGGGCGGAAGAAGAAAGGTGCTTTGCTAGATGATAAGGTTGAGATATCAGGTTTACCTAGTGGATTGGGTGATCATACCCCTGCAGTTGAAGATAAAAAATCCTCCTCTTACCTAAACACAGAGGTCAAAGGAAGAGGCACCAAATACGGTTTGAGGTCCAAAATTAAGACAAAAACTAAAACGCAGAACAACATATCTGAGAAAAAAGCTAAGATCACCCCTTCCCTACGATCCTACTTCAAAGTCATACCCCAAATACTACATCTACCAGGGGATCACGCCATGTCAGCTGGCTCTGAAGTGGTAACTTCTCCCCAAATTGATAAGATTTCTCTAGTACAGGATTCTGACCCTATAGACGCAATAGTGGTCATGGATCAAAGAACAGAAGAAGGGGGTATAGAACCTGAAGCTAGAGAGTTATGTTTACGAGACGGAGTAGGAGACGGGGATAACGAAGAAGGGTCAGGCTCACAATCTGCTTTAGCCCGGGTGGAGCTGGTACCAGTCCCCATATTACAAGACTCAGAAGATTTGTCTGATATTGAGGTACCCCCTGGCAGCTCAAATGAAGAAGCCGGAGCCGGAGCAGTTGGGGGAGATCTTCCCAATCAAATGGACTACTCTTTAGACTCCCTCACTGATCAATCCAAGTTTGCAGCCAATGACGACATAACGCCAGCGGCTATACTAGGCATGTTTTCAGCTCTCACGTTAGAAATAAGGAAGGGCTTTGCGGAGTCTTCAGCAAATTTAGCTGCTCATCAAGCTGAAATAAGAAGTTACTGCGAATCCCTTGAAAATAAAATTAAGGGACTTGCTATAAGAACGGCAGTCCTGGAGGAGACTACAGGAACACTCTCTATGTACCTTGACCAGGCAAAAGTAGATATTCAGAAGCTCTCTAGAGAGGAGCAAGCGCTCAGTGAAAGGATGGAGACCTTGGAAAACAACGCGAGGAGGGGGAACCTACGAATCCTGAATGTGCCTGAAGGTTCAGAGGGCTCAGACTTAAAACAATATATAACAGGCTTGCTAAAAGAGTCTTTGAATTTAGACCTTTCTATGGAAGAAATAGCATTGGACATCCAAAGAATCCACAGGGATCCCTTTAGACGAAATCCCCAGAGATCCAAACCCCGTAAAATTCTAGTAAATTTTCATACGTATGTTCTGAAAGAACGAATTCTTAATCTTGCACTAAAACAAAAATCGCTGGCTGCAAAGGGGGTTACATTTTTAATAAGGTCAGATCTCTCAAATATCACCCTGGAGAAGCAATGGGAGTTTGGGAGGCACCTGGAAGCGTTCAGAGCAGCGGGTGTCTCAGCTCAATTAACATTCCCTGCTGGTATGAAAATAATGTATAATAATAAGATGACCAAGATCAGAACAGTACAGGCAGCGGATGAACTTCTAATACAGATGGGAAGCAATAAGAAGTCTTAGGACTCAGTAGATGAGTTAGTGTTCATGGCCAT
Organism: Lissotriton vulgaris; assembly: GCF_964263255.1. Lineage (NCBI taxonomy): Eukaryota > Metazoa > Chordata > Amphibia > Caudata > Salamandridae > Lissotriton > Lissotriton vulgaris. The sequence goes on along the minus strand of NC_141691.1, from coordinate 1,019,111,785 downwards.
CTCTCGTCTTCTCTGAGTTCTTATGCATAAAATGTAATTAAAAAAAAAAAAAATCTCCCCAAGAGTTATCAAATAATATAATTATTTCAGTGTCACTATTAGTCAGTCTTTATACTTCATATGTTTTGCAACTAAATGGGTGGGATTTTTATCCGGGAGTTCACGGAGGGGCGCTATCAACCGGACATTGCACCGGTTAGATATCGCAAGGGTTTTCTAGGGAATGGGAGGGGGAGGGTGGATGGCACATAGTTAGGGTAGGTGGTGGGGGGTGGAAAAAAAGTAAAAATGTCCTCAAAAAGGCAAGATATAATGGTCTTGATAGTAAGAATGTGAAATCACTATCTTATGAAATGAGCTATAGACAAGTATGGGTTGGTCTAGCCTTATCTTTTTACCTCTCTGTTTTATCTTTCTTGTCAGATATCTATGTTGAAGATGATTAACATAAAATATTTTTCATGGAACATTAATGGCCTGCGCACCAAACCAAGGGCAAACAAAATCATGCAATATATACGAGATCTGGATGCGCAGGGCATTGTTCTCCAGGAGACTCATTTAACAAATTCTGAGACGATTGATTTATTTAAAAGAAATAAGTGGATAGACTTTGCGGTCTCCACTACTCAGGCCAGTAATATTAGAGGGGTATCTATAATTTTCAAGAAAGTAGCTAAAGCTAGGCTGATATCCCAGCAGGTTGACTCAGGTGAAAGATGGGCCATAGCCTCCGTAGCAATAGCGGGATCTCAAACCACAATTATAGGATACTACGGGCCGAATCAGGATGATCCTACGGTAATGGAGACTATGTTCTCACATTTACTCTCCTTTCCTGAGCCAACTATCATAGCAGGTGATTTTAATATCGTCCTAAATCCAGCTTTGGATAAATCCCCTAATAATCGATCCTTAGCTTTGTCCAAGTCTAGGTCAGTGCTGCAATCTGCAATGAAAACTTATGGGTATGTGGACATATGGAGGGAGAGGTCTGGGGATCAGCAAGGAGTGTCTTTCCGAAATTATAAATATGAACACCAGTCAAGGATTGACTTTATCTTGATTAGCCAACGGCTGGTTGAACATGTAAGATCCATTAAATACTTACCTCTTCATCTTTCAGACCACTCTGCAGTACTAATGGACCTAACCTATGTAATGGAGAGATTGCCCTCCAGATGGTCCTTTGATCGTTCACTCCTCTCTTTATCTGATGACATAATATATCTGAAAAGAGAAGCACACATTTTTTTTCCGATTAATAATGATTCAGCAACAACAAGAATTGCACGGGACTCGTTCAAAGCATTTTTAAGGGGTCTTATAACAGCGAAAGTATCTCACAAAAGGAAGCAATATAAAGAAGAAATTCTGTCTATAGAGGGAAGTATAATAAATCTCCAAGGTTTTATCGATAGTAACACGGGGGTAGATGAGTCCGTTATAAATAACTATAGGAAAGAAATGGCGACTTTGAAGGCCAATTTGGGTTCAGTATTGAATCTTAGACTGCAGCAGAGATGGGAAGCAAGCAAACTAGCCCATTTTGAGTATAGTGAAGGTGCAGGTAAAATGCTTGCGTGGAAGTCTAAATCAGATCAGGTCAGGAACAATATTTCAAAAATCAAGGTGGGCAATGATTCCTTAACATCGGATACTGAAATTAGAAGGGCTTTTAAGGTCTTTTTTGAGTCTATCTATAAGGAGGATACTGTAACCCGATCCGAGGAGGTCGATGATTGGCTAAGTCGTATCAATCGCCCTAGACTTACACAGGTTCAGTCTCAAGCATTGGATGATATTATCACCGAAGGTGAAGTTAGGGCCGCTATAAAAAAAAGCAAGAAGGGGAAGGCAGCGGGCCCGATGGCTTACCAGCAGAAACCTACAGATTGTTAGAAGATGAGATTGCCCCCTTCCTCACTGAGATGTTTAATCAGATCCCTCTTGAAGGCCAAACTCCCCCTTCATCATGGGACAATGCATCCATCACACTCATATTGAAACCTGGGAAGCCTAGAGACGCCTGCGAACCTTATAGGCCCATATCAATCCTAAATGTGGATTAGAAATCTTCTCCACAATTTTAGCCTCTAGGTTAGCTTTGGTAGCCCCAGCAGTCCTACACGCAGATCAAAAAGGATTTGTAAAAGGCCGGCAACTGTATGAATTAACATACGAACTCATAGGGGCTATGGATATTGCCGTGACACATGGTTTACCCTTGACTGCCCTAACTCTGGATGCGACCAAGGCCTTCGACAGGGTTAATTGGGTGTACCTGTCGAGGGCCCTGGCTAAATTTGGAGTGGGGAAGAGATTCCGTCATGCTGTTAGTCTATTGTATGCCAATCCATCGGCTAGCCTATTAATTAACGGTGAGTTGTCTGACCCCTTTAATATAACAAGAGGGACTCAGCAGGGTTGTCCGCTTTCCCCGCTTCTGTTTGACTTTTACATTGAACCTCTCGCACAACAACTGAGGAGCGAGAATGCGATTGTCCCTTTTCGTCACAGAGGCTGGGAAAAGAAGGTAGCGTTATATGCTGACGACCTACTTGTTCTTACATCAGACGTAACAACTGCACTCCCGGTTATATTTGAAATTGCTAAGGGGTTCGGGAAAATATCAGGCTACCAGATCAACACATTAAAAACAGAGATGTTGGTCTGGAATGACAATCCAAGTTCCTTGGAAATACAGGAGAGCGAATCATTACGATATTTGGGCCTGAATATCACAAAAGATATCAATAGGCTTGCCACAGTAAATATTACAGCAATTATTAAACAATGTAGGAAATTAATGCAAGCATGGTCTCACCTTCAATTATCTTTGATAGGGAAGGCTAACCTCGTCAAAATGGCCATTTTGCCTAAAATCTCTTTTCTTTTTAACACTATTCCCCTTTACTTTGATCAAACTCAAATCACTAAAATACAATCAGAAATCACTTCGTTCATCTGGAATAAAAAACTACCAAGAATAGCTTGGAAGAAGCTTAGACGGCGTTGGCAGAAGGGAGGAATAGCCGCACCAGATTTAAAATTATATTTGTGGGCTTTTCAGCTATCTCACATACGAATGCTTCTAAACAAACCTACTGATTATGGGATAGGATTAATGTTTTCGGCCATGCTAAATGGGGAAGGCCTCAGTCAGTCGGGATTCTTATTTAAATTTGGCAACCCGAAATTCTTCAAAAAGATCAAGTTGAAGGTCCTGTATGGCTTGGCTAAAACCTGGTCTGAGGTAATAAAATCTATTAAACAGGGATATTACTGCGATAAAACACCGCTTTGGGGGCTACCTGATAGCCCAGCCTGGTTGGAAGATTCTCTAGCCACTCCCTTGAGAGAGGCAGGCCTCAAAGAATGGGGGGATCTCTTTTATAAGGGGGACCTGCTTTCCTGGGAGTATTTACAGAATAAAATAGGTCCAACCATTTCGAGGTTTAAATACATACAAATCAGAAGTTGGACACAGGCATACAACGATCCACAATTAAAACGCAACAAGTTTCCACTCGGAGGGCATAGTCAACTAATAACCAATTTGGTTGGTACCCCCTCAACCAAACATGAGATTTCACAATGGTATAGACTCCTTCTAGATGAATCTGATGGGGAATTTAAGTTACCAACCCAACTTTGGGCTGATGTAATTTTGACTCAAGACGTACAAGAACTCTGGTCTACCTCATTCGAACTTTTAAAAAATATGGTGAAACCCTCATGGCTTCGTAGAAACCATCTCTTTACCCTTCACAGGGCGTATTACTCCCCCCAAAGATTATCTAAATTTACCTCAGGAACCTCAGCGGCATGTGCAAGGTGTGGACTGATTGCAGCTTCAGATATCCATATGTTTTTTGAGTGTCCCCGTATAGCACCTTATTGGGAGGCCAAAGGTAAGACTCTTACGGCATCATTAGGTACCCCAATTATTATAGACTTACCATTAGTGATCTTTGGAGTTCTGAGGACAACTCAAAACATAGCTAGAAACCTGGTCTTCTACACGATCCTTCTGGCAAGAAGAGAGATCTGCAGGAGATGGAAGAATCCTATCCCCCCCTCCCAAGGGGATTGGCTGACATCAACGTTACAGACTGCACGTATGGATCTAGCCAGATCAGGAAACCAAAGCAAAAGGACCTTTTGGCATTCGATTGTATGGTCACAATAAAGATCCGGGGTTGTTTTTTTTTTTTTTTTTTTTTCCACCAGGTCCAATGATTATACTACTATGGTGCCAATCCAAATCTTGTCCGGTCATACCCCGGCCTAGGCCCAGCAGTAGGCCTCCCCACTGGTAGCCTAAAAGAATATCAAGCTGAGACAGTTGCGGGATTTGTGGCCGCCCACTCGAACAAAATGATCCCTCCCAGTTATTATACTGTGTAAACTGGTCTAATGCTTATTCTAAATGGCTTTCTTAAACCATGGTGGATATGAGGACAAAAAAAAAACTGCAAAAGTAACTTCAAACAGAAATGTAAATAACAACACATACTTTAACTAACTTTTGCTAACTGGGCCAATTGTTTTCTCAAGTGTTTCAATAATACCCACCTTTTCTACTTACAGTGTATCACATTTTGCATAATGCCATGAATCAAATGATTTTGGAATGTCCACTATGGTGACAATTCCACCTATTTAGGTGGGATGTAGAATTCCATTAGTGCAACTGCTGCCTCACATTTACTCCTGCAAATATTCTGCAGGACAGAGAGGCTACAGCTGTTTCTATGGTGGCAACCTGCAATAGATGATTTACCTTTTCTTCATGTGTTCACTAGGAAACAATTTCCCAGGTGGAACAGCCATTTCCTTATTGCCTTCTGCACACATGAAAGTGGTCTTTCACACAACAGTTCCACATTCTGTGCAATTACCAGCTGTAATGAAAGGTATTTACCAACTGCATCCTTTACAAAGCCACCATCACCTGCACCCCAGCTTATCTTGCAGGCAAGCTCACATTCTCTGGTGGTCCTCGCACACTTGTAGTTAGGACAACTTAAGACTGCACGCTAATTGTAATTCCAATTTTCTTAGCACAGCAATTAAGACCCCTGATGCGGTGTTGAAACAGTTTTACAGTGATTAGCATGCTACTCCCGATCCTACGGTTAATGGTTAATCCAGTTGTAATTGCTCATAAGAAAAAAATGCGTCGGATGGAGAACATGGCGGCCGCGTAGTCCGCAGGTCGCAAGCTCTGCTGTTCCCTATACGAGATGCGATACGATGCTGTGTGTCCGGTAATCGTTCAAGACAGGCTCCGGCTTCTCCATTGAAGATCTAGGAAAAAACGGCAACTAATGTGCCTTACTGCCGCCGGTACTGCTCTGGAACTCCCGCCTTCACCCCCCGACTCTGGATGCTGGTCCGCGCTGCTTTTCGGCCACCCTGGAGCTCAGGAGCCGCAGGGCTGCCGCACGAGGATTCCTCAGATCGGGTGGTGGCAGTGTCAGCACATGCGCTGCGCCAGCCCGTTCTGCAACAAGGAGAGCCATCAGAGAGGAGCTGCATGCAGATGCCATTGATAGCAGTGAGGCCCAGGTCACAAGAGGTAGGGGGGCCAGTGCGTGGGGCATTTGTGGTGTACTCAGGAGGCAGAGAGTTGTAGATTACAGATAGTTATAGTTTGCCCCAAAGGCTGGATCCAGTGCCCTTATTAGCTCCTGCCTCTCCTTCTCCCTCTCCCAATTCCACTCCTACAACAAGTACTCAAAAAAATAAAAAAGTCCCCCTCTTTTAAAAGCTAAGAAGGAGCCTAAGAGGGAAGTAAAAAAAAAGGGGCAAAAAACTGAAACATAAGGAACCATTAACGGGATCCAAACCAAAAATTACTAACTCTCTGCGCACATTTTTTAAAATGCAACCGACAGTATTATCATTAAAGAGGCCACTGCATATAGAGGCCTGAGCCCTAGACTTGTACTGGAGAATATTGAATCTTCGGATATTAGAGCTACTAGAGAAGGCACGGATCCAGAGATGGAGAGTAGAGAGCAGCCTGGTCAAGACAGTATCCAAGAGAGTAGTATGGCTACAAATATGGATAGAACTATGACCAAGAACAAGAACGGAATTGAGTCTCCGGAACACTCCCTCACTAATGACTTCATCGGTGGTGGTGGTCTTACAGCTGCTCAAAATACAAATCTGGACAGTAGAACCCAAGATGGAAGCACTGTTAGGATCATTAACGCTAGATATCAAAAACGGGTTTTCTGTATCTGAAGCTAATCAGCATGAAATACGGGGTTGGATAAAAAGTTGGATTCCTCAACGGAGAGGACCGAAGTACTCGAGAACACAATGGAGAAATTAAAAAAGAAACTTGCAACCAATAAAACAGAGCTCCAAACTTTGCGTAGAGAGAAGCAGGGTCTCCAGGAAAAATTGGAACAATTAGAGAATAATTCAAGACGGAACAATTTGAGGGTTCTAAATATTCCTGAAGGAAATGAGAGGGGTGATTTAAAATTATATGTGGTGTCTCTCAATAAAGCTGCAGTTCAGCAAGATGAGAGCGAGGCCGAAATTCTAAAAGACATTCAAAGAATACACAGAGACCCATTTCGAAAAGCACCGGGTAGAGCGAAGCCAAGAAAGATCCGTATTAACTTTCAGACTACGCGCTGAAAGAAAAGATTCTTATGTCTGCACTAAAGTTAAAATCATTGAAAGGCCCAGATTATACATTTGAAATAAGATCAGACCTATCACGAGCCACCTTAGACAGGCAGTGGGAGCTGGGTAAACGTATGGACCAGTTTAGGAAACTAGGGGCAACAGTACAACTTAAATTCCCGGCCTAGCTTCGAATAATGTATAATAATAAAATGCACATGATAAGAAGTATAAGGGAGGCAGATGAGTTGTTAGAAAATATTAAGGATGCAGGTGGGAGTGGGAGCGGTTAAGGAGGATGTTACTGTTAGAAACACATTGGTATACATTTAATGATAGACACACAATATGTTTTTTTTTGTCTTTTAGTGCAGTGGGAACAGCAGAGAAAAGAAAATAATTTGGACTAAGATCAGGTCCAAGAAGAGGAAGCAGGTGTGGGTTCTCCAGGGCACAGGGTGGGAGGGTTGGGAAGCAGGTTGGGAAGCAGGTCAGCATGGGGTGGGGAGCATGTGGGAAGAAACAAACACAAAAAAAAACCACAAACACCATGGATAGAAAAAAAGGTACCAATATAGAAAAGCTATGTCCATTCAAATTTTGACCTGGAATGCCGATGGGCTGCGCGCAAAGGGTCGTAGGGATAGGATACTACAATATCTTAAAGACTCCTCTGCTCAAATCCTCATCATGCAGGAGACACACTTAATAAGGAAGGAATGTGTTGATCTTTTAAAAAAAACAAATATGGGCGCAGCAGGGGATTTGTATGGAGCAGAATGGGAATGTTAGAGGAGTTGCCATAAGGTGTGAAAAAACAAGCGAAATTATGCGTGACTAAATCGAGGGTGGATGAAGCAGGGAGGTGGGTTATAGCAGAAGTAAAATTCAAGGATAATCCATTAACGCTTGTAGGCTACTATGGTCCAAACCAGTACGTTTGTTAACCTTTAAAAAATCTCTTTACTAACCTGCTAGAATTCCCCGCCCCAATTATACTGGGAGGAGATTTTAATGTGGTTTTAGACTTAAAATCAGATAAGTCAAGCAGGACAAGGACAACACCGACACCTAATTTGCGTGCACTCTTAAAAACCATGATGGCATAGCACAATGTAATGATGTGAAGTCCACACGTGAAGTAGTTATTAGGTGATGCTTTATTCCAAGATGTAAAGGGAGACCCGACCAGGAGCATCCAACATGGTGCTCAGCCCAGCCAACTGTAATCTGTCAGGCAGATCACCAACATTCTGTTAGATGCATCACATTAACATTCTAATGGAGGTAGAGAGGGAAAGCATAGGGAATGACAAGATATTACACACACTCTCTGTGATCTTTGGAGAGAAAGGGTAGGCAATCAACAGGGTGTATTTTTCCATAATAAAAAATATCATAGTATGTCCAGAATAGACTACTTTTTAGTAGACTGGGGCCTTAGGGATGATATTCCACATATTGAGTATAAGCCAGTACACCTTTCAGATCACTCTCCAATTATATTAACATGAAAAAATAATATCAGCTGTAAGGAAAAGAGGTGGAACCTTGATCGCACAATACTGATCGATAGGGAGATAATGAGTAAATTGAAAGAGGAGCTTTGGGAGTTTATTGCAATTAATAGTGGTTCAGCTGCAAATGCTATAGTTTGGGGCACCCTAAAAGCAATCATTAGAGGAAAGATCACCAGTGCAACCTGCTATAGAAACAAACAGTACAAAAGGGAAATCAAGATGGCCGCCATGCTGCTGTAGAGTGCAGTCGCACTTATTCCTTCTCCCGGACCCAGGGAATAAATGGCTGGATATGGACTAAAGCATGCTGATTCTACAGGGTATACTCTGGACTGAAGGCGGTACTAGCATCAAGATATTACAAAAGGTGCTTACAACCTGGGGGTGCTATTATTGTGAACATTTTAAGAAGGCGATTGTGGACAGTATCTATACAGCCTTAAGGATGTCGCAGCGCCTAGGTGCTATACCAAAGGTCACGCAGAGTAAACGCACAGCAACTATGGCTACAAGCGGCACTTCCCAGAAAACGCAGCTCAAGAAGAGCGAGAGACCTGCTAAGGATAAAGACAAAGAAAAGGCCGACTCTAAAGCGGAGACTAAGACAGCCTCGCAAGCAACACAACCGGAGACTCCTGGAGGTAAAGCGCAGGCACAACAGAGGCGCTCTCACTCCGAAAGTGGAACAGCAAAGCATGCGATTACTGTACCTGCCGCTGGTAAGGATCGGCGGCAACCCACTGTGACAGAGGCTTTCGCTGGAAGAAATCAGCAGCTAACCCCGGCCGCTGGAGGTGCCTCGGATCCAAGCTCAAGATCGAACGCGGAAACTCTCCTCGCCGACCGCGAGGACGCAAGCACGGCGGTTGCTAAGCAACCGGGGCCTGAAACGCTCACGCCTCTAGCGGGAGACGCACTAGGGCTTGTGAATGCAGCGGAGGTTGTCGAGGAGGTTGTCGAGGACGCCAGCACGGACAAAGACCTTAATGCAGGCAGAGAAGCAGGATCAAACACGGCGAATAATGCAAGTAAGCTTAGTAATACCCAATCAAAGGAATCAAAGGAAACATTTGAAACAAACATTAACACTGCCCAAATGCTCGAAGCTCTGAATGAAGTAAATCTAGCGCCAACACCCGTGGTCAGCAGTGTAATGTTACAGTCTACTTGGGGCAGTATGAAAAGTATTCAGAGCCACATAACAAAGGGGGCAAAAGGGAGGAGAGTATGCTCCCCGGAGAGGGAAAAGTTCTACTCCGTGACTGAGGGGTCAGACTCTTCATTGCTGGGATCAGAGGAAGAGGACACTAATACAGACTTATCATCTGGGACAGAATCTGAAAGATCCCTCTCTAGCGAGCACAGAAACAGGGAAACACAAAAGAGAAGAAGAAGAACAATGGTAAGGCGTGACAGAGAGATGGAAAGAGCAGCAACAAGTACAAACAGGAAGCTGTTATGGGACTATGGTAGTGCTTCCAAAATTTACCAGGATCAAGATCTGGGAGTGGCACCCGAGACTTATCCCTTAAATGCCCCTAATGAGTTAAATGATATCCCGCCTCAAGCAACTTTAGATGGTATGTTCTCTATGCTGAAGCAAATGCACTTAGAAGCTCGCTTAGAAAGCAGACGAGCAAGGCAGGACACAAAGAAAATACAAGCGAGCATCAGGAAAATGAACAGAAAATATCAGGAAGTTGAAAGTAGAGTGGAACAAGTAGAAGAAAGAACTGGGAAATTAGAGGATGAGGTTACAGATTGGCAGAATGCAAGAACAGAACAAGGGAAGGTGATCGAAGACTTGCAGTGGAAGCTGGAAGATTTAGAGAATCGCCAAAGACAGAACAATCTACGCTTTCTAGGCATAGAGGAAGGACTGGAAGGGAAGGACCCAAGGGGGTTTATGGTTAAACTGTTAAAAGATGCATACCCAGAGACGCAGTGGCAGTGGGAAGTTGAAGTGCAGAGAGCGCATAGATTTCCATTAATGCAGAAGGGGGGAAGAGGCAGTAACCAAAACAGCAGTAATCAGAATGGATTGCCTAGGGCAATGCTGGTCTTTTTTGGTACCTTTTTGGCTAGGCAGGAAATCTTTGAGACTGCAAGACCAGAGAGGAAAAAATCAGTTGAAGGGATTACTTTTTTTACGAGGCCCGACTTCTGTCACACTACCGTGGAAAGGAGGTGGAAACTGAGACAGCTTATCACTCCTTTTCAACGACAGGGCTCAGAAGCATACTTGATGTATCCATCTAAGTTAAAAGTGGTTACAAGGGGCCGCATCAGAATGTTTTTCTCGGAAGTAAAGGCAGGAGAATATCTTGCAGAGATTACAGAGCTTCAGAAAGGCAGGAAGAGCAAGGAATCAGAACCAGCATAGGTTAAACAAGGAAAATATTAGGCATATTGCATATTGGGTTTCACGATGGTAATAGGGTTAACTAGGGTGGGAGAAGGAAAGCGACACTACAGTAGCGCGCAGCCACACATAGGTCAAAATTGACCTATTTGCCTGTGACAGGGGGGGGGTCAGCAAGGGGGGGGGGGGAAAGGGGGGGCTGGGGGAGGGGGGGCAGGAAGGGGGTGGTAAAGAGATAAGGTTTTGTACAGCACAAAATAAAAAGGTATGTAGACGCACAAAGGTGGCAGGAAAATATCTTGAGGAATTGTTTTTTGGTCTTTTCTATAAAAGCAGATGGCATTAAGAATTACTACAATCAATATATGCGGGTTAAATGATGGGGGTAAAAGGCAGAAAGTAGCGGCCATGTGCAGAATGTTAAAAATGGATGTCATATGTCTGCAGGAAACACATGTGAGGGGGAAGGATAGGTATCTTATGGATCAGCTAGGGTTTGATGTATTAGCACATACGCACCAAGATACTAAAACAAAAGGAGTGGCCATACTGGCAAAAAAAGGTTTGATGAAAGTAGAGAGAAAGAAGGAAGACGTGGATGGTAGATGGGTGATGATAGAAGGAGAAATAGCCGGAAGCCGCTACACAATTGTTTCGGTATATGGTTCCAATGAAGACGAACCTGATTTATTTGATTATCTAGATACCGAATTGCCGCTATGGACTGAACCTATAATTGTGTGTGGAGATTTCAACATCAATGGGCTAACAGGGCTGGGCATGATGGGAGGGGGGATGAAGGGTGAGCGCAAGAAGAGAGTAAGAAAAGCCATTGTCAACCTAATGAATAATAATGCGTTGGTAGACGTTTGGGCGGCATATAATCCTATAGGGACAGGTAGTACTTTTTATTCGGCCCCCCACAAAAGTATAGCCAGATTAGACTACTTCTTAGTCTCCAGTCCATTAGTATCAGAATTGAAAATAGAAATATTACCTCGAGTTTCCTCAGATCATAATCCACTGGTGTTGTCTATCTCCCGGAACCACAATATTAGTCACAAAGAGTATTATTGGACATTTGAAAGAGGGTTGCTCAGAGAAGATGACTATGTTAGCAGAATGAAGGTATGGATTACACAGTTCTGGGAGGTAAACAGAGGTACGGCAACCGCAGGCATGGTTTGGGATGCATTCAAAGCAGGGATAAGGGGGGAAACACTGGCTTATACTCTACATAGGAGTAAAAAGGAGAAAATGGAGTTAGCCAGCAGGTTACAGGATTTAAGGAACCTAGAACAACAGCTTATCCAGCATGTTATAAATCAAGAATCTCTTGAGCAGGTTTTACTAGAAATAGAATTGAAGAAGGCAGAAACTGGGGAAAGATTAGCTAATAAAGCTGCGGCTAATTATTTGGCAAAAAAAGAAAAGTGTTACGAGTTCAACGAGAGGGTTGGACACATGCTCGCAGTGCGTACTAGGCAAGATCTGGCAGCTGGGGAAATTAAAGAAATTAAGAATAAATGTGGGAAGGTTGTAACCAAGGTGGAAGAGGTGAGGGAGGTGTTTAGAGAGTTTTATTCTGAATTATATGATCAAGACCTGAGTAGTAAGGAAGATGAGATAGAGGACTATTTGGCTGGTATCCCACACAAGGAATTGTCCTTGGAAGATAAAGAGACTCTAGAGGCACCACTAATGCTGAGTGAATTACATAATGCAGTATCAAAACTTCCCCCGGGGAAGGCCGCAGGACCTGACCAGATACCGGCAGAATTTTATAGGACGTTTTTGGACACATTAGGGATAGACATGTTGGAAACTTTAAGGTATGCACAGATAGGGGAGAATACACCACAGTCATGGGCTGGTGCAAGTATAGTAGTCATTTTAAAGAAGAATAAACCACATCTGGATCCCGGCTCCTATAGGCCGATCACGCTTATGAATGCAGATGCAAAAATATACTCTAAGGCTTTATCACAAAGACTTAGTAGAGTAATTGAGGGGCTGGTATACACAACACAGCATGGTTTCATACCAGGTAAAGGGACTACGGAACACACAAGGAGAATGATCACCATATTGGATGCCACGGGAGCTGCAGGAGACCCTGCCTCAGCCATCTTTTTGGATGCAGAGAAGGCCTTTGACAGGGTCTCCTGGTGCTATTTGTGGAAAGCCTTGGAGTGGTTTGGGATTGGCACAGGTTATATACAGGCTATAAAGGCGTTATATGCAGCTCCAACAGCTAAAGTGAGGATTAATAGAGGGTACACAGAGGATATATATATAAAGCGTGGTACAAGACAGGGTTGCCCGCCCTCACCACTGTTATTCGCCCTATATCTAGACTCTTTTTTGCGAAGGTTAGAAGGAAATTCGAACATTCTCCCGATTGGTTTACATGGCTATGCATATAAGACACTTGCATATGCGGACGACGTGGCAGTGGTCACACCGGATCCAGGGTCAGCCATTATTGAAATCGAACAGGAGGCTACACTTTTTGGCACATTTTCAGGGTATTCACTAAATAAAGGAAAAACACAAATAATTAAAAATAACTGGGTAAACTATCACGACATAAAAATAGCACCTGAAGTCACTTATTTAGGAGTGAAGATCACATCTGAGTTAGATAGTTTAGTTGAAATCAATATGAGACCATTGTTGGAGAAAATTAAAACAAACACAGAAAGAATGAATAACTTACATCTGACCTTAATGGGTCGAATAAATGTCATTAAAATGATAACATTCCCTAAAGTGCTGTATTTACTTAGATCCATACCCCTATATTTTGAAAACGGTTGGTTTAGCAAATTAGAATTGATCCTGAATAAATTCATCTGGGTGAAAGGGAAAACAAGAAGAGCATACAGACATTTGACGGTAGATAGGGAAAAAGGGGGCTGGGGAGCACCAGATTTTAGGCTCTATTATTGGGCTGCGGTATTACAATACAGTAAGGTGTTAATAGGAGGGGGAGGTCTGGAGCAACCAACGGATAGTGAGGTGGGGTTACCTAATGTGTATGCCGTATTGCTGGGGGAGGAAGCTGAGAATGGGTTTTTCAATACTACTGAATTCACGTATTTCAAACACACGAGATTTAAGACTTTGAATGCAGTATATAGGGTGTGGAAAGGAGTGGCTAAAAAATTTGGGCTAGGCAGATTTAATATCTATACAAGATTGTACACAAATAGCTCATTACCGAGGGAGATCTTTAAGGATGCCACTATGTTTGATTGGTACAATAAAGGCATAATGCAGATAGGGAATTTACTGGATGTGCATGGCAATATCATGCAGTTTGGAGCACTCAAAGCAAAATTTGGACTAGAGCACAATAGTTTTTATAAATACTTACAAGTGAGGAGTTTTCTAACACAAAAACAAGGTGGCCCGCTTGGGATGCGGCAATGTAAAATTATGGATTATATAAAAATAACCACCAAATGTACAATAAGACATCTCTATGCAGAATTGACAGGAACTAAGTCAGATGAAAGGGAAAAATTTTCACAAAAATGGATGGAAAAATTGGGGTCAGGTTCAGAAATTTTCCAGGAGTCACTAGATCTGGGTAGAACGGTGTTATGCTCGGCAACCCTTCAATCGCAACACTACAAAACATTATTTTCACTTTACCATACACCGGCTAGAATTGCCCAGTGGGGCGGAACAACAGGAATAACTTGCCCACGATGTAATGCGAGCGGAGCAGATATTGTACATATGTTTTCGCAGTGCCCACAACTATTTACTTTGAAAATGGCGATTGAAGAATTTTTTGATAAAACGCTTAGGATTAAGATTAAGCTTCTAGATGAATTAATCATTTTGGGGGTGGTAAACATGATGGAAGCTATGCCAGTAGAGTTTATTTTTGTTTCAATAGCAGTGTTCCGCATCTGCATAGCAAGGAATTGGCTGAATAAGGCCCCTCCACTATTTGCAGATTGGATTGCTAGCCTCCTTACTATATATAATTTAGAAAAGGCAATATACGACAGGAAAGGTAGAAGGGCTAAGGCCTTAGGCAAAAAAATATGGCAACCAATTATGACGTGGAAAACTAGCAGGATAAATTTAGAATAGTGCAACAGAAGGTTGATTCGATTTGTTTTAGAGGACTGTCTTTTGGTTTATTATATCTGCTTACGATATGAAAATTTGTATAAAACAATGAAATGTATATGTACTATATAACCACCTGAGAAATGGGTATGTGCTGTAATACATACGTTGGAATATGTGGAAAAATTGCGGAAAAATTTAATAAATATGTTTTAAAAAAAAAAAAAAAGAAAGGAAAAAGCCCACCAGCAGGGAACTTACAAAGTAACAATAAAAAAGTGAGGGTCTAAAAGATAAATTCTTTTGCTTAGAAAGATTAAAAAAACAGGAATTGGGAAAATGGTGTGACGGGCCACACTACAAAAATGTGTGGAGAATAGAAAGATACCCCGCAGCCTAAGAATATTGATTTCCCCCATTTATGAGTGATTTGTTGGAGGAATAGGAAGAGGGTCTATATGACTCCTCTTTTTGGATGATGCAAATTTTGATTACTAAAGGGATTTAATATTAGAGAGGAAATTGCAAAATTGGAGAAGGAAATCCTGGAAATGAATTTAAAAGAAGCTACCTAAAAGAATTATGAAATATTGAAAAAAGAACTGATGAATTATCAAATCTATCTCAAAGATAAAAAACAGAAAAAGATCAATAGTGACAAAACTGATTATGAACGAGGAAGGGTTTTCACCTTTGCTAAAAAGTATGATGATATTAATCCTAAACAGACTTCTGAGAATACAGCTGTAGAAAAATAAGTTAGTATCTTATCTAGCAATAGCTCCTGGTCATCCCTGGAGAATGATCACGGTGAGGGAACAAGTAACATCAAGCTGCCCCACCGACCTCCCTTTTTTTTACAGAAAGTCCAGCGTTACAGGCTGGGAAACAAAAGGAAAAACTTAAGTGTAGAACAAGACAGGGGGGGAAGAAACTTAAAACGAGGGGTCCAGACACGTCAACAAAGCAAATTTACTATGACAAAGAAGTAGATTGCTCTGAGGAAAGCATGAATCCTAGAGGGGACACAGAATGTTCTGTTACTAATGAGTTAAACATTGTTAATTTGTCATTTAAACTCTTAACTGAAAGAGATTTGTATGTTCTGCAGAAAGGCTTGAATTATTGTATAAGTAAGAACTGTAACTTTGTTGAATTGCATACTGATGTTTACAAATTCATGAGAAAATTGCGATTAAAAAAATATTTTTCAGAAAAAAAAAAAACAAAAAAAAAAACAAAAGGGAAATCACAGGACTAGAGGAAAACATGGAACAATTGACTATAGAGTTGAAAGGCATAGTCTCAGAAGAGCAAAAGGCAGCTCTAGAAAAGAAGCAGGTAGCACTAAAAAGACAACTATCAGAGATCCTCCAAATAAGGGTTAAAAATAGGTGGGAAGTTAGTAAACTAGCCCACTTTGAATATGGAGAGGGAGCAAGTAAACTTCTAGCCTGGAAGGTCAAGACAGATCAGAATAAGAACAGGATTGGGGAGATCAAAGTAGACCACTCTAATATGGTACTAAACAGAGACATGGACATTAGGGAAGCCTTTAAAAAGTGTTACCATAACCCTATACACAGAAGAGAAAGAAGCACCATTGGATGCCGAGATAGAGGGCTGGCTAGCGGATTCAATCCAACCAATAGATCTTAACCAACAAGATCTCTTAAATAAAGCGATTACTCAAGAGGAAGTAATCAGGGCTATTCAATCAGGTAACGGAGGTAAAGCAGCCGGGCCCGATGGTATCCCCATGGAGTTCTATAAAACGCTAGTAGAAGAACTATCGCCTATACTGACAACAGTTATGGGTGAAGTGCTAGAACAGGGCAGGCAGCTACGGAAATCTGGGAATGAGGCTACAGTTATTCTGATCCTGAAACCAGATAAGGATCCGACGGTTTGTGAGTCATACAGACCGATATCACTGCTAAATGCAGACTATAAAATCTTCTAAAAAATATTAGCTAGTAGACTAGCCAAAGTGTCAGGCTGCGCAATACATGAGGATCAGAGAGGGTTTGTGAAGGGGCGGTATTTGCACAAACTCACTTATGAATTAATCGGAGCTATTGATATAGCGACATCTTTCAATACTCCCTTAGCAATAACAACATTGGATGCCTCGAAAGCTTTTGACAAGGTGAGATGGTCTTACCTATTAGCCGTATTAAAAAGATATAACCTTGGCGATAAATTCTGCAGAGCTATACAGTTAATATATCAGAAGCCTGTAGCAAGGGTTTTAGTAAATGGGAAGCTATCCTCACCTTTTAAGATGCTCAGGGGCACAAGACAGGGCTTCCCCCTTTCCCCGCTACTTTTTAATTATTATATGGAGCCTTTTGCATTCAGACTGAGAAGTGCATCTGATATCCCTCCATTTCAACAGGGAGAATGGGTTAGAAAGAATGCGCTGTACGCCGACGATTTAATTGTGTACTCATCTGATCTGTGCACTGCCTTACCCACCATTCTAAGAATAGTGATAGAATTTGGAGAAGTATCGGGGTACTCAGTTAATGAGCATAAAACAGAAACCATGGTATGGAATCAAGTAAGCACCAACCCCCAGATTAAAAGTGAAATGCGATATCTTGGGCTAAGGATAGTTCAGGATAATAATGAAATTGCGGAAACTAATTTGCGGAGGGTCTTTAAAGAGATCATTCAACTAATGAAGAGCTGGGTGCACCTTCCGTTAACGATCTTAGGAAGAGTCAGTCTGGTGAAAATGACCATATTGCCAAAGATAACTTTTTTGTTTAATTCCATACCATTACACTTCAACAAAACTACTATACATAAAACTCAGCAGGAGATACATTCATTTATCCTGGCTAACAAAGGGATAAGGATTTCGTGGAAAAAGTTGCGGAGGAGGAGGGAGAAGGGAGGCTTAACATTGCCTGACATACAATACTATGCATGGGCCATCCAGCTGAAAAACTCTAGAATGCTAGCAAAGACACCAGTTGGCTCTATAATTGGTTCAATGTTTTTAGCAATGCTGAAACTATCCAGAGTAAATACAGTAGGATTCCTTTTTAAATTTGGTGACCCCAAATTCTTTAAAAAAATCAAACTAAAAGTGCTTCAATCGATGGCGAAAATGTGGTATCACATTAGACGCCTATCAAAACTAAACTACAACTCTTACTTTACGCCAGTTTGGGAATCACCAGGAACTCCTGAGTTCAAAAACGGCAACCTTAATGTTTGGGGGGACCTGACCAGGGAAGGGGACTTGCTACCCTGGCAAGATCTTAATGGGTTGACGAAAAATACTCTGTCAAAGTTTAAATATATCCAATTAGGAAGCTGGAAACAAAGTATAAAACAGGCACCTGGCGTCTGCAACATATTAGAGGAGCAACTGGCAACTAAACCCATTGGAACTAAGGAAGTAGCATTCTGGTATTGGCATCTTATGGAGACCATCGACGGAGAGTTTACGCTGGCTGAGGAATTGTGGGGAACATACTTGCCGAGGGAGCAACTGCAGAATATTTGGCAAGTATCTATGTGCACACTTTACCTCACTCTCAAACCTGCTTTTTTAAGAAGGAACCACCTTTTTTTCGCTCCACAGGGCTTATAAATCACCTGAAAAGCTATCAAAGATGGGGAACGGGAGTCGAACAAGTTATGGTAAATGTGGCTTGGAAAAAGCGTTGGACGTGCACATGTTCTATCAATGTCCTGAGATCAGAGGCGTCTCTGGTTGGTAGTTAAAAGGGAACGGTTTGAGGCTTACATCCCCCAGCCCTTCCGGCGTAGGCTTTTGGGACAAAGTGGAGTTATCATTGTCAGGTATTTTGAACCAGCATATAAAGGTAAGCCTGTCTTTGGTCATACTTGGAGTGGGGGATGTTTTTACGGGCCACGCAAGAAATCTGCTGTTTTATGCCATGCTACTTGCAAGAAGAGAGATCTGTGGTAAATGGGTGAGCAACATATCCCCGCAGCACTCTGAATGGTTGGAATCCTTTGTGTGCATGTCCAGGATGGATTTATCAGGAAATAAATCTAAGAAGAAAGATTTCTGGAAATTGTTGTTAGCATGGATGGAGTCCCCAGATAGGACGGTGTAGATTTGGAAGGGTATGATGGATCAAGAACATAGTTAAGTCCAATGATTACGCTGGCATTTCTACTCTGGTCTGCTAAAGAGTTTGTTTTCTTCTACCTCGACATTTCGAACTCTAAAGCAGCGCCGGTGTATGCCCTTACGCCGAGTGAGAGATATAGCCGCTCTAAGGAATATGCCCATTGTAGTAAGCCCAACAGTGGTCAGTATCTTCCCAGTTAAAGGGCTGCAAAAATTGGACATAGGAACCTTCTAAGGTGAATGAGGACAAAAAAAAGAAAAAAAGAAAAAAAAGCATACATTGACTACAACTACTTTGCGATGGATTAGTTTAATACCAGTAGGGATAGTGATTAGTGGGGACTATGTGTTTCCTGGTGACTTGTTGGGGAGCTAGATAGGCTGGAGGAGATTAGGAAATGCTAGGTTACAGGCATAGGCTTGTGATCCATGAAATGAGGTAAAACCAATTGCAGAATTACAATTATTTATTTTTTAATTAATATATACACATAGAGCACCCGAATCACCCCATCAGGGTATCTCCGCTCTAGGACCGCCATAATTAACCAAGGAGGGACAATCGGAACAGTGAGGTTTTCAGAAACTTTCTGAAAGCCAGATAGCACGTGCATGGACACAAGTGAATGGGGAGTTCATTCCAGTAGCGTGGGGCCAGATGGTGAAAGGCTTTGCCACCTAACCGGGTTTTTTTAAAGCGTGGAACTTGGAGCATTGCTTTACATCCAGAGCGAAGGGGTCTGGAAGGCACATAGCTAACAAATTTGTTGTGTAGGTAGCTGGGGCCTAGGTTGTTTAATGCTTTGTATGCTATACAACAGATCTTAAATGTGATCCTCTTCCAAACTGGTAACCAGTGCAGCTTTTGAAGAAGAGGGAGCAATGCGATTTTGGGGTGGGCGTTCGCCTCCAGGCGGGGCGCAGTATTCTGGACAACCGGCAGTTTGCTTATGGAGCTTTCATTGGCTGAGATGAGCAGAGCATTACAATAGTCCAAAAGGCTTATGACTATGCTTGGATCAAGCGTTTCCATGTCGATCGTGGCAGGAAAGGGAAAACTCTTCTGAGCAGGCTAAGGCTATGGGAACCTGCTCCAGCGATGGAGGTAGTATGGTCTCCTAATGTGAGTTTGTGGTCTAATCGATCTCCAAGGTTTTGTGCCACCTGTTTTGGACATGGGGTAGATCCTAGTTCCTCTGGCTACCAGCTAGGGGACCACTTCACCATGGCTTCACCAAACAAGACAACCTAATCTCTGACTTAGCTGGATTGAACTGTAGAACATTTTTCTTCATCCAATCCACAATGACCTTCATACCCTCTGCAAAGGTGGTCTGAAGGTTGGAATTGGTTTTGTCAAAGGAGAGGAGCAGTTGGGTGTCATCCGGGTAGGATATAGAGATAAATCCCAAATTCCTCAATAGTTTCGCCAAGGGAGTCACATAAATGTTAAACAAGGTAGGGCTCAAACATGAGCCCTGTGGTACTCCCTTGGTCACTCTGTTGGTCTGTGAGTAAAAAGGACCCAGGTTAATGGTCTGAGTTCGGTTAGACAGAAAGTTAGCCATCCACTTCAAGGCATTCCTTTTAAGACCTATGTCTCCCAGTCTCCTAAGTAGAGTCTGGTGTGAGATGGTATTGAATGCTGTGGATAGGTAAAGCAGCACCAAGAGTACTGCTTGACCGTTATCCAACAGCATCCTGATGTAGTCAGTAACTGCCACCAATGCAGACTCAGTACTATATCTGGGACGGAATCCAGATTGAGAAGGATCCAAGCAGTATGAGGATACAGCGAAATCGGATACTTGTTTATTAATGTGTTTTTCCAAGAGTTTGCTATGTAAGGGAAGTAGGGAAATGGGGCGGTAGTTGGTTATTGTAGGAAGGTGTACATCTGACTATGGTTACCCCCAAACTTTTTGCCTGGTGTTTAGCTGGTTTTTTACATAGTTGGCCTGGGATCCTGCTATTCAGGGCCCCAGGCTGATTGCTCTCTCCTTAAAATGGACTCCATGTACCTTAGGTGCATACACAATTTGAACTGGTTCACCTTATTGGCCCCTGTAACAGTGTACCCTAGGTATCCAGGGCATAGGTGTTTCCAAGGCCTACCAGGGGCTGCAGCATGTATTGTGCCACCCCTGGCCTGGCCTCCATATTTGACACAACTGGCTGATCACTCAGCTGGGGTAAGTTGGAGTAATCACCTCTTACTTAGATATAGTATCCCTATATCTAACCTTAACTGGACACATATGTTCCTCTATCAGCCACTCCTATGGAAGGCCTCATCAATCCTGGAGGCAGAGTGCTTGGAAATATGTGAGATGGTGCTCTAGCATGAGCTGAGCCTGTCTGCAGCTGTCGGGAACCACTCCCTTAGCTGTTCCGGGATATTGCCATACCATATACTCTTAAGTGCATTATAATCCTCGCGGTTATATGCTAACTTTGGTTTGGCTTTATCAAAACATGTCGAGTAAGGTGGCATACGATTTGGAATACTATCCCCTCGACAGTTCTGTCGACGGGGATAGCATTCCACCCTTCTAGAGGGACACGACATGTGTGTAGCCTTAACCCCGGTTAAAGTTAACCAGAGCCTCAGCATCACAAAATGGATGCTGCCACCACAGACACAAGTCTGACCTCCTGCTGCTGGGAGTCCTTCCAGCGAGGAAGGATTGGACAAAGGGTTTCCTGCTTTGGGAGGTGCGAGCACCACCCCAGACAGGATTTTGTGTATTGGGTAGGACAGGGTTGAATAAATTGAGACATGCCCGGGACACACAAGGTGTCCCCATGCATAAGCCAGTCCAAACCGGTCCTGGGACTTTCCAGACCCAGGCCTGGCGAGGAGCTGGACAAAGGAAAGGGAGTGTAACCGCCCCCCTTCCTGGTCCCACCCAGAGGAGGGACCTAGCAGGTGATCCACCCCTCAGATTGGGAATAAGAGTGGGAGCAGTGCCATAGCACCTCAGATCATCCTGAATCAACTTGAAACTAAGAAGACGACTGGACTTCAACATTCTGCTGCACAGAAGACTGAAGAGCATCTCCCTTGTGGCCTAGGAGTGGCCACCCTGTGAACGCAGGTACCAACCAGTGAATCGACGTCTACTTTGCCGCCGCCTCCCGCCGGAGCCCAAGCCCAGAGCCTGACAAGACCCAGACTCCCAGACTTCTCACCACCCGATCCACAGTCCCTGCAAAGAAGGGACCCGTGGAGGCACCGAGAGACGTGGGACCGGACATCTTGGAAGACACCCGAAGAGCTGACTGCGGAGCATCAGAGGCATCCTCGACGTTGTGCTTTGGGGACTGAGAACCCCCGCCACCGAGCAGCCCTTGCACCAAAGATCAGTCCCCAGCATCTCCACGATCTGCGTGGGGCCCTTTTGCATTGTACCACTCGACGCGCCATCCCAGCCACTAGCCACGTGGTCAGCGGCCATCTTGGCAAGGAAACCGAAGAACTACACTGCGAGTGTGGTTGCTCAAGACTTGCCATCGCTCCTGTAAAAAGGAGCACCCGCTCTGATCTTGCTGGTCCGAGTGATAAGCCTTTTTCAACTCCTGCGTGGCTTGCATTAGCCAAGGCCTGTTTGCTCTGATCAAGTTGCCGACACCGCCAACAGCGAGAAGCCTGTGTGGGACAGCTCGTGACCGACTCCTGGACGTCCTTGACCCCCGGTGTCCACTTGGCTGCAGAGAGAAGCTACACCTCAACGCCTGTTTGCACCCAACATCGCCTGGTTCCAGTCTGGTTCCACGGTAGTCACTGGCTAGTGACTTTGAACATTGTCCCCTCTGCTTTCAGGTCTTCATAACTTCAGATCTACCTTTGGATCCACCGGAACTCTTCACCTCAAGCCGCCTGCAGGATCTTCAGCTCCAAGCACCATCGACCAGCGTGACGAGACCCGACACTACTTCGACCCTATGCACCCGCGTCCTGTGGGTGAGGTAACTCAGCAACGCCAGTGTTCCCACACTGGTACACACCTCTAGGGCCTGTGTCTCAAGTTTCAGCTTTCTAGGTCACTCGGACGGTTCCTAACTTTCTAACTTTCTAACTTTTACGCACCATAGACTTTGTATTGGTGAGTGCGTGCATTTTAAACACTGCACCCGAGTCCCACGGGCCTTTCCCGACTTAGTCACTGCTAGTCCCGAACATCTCCAGCGATTCCCAAGGCCCTAGGCATGTTTCCTCTTAGATTGGTATCTCTTATACCACTTTCTTAGTATATGGTTTAGGTGGCCCCTAGGGCTCATCCATATTGTGCAACTTTTGTGTATTTTAAACTGTGTTTTGTTTAACGCTTGTGCTTCTGTGCTCATAAAGAGTTCAGGGGATATTTGTAGTTAATAAATATATATATATTTTCAATATATATCTGTGTGGTGTCCTTTCATCTGGTATTCAAGGGGGTTGTGTATGGTAATACAGCTGGCTTCACATGCCTTTCAGAGTTTAGCCTAAGACTGCTTTGTCCACGTTACCACTAGGATAACTGGTCTATAAGGTTGACTTACAACCGATCATCATAAGGGTTGCTTGGCATGATACAAGGTGATCACTAGAACTAGTGAGCATCATATATCAGGCCAACTCCTCACAGTTATGTCTTCCGCTGGGATTTTAGGATTTTTTCTAATTGGGAGAATCTGTGCATTTTTCCATTCCAGTGGGAGAATGCTTTCATTCATGGAGCTGTTTAGGGTAGAGCAGATAGGGCCGGCTAGTTGTTTAGATAGTGTGGCGTCTGTTTTAGCAGTAATGAGGTCAAGAAGGGACCCTGATTTGGCACTTTTTAATAAAGCTTCAGTCTCCTCTGTAGTAAGTATTGGGAATATCTCCAAAATTTGAGAAATAGGGGTGGCCAGTGGGAGGTCAAACGTAGGGTCAGTCTGGGAGTCCTTAGCCAAAGTGAATTTATTGTAAATCATATCAATTTTCTGGGTTAGTTGGCTCGCTATATTGTCGCACAGCGTTTGAGATGGGACGGATTCAATGTCACAGGCCTTGGGGTTGGTGAATGTTTTTAGGATCTGGTAGAGAATTCTTGGAGTGCTACCTGCTTGTTCTAGTCGGGATGTGATATATTTTTTATTTTTTATTTATCTTAGGAGTTTTATATAGCGCTAGTTGGACCCGAGGGTATCAGAACACTTTACAACATGTACAGTTATGTGCAGATATACAGTACAAATATTATGATAGAGCATGTAGGATCGAGCCACGTCTAGATCAGATACAAGTGCGAGCGAGCATGGAGCGGGTAGGGTGTTGATCGTTCACGACGAGCGTCTAATAGGATTCTTTGTTCAACCAGGATGGGAGACCAAGAGGTTTTCTGGGTCCAAGTCAGTGTCCATAGTCAAATGAATACTGTAAGATGGAGAACCGTCTAAGGTGCTTCCTTGGATTTTATTGTTTCGGTCGAGAGCGGTCTAGGAAGAGGACTTTGAGCAGGTTCTGGAATCTAGGGAATGAGGGGATCGTTCTGATGTGGGGGGATGGAGTTCCAGATTTTTGGGGTGTTTCCAGCGAAAGATTTAGCTGCGGTTTTTTGCTTACGAGTTTTCAGAGGGATGAGTAGTAGAGTGTTGGAGCTCCTGAGGTTCCTGGACTGGGCGGCCATTTTGAGTTTGGCGGCTAATTATTCCGGTTTGCCTCTGTGTAGGGCTTTATGCGTGATGCAGGCTGTTCTAAAGCTGGCTCGCAGTTCAATTGGGCGCCATTTAAGTTCCCTGAGTTCATTAGAGATGTCGTCGAATTTCTTAGTTCCTGTGACCATTCTTGCTGCAGCATTGAAGGTTGTTTTTAAGGGAGCTAGGTGAGATTTTGCTGTTCATATCAGGGCTGCAATCCCATAGTCAATTCTGGAGAGCACCAGTGCCTGAGTGGCTTATTGGAGATCCTTAGAAGGAAGGAAGGGTTTTATTCTGTACAATAGTTTCAGGTTGAAAAAAGCACGTTTGGCGGATCTTGTGATGTGTTTTTTCAAGTCCAGTTTCGGGTATAGGGTGATACCTAGAGATTTTACTGAGTCCCCCGGGCTGAGGGTTCCATTGAGGACGGCAATGGCTTTGAGCCATTATTCAATTTGGGGTTTTTCGTCTCTGTTGGAGATAAGGAGTACTTCTGTTTTCTCTTGATTGAGTTTTAGGTGGTTGATTGTGAGCCAGTGTTGAAACTCCATGAGCGTGAAATTTAATCTCCGGATGTCGTCGATGGAGGTGGTTTCCAGATATAGCTGCGTATTATCCACATATAAGTGGAAAGGGATGTTAGAATTCCTGAGTAGTGTGGTAAGGGGTTCCATGTAGATGTTGAAAAGCTGATGGGAGAGCACTGACCCTTGAGGGACACCTCTATTGACTGGGTGGATGTTGGACTCAAAGTTTTAAATTTTTATTCTTTGTGAGTGGTTGTGAAGAAAGAAGGAGAACCAGTGGAGGACTGTTTCTTCAAGACCAGCCCTTTCTAGGAGGACCTTGAGGAGCAGAGAGTGATCGACTGTATCGAATGCGGCCGATAAGTCTAGGAGGATGAGAAGGCAGCGTTGATCCGAGTCCAGTGACTTGTGTAGATGGTCTAAGACATTTAGGATTGCGATTTCGGTGCTGAAGCCTTTTCTGAAGCCTGATTGGTGGGGATCTAGGAGATTGATGCTATCCAGGTGTTGGGTCAGCTGAGGGAGTACACATCTTTCCAGGATTTTGGACAGGAGGGGTAAGTTTGATACAGATCTAAAGTTGTTCATATCCTCAGTGTCAAGTCCTGTTTTTTTCAGTAGTGGCGTGACTTGGCCTACTTTGAGGCAGTCTGGTATAATTCCAAAGCTCACTGAGCTGTTAATGATCTTGCACCATAGCAGGGCTATCTTCAGGTCCTTGGCCAGACGCGGGGGCAGCTGGTTTTGAGCATGGGATGAGGGTTTAGCAATGATCTGGAAGGGGTGATCTTTTTTTATATTTCAGGGGGGCAAGGTGGTCCAGGGTGAGCGTCAGATTGGCGTTTTAGAGAGAGGTAAGTTCAGTAGATGAGAGGTGATTAGTAGAGCTGGGGAGGAGCGAGCTTATCCTTTCTTCTAGGTCAGACCTAGGGATCTGAGCTGTGTTCCTGGCCCATTTGTGGGGGTCCTGCTTGGGGATTTGAGTTTGGACCATTTGGTTGATGTGGAAGAGAATGATGTGGTGGTCTGACCAGTCTACGGGAATGATGTGTTCAATGGAGATTGCGTTGTTTTCGGTAATGATTGCGTCCAGGATTGCTCCTCTATGGTGTGTTTCTTCTGAGCAATGTTGGTTCAGATTATTTTCCAGAAGGAGGCTATTTAGTGATTGAATGAGCGGGCTTTTTGTTTCATTCCATTTTAGATTGAGGTCGTCAAGAATTATGTTGTTGGAGTTACCAAGTGCGCAGTGGACAATCATGTTGGAGAGGTGTTCCCCAAATTCGTTGGAGTTGCCTGGAGGGTGGTATAGGAGATGACAGAGTAATGGCCTGTTAGAGCATGTTTTGATGTTGACTGAGAGACATTCAAAGAAGCTATGCAGGCAAGAGGTAATTTCCGTGATTGCGATGGTACTCCTGTGAATAATTGCTATGCCCCCGCCCCTAGGCACTTGTCTATCTTTATTGATCATTGTGAATCCGGGAGGTACCAGCATGTCCATGATAGGTGCATTTGGCGAGCGTTTTTCAGGTTATTGTTGTACTGTAAGAATGATGAAATCATGCAGACATGAGCTTGAGAGGAGGGTATACTGAGAAATAGAAGGCGTGCAGAGAATGGAAGGTAAGAAGAGGGTCCCTGGAAAAAAGACAGGAGAACTATGAAGCAGGGTAAGTCAATGTCCGGCTTTCATGCAGGGTTTTAGAAGTATCGTGGGAGAAGGCTTTCTGGGATATTAAGCAGTGAGAGGATGTAAGATGTAGAAAAAAGCTAAATTAAACATAGTGATCCATATCCATGGCAGAATTCTTAAACCTGAATCTGAGTGTACACATCATTTAACCATTAAGAGCTCTCGCCTGTTATGTACCGATTCTAGGACAGCCCTTTTAAACATTTTCTGGAGAATCCCAACCTTGGTGCATGGTCCCCTCACTGCATATTGGGCGCTGGTACTGAAACAGAAAAGGTCTCATTTAAAGATCTTTCCTCACTATTCTGTAATTAAAGTTTTTTTCACGTACTAACCAAAAATGAGTTACCATGTAGTGGCTGAGAGTTTTGCATTAAAGAGTAGCTGAATTTATACTCTGTTTTGTCACCTAATTCCATCCAAGTGTATGTTGTGCATGTTTGTGCATGTGGCCATTATAGTATATCCATTGTACATATAGGCAAAGCAGAGTAATGGAGACCTGTGTGTCCAATTTTGAAAGCCCTTGACCTGTTTCTGTGAATAGAAAATGGAAGTGTAGAGATGTAGGAGGAGCCCTAGAAAGTGAAGTGAGGGCATAGGGGTCAAAGCTCCTATAAGTCTTCAATTTGGTCCTTTTGCTGAGAGAGACTCCTGACTAATCTTTCTGTAGCACTGCCACTTGGTTTATGGTGGAGGTGAAGATAAAAAGAAGTGTAAAAAAACCCAAGACAACAGGCCTTCTCCAGCTATGCACCCGGGACCTGGAGCAATATGTCCATATCCATCAGGACCTACGCAGCACCACTCCAATTTAGGAAATGTTTGAAGAAGCGCCTCTTTAAAGACCAATATGTCACAATACATTGACTCTTCACAAACTAGCTACCTCGCCTTCACTTGTTGACGTTATTGTTGTCTTTGGCGCTGCGCCATGCCCCACCACCTTTTCGGTAGTTTTGCACTATAGAAATAACAGGTACATGTACGGGCATATGCATACTGCTGCGCTGACCTCTATGACATTGAAATTTAGTGACCCATCTAGATGTTAAGTTTATGACAATGGTCTCGATTGTAAGTGCAGCATGAAACTGAGATACCCGCGGAAAACAAGAGGTTTTGCTAGGGCCTGGTACTCAGAGTTCACAC
The DNA here is from genome assembly GCF_964263255.1 of Lissotriton vulgaris. NCBI lineage: Eukaryota > Metazoa > Chordata > Amphibia > Caudata > Salamandridae > Lissotriton > Lissotriton vulgaris. The sequence continues at coordinate 1,019,084,010 of NC_141691.1, read as the reverse complement.
TAATGATTGCACCTTTCTGTCTTACCTTGACAGACTTCGCAAGGTGAAAAGCAAAGCTTCCAGATTTCAGGGAATTTTATACTGAGTAGGCATGTGTTTACTACATTTGATAAACATTTCCCCTTCAAGTATCAATACTTGAGTGAAGTGAATACCCAGACCTATTCACTCAGATCGAATTTAGGTCCTATGCGAATAAGCACCACTGTAGCAAAGGTCAACCCCGAACACTATAGGAGAATTGGATATCCAGGGTTGTGACGCCTAAACTTGCGACAACTGGAAATACGTAAAAATACTGATGTACAGGTAAGAGCTGTGGGGCTGGGTGAGGTGGATTTCGGCAGGGGACGATGAGTGAAAATGTATTATTTATTTAATTTTCCCTTGTGGTCGTCTGTCGAATCCCTCCCCAACCCGGCACAACCACTCTTAGCGGCACGGGCTATGGCTGGATTTACCACAGAACCAAGCGTGATTCAGTGTCACGAAAAAGCCTTAAATCTAATTTGCTATTTACTACCCCGGATAAAAAAAATCGAATCTCAAATATGCACGTTTCTGAAGGAGGCTATACATGGCTACAATCCTGGAGCTCTCTTACACCGAAGAATTTCAACAAGCAGGTACAGCATCTTTTGTGGTTGGCTACTCGTTTCAGTTTTTATTGCAAACAAACATTTTTGTCCAGGGGATTGTATTACTCTCGTTGACTCCTAAGCCTTTATTGCATACAGTTTGACTGAAAAAAATGCTATCCCCGTCACTAAACAAACAGAAGCCAGACTGGGGAAACTCAATCTAGCAGGCAAATGTGATTTTTCTTCATCTCGTCATTATGATTTATATCCCGAGATTTTAAATATTTCCATAATACTGTGAATCTTCCACGGCTATATAAGGTCTGAAACAGTCCGTTTATCATGGGCAGTGCTTTGTGTCTCAGTGCACTGCCTAAGTAATTAATCACAGACGAAAACATAAAAGCAATGTTTATTTGCATTGCTGTGATATCATCTTGTTATTAAGTACATGTCAGAAAGAATTGCAACGAAATAATAGTTACAAAACTCATTTTCTGTTTAGTAAGAAAGACCTGAATAGACTACAAATTTGCAATTGTAGAACATTCAAAAAGTAAAGTGAAATATTTATTAAAATGCAATATTAAAATAACATGCCATGTTGTTGCCAACTTGCGTTAAAGGAAAAAATGAAAAAGTTATTTATAAACTGTCTTTGATTTGTTTAATTTAGTGTGAATTTATTTTTAAGTCACTGTGGAAACCAAACATTAGTCTTGGCATGAAAACATGTCATATTGAACTCAATAGAGAACACTTCATCAAGTTGTAATGAAAAACCTGTATTTAGGGCTCGTGTGCTAGGTCAGAAAAAACGCACCCCTCTACATTGTATACCCAATTAATTATCAAATAAAAATCATTAATCTGTACTCGCAGAGTTGTAGCTTTACAACGTTTTGCAATTCACGTACCTATTCAAATTGTGGCACTTGCATATTCAGTGCGTGTTCAGGAGAGCCTTTTATGCATTTCTTGTTATGCCAATTGATTGGCATTTCTGCCCATGTGATTTTAGCAGAGGCCGTCACCATAACGGCAGACAGCGACCCGGAAAAACTGGTTTGGGCTTCTGCAGTGCGCCCATCAAACGGCTACTCCTCCCTGGAAAGAGCGCAAAACTACCTGGCCAATGGGTGGCCGGGTGATGTTTTTGAAACGCCCTCGCCCCCTCCCCCCCACTCAATGGATGGACGTCGCCCCATGCCAGGAGGGGACAATGTGGGGCTATAAGCACACAGCCATCCCAGCACAAGTTACCGTTGGAAGCTGGGGGCGGTGCGCCCAAAAACTTTTGTTGGGAAATATATGTGAAGAACGCCATGCTTGGCAGTTTGGAGTAGTATTCAGTTCAAGGAAAGAGATGCACACCTGGTCATCTACATTTCATTTAAGTCTTTATCATTTAACTCGTGAATGTGCACACATGAAAGGAATCCACAACCGTTGTAATTTGGGCGGGACTACCTAAAGAATCGAACAGAAAATTCACTCGCACCAGAAGTGTATCGCACACGCTGTGAAAACAGGGAGACGCGATTTTAAACATTTATGAGATGCACTAAACATGGTAAGCGTAAAATAGCATTTAGCGATGTGTAGCACATAGTGGGCAAAAGCTCAGAGTATCGGAGAAGAAATTCAAGTGGGAGAGTGATTTAAAAATGGGAGCATTAAGTGTTGAATTAGCTTAAAGTTTCATTGATGGTTACAATATGAATGATGTTAGTGATGAAGTACTAAATTGGTTAGCTAAAATTGTTTTTTATACTTATATTTATAGATGCCCCTGAAGAAGGAACTGTACTTTCCGAAATGCATTGGGCCATTTTAATAAACAGTACGGGATGTGGAACCCACTTTGGACTCCCGAGCCTTTTTGAAGCAGATTCGTTCACAATTGAGTAAAATGAATCGATTAACACTTGAGATGAAATGAACTAAAATGGTTGAAATAATGATGAAGTAACAAGAGAAAAGCGGAGAAAATATTGATTCCCTGGATTCAATGTAAAACATGGCAGTGCAAACTGACGGAATCGGAATTGGAGATTTCTTGTGTAAAGTTTGGGAGTAGGCCCAGTGCGGAGGTTATAACTGATGTACAGTTATGCCCGCTGCAATGGTACATCATTTATGCAATAGCTCATAATTGTTTTCTCTACAGAGGAAATCAGTTACCCTGTGGTAAAACCCTGCTCGACATACATTCTTAGGGAAATTACATTGCCCTTTGTGATCCTGGAAACTGATTTACTACTGTCTTTGGAAAAATTACATACGTGACCATTTCCATGATGCAAAAAGGTCAGTGAAGGAGTTGAGGGTGCCAAAATACTCTCAAGCGTTTCAGTGTTGAGTTGGAGAAATGTTGCCAGGCATCTCTGGGAAACCCCACCTTGGAATGTCTAATACTGCACCATTTGCGGGCAAACACCCACTTGCTTCAAAGGCTTTATAGGTGTAAATTATTTTTTGTGAAACTCTTGCAAACATACCCCGGGTCATGTGTGCATGTTAAACAATACAATAGACTGAGCAAAAATGTATTTAAAAGCACTAAGGCAGAAATGTGTTTTTGTTGGTGAGCTAGGAAATGTGATTTAAAAGTAGAGAACATTCCTTTTGAGTCACCTCCCTGTGAGTATTGTCTTCCCCATGGACTGATCAGTGTGTCACTCGGAAGGTTATCCATGTTTTGTTAGCGGGTCACAATCCCACCCTTGGCTGTCCTGCCATTGATTTGGAACCTGTCATCCAGGAAAGATTGTCCCTGCTTTACTGCATTTTGATGATCATCCTTTAGAGCAGCTATTCCAGCTATTTTTAGGCTCTTTTTTCCTTTATTGCCATGCAAGGAATGTCTGTTGCCTTAGGCAAAATAAAAAGAAATGCAACATTTTAAAAAGAAATAGCTGATTCTACTAAGATATTTTTAGGGTTAGTGAGAGAACTGTTAAATGCCATGCCAAATGATGATTCAAAACAGTATGGTATTACATGGTCTCTTATCAGCTCCACAAGGGATCTGAGCATTGATAATGAGTGTAGTACCCATGCCCCCAACAATTTTCTTACCATACATGAGCAGCTAGACAGCATTAGGGAAAGTGGCCTTGATTTGAGCCCAAATGGCATCTGGATGCAGCTGAGAGAAGTCTTCGAACCCTGGGGGATACAACTATTTTAATCATTTATTGCAATCATTATAGTTGTGGTTTTTATACATGTAGTCATTTGGCTAATATTGTGCATCATGCTAAACTCCAAATTAAAGGTTCTACCAATACTTTTACTCTTGCTGCCAAACTTGTAATCAGGCCCCCAATAATGTATCTCTAATTGTGTCACGCACATACTCCTATGCATTATAGTATCGTTATTTTCACATATATGACCAAAATGTATCAATATTTTATAGTCAAATATGGATGTTGTTTTGCATTGGTTTACAATATCCTGTACCTTTTAGCATGCTTACTAATTTTTGCAGGTTCAAGTAGCTCAGAAATCATGATATTCAACGTTGTACGTTTGCACATTTCCAAGTACTGCAACCTCTGCCTGCCATATAGAACAAGATTTTAGAAGAACAATGAGCTCAGTATTGGATATATGAATCAGTCAATCAATCAATCATTGCATTTTTAAAGCGCACTACATACCTGTGAGGGTCTCAAGGCGCTGGGGGGGGAGGAAGCTGCTACTGTTAAAGGAGCCAGGTCTTGAGGAGTCTTCTGAAGGTCAGAAGGTTTTCGATCTGCCGTAGGCAGATGGGGAGGGTGTTCCATGTCTTGGCGGCGAGTTGGGAAAATAATCTGCAGCCGGCGGTCACTCTGTGGATGCGGGGGATGGCGGAGTGGGCGGAGCGGAGCTGGTGGGTGGCGGTGTAGAGGCTGAGCCGGCTGTTGAGGTATCCTGGACCAGTGTTGTGGAGTGCCTTGTGTGCGTGGGTGAGGAGTTTGAAGATTATCCTCTTGTTGACAGGGAGCCAGTGCAGTTCTCTCAGGTGCGGTGTGATGTGGCTTCGGCGTGGGATGTCGAGGATGAGGCATGCGGAGGCATTCTGGATGCGCTGGAGCCGTTTCAGGTGTTTGGCCAGGGCTCCTGCGTAGAGTGCGTTTCCGTAGTCCAGTCTGCTGCTGACGAGGGGCTGGGTGTCCGTCCTTCTCGTTTCGGGGGGGATCCACTTGAAGATCCTAAGAAGCATGCGGAGGGTGTTGAAGCAGGAGTAGGACACAGCGTTGGCCTGCTTCGTCATGGAGAGGGTAGAGTTGAGGATGACCCCTTGGTTGCGTGCGTGGTCATTGGGTGTTGGGGGTGTTCCTAGTGCAGTCGGCCACCAGGAGTCGTCCCAGGCCGAAGGATTGGATCCGAGGAGGATGACCTCCATTTTGTCCGAGTTTAGCTTCAGTCGGCTGTTCCTCATCCAGTTGGCGTCTGCCTTCATTCCTTCATGAAGGTTGGTCTTGGCGGTGTGGGGGTCCTTAGTAAGGGAGAGGATCAGCTGGGTGTCGTCGACATAGGAGATGATATTGAGGTTGTGCGACGTGGGCGAGCAGTGCCATGTAGACGTAGAACAGCGTTGGGCTGAGAGATGTGCCTTGGGGTACGCCGCAGATGTTCCCAGTGGCTTCGGAGCGGGAGAGGGGGGCGGACGCTCTGTGTTCTGCCGGAGAAGAAGGAGGAGGTCCAGTCCAGGGCCTCCACTTGGATTCCGGCGTCGAAGAGGCGTGTTCGTAGTGTGCAGTTGCAAACTGTTTCGAAGGCGACTGACAGGTCCAGAAGGATGAAGGCCGCAGTTTCTCTGTTGTCTAGCAAGGTCCTGATGTCATCGGTGGCAGCAATGAGGACAGCTTCGGTGCTATGGTTGCTGCGGAGCCCGGACTGGGACGGGTCCAGGATGCTGTTCTCCTCGAGGAAACTGGTCAGTTGTTTGTTGACGGCCTTTTCAATGACCTTCGCTGGGAACAGGAGCAGGGAGATGAGTCGGAAGTTCTTGAGGTCTTGGGGTCCACCTTGGGTTTCTTGAGTAAGGCGTTGATCTCTGCATGCTTCCAGATCTCCGGGAAGGTTGCTGTCTCAAAGGAGATGTTGATGGTTTTCCGTAGATGGGGTGCAACGGTGCTGCTGGCTTTGTTGAAGATGTGGTGTGGGTAGGGCTCTTACAGGGATCCGGAGTGGACAGTGTTCATGATCTTGATAGTGTTGTCATCGTTGATGTTGGTCCAGCGAGCTGGCGGTTGGTGCAGGTGGTGATCGTGGGAGTAAGGGTCTCTGTGGTTGCCGGGGTGGCATTGAAGTTGTTGTGATGTCTGCGATCTTGCAATGCAAGGTGGCCAGCTAGTCGCACAGGTCTTGTGAGGGTGGGATGTTGTTTGTGTTGCAGCTGGGGTTGGAGAGGTCCTACACGACTTTGAAGAGCTCTTTACTGTTGTGTGTGTTGTTGTCTAGGCGGTCTTTGAAGGAGGTCCTTTTGGCAGATCTGATGAAGTGGTGGTGTCTGTGGGTGGCATTCTTGTGGGCTGTGTAGCTTTCTGGAGTTTGTTCACGGGTCCAGTTTTTTTCTAGTTTTCGTCAGGTTCGCTTAGAGGTTTGGAGGTCTTCGGTGAAGCAGCTGGCTTTCTTGCTGGTGTGGGTGTTGGAGGGCTTCTTGAGTGGAGCGAGAGTGATCCACTGTCTGAGGTTGTGAGCGGCGGAGTCGGGGTTGGTCGAATCTGCGGGCGGGCTCCGGGCGTGGGTGGTGGAGAGCTAGTCTTCGGTGACTTTGCTCCAGCGGCGGCACGGCATCTGTTGGGTGCGGTGGTGCATGGTGGGTTTCCGGAAGGTGAAGTGGATGCAGCGGTGATCGGTCCAGTGGAACTCGGTGGTGTGGTTGAAGGAGACGTGGGAGCTAGCGGAGAAGATGAGGTCAAGCGTGTGGCCAGCTGAGTGGGTGGGTGTAGTGATGAGTTGTCTGAGTCCGAGGTTGGCGAGGTTGTCCATCAGGGTGGTGGAGTTGGTGTCGCTGTTGTTCTTCAGGTGGAAGTTCAGGTCCCCGAGGAGAATGTAGTCCGTAGAGGTGAGGGCGTGTGTGCTGATGAGGTCGGTGATGAAGTCGCTGAACTGTGCTCAGGGTCCGGGGGTCTGAAGATGAGGGTTCCTCTGAGGGTGGTGTTGGGGTCGGTGTGAATCTGGAAGTGCTGGTGTTCGGCGGTGCTGAGGGTGTCGTCAGTGTTGGTTGAGACTTTGAGAGTGTTCCTGTGAATGATGGCCTACTCCATTGGTACAGTCCCTGTGGGTGATCTTATAGCCTTCCGGATGGCTATGGCGGTGTCAGATGCCAAAGAGGGGTTCAGCCAGCTCTCCATCAGGAAGGCGATGTCTGGGGTGTTGGAGTCCAGGAGGTCCCAGAGTTCCACGGCGTGTTTGCGTGCGGAGCGTGTGTTGAGAAGGATGCATCTGATGTAGTTGGGTTCTTTGGTAGGTGGGTTGGCGGGCCGGATGCTGGTTAAGCTGCAGTTCCGGCAGGGGAAGGATCCTTGTGAGAGCTTCGGGCGGCCAGGCAGCAGGTGCGTGATCGTCCGGCGTTGAATGAGTGGAGGGTGCTGGAGTTGTAGCAGAGGCGGGCGTTGTGGAGTTCGCCGGGTCCAGGGGTCCTGGGGCTGGGTGCGGTCCAGGATAGCTCCTTCAGCTACCTCAGGTAGTAGATACTGCTACCTGTCCATTAGATAATGTTTGCTGACAGTAACATGTTTCTGTAGTAGTAGTAACATAAGTTAATTGTATTAATCAAAAAATTACAACAAGAAATATAAAACATCACAATCAGCACAAGTATAAGGTGATCTGTAAAACTTCTAGAATCATGATTTTTTAAAATCAAAGTATAAAAGCAATTAGCATGGATCTGGGCACAGATGGGTTCAATTCAGAATATACAGCAATTTTTTTTTTTTTTAAATATATTTTTATTGCAGGAATTAGTAAATCGTTACAAAATCGACCAGCATTATAACACAAGCAATATCAGCGAAATACAACCCTCTGTCCCCGCACCGTAAGTTCCGTACACAGCCTTCCGGCCCACAACCCTGGGGTCAGGCAGCGAGATTCAATGGGGGCTCAGAAGGATGTCAGAGCTGGTCCGGATGATCCACTGTCCGTCATCTGCTTTTCCGAACAAGCCTATAAACCCAAAAGAAAAACCCCCACCCTCAAAATACTACTAACCAAAGTAAATCCCACCCAACCCCGCCATCAGCGCCTGAGAACAACCGCAACAGGATCTGCTTCAGAATATACAGCAATATAGTTAAATCAAAAAGTTAATGCTTTATAAGCCTGGTCCAAGAATTTCATTGGCATTATTTTTGCACTGTTGTCCCTGACACTATCACAGTTTCAGGGAGCCTCTACTGTTGATCATATTTTGGCTTTATAAAAATCACTGGCAGATACTTTTTATTAAATACAAGAGTTTTGGACAATGCACAAATGTACAGAAACCTATGATTTAAAATCAATGTATAAAAGCAATTTGCTTGAATCGAGATACAAATGAAGGCAAATCAGAGTATAAAAACAATTTACTTAAATCACAAAATTAATGCTTTGCAAGCCTTGTCTAAAAATATAATTAGCATTATTATTGCACCGTCGTCCCTGACACTATCACAGTCTTGAATCAAAATACAAGGGACCCCGAGTACATGGATACCAGCAGGGGATCTCGGGACAAAACTGGCAGCAATCAACCCTCAGAGCGAGGGAAGAAGGTGTCACCTGCCAATGGATACTGACTGATTTTAAGATTGACATCGGTCTCCTGAGGCGGAAAGCCGGGAGCGCTAAGACTCATTTTTAAAATTTACTTGTGATACTGTGTACTTATTTCCACTTATCCTTTTCACCCTTGGCACTCTGAACAGCGGTAGCGCTGCAACGAACACCCCCCAGCTCCTTCGCCAATTTAGAGGGCGAGGCGCGTCCTGAGACACGCCCCCTCTGCTTGGCACGCCCCCTACCAGGCGTATAAATAAAGCGCCGTCGCTTTACAACCTATTGACATCGGTCTCCTGAGGCGGAAAGCCGGGAGCGCTAAGACTCATTTTTAAAATTTACTTGTGATACTGTGTACTTATTTCCACTTATCCTTTTCACCCTTGGCACTCTGAACAGCGGTAGCGCTGCAACGAACACCCCCCAGCTCCTTCGCCAATTTAGAGGGCGAGGCGCATCCTGAGACACGCCCCCTCTGCTGGCCACACCCCCTCAACGCCCTGACTCCCCCGCATAAAGCATGTGCCTGGGCAGGACCCGCAGCGGGAGCTCCGTTTGCGCGCCGAAGGCGCGCCTAAGGCAAGCCCGTCTGTGCCCGTCCGTGCCACGGCCGGGCCCAGGGCCGGACACGCTGCCCAACCTAAGGTACGTACCGATCAACTACCTACCTATACCCGAGCTGACCTACTTGCCCTTAATCACAACACTAATCACTGTCTCAACATCATTAATGCCGAGACATGGTTAGGACCCGTATGCTGCCACCATTGCAGAACTCTCCTCACCCCGGTAAAACAGTTACCTAACATGAATAACGCAACTTCGCTTCGAGGAGCCTTGATCAACGCAAGGTCCATTTGCAAAAATAGTGAGCACATCCATGACCTCATTACGGAAAACGACATTGACATGCTCTTCATAACCGAAACATGGCTTAAACCATGGTGCAACCCGATCATAGCCCTAACTGTCCCCCAAGGATACCTCATTCAGAGGATCGACAGACAAGAACTCAGAGGTGGTGGCTTGGCCATCATCCATCGAGACTCACTTAAATGTACCACCATTGAACTCCCAGACGTAAAAGGGGCAGAAAGCATGGGTTTCTGCATCCGACTAAATGAGGAAAATACCTTCGCGGGAGCCCTCATTTACCGCCCCCCAGGACCCCAAAACGGTTTCTTCGAAAGTTTCGAAGATGCTCTCAGCACTTTCACCCTAAAATACGCAAATTTCACCGTTTTGGGTGACCTAAATTTTCACCTAGACAAACCCAACGACCCCAACACCATATGGCTCAACGACTTGACAAATATTCTAGGACTGAAAATATTGACCAAATTGCCCACGCATAAAGCAGGCCATATACTAGACTGCATTTGCACCAATACCCAAACCTTAACCGTCGAAGACCCGCTGATCCAAACATGGACCGACCACTGACTAATTCCTTTTAATCTAACCACCAATAAGAAAAGGTCTAACACCGTCAACCAAAAAATCGAAGTCCCTATGCAAAAAGACTGGAAAAAGCTTGCCAATTCACCAAATCTCCTGCTCACCGCAGAGAAATCTAAACCTTCACTGTCTGGAGACACAGAATCCGACTACAAAATATTTTGCAACTGGATCTCGGAGTGCTGTGGTCCGGCCAACTCAGAGAAAGTTAGAAAAAAGCAGAATAGAAAATCAGCACCCTGGTTCTCCCCCGAAATAAAAGCTAAACGTACAGAGATCAGATCTCTCGAAAAGAAATGGCGTCAAAACTATGATCCAAAGGAAGCTCTTGCCTATAAAACCGCGAGAAAAATATATCACTCCATGATAAAAAACGCCAAAAAAGACCATTTTCTTCAAAGAATTAATCGGTCCAACAACAACCAGAAACAAATCTTTAAAATTGTTGACGAGTTTATGAACCCCAGAATCCTCAGGCAAGAAATACCACCCTCATTAGCTCTCTGTAACGACATAGCTGACTATTTCGAACAGAAAATACTTAAACTTACTTCAGACTTCCCTGACCCTCCTGAACCCCCCCCCTATTACGCAACGTTACCAATCAACAACAAACCCCAGTTGAAAAATGTTACTCCCATCAGTCTCGACGAATCCCGACAAGCAATCTTCTCCAGTAAATCAGGCTCCCCGTTTGACCCATGCCCCCCAATGCTGCTCCACACTCTGGTGGACACGGTAAACCCAGAAATAAACTCCATTACAAACTCCTCTCTGTCTACTGCAGCCATTCCGGTTGAATGGAAGCTCGCGGCAGTCAAGCCTCTGCAGAAAAAGCCCCTACCTGACCCCAGCACGCTTTCCAACCTTCGCCCCATCTCGTTGCTCCCACTACTGTTTAAACTGACTGAAGCGGCAGTCAATAAACAGTTGACAAAACATCTAGAGGAAAACCACCTACTCCACCCTAACCAGGCTGGTTTTAGGGCAAAACACTCCACGGAGTCAGCCCTCCTACATACTGTAGAGACCCTCAAGATGGCACTGGACCAAGGGAAAAAGGCCGTCCTGATCCTGCTCGACCTGTCGGCGGCCTTTGACACGGTCTCACACCCCGTGTTGATAGGCCGCCTGACAGAGTCAGGGCTAGCAGGAACCGCCCTCGAATGGCTGAAAAACTTCCTATGCCATAGGAGACAAGTAACCGTGCTAGGAAACTACTGTCGGATGAAAAAACCATAAAAACAGGGGTACCACAAGGCTCAAGCTTGAGCCCGGTTTTGTTCAACCTCTATATGACCCCCCTGATAAAACTCATCACTTCCTTTAACATCAGCACGATATCTTACGCTGACGACACCCAGCGTATCCTAGTACTGGATAACAACTCCTCCAAAGCAGAGGAAAATTTACGTAACTGTCTGACGGCAACCTTTGATTGGATGCGAACGAACCACCTCAAATGTAATTCAGGTAAAACTGAAATCCTCCCTTTCGGCCAAAACAACCTCTTTTCCCCCTCCAATTGGTGGCCTCAAGACGCCGAAATTCCCCCTAATACCATCACGTCGGCTCGTAACCTAGGGATAAGGTTTGATGAAGCCTTATCCTTTAAGCAACAAGCAGGTACAGTAGCAGGGTCCTGTTTCAATATCATTAAAGGTCTTAGAAGATTCTTTGACCTCCTTCCCCTAACAGCTAGAAAGACTGTGGCAGTAGCCCTCATCACATCTCGCTTAGACTACTGCAACAGCATCTATGCAGGCTCAAACAGAGCTGTTCTGCACAAGTTGCAGATGGTTCAAAACGCCGCCGCCCGCCTGGTGCTAAGACTACCCAGGAAATCATCTGCCTCAAAAGCACTCAAAACCCTGCACTGGTTACCCATCCACAAAAGAGTGCTATTTAAAATCCTGCTCATTACGTTCAGAGCCTACCACCAGTCAGGACCAACATACCTGTCCCATAGGTTTGGAAGATACACTCCCCCACGATCACTCAGATCATCCAACCTAAACCTACTCGCAGTCCCCAAATTCAGATTAACCACAAAAGGTGGAAAATCCATCGGAGTACTGGGAGCTAAAGCTTGGAACAAGCTCCCACCACAAATGCGCCTGATCCATTCCGAAAAATTGTTTCGTAAAATGCTCAAAACATGGATCTTCAAAATCGAAGACTCACTCTGCTTAGTGTTAATCTAAACCACACTTCATTCATAGACCAGGATCTATAAATAGGACCTACCTAAGCAGCATCCCTACCTCTTCTCTGTCGGGACAGTGATGTCTAGCGCCAAGATGCTCCCTGGAGTGTAAGTGCGCTCTATAAAAACCTATTCACATTCACATTCACATTCACATTCACATTGGATGTGACTGCGTCTCTTAATAATAAAAGGTGAATTTGGGTTGTCCAGGGAAGAGAAATACAATTTTTAATATCCAACCAACAATGAATACATTAAAGATAAATGAAGATTACGGTTTATTTGAAAGTATAAACATAATTAAAAAATGTAGAATTCAAATGAATTTTATTAATATTAATAATCTTTTTTTCTTCTCATAATTGAGCATGGAGCAAAAGGAGTGACACATGAGATACACAATAGACATATAAATCAGTTTCACAAAAAATTATCAAAGACATAAATAGAGAATCTCCCTCCCCACTACATAGAGCTCATCTAAAACCATAAACTCAAAGACATGAGCATGAACTTCCAACAGTCACACCATCTCATACATTCCACATTCTCACATATCCAGTAAAACAGATTACACACAAAGAATAGACAGAAACCAAATCAGGAGTATGTACTAATAGTGGAATGTTGACAAGAGTGCATCCAGTTGGTACTTACTGGTATATACCACTATGTGGTTTCTGTCCTGCATGGTGCCGACGCACATTTCGGTGCTTGGTTAACTCTTAGCCTTCACCTTCCCTAGGGCACTAGTAGGTGGGTAATCAAAAAAGAAGCACTATGGAGGGAGGGGGAATTGCACAAGAACAAAGTAGACTGAATGAAAAAATAACACAGCCACTTCTCGAATCAGGAGCTCCGTTTGCATCTACAAAGTAAATGGGGAAATATTAATATTAATAAACATAGAAGGGTCTCCCCTAGTAGCACATAACCTAGTACAAATCTAATGGATAGTGAAATTAAAAAAACTTTTCCAGTAACTTCACTGGTGCTGACAGAAAGATGTGTATATAGTAGAAGAGAGAAATGGATACCACTGAGTGTTCCGGACTGATAGCTGGGCCGATCAAAGACCTGTGTAATGAGCCATAATAGAGAAAAACCAAAAAGTACAGTAAAAAGTGAATCCATGCAAACAAAGGATAACCAAGGACAGAACATAAAAAATAAGGAATCAGATGTGCTGAAAGGATATAGAGGTACCTAAGCAATGTATGAAAAATGTAACCGCATGCACTTACTTTAGGTCCAATCGCATGATGTCCTAAGAGCCACACTCCAAAAGTTTGTCACGGAACTAGATAGAATACGTAAGTCCTTATTTAATTACTGGGAGTCGAAGTACCCGGATATGGCGGTTTATCAAAAATTGGAATCTGTAACACAAAAAGCGGGAGGTGACATAACCATGCTGAATCTAACTGGGCAGAAGATAAACTTAGATGGAGTATACAGAGAACCCATGTCTCTGGATACCAAGGGGCGTACCCCTGTCAAAAGTAAATGGCTACCTTGGTTATTAAGGGGGTCCGAGTAGATGAAACGACATGGATATCCCAAGAAGCAATGATTTCTCAACAGAGGTGGAACAAATATCCAAAGAATGTTCAGAACTAACAGCTAGAAGGCAGCCAATGTGGAAGGGCTGACCAATAGGAAAGCCGTACATGTTTTAGGGCTGAAAAAAAATCGAACAAAAGCAGAGTTATAATATCAAAATAAATATCTGGGTAACCCTCCCCGTCATAGTTCCCTCCGTGTGACTCAGATAGATCATGTTTAAAATCTTGTAAATACCCGCTCAACACACTGCAAGTCAATTTGTTTTCTCATATGGATTGTTTTAATTCATTCGCAATCACTGATCTTTCCTTCTGTCAGACATTTTCTATCACCAGTGCCTGCACTTGACAATTTGACTATTCAAGCAGGTTTAAAGTAATAATGAGAAGAAGAAGCATCTATATTATCTTGTACGAGGGGAGGGAGCTGGAAATGATTTAATTCAGGTGTGGGTGTGGAGTGTAAAGCATTGAAATGAAACAGAGAGGGGAAAGCTGGGAGATCAGGGACAGTTATGTGAGAAGGGACGAATGAAGCATGAACTGCATATGAAGGATATTGGAATAGAGATGAAAAGCCTAAAGTGCAGGAGCTGCTTATGGTGGACATACAAATGAATTAAAGGGAAATGCGGTTTCGGATCTCTGACAATATTGACCTACAAATATCGACTTACACTAGTCGGAATTTTGATATTGCATTCAAAAATATCACCTTGCTATACTTAACTATTAAAATAACTAGTACTGAACACACAAAGTTAGTTTATAATAAAATCAGTTTTACATATATATCGATAACAAAAATATTAGAAACACTAATATCATTGCCTATGAATAAACATGTAACATATCAAAAATATAGAATAATAAAATACCAATCACAATGTTATAGTCAACATAACGAATAGATCTTAATCACTACACCCAAAAATACACAATTAACTTAAAACAATTACTCCAAATAAACCCACAACTTATAATAAACAACTATAATAATAAAAATATATTACATTAACAAAAAATTAAACAAACACAAACAAATGTAAACCCAAAACATATATATATATAGAAAAATACCCAAACAATTATTATTACCTATAAACATATAAAAACATCTACTGTGGCAGGAGAATGGGTGCACAGAATAATGTCCTTGTAGACCTGCAAATCCATGGATTTTCACAGAAAGAGTCATCTGTCCCACTAGTAGCCCTGGTAGCTGTTACATGGATAATATGAAGCACGGTGACTGAGATGATCTCCTAACCTGATACTTCTTTCCATTGAACCAAAATGTCAATGTCTGTCTGTCAACAACAAATGTCCCCTTATTCATACAAATCTGTTGATACTTTTCTAATAGTGTTGTTTCCACTGTACAGGCCTATTGCACATCTGAGACATGAACATTGTAGAGAGTGGGTTATTTCGAAGAGATTTAGAATTGTGAATCATCTGCTTGGCTACAATATTTCCTATCACACAACACATACATGAATATGTTAATTGTCATCACAGTTACAGTGCCTGGTGGCAAAAGGGTTGTCCTGTGATAGCAGTACAAACCACACAAATGTATGCTGACTTACTATGATACTCAAATAAGTGGTCCACATGTCCACACAGCCCCCAGAAAGGTAGCTCTCAGTGTCACCCATACCAATCCTTACCTTGTGAGCTTAGTCTTAGGATGTTGTGTATACTATGCTTCTTGATTCTAAGAACCAAATACCTCAATGCAATGGGCCTGGCAGCATAGGTGTCTGAACAGGTATGCACAGGTAGTTTACCCTTCAGACAGCCCAAATGGTGTGTTGTATGTCATGGTACCTCACATCACATTCTATGCAGGATGGGCCTGGCCTACATTATGTTAGTGGGCTGCCTCAATCAGTGTAGGTCATGACCAGGGTTGAGGTTAGTTGTTCGATGACCACAAATGTGGGTATCCATGCTTCGGTTATGCATGGCATTTGACATGGACACATGTAACATCATGACTCTTGATGAAGGCTTGTGGTAGATATCAACGTAATATGTATCAATCTGGCAGTTATCCTCAAACTTCCAGTTACAATCTGTTTATACATCTATTGCATTCATACATGTTAACGCCCATCAGAAGAAGGCCATTTGGAACACCATTGCAGAGAAGGTGCAGACACCGGCGTAGTCCCCACTGCAGAAAGAGGTGGGAGGACCTGCCGCACCGGACCCGGAAGATCATGGAGGTCCAGCTGGGAAAGTCATCCCAATGTGAAAGGGGCACATGCTGGGCCCTGACCACCTGATGGCTCACATACTGGTGGTGGCCTACCCGAACTTTGATGGACAATTGAGGTGACAAGGGGGTAAGTCCAGGCCAGAGTCATACATGTTACTTTGCCAACTTTGTGTGTTAAAAGCAGGCAATTCCAAACCAAGGTTAGTGGTGGCCTATGTGCCACACATAAAATGAATCATTGTTAGTGTAAACGTGGTAATTGGTGCATACTGCTTTGCTGTGTCTATTGTCTTTCTGACTTGGAAGACAGTAGAGTCATGTCCACATATCATCTTCTCCTTTTGATCAGACACTTGGCTGAATGAAATGAGTAATCATCTCATGTTGTCAGTAAATCTGGATGACATAGTACCACACAGGCAACTGGTCTTGCTTGTGTGAGGAGTGATGTTCCCTCACTTGGGGATCTTCATGTGGGTACATGGAGTCTTGTGCTGTGTGGATTAAGTCTATATATTTCCCAAAAGGGAACTTTATCAGCTAAATGTGATAAATTGATAAGCTAATTGTGCACAGCTTTCATTTGATTTTTCAGGTAGTGGACATATGATGTCATTTGGATTGTAAAGTATCACCAAAGTGCAATGAGGATTTGCATGTGACATGACGTCTGCCACAACACTAAGTGATTGTACATTGGTTTACCTCTTGACCTTCATGACATATTGAGGTGTCATGAGTAATAGTTAGATGGATTTCATTCTGGGGATTGTGTGAGCATTATGTAAATCTCACTTTTGGATCCATCCTATTTGGTTAGATCTTTTTACAACAGTATACAAGTGCCAAAGTATGCAAGGTGATCAACTATCCTAGTAGGGGCAGGAGGATGGAGTATAGAGTATTCCATCAATGCATTTAGGCCTGTTTGGATTTATGGCATGAGTAGACCTGCATGTTTGCAGGAATGTGCTACTGGTCAATTAGAAGCCTGTGGAGTAAACCATGAAGGTGGTGTGATATATAGATGTATTCAATATTTTCTGGTGATTTTTTATAGTCAGGTTTGAAAACGCAGTTGCAATAAACCCATTTTTCATGCAATTTCAGATACATCCACGGCAAGCGGAAGAAAATGTGCTAATATCAGTTGGAGACAGCTTATCACCGTGGTTCTGGACATGATATGTCAGACACCAAGGGACCCAGTGACCAGAAAAGTACAAAAAGTGCCCTGGAGGACATCAGCCAAAGCTCTACATTATCGGAGTCATCGTCTGGTTGACTCTTCCAAGTGGTGGTGGACCCAACAGGATCAGTTCCACCTTTAACCTTGTTCACCCCTCTAGTTCCATTGCCACCATCCCTGTTGTTCCCCCACAAGTTGGAAGTTCCCGCTCCTGTAAGACTGTCTTATGATTCCCAATGTACCACAATAGAGGCCTGGGTAGTCTCCTAACCTTTCACCTACATTTACCCTGCCATTGTACTGCATACCGGTTTTGGTGCTGACCTTTTACCTTGTTAGGTGCTCCATAAATGTTGTGTGGTTTTCTCCAAAAACTAACTTCATTTATCATGCATGAGGATTCTCTGAATCACAGCAGGATTACCATCTTCTGCATAATAACTGTGTGCAAGGTTCATCACTATCGTCATCCTCGACTGACATGACACAGCAAGGTAGAACCCCTGAGGGTACCTTTTGGGTATATAAGCACCACATCTTTGCTGGGCAAGGGAGAGGAGAAAGACGTCAATGCTGACATGATGCACTGAAGTTCCTGTATGCAGACACTCCAGTACACAGTGGTCTGACATCCCTCGAAGGATGTTCAGCTCGAGACCAAGACGGGGTCCTTCGTTCTCTCACATCAGGTAATGGGGTTGGCTCTATCCTAGGGGGGGGGGTTATTGGTGATTCACCTACATACATGACAGGTACACTTAGGTACATCTAGTTAGCATATTTATGTCATCTACTTATATGCCTGCATATATTCATTATTTTAAACACTATGGTAGAATTCTACCACCTAATTACTCTGTTGGTGCTTACAATCATACATATCTGTTTCTCTCTTATGACTGTTGCAGCACATGTTTTTTTACACTAGAAAGACGCTGGTTCAATAAATGCTTATTGAAAATGTTCCCATTGTTTATTCTGTGTATCCCTCTGAGACAAAAGTGAGCATGAGTGACTGAGCGAAAAAAGTACTGTACTGTTTCCACAATCCCCGAGGTGTCAGGGTTGTCATATTCAATAGTTGCCAGAAACTATTTGTTCCTTGGTAAGAGGGGTTCACAGTGGCACTGTGAGCTAGCTTGTTTACAGGGAAACACATAAGTTGAGGGTGTCTGGAATATCCTATATAGATTCATAGGAATTACACAACCTGGCCCACCAACATTGATTTGGTTCTTATTTAGTGGTAATATATGAGTAGTTCAGTTGTGCTGTTTCAGAGAACCCAACTCACATTGACCAAGAGACGTCTGGAGTGGAAAGGAAAAATATTGGCCACCCCTGAGCAGGCATATCCTATATATTGACTGTAGATTTATTCAAGGTTAAAGGATTATAGTTCCGTACATTGTGCATAAAACCTTATCTCATTTTCCTTGAAACTCTTTCAACAATGTGTGTCGAAGAAAACACTGTGTTACATGCAAATGCAGCAGGGAATGGGGAACAGGAAGGTGCTATAACCATTTCAGAAAATGTCAGAAATGCACTTTGTATAAAACTAGCCGAGTTTGGAGTCTCAGCATTAGGTGGGACTGTAATATTTGTGTTTGAGGCACACAAGTCATTCAGGACAGAGGTATGCTATTCATGGGTTAAATTCCCACTTGCAGATGTAAGCACTAATACATTTCATTCATACACTCCGGATGAAACACCGGATGAATAACTATTATCTTTATTTAATTTATATGCTTTTTAAATTACATAAAAATAAAATATACACATATATAAATAATTTAAAATTAAATAATATATTCTATATTTAATCAACACATTAAACTATTAAAAAAAAACATACATTTATTAACAAAATAAACACAACAGTAGTGAAAACATTTGATAGCGAGGGGGTACAAAGTACTATTCTTCTTCCAATGAGTGCAACAGTAGGGAAAGTGCTGGATAGCATAGGGGTAAAAATTACTATTTCCGCTCCAGTAAGTGCAACAGTAGGGAAAGTGCTGGATAGTGTAGGGGTAAAAATTACTATTCCCACTCCAGTGAGTGCAACAGTATGGAAAGCGTTGGATAACGTAGGGGTAAAAATTACTATTCCCACTCCAGTGAGTGCAACAGTAGAGAAAGCGCTGGATAGCGGAGGGGTAAACATTACTATTCCCAATCCAGTGAGTGCAACAGTAGGGAAAGCACTGGATAGCGTAGGGGTAAACATTACTATTCCCACTCCAGTGAGTGCAACAATAGGGAAAGCGTTGGATAGTGTAGGGGTAAAAATTACTATTCCCTCTCCAGTGAGTGCAATAGTAGGGAAAGCGCTGGATAGCGGAGGGATAAATATTGCTATTCCCACTCCAGTGAGTGCAGCAGTAGGGAAAGTGCTGGATCCCACAACAATAAAAAACAAAAACATCAATGTTTTATTAATTTCATTTCCAATATTAACATAATTAATATATACATTTAAATATATTATTATTAACAAAAGAATAAAAAATCATTAATTACAAAATTAATTAACACTATAATATCCACAACACACACCTACAATTAATTACACAATTACAAAATAATAATGACTAATTAATAAATGGAAAATAATGTAAAAATATTTAACAATTAATCAATAAAAAATTAATTACTTACCACCCTTCACACCATTTACACATATAAACACGACTACACAAACCTAAGAATAATTACACAATTACAGTGAATAATTTCTCAATAATTGATGGAAATTCATTTTTAAATATTTAATAATTAATCAATAAAACATTAATTACTTACCACCCTTTACACCATTTACACATATAAACACCACAACACACACCTAAAATTAATTAAACAATTAACATAATTAAATATTAATTGAAATTAAATAGCAACTAATTATTAAATTAGTCAATTAACACATGAAATATTCAATCAATTTTATATAATTAAATTACTTCCCACCTTATTCCCCTATAAACCCACAGCCCGCTATGAAACTAAAAACACAAAATCAAACTTAAAATGAATAAGTAGTAACATTTTAAAACATCTAATAAAATGGCAAACAATTCTCATTAAAAACATTAAAATACATAACATTATTAATATTTCAATATTTTTTTCAACTATATTTTTGTAAATGATGTTTAATGCGCCAATGTTTCTGAAATCGATATTACTTACCTGTCAGTCGATATTTTTGTCCACAATATTTTTGTTGTCAATATTTCTTCCCCACAATATTTTTGAAGCAATATTTATGTCCCTCCATAGTTATATGTCGATGTTCCTGCTCTGCACCCTTTGCCAATAGAAGACATATTTCCACTTCACAAGGAAATAATAAGACTTTACATGAATCTGACACAGTTCATCGTGAGAAGACTCACTCTTCAACCAACTAAAATTACCACAGCAGGTCAACTATCAGGAACTGCAACTAAAATTACCCCTCAAACACTGAATCAATCAATTATTCAGGATATTTGTAAAGCGCACTACATACAGTGAGGGTCTCAAGGCGCTGGGGGGATGAAGGGCGGGGGGGATGCTACTGATCAAAGAGCCAGGTCTTGAGGAGTCTTCGGAAAGCCAGTAGGTCTCGGGTCTGCCGTAGGTTGGTTGGGAGGGTGTTCCAGGTCTTGGGGGCGAGGTGGGAGAAGGATCTGCCACTGGCGGTTGTTCTTTGGATGCGGGGGACTGTGGCGAGGGCGAGTCCAGCGGAGTGGAGCTGGCGGGTGGGGGTATTGAAGTGAGTCCATTGTTGAGATATGTTGGGCCGGTGTGGTGGAAAGCTTTGTGTGGATGGGTGAGGAGCTTGAAGGTTATCCTCTTGTTGACGGGGAGCCAGTGCAGGTCACTCAGGTGGGGTGTGATGTGGCTGCGGCGGGGAATGTCAAGGATTAGACGTGCCAAGGTGTTCTGGATGCGTTGCAGCCGTCTCAGGAGCTTGGCCGACGTTCCTGCATAGAGGGCGTTTCCGTAGACCAGCCTGCTGCTGTCGAGGGCCTGGGTGACTGTTCGTCTAGTTTCGGTGGGGATCCACTTGAAGATCCTGCTGAGCATTCGGAGGGTGTTGAAGCAGGATGCGGAAACTGCGTTGACCTGCTTAGTCATGGAGAGGGTGGAGTCGAAGAGGACCCCTAGGTTGCATGCGTGGTCGGTGGGTGTTGGGGTACTTCCTGGTGTTGTTGGCCACCAGGAGTCGTTCCAAGCTGAAGGGGTAGAGCGTAGGATGAATACCTCCGTCTTATCTGTGTTCAGTTTCAGTCGGCTGATCCTCATCCAATCGGCGACGGCCTTCATTCCTTCGTGGATGTTGGTTTTGGCAGTGTGAGGGTCTTTGGTGAGGGAGAGGATAAGCTGGGTGTCGTCAGCGTAGGATATGATGTTGAGGTTGTGCTGTCGGGCAATGTGGGCAAGGGGTGCCATGTAGATGTTGAACAGAGTTGGGCTGAGGGATGAGCCCTGGGGTACGCCGCACATGATCTCGGTGGCATTGGAGCGGAAGGGGGTAGGCTGACGCTATCGGTTCTGCCGGAGAGGAAGGAGGTGGTCCTGTCCAGGGCCTTCTCTTGGATCCCGGCGTCGTGTAGACGTGTTCATAGGGTGCGGTGGCAGACCGTGTCAAAGGCAGCTGATAGGTCCAGGAGGATGAGGGCCGCGGTTTCTCTGTTGTCTAGCAGGGTCCTGATGTCGTCGGTGGCAGCGATGAGGGCGGTTTTGGTGCTATGGTTGCTGCGGAACCCGGACTGGGATGGGTCCAGGATGCTGTTCTCCTCGAGGTAGCGGGTCAGTTGCTTGTTGATGGTTTTTTCAATGACTTTCACCGGGAATGGGAGCAGGGAGATGGGCCAGAAGTTCTTGAGGTCCTTGGGGTCCGCCATGGGCTTCTTGAGTAAGGCGTTGATCTCGGCATGTTACCAGCTTTCCGGGAAGGTTGCTGTCTTGAAGGGGATGTTGATTACTTTCCGGGAATGGGGTGCGATGGATGTGCTGGCTTTGTTGAAGATGTGCTGTGGGCATGGGTCTAACAGTTATCCGGAGTGGATGGTGTTCGTGATCGTGCTGGTGTCCTCGTTGTTGATGCAGGTCCAGGAGAGCAGGCGGTTGGTGCGGGTGGTGGTCGTGGTGGCGGATGTCTCAGTGGTAGTTGGGGCGGTCGTAACGTTGAAGCTGTCGTGGATGTCTGCTATCTTGGGGAGGAAAAAGGTGGCCAGTGAGTCGCACAGAACCTGCAAAGCTGGGATGCCATTGGTGTTGGAACTGGGGTTGGAGAGTTCCTTCATGATGTTGAAAAGCTCTTTGCTTTTGTGTGCATTATGGGCATTCTTCCCATAACTGAATGCAGTTATGGGAAGAATGCCCACTAAACATGAGCAAATGTCATTTTGGATAGCACAAAAAATAGCATAGTTAGAGGCAGTGTTTCCACACACAGGTGCACCAGAAAAACACTGAATTTTGACAATTTGCTTGCCAATGGAAATAGCTCCCCCAATAGAGGAGTGTAGTACTTGGGGTACAGTATTTGCTGCCAGGAATACCAGAACTCATGGCATCCCTTTAATAGCAGTGATACCAGAAGTATTAAGACAAATACAGAATGTGTAAGGAGAAGAACCAGCTCTGAACTTAGGGGTATAATTATTAGGCAATGTTCCCAGTTATATACAATTATGTTAGAAAACATAAAAGGGGATGCAGCACTGGTGGCTATATGCCAACCTCTGGTGGAAGGCACTCCTGTACGATAGGAGCAAGAATTACCAAACATTATCAAAAATACACACCCTGAACTAGATAGAGATAATTTGGGATCCAGAGCTATAAAACCATAAGTAACGGGTAGTCCTGAAAAGGATAATACCAAGCAAGCACCTAATTGTTAAAAAAAAATGGGATAATAAAAAACAAAAAAAATAGAGAGAAAATATCACAGTTAGAGGTGGGTCTCCTCGACAGGAGCTCTCCAAAATAAGTAATTACCTTGGAAATTGAGACAACAATAGAAAACCTGGCAGGTATCAGGATACTGATAAACATTCCTCTTGTTCCATTCAGGGTTGACCATGAAACTACAAGAGGGAAGGATGGTCAGAACACAGATCAGAAGAGCGGGCCAAGCCAAGAGACACACATCACACTTCAGATTATAATATCAAAAAAGATGATAAACTAAAATCTTAACCTCAATTTAAAAAGAAGTAAGTAGCTGTCCTTAAGTTAAGAAATGCTCCGGCTGCTGAGGACTCAACTTTTGAACGGGGAATGGGCTCTGACGATGCTAGAAGGAATAGCAGATGTAACAACAGCTCACCAGAACCTGATGGAATTTCTGGCGACTGCGATGTTGAATGAATATATCACAATAGCGACACCTGATACTAGAGTAAGTGTCCCACACCAGTTACATGAAATAACACTCATAAATGGAGGGGGACAAACCCAGGAAAGTTAAAGGTCTCTTTTGAGAGAACCTATCCTTTGGATACAACATTCTTTTAGCAGAAAGAGACTGGCCGCTTGAGTTTGTTATGGACTGCCCAAAGAAAGAAATAGTAATTTTACCAGCTTTCTCTGACCTCATTCCAGAATCACTAAAATATTCATATGCTGAAGTGGGCAGTAGCATTAGCTTCTGCATTATACCGCAATCACGCAGGATGTGATGCTAAATCCCCTCACCATGTAATCCCAGTATAAACTACTCCAACTCCACAGAGACAGTTCCCAACAAAGCATGACGCGAAAAAGCAAGTCAGGGAGATCTTAAATCAACTTGACTTTCAAGGTGTAACAGAGAATTGCACCTCGTCTGTGAATAATCCTTTGTTTACCATACTGAAACCTGACAATTCATATAGTCTACTTTGGACTACAGGCATTTGAACACTTGCACAAAGACATTTGCAGTACAAAATGCACACAGTGCCCCATTAATGAATAACATTGTGCGGAAAAAATACAAAACAACACTAGGTATCTCAAATGGATTCTCCTGATAGAATATAGTACCTGAAAGCAGTCACTTTACAGCCTTTTCAGCCCGAGGCTCTCAGCATCAATTTTGTAGACTGCCCCAAAGGTATAAGAACTGCCCTGGGCTGTTCTCAGCAAGAGTAATAGAGCTGATTCAAACCTTTGATGAGGAAGCATTGTCCTATGGAGATGATATCTATATATCTACTCTACCTTCTCAACAGTAGCCACAAACCCAGATGCGATTGATTTCCCCTCCCAGACCGCCTCTTCCCCCAGAACGGCCTTCCCTGGAGCACTTCCCTCCTTTGGACCTCGACACCCTAGGCAAAGTGGCACGCCAAGTCAAGTCGGGTTCTCCATGTGATCCTGCTCCACCAGAAGTCCTGATGCAGGCAAGCAAAGCCACCCTGCCTGTAATCCTGGAGCTTCTAAACTCGTCCATATCCGCATGCTCAGTCCCCACAGCTTGGAAGCAAGCCATGGTGCGGGCGCTGTTGAAGAAACCCAGCCTAGACCCCGATGATCACTCTAGCTACCGCCCCATCTCACTTCTCCCTTGGGCTAGCAAGGTGCTAGAGAAGTATATTAATGCCCAGCTGGTCCAGTTCCTAGAGAACCATTCTCTACTACACACATCCCAGACAGGCTTCAGACCGAAGCATGGCACTGAAACCGCCTTATTAGCGGTCACCGAAGAATCTCGAAGGGTACTGGATCAGGGAAGATCAGTGGCAGTGATCCTCCTTGATCTAAGTGCCGCCTTCGATACGGTCAGCTATACCACCTTGCTGGACCGTCTCTACGACATCGGAGTTTCAGGTGACGCATTAAGGTGGTTTGACTCTTTCCTGTCTGAGAGATCTTTTCAGATCTTCGACGGCGAAACAGTGTCATCCAGCAAACCTCTGAGCTGCGGAGTACCGCAGGGCTCCTCCCTGAGCCCTGTGTTGTTTAACGTGTACATGAGGCCGCTGGCGGGTGTCGTCGAACCGTACGGCATTAAAATTGTGTCGTACGCCGACGACACTCAGCTAGTGGTCTCGCTGGCCACTGAGAACAACAGGCAATCCCAGGTAGATCTGCTAAAATGCTTAGAGGACGTCAAGGGGTGGATGACCAACTCCTCCCTAAAGCTAAACGGAGAAAAGACGGAGCTCATGCTCCTAGGCCCAGCCTCACCAGTGCCTTTCACCTCCTTGTGGTCCCGGGCACTGGGCCCTCCCCCCACCCCTAAGGATAGTGTTAAGAGCCTAGGAGTGTGGCTGGACAACAAACTCTCCTTCTCCACCCAGGCCACTAAGCTGTCTGCCACATGCTTTAGCCTACTCAGAACCTTGAGGAAGGTCCTCCCGCTTCTGCCTCTAGAGGCCAAAAAGGTGGCGGTACAAGGCCTCATCCAGTCCCGCCTGGACTCAAACAATGCCCTATACGTTGAGGCACCTGAGATGACCCTCCGGAAACTGCAGGTTTTACAAAACTGCGCAGCACGTACCCTGCTGCAGATCCCGCGAATCCAGTCAGCCAGACCTGCTCTGAAAAGCCTCCACTGGTTGCCAGTGAGGCAGAGAGTGGCATTTAAGGCGCTGTGCATGGCGCATCGCGCCTTCTGGAAAACGGGCCCAGCCATCAACAACAACCTTGTCATCCCCTACCACCCAAACAGGAACCTTCGTTCGGCGGAGGCCTTCCTTGCTGTTGTTCCCAGAGTGAAGAGAGCCAGGTCTGGGGGTAGGTTGTTCTCCTTGAACACCGCCAAGCTCTGGAATGCTCTCCCCCTCTCACTCCGGTCCAACCCAAACCTGCTCTCATTCCGGAAAAACTTGAAGACACTATTGTTTGCCAAATCCTCTGTGCCCTAACTCCTCTTCTCCGTCACCTCTCTGCTTCAACTCAGCGCTTGGACGCCCGCGGGCAGCAATCGCGCTCAATAAATATATTTTCAATTTCAATTTCAATTTCATCTGATAGACAATTAATTATTAGATAATTTGACCAGAGTGAACTACATCATTTTGGGGTTCGCCTCTGAGGGCTACAAATGTAACTTTCAAAAATGAAAAAAAGGCCAACCTAAATGTCCTATTTTTAGGATATGAGTTGTCAAGTGAAGGAAAAAGCCTAGCAGCTAACTTTTTAGAAAAGTGTGTGCTGTTCCAACGTCCGAAGACTAGGATGTCTAAAATTGTCAGAACATACTTTTTGGATTACACCGAAAGAGTAACATCTTTCTATGACTGAATCAGACCTAATTTTTCATTTCAACATTGGACACAGGAACAAACAGAAATACTTTGTTCCCTACAAGCTGACATGGCAGCTTCCAAATACTTACACACATATGTAAACCCTACGAATTTGGTGATCCGTGCAATAGCGTGTCAATCCGGGTACACTTACCAGACCTTCAATGAAGGCAAAACAGTATACATTACATACAAATCTCATTTGTACACAAATGCTGAGATGTGCTTTGCATCAACTGAAATTATTTAAACAGCAGTACAGACTACTGTAGTGAGAGAAAGAGCACCCTCACAGGGGAAACAAATAATTGTCATTACTCCACTACTGGCCTTAGATCCTCTTAAAAAGGCAAGCATCGTTAACGCAAAAGCAGAGCATCCACGATGGATACAATGGGCTAATGCACTCACTGCAACAGATGTAGACTACAAATGTAATTCTACATTGAAAACACAAACATTTCTGCAATACAAATAAAAATATCCTCTCCTGAATGAAATAATTTCTCTAGATCAGTATGAATACATAATTTACATTGAAGGATCTGCTTAGCGTGCCGT
Source organism: Lissotriton vulgaris (assembly GCF_964263255.1). NCBI lineage: Eukaryota > Metazoa > Chordata > Amphibia > Caudata > Salamandridae > Lissotriton > Lissotriton vulgaris. The sequence goes on along the minus strand of NC_141691.1, from coordinate 1,019,057,211 downwards.
AGGAAGTAAAAGCAGTACAGCACAGTATGTGCAATTGTGAAGGAACATATGTGGGAGGTAAGTTTCATCCTAGCAATACACAGACACAGTCTCTGGGAGATTACACAGCTCAAATGGAAGAACTAAAAGGCCTAGTACTGGCACTAAAAACTAGGGATCAAGAATTGCCCACATTTATTGTGCGCAATTCATTTTATTCTGTCCAGTACTACAATGAATATCTTCACTTTTGGGAACATAATGGATTTAAAGGTTCCAAAGGTTGTACTCTAAAGCACAAGTTGCTTTGGGAACAAGTGGCAGAGCTGACAAAAGGCTTGCCTTGGGCTCACGTGATCCATACTCTAAGTTATCAGCATGTTGGCATGCACTTTAAAGGAAATTCATTGGCCGATGAAGCCACCAAGGCAACAGTGCAAACTGGGGCTGTAGCTGCAATCATTCATGAGAACAGATGGACAGATAATGGTAGCTGTCATTGCTTCACGAACAAAACAGCACAGCCTTGCTAAAAGGCTTTCCCCTCAAGTACTCATACAAGTTAGATGCACAAAAAATACAATCTGCTCAAATTCCAGGAGTGGAGGATAGAGTAATACCAAACATGGATCGCAGGTTAGCTTTACTGCTAGCTGCACAAGAGGATCTGGGTTCAGCACACGCAGGTATCACTGCAACAGTTTCATTACTGAAACAACTTTATTGGTGGCCAGCTCTCACCAAACAGACAAAAACATTTCTCCTTAAGTGCAACATCTGTCAGCAGATGAAGGGTTCCACCATAGCATGTCCACCACAAACATCACTACTGATTTCAGATAGACGTCTGGCATGTGTTTACTTGGACCACTGCGGCCCCTTACCATCTGATGGGGCTTACAAGTACATCTTGATGGCAGTGGATTCATGCTCTAGATTCCTGTGGGTTTGGCCCCAGCACTCGGCTGACGCTCGAACCGTTACAATGGATTTGCAAGTCTTTATAGGGACATACGGAATTGGCCCATTGCATTCTGACCGTGGCCCCACAATTAGCTCTCTGGCTTACAAGGAAGCCATGGGAAGTTTGGGTGTTGCATTGCGGAACTCATCTCCATTTCATCCCAAGGGACGTTCAATTTTGGAGAGCAAAAAATGGGAAAATGGGACTTAAAACAATCCTTAACAGCAAAGGTATTAGGCTTGGTGGTAGTTGGATCAATCCCCTATATGGGGTAGAGAGGGTACTTAATAACATGCCAAGAACCTTCCTAGGAGGCCGTACCCCTTATGAGGTCCTATTTGGGACAAGAATGTGGGTACCCAACCTCGATTGTGGCAGCACAGAAGCGGATGAAAAAGCATTCAACATCAATAATCATTTCCCTGTTTTACAGGAACTCAATGAATTCCGGGCACTCAAAGCAATGTCCAAGGAAAACGTACTGCCACTGGGGAAGTTAAAGCTGTTCCAGCATGACCTGCCTGGATCCCAAAAGTCGGATACCAGGTCAGATAAAAGATTGTGGACAAGAAAGAATTTGGGCCATCTTACAGAACACCTGTACCGGTCCTGGCTGTTGAAGGAACAAGAACAGTACTTCTTCTGCCTCTTGCCGATAAAAAAGAAAAGAGATTTATTTACATGGATCTGGTCAAACCACACCATAAGCAGATACTGAATAGCAGGCCTCGTGGGCTCCTGGGCAGCTCCAATCTCCTCTCGCTACCATACAGGAGGTTCAGACAGAAAGACTAAAAACATTTGAAGATTCTTCTTTACAGAGTAATGGAGTTACCAACAATAAAATTGAATTTGTACCTGTTGAAATTGAACAGCAACAAAGCAGAGATGAAACACAGATCTCAATTCAGCCTAACACCGACATCTCCATCAAAATGCCTCTACAAGAGACATCTACCAGTTCAACAAAACCTGTTGAGCTACTATAGATAGATTGAACTGCATCTGGCTATTTCATCTATGCAGACTGTGAGACTTCTTTAAGTGGGTCTCTAATTTGCCAGGATATTTTGCTTCACAGGTCCTGTAATAGTTCAGTTGTAAACTTATCCTGTCATTTAAAAGGATCCCCAGCTGCCGTGGTTAATCCAGTGTTCAGGTTGCTCTCAAATGGGAGTTACTTAATGCTGAATGATCAAGGTTGTTGTGGGATGCTATCAGGCATCGCATATCTTGTCACAGTAAGTTCCAGGAACACTTGGTGTATGCAAGTATTGTTTTCACCAACCCACGCAGCCAGGGAGGCTCCTTTATGGCCTCCGTTGAATGTTTCCTTCATAAGGTTTGATTCTATGATTCAATTAAAAGCCATGCTTTTACAGAAGGATGTGCCCTTAACCTCAGCCAGAGAGACTTTTGATCTTAAGGTTGCACGGTCCTCAATATAGATACAGGCAACCATTCGGATGAGACCTAGCGAGTCCTCACTGGACAATCTGTAGGACATAGCCTTGATCACTAAATCCAAGAGAAGGTGTGCCATGCGCCCCACAAAGGAAAGAGAGGGAGAGATCGAGGGAGAAAGGTGGAGTGAAATTGCACAAGCAGCGCAAGGCCTTGCAGGGCACCTGGCTCCACATGCCAATATGTGTGTGTGCATCGCCATCCGTACACCATGAGCCCAAGGCCATGTCCCAATCTCAGCACCAGAGCCACGTTACATTCCGAAAATGCAAGTAGAAGTCAGACAAACATCTGGAATGAAAGCTCCATCGTTCCAATGCAGAAGGCAGGAGAACACCCGTACCTCTGACCTTGGTCCAGAACACGCCTGGAACACCCTGAGAGAAATAATATGGCAGATGTGGATGACTCCTGCACCACGGATAGCACAAATAAACTACCTGACTCATCCATACCCTGCACACAGAAGCCCCACACACATTAAAATCATTGCTCAGAGCTGTGGCATATCCTCCACACATCTGCAGCAGTTCAGAAGAGTGCCAGTTCCACGAGATGCACCAAGGCAATGGCGGCCATACCGGACACATTCACAACCCCGTCACATGGAACTGTAGCGTGCAGGTATGCTGCATTTACTGGGCGCAGTGCCACTGGCAGTGCTGCGGATCAGTTACTGGCTAAGCTTCCGCATTGCCTACGTCACCTGCATCCAGCCCTGGTTCCACTGCCGAACATGCACATTCATGTGTCCCATGGATGTCTGCCTATCCAACACAACCGTAGACGAATTGGACTATGACTTGTGTGTGCGCCCCCTGTTGGAACACAAACAGGAGTGTAACTGAGACAGCCTGCATGAGAAGCCTTGACATACTGCGTATGTATTGCCAGTTGTACATGAGAGATTGCACAATTCCTTGTGTGCAGTGACCACATAGATGCGCTTCCCTAATGGGCAGTATTGCGGATTGGTGAAACGGCGTGGGCTGAGCACACATTCCTGGACCAGTTAATGGACTGGCTCACCCTGGTGTTCCTTTAACATGACAACGACGTACTATTTGAACACATTGCACATGAAGCCGCGCAGGCATTCACGGATGAGTAACAATGTCCCTGCAGCCACATCCGATTGTTACCCACAGCACATGTCCCAACAACTTGTTGCATCGTGGGGATTGCCCACATGTCCCACCACAACATAGAGCATATCTGCCATCATCCGGACTCTGGATGCATGTGCGTGGCCCAACGCGTGTGTACACACACCTGTGCATGGTGATGCAGGTCCATGGTCGGAGCACAGCGTTGTTTGCCAATGTTGCCAATTTGGACACACTGCTGAGGGAGAGCACACACATGAAAATGTAGCACGACATGTGAACCTGTCGGACCTTAAACCTGAACACTTTCAGCAAAGCAGACAATAGGAGCAGTCCGCTGGCAGAGCACTATGCATATTCCATGGGCAGTGAGTCACGCCCCCTCACACGGGCAATGGGCTGATGCCAAACAGCACATGACTCATCCAGCAAGGCAAGGTGGACTGGGAGCATTGCCATCAGTGATGATTGTTGTACATTTTTGCACCACCATTTCCTGAACCTCGACATGTACCCATGCTGCATGCAAGTGTCTTAAGCATGTCTCTGACTGTTGTAGCCGTTGCCTCGTCCACACTGACACCCACATCCCAATAAAGTCGATGCCATCCCACTGGTGTCTAACTGTGAGGTGTGTCGATTTCATTGTCCACTTGTGTACCACAATGAGCATCGTCCCTTCACAGGGAGGAAGTTAATGATACATGTGCATTGGTGGTGGGTCCCTTTTGCAAGATCAACCTCTGTGAGCCAGACATTGTTTTGGTATAGGTACTGGCCAACATGTGCACTTAAGTGACTGCAGTGATGTGAGTATGGCGTCCAACCTCTGACCATGTGGAGCAATGTCATAAATCACAACAGAATGGATCCACACAGATGCGTGTAAGTAGGTATGCATCATGAAGTTCTGTTGCCACATGTGATGTAGGACACCACTCCTGGCCTGCTACAGATTTGGTCACTCCTACACACAGCCCTATTCAACACATGGATGTGTGCCTACGTTGGCGGTTCGTGAGATTGTTGTTGGTGTGCAATGGGCCACAGCTGGTACTCACCTTCACAGTCATCCAATATGCCATGTGTCTCAGGGATACACATGCGCATAGATATCAGTTACCATGGTGTACCTTCATATGCAATCATTGTCTCTACATCCAGCCATACTTCCATACGTGAGTGAATATAGTAATGACACATCTGCGTGATTCAGAATGCTTTATTCACATTCAGGTGATTGCCGAGCTGGAGCTGTACATGGCCATCCAAGCCCACATCACATTGAAGACCAGTGGTGGGCAAACCACAGTATTCAGGGATTGAGAAGGTATTAGGAAGTGGGAGGGTGCAGTCCACAGCAGGATTGCTGCGTAATTGGCCAGCAGTGATGAAATGGGAGTCCATGTCAGGGTCCAGGTGAATGTCGCTGAGTGTTCTGGGGGTCAGTAGGAGGTATTTCCCCTGGCATGATGCATAGGTCATCACCAGGCAGGGACAGAGCATATGATGGTGATGGATGATACTGCCTCCTTCCTCACAGAGTAATTCCCATCCCCTTCTTCTATTTCTATTTAGGGGGTTTTATAGAGCGCTTGGTGACGCACAACGGCGTGTCCCTGCGCTAAGGAGCTAATACCTACTGGAACTTACAAGTGTGGAAAGAACTACTGTGTAAATAAAGCAGTCTTCAGCTTGGCTCTAAAGATTGATTCTGAAGGTTCTAATCGCAGGGCCATAGGTAGTTTGTTCCATCTTGATGCTGCGAGGAACCTAAAAGATCTTCCACCCATCCGGGCTCTGGACACCTTAGGAATTGCCAGAAGTCCTGAGCCGGAAGATCTCAAGGATCGAGATGGCTCATAGGGTGTCAGCAGTCCTTTCAAAGGGAGCGGAGATCTCCTGTTGATGATCCGGTGGCACGTGCACAAGGCCTTGAATACCACCCTGCTTCGGATTGGGAGCCAGTGCAGAGACCGGAGGGCCGCTGTGGATCCTGCTCTTCTGGGTAGTCTAAGCACTAATCTGGCAGCGGCATTCTGGAGAACCTGTAGATGGCTCAGATTCTTCTCCAAAGTTCCTAAGTAGAGAAGATTGCCGTAATCCATCTTTGACGTGACTAGTGAATGTACCAGGGTTTGACGGGCTCTGATAGGTAAGAATTTTAATACCTTCCTGAGACTTTTGAGGGTCCCGAAGCATGATCCAACCACCTGATTGATCTGGGGGCCAAAGGTAAGGTCAGAGTCAAACCAGATACCCAAGTTCTTTGCTTTCTGGCAAGGGGTGGGTGCTGGACCTAAACACGGTGGCCACCACGCCGACGTCCACGCCGATCGGTCTCCCCCCACCACCAGCACCTCGGTCTTGCCTCCGTTGAGCTTGAGGCAGTTGGCGGACATCCAGGCCGCTAGGTCTTGCATGCAAGCTCTGAAGATGTCCGCCGAGGGACCGGGCGCACGTGACAGGGAGATGACCAACTGCGTGTCGTCCGCATATGACACCATTCGAAGGCCGTAACTCTCTACTAAGGTAGCGATCGGGGCAACATAAAGATTAAAAAGGGTTGGGCTCAGGGATGAGCCCTGCGGCACCCCTTGATCCAAAGAGATGCGCTCAGAGTACTGATCACCTTGCCTTACCTGGAAGCCTCGGCCTGCAAGAAATGAATAAATCCATTTCAGTGCTGCCCCTCTTACCCCACCTTTGCTCAGACACTGTAGCAAGATGGAATGTGCTACAGTGTCGAACGCCGCACTTAGGTCCAGGAGGATTAAGGCCATGGTTTGTCCCTCATCAGCACCTTGCCTAAGGGTTTCGGTGGCCCTAAGAAGGGCAGACTCCGTAGAGTGACGAGGCCGAAACCCGAATTGCGTAGGATGAAGGAGGTTGTTTTCTTCCACAAATTTCATTAGCTGCTTATTTACCACCTTCTCCGCTACCTTAGAGAAATAAGGCAGCAAGGAGATGGGACGAAGGTTTTCTAACTTCTCAAAGCTAATGTTGGGCTTCTTACGTAGGGGGAGCACCACGGCCTGTTTCCAGTCCTCTGGTATGGAGCTGGATAAGAAGGAGATATCTAACAAGTGTCTGATATAAGGTTCTAGTGTTTCCAGACTGTCTCCCAACCTTTTAGGGGAGGCGGGATCCCGAGGGGAGCCAGATTTAACAGATCTGCAGATTTTAATTAAATCCAGCGGTGAAGGGGTGGTGAAATTAAGTAGCAGATTTTGGTCGGCTTCATCATTCAATAAGTCTGCTGGCATTTCCGCTGCAGGAGGTATATGGGGGAAAGCAGAGTAAATTTTGGACACTTTGTCCCCAAAGTAGTTCGCAATGCGGTTACATGCTGCTACTGAGTGATCTTCCTCTAAGGTAGAGGTTATTGGGGTGGCCAGAGTTTTATATATGCTGAACAGTTCCCTAGCCGAGTTCTCTGCCTCGTGGATTCTGTCAGCATAATATGTGGCCTTCTCTATCCGGATCTTGTTGTGATAGGTGCGTCTCTTAGCGAGATAGGCCTCTTTCATCCGGTCGTCATATGCCACTCTCCACTGCCTTTCTGCACGTTTACAGTCCCTTTTGGCGCAACGCAGCGCCTCGCCAAACCAGGGAGCCGTTCTTTGTCTCTGAACCCCTTTGGTAGGCCGTCCCAGTGGGGCTGTGCAGTCCAGAGCAGCAGTAATACGGTCATTGAGCAACCTATTCGCTGTATTCACATCATTGCCTCCTGGGGGACCTTCCGCGGTGAGGGCCGTATTAAACTTTTGCAGGGAGAATCTTGCCCACCTGCGCCGAGGATAGATGAGAGGGGTGGGGGCGTTAGCTTTATATTTTGGCAGGAAGATGGTAAATGGGACCAAGAAATGATCTGTCCAAGGCAGGGGCACTGGGGGAGCAACTGAGACGTCCTCCCAGTTAGCAAATATTGGGTCAAGCAAGTGCCCACGATTGTGTGTGGGAAGCAGCCCCTTTAGTTCCAGCTGTAGGGTGTGAAGTTCATCCCGGAACTCTACCGCTCCTTTATCTAAGGAGTCATCCAGATGTGTGTTTAAGTCTCCTAACAACAGAAACTTGTCCCTCCTGATCGCTGATTCAGTAACACACTCTAAAAGGTTGCCTTTGAATCTGGACATAGGTCCTGGAAAACGATAAACTAGCAGACCCTTGATCGTCGTGCTCCCATCGATGTTTATGCTGAAAACACCTGCCTCGCAACCTGCCAAATTGACTCGTTCGAGTTTGCAAGCCCATTGCTGTTTGAAGGCGATCGCAATTCCCCCTCCTCTACCTACTGGTCTGTCCAGGCGCACCATTTGATAGTCGTCTGGTAAGGCCTGGACAACATCAGGATCAGAATTGGCATCTAGCCAAGTTTCAGTGATGAACAGCAGATCGAGATGTTTGTCAGTGAGGAGGTCATAAACGTCGTGCTTATGGCAACTGAGCGACCTGGCATTAATCAGGCCGCAAGACAGCAAGGAGGTGCCAGCCCTGGAGTCAGCAAGCGTTGTACTAAAGTGGACTGATTGGGGTTTTGTGTCTGGTGTGTGTGGTGGGGTGATGACTGCATCACTGTGCCACTGACACAACAGACTGCGAGGGTGATGGGGTATCATCACTGTGTGCCACGGACACACCAGGGGTCGGAGCTGTGTGTGTCGATGCTCCCACTGCAATAATCTGGGAGCGGTTCAGTGGCCGCAATGGCAAGATGAAGTACTGCAGGGCATTAAAATTCCCAGATACTACTCACTGGATCCAGCTGTGGGCAACAAACTTCCAGCCTGCATCTGCTCCATGGTCTCCATTGGCCTCCACATCTGTGCCAACTCTGTTCTGTAATCGCTGGTGCCTGTCTGACCAGACAATTCTTGTAGTAGATTCTAGGCCCCAGCGAGGTCAGCCAAGGTCTGTGGCGCAGCATGGTGCATACAGGGGGTGTCCGCTAGGGACTGCACGTGGTCCCTGATGGGACTCAGACACCCACTTATGTCATAGAGTTTGGCTACCAAGTGTTCGAAACCCACCCGCAGCTGTTCAGCCAAATCCACCTGGCAACTCCACACACATTGTTGGAACTCCATGTATTGGTCGGGGGTGCTGGGAGACAGCCATGGTGGTGTGTGTTTCCTGCTGTGGGGTCTGCACAGGTGGTGGGCTCACCTTGGGGCAGCTGGCCTGCCCTGCTCCTGCGGATGGGGTGTGGATGCTGTCCATTAACCTTTGGAGGGGTTCTTGACATATGTGCAGGTCATCCTCTTCGTCATTAATGATGTGAGGTGTGGTCTGCCCTGCAGGAGGTGTTGTTTGTCCCTCTGCAATGTGAAAGGTGAGATGCAGGTTAACAGAGTAACACATGTATGTTGGAGTTTTGCCGATGTTTACATGCAAATTCCATGCCAATGTACATTGTCACAGTCTTGGTGGAGCTGGCTATTTGATGGCAGTCAGTGTGTATTTCCACTACATGACTGATGTGTGGTAGTACCCGTGCATTATCAGCACACAATGTCAGGCAATGGCAGATGTGAGTGGACAGTTACTACGCATGTGCGGGACCTGTTGTGAGCCGTGGCCTATGGTGTTGGTGTTGCACTTTGTACCACATTGCCATCATTGCTGATGTACTGTGATTGCTATGGGTGTGTGCTGCATTGTGGCGGAGCTGCCCCTGCAGCTCTGATTTCATGTAGCCTTCTCAACTTTGACGCGGAGTGCCTTTGAATTGTGTGCTTTTTGGGGCCTGATTTGGTTTTGACTTGGGTCATATGTTAAGTCTGACAGATTTTGTGACCTGGTGCATTGTTCAGCTGCTGTGTGTATTGTATGGCATGGGTTGTGTGTGTACGTGGACATGTCAGAGTGTGACGTGCTCCTTTACGGATGTGATCCGCACTGGGCTACCTCCATGTCGATTCGTGGGCCATCTCATGTTTTTGGGCTGCTGTCATGCTATCAGGCGTGCAGTGTTACTTGCCTAGTCAGTGTGGGTCACAGAGCCGCTGCTTTGCTGGATTCAGCACATGTGCATGGGTCGGTTGTGATATTGGTGATCTGGAGTGTGCTGCAGTGTGCCAAGGCAATTAGTGACACGTTCCACGATCATTGTCGGTATGCAGTGTGCTACACATAATTGTGCCTGTGTGCCATTGTGCCCATCTCCTCCCATCCCTGGTCGTAACTCACCCTGTTGCTGTTGGGTCAGATCGTATTGTGCTGTGTCCAGGCCCCCAACTCCTACCACCGTCTCCACACTGCTGACTGTGGCCAACATTTCATCCAGCTCATCCATCTCCTCCTGTGTCACAGGACTCCCACCTCCAGGTGCCCTTGCTGCCTTCCTGTTGGCGGAGAGCTTCTCCTTGGTTTGGCTGTGCACTTCATGCCAGTGCATCTTGACCTCCTCCAGTGACCTCCTCGAAACTCCAACTGCATTGACGTTGATGACGATGGCCTGCCACATTTCCATTTGGGTTGCCAGTGCCGCAGTGGATGTGCCGGACAGTTGTTGATGGTGTCCTATGACCTCCGTGACTATGATTCGGTCTTCCAGGCTTCCTCTTCCTCTTCTCCTTGCCCTTCCCTGAACACGGGGTTCCATGCTGGTCCTTCGTGGGGCTTGCGGGGTTCGGCTTGTCCTCTGCACGCACGCGGAGGTTTGACGAGTAATCTGGTGTCTATCGCATGCTACCGCCTTTCTGTGAATTCCACGTTGCCACATGTATATTTTCCTGAGATAGGCTGCGATGTTTAAAGTTGCGTTACGCTACTCTTGCGATAGTTATCACACGTTCTTGGGAATACACCCCTTAGGCTCTGAAAAAAACACCGGTGAGTAAATGTCAGATTTGAATAAGAACATAAAAAATACAGCATTGCATTAAACACTCACATGCAGCTTTTTGGGTCACAGAATAAAGGGCTTGAGATATTATTGCTTTAATTGGTCTATATTCAGATTAACCTTGCCAGCAGTTATAACACACTTTGGAAAGATTTGGGACCTTCGATTTCATCTTGGGTTCTTGTTTGGTGATTCGATTTTATTTTCTTTCACAAACTTCAACATTTACATTCTAAAACTGCCGATACCTGTTTACAAAGCCTGTGCCTAAAAAAAGTAGCTGAATACTAAAAATCACCTTTTCTGTGTCCCCTTTAAAAAGTTTGCACACCTTTGACTAAATGTGGGCCGTTCCGCTTAGAAAGCGAGACATGAAGCAATTTTTGCTACTGTTGAAAACAGTGACGTCTCTTCGAAATCATGAAATAATTGGGTTTGCTGCAAATGTTACACAGATATTTCTATCCAGATACATGTCCTGCAGGGCTTTTCTGTGGCCTCCAGATCAGTAAAAATGCAATAACATTTCCACACAGTCAATATTTAATTCTGTAAATGCAACTGGTAGTAGTAATTTAGGTTATTAACCACACAGTGATATACGACGGGAGGCATAAGAGAAGGGGACCACTGCACGATGAAGGTCCTTTGGTGACAATAAAAAGGTTATAAATTCCATAGCGCTGCTCAAGAAATATTTCTATTCTATATTAAGAACGGCTTTTTATACATTTTAATGATCCGTGTTATTAATGGCGCTGTCATCATTACCGCCTGCGTGGGACTCCGCGCCCTCTCCCTTTTACCTTTCAATCAAACTAAGGTCTTGGATAGGATAGAACTTATTAACATTTTGACAAAAAAAACTTAGTGGTTTATATGCCTGTCTCTGTTTCACAAGATCGGGCAGACTTCTAGGATTATTTTAAATAATGTTTTATAGTCATTGGCAGATTTGAGGTAATTGGGTGCAAAGCAATTGGGACTATATGTGTGAAGTTCTATTTACGTCAATGGGGAGAATATAATAGTGGTGCGCCTGCTGTCATACCACGGTAACACACTCACATGCAAGACTGAACAAAGTTAACGTGTCAAATGAAAAGTACTGTGGGATGTACTTTTTCACTTGCGTATAACTTTGCCAAATGCCACTTAATTTTCAGGAAAGAAAAAATTCTGATCCTTTATGCAAAGGCATTTGCACATGCCAATTCTCTAAATAATTGCTTCAGTTTCAAATAAGAAGAGAGCGGGCTTCTTTTTGGATTTATGCCTTACAAGGACTGAGCGCACTTGCCTTGGTATGACTTGTAGAAGTTCTCTTTTACGGCTACTTTGCAACACCTGATTCACTGTTGGAAAACACAACTGCTGCCATTGTTTTCACTGCCATATCCAGACTGACACAATACATCTCCACTTTCCCTTCCTTATATCATTGGTGATTGATGATCTAACTCCTAAGGAAAACATATGAAAGGAGTTTTTATATTAAAGGTTTTTGTGTTAGACCAACATTAACACCTGAACATGCAAATGTTATTAACTATCTTTTATTCACAATTTGAGTGACCATAGTTAACTCGCACCTGCAGTTAAAATGGCTAACGTTGGATGCTACGCGTGAATATTTTGGGGCAGATTTATGATAACTGGCGCATCCCCAGGGATGCGCCAGTTATTTTGCACCGCTGCTCTGCCACCCATGGTGCGCCGCATTTACAATGCGGCGCACCATGGGGCAAAAACGGCACAGATGCGTGACGCATCTGTGCCGTAAAGGTGGCGCATTGCTGGAGTTGCGTTGCAAGCGCGACGCAGCTCCAGCAAAGCTCGGGGGTGCCCTATCTGTCCAATGCTGCGTCAAGCCTTACGCCTGCTTTAAGCAGGCACAGGGTTTTGACGCAGCGTTGGCCTGAAAGTGACTGAGTGAAATCTTATAGATTTCACTCAGCCACTTTTGTGAGGCGCACCTGCCCCGGAACGCCCACCCTGCGCCGGAACGCCCACAAGTGGCGCAGGGCTTTACAACGTGACGCATCTGCCTAGATGCGTCATGTTGTAAATGGGTCGTAGCAATGCGCCACGTTTACGACGCTGTTGCGTGACGTAAACGTGGCGCATTAGCAACATACTCCCAAAAATTCTAGGTGAAGCTGGGGTCCTAATGATTGAATGCAATATTCTTTGGCTTTTTTTCCCCGTGTGAAAACTTTTCTTTTCTTTGTGATAATCAAGGGATGTTTTAATAAGTATAAGCATTCACTAAGACACCTGCATAGTACAGGCTGCTCCTTGTATCTCTTCTTGTTACAGATAGTGCAAGCTTGAAAGACACAGAGAAGTTGTATTGTGGAGGATTCTGAGAAGCGAGCTTACAATTGTATCACTTTGCTTTAACCTGATTGGGTCATTTCGTTAGAAATGTGTGTAGGTGTAGCATGCTAAAATTGTGTAATTTAAACTAAGGCAATGTAGATTAGAGTGAGAGAATAGGCAGAATGCTTTCAGATACAGATTTAGCATAGAGTAGAAGATTGAGGGTATTCTCTTTGTGAGAGAACTGACTTTCCTTGTCTTCCCCTTTGAGGCGACCTCATATTGGATTCTCTTCTTTCTTATATGACTTTGATCTGATTATTTGATTAAAGGTTCAAGGTTTCTAATATAAGTTTTGTATCTCCTGAGAAGTCCACAAATTACATGCAAGACAAATACAAATTAATGGAACAAAAAAAAAGAATTTAAACTAGCACCTTTAATTTTCGGTAGAGAATAACAGCAGTCAAGCTTCCTGAATCGTATGCTCATTACAAACTAATGGGGTAAAACAATAAACAACAAAGGACCTGGCTGTAGTGCAATACAAAAAACAAGTGGTCCTAACGTACCTCCTCGGACAGAAGTAAGAGGTTGGGACTCTATTAATTTAATTAGCCGAGTCAGTCAAAAGTGATTTCATGTAATAGTTCCACAAAAGAGAACGAAATACTCTTTAGCACACACCAGAGAGAATGAAACAACATCTGTAATCAGAAAAAAATCTTGTTATAGTCTCTTGGTATGCATAGCAAAATCATTGCAACATGTGGCAGTATATGAATAAACGGTTGTTCTAGAATCGGGTGCGGAGAAAAAATGCTCATGTATGAAGTGAGTGTGAGGAGAAGAATTCAAAGGAAAACTATTGAGAAACACAATATCACAGTTTACAATAGACACTGGCTGGGGTGATGCTGAGAATAGTACACCAGTTTGGGTGGGCCTGTCTACAAGCCAATTTTCATTATTTAGTCCATTTGACAGGATGATGCCGATAGATTAAAAATGCATCTTCCAAGTTGATACACAGTAGACTTCATGGTCATGTCCTTACAAAATACCTTCAGGCCAACACTATCCCTATAGGCCTCAAAGTAAAGAATGAACCTGCGATATTCATTGACAATCCTAAATTTAAAGAGAGTTTTAGCTTTGTCTCTAACAACTGTTCCCACCATGGTGCTCAAGACAGAAACAGCTCTTGAGGAAGTCAAACAGCTGATGAAAGAGAAAGCCAATTTGAAAAAATAGACCACTGATGACAAAGCACTAGTCAATGCTAAGAAAGCTATAGAACGCCTGGAGCGAACCATAAAATATTTTTATACTTACACACAGGCCAAGAAGCTAGATAGACTGGCAAGGGATATTAAAATCTACGATAAGAAAGTCACCTACCCTTACTCGGTACTCTAGTAGATGCCGGGGAGGATACAGGAGGTTGATGACTTTCTTGGACGCCTCTGCAGCTAGTGGATCCAATAGTGAGACCAGTAGACCTGGCACGAGCACAAGCACCCACAATCTGTAATACCTAGACCCCTACCCAGAACACCAGCAAGGGTTTTTAGGAGAGGGACAATGGTCGGGACGCAGGGGAAGGGGTCCACCCTGGGAGAGACTAAGTGGATTGACAGAACCAGGCTGAAAAAGAGTCAGGAGCAGGGGCAAGAAACAAGTGCGCTTCCAACTAGAAGGTAACAGCGAGATACAAACACAACACCAAAATTACAGATGATGAATTCTGCAACATTAGACCTGACAACCCTGTGGTCAATTTATCTGGTTATATCTTGATTCCAAAAGAAGAACAGGTACTCTGTAAGAATCTATCTCTTGTTTCTACCACATTACCTAACCATTTTAATCTTAAAATTGAACTACACTACTTTTTCAGGAAAATTCGTTTGAAGCAGATTCCCTCTAAACAAACTTTCTCCAACACAGGCTTAAAACAACACTCTAACATCACACCACCTTCTCAGGTTGTGTCACACAAAACATTGGCATGTGAACAAACAGTACTAAGAGATGTTATGAAATTCTTATCATAAAAGGAACATGTCAAATATAATATCTCCAAACCTGAACGCCTGCCGCTTGAATCATTGAAAAACAACACTGACATAGTAAGTAAACCTGCAGATAAGGGAGGGGCAACATGTTGTTGACTAAAAGACAGAGATTTTTACACAACTAGGTGTGCAAAAGAAATGCATGAAGCTCAGAACAGATCCCACTAGAGAAATCTCTGTGATCATCATAAGGGCCACGGATGAAGGCCTACAGGAATGTTTTTTGACCATGCACAAACATGGTTATCTTAACAAAAGACAGCAGAGGATGGCAACTATATACACTCTACCCAAAAGTCATAAACACATGAATAAGCCACCTGGTAAGCTCAATATTTCATGCTGTGGTTCCCATTTGGAGCCACTATAGTAGTATGGGTGGTGGGTTCATTGCCCACATTGCTAAGTTAGCATGAGCTTCACTGCCATGAGGCTGCTTTCATGCACAACACTACATGCCCTTATTTTGCAAGACTTTGTTTGTGCCCTTTTCACATGAGAACTGTCGCTTTTCGCGTTCTCTGCTGTGCTCTGGGGTTTAGTCTACACACAATGTACAAGGTCAATAAACAATGCCCCTTGTTATGGAGAAGTGTGGCTCAATTGTTAGAGTGGCAGACCCTGATGCAGAGGTCTAGCCTGGGACCAGGGTTCAATTCCCGCCGCGGCGGGTCTTGGGCTCAATTTCTGCAGACCTGATCATTCTCGCCTCAGTGCCTATTCTAATCTTGGGTCCCACTCTGCAACTCTGGGCATTAGTTTGCTTAATCTCCACAACGGCCCCAACAACACTAGGATGCCTGGCTTCACCTTGGGGGTGCCCAGGAGTGGGCACTTCACAGGGAAAAGCCAGGAAGGGTTCCACAGCGGTATGCGTACAAGCACCTGAGATACTCCTTCGGGGGTCGATTCGGTACATTTACATTTACGTATTCTGTTCTGGTCAAGCGAAGCATGTTGTTAAGACACTTGGGGCATATTATCAAGAACGGTGTTAAAATTATAGTCACTTTATCGGCAGGAAACTGCCACTAAAAGCGGCAATAATGGGCTTGGTAATATGCACTTGTGAATTCCCATAGAAGCCCAAGTTCTGGTGTGAACCTGGGCCTCTATGGGAATTCACAACGGCATATTATCAAGCCCATTATCGTTGCTTTAGCGGCATTTTCCTGCCACTAAAGCAGTGATAATTTTAACGCCATTCTTAATAATATGCCCCTTAGAGAGAGACATTTCCAGAGAGCAGTGCTTGTCTTGAGATGTAAACCTTTCATCTAGGTCTTGAGGTATGGGGTCTGCTGACAAAGCCCAGAGGTCTTCTTTTTTATAATAAACTACTTCTTGTCACGGTGAGGGTGGTCAGGCACCATAGCCCTTTTCAGCTGTCTTCATAAAATTATATCCTCATTTGTATTCTTTGGAATTGTGACAATGCTGACTATATATTGTATTTATGCATTTTGCTGTTTGTAGTGGCACGTGTACTGTACCACAGTGCGCGTTAGTTAAAATAAACATTTTAAACTATACAGTGACTCTGATTACTTTTATTGTGGACAAGTATGAGCGAATGAAGGGAAGAGTTGTCTTGCTCCCGCGATTCTTGAAAGAGTCAGGAGTGCGATGTTCTAGGTTGTCAAAATATTGGTTGCTTCGCTGTTAGTTGGAGAACTAATGAGACACTATTTCATGTCGCTTTTTGTGATTTTTGGCACTGAGGTGAGAGGTTGGTACACCACTATTCACCGAGGTCCTGGTTTCCTGTGCATAGCTCTGTAAATGTGAAGAATCCCTGCAACAATATGTAAGTATGTTTACATATTCCTAAAACCCATTGCAGAATGCACAGCATCTTTCCTGAGGGAAAACAATTGAAACCATCAAGTTGGTGAACAATATGACATTCAGGCCCAGCAAACAATGACTGGTTACTATGGACATAACATGACTGTATACAAGCATTCCTCAATGGGCTGCTTTAGATTTAATCACAACAGTCCTGGACAACAGACCCAGACTCTTTCAGGTCCCAACTGAATTCATAATTAGTCTGTTGGAGATTGCCATGACCAAGGTTTTTTTCTTTTTCAAGGATACTTACTACCTTCAGACCAAATTAGTTGCCATAGGGGCAGGCTTTGTACCCAATCTGTCTTTTCTATATATGGATAATTATGAACATGATCACGTACTTAGTGACCATGATCCATATAAGGCCAATATTGAACTTTGGAGATGCTACATTGACGATGTAGCTATGATCTGGATGGGGAGTGAGCAACAACTTATCGCAATTCATGACTGGCCCAATAAAAGGTCCAATGACATCCAATTCTCACTTGAATACAACAACAAGGTGATACATTTTCTGGACATCACGATATGGGAGGATAGTGGTAGGCTTTATACCTCGTTATACAGAAAAGAGAGTGAAAGGAACACTCTTTTATGGTATTTTAGCCACCACCCAAGGAATATCAGAGATAATTTACTATTCGGCCAGTTTCTTAGGTTAAGTAGGAATTGCACAAATAAATAGGACTTTTTAGAGGAATCTGGTGATCTCATGACCCGACTTGCCGAGAGGGGTTACTGGAAGAGTCTACTAAAGAAAGCTCATAAAAGAGCATGGTTCTGTCATCAGGAACTTCTTCTAGAACCTAAACAAAAAGTGGCTTGTGAACAGCAATGCATGATTTTTGTAACCCCTTTCTGTACACAGAATAATGTAGTTAGGAAGATCATCAGTCATCACTGCCACCTTGTGGCTGATGATGTAGGTATCTCTAAACCACCAATGCATGCATTCAAGAAAGGTAAAAGAATAAGACATCATGTGGTAAAATCCTTACGTCCCACACCCACTAGGGACAATCAATCCGACCTTTGGCAGATAGCACCGGTTAAGGGACATTTTAAGTGTGGTAGATGCAAAGCCTGCTCCATGACCAAGGAGATAAAAAGCTTTAAAGACAATTGTTACACTCACACCCTCAACGACCATACCAATTGCCACGCCATGGGGGGTGATATATGCAATAACATGTCCATGTGAGTTTATGTACATTGGACAGACTACACCAAAGGTTACGACACACATACAGCAACATTGCAACATTAAGGTCCAGGGTTCGCCCCTGGTTGAGTATTTCTCCCTCCACATTCGGAACACCCGTCCAGGAGTCTAAAGTTAAATCATTTTTATGAAAATTCTTATATATGAGTTCATGTTTAATGCAAATTCATCAAGCCATACTTTGCTCTGTTCTGTCCTTTGTGGATACATTACCACACACAATTGTCTGCTTTTATGTGAATCTCTAGAACTTTTTACAAGATAGTATTCGATTGAAATACAGTGCACTTTCTGTTTTTGAAGCATTTTGAATTGCTTCCTAATGCTGTATAATTGAGTTGTGTCTGTCTTCTGAGCATAACCTCAGTTAGAACATCTACAGTGTCTATAGTGGACTGAGGCACCGGGTTATGCAAGCTACTCTGACTCCATGTGCACTCGATGTATGCATGCAGAGGTCCTGTTGACCCCGGGCCTCCCAGCGCGTCTGCCAGTCAATGTCACCCGCTCACAGGAGATGATCGTATCACTGCGACTGAGCCGCTTTAGTGGGGTATGAAACTAGACATACTATGGTTATCCCTTAAACTGTGTATGAATATTCACAGGGTCGCACACCTGAAGACTGGCTTTTTCCTTATTCTGCATATCTTTCTAGATATTCCTGCTGATTTTTTCTCTTTGCAAATATGTCGCATTGAGTATGTAACACTCTCCTTCTCACATGGGGAGCTCTATTCACCACACATAAACACAGTGAAAACCTTAAGCGATTTAAGCATATGTTGGCACCACACTCTGCTGGATGCCTCATTGAATACTTTTATTGTTCTGCACCAATGTGAAATGAAAATTTCATGTATGCATTTTTGTGTTACAAACAACCCAGGCACAGGAGCTGTGACCTGGCTGGCCATATCAGGTGCCAGCTAATGGTCATTAGTCCATGCACCCATTTGAAACTCCTATTGAATCAATACACCAGAGAGACAGGTTTTAATTCAGTTTTTATCTCACTTAGCTTGTCTCTTACATACCCATTTCTCCTGATGAAGCCCCACAAGTGGAGGTCTTTAGACACCCTCTACACATTTAGGGGCTGATTACGATGGAGATCCGCCCACCATCATAACCTGATTTACCCCCGCCATATTATAAATGGTTGTCCCGATTGCTGGCCGGGCTGACTTGGGCCACAAACGTGGCAGGCACCACACGATGCCTGCCACCTTGTGCATGGAAATGTAGGGGGTACCATGGGTACCCCCCCCAGTGCACATACATCCTCCCCCACACAGAGGGGCCCATAACGGGCCCCCGAACCTAGCCTCCATCAGCCTTTCCATGGCGGTTTCACCGCTAAGGAAAGGCTGACTGACGCCAGCATTGTAATCTGGTGGGCGGTGCCTGCTAAGTACCACTGCCATTTTACCCATGCTGACTGCTCCGCTTAGCATTCGTGATGATTGCCTGTGGCGGCAGCGTGGAGGGCTGTCTTTGTAACTGCTGCAGTCACAAAGCGATTCCCCCCGCCATCCTAATGTGGCGGGGGAAATGGTAGTCAGATGGCGGAGGGATTGGCACCGCCGGCCCTGCGGTGGCGGTCCTCCCGGCATCATAATGAGCCTCTAAGTTCTAATCTCATGGCTTGGGTTCCTTTAAGAGTGTTCAAATTGCACAGATTATGAAGAATTTGACTCTCAATTACATCTGTAAAAAACTATTTTTCCACTTCAGTTATTTCAGTTGCATACTAATGAGTTGGAGGAACCTTTTGACTATAGACCAATATTAAATGGACTAAATGCCTGCGACCTAAGGCATTATAAAGTGCTGTGAGGCATGTTGAGTGTGTTCTTTTTCATTAAGACTGCTGGAGAAGCATTTCAACAATATAAGGATACGTTTTCACAACTTCCACATCTTCACTGTCTACTTCCCATTTAAACTTATTTGTCTTCCTATATATTTTTTCTCTGTAAATCAGCACTTTACTTTTCATAGTCTCCGAGCCAAATCAATCGTTTTTGTAAACTCTTTGGAGTGAGGTCAAAAATTACATTATTGTCTGCATATAACAAGAAGAGAATTGTATGATAACCAAATTTAGATGCAGTTCACTGTAGAAGATTGATGTAACAAAGATCGATGTTCTAAATATCAATTGCAAAAATATCAAATGCAAAAATATCGAGTTCAATACCTTAACAGGTAAGTACAAAAATAATGAATCAAAAATATCGAGGTAAAAAATATAGATGTAAAAAATATCAATTTTAAAATATATATGAAATAAAATAATACATAGTAAATCTATTAAATATAAATGTTATCTTTAACAAAATAACTGAAATGTTATGTACATTCTAACTAAATATAACATATGAAGTTATTTGAAAAAATATATAAACACACAAATATAAAAATATATGCATATACATATATTTAAATATAAATAATGTATTAATATTATCTTTATTTCATTTTTAAACTTTAAAATAATATAAAAATTATATATATATATATATATATATATATATATATATATATATATATATTACCTACTGGCGGTCGCCAGTAGGTAGTTATAGTTAGGATAATTTTCAATGTTAAATCTCAACATTCTATTTTGAATAACTTTGGCGCCGGTTGACGAATCTGCCTGAAATTTTCAGGAAAATGGTCTCATGGCGGTCCGGTCCTTCCCTGAAAGTTTGGGGGGGATTCGTCAAGCGGGGGCCGAGATAAAAGGGGGGTCCCAAAACGCGTTTTCCCCATGTTAATTTCCATAGGGCGGTCGATTTCACTTTTAGCCCGAACGGCTGAATGGATTTCCACCAAACTTGGCAAAATTGTAGGGACTGGTAGCCCGATGTGCCTTTGCTATGTCTCAAGATATGTGCTCCAGTGGATTTTGAGTAATTTAGGTTCAAAAAAATATATATATCTATAGGCGCTCTCCCGTGCGCGCACCCGAGTGCGCTCCAGGCGCGGCACGCGACTTGCGCGCAGGAAGCTGATTGGCTCTCAGTTGTCTGTAAACATTCTAAACAGTCCGGAGCGGCCGCCATCTTGTGTCTCGGTAAAATCGAGACACAAGGGGTTTGAAAAAAAAAGGGGCAAATGACCATAAGGGGGAAGAGTAGACCCCCTCTGACCCCCTAGGTTTGATGTAGGGACTAAAATAGGGTCCTGCAGGGCATTAAAATTTTTTTTTCGTTTTGCGCGGGGGAAGCGCATGGTACGCGCACCGGCGAAGCACGGGGAAAATCCAGGATTATATTTATGAAGGCCTTGCGCTGTTAGTTTTGCGCTTCCTGTGCGTCAATTTTTGTGACGCACCAGCGGTGTAAAAAAATGCGCATTGTTATGCAATATTTAAAAAGTGACGCATCTATCTAGATGCGTCACTTTTTAAATATAGTGCAACGAGGTACATTTTATTACACTGCTGGTGTTATGCGTCACTTTTCTGTGCGCACTCCTTATGACATTCCAGATGTGTCATATTTAATGTATGACGAATCATGTTGCAGATACAATATGGCGCAGAGTTTTAAAAAGTGACCCATGTACCTAGATGCGTCACTTTTTAAAAATAGCGTCAGGTATAATGCATGCAGAGGGGGTGTTCTCCCGCAAAAAGCTTTGTAATAGCGACGCAGTGAAATCTTTCAGATTTCACTGCGTCAGTTTTAGGATGCTGTTGCGTCAAAATCTTGTGCCTGCTTTACAGCAGGTGTTAGACTGAGGCAAGACCTTTCATATGCTGCTTTCCCCATTTGAAAGGACACATTACTGGAGTTGCGTCACTTTTGTGACGCACTCCAGCAATGCGTTACTTGGAATGTCATAAGGAGTGCGCACAGAAAAGTGACGCATTGCACCAGTAGTGTAAAAAAATGTGCCGCGTTGCGTTATATTTAAAAAGTGAGGTATCTAGGTAGATGGGTCACTTTTTAAAATCAAGCGCCACATTATATCTGCGTGAGGTATAATGCATGCAGAGGGGGTGTTCTCCCACTAAAAGCTTTGTAATAGCGACGCAGTGAAATGTTTGAGATTTCACTGCGTCACTTTTAGGATGCTGTTGCATCCTTTAAATATAGTGCAACGAGGCACATTTTATTACACTGCTGGTGTGATGCGTCACTTTTCTGTCCACAGTCCTTATGACATTCCAGATGTGTCATATTTAATGTATGACGAATCATGTTGCAAGGAGCTACAGATACGTCAGTATTTCTGACATATGTGTAAACATAAAAGTGATGCGAGGCCGGCGCAAAATTTTGACGCAATAGCATCCTAAAAGTGACGCAGGGAAATCTCATAGATTTCAGTACGTTGTTATTACCAAGCTTTTTGCGCGGGATTGCCCCTCTGCATACAATATACCTGATGCAGATACAATATGGCGCAGAGTTTTAAAAAGTGACCCATGTACCTAGATGCGTCACTTTTTAAAAAATAGTGTCAGGTATAATGCATGCAGAGGGGGTGTTCCTTGCAAAAAGCTTGGTAATAATGACGCAGTGCGTCACTTTTAGGATGCAGTTGCGCCAAAATCTTGCGCCTGCTTCACAGCAAACCTTTCACATGGTGCTTTTTCCATGTGAAAGGACACATTACTGGAGTTGCGTCACTTTTGTGACGCACTCCTGCAATGCGTTACTTTTGTGTTTACAGATATGTCAGAAATACTCCAGTTTATTCACTGTGTCATAACTTTCTTTTCTAACACTCACCTTCTTTCATTCCTCCTACTTCACTTCCTTTCACCTCTCATACCTTTCTGTTCTTTCTTACTCATTCTCCTTTCAATTATCAATGCACTATATTTCACTTACTCTTCATTTTTTAAGATTATAGCTCTTTGATGAGAATTGGAGGTAGTTCTGAAAAGAACTTTTGGTTTTCTTCTTTTAACTGAAGAGGAACAAAAACAGGGAATAGAAACTGCTCAACAGGAGCAAAAAGAAAAGAAAAAAATTAGGGGTGGGAAGGGCAGTGATGGTTCTCCAATGCCCGAACCATGAGCAGGACACTTTGCTCCCCATAGGTGAGGAGTTGATTGCAGTATCTGCATTTGACGACCCCATGGTTGAATGCAGGTTGAATGTTTGCTACCTGCCCCTGAGATTGTTCTCTTCCAGAAGAAGTTGCTCCTCCTGTTGATGTAGAGGCCCCATCTCTGGGAACCTCCTGTGCCAGAGCCCTGACACTTTCCCGGGCAAAATTCTGGGGGTGCCTCCTCTCCACATGTCGGATCATCGTAAAGTTCCCAAAAGAGTATTTTTTTTGGGGGTTACCCCGTGACAGGACCTGTTTGCAGATCCTGCACTCTACTTTTGGTGCATTCACCTTCTTCTGGCCTTCTGGAAACTTAAAAAATTTCCAAATGAAATGTTCCTTCACCTTTGGGGTAGGAGGCTCTTCATCAATGAAGTCATCTTCACTGCTGGATGGTCTGGCAGCCATGATGAATCCAGGAATATGGAGCAGCAAAAAAGGCAGGTCTTTCAGTCACAAAAGTGAAAGAAGAAGTGAAGGAAATGGGTGGGGATTTCATTCATTGTAAAAAAAAACTGTTAGCAACCAATGAAAAGTGTTATTTGAGGGTCACATGACCCGACGCGTTTACGCTGCGCGCTCCGGAGCACTTCCGGGTGCGTTTACGCAGCGCGATCGTAGGCGCTTCCGGGGCGCAAACGTGGCGCGATCGTAGGCGCTTTTCCGTGCGTTTATGCGCCGCGCACGTATGCGCTTCCGAGGGCACTTACGTTGCGCGCCGAAGTGACGTCATCAATCTTTTATAGAAATGCATAATCATTTTCCATATTAAAAAAAACTAATTTTATTTGTATGGTACGAAATGTTTTGCATTATTATTAACTTTTCATTCATATTTTTTTTTCACGAACGACAGTTGCGCTCTGGGTGCGCTTTCAGATGAGCTCTCGGAGAAGCTTACAGGAGAGCTTAGCTGAAAGCTTCCCGGAGCGCGCACCCAGAGCGCAAAAGAAAAAAATTATAAGAAAAAATGAATACTTAAAAAAAAACAGCAAATTGTAAAAAAAAAAAAGGTTAGAAACTCGATATACAAAGGAATTAGCATTTAAAAAACCTATGAAATTCACTGAAAAAACCATAGGTTTCACACCAGTTATAGTTAGGAATTAGCATTTAAAAAACCTATGAAATTCACTGAAAAAACCATAGGTTTCACACCAGTTATAGTTAGGAATTAGCATTTAAAAAACCTATTAAATTCACTGAAAAAACCATAGGTTTCACACCAGTTATAGTTAGCTGGAAATTTTACTGATATAAAACCATTGAAATTCCCACGTTATAGTTAGTCGGACTCACTATAACTTGCGCGTGCAATGCACTGCTGATGACATCACATATTACATCACTCATGACATGGTCAGTGACATCACTCATGACATCACTGATGACACCATCCTTGTGACACAGTGACAGACCTCCTTTCAGTGTAATGTAACCCATGAAACACATATTCAAAAATAGAAACTAATATTTTCAAAAAAGTGGATATACCCATACCAGTTACAACAACCAATTCAGTAATATCACCATCTAATACACATCCACTCATGTGTATGTATATGGGTTATTAGATATTTTTATTAGTATCAGTATGAGTGTCTATATGGTTTGGTGGGGGTATTACTTAGCACATAGATGCATGAGTGACTGACTCTTTGTTTGTATGTGTTTTGAAGACAACATATGTACAGGACTGTATGGGTGGATGAGTGTCTATATGTGTTTGTTAGTGAGTGAATGACTGTCTCACTAGTGTCTTTATCAGTAACTACATATGTTTTAATCTAGTATATATGAATATTGATGTATATAAGTGAGTATATGTGAGAGTAAGAGATTGTAAGAGTTCCTGTTTAAATAAGTATGTGTTTCTATAAGTGATTGTTTAAGAGAATAAATATGTGTAATTTTAAATAGAAGTAAGGTGGAAGTGTGTGTATAACTCTATATTCAAATAAATGGATGTCCAATAGTTTATTTGCACGTGTGAATATGTGTGTGAGTAACTTTTGGATGAATGTCGGTGTGTAACAGGATGTATAGGTGTATCACTTCATATGATGAGTGAGTATATGTATGAGTGACTATATAGAACTATTGGTGAATGAGTGGATGTGTATATAGATAGTGGAATTACTGAATTGCTTGTTGTAACTGATATAGGTATCTCCATTTTTTAAAAAATTTCAGTTTCTATTTTTGAATATGTGTCTCAAGGGTTACATTATAGTGAAAGGAGGTCTGTCACTATGTCACAAGGATGGTGTCATGAGTGATGTCACTGACCATGTCATGAGTGATGTAATATGTGATGTCATCAGCAGTGCATTGCACGCGCAAGTTATAGTGAGTCCGACTAACTATAACGTGGGAATTTCAATGGTTTTATATCAGTAAAATTTCCAGCTAACTATAACTGGTGTGAAACCTATGGTTTTTTCAGTGAATATATATATATATATATATCAATTATTTAAAATAAAAAGTATTCTATAATAAATAAAAAGAATAAAATTATTTTAGTAAATCAAACTTACGTTTCCCAATACCTTAGATGTAACAGTAGGGAAAGTGTTGGATAGCAGAATAATTAAATTTACTATTCCAACCCCAGTGAGTGCAACAGTAGAGAAAGTTTTGGACAGCGAATGTGTAAAAATTACTATTCCCACTCTGGTGATAGCAGTAATCGGAAAAGTGTTACATAGCTGAGGGAAAAAAATACTATTACCACTCCAAAGAGTGCAACAGTGGAGAAAGTGTTGGATAGTAGAGGGGTAAAAATTACTATTTACACTCCAACGAGTGCAACAGTAGGGAAAGTTTTGGATAGCAGAGGGGTAAAAATTACTATTCCCACTCAAGTGAGTGCAAAAGTAGAATAAGTGTTAGATAGCGGAGGAATAAAATTACTAGTCCAACTCCTCTGAGTACAACAGTAAGGAAAATGTTGGATAGCGGAGGGTTAAAAATTACTATTCCCACTCCAATGAGTGTCACAGTAGGGAAAGTTTTGGATAGTTGAGGGGCAAAAGTTACCATTCCCACTCCAAAGAGTGCAACAGTAGGGAAACTGTTGGATACCTGAGGGGAAAGAAAAAACTATTCCCACTCCAGTGAGTGGAAAAGTAGGGTAATTGTTGGATAGCGGACGAACTAAATGTACTATTACAACTCCAGTCAGTACAACAGTAAGGAAAATGTTGGATAGCGGAGGGGTAAAAATTACTATTCCCACTCCAATGAGTGTAACAGTAGGGAAAGTGTTGGATAGCGGAGGGTTACAAATTACTATTCCCACTGCAGTGAGTGCAAATGTAGGGTAAGTGTTGGATAGCAGAGGAATGAAATGTATTATTCCGACTCCAGCGAGTGCAACAGTGGGGAAAATGTAGGATAGCGGAGTAGTAAAAATGACTATTCCCTCTACAGTGAGTGCAACAGTAGGGAAGGTGTTGGATAGCGGAGGGGTAAAAACTACTTTACACACTCCAGTGAGTGCAACAGTAGGGAAAGTTTTGATTAGCGGGAGGGTGAACATTTCTATTCCCACTCCAGTGAGTGCAACCGTAAGGAACGTGCTGAATAGCGGAGGGGTAAAAATAACTATTTCCACTCCAATGAATGCAACAGTAGGGAAAGTGCTGAATAGCAGAGTGGTAAAAATGGTATTCCCACTCTAGTGATCACAACATTAGGAAAAGTGTTGGATAGAAACAAAAATTACTAATACCACTTAAAGAAATTAAAAAAACTAAAAATATTACATTTAAAAAATCATAAAAATAAATAAAGATTGTTTCGAAAACATCAAACTAAATATATTAAACATATAAAAAACACATATAATAATAATCACAAATAAAAAACACTACAAATATTTATAAAATAAATTAATGAATACATTTAATAACAAAAATTATTTAAAAGTGCCAAATATTAACTAACAAACAATTTCAATTTCAATTTTATTAGTATATGATTTGGAACTCGATTGAGGTTTCACATAAAAGCAAGACATGGAAAAACAACAACAGTTACAGATACATAAGATCCTTAAAAATACACTCTATTATCACAGAAACTGGAATATAGGGATCATGTCCATTACTACAGTTCTAAAAAACATTTAAAAAAGTTAAGAATTCTGTAGCAAAACATTTCATTGGGGGGGTTATGAATAGCATCGATTAAAGAGTTGGCTGACAAAATGCTTAATTGTAAACAAATTGGTCTCACCCACTTTCGGCGATGAGCCATTAGGGCAGGGCATACGAAGAGAACATGGGCAGTATCCTGGATCGAATTATTACACAGGTTACATTTGTCGTAGGAACCATACCATCTAGCTAGTAATTTATTCAAAGGGAGGAGATCCTGCTTCAAGAGGAACCAAAAGCGGCGTAAGCTGTGGGGAAGGTTCCAAGAAGCATAAGGTTGCATATGTTTAAATAAACAGGAATTAACAACATGAGTGACCCTTTTCTTTGAAATAAGGGAATCTCTGTCCCTCCTAAAACTTAAATTCCATGTTGCAACTTTTAGGGTGGACTTTCGCTGATGTGTAGATAACAAAAAAAGAGTTGATTCTTCCAATTCAAGTAGTGTAACGGCCCTTCTAAAATTCTTTATAAGTAGGGAGTATTCTTTTAGGGGGCCCAATAATCCTTTTTTGACAAGGTATCTTAAAGTGGCCGGTTTTCCCTTTGCCAAACAAGAGACCCAACGTATTACTCCCGCCAGGCCCTGAACCCAACTACTTCGTATGCCAAATTCAAGTCTAAGAGATGCTACCGTACAAGCATTATTAACAGAGGTTAAATATCGCAAAAGTCTGCCCTCGACAGTATCCAAAAGCCCCATTGCCCCAGATCAATAGGTTCAATGCCACAAAGCAGAGAGGCTGGAATTTTTGCCCAGAAAGCCTCTAGCAGATGAAGAAAATGTATTTTGCCTGTGGCTTTATAAAGAGCACTTAGTCCTTTACCTTGTGTCCTGGCCTTCCGAGTATTGTTATCTATGTGGGCCTTATCGCTCAAGTTACCACATACTATTTTCCCTAAGAAAACATTTTACAATTTCCAGCTTATGACCACCTAGAGACCAGCTAAAATTCCCAGAATTCGTTTATTTTTTTCCCATCATACACATTACTTTGCTTTTAGAGACATTAATCTTCAGATGATGGGACTCGGCAAATGCATGTAATGCCTGCAGACGATTATTTAGTCCTTTCTGAGTAAGGTCTAAAAGTAGTGTGGTAAATATTTGATTTACCGTCCTAATTTCTATGCAGGTAAGTACTTAATCAATAATAACTCAATCGGAAAGAAAAAGGCAGAGTCCGTGGTGTTAGAGTTCTTAGGGGTTTTATTCCTTAAAAAGGAATGGTTCTAGAACTGGATATCATGTTCCTGCAACCACAGGGGTTCAGGAAGGGATAGAGCCATATTTTATTGACAATACATAGCTTATATACTTAATTCATATTATAGAAACCAATACAGTAGGCGTAACAGCTGAGAGAAACAAGATAACAGCATCCACGTGATAGTGATACGTAATTAGAAGGCGTGAACTAGGCGTGAACATAGAGGTGTGTGCTAGAAACGTCACAGATAGGTGTCACAAGTGGGTGGCAACAAAGCAGAATCTTGTAATGTCAGCAGAAATCTGAGGCCTGGATGCGCGCGCAGCTGCATGACGTGTGATTGACGTGGAAACTGGAGGGTGCAGGGGACTTGACATTTACACTGGCGGAAAGAGACAGAAGTCTGGCATGTCAGATCAACTCGTACTTTTATCATATCTGATATCTGATGTTTGGGAACCATATTATCTAAACGGAAAAGGTCTCTGGGGCAGAAGCTATTCTATACTGACTGTGAGTGCGTGTATAAGCGCCTAAGTGTCTGCAAAAGAAGCGTGGGGGCATGGGCCTTCCATGGGAGCATGGTAACAGAGGCTATGAATTACTTGCACGGAGACAGTGAGGCCGGACCCTTTTGCTCTGCAGCTGGGGGGATGTTTACTTAAACTAGTAGGCAGGAATGCATTTTCGAGGAGCGGAACAGATAATTCGAAGGTTGAAGTCAGTCTTGGCAGGCAGCAGGCTGAGCTAAGCGCGGTGGGCCGCGCTGGAAGTAAGGCAGAGGTCACGAGTACAGAGGCAGCCTGGGCTGAGGCTTTCAGAGTCAGAAGGCAGGAAAAAGGCTCGATGGCAGAATTCAGGGCCTACTTCGCCAGAGCTGAAAAACGTGTAAAGTACACCACAAAAAGATGTTGGCATGGCATACTTACAAACGGACTATTCAACCCATTCAGGGTGGGTCTGAAAGAGGACATGTTAACGTTGGACGCAAATGTACTTGCGTCTTCATAGCTGGCACAGGAGGGAAGTTACATGCACTTTAAGCTGGTACATGGAGACGGTGGGGTACACGATAGGGAACATAGCTTGACCAAAAATTTATATTTCCTCATTCCCTCCTTGTTCCCTACGGACCCTTCATGATATATCGATCCTCATAAATCGATCAGTCTGTTCTTGTAACATCATTTGTTCATCTTTCTTTCTTTGACGTTTTGAGAGAAAACTGGAATGTTTAATGCATGATGTGGCACACAGTCCACAAATCGCTGGCCCACACTGTAGGCACAGGCAGCAACTGAATACTATGACGAGGCCAATACCTAGGAAGGATAGGATCTTCCATCCCCAAGCGGTTAACGTTGTCCAGAACCAACCGGACCAAGTCCAGGTGCCTGGATTCTGATGTATCAAACTGGCAATCTTATGAAGACGTGTAATAGCTTTGTATACGGTTGGCGCATTTTCTGGAATGAAAACACAGCAACTTGACCCGATGACCTTACAGGCTCCACCTCTATCTGCCAAGATGACGTCAATAACAAGACGATTTTGAAGGACAACAATCCGCATAGCAGACTGCTCCTCTGTTAAGTTACCTAAGGCGGAGGCAGTTTCATTCACTACTGCTTCAAGTGTTCTAGTTAATCTGCGTATTAGTTTACTATTTTGGATGGGGCCTGTGAAGAAAAGGAATCCTTTATTAAAATCTGTGTATTGCTCCCATGCCGTTTCTGTGTAGTCGACAATCGGGAGATCTCTTCGGAGTCTATTCTTTACTAGATTTGTATTTCTGTGATAATCAGGAGG
The DNA here is from genome assembly GCF_964263255.1 of Lissotriton vulgaris. Taxonomy (NCBI): domain Eukaryota; kingdom Metazoa; phylum Chordata; class Amphibia; order Caudata; family Salamandridae; genus Lissotriton; species Lissotriton vulgaris. Next base: position 1,019,027,116 of record NC_141691.1, on the reverse strand, counting down.
GGCTAGAAAAACAGGTGGCAGAAGGAATGCAATGTAACAGGTACCATCCCAATCTGGAGGTAAACGTATGTATGCGGTATGACCACAAACAAAGTAGGAATGACGGGTAGCTCTAAAGGAAGATTTGCCTTGATCACTGAATTCGACCACAGTAGTACATTTACTATGACCTAAGTGTACTGAACCTTTCTTACTGACACATAAATCACCAGTGACTGGTAATACTGACATAGCGGGTAGAACTGGTGCAGCTTCGGATTCGACAGTAAGGATCATAAGGTTAATTGTATAATTACCTAATCCATATACTTCATTTTCTAGATCAGTTCCTATTCTAGTGGGGAGTCCCTTCTTGTCAGGGTAACAGACATTAAGCAGAACTAAGTTCAAGTTTCCCCAAACCCAGCTCCCTTTGAAAACAGCGATATCAGGATCTAAGGAATTAATTATTCTAAACCATGCACCACAGGAGCCATTGTGAGTGAACGGGTACGGAAAGAGGGGCAGAACTCCCTTGTTTTTCTGGTAGGGAGGGAGTCGGCCACATATCCAGCAGTTTGTAGCATTGTTAGTCTGATGGGAATGATGTAACATACTAATGAATGTGTTGTTGCGCAGCGCAAGTCTGTAAGAAAGTTCATGGGGAGGTAATTCACTAAAAGAATGTTCAGCAGAAACATTGTAAGCAGATTGTTCACGCTTGAAAATAGGGTAGTATATGGGAAGTAATATACTAGCAACAATAATCAGAAGACTCAGAAAAAACATAATCAATAATGTCACTATACAGTGACTACGGAGTGATTTGCAATATGTACGTTTCTTGAGTTGTCTCTCTCTCTCTCTATCTCGATCTAGGGGATACATGTCAGAAACTATTTAACCGATTCACCTAGGGGAGGACTTAAACAATTAAACTGTCTGACTTGCTAGATCGGAGTTTCAGTTTATACTCCTCTTGGGGAGTTTTCTCTCGTTCGGGAACTTTAAAGTCACTAGGCTCAATACAGTCTTTGGAGGGGGTGGACGAGTCTGGGTCTGGTTTCAGTTCGTTGCACTTTTTAATATGACTCGTATGTATCCACCCCTTTCTGCCTTCCACCTTTATTGCTGTCCTCGTAGTAAGAAGGACGGTCTTCGGCTCTTTCCAGCGGGGCTCCAGCGGACTTTTCCTGTCAAAGTTCCTTATTAGGACGGTGTCACCTGGTCGGACATCGTGCGGCTTTACATCAGTGTTGTCAGGGAAGGCTGCGGCAACCTGTGAACGACATGATTGGAGTGCAGACATCAAGGAGGCAAGGTAATCTGTCAGCATATTACAATCAACATCAGTAATTTTCTTAGGCATGGGCGTCCCCCACATATTCGGTGGTCTGCCAAAGACCACTTCATACGGGGATAGTCCTGATCTCGAGTGGGCAACCATCCTCATATAGAACAATGCAACTGGCAGGGCGACTATCCAGTCGACCCCTTTCTCTTTACATATTTTAGCAAGGCGGGTCTTTAGTGTCTGATTATGCCTCTCTACAAGGCCAGCGGCTTCGGGATGTCGGACACAATGGAATTTCCACTGATATCCTAGCAGCAAGGAAACTTGTTTCATTAATTCGGATGAGAATGGCTGTCCGTTATCTGAGTACACAACACGAGGCAAGCCGTATCGTGGGAAGAATTCTCGAACCAGCTGTCTGGCAGTGGTCGGAGCAGTGTAATCTGGGACTGGATATGCTTCGGTCCAACGGGAAAGTGCACAAACAATTACGAGGACATATTTGAATCCTCAACAACGGTCCATCTGGATATAATCCATCTGGAGGACTTCAAAAGGGTGATCGGGAGGATGGAATCCACCTTGCTCTACAGGGACGCTTTTACCTGGATTGAACTGACAACAGATCATGCAAGTACGCACTTTCTGTTTTGCTGCTGCTCGTAAGTGTTTGTTGTACCAGAGATTCTGTAAACTGTCTAACATCGCTTTCTCTCCTAGATGTGCTGGACTATGTGCTGTATTGATTATGACTTTTACCATTGAGTCGGGGAGAAACCATGTAGATTTTCCCTTCGTCATCCAACCTTGATCTGTCTGGATCCCTCCTAGTTCAGTCCATTTCTTTATTTCATCTGGAGTAGCATGTGTCTGAATATCGATTACATCTAGTGTGGGATCCCTGACTGTCATACAATGTGTCGGTACTATTGTCTTTGTCACGTCAGTTGTCTGGGTGTGAGTCAATGCTGTATGTTTTGCTGTCTGGTCTGCCAGGTCGTTACCCTGGGAAACAGAATCTGTAACTTTAGTATGTGCTTTACACTTCATGACGGATATGCCTGAGGGCAGATGTATTGCTTCTAACAGTGCTTGAATGAGGGGACCGTGTTGGATCTTGGCACCATGAGAGGTCAAGAAACCTCTTTCTTGCCATAACATGCCGAAGTCGTGTACGACTCCGAACGCATAACGGGAATCAGTGTATATGTTAACATTTCTGTTCTTGGCTAGTATACAAGCTCGGGTCAGAGCAATGAGCTCCGCCGCTTGAGCAGACAGTGTGTCAATACGATATGTTTCTTTGACTTCAGTTTCAGTGGTCACTGCATACGCGGCCACTAATTCTCCTGTACTTGTTCTCATACATGAACCATCCACGTAAAGTGTCAGGTCTGGATTTGTCAATGGAACATCGGTTAAGTCTCGTCGAGGCTTTGTTACTGCATTAATGATCTCTATACAATCATGCGGGGCTGGATCTGTCATAATTGTAGGTAACAATGTTGCGGGGTTCAGAATGCTACAGCGTCTGATTTCTATGTGTGGCTGGAATAGTGTTAATTCATAACCTGTCAGTCGTGCTATAGTCAAGTGCTGAGTCTGGGTTCTGTTTAAAAGAACCTCTACAGAATGTGGAACTTGTACTGTTAACTGATGTCCTAAAACAATTGAGTCGCTCTGTCTGATTGCTAAAGCTGTTGCTGCTACTGACTTCAAGCACGCAGGGAGTGCCTGGGCTACTGAATCCAATGTACTTGAAAAATAAGCTCAAGGTTTATGTGAACCTGCTTGGTCTTGAGTGAGGACAGACAATGCTGTACCATCACGTTCTGTAACAAAAAGTGTAAAAGGTTTGCTGTAACATGGTGTCTCTAAAACTGGTGCTTGGCATAAGGCTTTCTTTAATTCTTCAAAGGCTTGTGTGTGTTCCTGAGTCCAAGGGAGGGCAGTCGAAGTCGCTGCCTCCTGTGTTGTCAACTGAATGAGCGGTTTAGCTAGAAATGCATACTGAGGGATCCATTGTCTGCAGTACGAGGTGAGGCCTATAAAGGCCCGCACTTCCTTTTGTGTCTGGGGTTGTGACATATTTACAATTAACTGAATGCGATCAGGAGTGAGCTGTCTCCCCACTTTGGACAGCAAGTGACCCAAGTACACAACTTGCTGAACACAGAATTGTAGCTTCGAAGGAGACACCTTGTGTCCCTTGTCGGCCAGAAAATGTAACACTGTCAGTGATGCTTGTTCACATTCGGGCTCACTTCGTGCGGTGATCAGCAGATCATCGACGTATTGCAGTAAAGCGGTGTTAACTGGCATTATGATACAATCAAGTTGTCTTTTCAGTGCTTGACTATAGATGCTGGGGCTTTCTGTGAATCCTTGAGGTGCGCGGGAAAATTTGAAACTTCGTCCATTTAAACTGAATCCGAAGAGGTATTGGCTCTCTGGATCAATGGGTACACTAAAGAAGGCGTTCTTGAGGTCAATTACAGTAAAGAACGTTGCTTCAGAATCAATAGCAGTCAATAGGGAAGAGATATCGGGGACCACAGGGTACTGTGGAAAAATGCATTTATTCAGTTCTCTTAAATCAATCACCAGCCGATATACTGGCGGTGCATTGGGATCAGTACGTTTAAGAATCGGAATGATGGGTGAATTACAGATATTGGAGTCGGTCTCTACGACCACTCCTTGGGCAATGAGCTCTTCAATGATTTCCAGTAAAGCCACTACAGCATCGGGTGGTAACTTGTATTGTCTGATTCTGGGTAGAACAACACCTGGTTTGAGTGTAACACGGTATGGTGTGATATGCATGCAACCTACATCAGTTGGGCCTTGTGCCCACAAGTAATCTGGTACATTTTTCAATCTGACATCAAACTCTCGTAATACATAGTGACCCTTGAAATCTCGCAGAAAGAGTCTAACTCCGTCCGGAGAACAACATATTACGGCTCCTAGAGCCTTCAATGTCTTTATTCCTAACAGATTTTCTGGACATGATTTCGTCAGTAACAGGTCTGTAACTCGTGATAATGGACCCACAGCCAGGGGGACTGGTTCTGATACCTCATTTACAATGGGCTGTCCTGAAAAACCAAGGGAAACATTCTGTGAGCCTGAGAGGGGTGCCCCTGGGACTTCGTCATGGCTGATTGTTGTGCGGCTTGCCCCTGTGCCAATTAAAAACTTTCTGTCTTTTCCAATACTTGACTGTGTACATAAGGACCCTCTTGATCTACAGGAATTTCAATAAGAGGCAAGCCCAACTCCCTCTCTAGGCTGTTTCATGTGTATCGTGGGTAATCGGGGTAAGCAGATTGGGCATACTGGTACATCTGTTGTGAAACTTGCTGAGTCGCAGCAATGGGCTGTGGCTGTGGTACCGCTACCGTCTGTGCTGTATGAGATGAAGCATGCATAGGCTGCGTATTCTGCATGGGCTGTACGTTCTGTGAAGTCTGTTGCTGGGCCTGGTCATGTCTTGGTGGATGCGGTCTCTCTTTAGTTTTACCTGTTGCTATGTTATGTTTCAGAACTGGACATTCATGTACGTAGTGGCCTGGCTGCTTGCAATAGTTGCATGTCCCTTTAACGGGAGCTGCGGCGTGACCTGTCTGGGTCGTACCCTTTCTCTGGCTGTCGGCTGGAACTGATTGGGCCACTAACATTTTCATTTTCGTGTCTTTCATGCGTTTCTGTTCATGATCCTGTTCTTCTCTAATTCTGTTCTGATGGTATTGTAACATCTGTAACATCTGTGATGGCGTATTTGCTTGCCATGTACTCTCAACCTTGTATACACGGTTTTTAACTGCTAACAGGGAATTCTCCACTAACTTCGATACAAAAAGATGCGGGTACGACTCGCTACTTGGTTTAAGACCACTATTAATAATAAAACATTTCTCGAATCTTGAATAGAAGTCACTAGTATCTTCATCGGGTTTCTGTTTACATGCTGAGATTGCGTCCCAATCTTCCTTTCTAGTTGTCAGTAATCTTGGCAGAACCTGTACTATCAAACCTGGTAATGCTTTAGTTTTCTCCCCAAGGCCTAGCCCTGGGGTACGTTTTTCCTCCTCGTCTTCTATTTCTGCCCATACAATCTTTTTGTCTCCCACCTCCCATTCTTTTTCTTTGAGTTTCTCGTAGATGCCCGTGGGCAACAGTACCTTTAACATTTTCATGATATCTTCATATGTGTAATCCCCCATCAGTAACATGTCTTTAAGTTCTCTGTGAAAACCTGCAGGGTCTTTATCATGACACGGTACTAGTTTCTTCATTTCTAACAGTTCTAACTTGGTCAGAGGCGTGTGTACATACACACGTTTCAAGTTATGATCGGCACCCATAACTGGATGTACTTCTCGTAAGGGGTTCTGACTTTCAATGCCATGCAGACGCTCCATATGATACATTTTTCTTTCTGGGGGCGGAGCGGGTACATATTCGGCACTTAAGAAAGTATTGTATCTATGTCGTTGTTCTAGAATTATTTGTATTAACTTGGTACTTAGACCTTTCCATCTATCCATGAGTAGTGCTTCTAATGTATCGTGTAAGGGACCTGGATCAGAATGTTGGTTTCTGTATAACGTGAGGAGGTGCTGAATCATGTATACACCTGCTAATTTCTGCTCGTCTGGGGAAAGGTTCAGAAATGTCTGTGCTACTGTGTCATCATTGTATATGTTCGGATTGTCAGCCCATAATACTGCTGACCGGGCTAGTTCTTGTTCATCCATAGAATGGAGTACATGGTACCCCATTCGTTCTCGAAGCCTTTTATCAGTCTCTTGGAACTGATGTTCAGGAGAATTCGGTTTGGTTATGCCAGAGAGAAAAACTCTCTTGCTTTCTGGACGAATGCCTTTCCTAAGGTAAGTTCCCTTACCTACATACGCTATCGTGTCTGTAGTCTTTTCTTGTTCTTCAGGTTCTTCCTCCTCCTCGGAGGAAGCTTTTTCTTTCTCTTTTTCGTGTATTTCTATCACTGCTTTTCTTATTCTCTTGTACATACTGGCTATGCAACCCCCTTTATCATGTTTTCCTTCGGATATATTTTGGCCCCACTTGTTTAGTGCCTCCATTTCATCCTGTTCTGTCTCAGGCCTGTCTCGTTCTCTTATTAGGCAATTTATAAAAAAGCGTAGTATATATGCTTGAGTGTCAACTTTCTGATGCGCCATGGCATCCTTAATACTTTCAGGGTCTTCCCCAGTCTGGACAAAATGATATATTCTATCTAGGTGCTCTTTCATTCCTGAGAAAAACAGTAGATAATCTGTAGCATGTCGTAAGCGTAGTGATGCTATCATCATTCTATCGTCTTTGCCGGGTACTGGATCATATCTGCAAACTGAAAGCGGTTCTTTGAGTATGTCGAGGCGGGGTGATTGGAGCATAAAAGGGTTCTGCATATCCCTAAGGTGTAATCTGTGTGTTGGTGGCGGGGTCCGGTAACCCCCGGTCGCACCTCCTGAGGCGGAAGCTTGGACATTATCTCTCTGTGGAGTCTGTATCTGTACTTGAACTTGTCTTTTAGTAGGGTCAGGTAGAAGCGGTTTTGGTATATCAATTTTAGGTGCGGGAAGTGGTGGAGGTGGAGGAACGATGGGCTGTCGAACGGGGAAACCTGGTTGCAGTACTGGCGGAATATGGTCTGGAGGCGGGTTGCCACCCCCGTCACCGTCAGTAGGCGGGACGCGGACAGGCAGATTGGTGTAAGCGGGTGCTACATCCTCTAGATAGGAATTCAGGAATATGTCTTTAGTGGTCCTGTGAGTTACTTTAGTTGGGACCAATGGTGGCGGCAGATTTTTCGGTATTTCTGAAGTGGCCTCAGGCGAACCCTCGGCCACGAGATACATGCCATTTACGAGGTTGTTTCGTGCGCGGTCTATTTGTTCTGATTTTACTCGGATCCCTTCAGTAACTAATTCATTTTCTTGGGCTTTATCTGATTCTTTAAGTCTGTCTTCTCTACGGAGTGCTTTTTCAGCACGCTTATGGGATTCCTTACGCCAAAACTCTATGGTGTCTTTCTGAGATTGTCTGGCTTTCTTTTTCCATAGTGCTTCCTCTACCTTCATGATGCACTCGGCATCCCATGTTCCGGTAACAGGCCATCTATGTCTTTCGTCTAGATGCTTAGTATAATCGGCCCATAAATCTAGATACAATATGGCATCTAAGCCATGCTTGTGGTACATAAAATTTCCAGGAGTGTCCCTAGGGGGGATAGGAATTTCTTCCTCTAGTATCCCTTTCCTAGTTCCTATCTGCTTTAACTTGTTGAAAAACGGCATCTTGTTTACTTAGTACTGAATGCTCAATCCTTGCTACTTAATACTGAATACAGCTAGTTACACAAGAACACAATAATGCACATTAAAAACAGTCACACTCATACCACGACATTAATCACATAAAAGACATTTGAGACATATATGACTACCCCCCTATACTGGATGTACTGCTAAACAGCACAGATACACTGCTAAGAACAGTGCAAGAACTTGAAATAACTGATATACTGCTAAACAGTACAGATACACTGTCTAAAACAGTGCAGACCGGACTTGTGTACCCAAACCCGTCTAGATACGTCCCAGCAATGGTACTCACCGGGAAGCACGGAAAACAGAAGGCCTTGGAAAACTCGACTGGACTGGACCGGACTCGACTCGACTCGACACGTGGATACTTCGGAAACTGGTGGGCCTCTTGACACCTCGGACCATGCTTCTTTCGGCTAGGCTCTGGTCGGGATCCTCCGCACTCCTCACCGCCTCGTCTGGGTGCTGATTGCAGTCTTCGTCACCTCCGTGGGCCAGAGGGAGATACAGGAAATCCTGCCGGTACGCGTAGTTTCCGTCTAACTGATGGCAGGGGACAGAGTTTGCAACGCACCAACCGGCGCGTGGGGTGGGGGAGGGGTCCCTGTTCGGGCGCCAAAATATTGTGGTAAATATTTGATTTACCGTCCTAATTTCTATGTAGGTAAGTACTTAATCAATAATAACTCAATCGGAAAGAAAAAGGCAGAGTCCGTGGTGTTAGAGTTCTTAGGGGTTTTATTCCTTAAAAAGGAATGGTTCTAGAACTGGATATCATGTTCCTGCAACCACAGGGGTTCAGGAAGGGATAGAGCCATATTTTATTGACAATACATAGCTTATATACTTAATTCATTTTATAGAAACCAATACAGTAGGCGTAACAGCTGAGAGAAACAAGATAACAGCATCCACGTGATAGTGATACGTAATTAGAAGGCGTGAACTAGGCGTGAACATAGAGGTGTGTGCTAGAAACGTCACAGATAGGTGTCACAAGTGGGTGGCAACAAAGCAGAATCTTGTAATGTCAGCAGAAATCTGAGGCCTGGATGCGCGCGCAGCTGCATGACGTGTGATTGACGTGGAAACTGGAGGGTGCAGGGGACTTGACATTTACACTGGCGGAAAGAGACAGAAGTCTGGCATGTCAGATCAACTTGTACTTTTATCATATCTGATATCTGATGTTTGGGAACCATATTATCTAAACGGAAAAGGTCTCTGGGGCAGAAGCTATTCTATACTGACTGTGAGTGCGTGTATAAGCGCCTAAGTGTCTGCAAAAGAAGCGTGGGGGCATGGGCCTTCCATGGGAGCATGGTAACAGAGGCTATGAATTACTTGCACGGAGACAGTGAGGCCGGACCCTTTTGCTCTGCAGCTGGGGGGATGTTTACTTAAACTAGTAGGCAGGAATGCATTTTCGAGGAGCGGAACAGATAATTCGAAGGTTGAAGTCAGTCTTGGCAGGCAGCAGGCTGAGCTAAGCGCGGTGGGCCGCGCTGGAAGTAAGGCAGAGGTCACGAGTACAGAGGCAGCCTGGGCTGAGGCTTTCAGAGTCAGAAGGCAGGAAAAAGGCTCGATGGCAGAATTCAGGGCCTACTTCGCCAGAGCTGAAAAACGTGTAAAGTACACCACAAAAAGACGTTGGCATGGCATACTTAGAAACGGACTATTCAACCCATTCAGGGTGGGTCTGAAAGAGGACATGTTAACGTTGGACGCAAATGTACTTGCGTCTTCATAGCTGGCACAGGAGGGAAGTTACATGCACTTTAAGCTGGTACATGGAGACGGTGGGGTACACGATAGGGAACATAGCTTGACCAAAAATTTATATTTCCTCAGTAGTATATCATCTGCGTACATCAAACATGTAATTGGTTTGTCCCCCAGAAGAGGGGCAATTCCTTCGCTTGAAGATAAGGTCTGGGGGAGGTCACAAACATAAAGGGAAAACAATAGTGGGGCCAATAAACAGCCCTGTTTGAGACCATTTGCTGGCGGGATCGCTTGGGATAAGCCTCTCTCCCCTCCCAGTAATACTCTGCACCAGGTATCAGAGTGGAGGTCCTGCACTAGATCTAAAAGCCGGGCTGGCATACCAAAAGCCAATAGTTTCTTCCACAGCAGCGGGCGATCAACTTTATCAAAAGCAGTGGAAAAATCTATAAAGGCTGCATAGACTCTCCCCCTTCTGACCCTGATGTATTTATCGGATATTACTTGCAGGGCTGTTAAGTTATCCATGGTGCCATGGTTCTTTCGAAATCCCGTCTGCTCAAAGGGAAGTATATTGGTCTGGTCCACCCAATTATTAATTAATTTCAGAAGGCATCTTGCGAAAACTTTGCCAATTGCATCCAGAAGAGCAATTTGACAATAGTTTTGGGGAGACAACCGGACAACCTTTTTAAAGAGGGGAACCAAAATACTCCCCTTCCAAGATGGAAGAACCTTTCCGCTCAAAAAGCAAATGTTGAACACCGGGCATAGCAGTTTGCTCCATTTTGCACTACTTTGCTTTAGAACAGAAATTGGAAGTTTGTCCGGTCCCATTGCCCCAGAAGAGCGCATTTCCCTAATAGCTAATTCAATATCCCTTTCAGAGAGTGGGAATAGAGGCTGACTGTCCTCATTAAAACTTATGCGGGGGACCACTGTTCCATTACTTGCATAAAGGGCTGTGACATAGTCCACCCAAATTTGCTCTTCAATGGGGATAGGAAGCGGACTTGTTCTGGCCCCGCAACCCTCGCCTATGAGGGACCAAAACTGTTTCATTTCTCCATTAAAGGCGGCCTCTCTTAGTTTTATCCAAATAATGTCCTCCCCCTCTTTTTGTAATTTTGCCTGTAACCTTCTCCTCCTTCTTTTTAATAGGGCTATTCTACACGCTCCTTCAGCCGATTTACTCAAATATTGTTCCCTTACTAACCTATTTATTTCTAAATTGAGTAGTCGCAAGGGACTAAAGGGTATTGTATTATATCTTTTCCTATTTGGATTTTTAGCGACTAAGATCACCACCTTCATAAAATCTGAGAAACGCACAATTTCGGAGCCATGCCAATTAGCGAGGTCATTGATTGCTACATCAAGAACACTCTCTAACTCTCGTTGGGCTTTTGTATTCCAGTAGCATCTCCCAGATTTAACTCCAAAACTTACCAGATCGCTGTTAAGTGACCACTGGTCAGATTTGGGGGGATTTATATTCACAGAGGTAGAAAGTATTTTATGGTCGCTAAAGAGAGTTTCAATAACCCTAAGATCCTTCAATAGGGCAAAGGTAGAATTCCCCACCATTACATAATCTAGAATAGATTCTCCCTGATGAGATTTATGGGTGAAATTTGCAGGGGAATCCAAGGGAGCCTTCCATTCGCAATGATCCCATCCATATCGGACAGTTCTTTAAGAAGTATCTTCCCTCGCTAATTTGTTTTAATGCTCTCCGGGAAGAGAGCTTGGGGGATATGTTGTGATTCTTCTTTGTATTTGTGACGAAACAGGCTCATACTCAAATTAGAAATTTTACAACTCAAGTCCCCTACTAGAATTATGTTAGGAGAAGGAGTTTTCTCCCTAATACTCTGTATATAGACAAAGACCTTTTTTAGAATTAGATTAAAACAAACTTCGAGGGGAATATAGGTGTTAATCAGAACTAAAGGTTTAGAAGCTTCAACATTGTCAAAACTAAACAACGTTACAGCCTGAAAAAGATTACAAGGATCCAGATAGTGAGAGAAATTCCATTTTATCTGGTTGGACAATAAACAGGCAATACCCCCGCTAGCGTGGCCTCTCCTGGAGGGGGAAGCACAGCCCTCCAATACAAAGTAATCCCCTCCTACCTGAACTAACAAACAAATTAATTAAAACATACATTTATTTATTTTATTACCTACTCTATAGCACTACAAGAATAACAAAACCCTTCAGCATTTTTAATTAAATGTAGTTCCATAATTAACATAATTAGTAATCAATTTAAAACATCTTATTAATAAAAACAAAACAATAAACATTCATTGAGTACACATGTTTTAACACTATAATATCCACAACATACACCTAAATTTAATTATAAAATACTAAAACACAAATACTTTTTTAAAACTATTACTATTAATAACTAATAAATAAATATTAAAAACATTATTTAATACCCACCTTTTACCCCACAAAAATAATTACACAAAATAAGTATCAAATAATTAACATTAATTAACAACTATATATTAATTAGTTAAACAAAAAATACTTACCACCCTCTACTCCTATAAAAACCACAAAACACCTTAATTTTCTTACACAATTACCATAATTAATTACTAATTAATTAATTCAAATTAACTCAAAACTAATTATTATTTCATTAATTAAAAATAAATTACTTTTCACCCTATACACCTATAAAAACCTCAACCCTCGCCTAAAATAATTACACATTTACATAATTAATTACCAATTAACCAATTAAAATTACTTAACAACCAATTACTAATGAATTACTAATAAATTACTTTACTCATTCAACACAATAACATCTCAATTAAATGAGTAATAATAAATACAAAATATTCAGGAATTTTCATATAAATACATTACCTCCCACCCTATTCCCCTATAAACCCACAACCCGAAAAGGGACTAAAAATGCAAAATTCAAATAAAAAATGTAATAACTACAAAAAATAATCAATACAATTTTATATAATTAAATTACTTCCCACCCTATACCCCTATAAAACCACAACCTGCTGCGGAAGTGAAAATGCAAAAATCAAATACAAAATAATAAATAACTACTAAAAATGTAACACATATATTAAAAATGCAAAAAATCTTATACAGTAAACATACGTCACATACATAGATATAAATATATGCTAAAATACAGAACAGTAATTAAAAAATCGATATTTTTAACAACTGTATTTTCACAAACAATATTTTACACTTCGATATTTTAAACATCGATATTACTTACCTAAATTCAATCTTCTTGACCACAAGAATTTGTCGTTATTTCCTACCCAAAATATTTTTAACTGAATATTTGAGTAAATTGATATTTGTGATTTGATATTCAGTCTCTACACCTTTAGATGCATCACTCATATACTCAGATAAGCACAAAGGCAAATCATACAGTAAAGAAGTCAACAGACAGCCCTGTTTAAGACCATTTATGGTAGGAAAACTGGGCGAAAAACCCTGGGCTCCACCAATAAGCACCTGGCACCAAACGCAGGACTGCAAGGCTATGTTTAATTGTAATAGATTCTCAGGTATGCCTAGACTGAACACTTCTTTTAAAAGTGTTTGTCTGTTTACACAGTCAAATGTCTTGGAAAAAACTTCGAAAGCAGCATAATCAAACTGACCACAGAAAGTGACATGTTTTTCTAAAATTAATTGTAGGATGGCTATATTGTCCAGAGGACAATCATGTTTTCTAAAATCTGCTTGTTCGATGGGGATTACCCTTTTCTCAGTCCCCCAAGCATGCAAATGATCAATGATACTTTTAGTGTATAACTTCCCAACAGAATTAAGTAAGGCAATCTGCCTATAATTATATGGCCCTTTTTGTGCATTGGCACAATAATACTCCAGGACCAGAATTCAGATATCAGTACTAATACAAGGGGGTTAAAAAAATAGACCAGAGAAACACTTCCTTCTTTATTACTGAGATTGGGTTATCATCAGGTCCCTTGCCCCTGAATTAAACTTTGAATTGGTTCGATTGTAGGGAGGCACATATGGGATGAGTGAGTATGCTAGAAGATTCAATGTTAGCAGGGTATCGGAATCAATAGTGCTAGAAGCATATCATTCAGTAATATAATTAACCCAAACAAATTCTTTGATTGGAATTGGCATAAGCCTAACCATATTGTTGCAACCAATAATGATGATCTTTAAATGTTTTCTTGTGTCTTTAGAAATCACAGCCTCTTTTAAGTCAATCCACTTGTAGTCACAGTATCATTTCTTATTGGTAGCTATCTGCTTAGCTTGTTGTCTTTTTAAAAGGCTGCTTATTTTGTTTGACTCTGCAAATTATATAAAAATGTCCTTCTAATTAATCTTTTGATCTCCATATTTAGTAATAGAACACTTCCTGTTCATTTCCCAGAAGGCTTAAAAGATCGGGCTTGCCCAGAAATGACTTCATAAGCAAATCAAATTGAGCAAGAGAGATTTGGTGTAAAGTTTAAGTTTCCACAGTCATTACTGGAAGCTTTTTCCTTTAAATCAGCTATTGTATTTGATTTCCAGTGAGTTCTCCCATTTACCCTGCTAAAAGGCACAGCAACATCTCCCTTAATGTTCCAGTCCTCGATCCTGCTACCAGGAAATCAATATAAAATAAATGTCATGTTATGGTCACTCAAGGAATTATCTATAACATTCAACGCAGAAAGTAATCCAAAACAGGAATAGGAGGCAATCAAACAATCAATTAGGGAAGGATCCACAATTTCATTGTCCATTCTACCATTCACAATCAGGCATTCTTGTTTCCTCAAAAGCTCTAAAAAGGTATTCTGAAATATACCCATTGTAGATTAGCTGGAAGTGTTGCTGAAAGGCTATTAAAAGCCTCCTCCCTTTCTCCATACGCAAATACCTTTAATGCATGACTGGTGTGCAGTCTTTTGTGTTGAAGTCCCCAACCAAAACTATATTTTGACTATTTTCTAGAATATAAATAAGAACACAGATCTAATCAGAAGGGTGTGGAATAGACCTGGTTTAAGGTATATTTTAATTTACACAAAAGAACTGAGGGGTTTCAACACAATGCAACCAGGTGCCAGAGAGGGATCAGAAGAAGAAAGGAAAAACCAGAGTATTGTGAACAACAGAGAAACCTTGAGCAGAGCTTGGATTCCCATCAATTATCTTAGTGATCAGTATTATCATCTGATCCAGAACATCACCCTTATTCCTCTTTTTCTCCTGTAGAGCGGGCCTCATATTTCTGAGTAAGGTTCCAGGTGAGGTGAGGTCCAGTCCCTGATCAAGACGGGTGAGCAGTAAAGTAATATATATACGAATACCCAGACTCAAAGAGAACGGACTGGGTCTATTGTCATAAAACAGTATACATTGGTTGGTCGTTTGAGAGAGTGTATTAACTAACAGGCACATGCATCAAGCGATTTTGGAATCGCAAACGGTGCGAATCGCAAAAATCGGCCATTTGCGATTCCAAAATCACTTATTTGGATGCATCATTTATTTTTCATGTATCGCGATAGCATTTAAGAAATCGCAAAATTTGCGATGTCTTAAATGCTATGCATGATTTATTTTATTTTGCGAATTCGCAATTTTGTGGCGAAAAATTACCATGAAGTACACCTTCATGGTAATTATGCGAAAAGTGTAAAAAATGCAAATAAATGCATATTTGACACTTACATGTTGCACACACACATGCCCTTGGGACATGTGTGTGAGTAAAATGTTCTTACGTGACATTCCAGGGGTGCAAGGGAGGTCCTTTGGACCCCCCCTGCACCCTTGAAATTGCATTCTCATTTTGCGATTCCTTAATTGCGAATTCGCAAAATGAAAACGCCTTCCCATTGATTCCTATGGGCCTCTAGGCCCATAGGAATCAATGTAAAGCGATTCCTTATTTGCGATTCGCAATTAAGGAATCGCAAATAAGGAATATTAAGAAATCGCTAAAACTTTTGCGATTTCTTGATGCATTGCCGTTTGCGATTCCTTAATTGCGATTCCTTAATTTTCGCAATTAAGGAATCGCAAATGGCACCAATGATGCATGTACCTGTAAGAGTATTGTTTGTTTGATTTGTTGTGATTATTGTGTCGTTGTTAAGGTGCCATCTGCATCCCTTGAATCTGAGGATCTGAAAAGGATAGGTTGTATTGATTCCAACCTTCTTACTAATCAATTTCAATTTTTTTTTGGCTTTGAACCCCTTAGAGATTTCTCTGTTGGTGTGGTAATGCGGTAGCAAAACTTGACTAACATAGGTCCTGAAGAAAGCCTGGGTTAATTTTCTTACCCGCATGGCTAAAACATGCCGACCTAATATTTAGCAGTTATTTGTTAACACTGCGTGTTGCACTGTTTTTATGTAGAGTGTTATGGAACTTCTTTAATAAAATTTCTCTTCTCTCCTAACAAATCTATTTTAAATATGACACTCATTATTTCATGCACAACATGGTTTCTCAGAAGTTATTTGAGAATTTCTTTGTGATTATCTATCGAAGAAAGGTATTATCTGTTTTTTCGTAGGGTCTGCCCTGCACGCCCTGCGCCCTACCTCCAATCTGCGATGTTCGCATTCGATGGAACCTACCAATAAAGGGGCTCGGTGCGAAACTTGCAACTGGGGTATGTGCTCCCCGGTGCCAGGGAAATGCTCCTCTGTGCTAAAATGGAGGATGTTCCTCCTTAATTGTCGGTCCTTGTCAAAGCACCACACCGAGTTGGCAATACTCATAGAGGAGTACACACCCGAAGCCCTCTTCTTAACGGAGACATGGCTTCAACTTGAGTCCGACCCCGCGGCAGTCTGGGCGCCCCCCCCGGGTTATACCATTAAACGACTGGACCGCCAGACTGGAAGAGGAGGAGGGCTGGCTATTATCTATAGAGAGAACTATAGGTGTCGCATCTCCCCTACCACAACACTAGGTTGCGAGAGTCTACATTTTACTCTGGAATTCTCCCCTACTACCACCTTCACAGGAGTTCTAGCTTATCGTCCACCTGGGCCTCTCGGTAATTTTGTCACCGACATTACAGACATAGCCGCCAACTCAACGCTTACTTCGGCTAACTTCACCATGTTGGGTGATCTGAATTTACATTTAGACGACCCATCTGACTCAGTAGCCAATAGTCTTCGTTCGAACCTCCTGGCTATTGACTTATGTCAGAAAGGGTTCCACCCGACGCACATCAGGGGCCATCTTCTTGACCATATTTTTAGCAATCTAGATAATCTTATAGTTGAGGTACCTATCCCCCTACCCTGGACCGATCACTTTTTAATACCCTTTGTTTGGTCTTTAACCACCCGCCCTATCCTACCGAGCCATAACAAACGATGGGGAAGGAAGTGGGCTTTGCTCCCGTCCTCTGAGTGGATAAAGGCCCTTAATGAACATCCTCCTGTGACGGAGACCAATCCTACTATGGCCACAGCCAATTTTGACAACTGGATAACCTGTGCCCTTGACCAAGTCCTCCCTAAGAAACCCCTCGACCTAATAAAAAGATCCAAAGTTGCCCCCTGGTACTCCCCCGCTCTTAGGCTCATGAATCAATCTTGTCGCAAACTGGAGAGAGCTTGGCGAAGTGATCACTCACTCACAAAAAAAGCTGATTATAGAGCTGCTATAAAACTCTTTAAACTTGAAATGAAATCTGCGCAAGCTCTATTCTACGACTTGAAAATTAATTTAGCTGCTAACTCTCCCAAAGAAATCTTCGGAATAGCCAAATCTTTAATCTCTCCTGCCCCCGAGCGTCTGTCTCCAGCGGGCGCCCAATCCCGCTGTGATGAGTTGGCTCTTTACTTCTTTCAGAAGATTCAAACTATTTATTCTTCATTTTCTGGAGGTAACGAGGTTGGGGGACCTACCACCCCCTCGGAGATTGCTCGCACTGCTTTTCGCACGCTGGATAAATTCCCTCTGTTAGACTCCATCACACTCAATAAAATCATCCCTAAAGTTACCTCGGGATCTCCTAACGACCCAGCACCTCTGCGGATTCTCACCAAGGCTTGGGATGCTATTCGCCCGACCATTCTGAATACTCTTAATGCCTCCATTACCACTAATTCTGTCCCTGCTTCGTGGAAGTGTGCGATGGTCAGGGCTTTGTTGAAAAAGCCCTCCCTGGACCAGAACAACTTAGCCAACTTCCGCCAAATCTCCTTGCTCCCCTGGTAGAGTACATTTCTTGAGAGGCACATTAACACCATCTTACTAGACTACCTGGAATCAGTGGGTCTGCTCTGTGCCTCTCAGACAGGGTTCCGCCCCCAGCACGGGACCGAAACTGCTCTTTTTGCTGTGACGGAGGAAGCCCGAGCCGTACTGGACCGGGGAGGAAAGGCAGCCATCATTTTACTCGATCTCAGCGCCGCGTTCGACACTGTCAACCACACGATTTTATTACAACGTTTAATGGGGTTGGGTGTGTCGGGCGCGGCACTGGAATGGCTGTCCTCCTTCCTGGATGAGCGTTCTTCCAGGTGTTCGAGGATGAGGCAGTTTCCATCAAACATCCACTTAGCTGCGGGGTGCCTCAGGGCTCCTCCCTGAGCCCCACGCTTTTTAACATTCATATGCAACCTCTAGCAGGGATAGTCCAACCCTTTGGTGTGCGTATTGTCACCTACGCGGACGATACCCAACTGGTGGTCTCTCTTGACCACACGGAAGGGTCGTCCAACACCTTAGGTCCCTGTCTGGAGGCGGTTGCTAGGTGGATGCAACTTTCCTGCCTCAAACTCAATGGAGAGAAGACGGAGGTTATGCTGTTGGGAAATTCTCCATTGACCTCTTTGGTTTTTATCTGGCCCTCCTGCCTTGGCGTCCCTCCCCCACCTAAACCCCAGATAAAGTCGCTTGATTTCTCGGCTCAAGCAACTAAAACAGCGGCTACATGTGTGGGGCTTATGAAGATGCTTTGTAAAGTGCTCCCTCTGCTCCCTCTCCAGGCGAGGAGAATCATGGTCCAGGCCCTGTTCCTCTCTCGCCTGGATTATGGAAACGCGTTGTACCTAGGAGCTCCGGTAGCGGTGACTCACAGGCTCCAGGTTACACAAAACTGTCCAGCTCGCCTACTGTACAAAATCCCCCGCTGGCAATCAGCCAAGCAGGCCCTAAAGGACCTTCACTGGCTTCCAGTCGCCGCCAGAGCTCAGTTCAAGGCCATGTGCATTGTGCACAAATCCTTCCATCGAACGGGCCCTGCCATCCTATTCCCCTTAGTTTTACCCTACGTTCCTTCCAGAGCCCTTCGCTCCGGTTCACTGCATCTAGCGACCACAATAAAAATCAACAAAGCTAGGTGGGGTGGCCGCTCCTTTTCCCACACTGCTGCTAGGCTCTGGAACTCCCTTCCCCTCGCCCTTAGAGGGAACCCAAACAGGATGGCTTTCAGGAAAGCGCTGAAAACATATTTGTACACAAAAACTCGTTAACCTTCAGGGTAGCCCATTTTAGCAATCATTATAAGCGCTGCGAGGCCTCCGGGTAGTTTTGGCGCAATATAAATATAATTTTTTCATTTAATTTAATTTCATTTAATTTCATTTCATTTCATTTTGTCTGGCTCTCCTTTGTTGAGCCATTTGAGAGAGTTTTTCTCGCAAGATAGCCTTATGGTCAAGAGGTATATTGTCCAACTGGTAGGATGACCAGATGATAATACTGATCACTAAGATAATTGATGGGAATCTAAGCTCTGTTCAAGGTTTCTCTGTTGTTCACAACACTCTGGTTTTTCCTTTCTGCTTCTGATCCCTCCTGGGATGCTGAGGATGAGTCTGGCTGTGGCGATCTGGACAGTCTGAAGTTTGTGGAGTAGAGATTACTTGATTCCGGCATAGAGGACGCTTCCGTAGTCCAGGCTGCTGGTGATGTGTGCATGGGTGACGGTCTTCTTTGATTCGGGCTGGGTCCATTTGAAGGTATTGTTGAGTATGTGGAAGGTGTTAAAGCATGTGGAAGCTGCAGCGTTGGCCTATTGGTCTGTCACATTAAACATGTTTATCCACTTTACATCTGAGTTGGGGAGACTTACTACTGTGGTAATTTCATTTGTGGCACACTTCATTTGATGATTTGAATTTTACTTGATTACAAGTGTTTAATATTGCTAAACATTTTCCTCGCATTATGCTGATAATTTCACCTGGAATTTTTTGGTAGTTACTACTGATAATTGTGCTTATGGTGGTCATAGTGTAATGTTAATACATACCCAAAGCAAAACTCCTACACTTCACAAACACCACTACACTACCCTAAACCCTAAAACCCTACCCCCAGCACGACACCCTACACTACACAAACACTACATGCCTGCAGTTTCAGCAGCAGTGCAGAGGGAAGCACAGATTTCCAACATAGTTATGTACATATGTTCCGTCCTTGTGCTTCGGAAGTAGCTCAGCACGCTGTAGCTAAAGAGCTCACAGTGTCATGCTACAGCAATTATACATTCACCATATATCACAAATGCATTCTTTAGTCAGTTTCGGTTTATTAAGCTTTATTCGATTTTTAAACAAAATCATAAAAGCACAGATATACAATACATTTGTTAAAATCATGTAGCAACAAAGTTAATATATGCGGGGAGAGCATACAGAGGCATTGTATGAAAATGACAAAGACATATTTAAAAAGGTTAGCAGATTAGGTGGTACACCAATAAAATGATTCCGTAGGTATATGTAAACATTTAAAATTCAATTCTAATATGAAAAGGAATAAAATTGAATTAATAAAAACAATTTACGGGTATCAGAATACAGGTATTAAGTTACGGGCACTGCTGGTAATTCTCATAGTTTACATAGTCTTCCTTAAACCAATTAAAGTTCCCAAATAGGATGATACTGCTTTAATCTCCAGTACTGATTCCAAACATTTTAATTTACAATACGCTGCCCTGCATCCTCTGATTCCCCAGTTGATAAAAATTGGTTTTAAAAACAGTTTCCTTGGTGCCTCAAAAAATTTACAGTAAAGAATCGTGTGGATATTCGATTGGTCTGATATTCCATCACAGGGGCATTTCACCAGTTGTTTTGACCAATCGTTACAATTGGGGAATGTTACCAGACGATAGAAGGTATCCGCACGGAACCTAAACAATAACATTCTTAAAAAAGGGCTCGGACCAATATTAAATAAGGTTGAATGCCTGTGTAGAAAGTAAGAGCTTGACCCATCTTAGCAGTAAATTTATCTTTTATTGTGAGCAATCTTTTATTCTCTAAATGGTCCATGATCAGCTTTTTAATCACACGCCTTGGGACAGATTCTAAGCACGTTGGGTTCTCAAAATATTCTATGTGGCCGATATCTATTGCCATAATTTTTATATGTTGCAGCCATTTTATGTTTCTCACGCCATCTAACTGTAGACAATCGTGTATGATATCTCTATTAAGAGATGTCTCTGGGGTAACCCAGATCTTGTGCCACAGAAGGAGTGGGGAGGATTTGATCGTGTCCTCTATATATGCAATCCCCAATTCTCTATGGCTGGGAAACATAGACATAGATTTTGGTATCGCCAATAAATAGCGAATAAAATCATTTTCAGTGTGCTGTATCTGGTCTGTTTTAACAAAACCCCAGATGCCCGCACCATAGATACCATTAGGGATGCATTTAGCTTTATATATTTGCATAAGTTCTTTAACTGGACGGCCACCTAACTTCCTTGAGAAGTTTATCAGAGCACCCTTTGCTCTACTAATTGCAAGGTTTCTAGCCTCAACTGCCTTGGACCAGGTTTCCCTGCTATCAAAATTTACACCCAGGTATGTGAAGCTGTTAGTGTTTTCAATTATTTTCCTATTTAAAAAAATTACCTTCTTGGTTTTTAAGAAGGAACCACATCTCATGGAAAATGTTTTTGAGACGTTAATCTCTAACCCCCGCACACTCATGAAGTCAGAAAAATAAACTACAGCCCTTTGTAGACCAATTAAGGTACGTGAAATGATTGCAGCGTCATCCGCGTATAGGAGGATGGGAATAGAACTTACCCTATCACCGGATAACTGCATTGGAAAGACTGAAGGTATTGTCCAACGCTATTTATATATAGGATAATAAGGAAGGGTGCCAAAATGCACCCTTGCATTACTCCTCTTTTGAAAGAGTATTTATCGGAACAAGCCCCTTCTCTCCCATACCTTACCCTAGCTCCAGCGTCCCTGTATATTTCTTTAATGAATGTTATATTATGCTGCTCCATGCCTATGTCAACTAATGTATCCCAAAGCATGGAGTGATCTACACAGTCGAACGCGGAGCTTAGGTCCACAAAGGTTATGTAAAGGGATTCATTTTTAGCTTGGGTATACTTTGCAGTTAACAGTGCCAAATTAAGGCCCTGCTCTATCGTCCCCTTACCTGAGCGAAAACCATATTGTAGGGGGGAGATAACCTGGTTTTCATCTGCCCATTCCTGTAGTCTGTTAAGAACGATCCTGCCTGCTACCTTCATTAAAGCATCCAGGAGGGCTATTGGTCGATAGCAGGCAGGATCGTTTCTATCCCTCTTTTTAAAAATGGGCACCACAACAGCCTCTGGCCAAGTAGTGATAAAGCCTGAGGCATTAATACTATTTAAAACATTTGTTAAAAGGGGTGTCCACAGCTCCGGTTCTGATTTGTATATGTCGATCAGGACACCATCCGGTCCCGATGCCTTCCCTGAGGCGCTTTCTTTAATAGCCCTGCATTCTTTAGTCAATTATACAGTATGTATGCATTTCTAAAAGTTTCACACACTCTAGCATATAAATGTAGCTATTTCTTTAACCAGAGTAGTTAGTTCTGAAAATACCTTTTTTTTTGTTTTTTGTACTTTTATATTCTTTTTATGATTTTTCTTCTTCTTTTTTTTGGTTTTTTTTAAAAAGAAAAAAGTCAACAGGATGAACAAACCATGAACTTTGAGGGAACCAAAAAAAAATAATCTAGCATCGATACTAGCAGTGCCACAGGAGTATTTCTTGTTTGGATCCCCTCTGGACAGTACTGCCTGGCAAATCTTGCAGGTGATTTTGGTGGCATTACATTTCTTTTTCCCCTCCGGAAAAGTAAAACATTTCCATGTGATGGATGTGTATGTTTCGGGAGGGGGAGGTTCTGGTAGAAATTGTTCAGCGACAAATCATCAGATTCAGATGATTCTTGCAGTGGTGTGGCCATTTTTGTCAGGTTTACAATGAAGAAAAAGTGACGTTCTTTTCAGGACAGGTCATCTCCTAAGGAAGGTCTAGGAAGAGTAATTCAAATGGGTAGGGTTCTTCAATAGTTAGAACAGTAAGTGTTATAAACCAATCAAATCTCTTTTTTTTTTGGTCACATGGGATCCGCGTTGGGTGCGTACACGCAGCACGCACCTGGTGCGACTTCGCAAAATTGCATTGAAAATTAATATAAGTGTATTAAAACTAAAAGAATATACTTTGTTTTTGCCTTTATATTTTAATTAAATAGATATACATATATATATCTTTTTATATATCAAAAAATGTTGCGGAAGTCGCGCGCCCACCGCGTTGAACATGTAGATGACGTCATGCGGAAACGCGTGCGCGTGGTGTGGTGTGATACCTATATGTTGCGTATGCGCTCGAAGTCACGTACGGGTCGATAGCGATTGTGTATGAAAATACGCACCTATCGCACACCCTATGAGGATCCTGCAGAGCAATTGTAAAATGGCAGCTACATTCCACTCAGTAGTTGAGAAAGGTGAATTTTGCATGCGCGACTCCTCCAAAAAATTGAAAAATATATATTATGAAAATATTTTACAAAATATAAAAAATATATTTATTATATATATTTTTTTAATATTAAAAATGTGTAATGCAATCCAAATATTAGGATATCTAAAAATAAATAGATAAAAAAATGTAGTAAATCAGTATCAAAGAAATAAATATAACAATACGTTTAAAAATTGTCATTGCAAACATCTTTCAAAATTACTGAAAAAAAACATAGGTTTCAGGCAGGTTATACTAAGGAATTATCTTTTAAAAAAACCTTTGAAATTCTCAGTAAAAAACCACTGGTTTTAGGCAGGTTATAGTTAGGAGTTATCATTTAAAAAACCTTAGAAATTCACTGAAAAAAACATAGGTTTCAGGGGTTTTATAGTTAGCTGGATATTTCACTCGTACAAAACCATTGAAATTCCACTGTTATAGTTAGTTGAGCTAACTATAACTCGAGCACCCGCAATGCACTGCTGATGACGTTACATATTACATCACTCATGACATGGTCAGTGACATCACTCATGACATCCCAGACAACTTCTCAAATGACATCACTGATGACATCACTGATAACATCATCCAGTGAATGTGTATTTTTCTGAAAATTAAATATATTTTAACTACTAAAGCATAGGAGTAGCACAGTGCTGTTCTTGCAGAGCTTTACTCATTTCAGGTTGACTTGAGTTGGTATTTTACCAATTCAAAGCTGTAATACTGTGCCTGGAGTGGTAAATGGCTTTTGTCATTTTACAGCTCGGCAAGGACAGCACTGTGCTAGTCCTATGCTTACAGACTTTGCTGTAGAAATGGCAAAAGATTTTGTCCTTTTCTATCTCGGCGTAGATGGCACTGTGCTAATCTTATGCCTAAAGACTTTGATAGAAAAGCAGACATTTGATGTATATATTTATATATATATATATATATATATATATATATATATATATATATATATATATATATATATATATATATACATACATATATACATACATACATACATACATACATATATATATATATATATATATATATATATATATATATATATATATATATATATAAATATATATATATATATATAAATATATCGATGAACAGTCTTCTTCAATCCTTCTCGTTCAGGAAAAGACAAAGCGAACCCAAATATGGTAAAATTAATTTATTTTCAACCCCATGCACCCAGCCATAACATGTTTCAGCCCTCGTGGTGCCTTGATCACATGACACATTGGAGGATCATGTAAACCCTTGTAAAGTGATAGTGCAACACGTAGTGACAATCAGATTAATAGACATGGAAAAAATCCTCACAGTTTCCAACTCTATGGCTACATTGTTTCACAGTATTTAAAATTGTCAAATGGCAAATAGTTTGAAGTGCAGAATAGAGCAGTTTGTAATTCAATAAATATATAAATAAATAAATATTAAATATATACCTATGAGGCTCATTAAGAACAAAGCGCAAATGCTTGATGTTTAAAATTCACATACAATGGATAAAAAATGCTTACAAAAAGTAAAACCAATGTAAACCTTTCCATTATGTTAAAAGCATAAATCCAATTCCTCATGATCATGATTATTATACACCATATTGCAAAATTAAGACAATTAAAAAAATACTTTTTGATACAGTCCAAAGGGGCATATCATTTCATCATATATATTCAATGAAAAAACGAAAGGTTACAGGGACTTTATAGTTAAGCTCTGATTTCACACTCATAAAACCAGAGGAATTCGGCAGTTATAGTTAGCTCACTTGCACCCCCACAATGCACTGCTTATAACCCCACCCAGAACGTCCTTTGAAAGGTGCAGACTACTGCAAAAGATATGGCTCTAGAGTTTTAAATAATGGCCGAGTACAAAACCAGAAATAAAGAGTAAAAAGAAAAAAGAAAATCACGTCACTGAGAAATAAAGGAATATCACTGGATAATACACTTATCCATTAAGGTACGTGAAATGATTGCAGCGCCATCCGCGTATAGGAGGATGGGAATAGAACTTACCCTATCATCGGATAATTGCATTGGAAAGACTGAAGGTATTGTCCGACGCTATTTATATATAGGATAATAAGGAAGGGTGCCAAAATGCACCCTTGCCTTACTCCTCTTTTGATAGAGTATTTATCGGAACAAGCCCCTTCTCTCCCATACCTTACCCTAGCTCCAGCGTCCCTGTATATTTCTTTAATGAATGTTATAATATGCTGCTCCATGCCTATGTCAACTAATGTATCCCAAAGCATGGAGTGATCTACACAGTCGAACGCGGTGCTTAGGTCCACAAAGGTTATGTAAAGGGATTCATTTTTAGCTTGTGTATACTTTGCAGTTAACAGTGCCAAATTAAGGCTCTGCTCTATCGTCCCCTTACCTGAAAATATATATTATGAAAATATTTTACAAAATATAAAAAATATATATATTATATATATTTTTTTATATTAAAAATGTGTAATGTAATCTAAATATTAGGATATCTAAAAATAAATAGATAAAAAAATGTAGTAAATCAGTATCAAAGAAATAAATATAACAATACGTTTAAAAATTGTCATTGCAAAAATCTTTCAAAATTACTGAAAAAAAACATAGGTTTCAGGCAGGTTATACTAAGGAATTATCTTTTAAAAAAACCTTTGAAATTCTCAGAAAAAACCACTGGTTTTAGGCAGGTTACAGTTAGGAGTTATCATTTAAAAAACCTTAGAAATTCACTGAAAAAAACATAGGTTTCAGGGGTTTTATAGTTAGCTGGATATTTCACTCGTACAAAACCATTGAAATTCCACTGTTATAGTTAGTTGAGCTAACTATAACTCGAGCACCCGCAATGCACTGCTGATGACGTTACATATTACATCACTCATGACATGGTCAGTGACATCACTCATGACATCCCAGACAACTTCTCAAATGACATCACTGATGACATCACTGATAACATCATCCAGTGAATGTGTATTTTTCTGAA
Organism: Lissotriton vulgaris; assembly: GCF_964263255.1. NCBI lineage: Eukaryota > Metazoa > Chordata > Amphibia > Caudata > Salamandridae > Lissotriton > Lissotriton vulgaris. The sequence goes on along the minus strand of NC_141691.1, from coordinate 1,019,000,927 downwards.
AATTAAATATATTTTAACTACTAAAGCATAGGAGTAGCACAGTGCTGTTCTTGCAGAGCTTTACTCATTTCAGGTTGACTTGAGTTGGTATTTTACCAATTCAAAGCTGTAATACTGTGCCTGGAGTGGTAAATGGCTTTTGTCATTTTACAGCTCGGCAAGGACAGCACTGTGCTAGTCCTATGCTTACAGACTTTGCTGTAGAAATGGCAAAAGATTTTGTCCTTTTCTATCTCGGCGTAGATGGCACTGTGCTAATCCTATGCCTAAAGACTTTGATAGAAAAGCAGACATTTGATGTACATATATATATATATATATATATATATATATATATATATATATATATATATATATATATATATATATATATATATATATATATATATATATATATGGTGCTCACTGTCCCACTGAAGAGTCAGGGCACTCGCGAGCGGGTGCAGTTTGCGGTAATGGGTACCCGCAATAGTATACAGCTCAGCCTCAGAATTGTGATATCCAAAGAACCGCACTCGTGGAAACCAAAAGATTGCAGTGCTCACACCAAAAGTTTAATCACACTTGTTGACAGACGCGTTTCAGCAATACGCCTTCCTCAGTGTCAGTTACACTGTGAGGACCTGCCTGGGATATAGCATCAACACAATCATCAACATGGTAGATGGACTACCTCAGTCTAACGGGCGCGCCATCTTGGAACATGTTAATACAGTTCACAGTAAGGTGCATATTACCCACTAAGGAAACAAATTAAATCAAGCCCCTGGTGAACGTTTCCAAAGTCCATCCTGCCATGTATTGGCAAGTACTCTAGTGTTTAATATGTACAGTGTCCCCATACGTCCTTCACCCATCAATTAATAAACTTAGTAAACTAAACTCTAATAAACAATTAATAAACAATTCATAAACTACATCGCTGTTGATTTCACCAAGTCTCTGTACATCAGTTCATGAAGAAGTGTCGGGAAAATCTCACATTACTTATTTCCATAAATGAACCGCCAATTCCTCCCCATGATTAAGCCCCCCTGGAGCTTTAGTCATGAGGTCGATTATGTACCTTGATTCTAGGCGTCTCAATGTTTTTAGCCTATCTCCTCCTCTTGGGTTTTCAGGTACACAATCTATGCCAAAGTACCGTAGTTTAGTCCTATCCCTTTGATGAACCAAATCAAAATGTCTCGCGACTGGATATGCCGGATCCGCCTTGTCTATTGCCCTTTGGTGTTCGAGTACCCTGATTTTGAGTTGGTGGATCGTACTCCCGATGTATCTCAGTCCACACGGGCAAATTAGGCAATAGACCGCGTAGTTAGTACTGCAGGTTAAGAATTTCTTGATGGGTTTCGTGATATCTGCTCCCGGGATGTCATAGTTTCACACTCTCTTGCATCCCGAGCAGGCCTTACATTTTCCGCAAGGGAAAAACCCACCCATCTCTGCAATTTTACCTGTTCTTGGGGTCACATTCTTGAAATGGCTTCTCACTAGGGAGTCTCTCAATGATCTTGCTTTACGGTATGTGATCAGGGGTTTCGTAGGGATTTCATCTTTCAGGATCGGATCTGTCTCCAGAATATGCCAGTTCTTTTGCATAATTCTTCTCAATCCCATGGAATCACTGGTGTATGGTGTGATTAAACGAAATTTCCCCTCATCCTTGGTTTGTTCATTTGGTACTTTTGGCTTTAGGAGATCTTCCCTTTTTATTTTTCTCACTTTCTTCAGGGTTTTATTCAAAGACTCTGGATCGTATCCCCTCCTTGTGAACCTTTCTATGCAACCTGCTGCCGCTGTTTCAAAGTCCTTCTCTCTACTGCTATTTCTTTTCATCCTGAGAAGTTCCCCATACGGGATGCTTTGTATCAGCCTCTTCGGATGGTTGCTATCGGCTCGCAGGATGGAGTTGCCTGCCGTCGCTTTGCGATACAGTGATGTATGTAGCTGATTGCTATCTATTTCCACCCTCAGGTCCAAATACTCAGCTGTTGTTGTATTGATAGTTCCTGAGAAGTGTAGATTACAGTTGTTATCGTTCAGCATTCTTATATATTGCTGTGCCCCCTCCATCGTCCCTTGCCACACGATGAAGAGGTCATCGATGTACCTGAACCACTGTATTACTCTCTCTGTTCCTTGTCCCTCAGTCTGAAGGACCATGGGCACCCGCTCCTCCCACCAGCCGACGAACAAGTTCGCGTAGCTGGGAGCAAAGCAGGTGCCCATCGCGGTCCCAGAGACCTGTGTATATAACTGGTCATTGAACAGGAAGATGTTGCTTGTTAGACAGAATTCAATGAATTCCAGCAACATGCGATTATGCAATGCGAATCTGGCAGGTCTCTTGTTCAGAAAATGTTCCACTGCCGCCAAGCCTAAGTCATGTCTAATGTTGGTATATAGGCTAGTTATGTCTAACACAATCATCAGGTATGTTGGATCCCATGTCATCACAGATACTTTCGTGAGGAAGTCTTTGGTGTCTTTTACATGAGATTTAAGCTTAGTTACCAGAGGGAATAAGTAACTGTCTATAAATTTTGACATATTTTCAGTCAATCCATTCATAGATGACACTATTGGTCTTCCCGGGGGCTCCCTTGCGTTCTTGTGTAGCTTGGGTAAGTGGTAGAAGGTGGGGATCGTGGGGTTGTTGCTTCTCAGATACAAATTTTCGTCACTTCCCAACATGGATTTCTTGTACCATTTGTTTACTAAGTCATCATACCTCCTAATGCCCTCCTTGTAGTGTTTGTCATCTGTTTGCCGGTAATATTGCATGTCAGATAATTGCCTTAGTGCCTCTCTCTGGTAGTACTCACGTGTTAGAAGCACAACATTTCCACCCTTATCTGAGGGCTTGATTATTATATTCTCCTCTTTTTCCAGGGTACGTAGGGCCTCCCTTTCTTGTGGGGTGATGTTGTCTTTCCTAGTTGGCTTCTCCCGTTTTCCTCTTAGAGTCACTAAGTCTTTCAAAACCGTCTCTGAGAATGCATCTATTGCATCCCACGGCATTATTGGGCAGAATGTTGACATTGGCTTCATGTTGCTTTCCTCTCTCTCCTGATCTATTTCATTTTCAAGAGCTCTATTAATCATGGTATCCTCCTGTGATGGTTGTGTCTCTCTTTCCAATCTTAAATTTTCAAGATTCTCTATCCCTCTCAGATCTTCACAGGATAGGATGTCGGTGGCTGTTAATCTTTTCTGTACAAGTTTCGATCCTTTCGTATTGATTCTGATTTTGTGGTATTTGTGTAACTTGAGTTTCCTCACAAATGCATATAGATCGATCCTCATCTGTGTGTATTCACTCTTGTTGTTAGGACAAAAACTTAATCCTCGACTTAGTAAGTTTTGTTCAACTTCAGTTAACATTTTGTCTGTTAGGTTAACCACAGTGAGGTCGTCTGCATGGTTCACATTCAATTTTTGTTCGGTTTTCGCTTGCTCCTCCACCTTTGTGCCCTTCCTCTTCCTACCGCCTCCGGCTCTTCTTGTTCTTCTCCTGCCACGGTTTCTGGCGGCTTGTTCTTGCCGCCCCGTAGCCATGACTGGCGGATTACCGTGCACTCGTTGTGAAAAGGAGGGGGAAGTGGTGTCTGGCCTCCTCTTTGTCTCCCGGTTGTCGTTCTCTTCCTCTGTTCATCCACAGCCTCACTGTCGGTGACTTCTGATTCCGACGTGTCCAGTGGAGATAGTGTACCCTGAGCTCTTTTTCGATCAACTTCTTTCCTTGGGGCGTCGTACTTTTTGGCAAAAGTTAAGATTCTACCCGATAGGTAGTCGTTTTCGTCTCTTATGTATTTTTCTTGTTTACGAGTCTTTATCTTTTCCTCGTACTTATTCAGACGGATTTTGAGTTGGTCCTTGAACGTTGCTAGTTTATCGGGTTTCTCTTCTTTCAGCAGTTCTTGTTCTAATAACTCTATCTCTGCCAGAGATTTTTCGCGGTCACTCCACGCGTACTTCACAAGTATTGCCAAAGTTCCTTCGCAATAATGTGCGGTGTGTTCTGCCCAGTCTGTTAGAAGCTGAGGGTCGGGGTTCTCGTAGGACGGGATTGTATACACTCTTAAACCCCTCGGTACCCTCTTGTCGTCTATGTAGCTCTGGAGGCTGGTGGCCTCCCACCACTTCCGAATTTCTCTCTCGTGTAGTCTCTCAAGTTTCAACAGCAGTTCATTAAGTTTAGTTTTAGGTGGCTGGGGAGCTGCACCCGCACTAGAGCTTGCTGCTATAGTCTCTTGTTTCTTAAACATCCCTCTCGCTGCATCTCTGCGCGTGTCCTCACAGTACATATCCTATCATGGATTATACTTAAAACAATGTGGGAGGGTGTGAGCACTGGTTTGGTTAAGCCACTGACGCCCTACTGCTGCTTCTGATGCCCGTATAGATCCGGGCTCGCGCTCTCACCGTGAGGGTGCGTGTCCCGCGTCGTCCTCCCGTTCTCCCGCGGTCCGCCTCCTTCCTCCGGTTTGCGTTTTTCTCCAGTTACGCGTTTCAGATCTGCAGCGGTGCCCGTCTGTAAATGGTGCTCACTGTCCCACTGAAGAGTCAGGGCACTCGCGAGCGGGTGCAGTTTGCGGTAATGGGTACCCGCAATAGTATACAGCTCAGCCTCAGAATTGTGATATCCAAAGAACCGCACTCGTGGAAACCAAAAGATTGCAGTGCTCACACCAAAAGTTTAATCACACTTGTTGACAGACGTGTTTCAGCAATACGCCTTCCTCAGTGTCAGTTACGCTGTGAGGACCTGCCTGGGATATAGCATCAACACAATCATCAACATGGTAGATGGACTACCTCAGTCTAACGGGCGCGCCATCTTGGAACATGTTAATACAGTTCACAGTAAGGTGCAAACTGCACCCGCTCGCGATTGCCCTGACTCTTCAGTGGGACAGTGAGCACCATTTACAGACGGGCACCGCTGCAGATCTGAAACGCGTAACTGGAGAAAAACGCAAACCGGAGGAAGGAGGCGGACCGCGGGAGAACGGGAGGACGACGCGGGACACGCACCCTCACGGTGAGAGCGCGAGCCCGGATCTATACGGGCATCAGAAGCAGCAGTAGGGCGTCAGTGGCTTAACCAAACCAGTGCTCACACCCTCCCACATTGTTTTCAGTATAATCCATGATAGGATATGTACTGTGAGGACACGCGCAGAGATGCAGCGAGAGGGATGTTTAAGAAACAAGAGACTATAGCAGCAAGCTCTAGTGCGGGTGCAGCTCCCCAGCCACCTAAAACTAAACTTAATGAACTGCTGTTGAAACTTGAGAGACTACACGAGAGAGAAATTCGGAAGTGGTGGGAGGCCACCAGCCTCCAGAGCTACATAGACGACAAGAGGGTACCGAGGGGTTTAAGAGTGTATACAATCCCGTCCTACGAGAACCCGGACCCTCAGCTTCTAACAGACTGGGCAGAACACACCGCACATTATTGCGAAGGAACTTTGGCAATACTTGTGAAGTACGCGTGGAGTGACCGCGAAAAAACTCTGGCAGAGATAGAGTTATTAGAACAAGAACTGCTGAAAGAAGAGAAACCCGATAAACTAGCAACGTTCAAGGACCAACTCAAAATCCGTCTGAATAAGTACGAGGAAAAGATAAAGACTCGTAAACAAGAAAAATACATAAGAGACGAAAACGACTACCTATCGGGTAGAATCTTAACTTTTGCCAAAAAGTACGACGCCCCAAGGAAAGAAGTTGATCGAAAAAGAGCTCAGGGTACACTATCTCCACTGGACACGTCGGAATCAGAAGTCACCGACAGTGAGGCTGTGGATGAACAGAGGAAGAGAACGACAACCGGGAGACAAAGAGGAGGCCAGACACCACTTCCCCCTCCTTTTCACAACGAGTGCACGGTAATCCGCCAGTCATGGCTACGGGGCGGCAAGAACAAGCCGCCAGAAACCGTGGCAGGAGAAGAACAAGAAGAGCCGGAGGCGGTAGGAAGAGGAAGGGCACAAAGGTGGAGGAGCAAGCGAAAACCGAACAAAAATTGAATGTGAACCATGCAGACGACCTCACTGTGGTTAACCTAACAGACAGAATGTTAACTGAAGTTGAACAAAACTTACTAAGTCGAGGATTAAGTTTTTGTCCTAACAACAAGAGTGAATACACACAGATGAGGATCGATCTATATGCATTTGTGAGGAAACTCAAGTTACACAAATACCACAAAATCAGAATCAATACGAAAGGATCGAAACTTGTACAGAAAAGATTAACAGCCACCGACATCCTATCCTGTAAAGATCTGAGAGGGATAGAGAATCTTGAAAATTTAAGATTGGAAAGAGAGACACAACCATCACAGGAGGATACCATGATTAATAGAGCTCTTGAAAATGAAATAGATCAGGAGAGAGAGGAAAGCAACATGAAGCCAATGTCAACATTCTGCCCAATAATGCCGTGGGATGCAATAGATGCATTCTCAGAGACGGTTTTGAAAGACTTAGTGACTCTAAGAGGAAAACGGGAGAAGCCAACTAGGAAAGACAACATCACCCCACAAGAAAGGGAGGCCCTACGTACCCTGGAAAAAGAGGAGAATATAATAATCAAGCCCTCAGATAAGTGTGGAAATGTTGTGCTTCTAACACGTGAGTACTACCAGAGAGAGGCACTAAGGCAATTATCTGACATGCAATATTACCGGCAAACAGATGACAAACACTACAAGGAGGGCATTAGGAGCTATGATGACTTAGTAAACAAATGGTACAAGAAATCCATGTTGGGAAGTGACGAAACTTTGTATCTGAGAAGCAACAACCCCACGATCCCCACCTTCTACCACTTACCCAAGCTACACAAGAACGCAAGGGAGCCCCCGGGAAGACCAATAGTGTCATCTATGAATGGATTGACTGAAAATATGTCAAAATTTATAGACAGTTACTTATTCCCTCTGGTAACTAAGCTTAAATCTCATGTAAAAGACACCAAAGACTTCCTCACGAAAGTATCTGTGATGACATGGGATCCAACATACCTGATGATTGTGTTAGACATAACTAGCCTATATACCAACATTAGACATGACTTAGGCTTGGCGGCAGTGGAACATTTTCTGAACAAGAGACCTGCCAGATTCGCATTGCATAATCGCATGTTGCTGGAATTCATTGAATTCTGTCTAACAAGCAACATCTTCCTGTTCAATGACCAGTTATATACACAGGTCTCTGGGACCGCGATGGGCACCTGCTTTGCTCCCAGCTACGCGAACTTGTTCGTCGGCTGGTGGGAGGAGCGGGTGCCCATGGTCCTTCAGACTGAGGGATAAGGAACAGAGAGAGTAATACAGTGGTTCAGGTACATCGATGACCTCTTCATCGTGTGGCAATTGACGATGGAGGGGGCACAGCAATATATAAGAATGCTGAACGATAACAACTGTAATCTACACTTCTCAGGAACTATCAATACAACAACAGCTGAGTATTTGGACCTGAGGGTGGAAATAGATAACAATCAGCTACATACATCACTGTATCGCAAAGCGACGGCAGGCAACTCCATCCTGCGAGCCGATAGCAACCATCCGAAGAGGCTGATACAAAGCATCCCGTATGGGGAACTTCTCAGGATGAAAAGAAATAGCAGTAGAGAGAAGGACTTTGAAACAGCGGCAGCAGGTTGCATTGAAAGGTTCACAAGGAGGGGATACGATCCAGAGTCTTTGAATAAAACCCTGAAGAAAGTGAGAAAAATAAAAAGGGAAGATCTCCTAAAGCCAAAAGTACCAAATGAACAAACCAAGGATGAGGGGAAATTTCGTTTAATCACACCATACACCAGTGATTCCATGGGATTGAGAAGAATTATGCAAAAGAACTGGCATATTCTGGAGACAGATCCGATCCTGAAAGATGAAATCCCTACGAAACCCCTGATCACATACCGTAAAGCAAGATCATTGAGAGACTCCCTAGTGAGAAGCCATTTCAAGAATGTGACCCCAAGAACAGGTAAAATTGCAGAGATGGGTGGGTTTTTCCCTTGCGGAAAATGTAAGGCCTGCTCGTGATGCAAGAGAGTGCGAAACTATGACATCCCGGGAGCAGATATCACGAAACCCATCAAGAAATTCTTAACCTGCAGTACTAACTACGCGGTCTATTGCCTAATTTGCCCGTGTGGACTGAGATACATCGGGAGTACGATCCACCAACTCAAAATCAGGGTACTCGAACACCAAAGGGCAATAGACAAGGCGGATCCGGCATATCCATTAGCGAGACATTTTGATTTGGTTCATCAAAGGGATAGGACTAAACTACGGTACTTTGGCATAGATTGTGTACCTGAAAACCCAAGAGGAGGAGATAGGCTAAAAACATTGAGACGCCTAGAATCAAGGTACATAATCGACCTCATGACTAAAGCTCCAGGGGGGCTTAATCATGGGGAGGAATTGGCGGTTCATTTAGGGAAATAAGTAATGTGAGATTTTCCCGACACTTCTTCATGAACTGATGTACAGAGACTTGGTGAAATCAACAGCATTGTAGTTTATGAATTGTTTATTAATTGTTTATTAGAGTTTAGTTTACTAAGTTTATTAATTGATGGGTGAAGGACGTATGGGGACACTGTACATATTAAACACTAGAGTACTTGCCAATACATGGCAGGATGGACTTTGGAAACGTTCACCAGGGGCCTTATCTTAGAGCACCCCACATTACCCCGGATGTGGATACACGGGGTTCCATGCCGATCCACGGCTTGATTTAATTTGTTTCCTTAGTGGGTAATATGCACCTTACTGTGAACTGTATTAACATGTTCCAAGATGGCGCGCCCGTTAGACTGAGGTAGTCCATCTACCATGTTGATGATTGTGTTGATGCTATATCCCAGGCAGGTCCTCACAGTGTAACTGACACTGAGGAAGGTGTATTGCTGAAACGCGTCTGTCAACAAGTGTGATTAAACTTTTGGTGTGAGCACTGCAATCTTTTGGTTTCCACGAGTGCGGTTCTTTGGATATATATATATATATATATATATATATATATATATATATATATATATATATATATATATATATATATATATATATATATATATATATATATACATATATATATATATATATATATATATATATATATATATACATATATATATATGTATATATATATATATATATATATAAATATATCGATGAACAGTCTTCTTCAATCCTTCTCGTTCAGGAAAAGACAAAGCGAACCCAAATATGGTGCAATTAATTTATTTTCAACCCCATGCACCCAGCCATAACGTGTTTCAGCCCTTGTGGAGCCTTGATCACATGACACATTGGAGGATCATGTAAAGCCTTGTAAAGTGATAGTGCAACACGTAGTGACAATCAGATTAATAGACATGGAAAAAATCCTCACAGTTTCCAACTCTATGGCTACATTGTTTCACAGTATTTAAAAATGTCAAATGGCAAATAGTTTGAAGTGTAGAATAGAGCAGTTTGTAATTCAATAAATATATAAATAAATAAATATTAAATATATACCTATGAGGCTCATTAAGAACAAAGCGCAAATGCTTGATGTTAAAAATTTACATAGAATGGATAAAAAATGCTTACAAAAAGTAAAACCAATGTAAACCTTTCCATTATGTTAAAAGCTTAAATCCAATTCCTCATGATCATGATTATTATACACCATATTGCAAAATTAAGACAATTAAAAAAATACTCTTTGATACAGTCCAAAGGGGCATATCATTTCATCATATATATTCAATGAAAAACGAAAGGTTACAGGGAGTTTATAGTTAAGCTCTGATTTCACACTCATAAAACCAGAGAAATTCAGCAGTTATAGTTAGCTCACTTGCACCCCCACAATGCACTGCTTATAACCCCACCCAGAACGTCCTTTGAGAGGTGCAGACTACTGCAAAAGATATGGCTCTAGAGTTTTCAATAATGGCCGAGTACAAAACCACAAATAAAGAGTAAAAAGAAAAAAGAAAATCACGTCACTGAGAAATAAAGGAATATCATTGGATAATACACTTCTCAACTAAAAAAGCTAAAAAGAACACGACCATTTATCTGTCTTGAATATTCTTTAAGAGGAGCGGGTAGTGATCAGATTTGTAAAATGCACAATATGTCACTAGACACTCTCATTGTATACAAATTAAAATATTTGTGGGCCACGTCCATACTTTACTATCTAAAAACATACAAAAGCAATAGTGTAAAAGCAGCATGAAGGTTACACATGGTTCAAAGACCCTGAACTTCAATACCATCCACAACAACACTGGGGCAGAGAGTGCCTTCAGAGGACCAATCTCAACTTCCAGATTTGGCTCCACAGTTTTCCCAGATGGCATCATACTGTATGCATTGTGGAGTTGTAGTGAGTGCTAGAGAGCGGTCCATAAGAGCCCTTCACAATGCTGCAAAGAATCATAAATGTATTTTTTTATTTTTTATTTTAGGCCCTTCATAATTTTTCTATATTAGCAGGTATTTTATTATCTACATATGGGTATCTCATAGCTATGTGTTTATTGTAACACTAGTTACATATAATTAGCCACAAATGAAAACTCAGCTAACTTTTGCCAGTTATCATTTTTTACATTTTCACTATTTAAATACAAGTTAACAGTCTGTGTTTAAATCTTCTAGTGAGTGTGTCAACAACATATACAAACATACTCTGTTTTTTTAGACCACACTGTGTAAAATAATGTAAGCTCTTCTTCCAAACTATGCCCGAATGGTAAAACGTTATGATCTCTTGCCAGGACAGGCAACTCTTAGATAGCTGCTGATACTACGGGGATCTTCGCGAAGGGGAACCCCTGGCACACCCTGTACTACACACAATACTGCATATGGGGCGGATAGAAACGTAGTCACCTGGCATTACAAAGTTATCCCGGAACTGATCAGTACTCCTTTAGACAGATTACGATGGAAATGGGAAGACGAGGTAGGACGGTTATTTAATTATAAGGAATGGGAAAAGGCACTGGAGTACCTGAAAAAGGTCTCTAGGAATGCGCGCTTCAAAAACATTCAATTCAATATCCTCCACCGAGCATACCTCACACCAAACCGACTTCACCTTTTCTATCCTGATACACATTTTGCGTGCCCCCACTGCCAGGCCTTGGAGGCGAACTTTGAACATATGTTCTGGGATTTCCCCACCATCCAACAGTATTGGGATAAGGTACACTGTACACTCCGAGCGACAGTCAATCTTCTGAACATATCCACATGGGAGGCATGTGCCCTAGGAATCTTCCGCAAGAGAAAGACTGAAAAGTTACAATGCTGCTTTGCATCCCTAGCCATTCTCTTAGCAAAAGGGGGGATAGCCATGCATTGGTGGGGCCCAGCAGGACCCCCAGCAGCGGCCTGGGTAGGTGCTATGAAAAAGTGGGGTGCAGCAGAAGAAGAGGTGGAGCGACCTCTGACCCTGCTTGCAGGCCTGGTCACTACCCACGCCACACAGCTCCACAAGTTGTGCATGTGCCTTCCCCCCTGCTGCCTTCTGCCTCGTGAGTTAACCGCTACTCTGCTGCGCTGAGCAGCTCGGCTGGCTCAGCCACACTTGTAGTTTTTGTGATAGTGTATTGTTGTGTACTGTTTTCTGGTTCATTGCACTTTGTCTTATCCTCTGTGCCCCCTGTTTTCCGGCCTCATCCCCCCATTTGCTTCTGGACCCCTTACCTTTGTCCCCGCTTCTGCCGCTGGTCCCCTGCAGCCACGCCCCCTTTCTTTCTGTATCCCACCCGCCCCACTCCCGCCTCCCAGCTGCTCCCTCCCACCTCGCCTTAAATGGCAGCCTCTGTGTGGTGGTGAGAGCGACCCCTGACCCTGCTTGCAGGCCAGGTCGCTCCCCATGCTGCACAGCTCCACCAGTTGTGCCCATGCCTTCCCCCCTGCTGCCTCCTGCCTCGTGAGTTTGCCTCTGCTCTGCTGCACTGAGCAGCTCTGCTGGCTCAGCCACACTTGTAGTTTTTGTGATACTGTACTGTTGTGTACTGTTTTCTGGTTCATTGCCCTTTGTCTGTTCCTCTGTGCCCCCTATTTTCCAGCCTCACCCCCCTTTGCTTCTGGACCCCTTGCCTTTTTCCCCGCTCCCGCCGCAGCTCCCCTGCAGCCACACCCCCTTTTCTTTCTGTATCCCGCCCGCTGCCGCCTCCCAGCTGCTCCTACCTCTCACCTAACCTTAAATGGCAGCCGCTGTGCGGCTGTGCGCAGTGGTCGTGTCAGAGGCAAGTCCGTCTGCACCTGTCCGCACCTGGACCGTGCCCAGTGCCAGAACCCCTGGACCCTGCAACCGCCACGCCACCAGACTCTGCAACAACACCAGCACCCTCCACACCCTCAATGCCGGCCGAAACCATCACTGCTTCCAGGCTGCCTTGAATCGCACCCACGGACCTTTCTCCTGCCGCACTTGCAGCTTCACCTGCAACAGAGCCACCAATACTCCTAGGACCAGACCCAACCACCTTCACTGCATACTCCTCAACACCCGCTCCGTACGCAAACACGCCGTCGAACTCTAGGACCTGCTCGACACCAACACCCCAGACATCACTTTTTTGACCGAGACCTGGTAGAACGACTCCTCAGCGCCACACATCGCCATAGCCATCCCTGACGTCTACAAGATCACCTGCAGGGATCTCGCCAACGGAATCGGAGGAGGAATAGTCATCATGCACAAGTCCACCCTCAAGGTGTTCACCCACGCGGATGACACCCTCAACACCGCCGAACACCTGCACTTCCGTATCCACACCGACCCCAACACCACCCTTAGAGGAACACTTATCTACAGGCCCCCGTACCCCGGGTACAGTTCAGCGACTCCATTGCGGACCTCACCAGCACCCACAAACTCGCCTGCACGGACTAAATCCACCTCAGGGACCTGAACTTCCACCTCGAGAACAACAACACCAACTCCACCACCCTAATCGACAACCTCGCCAACCTCGGCCTCAAACAACTCGTCACTGCACCCACGACGCCGGACACACACTGGACCCCATCTTCTCTACTAGCACCCACGTCACCTACCACTATACCACTGAGCTCCATTGGACCGACCACCGCTGCACCCACTTCTCCTTCAAGAAACAAACCACGCACCACTGCACCCAACTGCTGCCCCAACGCCGCTGGAGCAATGTCACCAAAGAACAGCTGACCTCCACCTTCGCCCAGAACCCACCTACCGACCCAGACACCGCCGCCCGCAACCTCAGGCAGTGGATCAACGACTGCGCCAACACCCTCACACCGCTCAAGAAACCTTCCAACAGTCACACCAGCAAGAATGACACCCGGTTCTCCGACGAGATCCAGACCTCCAAACGTGCATACCGAATACTGGAGAGGAAATGGCTCCACAAACGCACACCGGACATCAACGCAGCCCACAAGGACACCACCCACAGACATCACCACCTCATCAGACTAGCCAAGACATCCTCCTTCAAAGACTGCCTGGTGAACAACACACACAACAGCAAAGAGCTCTTCAGCATCGTGAAGGAACTCTCCAACCCCAGCGCCAACATCAATGACATCTCGCCCTCACAAGAACTGTGCGACTCACTGGCCACCTTCTTCCACCGCAAGATCGCTGACATCCATGACAGCTTCAACACCACGACTGCCCTGACTACGCCAGACTCCACCCCCCCTGCTAACACCACCCACACCAGCCGTCTGTCCTCCTGGGTCAACATCAACGGCGACGAGACACGCAAGGTCATGAACTCCATCCACTCAGGATCCCCGTCAGACCCGTGCCCTAACCACGTATTCAACAAAGGAGACGCAGCCATCGCACCCCAACTACGAACGGTCATCAACATCTCCTTCGAAACAGTCAGATTCCAAGAATTCTGGAAGCACACCGAAATCAGCGCCCTCCTCAAGAAACCTAAAGTGGACCCCAAGGACCTCAAGAACTTCCGGCCCATCTACCTACTCCCATTCCCGGCAAAGGTCATTGATAAAATAGTCAACATGCAACTGGCCCACCACCTTGAAGACAACAACATCATAGACCCCTCCCAGTCTGGATTCAGGCAAAACCACAGCACTGACACAGCCCTCATCGCTGCCACAGACGACATCAGGTACCAACTAGACAACGGCGAAACATCAGCCCTCATCCTCCTGGACGCATTCGACACAGTCTGCCACCGCACTCTAAAGACACGCCTCCAAGAAGCCGGATTCCAAGAGAAGGCCCTCGACTGGACCACGTCCTTCTTCTCCGGCAGAACTCAGAGTGTCCACTCCCACCCTTCAATTCAAAGTCAATGACATCATCTGCGGCATTCCCCAGGGCTCATCCCTCAGCCCGACACTGTTCAATGTCTAAATGGCCCCCCTCTCACAAATGGCCTGCCAACACAACCTCAACTTCATCTCCTACGCCGACGACACCCAGCTCACCCTCTCCCTCACCAAGGACCCACACACCGCCAAAACCAACCTCCACAAGGAAATGAAGAACGTCGCCGACTGGATGAGGAACAGCCGTCTGAAGCTGAACTCGGACAAGACGGAGGTCCTCATCCTCTGACCCACCCCCTCGGCCTGGAACGTCACCTGGTGGCACGCAACCTAGGGTTTGTCCTTGACTCCTCCCTCTCCATGTCAAAGCAGGTCAGCGCCGTCTCCTCCACCTGCTACAACACCCTCTGCATGCTCCACAGGATCTACAAGTGGATCCCGACCGAAACAAGAAGAACAGTGACACAGGCCCTCGTCAGCTGCAGGCTGGACTATGGCAACCCTCTCTACGCAGGAATCCCAGCCAAACACCTGCGACGCATCCAAAACGCCTCCGGCCTACTGATCCTCAACATCCCCCGCCACAGCCACATCACCCTCACCTAAGAGACCTACACTGGCTCCCTGTCGACAAGAGGATCACCTTCAAGCTCCTCACCCATGCACACAAAGCACTCCACAACGCGGGACCAGCCTACCTGAACAGCAAAGTCAGCTTCTATACCCCCACCTGCCAGCTCCCCTTAGCCAGCCTCGTCGCCACCGCATCCAACGAAAGACCTTCGGAAGCAGATCTTTCTCCTACCTCACCGCCAAGACCTGGAAAACTCTCCCGACCAACCTATGGCAGACCCAGGACCTACTCACCTTCAGAAGGCTCCTCAAGACCTGGCTCTTCGAGCAGTAGCAGCTCCCTCCTCCCCTCAGCGCCTTGAGACCCTCATGGGTATGTAGTGCACTTTACAAGTACTTTGATTTGATTTGATTTGATTATTAAGGGATGAGGAGGTAAATGATGTGCGATAGGATTGTGGAATTCTTCTACACAGGTATCATTCAAACACCTGCAAATGTATGTTAAAATATGAAAAAGATGAAGTATCAACGTGTAACATGAAATGTAAAATCCCAATAAATAAATGTAAACAAAAAAAATAAAATCTCATCTTTAAAACTATCAACTGTTATATCTGGGTCCTGTTCTACAACTCTTCGTTTTCCCTAGGATCCTGCTGAAGACCAAAAAATCGAAACTGCACATCATCGCAAACCTTTTCAACATCTACCAAAGTACCACATAAAGGTGCTGTATTCATTTCTCCTTGAAATGAATACAGACACTTTCACATAGTAAAGCCTCCTAACTAAAGTTCTCATTGTTGAGAGGTGTACTACTAACATCCTGAAATGATGAAAGGTGCTTTGGCACAGTTTGTGTGATAAACAAGCTACTAAGTGTCCCTGCAAATGTGTTTGCTTTCTAATCTGGCAAGAATCCAATCTTTGTAAAGTACTTATTTTCTGTGGAAATGTCGTTAATATATCAATGAATTGCTATACAATGCGGCAAACACTACTACAATTCTATTTCTGTACAGGCACTTGACTCTGTCTTCTTGTACCTGTTCTCCAATACCTCGCTCTACACTTGTAGGCACCATCATCTCTTTTGTTATAGGAATGGAAGTCTTCATTTCATAACATGGTCCTATGTACTCAATACCATGAACTAATCTAGCTTGCTTCATTATAGAAAGATTCTGTACTAAAGATTCTGTGCTAAAAACTGCACAAAACGTACTTCTATTCACTATTTTTTTTTGGTTTAGTCTCTTCAAGTACAACACCATTTTGTCAGAGTCTTCAATCGATTTATAATCAAAATAAAAATCTTCACCTTCAAAGCAAAGGCGTTATAAACTACTCTCCAAATTTGCTCTTTCTGTTTCACTGCATGTCTCCTATATTTCTTAATATTTCTCAGTAGATTTAAAACTACTCTACTACAAAATATCATATATCTGATTTCCTTAAACTGCTTCTGTTTCCTGGGTAAGGTATATACACCTTTGTTACATTCTTTCCTGTTCTTGCTATATAGATTTTGTCCATTGTTATTCTTTCTCATAGTTTGAATTTTATATTCATTATTTCATAATCTTTGGAAATATTGACATTTTCTTTTTAAGAAATTAGTTTGTCCTCTTACTAATAGCTCTTTTTGCGCTCACTACTCTTTCTTCATTTTTCCCCTATTGAGTCTCAGTTCTGCGTAGATACTGTACTTGCTTCTGTTCATTTTGCCTGTGAACTTCTGTATGCAGTCTGCCTGAACTTATGAGGACATTGTTCTATAAAACAAAAACTGTAATTGATTTTTTTTTGTAGTCAATGTACCAGCTCTTTACTGCTGGCTTTTACATAATACAAAGATAGGTTTTCTGTTATGTTGCAGTTTTAAATGTATGAATCAACTTACCTATATGACTACAATCACTTACTTCGATGTACCAATCCCAAACCAAAACTCAAAACTTAATTTATTACTTACCTTTCTAATATTATAGCACCCTCTCCTACAACACAGCTGCACCATATCTCAGTTCTCACCTATACACACTAAAAGACCACTTTATCCCTTATGTAATCAATTTTAAAATAAACAATAACCAAAGTGTAAAATTACAAACAGTGTCTCAGCACTGTAAATCCTAAAACACAACATAAGACCTATTTCAGCGCCTCTCTAAAACTGTGTCACTGGTACATTTACTGTTTCAACACTTTCTACTTAGATGTGTCAGATTTAAATTTTGAGAAACCCTCCATTTAAAAATCTGCACATTAATGTGTATCACAGCATATAGCTCACTAATTCTTCAGAGTACATGCAAACAGTGTGTGACAATTTACATATATAGTTCACAACATGGTTCAAAAAGATGACATATTCCTTATTAAATCTTTTAAATCCATGTGTTTCTGGTTGAGTACACCATTACTCCCTAGGTGATTGGAAGAGTGCATAGGTAGTGCCTATGTAATTCCCTCAGAATATAGGTAGTGCCTGCATGATTCTCAAAGCCTAAAGGAACTACATTCGTAATTCCATATCTGGATAGTTAGTGCATGTGTATTCACATAACTTTATTGCTACTTTCTGGGTGATCGGATGAATGCATGGGTGTTACCTGCATAGTTTAATCAGTACATAATTAGTGCCTGTGTGATTGAAAGAGTGCATGTGTAGAACCTGGGTGATTGAATAAGTCTAGCTATCACACTTGACATATAATTGCATACATGGCTCTCTAAGTGTATACATTGCTCTGTTACTCAGCTTCCACATGCATCAATAAGTATCTAAAACTGAAAACAACCATTCTCACCTTCTGAAAGCATAAAACTTTTTCTTAATGGCATACCTACATCATTTCACTAATATTTCTTGTGTGTTTAAAACATATATTTGGAATTTCCCAAGAAAAGTTACATGCAAGTGAAGGTAGCACACAAGCTCTCAAAATACATTGTTCACTATTCCCCCACCCCAATTGTTAACAGATCATACTGAAAGAAATGCACCACCCTCACTATATACATGACATTTTGAACTGACTTGAAGAAAATAGTTCACCATGTAAACATATATGTGATTTCATAAAAGGTATACAGCTTCAGGCCATCTTTCCAAAAATATATAGTTCTCTGTATCTTTAAGTAAACTCAACAATCTCATTATATATATAAATATCTGCAACCAGAAAAAGCATATCTCAGCATCCAAACAGACCCTCCAGGATTTCGTGATTTGCCGCTAAATCGGCACTTCTGTAAAAATGCAGCGATTTTTACAAAAGTGCCCGCGAAATTGAAGGAATGCAGAGACAAACTAAAACGGCACTAGACCTGTGCGGTTTTAGTTTGTCTCTGCATTTCTTTCTAGATGCAACCGTGCAACTGCGACAGTCCTCAGACATTCTCCCCTGAAATGGAGGCACAAGCACAAAAAATGGTTGCAAAACAACACCTTGAATTCAGCCTACTCTGAGCAAAGCTGAGAGGCCATTCTTCTGAATGGTCTGGCACTATAAGCGACTTATTGTCAGAATCCAGTGATATACAAATCAAAAAATAAAATGAGAATTAGTGAAATAAATACTGAAGGGATTGGGAGGCAAACATTGAAAACGAGCTCAGGGAGAATCGCTGAAATTATAGATGCTGCCAGGACAGCGAGCTCAGGACGGGGGGGCGGGGGGGGGGGGTAGTCCCTTTTATCACGTCTGCTGATCATCAGATGCAGTCAAGCTTCCTTATGTTGGGAGCAAAGCCTGGTTTGTCAAATGGCTAATGCACATGAGCGGCCCACAGGTTTTGTAAAGGGTAGCAGTTCCATACATTCTTACGAGAGCACAGATTTTGTGACAGGTCAGAGAACCACACGTTATGGTACCGTTCAGGCTTACACATATTCTAAACTAGGTCAAAGGTCGGAAATTCTGGGAGAACTCTGATTACACGGAGTACACTGATTATGAAACAAATTATGAAAATACAGTCTACAACCCAGGTCCATGTTTTTCTAAGACAACTCTGGGGCAACACATTCTGAAAAAAAGGCTATGAGGGACAGATTCTGCTTTTGGCAGCAGTATACAGGTCATGCACAGTTTAATGTATGCACATATCCCAGGCAGGCAATGGCCACACGTGCTGTCACGTATTCTAGCACAAGTTGAGAGCCCAAAGATTATTGGACAGACCAGGAGGCATGAACTGTGAAACACCTTGGTGGCATACTCTATAGGTATTTTCCATCTATGCACCAAGGAGGAGCAGATTAAATTTAACAAGGGGCTCAGACTGTTATCTAAGCTCCGGGTGCCATTGGCATGCAGATAAAAAGAGGACCCCTATAAGCTCAAAAACTAGAGTGTAGGTAGGGGTGAAAAAATCAGGGGAGACAGGAAAGCTTGAAACATCCATGAGGGAACCATACACAGAGGTGAAAAGTGGCACTGGGATACCCAGCTTCCTAACAAACATGAAGTAATCCTGCTCAAAGCGTGCCCTAAACAGGGGTTCCCAGAAGTGCTTGTGTGATCCTGTGTGTCAATTGGCAATAGATCCTATAAACAAAGGGCTGATTCACAAAGGTTCCTGTGCTAACATTTTGCAGTGGAGCAAATATTTCATCTGCTGTAATGGCATAATTCGGGAATTTCACGTAGCAATTGTCACGTAAGTTCTGATTTGCAGCAGCCAAATAGCCTAAATTCACAAAGAAAAATACAAGCAGAGTTCTAAGACTCCATCTGAATGTAGTTTTACACTTTCCCCCAGTTCACAAAACAGATGGGACTTCTGGAAAGCCATGCCAGCTGCATGATTCCACTCGCAGTATTGCATCTCTCACATATCTTTTTTTTGGGATGCCTATTTTTCCCTGTGCTGAATTATACAATTTGTTACTGTGTTTTTTTTCTTCTCGGGTAAAACATTTTCCTCATGGAGAAAACCCTTCCACCTAACAGCAAAAAACACACAAAAAGCATGATGCGGTCTAGCTAATGTAGAGGCAACTAGAACAGCAGTTGATTATTAATTCAATATACATTAAAAATTACTATTACCTGCCGCCCAAGCCTTTCCTAATGGTTTGGGGGCCTGAAATAGTCGGAATTGCCACACTTGTAGGAGTGTGATGGTTAGTAGTTGTGTTGGTACTGTCATTGGTAGCATGGCAGGAACAATGTATGGTGCAAGCTGCAGTGGTCTTCCGATGAGAGTCCTGACCCTTATTTTTTTTTTTTACAAATTAAACACTGTGAACTGAGGAGATACAAATCAATTTATGTAACAATGGCACAGTGCTCAAGCTGAAAGTAATGCTAACATAAATACTGCTTGATACACACAGTAGATAAGCCTGGAAACCTTAATACTGTACACAGTGCTTTGGTGTAAACTTTCATATTGTAAAATACCTCCTAAAAATAAGATCTCTGCATTTGGTGTTGAATAAATTGCAAAATAATGTGCCACAAAATGCAGCTAAATTCCCAAATTTGTGACGCCAAATTTCCATATTTGTGCCGCTAAGTTTGCTAATCCATGCCGCAATATCCTGGGTGGTTTGTCTAAACATATGCAAACTGATCATATAGATTAAAAACCACATTGATGAACACTTCCTACTGCTTACCTATTAAGCATTACTATTTTATAATTTATATACAGGCACAGCACATATTATGTTTTATTCATGACTACAGTACTCCTGTTTAATAATGCAACTACAACTACCACTACTCCCAGAATGCAAATTAAATAGATGTATTTGTTCTGCACATAATGCTTAGACATTTAAAACATTGTCATTGTTAAAGGCATTGCTCATGGTAATTCTCAACAATACTAACATCTTAAACACATAGCCTCTGCCAGATGGAGCCCATCTGATATATTTTTTTACATCTCTATGATACTCTTCTCAATCAAACTCCCATTTCTAATTTCTAATGTAAATTTTTTATATGATTAAAAAGTTGTATGCATACCAGTAAATTGAGATTGTAGATTATATTGTTCTTTTAGTTCTTTCAGGGTAGTTATGACACTGTTAAGATTTGTAAAAACTAAGCACAAGATTGGTAACCACTCTTATAGAAACCAACTATAAAATAGCAACCTCTTCAACTTTTCACTCTATCATCATGAGAAAGTCAGCAATTAAAAATGATGTATTTCATTTTAAACTACTCTAGCTCCACTTGTAAATGGTTAGCATCTGTTAACCCTTGCCCTCTCTTTCAAAACAAGTTTCCTGTCAGCGCATTTTTGCGATGTTTTCGCGATTATTGCGGAGTAATCGCGGGAAAAGCATCCAAACCGATATCCAGCTTAATTTTTTTTAAATGTAAATACTGCACAACAGTTTATTACATAGTCCTGAGTTAGAAATTAAAGCTTGCCATGACTTAAATCGTCGATACACCTAACAGTAGGTTCAAGAGAAAGGTCGCTTAGACTGTGCAACTCAACACATCCAATTAAAATTAGGAAACAATAATGAATAAACAGTAACAAATAAATAAAAAAGAAAAAGAAAAGAAAAGTGAAGAAGCCTTTCAATTCATAAACCCAATATTTTCAATATCAAAAGTTATCATTTATTACATAGTAAGAAAAATTTCTTAAAACAGTTATGCTCAAGACAAAGTGCTAGTATACAAAAAACCATATCACAAACTCGACAACTGGCAAACAAAAACATTACATGTTACACTAAAGGAACAACATATACATAAATAACGTGTCCTTAGAAAATTTTGGACACAAAATGCGTCAACGGCGTTTCGACCGCTGTATTACTACACGGTCATCTTCAGGACTCACAGTTCACTTGAGCGTTAAAGGTCTATATAAAAACTTGGACCTATCATTCATTGATAGTTGTCCACAGGAATTCCAAAGCTATATACCACAAACGAAGTTTGAATGGGGCACAATGTATCGAAGACACTTAATTGAGTCTATCCATAGGATCAGAAGTCCACCATAGGTTTTGCCTAAATTATCTAAGGGCACATTATTTATGTATATGTTGTTCCTTTAGTGTAACATGTAATGTTTTTGTTTGCCACTTGCCTGGTTTGTGATATTTTTTTTGTATACCAGCACTTTGTCTTGAGCGTAACTGTTTTAAGAAATTTCTCTTACTATGTGCAATAAAGAATAACTTTTGATATTGAAAATATTGAGTTTATGAATTGAAAGGCTTCTTCACTTTTCTTTTCTTTTTCTTTTTTATTTATTTGTTACTGTTTATTCATTATTGTTTCCTAATTTTAATTGGATGTGTTGAGTTGCACAACCGAAGTGACCTTTCTCCTGAACCTACTGTTAGGTGTATCGACTGATTATCCCTGGTTCAGGGTTGTCGGACAGACCCTGTGGTTGCTAATGACTTAAATTGTGGCATGACTCGTCAACTTTAAAAAAAAAATTCTGCCTCTTTAATACCCTTCCCCCAAACACTCTTAGCTCAGTGTACCTTGCAACCCAGTACAACCAGTAAGTCACAAGTTCACAGCACATTCTAGAAGGAACATGCTACTTCCAAATGAGATACAGCAGGTGTGGTTTACTCCACAGATTCAAAAGCATATCCATGTTTGTATTACATTTCTTTTTTTAAACAACACTCAATAATAAGACTTCTTTCTAAGGCATCCAACACACTGCCCTAATTTATTATCTTTCATGCTGATAGCATCCAATGAAATATATCTTTTTTAAACACCTCCATTTAAACTGGCTTTCCTTTGGAAACCTACCTCATTCAGCTCCAGCCTTCTCCTGACTACTATTGCTCCTTCACTTCAAAACGCTTCAAGTATGTATTGTGATCGGGCTGGAGGCAAGATGGCGGCTGCGATGTCAGCTGAGTGAGCTGGCTATTCGACTCTTCCTGACTAACTTCTCCCCCCTTCCTTACCCGATCCCGAGGCAATGCAGCGGGGAAAGAAATATATATTTTGGCCTCCCGGCATGTTTTAGCACTTATGGCTGCGGCTTTGGGTACTGCTTGCACCTTCGAGACTGGTCTGTGCGTCCTCTTTTTTTCCCACTACGGCTATTGCTGCTCTTACCTGCTTGATCCTCCCAATGCCACCTAAGACTTCCACTAGGGGCACTAGGACCCAGTGGCCAGTAGGTTCTGGGAGCCCTGGGAAACCTGCTTTGGAAGGTGAAGGTGCAGACGCTGGAGCACGCCGGTCTGCTGCATGGGTGCCTACTGGATCATTAGGAACTGGAGAGCAAGTAGGCAAAGGAGGTGCCCCAGGCCGTGGGCATCAGATGATCCCTGCGCTATTTAAGGCACAGGCTGGAAAAATCAAAATAATGGGAGATTCATCTGTTGGAGGTAATGCCGCTATTAAAACTGTAATGATACCGGTTATGTCTGGGATAGCTACAGCACTTCGGAAAGGGCTTACTCAAGGTACTAAATCCTCTTTTTTGATGGGGTGAAAGGGCTGAGCGTGGAGAGTGTGGGAAGGGGAAGACACTGGAAGGTGCAAACCGATCACCTGAGATTAGAGGGCATGATGATAACCAACAGACTTTGATTACTGCTGCAGGACCGCTGGGTGTAGTGGATGGAGTATCTGATAAACAACAAGGACAAAGCATTATGGGAACTGTAGTTCATCAAGATAGTAGCCAGGGAAAAAGCAGCAGGGGAGCCAGAAGGATGGGAATGTCCTTAGCATGAGGGCTGGAATACTTGAAATGAACCCGCAGGGACCGCAAGAAGGGGGTTCAACCCCAGGCTTTGTAAAAGAGGTGGATTCAGGGGATACGTTTTAATCCATGTCGGATCACTCCAATTCCTCGGGGGATGATAGTTTTGGGAAAGATTGTGCTGAAGATGAAAGTGATACAAGTAGTTACGATGGGGAGAAGAAGGGACAGGAGATATGTCTCCTGGAAAGTTTTGTAAGCAAAGGAAACAAGGTGATTCCCTACCAGATAAGGTTCTAGGCTCAACCGGCTCAATGACATGGGACTACTCTTTTTCACCTAAATTGTATGGGAGTGAAGCAATGGCCGGAGTGACGCCTATGGAAGCCGCAAGGGTAAATCCAGGTGACCCTGATGAAATTACAGTTTCCACGATCTAGTATCATGGCTCATCGCGAGGAGACCCGGTTGGAGAGTTCTTGCACTCAAGGTGTGTGCCGCCAATGACAAAATTCAATATGCAGGGTCGCAAAGACTTGCTCTGACTTCGCAGTCAGGAGTGGTGAAACTGAAGCTAGAATATCTATGCTTAAGGACAAGCTTACTGCACAGAAATCTCTTACTAATTCCCTGAAAGCCCAGAAGGAAGATACGTTTTGGAAACTGACGGATCTTGAGAATCGATCAAGGAGGAACAACCTGCAGATTCTGAGCGTCCCTGAGGGCAAGGAGGGATCTGATGTTCGGCAGTTTGTGATTAAGTCTTTGAGGAAGCATTTCCTGAACTAAGGCAATGTGACTGGAATTGAGAACTGCAAAGGGCTCATTGGTTCCCTTTCAACCAACGTAAAAAAGCGGGACAAGCTACTGATAGGCCGCGGGCTGTTCTTTTATGTCTCAACAATTTTTTGGCCTGAGAGGCATTATTTGA
Organism: Lissotriton vulgaris; assembly: GCF_964263255.1. NCBI lineage: Eukaryota > Metazoa > Chordata > Amphibia > Caudata > Salamandridae > Lissotriton > Lissotriton vulgaris. Next base: position 1,018,976,391 of record NC_141691.1, on the reverse strand, counting down.
TTTGGCTAGACCGGAGAGGAAATGGGTGGGAAAGGGCAGTGATTTTTTTGTGAGACCCGATTTTTGTCAGGCCACAGTTGAGAAAAGATGGCAGTTTAGTTCGCCAATTGCTCCCATTGTTTCAGACAAAGGGGGCGCAAATGTTTTTGCTCAATCTTGCTAAACTGAAAGTGGGATTTCAAGGTCAGACGCAATTATTTTCTTCTGAAGTTTTAGCAACAGAATTCTTGCATTCAATATAGGGGGATATGTAAATATGATGGCTTCGGCAGCTTATGTCCATGAGGGGTCAGGCATGGTATACCTAGTATATCCTTACTTAGTTGTTAGAATCAGGTTTCTTTTTGCTTTGTGTGTATGTTTTTTCTTTAACCTTTGTTATCCTATTGGGGGGTTAGTCTAGGGGACAGGGGTGGTGGTCTATCTCTTCATCATCAAGGACCGCTGATCCTTAGGCCTCATGAGGTGGGTGGGAGGGGTTCTTAGGGTGGAGGGTAGGTGGGGTATAGTGTTGGGGTAGGGGGGTTTGGAGGGTAGCACTGCTGGTGTTTTTGATATATTGTCATGGCATCTGTCTTAATGTAAGAATGAAAGTACTCCTTGGCATGATCTGCAAAACGTTGCTGCATTGTTTGTACTGTTTGGCTACTTCTGGTAAAGATTGTGTATCCCATAAGGATGATGGGTAGAAGGGGTAGAATCTGTATCTGTTCACAGAATATATGTGGCATGAACAACAGGAAAAAAAGAGGTTTATTGGCCAAGGTTATACAATTTATGTGGATAGAGTTGCAATGCCTGCAAGAGACCCATATGCCTTGGAGTAAATGTGGCTGGCTGAAGGATCGAGGCCTAGACTTACAGGCGTGTACTCATCAAGGTACTACAACAAGGAGGTGGCTATCTTAGCAAAGTGAGGTGTTGGAATCTGTAAGCGAGTTAAGGAGGATAAATTGGGGCGATGGGTGATTTTGGAACTTATATTAAATGAAACCCCACTCTCAATTTGCTCAATATATGGATCAAACTTGGATGACCCAGAGGCTTTGAATCATTTAAGCGTAGAACTGCCTCTATGGTCACATCCGCTAATCTTCTGTGGAGATTTCACTATTCATCTGGATAGTAATTTCAATCTTCTCAGTAATTCTCCATATCAAGGAAGAAACGTCAGGATTTTAAGGCTCTCCAAGGATTAGTTAGGGAACACAGTTTGGTTGATGCCTGGTATAGGCATAGACAAGAGGATCAAGGGTTCACTTTTTATTCGGCCCCTCATAACAAACTAGTCCGTCTTGATTTTTTTTTCATCTCACATCAAATAGCTGAGAGAGTTGGCATTGAGATCTCCTCTAGGGTCATTTCAGACCATAACCTGCTAGTAGTAGAACTCCCATTAAGTAGCATTTTAAGAGTTCAGAGGACACAGACTTTTGAAAGGAAATTGCTACTTGATCAGACATATTGTGAGCATATGGCTAATTGGATTCTGAGATTTTTAAATATAAATAGGAACTCAGCTTCTGAAATCATAGTTTGGGATGCGTTTAGAGAGGCTGTACATGGTGAGACTCTTAGGGGCCGATTACGATGGCGGGAAGTCTGCCACCGCTGAGCCGGCAGTCAGGATTGCCAGCCCGGCGGTGGCGGACTTCCCACCACCAAATTAGGATGACGGTAGGAATGGGAAAGGTACTGCAGCGGACGGAAAGACTGTCAGCTGTGGTCCCGCAAGGTGGGCCTTTTCCGCCTGCCTTGCGGGACAAGGTGCAATGGGGCTATGGCGGCGGTGCCGTGCAGGCACCGCTGTGGGCATTAGGATGCCTGTCTTATTTGGCGGCAATGAGAAAGATGAGAAAGATCATCACTCCTTTGATTTCCATCTGCCAATATGGGTTTATCCCGAGTAGAGACACGACTGATCATGTGAGACGTGTATTGCCTTTCTTGATTGGGCTCAGGCCACGAAGGCACCGCTAGTAATGGTTCTGTTGGACGTGGAGAAAGCGTTTGACAGGGTCTCCTGGCGGTATTTGTGGTCTATCCAGCGATGGAAGGGGCTGTGCACTGAATTTATTCAAGCAGTAGGGGCACTTTATCTAGCACCAGATGCTAGGAACCGTTTATCAGGACAGGAATCAAAATCATTCAATATAAGTAGAGGCACTAGACAGGGGTGTCCATGCACTTCACTGCTGTTTGTGCTATACATTGACCTTTTTCTTAATAAATTAGAAATGAGTATGAATATTAAACCAGTGAAGAATAATGATACGGAGTGTAACACACTGGCATATGCGGATGATATTGTGATACTTACTAGTGATATCACATAGGCTTTCCCAGCAGTGAAGACTTTGGCAGAGCGATTTGGGGTCTTGTCAGGGTACAAATTAAATATCGACAACACTCAGATTCTCTCTCTGATACCATGCTCTTTGTAGATCTCCCAATTGCTTCCGAAGTAATGTATTTAGGGGTTAACATCACATCAGCGGTAGTTCAAATTCTGGAATTAAATATTGTGCCAATGATTGAAACTGTTAATAGGACTCTGGAGAGGTTAGATCATTTACATCTATCTCAACATGGACAAAGTAACATCATTAAAATGTTGGTTTTCCCTAAATTCTTATAACTCTTCAGGACCATCCCCCTGACGTTTTCTACATCTTGCTTAGCAAGGGTAGAAAGGGTGTGTTTTAGATTTTTATGGGGGTATCATAGATCGAGAAGGGCGGCTAAGTGGATGACACTTCCAAGACTGTAGGGGGTGGGGCATACCCAGTTTCCTTCTTTATTACTGGGCGTCACTTATGCAACAAATGGGGATACTTCTGGTCGAGGCTAAGGCTGAAATTTGGGCGGCTGCTAGATAAACTAAATATGAAAAAGCACTGGGGGATGAAGCAAAGCAATGTTTAGTTATGATATTAGAACCCAGCTACTACAAAAAGACTAGATTCAAAATAATCAAGGCGGCTTATTCCATCTGGCGACAGATATGGCGTAGATTGAAGATTTTAAACATAAATGCACATACTCCACTCTCGACTTGCGGTACCTTGCCATCAATCTTCCAAGATCAAACTACTTTTAGATGGGGGGGATGCTGGAATTAATGTTTTGGGGGATTTATGTAAAGAAGGCCAAATAGCCTCATTTATGTTTTTACAAGAGAAGTTTTGGGCTGTGCAGTCGAGATTTCTTTATGTATTTGCAGATTCAGAGTTTTCTCGAGAGGAATAAGCAAGGGTTAGTCGTAAATATTAAAAACAAAAGTCTGGTGGAAACAATACAAACTAAATTTCGAATATGTAAAATCTATTAAAACTTATTGGAAGCTCTCCCTGATGATATATGTAGTCAGAATACCAAATGGGAAAGAAAGTGTGGGATGGAAGGAATACACATAGAGGACTCACTTGAATTATCCAATCAGATCTTAATAACAGGAAGTCTTTGGAGCCAACATTATATGTCCATTTTTGACCTTTATTATACTCCTGCAAAGGTAGCTAATGGGGGGGGTACAAGGGGAGGTAAAAGTAGCAGATGTGGGCTACAGGGTGTTGATACCCTACACATGTTCTACTCGTGCCCTAGCTTAGTGAAGTTTTTACAGGATATTGAGTCCTTTTTTAATACAATTTTAGGTATCGCTAATAATGACACCAGACCTTGTTATTTTGGGTACTGAATGCAATACGGGGGAAAATAGGAGGACAAGGTCCGAGATCGGATTCATGTTCATTGTCATAGCTATTGTGCGAATATGTATTACCTCTCAGTGGATAAGTCCTGATTTTCCTACTTTTTCTAATTGGCGGTCTAGGAAACTTGCTGGGGCACAAAATCTGGGCTCCAATTCCAGGATTGATAGAGCAAATAAGAACAAGACAACCCAAAAAACTAGCAGGGTAATGCTCCTTTCTGTCTTTTTTCTTTTTTCCTTTCTCTTTCTTTTCTCTTTGTTCTTCTTTTGGATCTGTATTATGAAATTATGTTATACCATTTAATTGCTGATGTTGCTAATTTATTGAAAAACTTTCAATGTATTGTTTTCTGATGAATTTGCCATGACATGTAGTTACTATTTTTTGGAGAAAAAAAAGAGTATGTATTGTGGGCCACAGCTATGTCTATTGGGCTAAAAAGGCTGCAAAAAACAGAGGTATTGACAGGGACTTGGGTTTGACAAATGTGCAGATTACTTGGTTTGGCCAGAGAGGGTTAATGTTTCATCAGTTGCTAACTTTGGTTAAATCCATTGTGGATTCCCAAGCTCATTACCTCATGATTGTGCACTATGGTGGCAATTACATAGGCACTTTAAGTGGAGTAGGGCTGAAAAGCCGAATGAAAGAAACCTTTGCAAATCTTATGTAGCGTTTTCCTCACACTGTGTTTGTGTACTCTAATATATGCCAAAGACAGAAATCGAAGTGGTCAATTCAATTCTGTCCACAGATTGACAAACCCTGGTAACATATTATTAAAAGTGTTTCAGAATTCCTCAGAGGCCATTGCATGGGCTGTATCTATGACAAAAACCTGAGTTTTGCATGAAATTTAAAGAGGTGATGGAGTGCACAGTTGACGGCAACAGGGTGTTTCTAAGTAACTTGAAACTATGCATCCAATCTTATGTGTAGCAGCTATATACACAACCAAAGGAACAGTTCTTGTCAGAGCCACTCTAGTACCCAAAATATTTTGAAGTTTGTTTCTAAAGGATTTTTTTTATTTTTTCTCCTCCTGCTTTTCTGCTCCTCCATTCACCTGCTGCTCCCAACAGTCCCCAACCAGTCCAGACGCTGTGCTCCCACTATGAGAGCTAGATCGGGATTGGCCTGAACAGGTTGGTTTGACACTCCTGTGAGGCACAGGGAGTTTGCACAGTTTCTCCACCCGGCTGTAGAATACAGCTGGGTTAGAGAAACCTAACTGCTCATTTCTGTTTGGCCAGCGTAAGAAGGCACAGCCAAACAGACATGCAGAATCTGATGTGCGCCAACCACTTCTCCTTGTAGCCCCTGCCCCGCCCCACCCTACACACACTGGCTTGGTCACTAGCTGAAAATCAAATGATAATAAAGTATTTTTTTATTTTTCAGCTGCTGGCTCTGAGCAAGTGGGTAACGCTCCTCCACAACTGCAGTGGACCTCAGCTTGTCAAATGGCGTGTGATGTTGCTTCTATTACCCATGACATTTTGGTGAATATAGGCCAATGGGCCCTGCTATATTCTGGAGTCGATATTCAGGCCAAATACCTTTCTATTTCCAAATACTCACTAAGATTAAAACAGCAATCAGCTTCAATTCTCACCCATTGCTGATGTCTTACAATTCTTTTAACAATCAGCATCCATTTTATCAGAGAGGAATTGTTAATTTACATAAACCACGTTATTCTCTGCACATATATATTTCAATTGCCATCATTTCTTTCTATTCTGTGTATTTTTTTTATAAATTCCACATGGTTTTATTCACAATTCGATTGCCACTGATCTTCTCTTGATGATTTGTCAGAGTATCTGCTCCTTGCTCTAGTAATGTATGGCTGTTGCTGCTCACATTTCTCTATCAGTAGATGGGATCATTTTCTTGCTTCTGTTGACCACGTTTTTATGCATGTACACTAACTACTCCTAGCCACCAATGGTGTCAATTCGAATTCTGCATATGAAATTAAATTAAAAAAAAAGTAAAAAACTACTGAAGGTGTCACCTTTGATGTCACACGTGAAATCATGGAGGAAGCTTAATGTCTGGGGTATATATTCCTGGATTCAAAGATTATATTTTGAAAATGCTTGTTTTTCAACAAACATAAATTAAATATCTACAATAGGGAGAATAAAGCATTTGAAATACAATATTTCAAATGAAAGTAAAAAAATACAGTTCTTCCAATCCATTGTTTGTTCTTCTATTCATTATTTAATACTGTTTCACAAGAGACTATTCTTTAACTTCTGCTGAAACCTTATGATTATTCGCTTGTAAATGTATTTTTTTAAAATATTTTTCTGGTTTTGCTGCTACCACCTAAAGAGGTTGCGACTTGGAGTAGAAGGAGAGTGGTAGGTGTTAAACATGCTCATTATTAATGTAAATGACCCTCATTAATTCTGTGCTATTAATGTATGAATATTGATATAGATGTTTTACACCAACATAGTTATACCTTCTCAATTTAATATGTCTCCTTTTCTCTACTGCCTTTACATATGTAAACATTGTGTGTAATATCATCATCAAAACTTTATCAGCCACTGGGATCATGAAAGTACATTACAATACATAACATAAAACATTAAAAAAAGCATGAAAAGTGGATAATACATTAATATTATCCTTAATAAAATATCAAGATACAACATCAACAAAGCATGTTCGCAATATAGAATTTGAAGCGTTTGTATAACAGTACTGATGTGCATTATTCCTACTTAGCTTTTGTTTATGAATGTGTGTAGACAAAAAGGGTAAAAAAAACAAGACAGCTGACGAAAGTATGATGGTGAAAGAGGTAGGAAAAGGGAAGGCATGAAGCTTTAAAGAATTACGGATCTGTGCATTCTAAAGATAATCTACACTACAGACACGTATGCATTTTTTCATCCTGATATAGAAACCTCCAATTCAGTTTAATACACAATATGTGAGCCATATGCATTCACCGGTTGCACCATGCTGTTCATTCAAATTGCAACTCTTTGTTAAAGGTTTTTCCATTGATGTGACACAGCTTGTTTACTCAGTAGGGGCTTTACAGTTTGTTTAGGCTTTTCTATCCTCACATTAGTAGCGGGAGAGAGGATATTTAAGGCACACTGTTGAAAGAAACAAGTTCGAGGAAGAGTGCTCTTCTTTCTGAAAAATAACACCTCCTGTCAAAGCATACATTGTAATAGTCATCTGCCAATTCAAGTCCAGATTCATTAAGGTTTTGCATTTCCCTTGCGCCACACAAGGGGACGAAGGGTGACGCAAAATCAGGAATGAGGTTTACCAAGCCACTCAGGGCCACCTTGCGTGACTTTGGAGGCTTGGTAAATCTGTAGTAACACAAGGCAGGTCTAGTCACTACCTTGTGTTACTCTGCATGGTGAGGCATTACATGGGTGGAGCGGTAGTGTTCCCTGTCATCAACCATGTATTCTGAAGCATTGCCAGATTTGCCAACACTGGTAGAATCTGGAATGCAGATTTAGAAAGAGTAAAATGCCTCGAGGGTTTGTGTTTGTTCAGGAAGGTGTCTTATAACATTTACACTCTTGCTCCATGGTGCACGGGTGCCTGCATTGGTTCTAGGCAGCAGATTGTGCATAAGTGCAGGCAGAGGACAGGAATGAGCCATACTCTTGATAGATATGGTGCATTCCTGCCCTCTCCCTTTCACACACCGCAGCACGCTGTCCAGCTGCATTGCATAAAAACAATGTTAGATCTGGCCCACAATGTTTTGGGTTTCAAATATCAGAGTGCAGAGACTTCCTGAGCAGATCACATAATATTGTTGATTGTTGCTATAACATGTCCTTAAAAGGTAAGGTAACGTATGGTGGTGTTAGGGAAAACAGCTTTTGTCACAATATTATGAAAGGCTTCTGAAAGTGCTTGTTTGTGATCATTGTTGTGCGGTATTGCATTGTGTTTTTACTATTTGTTTGTGCTGTGCCATATTGTTTAATTGCGTTTTTATGTTGCTTTGTACATGAAACTGTGTTATGTTCTTTCATTACATTAGATATCTAAAAAAAAATGATGGCACCTTTCCGGCCAAACAAGCATATTCCATTAAAGTTCCGGTGACAAGCAACCATTTGCCACTGTCTAAAGTGATAACATAGCACTACTGTAGCTCATCAATTATTTAAGACAACAGTCATCCCAAAACTGTGGACTGTGATATAGCCCTCTAGTGATTATTGAAGACCATTCATTATGTTAAAGAAATGTTTGGGGTAGATCGCCACAGATTTCAGTGAAGTGTTCACTTCACATGGATCCATTTCACCAATACATTTTCCTGGATTCCTTTAAAGCTCCTCACTACCATGTGTGTGGACATCTGTAATGGTGTATGATGTTCATATGCTTAGTTATTCTTAAGAATTGTATTGTGCCGACCATGATGGGTAAGCAACTGACACAAACGTGATTTTCTCAAAAAAGCACATTTACTTTCACTAATCTACTACAGGATTGTTATGTCTCATTAAGGATGGTGGGAGTCTTTTACAAGGCTCTAGGGGATAGATGTAAATATCATGTACTGAATTGACAAATACTCTAATTGTGATCAAGACCACTACACAGGATACAAAGGCTGGACTGGTATTTCTATTAACAGCCAATATGTCTAATGTATTTGTAAGTTAGATGCTAAAACTAGTGGATAAGCTATGGTAACATTACTGTTGCCAGTTTTTATAGCTGTCCACTTTTACAGCTAATAGCATTACCAGAATTGTCTATATGGATAGTACATCTCTTTCTCTGAGCACGTGTGCGTACTGATAACTACATGTAAATGTGAGTTACAAATATCATATGATTTTATGTATGCTTAGCTAGCCCTGTTAGTTATACTTGTATGTGGTACAGTCTGTAACCAGTAAATGTTATTGGATGGTTAAACCTCCAATATGATTTTTCTACTTAGTAGGTTTGATATTGTTATTATGTCTACAAACACCTTAAAATTGTAGAAACATAATTCCAAAAATATTCAGCATGAATACAAATCAAACCATTGTTTAATAAAGTTTAATAAAGTTTGAAGAAAAAACAGAAACAAGTGATTTCTCTAGTAAAATAGCCTCAGGGTTATTCTTAATATGTATTAATAGAGCCAGTCTATCTACCTTATCTAGTTCATGCATCAATGTGTGAGGTAATTCAAATCTGAAATTGCTAACATTGTTTTGACCATTACAAGCAATGTAGAGATTATTCATTTGTGCAAAGACCGCATCCTCTTGTTCTTTCCTGTAACTGTCTATATATGTTTAGACAAAAAGTTATTATGTATTGTGTTGGAAGGCCATTATTATCTCCATAACCTGCAAAGAAGAGCCCTCAATAAACCAACATGGGTGAGGTAGGACAATCCACTATACTGGCAGAGATTGCTCAATTGCCACACTGGAACACAGGCAGCATCCCTTTGTTCTCATGAAAAGTGCATAATTACGAGTTAAACTATTATCACCAAAATTACATAAACATAGAGAAGACACACACTGCATAACCAATAACTGTTTCACTAAGCAAAATCTACCTTTAGTATAAAGGATATATTATGCAATCTCATACTTGTGGTTTTGGCAACATTCTTGTAAAATCAAACCAATGTGCTCTGTTAAATCTAAGTAGCATCAGTAATTCATACATTCCAATATTAGACAGAAAACAGTGAGTTCCTTTCTTTGAGGGAGGATGTCGATTTGTGTTTGTCTGTCCACTATTGCAATATTAACAATTTAGGAAATGTGATATTAATAGAGATCCTTGATTTATCTTTAGAAATCAAACATATACTCTTGCCCTCATTATGATGTCGGGCAGACACCGTTGTGGGGAAGGAACCACTCAACCATAGATGGGCAGTTCCGACACCATAATGTGGATGCAATCACACAGAAACATCCATTTTCCACTGAGATCATGTGTGGGGGCAGAGAAGACCCAAAGGACAAGCTCCCATTGAAAAATGGATGTTTGTAAACATCCTTGCACAGTGCCTGCAACATGGTGCAGGGATGTTAAGGGGGCACCAGGGTGCCTCTAGACCCAAATGCGGAGGGTCAGGGGGAAGTGGGCCTTGCTAGGGCCCCCCCAAGTCAGTTTCTGACAGCCAATTCATGTCGTAAAGTTCAACATGAATTGGCTGTCGGAAACCAACATCATATTACCAACAGTGAAAACACCCACCTTAAGAGACTTTGAGGAGTTTCTGACCCACTTACAGACTCTTTAAGCCTGTTGGAAAGCATCAGTTATTCCTCTGACTATTGCATCTGACTGCAAGCATCAAAATGGGTCAGTTGGACTGCAACAGCAGATGGTGGTCAGACCATAACCGACAGCTCATCGGTTGGGGTCCGACCGCTATCATAATTAGGACCTCAGTGTTTTCAGTCCTATGACTATGGATGGAATTAATATCTTGATGAAAATGTTCTTATAACCTTTCAACATGTTTTCAAGGTCAGTATTCTTTGCGTTATCTTTACTTCATTTAGAATAGAAGGGCTACGCCAGAGATGGGGTCTCTAGTTGGCAGATGTTTGCACCCTGGCCAAGTAGGGACCGCCACTCTAGTCAGGGTACGCTGGATACACACTAAAGGGTAACATGTGCTCACCACTTGGTAGCCTGGCACATAATAACTGAGGATTATCTAAAGAATGTAAAGGATTTGTGCAATACACACACTGTAACACAATGAATACACCCAAAAGACTTCACACAGGTTCACAAAATAGAGAATATTTCTCAAAGCAAAATAAGGCCAAACAACAAAAATCTAATCAGTTAAAGTCAAGATATGAAGATTGATTAAGGAAATAGTGTTTAGAAGTCACTAGAGGTGAAAAGGTGACTTTGAGGTCGCGAAGGACTGGTGCAATCCAAAATGAAGGCCGACCATGATCGATGGCAGGCCTGCTACTCGACTCAGACAGGACCTGCTGAAGAAATTACTTGGTTGGATCAAGTGTCGATGCTGAGAGTCTACTGCATTGTCGAGCCCCTCAAAGGGGGTTCCACCTTGTCGTCGAGCTCTGTTGAAGTGAATTCAATGTATCATTGTTGAGCCATACAGAGCGGTGTCATAGAGCTTCGTTGAAGTGAATGTAATGCTTTGTCATTGAGCTGTACAGAGTGTCATCTTCAAAGAGCGCAGGCTGCAGATCCGCTGTCATTGAGCATCCTCTGCTTTGGTGTTGAAGGGGAATGGGGCAGAATTTCTCACACAGTTGATGCACTGCATTGGTTTCTGTAGAAAACAGCTGCAGAACCAACTTCTGAAGACCAGAACTTGGAGGGCAAGTGTAGAACACACCGAAGGCAGAGTCTAGGAGCACTAGCAGAATTGTAGGAAGTCTTCTGTGTCTCTGATACTTCAGAAAACAGGAGGCAAACCAACAAGCCCTTGGAGATCACTTAGAGGTAAGGCAGAGCCCCATTCTCCTTCCAAAAGTGTCAGGGTGCAGACTGCAACAGTGCATTAAGCAGAAAAGCAGTCCTTTGAGAAAAGCAGTCCAGTTGGGTCCTTTAAACAGCACAACATTCCTTCAGACAGAGGTTCAGTTCAAGATCCAGAAGTGTCTGATTTTAAGGGGTCAGAGACCCAGTACTTGTACCAAATAGTGCATTTGATATAGATGTGACTTCAAAGGAACTCTCTGAAGTGCACACAGATCCCTTTCAGCCAATTCCTGTCTGTAAGGTTATCTGTGGGAGAGGGATATCTGTGTTTTGTCTGTGGACAGGACACTACCTATAGAAGTGTGAGTGTCAGCCCCTCCCATTCCTCCCTGCCCAAGAAGACCCATCAGAATGCAGATAAATGCAGATGAGTCCTCGGAATGCAGATAACCCCCACCTTCCTGTGTTTGTAGCTGTTTAGAGAGAATGCACAAAGTGAAGCTGTCACTCAGCCCAGATGTGAATTGGAGACAGGCTGCAAAGCACACAAAGTTATAAGGACAGAGAAATGTCCAGTTTCTAAAAGTGGCATTTCTAAAATAGTAATGTTAAATCCAACTTCACTAGTAAGGAGGATTTGGCATTACCATTCCAAATAAATGAAACATTAAAAAGCTACTCTTTTCTGATCAGGAATTACAGCTTAAAAGAGTATTGAGACATTCCCAATGTTAGGCCAGGAAAGGAGTAGGCCTTATAGTAGTGAAAAACAAAAAAAGGCTGTTTTCACTATCAGGCCATGCAAAAAATACCAGTACATGTCCTACCTTTCATTTACATAGCACCCTGCCCTCAGGGCTACATAGGGCCTACCTTAGGGGTGAAGTATGTATAACAAAAGGGGAGTTTCAGGCTTGGGAATCAATTTTAAATGCCAAGTCGAAGTGGCAGTAAACTGCACATACAGGCACTGCAATGTCAGGCTGACACAGGTTTGAAAGGCTGTTTGTGTGGGTGGCACAATTAGTGAAATAGATTCACTAGCAGCATTTGAAGTACGTGTCCTGGATATATGGTATACCACTTTACAAGGAACATAGCAGTACAGCAAAATGACAATCAGGTATACACCAATGTCATTTGGTTTCGGTGAAAATGCATACACTTTAGCACTGGGCAGCAGTGGTAAAGTGCTCATATCCTAAGGTCAACAAAACAAATTCAGCAAAAAGAGGAGGAGGAGGAGGCACACGTTTTGGGTGACCTTTCAGAGAGGGACAGTTTTCAACATGGCTCCCCCAGCCTAAAGCCAGGGTAGCCTAATAAATACCTTGATGGATTTCCCTGCCTATGGTGGTATATACTGGACAACAGCCCACTACTGCAGGGGTACTTGACAAGTGTATGCCTCTCTGAACCCAGTTATATCACTCTGTCTATGCTGTCAGTGGCCACTGAACTAACCCATGGGGAAATCCTTCTCCTTACCCATTCTCCTTCCAAAAGAGTCAGGGAGCAGACTGCAACAGGCCATCGAGCAGAAAATCAGTCCTTTGAGAAAAGCAGTCCAGTTGAGTCCTTTAAACAGCACAACATTCCTTCAGACAGAGGTTCAGTTCAAGATCCAGAAGTCTGATTTTAAGGGGGTCAGAGACCCAGTACTTGTACCAAATAGTGCATTTGATATAGAGGTGACTTCAAAGGAGCTCTATGAAGTGCACACACATCCCTTTCAGCCCATTCCTGTCTGTAAGGTTATCTGTGGGATTGGGAAATCTGTGTTTTCATCTGTGGACAGGACACTACCTATAGAAGTGTGAGTGTCAGCCCCTCCCATTCCTCCCTGCCCAAGAAGACTCATTAGAAGGCAGATAAATGCAGATGAGTGCTCAGAATGCAGATAACCCCCACCTTCCTGTGTTTGTGGCTGTTTAGAGAGAATGCACAAAGTGAAGCTGTCACTCAGCCCAGATGTGAATTTAAGACAGGCTGCAACGCACACAGAGTTATAAGGACAGAGAAATGTCCAATTTCTAAAAGTGGCATTTCTAAAACAATAATGTTAAATCCAACTTCACTAGTAAGGAGGATTTGGCATTACCATTCCAAACAAATGAAACATGAAAAAGCTACTCTTGTCTGATCAGGAATTAAAGCTTAAAAGAGTATTGAGAAATTCCCAATGTTAGGTCATGAAAGGAGTAGGCCTTATAGTAGTGAAAAATAGCTGTTTTCACTATCAGGACATACAAAACATACCAGTACATGTCCTACCTTTCATTTTCATAGCACCATGACCCTCAGGGTTACATCGGGCCTACCTTAGGGGTGAAGTATGTGTAACAAAAGGGGAGTTTCAGGCTTGGGAATCAGTTTTAAATGCCAAATCGAAGTGACAGTAAACTGCACATACTGCAATGTCAGGCTGACACAGGTTTGAAATACACCAATGTCATTTGGTTTCGGTGAAAGATGCACACACTTTAGCACTGGGCAGCAGTGGTAAAGTGCTCATAGTCCTAAGGTCAACAAAAAAAAATCAGCAAAAGAGGAGGAGGAGGCACAAGTTTTTGGGTGACCTTTCAAAGAGGGACAGTTTTCAACATGACTCCCCCAGCCTAAAGCCAGGGTAGCCTAATAAATACCTTGATGGACTTCCCTGCCTAGGGTGATATAATCTGGACAACAGCCCACTACTGCAGGGGTACTTGACAAGTGTATGCCTCTCTGAACCCAGTTATATCTCTCTGTCTATGCTGTCAGTGGCCACTGAATTAACCCTTTTCCTTACCTGTGGACCTGACTTGTGCAGCACCGAACTTTAACTTGATCACAGATGCATCCCACTAGGTAGACAATGCCACCATGGCCAACAAAGTGATGTAGCCCACTCCACCCCTTGGGCCTGACTTCTGTTCCCAACCCAAGGAAAACTCTGTACACAAGGACGGCAACCAACAGAGGTAACTGGCAGCAGTCAGTGTCAAGATCCAGGTGCCTTGCATCCTTTCTCCACTCCACCTCCTACCAGTTCAGGGGTGGTATCCTGCAATTGGTCCTCCAACCCAAGACCTATACCCTTGGGCTGGGCAGAAGTCATGGATGACATTTCCCTCCCCTGCCAGTACATCTGTGGTTCTGTACCCTCTGTTTGGGAGTGGTACTCCCATGAAATAGAACTGTCAGGGTGCCTGTGGTGGCCACCTTCCCAGTTATCCTGACACTGGGGGGGTGCAATTATTCTCCAGAATGCATTCAATGGGCATCTGGGGTCGAACTATAACCCTTCACTGGGTCTTCGCCCACCCCACCCCACTCTACTGACACCAGGGTTGTAGGACGTAAAAAGTCCTGCCCATGGGCTGGAGTCACTCTATACACCATGCCGGTGGAGACTAGCTCTACAACAACCATGGTCCTGCTAGCCATAGTATACCTCAGAGCAGTGGTTGGGACCCCATTCACTCCCACCAGGTCGAAGTGATGACTCCCACCCTCAGATATCACCAACTCACCTCCTGAGTATATCTCCAAGGCTGAGGTACATCATGGCATGTTCTATGGCCTGCCCATGGGAACTTCTTTCCTCTAGGGCCACACTGAAAGCACCTGCAGGGTTCTCATAAGTGGGTGGTTTCTTTGGACAGACAGAGTCCCCGTGCCTGAGCCTTAATTGAGAACAATCAAAGCAGCAGGTTCGAAATGGGATGCCTTTGGTCACCTCCCACCAGAACCCCCCTTCCAAACATCAGGAAGGGCATGGGAACCCTTCTACCTTACTCTGCGATCTATATGGGTCTCTCTGGACCTTGCCCTCACTCTGTTGGGAGGAACCTGAACCAACCTTCTTGGGGTCATTTCCAGGTATCATTCTGGATACTCTGGTGCTGACTCAGAGGTCCGCCTCCTCTTCAAGCTTCCTGGATTCAGTAAGCTTGCTATCAACCAGGTCTCAGAGCAGCTCTGGAAAACAAGTATCAAGAAGTGTTCCTTTAAAGACAAGATGTACAACCCTTCATAATCATTAACTTTGCTGCCTCTCCCCCAGCCCTTTAGTACTTTACCAGCATAGTCCAAGAAATCCACCCATGTTTGTGTAGAGTTTGTGACTAGCCCTGAACCGTTGCCTTTATGTCTCAGAGGTAAACCCAAACTTGCTGACTAAAATAGTCTTCATGATAGTGTAGTTGGACTGGTCCCCCATCTCTAGTGTAAGGAGTGTATATGTCCCTTCACACTGTGGGCATGTGCTGCCAAAGCTCCTCTGGGATCCTGTGCACTTTCAAAACCACTTCATTGGCTGCCAGCCACTTATCTATGGCATTCCTCACTTTGTGACTGGGCACCATTTCTTTTGGGCTATGAAATTTGGAATCATGTAATGATACTGAAGGCATGCTGCCACCATTATTGATGTTGATAGCTCCCACTTGGAGCGCTCTGATATCTAGGTGTTTCTGAGGCTAAGCTCAATAGCCATCTTCCTTTCCTCCACGGTTAGCCTCTTCTCCTCTCGAGCCTGCTCTTTCTCCAATTCAGGCAGGGCTTGCTCTCTGATTTATTCTGAGTTTCCTCACCTCCCTCCTAACCACCAGCTTCATAGGTTTAAAGATACATGGGTGCCTGCTCTAGAGTGAACCACCAGTCCTGAGAATAAATTGCTCCCCTCCTCTGTAGACTGCATGTCAAGTCCCTCTGTAGTGTCCCATTCTGATCCTTCCTGAGACACAGACCCCTCCTCCTCCATTTCCCTTTCTGGGAGGGCCTCTGCTACTGCTCTCCAGGCTTTCTGAAGATCTGCCTTCACAAAGGGCTGCATACCCCCGTAGTTCCGTAGTTCGTCTGAAGTCAGGGCAGGGAAGGCAGGGCATCTGTGTACTTCAAAGGCATGAATCTAAAAGCCTCACCCACTTTAAATCTCCCCTGTGTATAAAAGAAGGACCTCAGACACCACCACTTTAGTAAACTTCTGGACCTGTGCCAGAAAGATGGACTGCTGTGGTGCTGCTGCTTGACTGCACTCTACTGAACTCCTGCTCGGCTGCCCTTTTGTCTGGGTTAGAAGGACTGGCCCTTCATCTCTGGAACCCAGACCCAAATTGACTCCAAGGGATAGTTGGCTGGACTCCTGATCTGAAGCCTCAGGGACATAACAGACTTCCAAAAACCTTGCACTCCACCTGGACTCTGCCATCTGTAAGTCGACCCTGCCAAGTGATGTCACCCCCGTCCAGGTCTCTTAGAAGTGGGTCTAAAGTGCTTGTCAGCAGAACCAATGCATCTTCGCAGCTGAGTGGGGCATCACTGAGCAGAACTGATGCATCTCTTTGGCCTTGCAGCCCATCCCTGAGCAGAAACGTTGTTGCTACACAGGAGTCGGCTGTAGATCACAAGGTGTGTAACATAGGGACCCTTTCTCCTTCAGTGATCCTCTTTTGCTTGTAAATGCAATCATTTATGGCTTATCACCAGCATGATCTCCGAACACTGATGAGCTGGAATGCATTGATCCGACCCAAAATGTCTCTCTAAATGTTGTGTTGAGATGCTTGTGTTTTCTCTAAAACCCAGTGCAAGAATAAAATGACAAGTCAGGACCAGAAAATAGCTTGAAATTAAAGTAGGTTATTGCCAATTACTCCACCCACCAGTCGGTCTCAAAGTGACTTTAAGTAGAACACTCACATCAGGTTGACTGTTCACTGATATCTTTTTGCAGGACATGAACCCCTATATCACAGTAAATACACATTTTTAAATCTTAGAATTCTCCTCTGCTAGTAGTTTGTTTTACCTGTTTGTCCGATAAAAACGTTCAGTTGGGGAGCAGGTTTGTCAAACATTTGGACTTTGCAGTTACATTCTTGTCAAATTATTCTCCCATTAATGTGATCCATGACTAATATATTTTTTGTTTTTTAGCATAAATATAAAGGGTAACTAATAACTGGTTGTTTTAATCTGTCCTGAGTGTTTTATGGGCTTGTACTAATTTTTAATAGAGATTTCTTCTTATTCCACTGATTGGAGAGTACTTGTATAATGCAAAACTTTTGACAGAACCTTAAAATATAAATGTATTCTAACACAGGTTTAGAAAGATTAACACATTATCACTGAATGTATTTATTGTTCACCAAGCTGCCAGCTCAGGTCAGAAGCTTGGGTAATGTACGGCCCAGTTTGTTGCAAGCTACTGTGAGCCACAACAACAATATTTTATGTCAAGAGCCTTTGGCTACCGGTATCACTGTGGTCGTCAGTGCCACTTCGCAAAAAGCAACATGTACCTTTGAAGTAGAACACAGAAAAAATATTGTTTCTGATGTCCCTTACGTAACCTCTGAATGTTGTGTACTTTTGCACTTTCAATGTTGTTCTCGGTTTCAGGCAGCAAAATGTCTTCTGTCGTCTTGTCTGCCATGCCTGTTTTATGAAGCGTGAAAAAAATATTTGCAATATTTTGCTCTTAGAAGCTTTTTTCCTTAGTCTTTGTTTGCTATGTGCTTATTATTGTACCCCTAAAAAAACAATGAGGAAACAGTGCTAAATTTCAAAGTATTTTGTGGAGAAGCAGATTGACTGTGTTGCAGTTATTTGTGAATTGCATAAAGAATATGACAATACAAATAGTAGAGCCAAACAACTAAGTGAACAATCGCTGTATTGATCTAGGCTTCTTGACTATGCCAAACTAAACAGTGATGGCGCTGCCACAGTTAATTGGAGGGCTCCTGGGTTCTTCCTGAGTCACACTTCAGTATCAGGAGTTTAATAAGATGAAGGCTGCTGTGAATTGTTTAGAACAGGGGTCTCAAACCTTGTCTGTAACAAGAGCTATTTAAGATCAATGAAAATCATCCTGAGCTGCAAATGCTAGTGATGTAAAAGTGAACACCCCATCCAAGAGTGTCGGCAGTGATCACATCGGGGCATTAGGCAGGGTTTCCAGCAGTAATGTAAAAAAGACTTTGACAATTTGAACTGAAATATTACATGGGTAGTACATACAAACCATAGCTGCAATCCCCCTGCTCCCAGGGTATAAATATGAGACTATGAGTGATACATTTCTCCAACCCAAATAATTTCTTTAAGCACAATTAGAAAATTCAACTATTTTCCAACAAACATCAGATTGAGTTTTAAAAATACACACATTTTTGTTTTGAGTACATGCTTTTTAGTTTTGGAAAACAATAATTCAACCAAGAAGAAGCTTCGATAGCCGTAGGCTGGACTGCACACAGGAGAACTACTCACAGGTTGCTGGAAAGCTACTGGTTGCTCACAAGCTACTCGTTGGAGAAGCCTGGTTCAGAATAAGTTACGCAGGTGACAGGGTGACATGTTTAGTCCAGATTTTAACATTAAAAAAGCAAGTGAATGTTACTCATTGATTTACAATGGAGACGCCCTAAATGCTTACAAGGGAGAATGATGCAACAGTTAGTAAAGTTCACATGGGTTCAGATACACCAAGAATAGTACCGGTCGGAAACTCTCTGAGACTATAGTTCAAAGAGCTTGACTGGAAAAAGCTTCTTTGAATGTAGTAAACACATTTTATGATTCAGAAAACATTTTCAGAATCAAAAAATGGGTTTGTAAATGGGTACCATTTTGTTATTTCAAAGGAGCGTGTTTGGTGTTCACTTCCAAATAATGGATTGGTACCCCATGTACAAATAGCTCGCAACCATAATTCAAGTAGCAATCCATTGATATGTTACCAACTCCGCAGTCGGGGTGATGACTCATTCACAAAAGGGAATTTCCTTTAAGGTGATTGGGCAGCTTTGAAAAAAATAAACTGTTTTGAAATGCAAAAACAGGCAATGTCGCCTGCTGTCTCTTGCAGGCCATCATACTAGTCTTTACAGCCAATTCGAGGGACTCGCAGTTTGCAACATGTCTAATGAATTTTCATGAGGCAGGTCGTTCTGTAAACCCCTACAAATTGTTATTTTTGAAACTGATCTATTAGTACATGGGTCACTCCGCAAAATAATTTAGTGGTCGCAATGAACGATACAACTGATTTTTGCAATCCCCACTTTTGGTACATATGGTCCACCGTCCTTCTAAGCTTGAGAAAAAGAACATTTGCCATTCCACAATGATAACGTGATGAGTGTGCAGCCGAATATTCTGAACATAGGTGGAAGCATTGGGGTACATCTATCTATTACTGTTTACGTTCCTTCTGTCTTGGATTCAGGTGTGGTTTCACTTTGATCATTAAGGACAAAACACATTGCTATGGAATTTAATTACTTATCAAAGGAAAGGAAAATATCAGCAAAATTGTTTGCAAAAGTCACAAAAAAAATGAAAGTACAATTGTCGATTTACCTGCCAGAATGTACTTTTAGGATTTTTTTTAAATACCTGAAGCATTCTCAGAAGTATACCTGTGAAACTCTCTGGCAATGTTTTCCAAGCTTACTACTAGGAAAGTGATGTGATACATAGCACAGAAGTAAGTACAAGTGAAATGTAGCCCGTTGTGTAACATGCTTTTTTGTATTATTCTGTCATATGAAGAAATCATTTCTACAATGCCACTAGCATATCTGAGAGTGGTCTGTTTTCTTTACTATCTTGGAAGGGGATTTACTCTAGCCCTTGGCTCGAGTTGCTTTACAAGTATTTCTAAAGCAGCAAAGGTTTGTATCTCAGTTTGTGAATCCTTATGAAGTTACGTTGGTGACATTTCTCTGAAATGCTCAATTCCCACCCCTTGTGTGGAATTTACTATTGTAGGGTTATCCGATGAAAAAATCTGTAGTAAATCCTTTAATGCCTTTGAAGAATTCTGTTGTGGATTATTGGCACGCATAAATTAGGTATTTATGCCTGTACAGCTATGTATATGGCTTAAAATATATTTGTGAACGGGCCCTGAGTCTTTACTTTTTAAGTTGTGTGTACACAAAATCAGTATCACTTTCATGCACATTAAATGTATTCCCAAGGAGTGGTCATTTGCAGCCAAACAAGAGGATTTTTGTGGACTCTATAATCAAGAATTTGATAGCATTAAAAGATTAATGTGGTGTAATGGGATAAATCATCTGAGAGCTTTGGGGGATTATTTACAGTACATATGTTATTCTATGAAATTATAAAGATAGTTTAGCAATTTTATTGTAGCATTAAAATCCGATATTTTCTCAAATTTTGAAAATTGAAGTTAAGAAATATTTTTTAATAATCAAAAAGGGTCATTCTTTACCAACAGAATATAATGCCATCTATGGGACTCATTGCGATGTCGGTTGGAAAGCATTTTGACCAACTCGGTTTTGGAATGGTTTCCGACCGAATCAGATTTGGGGAGTCTGACCCACTGATTAAGGTTGTTCTGAACATCATTTGGTCGGACTTCCATTGACTTCAATAGGAGCCTGTGTTCCGACCGACTACACCGGCTCCCAATGAGAAAAGGTGTGGGTGGGGAACATTGTGCACCCTGTGGCAGGCACCCCATGGTGCCTGCCAAACTGTGCAGAGTATTGAAGATGGGTCCCATTGGAACCCCCATGGGACCAATACGGAGCGTCATTGGGTGAAAGGGGGCCTTCTAGGGGCCCCCAAAGTTGGATTCAGACAGCTGATCCTTGCTGGAACAACAGATTCAAAATGGCTGTCCGAATCCAACATCGTAATATGTCGGTCGAGAAACCCGCCCCATAGACCCATACAAGTCAGCTTCGAATGACTCGGTTACTCCAAATGCCATTTGGAACCGAGCGAAAAATCCGATTGGTTTCCGACTACTGTAATCAGTCCGTCAGAAGGCTTTCCAAATCGGTCGGAAAGACGGGTTCCGAATCGGATTCAGACAAACTGAATGCCATTGAGAGCCTTTCCAACCGACATCTTAATCAGCTCCTTTGTGTCTAGGCATATGCCACTGTAAATCCATGATATATGTCACACCGACTACCTAAAGTAACACCAATGAATCACTAAAAGTATCATCTATGACAGTGGTTCTTAACCTTTTGACTTCTATGGTTCCCTGCTTAATTTTTACTGGAACTCGGGCCCCAGTAAATAATTTCTTGGAATCCGAAGACCGCCAATTAGTCAATAGTGCAAGCTGGGGGCCCTGACCTAAGCAGTTTTGATGATTTGAACCGCAAACCTATACACAAAAAATAGATGGAGTTTTTCTAAATTCAATTGAGTCCATTCATTGTCCATACTATATTCTGTTTGATGCACTTGCACTGCTCCCTTGAATCCATCTAAGGATACTAATTCAGTTTACAACTACACAACGTTTTAAAATTTGCAAGTGTACATTTAGATTTTTGTATTTATATACACTCTTTAAATCTGTGAATTTCATTTAATGTCCTAAGCAGCCACAGGCACCCTAAGTAGGATTTGCGGACCCCCAAGTGTCCCCGGATTACAGGTTAAGAACTACTGATCTACAATGCCCCAGTATCAAATGTCCATTGTTAGCTCATATGTGATTCATAATTGGATCCAAAAGGATAAATGTTAAAAAACAGCTCATGTGTTTTGTTCTCTAGTGGATGTTGGTGTCCTTGTCACTTCTTATTAATAAATATATCAAAGAGGCGTTTTCTTCTGTTCTTCTATATGTAGCACTATACCAGTATGGCTGTTGATGTAAAATAATATTGGTCTATGAATTACAAACTTTGTATCTGTGTTTAGGTTATGTACTTAAGGAGTTTAGCATAAGAAGAGTTCATCTTAAAGATATATTTATTTGGGAAAACTGACTACAGTGAAGGTTATTTTGAGGAAGGAATAACTAAAAAAGGACCAATCTCTATATTTGTTTGTTATTTAAATGTTACAAAGATGAGAAGAGGTTTAAAAAGGGTTAGGGTTTAGGACTAGAAGTGTGAATAATAGGGCTATTGTTGTTTATGTGATTAAGGTACTTTCTAAAACAAAGGATAGGCCTAGAATTAGTGATAGAGTTGGTGTCAGGGTTGGATTAATGTTAAAAATATGGTTGTGTGTATAGTTTGGGCTACAATGGTTATTTACATTATGTAAAGCAAGCTTAGTAGCTTGAGCTGCCATCTTTGGAAAGTGGAGGACCCAGGTTCAAAACCTGGCCTCTGCACTAGACTCAACATCGTGTGATCCTGGACAAAGCACTTAAGGCATCCGTGAAAGGGACCGCCAGCCATAAGGGCGGGGGTCCCGTGGGGGCATTTAGGATGCGCCTGCCACAGTGGCAGGTGCATCCCATATTTTTAACATTCAGCACCGCCTGCCGCAATGCTAAAAATACATGTTGTGCTTTTCAAAGCACAAGGTGACAGGCACCGCACGGTGCCTGCCATGTTGTACTTTCAAAGGACCCCCCCTTGTACCCCCCCCAAGTCCATGGGGGCCTGCAACTGGCCCCCCAAGCAGACTCTGCATGCCTTTCATTGCCGCCATGGAAAGGCATTCACAAATGCACATAGTAATATGGCTGGCGGTGTCTGAAATACACTGCCACCATATTGAACCCTTTTCCGACGGTCTTTCCGTCCGCCGCGGACCCCCCAGCCATAATAATATGGCGAGGGGTCTCTTCTACAGGGATGGGGGGCGGATTTCCCCAGCTGGGCCGGCGGTGACTACCGCAGGCCCGGTGGGGGCAATCCGCCCACCACCCTAATGGGGACCTTAATCGCCCTGTGTCTACATGTATTTAAAATGTAACCCTCACTTGTACATGATCTTGTAGATTGCCTCCTGCAGTCTTATGTACTGTGCAGGACTAAGATGTCTCACAATTAAGTTAGCACTATATAAATACCAATCTGTGCATACAAGCATGAAATTCATGTATACCATGTCCTCTAGGCCTAGTGGGAGGATTCCAGAGGGACATCCTTCCCCGGGGCCAAAAACATATATTTTTTTTTAATTAGGCAGTGGATCTGCTGAGGATCTGCGGTCCTGTTTAAAAAAAAGGACAGACTCGGACCCTTTTTATAAAAGGGCTCCCTGGGGAACTGGCATGTGGCCCTCCTCCATGAGCTGCATAGGCCTTGGGGATCCCATCCCCGGAACTAATTTTAATTTAAGGGGCGGGGCATGCTGCCCCACTCCCTGAGACTCTTTAAAAGCCATGGTGACCCTATCTCCCAAGGCACTCAAATATTTATGGAAGGAGCATGCAGCCTCCGCATCCTCCTACAGGCCTGGGGACAACATTCACAGAGGCCAAGATTCACATTTTGGGGGAGGTGGCATCCAGACCCTGTTTCATTGACCAGCCCTGGGGACCCCATCCCCCTGGTGAGTGGGGCAGTGTACCAGGGACCCCATCAGTGGGACATTGCTGTGTCCCTGCCAGAAGAGTGTGGGCAGTATATGTAAATGTATTCACAGTCAGCACTCTCCTGGGCACTGAACACAACTTTGCTCTCACCCGGTGGGGGCACAAAAAAAATCTGCACCCAACGGGGCTGGAGCAAAATAACAGACAACTTGTGCTGTCCAAGGAGCCGGTTGGGGCATGGGTCATTGGAGCTTCCCCGTGGCCCCAACAATTTGAGCAGTTTTTATTAACCTGGATGGGCACAAGGGCACCCGAGTTAAAAATACTTGCTCGCTCCTGCTGGCACCAAGTATGGATGCCAGCTGAGGAGCAGGCTGGGGTCAGGAGCCCCTGAGACATCTCCCACAGCCCTCAATGATTTTGGCAGTTGTAGGTGCCACAGGTGGGCACTGGGGCATCATCTTAAAAAAGGCCACATAACATAAAAATAATGAATGAGCATCTGGAGACTCACATTTATTATTCACTGTTTCTTGCAAAGATCATCCTATGATGCCTTGCGAAGGCTTCCAAAAAATATTTTCGGATCTTGGTGATGCCTCTAGAAGGGTAAAAGCACCACCAGTTTTGTGGAGGGCTGCAGGGAACACAGCATCAACATTAAATACATCACAGTAATTTCCTGGGTCATTGAATCAATGACCCAAGGAAAGCTTACCATATTGGCCCCCATAGTGCACCATGCTGTGTAATGGCAGCCTCAAAATAAATTTGTCTGTGATTGACAGCCAATCAGACCAAGGCAGATCCACAAATCAGCATCCAGATTCACAAATCTACAGTGTATGATGAGAGAAAAAGGTCCTTCCTCCAACGGTGTGGCCTTACTTATTGAATTGGCTTCTCAAATCCTTCATTGATTTACAAATACCCAGAGGAACTGCAAATTAACAATCCAGATATATCTAAAATGTAACCTCTTCATGCCATGACAAAACACTTTTTAAACAATGATTTCTCAAAAATATGGAACACAATTCCACCACACACTACAAATGCACGTTCTTACCAAGTTTACTTTAATTCCTTTCAACTGTTTTGTTTTTGTATCGAGAGAAAAGAATCCTATGAGAGTTAAAATGTGAAATGTCACTTTTGGGGACCCCCTTTTCTTTACCCCTGCTTGCTGCACAAACCTAGCCAGGACAAACTCAAAGTGGATGTCCTTTTTGAAACTTTCATTCACATTCCTCAAACAGTGCAAACGTTATTAAGAAAACAACAAATTACTTTTCAATTGAAATTCTATTCATGACTACATACTACTGTATAGAACTTTGGGGCTTTTATTGAACGAAATGCATTGGTATAGAAACCCACATGTCATGTGAATTATTAAATAAGGAAATTATTACACACATTTTACAGATTCCTTTAAAGTACATATTTGTTCATCACAATAACAGCTCCAAACCGTTCTCGCTTTACCATTATGAGAGCTATTTGAGTTTAGCAGAATTGAGGAGCAAATATGTTGTAAACTGCAAAGTATGCTAATTATGTGGCAAAGGTGCTAAGTGTATAATAATGCACTAAATTTTGCAGCACCAACATCTCATAAATTCACAAGATTGACCTTCGTTTTCTCAACAATGTATTCATTATTCAATAATTGCCTAATGTTGGCTGCACTTTGAAGAAAATAGCTTTTGCCAGCAAACTGCCTATAAATAAACCTGTTTCAAAAGACAGTGGTCCCTAGTAGTTCAGGGATTAGGCAGAATTGATGGACATACACTGAATAGTCAGTATGACCTTTGTCCAGCAGGACAGGTTTTTATTTTAAGAGATATGGAAAACATAAAAGGATTTTTTACAAGGTGGGTACAACCAGTAACCCACAGGGGACAAGACAAAACAGGGGGGTAAACTTGACGCAACAAAGGCGGTCTGTGCTAGTATCTCAGTGAACAGACAATGGTAAAGTACAAAGCATCATTGTGAACAATTTTCTATTTGTAGGGTACATATGATGCTACTATGTCGACGGCGTTTCGATGCCTACACACAGATACATGGCATCATCTTCAGGACAAAGAATTAATTTGTTTGTCTTGAAAGCATAACAGTTTTTTGGGGCCAATATTGTGGTCCACAAAGTAGTCTGTTAAGCAGTACCTATGCTTTTGGAATCAAAGCAAGTAAGGAAATTGAAGGGTTTAGGAGCACAATAGTATCCAAACCAGGGCAAGGGAGCCTCTAAATACGAGACCGGACCAATCGTGTCTCATTCCTGGTTTGGCTGCTCCTTGTCTATGCAGGATACAAAATGGCGGGAATCGATATGGTAACAGACTACTTTGTGGACCACAATATTGGCCCCAAAAAACTGTTATGCTTTCAAGACAAACAAATTAATTCTTTGTCCTGAAGATGATGCCATGTATCTGTGTGTAGTCATCGGCATCATATGTACCCTACAAATAGAAAATTGTTCACAATGATGCTTTGTACTTTACCATTGTCTGTTCACTGAGATACTAGCACAGACCGCCTTTGTTGCGTCAAGTTTACCCCCCTGTTTTGTCTTGTCCCCTGTGGGTTACTGGTTGTACCCACCTTGTAAAAAATCCTTTTATGTTTTCCATATCTCTTAAAATAAAAACCTGTCCTGCTGGACAAAGGTCATACTGACTATTGAGTGTATGTCCATCAATTCTGCCTAATCCCTGAACTACTAGGGACCACTGTCTTTTGAAATACGTAACTGCCCAAGGTCCCTAGTGATATTCCTTTGGGTCTCCCTTGTTCTTTGAAAATATAAATAAACCTGTAACATAAAAAAATGCATAACAGATCACTGTGTAAAATTGTTTGATAGTGCTATCTCGTAGTTCTGGTGAGATTTACAAAGCATGCTTCCTTCAATCTTGTACTTTTAATGTTACTAGACGTGCCGAAGGCAATAATAGACCAAATTACCTGGTTACCCATTATGTATCCTCTTTATATATTACATGTTTGAATGTTTTAATTACATAAAATGGAGTGGTGTAAAACGAATATTTCAGAGGGATCTGTGAAACAGAGAAATTATTTCATAGGTTCCTGTGAAATATGTGTTTCATCATTCTAACGACAGCCCCAAACCACTCAGCAAAGCTCTATGTTTGTTAGACGAACTAGGACAATGTGCCAAAATTATGCTGCAATCTGATATAAATTATGCTGCAATAAAAGAGAAGTTATACAGCATACTCCCTGGCAGTATTATTTTGATTCTTTTGTGCAAAAAACAACATTTACGGTGAAATGTGCAAACGATGTGGTGATGTTTGCTATATCATTCCCTTCCAAACAACACATTTTGTAAACTAACTACCCTAAGATAACCATGTAATCCAAAACTTTCTTAACTGGCAACATATGTCATTTGTTTCTATGTCACCATCTCATGGTTAAGGTGATGATTACAACCATTTAAAATCCAGCCTCATCGTTAACGATGTAATTAGAAAACCCTGAGGATAATTTTGCATCATATTTCATGGTTACCCTATATGTATACAAACAATATGATTCTATCAATGGGTGAAAGAAAAATATTTTTTATTTTAGTTTTCAAAATTAAGGAGTGTGGAAGGCTGATCTTTGCAAATGGCAAAAGCAAGCACTATTTGTTTTTAAAATACCCCTCACACACTATGAATCCCATAGTGTCATGCTTCATCATTGGGGTCTTCCCGTCCCTCCATGGGGCGGGGCGTGCTACGACCTACGAACTACGCGGGAGCACTTTATAATTAGGAATAAGCTATGTGTGATGTGCAAAATGTGTAAGTGAATTGGGGTGTGTAGGGACTTATGTGTAAAAAAAATTTTAAATGTCCTGGCTAGTGGAAAAAATGATTTATTTGCTTCCCTTGCTGGAAATGTTAAAAAGGGAGTTGTGGTAGGGCCATGATGTGCCCTACTTGGTCGACATGTTTCGTAAGCAGTCCCCTACTGCTTTACTTATCTGGACCTCTATTAGTCCCTACTAAAAAAACTCAGGTAACTCACTAAACGTAGTATGCCCTATTGTCCTAAAATAGAGTATTAAAAATTGGCTATTCTATTTCACACTCGGGCTTGAGTTGGCCCTTTTATTGATGAAAAAGTAGACCCAAATTGGTCTGATTAATCAGTTATTTGGCGTGCCCCATGAGCCAGCATCAGAGGATAGTCTTAGCGATCATTCACCGCCAAGCGAAATCTCCTCAATCCTGCCCCTGTGCTGCTCCGTGGGAAATGCCAGAAACCGGTCCCCGGAAGCTTGTCTCCTTTCTGGTGAAGAATTGGCTTGGTAGTTTGGTCTGCCCTGTTCCCATGATGCACTGGGCCAGGGACAGACTAATTTGCATATAGCCAGGTTCTGAGCTGGGATGGGGCAGTGAGCTAAATAACGGTGATGGATCAAGCCCTGATCTTTGGACTGGGTAAGAGTGGTCTGCTTAATTCAGACACTCTGTTCATCACCACCCCCTTTTCTGAATCGTTTTTGGCCACTATAGGTGTGGCAGGGTATACTCAGACATGAGTCCCTTGCTCACTGCTCCATCAGGATTCAAGCAAGCCGGGCCGACGACGGCTGAAATGCCAGAAACCGGTCCCCGGAAGCTTGTCTCCTTTCTGGTGAAGAATTGGCTTGGTAGTTTGGTCTGCCCTGTTCCCATGATGCACTGGGCCAGGGACAGACTAATTTGCATATAGCCAGGTTCTGAGCTGGGATGGGGCAGTGAGATAAATAACGGTGATGGATCAAGCCCTGATCTTTGGACTGGGTAAGAGTGGTCTGCTTCATTCAGACACTCTGTTCATCACCACCCCCTTTTCTGAATCGTTTTTGGCCACTATAGGTGTGGCAGGGTATACTCAGACATGAGTCCCTTGCTCACTGCTCCATCAGGATTCAAGCAAGCCGGGCCGACGACGGCTGAAATGCCAGAAACCGGTCCCCGGAAGCTTGTCTCCTTTCTGGTGAAGAATTGGCTTGGTAGTTTGGTCTGCCCTGTTCCCATGATGCACTGGGCCAGGGACAGACTAATTTGCATATAGCCAGGTTCTGAGCTGGGATGGGGCAGTGAGCTAAATAACAGTGATGGATCAAGCCCTGATCTTTGGACTGGGTAAGAGTGGTCTGCTTAATTCAGACACTCTGTTCATCACCACCCCCTTTTCTGAATCGTTTTTGGCCACTATAGGTGTGGCATGGTATACTCAGACATGAGTCCCTTGCTCACTGCTCCATCAGGATTCAAGCAAGCCGGGCCGACAACGGCTCAAATGCCAGAAACCGGTCCCCGGAAGCTTGTCTCCTTTCTGGTGAAGAATTGGCTTGGTAGTTTGGTCTGCCCTGTTCCCATGATGCACTGGGCCAGGGACAGACTAATTTGCATATAGCCAGGTTCTGAGCTGGGATGGGGCAGTGAGCTAAATAACGGTGATGGATCAAGCCCTGATCTTTGGACTGGGTAAGAGTGGTCTGCTTAATTCAGACACTCTGTTCATCACCACCCCCTTTTCTGAATCGCTCCATGGGAAAAACACATAGTGCTTGCTTTTGCCATTTGCAAAGATCAGCCTTCCACACTCCTTAATTTTGAAAACAAAAATAAAAAATATTTTTCTTTCACCCACTGATAGAATCATATTGTTTGTATATATAGCCAAGGAGGGTGATTCTATCACCACTACCTCTATACTTCCCCCTTTGTCTATTTGAATACCCTATATGTATCCTGTTTCTATATGTATTGTGTGTGTGTGTGTGTGTGTGTGTGTGTGTGTGTGTGTGGGTTTGTGTTACTATCCTTGTGGGGACTTGGGTGTGATAACACACTCACGCTGTGGGGACTTGATTGCACTGTGGGGACCTGAACTCAGGTCCCCACAAGGTAATGTCCTTTAAATTATAAAAAATGGCTTCAGGAACATCTGTGTCAATTTTTACAACTTTTTAAAAAATTGTCTTGTGGGGACCTGTGTTTCATTAAGTGTGTTTATATTTTTGCTCGCTCTGCCCCCGTAGACAGGAGGCGGTACTGCAGCCTTAAACACACTTTGCATTTAAACACACTTTATTCACCAGGAATACAAGTTAGCAGCAGAAAGCACAGATATTTCAAAGGAAAAGCTGAAAAACCCGGGGTTAAAAAATATTTTTCATGCAAAGTAACATTTTCCCCATTTAATAAAGTAAAACTTTATTTCCATGAAAATGTTTAATTCAGACTATTTGAGTTTAAACATTGTTAAACATTGTTACAAGCAATTTGGATTCGATTTGATTTTTGTGGTATGATCCTTATCTGCAATTAAAGAATGATGGTGCAATAAAACATGATGCAATATAAACTGATCTGATCGTTTTTTACAAATTTGATTACATATTAATATGCACTTTGGAATACGTTTTTAAGATGATGGCTAGATGAGTGAAAGCCTAGAGTTGCATTGTGCTAGCAGCTATGCTCTCTCAGATGCCGAACTGCAGTAATGTAATGCCCACAGCAATGAGAAGTTTAATTTGAACAGAAAAAGCATGTTCTTAGAACATTAGTGACATTCTTAAAAAATATATTCAAATATTGCCATAAGTTGAAATGACATTTAATTGAATTGCTTGATTTTCAAACTGTTCCTAATGCTTTACAAATTAAATAAGCTTCATTCCCATAGATGGGTGAAGACCGGTCATATAACAAGCATTGGCAAAGCCAACAGGTGTCACCTACGAGACAGCTACTGGCTTTGACAGAGTTTTTTTGCCCTGTTCTACAGCAGCGTGCCTGCTCTGCCTCATGGATGAAATTGAAATTATCAAAGTACTATGATGCAGCCAAAACAGACCACATATTTTTATTGCTGGAAGTAGGGTGGGGACGTGTGAGGGGTCAACACTATCAACGGGGGGGGGAAGAAAAATCACTGAAGCTGCCACTACTGATCACAGTATATAAAGAAGTTGTCAGAGCGTCCTTTGCCTTATTCAATTATAAAATACAGACTCTGCAATATATCAACAATAGTGAAGTAGGTGCAGAGGCACAGACTCCTGGTGCACCCTAATTAGTGGGTATGTTTTTTAAAGCCAAAAAAGGGGAGGTGGGTAGAAGACCAAATCCCTAGCTTGCATTTGGGCTCAAAGTGCCCTTACTACTGCATTGGCACCCACACGTATTATAGTTTGGACTTAGTGCTTCAGCTAAGGTGAAAGGTTCTGCTGTAAAATGGGCACCCTCATGTTGATGTCCACTTCAACTTGCCCTTCCTGTGTATTTCAATATAGTTTGCCTTCCAAGATCATACAAGTTTAACTACAACATACTTCAGTGGCAAAGGCTGTGCTCAACCACCTGCCTTATGAGTGAGAAGATCTTCAAGCAGAAGGGTGGAGAGGAAGTGGCGTTATGCTAGAGCTCCAAACTTCAAACTCCATTCTTGATGTTAGCTTGACATCCTGCGATTCTGGTCAAATCACTTAATCTCCCTGTGCCTAAAGAAATTGTACACGCCTTAACTGGTGCTCATGTAAAGTGCTTCAAAGTGGAGTGACACAAGCACAGCACTGGTGAGAATGAGGCATTTACAGAAGTATTTGAGAAGTGGCTTCTGTTGCTTTACCATTTATTAATTTATAAAGTTTTATATTTATTTATTTAAGCAATTTGTAGTGCGCGCAAATACCCATGGGTGTCTTGGCGCTGTAGACGGGAGAGGCAGTAGTGAAGTGGTGTGCTGCTCATTGGTTAAAGAGCCTGCTCTTTATTAACTTCTTGAAAGCCGGCAGTGATGGACAGGATTTAATTTGCTGAGGGATGGTGTTCCAGGGTCTGGCCGGGGCAACAGTGAATCTTTTGTCTCCCCAGGAGACCTTGTTTGTGCGGGGGATCGTGAGGAGATGGGCGGTTGAGGATCGCAGGTTTCTGCTAGGTAAGTGGACACAAAAGGCTTTCTTTAG
This sequence comes from Lissotriton vulgaris, assembly GCF_964263255.1. Lineage (NCBI taxonomy): Eukaryota > Metazoa > Chordata > Amphibia > Caudata > Salamandridae > Lissotriton > Lissotriton vulgaris. The sequence continues at coordinate 1,018,944,947 of NC_141691.1, read as the reverse complement.
AAAGTCCGGACCTGTGTTATGAATGGCCTTGAAGGCCATGCATAGGGCCGTGCAATTTATGCAACTTGTGATCGGAAGCCAGTGCAAGTTTCGCACCACCAAGGAGATGAATTCATACTTGGGGGTACCTGCATTAACCTTGCATTGGCATTCTGTACCATCTGTAGTTTATTAGTAATCTTTTTCTGGGCATTCAGGAGCAGGCCGTTGCAATAGTCAATTTTGGATATAACAAGGGTGCTAATCAGGGTTTTTCCTGCGCTTGTTGGAAGGAAGGGTAGCAGTTTCTTGATTATTCTAAGAGTGTTGAAGGAAGACGAGACAATGGCATTGGCACGAGCTGAGAAAGTTAGTTTGTCATCAAACATGACGCCCAAGTTTCTTACTTTCGGTACTGGGGCGTTGGAGGGCCCAGGGCGGTAGGCCAGCAAGTGGGGGACCATGTTGGGTGTAGATTGCCAAAGATCATAAACTCCGTTTTTTCAGAGTTTAACTTTAGGCAGTTTTTGGCCATCCAGGAGCTGATGGCGAGCATACCAAATTGAAAACTGGCTTCAATTGCTCCTCCATCATTGTTAATTGCGATCACCAGCTGTGTGTCACCGGCGTAAGATGTCAATCCCATCCCATGGGCTTTGATGACCTTGGCCAGGTCCGACACAGAGATATTAAACAGTGTCAGAGTCAAGGATGATCCTTGTGGAACACCACATGGGAGCGTAAAAGACGGGGAGTTATATTCGCCGAGACTCACTAGCTGAGTGCGGTTGGCCAAGAACGACTCCAGTAAATCTTTGGCTTTGAGTTTAATGCCCATATTTGAGACACGGTCGATCAGGGTGATATGATCGACCGTGTTGAAAGCTGCTGACAAATCCATCAGTATCAGAACTGCTGTTCCACCTTGGTCTCAGGTGGCTCTAATCTCGTCTGCAGCTTTGATAAGGGCGGTTTCTGTGCCATGGCCTTACCTGAAGCCAAATTGTGTTTAATCCAGGAGATTGTTTTCTTCGATGAAGTGAGCTAGCTGTATGTTCAAAATTTTTTCAAACATTTTTGCTGGAAAGAGGAGGCTTGTAATGGGTCCGTAATTTTTTGTGTCCAGTGGGTCGGGATGCTGTTTCTTCAGCAGAGGATTGATGGTAGCTGATTGTTTGGTAGTGATATGTGAAGGTGTGGTAGAGTGGTTTAGAAATGTCTGGATTGTGTCCAAAATAACTTTATTAAGTTGCCAGACACATTAAAAACAAGGTGTAGGAAGGAAGCTAAATAAATTGTTCAGCTAGTTCCCATTCAGTCGGGTCAAAGGGTTTCTGCCATCATGGTGTAAATTACCTGGCATTCATCAGGACCTAAGAACTATACCTCGGCAGTATGGGCGCGCTAAGGCCCACCCTGACCTGAGGAAGTGAAAGTGAAAAATACGTGTTAAAAATGTGCACCACATTTATGTTCAGCCTGACTACAAAAATTCACTGCTTTGTCATGATGACATATTCATACACAGAAGCCAAGCCATTTGGAAAATTTGACTCCTACGATGGCACTTTAAATTTCACCTTGTATAAACGCTGCATATTATTTAACTAAGTTACTGTTTGCAAAGTGATTAAGACTGACACACAATCAGGCTGCCTACAGCCAGACACACAACTTTCCACCTTAGTTCAAAGGTGTCTGTGTCATGTCTGGCATAGATGTTTTTGCTGGAAGGCTACCCTTCCAGTGCAAAATCTTTGCCTAGACAAACTTTAAAAATGTTCCCACTTTAGATGTGTGCTGCACTATAAAGATTTGGAGAAATAAAAGCATTCCTCTTATTTACCCCTTCCTCCAAGATGCATTATTTGTTTGGGCAAACTCTGTCTAACCCTTTCGATGCTCATGACTAGCTGAGCTCGTCATGAGGCACGGTTGAGCTGTGCTCATGACGAGCTGAGCTCGTCATGAACAATGGGAATGAAGGGAATGCAGCACAGGAGGAAAATCTCTCAAGCACCCAAGGTGTTAATATTGATAGCAGATAGGGTTTTACATCTAAAACCATCCCCATATACTACCCATGGCCCGCTCCCTTAATGCAAAGTGATGCAAACCATTGCATTGAGTTACTTACAGGCAAAATTCCATGACAATCACTTTTATTTTATTTTTTTAGTTTCAAAAACCTTTATTGTAGGTAGATACTGTTGAATTCAGCATAGTTTACAAAAGGGAGAGAGTACCCCACTAGCACCAGGGAACAGGGTACAGTGACAAACAGTCAAAGGGAAATCCCTGGGTGAACACTGATTAAAGAGCTTGTTGTGTTCCCACACAAGTTCTATCCACTCATACACATACTATAGTTCTAGAGTCTTTTAATGATAGTGAAAGGGATCAATTTTCACACTAAAAGTGAACGTTCACAGTCTTTTTTATTTTAAAACGTGTGGACTACCCGACTCCACAGTCAATTAAAATTTCAAAGAACACTCTTTGAACATATACAGTAAAATAAACAGTTAATTACAATTCATTACATGCATAGAAATAAACAGCATCCAATACATTGAATTTATACAGAAGAAAAAATAAAATTGAAACAGTTAATACAGTTGTAGCATATAAAAATACATTTGGATCCTTAAACAAAAAAAACCCTAATCAACTGTGGCCTTGATGTTCTCTCACCACTCTTTTTTCTAGATCCAATGGCCTTTTTCTATATAAGCGGTGCAGTACACAGTATCATCAATACATGAGTAGCTGTTACTCCCACAGCCCTACTTGGATTTTACACAGTGAAAAATGCATTGACGCGTTTCGGTGTTCTATCACTGGATGTTGTAACACCTTCCCCAGGACTTGCCGTTTCTTTGGGGTCACCGGCTTCAAGGACTATTGTTAACAACCTCTGTGTAAATACATAGAGAAGAAACATGGTATCACTATTTTGGGGCGGTATGTCACATCATCCTAGTTCTATATTCTGCCACATTTGGCTGTTCCTCTTTCTCCCTCACTTAAATCAACACCTCCCACCTCTCTTATGCTTCATAGGTGTGTAGTGTCGACCTCACCACCCTGATTGGGGTCTGTTTCGCACACCCTAGTGACACCTTGGATGAGGTATTTGAAGTTTGGGGACCACCTTCTCCCCAGGCAGGATATTACTTTATACATCAGGCTAGTTCTAATTGTCTTTATATCATTGATCGTACAGTTTCCAGTTTTTGTGGACAACCAAGCCCTACGTCTCCTTTTTAGTGTGGAAATGGGGACAACCATCGGGGACCTCATTTATTCATGCTTGCCTCCCTAGAATGCCCCTGCGTACCTTCCCTCACCCCTTCACCCTCTTACCCCAAGGTTGTTGCTCGATACACTCGGGTATGTGACTGTCAGGGAGGTCACCTCCAATCGATGACTGTTGGTCTAGGTGTCGGTTCTTCCTCCTAAGGGGGGACATATGGATATACTAGATATTTACCGTTATTGTTTGTCTAGCCTAAAAGGGCCGGTATGTGTCCTATATTTACCTTTTAGGGTGATTCCTGATGTATAGGTAGATTATTCTGCTGTACAATTAAGTATGGCGTGGTCCACTCGTCTGGTTTATATGCATATTCATCTGTATGAGCAAGGGGGGCCATAGTTAGAGTATTACTACTATAGGGCAGACAGGCTTCGTTTAGTATCACCTGATGTGTTAGATATAATGCTTCAACCTATCCCTCCTCCTCTTACCTTAAAAAGGTTAAAATTCCTCATGAACGGGCATATATCCGCGTAGTTTAGCTCATGAACTGGATATCTTCTGTGGACAAAGAAAGATTTATATGTTTGTCTGTATCCTCCTGTGAGAAGTCCCCTATTAGGCCCTATTGGACCCCTCTTTAGTGTTTTCCCTTTTGGCACTGTTTTATTTACCATCTATTCTTATTATTCCTCTTATCTCCCCTAAATGTGGACCCTGATTGCTATCTCTTGTTTTTACTTAAAATCTGAGCTCATGTTCCCACCAGACTGTAAGAGGGGGGACATTACCAATCTCTTATTCTCTCGCTCTATTTTTGCGAATTTGTGCCTGGGGCGTGGAGATGTACTCATCACCCTATTCTCTTTGAAAGACACCCCCATCTGACTATTGGTTTCTTGTTTGGAAGAAAATTACTTTACTCTTCCATTCATGCTTAATTCAATGCTAGTGGGACTAGGAGCCCGCTCCCTAGTTTTCCCTCATTCTACCGCAGCTTTCCGCTCTATTGAGGCCAGCCCCAGGGATACTAGAATCACCTTCCCCCTCCTCTTACCTTTCTGGTTTTGCGTCCGCGCATCTGCCTCGTTCTTTCCTGGTATGAACGAGCAAGCGGGGCTCGCTGTATTTAAACTAAATTATACACGCCAATTGCTTTCAGCTGTTTGTCGCGCATGCGTGTAACTCACGCTTGCGTCCCTCGAAAGCGGCACCATTTTTGAGTGGTGTTTAAATCACTCTATGTCAGTTAGGCGTGATATGCCTTTCTCATTCTGGGCTCTTAGATGTACATGTTTTTCTTTTATATTGTTAAATATCATGAGTGCGGGTAACTCACGCTTTTCGTACCTCGAACACGGCGCCATCTTTGAGTGGTGTTTGTATCATTCAGAATCAGTTAAGCATAGTATGTCTTACACATTCGGGACTCTAGATTGTAACTATTAATCTTTGATATTCTAACTCGCCATTATGATTGTTTTATACCCCCTATGTTATATGCTCGGTATGTATCATTTAAAATCACAGGATATTCCTATCTGTCGCAACTATGCGAAATCGACCCCAATGAGGGTGGTGAGGTCGACACTACACACCTATGAAGCATAAGAGAGGTGGGAGAAGTTGATTTAAGTGAGGGAGAAAGAGGAACAGCCAAATGTGGCAGAATATAGAACTAGGATGATGTGACATACCGCCCCAAAATAGTGATACCATGTTTCTTCTCTATGCATTTACACAGAGGTTGTTAACAATAGTCCTTGAAGCCGGTGACCCCAAAGAAACGGCAAGTCCTGAGGAAGGTGTTACAACATCCAGTGATAGAACACCGAAACGCGTCGACGCATTTTTCACTGTGTAAAATCCAAGTAGGGCCGAGGGAGTAACAGATACTCATGTATTGATGATACTGTGTACTGCACCGCTGATATAGAAAAAGGCCATTGGATCTAGAAAAAAGAGTGGTGAGAGAACATCAAGGCCACAGTTGGTTAGGGTTTTTTTGTGTAAGGATCCAAATGTATTTTTATATGCTAGAACTGTATTAACTGTTTCAATTTTATTTTTTCTTCTGTATAAATTCAATGTATTGGATGCTGTTTATTTCTATGCATGTAATGAATTGTAATTAACTGTTTATTTTACTGTATATGTTCAAAGAGTGTTCTTTGAAATTTTAATTGACTGTGGAGTGGGGGTAGTCCTCACGTTTTAAAATAAAAAGACTGTGAACGTTCACTTTTAGTGTGGAAATTGATCCCTTTCACTATCATTAGAAGACTCTAGGACTATAGTATGTGTATGAGTGGATAGAACTTGTGTGGGAACACAACAAGCTCTTTAATCAGTGTTCACCCAGGGATTTCCCTTTGACTGAATTCAGCATAGTGCCTACAACCCTGTTCAGGCCATCAGTGTAAAGAAATAGCAAGTATAGCAGTAAAAAAGTACACAGCAAGTCGCCGGCCGCGTCAAATGAAACATTGCACCAAGGATTGGCTAAGGTGTGGGAAAGCCCAAAAGCCAAAAGTGACTTAATAAGCACATGTTGACACTAGATGATTTTAAGTCAAGAGTTTAAGGCCCCAGATAGAGACAACTAGTGTGTGGGATCAGGAAGTATGGACATTGCGCCTCAGGGCCAGCAAACGTCAGGCAACCCATAAAGGCTGTAAACCCCCCTGCTGTGCTCAGTAGGCGAAATGCATATGAATGCCGGGAAGGGCACTGCCATGACAGCTGTAGTAGAAAGAAAAGAACAACAAATAACAATAACTGTACTGGTTGTGACATGTCATGTGATGGTTTGAGAATCACATATTACGCAGGTGGAGGGAGGAGGGGGCCGACCATGGTGGGGAGAGCAGCTAGCAATCCCAATACGACTGAGCTGCCATCATGCTGGGGTCCAAGCATCCTTCAATCGCTTGGAAGAGTTGCAGGGCTCTAAGCTTCGGGGGGCTAAAGCAAGTGGATTCAATGCGCATGAGATAAGAGAGCAAAGGCTAGGACGCGCTGGAATTTCTTTTCAGTATTTGCTATGTTGTGTAAGAGCCTTTCCATAGCCAGCGCATGCCCCACCTGAACAAACCACTGAGCTATGAATGGGTTCCAGGTCTGCTTCCATGTGCATGCTATGAGTTGTCGCGATACCAGAAGTAGATGGCTTATCAGGGCCCAATCCGCCCCAGTCATTGCCGCTAGATTAGGGGGACGGATGCCCAGGATCACCACGTGTTGCAGTGGCGGGATCGGGTAGCCTACTACCCCTTTAATGTAGCCCAGAACTTCCTTCAAGAAAGTGGCTATCACGTGGCAGGACCACCAGATGTGATAGAGAGTGCCTTCCGCCGACCCACACCTCCAGCATAGGTTGAAGATGGAACGATACATGGTGGCCAGCCGGGAGGGCGTATAATACCATTGGAGCATCAGCTTGTAGGCGGTTTCACGTGAGGAAAGGCTGCAGTAGGTCTTAGGGATATCTTGCCACAGTTTATCCCACTGTTTGGGAGTGAGTCCTTCCGGAGTAGCGGCCTGCCATGCAGTGTGATATCGATGGGGGCGCAATGGGGTTGAATGTTGTAACATCCAGTATGTCTTGGATATAAGGCCTTTTGAGTCCTCAAAGGCTCTCACCAATTTTTTGAACAGGGTGAAGGGACGTGTCACCGCAGCATGTACCTCTGGAACGGAAAGACAATGGCGTGGTTGCATATATTGATAGTGGGCTGGTGCGATAGCGCACAGTCAGTCCTACATTCATCGAAAGCCTTGAGGATGTCCCCTGTGAATAAGGCACCAATCGTTCGACACCAACCCTCTTTCCAAGTGCGGAGCACCTGCTTTGGCAAGCCTGGGCTTGCCAAACTCAGGGCTTCGTGCAATAGAAGTATGTGGAGACTGCAGCGTGGTCAGGCCCTTTTTGAACGCTATTTTGTCCCATATATCAAGGACTGTCTTTGTCGGCGCCGCGACATATGCACTCCGGGGACGGTTGTGCTTAGGCAACCAAGCTCATGCGCCCACTCGCATTCCCACTTAGAGACTCTTACACTCACTCACAGACCCACCCGGGCACTCATGCACCCACTGACTGACCTGCTGAGGGACTTAAACACCCAGTGCCAGAACAATTCAGAGACTAATGCAACCAGTTTAAGAGCTAGTCAAAGACTCATACACCCACTCAGAGACTTACTGAGAGACTTGCGCACCGTCTAACAGACCCACTCAGAGACTCATGCACTCACTCACAGACCCACTCAGAGACTGGTGCACCCACTCACCAACCCACTCAGGGAGTAATGCACCCACCCAAAAACCCACACAGAGACTTATGCACCCCCTCAGATACTCACTCACAGACTCATGCACCCAATCGCATTCCCACAGAGAGACTAATGCATTGTCAGAGATGCTTTTGGGGTCTTACCACCGGAGCAGCAGCTGAATTCCGAAGCTCATTGGAATATCAGATGATAAACTAATGTTCACCTGGAGCAAATCCACAGAAAGGATACATGGTACTTACATGGGAGGCGGTTTCATGAAAGGGGGAAGTAGCCACAGAGGACAGAGCCATCCTTTAGAATATACTTGCAGAGCAGAGAGTATTGACTTTAGTTTATTTCCAGACAAGTTATGAGTGGTTGTGCATGATGGAGCACATTTGAGAGCTCTAGAGTTGGAGTTAAGACAGTGGGAGCTTCTCATAGTCCCTGAAGTGTATTCAGACCACATACTCATCTAATTATTGGACGATCTACTGAGAGCACAGATGAATGATGATATTTTTTTCTCAAAGTAATCAATGTCCGTTATACAGTCCCTTTTTATATTTAATCTTTTACTTCATTTACATTTCGTAAGAGTAGATGACGTTTCCAGAGGGCATATTTTTATATTTGTTTTCATGCAACATGTGATTCATGTATAGTGCATACTGTGAACTGTGTCACCTCTAGGTGTCTGGGTACATTTGAGTTATATTATGTATATGTACTCCTAACTGTACCTAGTTGCAGATACCACTACCTATACATTTGTACCTATACTTCAGCATCCACAACCACATTTGGTACTGCTAATCTTGCTAATAAGGGGCTTCTCCTTTTCTCCCAGTATAGATACCCTTAGTTTACACTGTGTCATCTATCCTATTTTATCCAAATATCGCTACCTTTCTCTGCAACTTAGTATGTCTACTCAAACCATAGTACTTCTATCACTGCCTAAACCCTATTACTTCAACACCTACCTTAACATCTAAATCTGCCAATACCCCAGTGTTATAACACTGCCACTAACCTAGTATTCCACTCCTACCAATACCCTAGTATCTCTATCCATACACCACAGTACCACTACCCCATACTACATTAAGGTAACTACATTCTTGCCTATGCCTCTAGGTCGGCCTTCACCTTGTAGCTCTACTTGAGCTGTGCCCTTAGTATATTTCTACGCCCCCTCCATTACGCCAGCTGAACTGTCCAGTGTTTCTTTATTGGATTTTCTTAAATACTTTGTGGACTTGGGTTCCTCATTTCATCAAAAATGAGATTAACTACCTTTGGTGTCATCAGGCTGTGTCCTCTATTTTGTTTTTGCTCCATACCATTATTAATGTTAATGTACAGTTGATGTAGTAGGCCTCCTTCTCTGTACATTGGGCAAATACCACTGAATGTTGAGCTCAATCATTAACACAGATCATATTCCCGTACAGCCAAGGAAAATCTTGTTGTCTTCCTATGCCTTGGTTCTCTTTTCTGTTGAGTGGCTGCACATAGAAATAGGCAATATATCTATTTTACATTCTATGTTTCCTGTTGTGCCATATCCGCTTCTTCTAAATCCTCTCTCTCACTCTCTCTCTCTGTGTTCTTCAAACATCCCTCTTTTCCAAGTGCATGTGCGGAGAGGCAAATAATTACTTGTCACTCCATACATGCCACAACTATTGGTTTTATCTATGCTTGTTTACTTTTAGAAATGGAGAATATATTGGTCATTTTATTGTATTTGTGTGAATCGAGCTACATTTCCACTGGGGCAAACGAGCACCGTGTAAAGTTGCTAACCTGTTTAGCTATTGAGTGATGTGCATCAAGTTGAAAGAAATGTTGTTGGCATGTAAGTGAATCAAAAGTGGTTAACAATATAAATGTGAGAAGACTGCCACGACTTATAATATTAATGTTTAGCTTACAAAAAAAGTAAATAGCGTGAAGAATATTGTCATGCACTAAAATTATACAAGTTGCATAAACGCACATGATTTTCTAAACAGGGAAAGCCAGGAATTTAAACCATGCCATGGCAAATTACATTTAATCCTGCAAAATATTGTCTTCATTCTATTTAAAAGCCAACAAAAAAGTATGTGTAAAAAAAGATATTGTACAAGAAGCCCCAAACTATTCATTAGCGCTGTTAACAGAAAGGAAACCTAGAGCAGGGCCTCTGCCTCAGGACGGCCTCTCACAGAATGTAAATGCGCGATCACGCATCAGAAAAGGGCAATCAGCATAACAAGAGACCTGTGGCTGGCACACCTAAGCGCATGAAAACTCCCAGAGTGGGGGTTGGGCTGTCCTGCAAGGGATGCACCTTGAAAGGAAGCCTACAGGAAAGCAGCATTGAATGTGACTCTTTATTCCCTGACAGAAGCAAGTGCCGGCCAAGGCGCACGGAAGAGAGGCACTCTGTGACCTCGGCCTCGAGCTCAGAGCAATATCATAATCACAGACAGAAAATTAAAATACAGCATTTGTAAGTGCTCTACAAAATTCTGTGTGCAAAAGCACATACTTTTTCTTTTAATTATTGCGTTGTAAAAGCCGGTCTGGGATGCAGGTGGGTCAGAATTTGCGAACTGTCTAAGGGGATACTTATGAGACACTTTTGCAGACTCAGCAGTGGGAGGTACTTTTTTTATGTTTTTAAAACAAAGCTTCATTGATTGATTTAAAATAGAGCACTGGGTTACAAATACAGGCAAGTAGTGAGCAGGAGAGAAACGAAAGCAACAAAAAGAACCGCAAACAAAGAAATACAGGGAGAGGAAGAGACAGGAAAAATAAAGAATGGGAAGACCAATAACATTAGAGAAGTCCGAGAAATGAGGTAAACATGCAGATAGTAAAAACATGATCTGCCTTGGAGAGAGGACTGCGCAAGTTGAAAGCTAGGGAGCTCTGAAAGAAATAGAGACACGTATAGCCTTGTTACATGATTAGTACAGTTTAAGGAATGGATTGCATGAGTAATAAATATCTTTATTATCATTAATACAAAACCTTTTCGCACTACAACATGGAGATAAATATCCTTTTATGAAAGTATTGCGTCACTGGAATGTCAAAGTACTTTTTAATTAAACCAATAAGGTTTTTAGTATTGGTTGTATACTGAAAGGGATTGCTCATGCTTCTCTAACACATATTAAAGAGGTACCGTATGATTTTTGAGTGCAGAATTCTCACATACATGAAACAGGTACAGTGCTATGAACATCGGTGGCACCTTTTTTACATATAGTGGAGAGGCTCATTTTTTCACACAGAAGACATAGATCAGGACACTCACAGGTGTAGAACAGGCAGAGCATCGACAACAGGTGTCCAAGCTTTCCTCGTACACATAGAACATATTGAAGCACATGTAGTGCTGAAAGCTTGCCTCATGCACATACAGAACAAGTATAGCATATGCAGCAGTTCAAACGCCTCCTTCATACACAAACACAGAACACTTGTTGCTTGCTTTCACAGAAAATGCATTAAGTACAGTATAGTTGTGTAGTTGGTGGGACCCTTCAGGTGAGCTCTCATTCTCCTCGTTTGAGTCTCAGTCATTCCCACATTTCAGTAAAGTGCAAAGCAAAATTTGAAATGTTGTCTACACTATATTTATGGAAAGTCATATTAGCCAATGGCTAAATGTATATTCTTTTCACCGATTTTAAATACAATTGTTAGGAATATGTGAAGACTTTCATGACATTTTTTATGTTTCAGTATGTATTGAGAAGGGCATACTGAAAGCTTCTGGAACAATGCTGCAATGCAGTACAAATTCTGACTCACGGTTCACTGAACTGCATGGCACAAAAAGGCACGTTATGCACATAAGATACACACAGGCCCAGATTTACAGAACTTTCCGGTCCAGGGAAGGCATGGCTTGGCAGTTCGGGCTGGACTGTTCCCATGGGGCACAGGGTCAGACTGATTTGCATATGGCCATGTCTGAACTGGGGTGGGAGAGTGGGCTAAAGAACGGTGATGGATTAAGCCCAGATCTGTTGCCTGGGTGTGACTGTTTGATTGGTTCAGATGCTCCGTACATCACCATCCCCTTTTGTACAGATTTACAGAACTTTGACACAATGCAGCACAGCACCCAAAGTTGCTGGACTGCATTGCGCTGCATGAGAAGGAGAGCAGGAAAGCACCAAATCTACTAAGATATTTATGGTACTGTCCTACTCCCTCCCAGTGTTGGCGCACAATCAGGCTGCCACGTACACACCTTTGCATCATAGTCCAATGGTGTTGTGTGAGTCGAGCATAGATTTTGTGTACTGTAAGGATATCCTCCCAGTACAAAATACCATGCCTAGACAAACTTTAAAATGTTACCACTTTGTATGTGTGCAGTAGAGTGCAACACATATGAAAAGTGGGAAATTAGGACAAATAAAAGCATTTCAACTTTTTAACACCTGCTTCAAAATGCACTGTTTTTTCGTGCAAAACCCTGTCTATTATTGTTTGTATGTATGATTTTGCATCAAAAACTGTGGGTGGTTGAATGGAAATGCACATGTACCACCCATGAAACACCCCCTTGATGCTGAATAATACGAAGCAGCCCCCTGCGCTGCTTTGTGTTACTTTGAGGCAACTTTCCCATGCAAAACAGGTATTGTGCTGGAAAGTAATCCCCCACAAATCACATTGTGCCGGTTTGTGTCACTTTTCTGTTCTGATGCAAACATTTGTACATCTGGGACAAAATATGTTTAAACTGTGCATCTAAAGTGAAATTTTGCTGCACTATGGCATTGTTTCCATCATTTTTTGTCATTTGAACATACCCTGATATAAATAGGATTCCACAGTAGAAAATGAAAGTAAAGTACATGTTAGGCAAATGATAATCAACATTTTATTTACCAAGGATATAGTATGTTTGTTGTGCACGTGTGTACCAGAACACCAATGTATTACTCTGAACATCACATATATATTTTAAATCTGGTCTTCAATGTAAGATAAACCCACTTTCACACTTTTGGGCACCAAGAAGCATTTCTTTCAATTAGGAAACAGGCTTGATGAACTTACAGTACATCATTTATTTAGTTGTGTGCCTCAAGGGAGCACATTGAAATTGAAGACATTTAATTTTAAAAGAGAAATGTGCCATGTTCAAAGATCCTTATAAAACCGGCTAGCCCTACTGAAAAAAAAAATCTGTTTTTACAGTAGAATAGCACGGGTAATGTAAACAAGAATTTCCTGTCACATAAAACCTAAAAATTTCATGACAAAGAAAATGCACCTTCTTCTAGACATCTGAGTTAATAGCTGAAGTCCAGACTTCATTGGTAATTGAAGTCAGCACTTTAGCGAGACAGGTAAGAGATGCAAATGCACTTTTGCGCATTACAAAAGTGCCTTTAACATCGCAGTAGACTCCTGTGCTCTTAAGCCTAGATGTTTACCACCTTCTCAGACTGGGGGATGGGGCTAGCACCTGACAACAACATTCCCAGGTCCCTGGGAGGCGGCATAGGATGACATTGACTTGAAACCCTGATAGCAACAAGAATGGGGCTGAGGAGCTCAAACATAGGCTGTCTCTAACACAGATTCGATCCCCCAGCAATTTTATAATTGCCACACTTAAGCAAAGTGTTTGATTTCAGGTAATTGCTTATTCTAACATGCACTTTCTTATATTTTTAATTACCAAATTTCAGCTTTTTTGTGACTTTGGCAGGGGGAAAAGGTTCAGTGTCTCGTAGAGCCTTGCACAAGGCAAGAAGCTTAAAGTTACTGTATTGCGTTTTCTTAAGCTGAGCGCAGCTTCCACAATTGACAATAAAAATAGCGAGATTTGGCCAACAAATGACGGGACAAGGAATATACATATAAGACAGAGACCACATAGAGACATGAAAGAAATTGGATGTTGGGGAGTGCGATATGACGAGGGTGAAAACATCTGAAGTGTATGGAACTGGATGAGAGCGCAAAGGAAATAAAAAGATTAGAGCAAGGAGGGAGAGGAAGGGCTCAAGCAGGGAGAGAATACCAGGAATGGCACAAGAAATATGTAAGGAGGTTCAAATAAGGAGATTTGGGGGTTGATATTTGAAGGGGACGAGGCCTGCAGTCCAACATTTGTAAACACCCAAGAGGCAGATTGGAGTTTTAAGAATGAGATTTATTGGCTAACGGAACTGTATATTGAGGGCCTAATTATGAGAAGTATGTTCCAGGGAGTTCAGAAATACTCCACCAGAATTACCATTCCCAGCTAGTAATTTCTCCACTGTACTACTCTATTCTGAGTTAAAAATTGGAATCAGACGGGGTGGTATCTCCACAGGGATAACATTCCACTTAACTTGTAATTGACCCAATAGTGGCTTTTTTAGTTGAGAGAGAAAAAATCGAGAGTGAGAATGTCCCTAAAGATATAATATATCATCAGTTTAAATATAAGGAATTGTTCTCTTTGAAATGGTGAGAGCAGTGAATTAGGTAAAAAAAATCTCAAGTATGTTAAAACCTGGACTGGATTTGGGAAGAGTTTGTATGACCTAGGAAAGGGGTAAATTAGATATCATTGCCTTCCCTCTAAGATTTCCATCATTCATAATTTGTTTTGGCTATGTATATATTTATTCGTATGCACGTGTATGATAATGTACAAGGTCGATGACAAGGTGACAAGCATAAAATCAACAACTCCTAGAAGAGACAGCAGGGTTGTGAGCAGTTAAAGCAGTGTGATGTAGTGATTTGTAAAGAGGCAAGTCTTCAACTCTTTTCTAATTTGAAGCAGCGTTGGTGCGTGTCTGATGGATATGGGGATGTTGTTCCAAATCCTGGGTGTATATATCGAAAAGGCATAATGCCTTGCGTTTTTTCATATTTGCATTCCTTGTTCTGCAGTCTGATGGTGTCCTGGCTCTGCAAGTTCTAAGAACCAACAGAGATGGGGAGCTTGTCTGCAAGATAAGCGGAATGCTGGTTGCAATGGCTTTGTAAAACATGCAGCTGGTTTTGAAGATGGTGCGGGCTAGCAAGGGGAGCCAATGTAGTTCCAGTAGAATGAAGGTGATGTGATTATATTTCATCAGGCCCGTGATGAGATGAGCTACGGTGTGTAAGATGCTCTTTAGGGGTGACAGTGGGGAGTCTGGGAGGCCATGGAGCAGTGCGTTAGCACCATTCATGATTGAGTACAAAGGCTTGAACAGCAGTTTTGAAGTTGCTTTCTGGAACAAACTGTTTCACTTTCTTCAGAAGAGAGAGCTTGTACCAGGCCACTTTTTGGGAAATGTGTTCCTTGAGGATGTGGTTGGTGTCCATGGTGAATCACAGTGACTTGGCATTCCATGAAAGGTTGAGTTTAAAGCAGTCAAGGTACAAGTCATTGAGCCAAAATTTGTAGGGTGTCAGGTGTGTTGCTGCATTCCTGTGTTAAGCATTAATTCAATAAGCTAGTGCACACTGGGAGCTGCAGTGAATGTACTTCAGTCTAAACATTTACACTAATGTTCTAGATTAGAGTCGTTTGTATAGTGAAACATTTATTTTAACATGTTGTCCCCATGTAATGATAGGGGACTTAATGTTACAGTTCATTTTTTGATCTTCATTTTTAGTAAAAAAGTTATTGGGACCTGTCCTTCAGACCGTACTGGACACCCAGTTTAACTGGTAGTTTTGGAAGTTGCTTCTTGATGTGTGTTGCATCTATGCACCTTCTTGGTAGAAATCATAGACTCTTGGTTACCTCAAAACCATAAAGTGCCTTTGTGGACCAAAAGATACATAGGTACAGGGTAGTTTCTCGAAGCTGAATTTTTTATTTAGTTGCAACTTTACCACATCTGTACCCCATAGACTCTTATGTAATTTATATTTATTCAGAACAGCATCAGGTTCTTAGCATAGGCCAGCTGGACCCAAGCACAAGGTGCTGAGGCAAAGAGGGGTGGAAAAGGCTATCTTCATACAAATCATGCAGCAGTCTCCCTATGACCAGGCTCCAACGAATAGTGTATTTAAACACTTTCTAACGACTGCCTTCGTACAGCTGAGCTCTGCACTAACAACTTGAGGTGAAAGGAAATGTGACAGTTAGTCTCACGCTCAAAACAAGCAGAGGATGAGAGGAATAT
The DNA here is from genome assembly GCF_964263255.1 of Lissotriton vulgaris. Taxonomy (NCBI): domain Eukaryota; kingdom Metazoa; phylum Chordata; class Amphibia; order Caudata; family Salamandridae; genus Lissotriton; species Lissotriton vulgaris. Next base: position 1,018,929,276 of record NC_141691.1, on the reverse strand, counting down.
TTTTTAGAGAAACGCCGGAAGGTGGGCAGGAAATTGGTGTTTGCTTTTGAGCTATCAGTGCAAAGGTGAGCCCTGGCCAGTCTTTACGAAGAACAACAGCTACCTGATCTACAGGCATTCAAACAGGTACTCAAACACAAAGATGTCAATATCCACCAATGCAGAAACACTGGGCATCTAATCCTAATAATTGTAATCTAATTTATCCCTCCTTACCTCTCTAGCTGTTCTGCCCCTCTTAAACATTCTACTGTGTCTCCTTCATTATTTGTCCTCTCGAGTGACCCCTCTCCTCTCACTAACAGATCAGTCCAACTTCTAACTTTAATAACTCATTATACCTTGCCTATGCTCTGTGCTCAGTCTTACTCAACACACGCCATCCTGCATCTCCTTACTCAAGCACGGGCTTCTCATATAAATATCTGTTCCCCTCTAAGCACTCCTGCATTAACATACTCAGAGACGTAACAATGACTATCATTTACATACTGTCTATAGGGACTTGAGTAAAAGTTTAATCACACACTATCTCTGTGGGGACCTAACCTAACACACCATTTCATCAGGGATTTAAATAGGCTATCAATAACACACTATCTCTATGGGTACTTCAACACAAGTTTAAGCACACACCATCTCTGTGGTGACCTGGACAACACTATAGTCACACTATATGAGCACTTGGGCATCACTATAATCACACATATCTCTTCGAGGACTCGTGAATGACCAACCCAACACACTATCTCAAGAGGGACTCAACTATGACTATCATTAAAACGCCTTCTCTACAGGGACTTGAGCAGAAGTTTAATCACACTCTATCTCTGACACGCCATCTGCATCACTACATACATACGCTAGCTCTATGGGTATCTGGGCATCGCTATAATCACACACTATCTCTGTGGGGACTTGAGAATGATATACCTAATAGGGTATATCAAGAGGGACCTAACCATGACTATCAATAACACCCTATCTCTACAAGTACTTGAGCACAAGTTTAATTACACAGTATTTCTGTGTGTACTGGGAAAGACTAACCTAACCCAGTATCTCAAGAGGGACTTAAATCTAAGAATCTTTAACACACTAACACTACATGGACTTGAACATAATTTTAATCACACACTATTCTGGTGGTGACCTGGGCCTCAATATGTATTTCTATAAGAACCTAGGCATCACTATAATCACACACTATATCGGTGCGTACATCAGTATGACTAACCTACGAAAGCACACATTTAAACACACACCATCTCTATGATGGCATGGACATCACTATAATCACACACTATCGCTATAGGCACCTGAGCACCATTATAATCACACATAACTGCGAGGAGACATAGGAATAACTAATGTAATACACAATCTCAATTGGGACTTTTCCGGTTTTTTTTTACAGAGTTTTATATAGTGTGAACTTGACCCGAAGGTATTGAGTATCAGAGCGCTTAACATAGCACCAGTTGCGTTACATGAGGAAACATTAATTTTGTTAGGCACAGGGAGATTAAGTGATTTGCCCAGAATCACAGGATGTTCAGCCGCAAGGTCGAGACTCAAACTCGGTTCCCCAGATTCGAGGTCGACTGCCCTAGCCATTATGCCCACTCCTCTCAATATTACTATCATTAACACGAATCTCTGACTGAATATCGACGGACATAATATCGACCTACAAAACATCGACACTGGAATATCGAAGGCAAGTATATCGACACCCTATCTACAACATGGTAAGTACAATATCGAAACCAAAATATAGATGTTAAAAATATCGTAATTAAAAATATCATTTTTTTTCTTTAAAAAAAAAGTTAAATAAAGTAAATAAACATATTTAAATATATTTAATGTTTAAAATGAATACATAATACATATTGAATAATAAAACTTTAATTAAAAATAAACATAACATATAATATATACTTAATAATACATTTTAATAATTATTTTAATTACTTATAAATTATTAAACTATACTATAAATTACAAAAATAGCTACATACATAAAATAATAACATAAATAAAAATAAACGATTATATTTATTAAATTAAAACAATTAAATATACTTTCAATATTTTTAGACTTAATTAAATACAACATTATCTAAAATAATACAAAAATATTAAATACATAAATTAAAAAACTACTATTTAAAGTCCCAAAAAAACTACAGTAATGAAAACATTGGATAGCGTAGAATGTAAAATTACTATTCCCACTCCAGAGAGTGCAACAGCAGGGAAAGCGTTGGATAGCGTAAGGGTAAAAACTTACTATTCCGACTCCAGAGAGTGCAACAATATGGAAAGCATTGGATAGCGTAGGGATATAAATTACTATTCCCACTCCAGAGAGTGCAACAGAAGGGAAAGCATTGGATAGCGTAGGGGTAAAAATTACTATTCCCACTCCAGAGAGTGCAACAGTAGGGAAAGCGTTGTATAGCGGGTGGGTACAAATTACTATTCCAAATCGATAGAGTGAAACAGTAGGGAAAACGTTGGATAGCGTAGGGGTAAAAATTACTATTCCCACTCCAGAGAGTGCAACAGTAGGGAAAGCGTTGGATAGCGTAGGGGTAAAAATTACAATTCCAACTCCATAGAGTGAAACAGTAGGGAAAGCGTTGGATAGCTTAGGGGTAAAAATTACTATTCCTACTCCAGAGAGTGCAACAGCAGGGAAAGCGTTGGATAGCGTAAGGGTAAAAATTACTATTCCCACTCCAGAGAGTGCAACAATAGGGAAAGCATTGGATAGCGTAGGGGTAAAAATTACTATTCCAACTCCAGAGAGTGCAACAGTAGGGAAAGCGTTGGATAGCGTAGGGGTAGAATTTACTATTCCACCCCAGAAAGTGCAACAGTAGGGAAAGCGTTGGATAGCATAGAATTTAAATATAACATACTTATTAATAATTTTTATATTTAAAATAATGTATAATTAAATTTTAAAATAAATCTACATCATTTACAATTATTAATTATTCAAAGCAATTACATTTGAATAATTAACAATACATTACCAAATATCAATAAATATTCATTAATAAATATTACTCACCAAATAATAAATATTAAACAATAAAATATTTTTCATTACAGAAAATTATTTAAAATTAATTCACATTTAAAAATTATTACACAATAAAATTATTTTTTTATACCAAATAATACTTTTTATAAAACATTGATTACCAATTAATTACAAATATTTTCCAATTAATAAAAATAATTACCAATTAAAAATATTAATTGCCAATTGACAAAATTATTAACCAATTAAATAATTACCAATTACAAAAATGATTTCCCAATTACAAACATGAATTTCCAATTTAAAAAAATATAAATTAAAAACATTAATTACCAATTAAAAAAATAAATTATCAATTTAAATAATTAATTGCCAATTAATAATTAATTATAAATAAAATAATTATCAATAACAAAAAACATTATAAATCATTAATTAATTACAATTAAATTACTTCCCACCCAATCACCCAATAAACCCACAACCCGCTACAGAATAAAAACAAAAATTAATTAAAATTAATTAATAACTCCTAAAAATTACTAATTAATTTCCTATATTTAAATTACTTCCCACCCTATTCCCCTATAAACCCACAACCCGCTCCGGTACTAAAACATAAAATGTACTTAAAAATAACATTATTAATATATACAAATAATACACATATAATTAAAAAAAAATACTTAACAAAAACATATTACACATACATAATTAAATACATAAAAATAATACAAATGTCGATATTAGTAACATCGAAATTAGTTTCATCGATATATATGCTATCGATATTACTAATTTCGATATTACTTACATCGATATAAATACATTTGTTATTACTTAACTTAGGGTCGATATTCTGTCCAAAGATATTCTTGACATCGAAATTCTGCACCTTCGATATTTCCAACTCGATATTTGTGTAGGTCGTCAATTAGGAATCGATATTTAGACTGTGTACCCACTAACACACCATCTCTAAGTGGTATTGAAACACAAGTTTAATCACACACTATCTCCGTTGTGACTTGATCTTCCTGATAATCACACACTATCTCTGTGGGGACCTGGACATTACAACAATCACACAACACCTCTGCTGGGATTTGAAAATGACATAACACACAATCTAAAAGAGACTTGGCTATGAGTATCATTAACACACTATTTCTAATGGGACCTGAACACAGGTTTAATCACACACTATCTCTGTGTGGACATGGGCATCACTATAATCACACACTATCTTTGCGAGCACCTAGGCAGTGGCACCTTTTATGGTTTATTTCCCCACAAAAAGTCTAATTGCCTTTCTCTGTTCCTGAAAAGAGGATTTACTAACCCCTTTGAGAAAGCCTAGTTGTAGACACAACATACACTGATGTACAACATTTGGGATACTCAAAAATGTTTGTTAATATTGTGAAAGACTTCAGCATTAAGGGGGCTCATTTTGACATGTTTATTCATATGAAAAGTACAGCTGTATGTCAGCCAAAGTGAAATTATCTACTCTTACACAATGAGCATAACAGCTCTGTTTAAGAGCTCAATTTGAACAACTCATCAGCGCTGTTGAAGACTCTTATACTTAACATGAGCAACTCTGATAATGTGCTTTTTTCTATGAACAAGGCAGTGTTTAAGAACTCCTGTATTACACCCCAAACATAAAACTTGACTCCCTAATCGATTTCTCAACTTTTTTAAAGTCTTCCATGTTTTTGAGGCACATTTTGAGAATGTTTCTTTTCCCATTTAAAGGCTATTTAACTTCTGCTTAAATGCTGGGGCAGCCTGGAAAATATTGCAATGTGCACATCAGCGATATTTGCAAGGATGTAATGCCCAGTGACACCCACTTTGCTTCTCATTAGAGATACAAAGCAAGGTGTCGGTAACAAGGCTGATAACATGCGCTAATGCATGTTAGCACTGCCTTGTTAATAGGGCGTATACATTATCTCCGCTTTTTTGGCTGTTAAAGCCAAAAAAGCGGAGATAAGGCCCTTGATAATATGCCCAAAGTTTTCTAGGGACGTGTAGACCTTCATTGATGAACATATTTTAAATCTGGTATTGCTGTATTTGAAATGGGATTATTAGATTAGTAGGATAATTCCAGTCTAACTACCGTAGGTGCTTGAATACCACTATTATCAGATCACATCGCATCCATCATTTCATGTGCATTTTTAAAGTACAAGTTCATGCCTGGAGGTAACTTAGTGCTGAATAATAGTTGATTTTTGTTACCCAAGTCAATGGTACTCTTTTTTTCAACAGTGGTAAGATGAAAGTCTAAGTGGAAGCACCAGGATGTATTCATGTTAGGAGACAGTGGTGGGGGGGAAGAGGAAGGGGGGATTAGAAAATACATAAAAAAGAAAATTTACCTGCTGGTCGCCATTGCCAGTCGCCACCTCTCCTCGCAGAAACAGGAAGCATCTAGGGTTCCAGACTCCTCTGACCAATCACAATGCTGTTGATAGCAGCGTTGTGATTGGTCTGAGCACCATGGTTTGGCACTCAGAGAGGGAAAGGAGGCCTGGGCATGTTCTCCAGCCAGGCAGTAATGCAGCTTGGGTTGAGAGCATGCAAAGTGCACACAACTGTTTGGTTGGCCAGAGATGTCCGGCCAAACAGTCATGTGCACTTTAGGTGCTGTAGTAAGCACTCCTCCTCCACGACGTCAGGGGGGCCCAGCCCCGACCACCTTAACCTGGCGGCAACCTTGTTGAACTTGGATCTTTTTGCATGGTCATCCCAGGTCTTTTTGCCTTCCTCATGTATTTTGTCTGACCTGTTTTTGTTGGTTTTATCACTATGGGCACCTTACCACTGCTGATCAGTGATAACATGCATGTGCTCTCTCTTGTAAACTTAGTAAGATTGGTCTACACCCGTTTGCCATATTAAATTATCTTGTAAGTCCCTTGTACAGCGTATACCCAGGGTCCGTAAATTAAATGCTACTAGTGACTAGTGGGCTTGCAGCGCTGCTTGTGCCCCCTACTGAAGTAGCTTTTTAAACCTGTCTCAGGCCTCTGCAGGACCTGCATGCGCAGTTCACTGGCCCGGCATGTGAAATGGCTTACACATCTCAAACTCCCCTTTTACTACATATAAGTCAACCCTAAGTTAGGTACTAGCTCGCCCGCAGGGTGCTGTGTAGGTAAAAGGTAGGACATATACCTTAACTATGTGGCATGTCATGGTAGTGACAAACAGCTTATTTAGTTTCTCACTGCAGTGAGGATGCCCTATCCCAGGGTTGCATTGGGGATTTCCTGATATGTTCTTCAGTGGTAATTCCTGACATGAGAGCAGTAGAGTGACCATGTTTGATATGTTTGGAATAGTAGTAATAAATCCTGCTAATAGCACATTTTTTATTACTATTTTAGAAACGCCACTTTTAGAAGTGGGCATTTCTGTGTGCTTATGAGTCTTTGTGCCCTGCCTGGATCTGAATTGACAGTCTGGTTTTGACTGACAGGAGAGATGGGATGTGCATTCACTCTCGACAGTTACAAGGGTGGTTGAGGTGTATCCTGCATTTCCTTGGGGACTCTAGGCTGAATAGACCTTGGCTGAATTTAGAGTAGCGGGAGGAGTTTTCCTTGCACCTGAATAGGCCTGGTCTGCATTTGTAGTTGTGGGAGGAGTTGCACCTGACTTGGGCTGTGCCTTTCTCCTACAATGCGGTCTCTGCCCATTTTGGTGTGTCTGGGGCCAGGGGTTCCAATCTGATTGGGGGTGTTCTGCACTTCTAATATGTTGTTGAAGTGTCCCCAGAACAAAGACTTTGGCACTATAAATATAGGGAATGTGACCCCATAAAAATAAGAAGACACTACATGTGGATCATGCCCAAAGGACTGCTGTGTGCCAGGAGGAACCGCCATTTGGGACTACCTGCTTGTGGGACTAACCTGCTGCCTTCTGGGTGGCTGAATGGACTGCCACTCTGCTAAAGGGACCCTGCGTGCTGGTGCGTCTGAGCCCTGTTCTTTGCTCCTGTGTCTCCAGGGACGAGATAGTGCTGGCCTCCCTGTTTGCTAATTGTGCATGGTGGTATGTAACTGTTACCACAGATTTTTTACAACGCATACCATTACCACGCATACATTTACAACGCTGGTCATTTTACAACGCATACCTTTACATCGCAATACACTACAACGCACGTGCTATTACAACGCATACCATTACATCGTGAGTATTATTATAGGTAAGTTTAACATTTTTTAGTGGTATTTGGTTATGGGGTACAGAGGTATTTTTAGGTTTTAGGGCTGGGTTTGGGTTATGGGGTACAGGGGCATTTTTAGGTTTTAGGGCTGGGTTTGGGTTTTGGGGTACAGGGGTATTTTTAGGTTTTAGGGCTGGGTTTGGGTTTTGGGGTACAGGGGTATTTTTAGGTTTTAGGGCTGGGTTTGGGTTTTGGGGTACAGGGGTATTTTTAGGTTTTAGGGCTGGGTTTGGGTTATGGGGTACAGGGGTATTTTTAGGTTTTAGGGCTGGGTTTGGGTTTTGGGGTACAGGGGTATTTTTAGGTTTTAGGGCTGGGTTTGGGTTTTGGGGTACAGGGGTATTTTTAGGTTTTAGGGTTGGGTTTGGGTTTTGGGGTACAGGGGTATTTTTAGGTTTTAGGGTTGGGTTTTGGGGTACAAGGGTATTTTTAGGTTTTAGGGCTGGGTTTGGGTTATGGGGTACAGGGGTATTTTTAGGTTTTAGGGCTGGGTTTGGGTTTTGGGGTACAGGGGTATTTTTAGGTTTTAGGGTTGGGTTTGGGTTTTGGGGTACAGGGGTATTTTTAGGTTTTAGGGCTGGGTTTGGGTTATGGGGTACAGGGGTATTTTTAGCTTTTAGGGTTGGCTTTGGGTTATGGGGTACAGGGGTATTTTTAGGTTTTAGGGTTGGGTTTGGGTTTTGGGGTACAGGGGTATTTTTAGGTTTTAGGGCTGGGTTTGGGTTATGGGGTACAGGGGTATTTTTAGGTTTTAGGGCTGAGTTTGGGTTTTGGGGTACAGGGGTATTTTTAGGTTTTAGGGCTGGGTTTGGGTTTTGGGGTACAGGGGTATTTTTAGGTTTTAGGGTTGGGTTTGGGTTATGGGGTACAGGGGTATTTTTAGGTTTTAGGGCTGGGTTTGGGTTTTGGGGTAGAGGGGTATTTTTAATATATATTTACAAATAATAACATTAAAATTAATTTTATTTCATGAATATAATTATTTTATAATTTAATAATTATTAATTAAATTAAATATTACATAAATAATTATTTACAATATATATTAATATTATATACTTACCTATACTTACGTTGTAATGGTATGCGTTGTAATAGTATCTGCGTTGTAGTGTATTGCGTTGTAAAGGTATCCGTTGTAACATGACCTGCGTTGTAAAAAATCTGTGGTAATGGTATGCGTGCTAAAAGTACGCGTTGTAACATCATATATCCGTGCATGGTAAGCTCTTTCAATTCTGTTGCCCAAGGAGTGGGAGCACTTTGTACTCACCCCGAAGAGGAGAGTTTTTTTTGCCCTGCAGCGAGGGCAGCTTCGCCCTCTCCTCTGGGGCCTAAACAACAGAAGGGGAGAGTTGAACAAAACGAAGCGCTCTCCCTCTCCTACTGTATTGCCGGCTTTGTTTATGTGGGCCTGCAGCCGGCGTTCTGCTACGTGGCCCGGGGCTGCAAGGCCGCGTCCAAACTGCAGGGAATCTCGGACCGGGAGTTCCTTCTGACGTCAGAAGAAAGCAGGGCCCAGCCGCACCTGGAAGGGACAGGAGCCTTGTGGTCTCCATTTAGCCTCTTCCACATCGGGCCAACGCAAGCCCCTAGCTGGATACCCGGCCTGGGTGCTGGCATTGCTAAGGAAAGCAAAAGACTCCCAGCCACACCTGGCCACCTGCAGTGAAACATGAAGAGCTTCGCACCCATGCCACACTAGGGAGCTGCACCGAGAGCATTGAGCTCCCCTTGCCATCCGGCCGTGTTGTGATGAAGAGTGCAGGCTGGCGGACCCATCACGCTAGATATCACGAACACCCATGGATGGTTTGCTTTCGCCAACATACAGACCTCCCGCTGGGCTAATCTGCAGGGGTGAGATTTGTTGGTGTTTTCCTACCCAGTAGGGTGCCCCAGTACTTCCCACCGTTCCCCTGCTTCCATGGAAACCGGTGCAGTGTTTCCTTGCAGAGAATGCAGGCCGGTGTCCCTATTACGTGTTTGTCCTGTCGTGCAGGCGGGAGACCTTTTGCTGTTTTCTTGCTCTGTAGGGAGTCTTAGTAATTCCTGTAATATTCCCTGTATCTACTGAAACCAGTGAAGTGTTTCTGTGTAGAAGGAACAAGGGGGAATGTGCAGGCGAAGTGGTTGGCTGTTAACAAAACTGGAAGCACCTATCCTAAACATTGCATTGTCAGACTGGTGAAACTGGCTCTTGCGGCAACAAGTACACCCAGTAAGTCTTGCTACAAGGCATTCTAATAACTGAGCCTTCATAAGGGGTAAAAGAAAAGGGGTAAAAAGGTTTTGTCTGCATAAATGTCTTCGCAAACACAATAAAGTAGATCATATCACTAAGGGAGGTGGTGTAAAGCAAGAAAAGGAGATGACCAAAGTCAGAACCTTGGTGGACACCAGCTGGTAGTTGGGGTGGGGGGAGGAGTGAGATGATTTGATGGATTGCCAGTCCACAGAGACAGTCCCACAAAATAGGTAGGAGAACCAGTTCTATGTCGAGCCTATGATGCTTAGGGGCCTTGGGATGTCAAGTAAGGTAGGTGATTAATGCTGTCAAACGTTGCAGATAGTCTAGGACTATAGATGGCTCTGAGGACGTTGCAGTAGGCTGGTTTTATGAAGTTAGGTATGTGAACGAGGGAAATTTCAGTAGAGTGGAGGGCTCAGAACCCCACCTGGAACACATGGAACAGGTTGTAAGAATTGAAGGTGCTTGAAGATGAGACATTAGATTTTTGGGAAAAGAAGGGCAGTAGAGAAATTGGATGGGGGGCAGGGTTTGCTGTTTTTTGAAAGGGATCTCCAACATCGTTTTAAAGTATGAGGGGTAGGTTTCAAATAGGAGAGAGTGAGGAATATGGATGTCAGGTTGTCAGACAGTCGTACTCTAGAGGTTTGAGAAGGAAGTTTTATGTTTGTTTACAGTTTCGGAGAAAGGTCCAGTGGTTTGTACAGGCAAAGTCACCAAGCGTGGAATGAGGAAAAGTTAGTAGTGAGGCTAGGGTTCATCTGATGGTGATTTTTAACGAGAAACTGGTTGCAAAGTCTGGTGCAGAGAGTAAAGATGCAGACATAGCTGTTCTAGGAGGAGCAAGAAGATCGTTAAGTGTGTGTCTTTCTGATTTTGGAAGGAGACAGACCTAGCATTGTTAAGCATTCTAAATAGCTTGCCCAGGGTTTCTTAGTATGTATGTAGGTTTCCATTAGTCATGTTCATCTGCCATCTACAGAGGAGTGTTCTTTGTGCTGCCTTGCCTTACTTTTTTTTTTTTTTTACAAGGCCACGCTTATCAGGATTTTCATGGCTTTTTAAATCTACAATGGATTTTGCATCTGGACTGCGCCAAATAAAGGTTGCAACCCCGACACAAAATCTTAGTAAATCTGGGCCTGGCTAGTGTATAAAAATTAATCTCTGAGATGAACATGTGGTGATGATGCAGTCATTTTTTAAGTACAAAATGTATTTTCATCCCCTAAATGAGGGCCACTTCAGGGCAATGGATGAAGGGCTTCTTTTGTTAAATGATAAGCTAATTAGTTTTAGAATATATGGTTTAGAAGACCGTCAAGCCCACTTCTGCACTTCATATTTTGTTTGTGCACAAAAATCGCTGGTTCTAAAACTAAGACGTGCTATTGCATACAGAAATAGACTTTCATAGCTAAAAACGTACCACTGTTCCTGTTCCCAGTCAGATTTTTCATTAATCTTAAAAATGTAACCCAAAAATGTGGATCTAAAAAATTGTAATCCAGCCCTTTCTACACAGAATAGTGTGTCTTACCTTTTACAGTTTTCGTGAATTAGTGCTAAATGGACTAATTTGCCCATATCCTTCAGTCATTACTATTTCAAAACATTTACTTTTGTCTCTGCTGAACACAATCACCAGACTGGTTGACAGATGTCTTAGTTTATGGACCACTAGAGGACTATGACTTCAGAACTGCGAGTCCTTCAAATCATTAACAAAGGATATGCTCTCCCCTCCAAGATATGTCAACCCAAAGCCTCCCCGCAATCTGTTCTTCTCCTCCAGCCATTCATGGCCTTATCTTGTCATAGAGAATCCTAAACCTTCTTACCGGTGGTGTCATTGGGAAGTATGAAAGGCCCAGAGGGGACCTGGGTGCAGCTTCGTCTCCAAGGAAGAATAGAGCCTGAGACATACTTGCGATCAGAGTGCCCTCACCTCCTTCATGAGGAAAGAAAAATTCTAAGTGCTCTTCATCAGCCAAGCTCTTCAGGTCCTAGACCTTCAGTAAACAATGTTGTCCTAGGACTCACAGGATGCCGAGTTTCATAATGCAGTCCTTGAGATTTGTTGCAGGCTAGAACTACTTCCAGTTTTTAGTCCATCCTATTGGCCTCCCTTTAGGTTCTCAGGTTTTTACTAAGATCCTGGTGTTGTCCACAGGACATCTTTGCAGACTGGGAATAGATATTTTATAGTACGTGGATGGCTGCTTGGAGAAGGCGGACTCCTTCCAGCCCACATGCTGCACATGGCCACCCTCCGCTCCACTTTGAAGCATTTGATTAAGTACCAGGAATGACATCTTGAGCCATCTCAATTCTCCATTTTAATGAGGGTGGTCCAGGACAGAAATATCTTGAAGGCTTTCTCTCCAGAGTATTGTGTGAGGGACATCAGTGGCTATAAACCCAATGTTTTTTTTCAGAAGATGTCATTTGTGGTCCTGACTAAGGGTGACATATGTACTAAAAAGAAGGTTTCGACCTGGCAAAAGGTGTATTTTGCTAAGTCAAGATGACAGGTTAAAACTGCACATACAGGCGCTGCAGTGGTAGGCCTGAGACATGTTTAAAGGGCTACTTAAGTGTGTGGCAGAAATAGTGCTTCAAGCCCACTAGTGGCATTTAATTTACAGGCCCTTGTCACATGTAATACCACCTTACTAGGGACTTATCAGTACATTAAGTATGACAATAAGGTATAAGCTACTGTAATCATGTTTTAAGGAGAGAGCACAAGCACGTTAGCATTGATTAGCAGTGGTAAATTGCACAAAGTCCTAAGGGAAACAAAAGTAATTCAGGAAAATGTAGGAGAAAGGTAAAACGCCTGGGAATGACCTTGCAAAAAGGGCTAGTTTCAACAGTGGGGGGGGCAACAGCAGCTTGCTTCTAGGGGCTCTGCTATTCCACAGTGCTTCATGTGTGGTGCAGAAGCACATTTTTGGACTAGTATCATACTATGTCATGAGGGAATGAATGGCTGGCACAGTGTTGCATTTATTATCATCTTCTATTGGAAGTGTTCTGATTTCTTAGATGAGTGACCAGTAAGGGGCTCTTATCTTACCTTGGGGAACAGTGCCTATTTGATATGTGCACTAAAAAAGGGGATAATCAGAGAAGGCCTGGTAATCCATTTGGCAAAGGCTGCAAGGTAAAGATCCTTCAAAAATGTGTAAAATGATAGGATGTGCGATCTCAAAATTTTCTTTTGTGTAATTATGCAACATTTCAGGACAACTACACTAAATCACATGTGAATATGTAAAATGAGAACCCATGATTTAATGCTACATTGTATAAAATTAGTTTTGCTGTAAAAACACAGCATGAAAAAACACAAGTGGTACAAGCAACAGCTGCTCATGCTCAAGCCATTCGCATTATTCCCATGCACTTGTGGTAATTGTATGCTGAAAATAGCCTGATATTATTTATGTGAAGTGGAGCAATTTTGGGCATTTTTTGTAACAAGCATAGAACAAAATTCCCAAAATTATGTAACATATGCAGCGTAATTTAAATTTTTCCAGGTCTAAAAATGATGAGAAATGGTAATAATGGGTGTTGGTGAAATGAGAAGCAGCATTGTTTGTTGACATAGAAAGAAAGAGGAAAGGAAATATGTTCTCACTCTTTTGAAGTCTTAAAGAGACTAACCATTTGTAACTTTTACCCTTTCATCATCTGTGCTCCTATGTAAATCCATTTTTGCCAGAACATTGCAGAGAGACAATAGCTCCAATTTGCCAGATGCATTAATGACAGATTGAGCACAGTACACATACTAATTACCAATATCAACACTTAAATGCAATAAGTGCTGTCCTTACCAGAGTGACATCACATTGATAACAATGGAAGCTACTCCACCCACTGATCCAATCCTAGAGTTATTCCTGCCCTCTGATTCTCTGCCCACAATTTCCCTACTTTTTTTTCCCACTGCCACAGAGATGGTATATTATTAAAGCGATGTACAAGTCCCCACAAAGCTAGTGTGTTATTCTAGTGTTGTTCAAGACTTCACAAAGAAAGTGTGTTATTACAGCAATGTGTAAGTCCTCACAGAGAGAATGCAGGAAGTTGATTGTGTTTAAGTCTTCATTAAAATAGGGCCCGATTCACAAAGGTAAGCTTAGACAAAAAGTCTAACTTTACTACTTTTCAGTATTCACAAAGCCCCATACAGAGAATGTGAAGCTGATGATGTTCAAGTCCAAACAATGCGTGTGTGTAATTACAAGAATGCTCAAGTCCCTACAGATATGGTATGTTATTATAGTGATGCCCAAGTCCCCACAAAGATAGTGTGTTATTATAGCGATGTTTAAGTCCCCACAGAGATAGTGCATGAAGATAATTGTGTTTAAGTCTGCATTAAAATAGGGCCCGATTCACAAAGGTAAACATAGACAAAAAGTCTAACTTTACTACTTTTCGTTATTCACGAAGGTAAACCTAGACCAAAAGACTAACTTTACTACTTTTCAGTAGTCACAAAGCCCCATACAGAGAATGTGAAGCTGATGATCTTCAAGTATAAACAGAGCTTGTATGTAATTACAGGAATTCTCAAGTCCCCACAAAGATGGTATGTTATTATAGTGTTCTTTAGGTCTCCACAGAGATAGTGTGTCTTTATAATGATGTTCAAGTTCCCACAGAGATAGTGTGGTATCATAATGATTTTCATGTCCCCACAGAGATATTGTGGTATCATAGTGATGTTCAGGTCCCCACAGAGACAGTGTGGAAATATGATTGTATTTAAGTTTCCACTGAAATATTTATTTGAGGACAAAGCCTAAATACCCATACTGTAAGTGTGAAGCTAATTATGTTCAAGTCCAAACAGAGGCTGTATGTGGTTACAGGAATGCTCAAGTGCACACAGTGTTGATAAAGTGAAGTTAAAGTCCCCCCAAAATCTGCATGTGATTACAGTGATGCTCATGTCATGGGGCATGGCCTGAGCAGCCAACATGGCAAACACCTGAAGCAAGTCTCCCAGCTTAAAGCTCTTTTAATCAGGCTAATAATCTGTCCATTCAATGGTAATTTCACCCCTGGTCTGTGGCCCAGTGCTGGAGGGCCTGGAGGGCACACCACTTGTTTCTGGGTCATTCTTTGACCCAAAGTCTGGAACTAGCAGCTGGACCTCATGGTCCGGGGTCAAAAGCGTGGACGCCTCGGCCTGGCAATGCCACTATTGACTGGATGAAGTGCCCCGCGTAATGCTTCCCGGAGGAAATCAATTGGTCCTTGGGTTCTGGTTCACTGTGGTCCCCTACTGCTAATCACTGTAGGGAGTCAGAGGACCAACAGAGCGAGTCAGCAGAGCTGCCTTAAGTTGGCTGGGTATGCCCAGACGTGGATCCCTTGCTCACTTTGCCACTGGATTTAAGCTAGCCTGGCTAGCTTATTAGCCAGAAACCGGTCCCAGGATGCTTGTTTCCGGTCCTGGGAAGACATGGCTTGGCAGTTCGGGCTAGACTGTTCCCATGAGGCACAGAGTCAGACTGATTTGCATATGGCCATGTCTGAACTAGGGTGGCGGAGTGAGCTAAAGAATGATGATGGATTAAACCCAGATCAGTTGACTGGGGGTGAGTGCTTGCAATGTTCAGCACTCTGTCCATCATCCCCTTTGGTTTTGCTTTGACCAGAGAGACAGGCCATGACCTGAGGGCCAAATGCAAAAAAACGATTAATGGACAGAATGCAGACCAATGTCATACATTCACCCCAGTACAGAGATCTGGGCCTAAATCCATCGTTTTTTTACTCCCCATGTCATTCCAGTTTGAACCCAGCCATATGCAAATCAGTCTTGAGCATGTGCACAATGGGAAAAGTCCAGTCCGAACTGCCAGGCCAGGTCCTCCCTGGACTGGAAATAAGCATCCTAGGACCGGTTTTGGGGTTTCACCCCTCATCAGCTAGGATAGATTGGCTCCAGTGGCATGGGGAGCACTGGACCCACGTCTGGGCATACCCATGACACTCGTGGCCAAATGCAAAAGAACAATTGATGGACAGAATGCAGATCAATGTCATACATTCACCCCAGTACAGAGATCTGGGCCTAATTCCATCATCTTTTTGCTCCCCATGCCATTCCAGTTTAAACCCAGCCATATGCAGATCAGTCTTGACCCTGCGCCCAATGGGAATATTCCACCCAAATTGCCAGGCCAGGTCCTCCCTGGACAGGAACAAGCATCCTTGGACTGGTTTCAAGGTTTCACCCCTCGCCAGCCAGGATAGCTTGACTCCAGTGGCATGGAGAGCACAGAACACTGGTCTGGAGGTGTGATTGTGGTGTGGAACTCTGGCTGCTGGGCCTACTTTTATTGGTACCCAGAAGGTGGGTGCTGAGAGACTTAATAGGGGGCACTCTCCAGTCTTTGAACTTGGGGGTTCAGCCGTGACTTCCATGGTGTGTCTGCCCTACATAACACAGCTATGTAACAGGAAAGCCCTGTGACTGGCCCGCTGTGGGGCTCGCATGCTGGTGGCTGCAAGTGGGTCCACTCACCCCCCAATCTCCCCTACTCTCCTGTCTCCACCACCTGCCTAAATTATGTGATGCACCAAAACAGCAAAGACTGGGGCCAGTCACTGCCTAGACAGACCCCCCCCCCCCCCCACCAGCCTGGCAGCCACCGAATCAGACAAACTAGAAACTATACTAAACTCCATAGATATTTCCAGCATCTCCCTGGAAAAAAGGTGGATTATGTGGTAACTGATGTGAAACACCTGTGGAAAAATCACAGATGCCTTGCAGAATACATCAGCCACTCAGAGAGAACATTGGCTGAGCTACAGCCACCTACATTTGACCTTCATACAGGGCTTAGGACGTGGGCCGTACTCTGGAAAACAGAGCAGAAGTTTCAGAGGACCGCTCTTCCGTCAACAATGTTCGGATAGCTGCAATATGAGTGACTACCTAGTAAAAAGACTTGGTCCCCACCACAGCTTAGCATCCTACTTTTCCATCAAAAGGGCCACCTGAGTGCTGGCCTACTGCCTCATTGGGCAGCCCTCCATGCTCCATAGTGGCCCAAATACTACATTTTAAGGACTGGAATATAATACTCGATAGGACACTGAGTCCTGACCCCATATAGGTCGACAATCACTGCTTTCTGCATTCATTACACTGCCATCCAGAGACAGAGGGCCGCTTTTTTGGAGTCGAGTAATTTCATGCCTTGGGGGTCAAGTAGGTCCACAGCGGCAGGCAGTTAACCCAGACGCCAGCAGCTACATTCCACAAATTCTCCGGGGACCACAGAGTTCCTCCTCTGAGGCCTTGGAAAATGGAGATACTTCCTCTGGTGTGCTACAAGAGATGGGGTCACATCCCAGTGTTACCACCCAAATAGAAGATGACCTCCTCTAACAGAGGACGTGGCAGTACTCCCTCAGTTTTTATCCTTCCTCACCCCTAGGTCCCAGGGGTGTCTCGGGCTCCTGCCCATAGGGCCACTACTTCAGAAGCTCGATATACCCTTCAGGTTACACTCACGCATTTACACTTCTGTTTCGCCATCAAGAGCATGGGCAACTCTCTCCTATGATGCCTTTTCTCACGATCCACGCCCCAAATAGGACTTACTTTACCTTGTTTTGTTCTGACTTGGTGAGGAGTGCAGTCTGTGTGTGGGAGGTGAGAGTGGGTGTGTGGAGGCAGGTGAAGTGGTAATGTCAGCAGGCAAAGGGGCCCACTGTGGACTGAGGTGCAGCTCAGCAGCAGCGTTTGTAGCAGCGTCCAGGGTTGAGCATGTGGAGTTAGTCAGCAGTGTAGCTACAGGAGGTGTTTGGACCTGGGTTCCTGGCATTGGGCGCAGCCATACAGATGAGTGGCATAGAGTGGACTGTTGTATAATGCAAAACCATAAAGTGGAGTGTTGTAGAGTGGAGTGAGGTAAAGTGCATTGGGACAGATTGTAGTTGCATATAGTGCTATAGCGCACTGTGGAGTGGAGTGTTGTACAGTAGAATAGCTTAGAGTGCAGTGGCATAGAGAATAGTGGCATAGAGTGGAGTGGCATACAATGGAGTAATGTACAGTGGAGCAGTGTAGAGTGGAATATTGTACGTTTTAATGGTATACAGTGTAGTGACACAGTTAAGTGGCATATAGTGGAGAAGCATAGAATAGTGTATAGTGGAGTGTGGTACAGAGGAATAGCACAGAGTGTAGTGACAGAGTGTAGATTAGAGTGAAGTAGAATGGAGTAGGGTACAATGTACACTGTACAGTATACAATGTAATAGATTACAGTGAATTGTTGTGTCGTGGAGTGGTGTACACTGCAATTACGTATAGTACAGTGGTGTACAGTGCAGTGAAGTGGCATTGAGTAAAATAGTGTTTTTATTAACAGGGAAATTGCAAACAGACTACTTTATAATGGAACAATGAATTACCCACTAAATATTAGAAGCGGCTTTACTCTGTATTTAACTACACTGTTTATGGACCTCTCAAAAGTTCTACATTGCCCCTTGGACAATGTCAGACAAAAATAATTACAAATTTGTGAATACAAAATATAAATAAATAAACTGATCTTAACTACAAAAATGTTATGTGCACTTACTGATATTCTTCAATATCATTATTTTCATACAAATATATATGCACACTCTCTTTCTTGGGTGCCTTCTAAAGACTTGCAATCATGTTCTTGTTTATAGTGACAATCACTTTGCTTGGTGAAAACTTCATAGCACTTTGTCATATAACATTTGTTTATCCATACTCTGAAATCAGGGTGGTGTTTTATTGGTACAGGGGCGGACTGGCTGAAGCAGGCACTGTGCATTACCCTGGCGGCCCACCAGGGTTGGGGCCAGTTCTGGGCCCCTGGGGGCTGATTTTGTTACAGAGGCGGTTTTGCATCATAGCTGCAATATCAGCTGCTGTAACGAAATTGTCCGAAACCGGCTGTGGCAAACAGCTCGACCGCATCCCCAAACCCCGGGGGGCGGCCAAGCACTTTGCCAGGGCCGGTTTTGGTTCCCAGTCCGGCCCTGTATGGGTAACAACTAAACAGCCATAGATAAGGAGGCGTAGATCCTGTCTGGGTTTGGGAATGCTCTGTCTGACATCTTTATAAATGGCATCCATGGTAGGTAACGAAGGCACTCCAATGCAAAGACAGGGAAGCTGCCATGCCTCGCACCAGCAGCAAAGAAGAAGCTGTGTCAGACACAATACCGAGCGGTTCTTGTTTGATAACAGTAGAACAAGCTGCCATGCAGTGCATGCTGCATGTTCGCCAATACAGCAGTGCATTGAGGTAGAGCCTTTTTATGTGCATGCATCAGTCTGTGCTGCTTTGTTGCTCTCTGTTTACCACAGACCAAAGCAACGGGGTGAGGTGGAGCCGAGGGCTGGATAGGTTTGTTAACACTACGCTGCAGTAGTTCAGGCTGCTACACTACCTTTTATCCTATGCGAATGTGTTAGCACAATAAAACTAAAACAAAAGCAGTAGTTCTGGATTGCAGCGGAATAAGCTTGCCACACCTATTGGCTTTGCCAATGCTTGTTGCATTCCAGGGCTTATCGTTCTGCATTGTGTTTGGAAAAGGTAAACTACAATTTACAGAACTTGAAGGATAATACCAGGATTTTATAGGCTACTCCATGAAAGCCCAGCGTGTACGCACTTAGCTTCCCATGGGGTACTTGCTACAACCAAGTGCTGAGAAATCACAAAGACAGCACAGATTGGAAGCCAAACATTATCCAGAGAGAAAATTCAAACAAGGGAAAAATTACAAGCACATCCAGAGCTTTCAAAGTGTGTTGTCACCCCTCAAAGTAATGTAAGTGTAGAGATTTTCTTATAAAAAAAAATTATTTATATATATATATACATATACAGATTTGAGATGAGACATTCTATGGTATGCTCGAAATGTACAATTTTACCAGAAATGGGCTGTAGTCGATGTTTTAAATAATTTATTAGACTGTGGTGAAATTGACGCTTTTCAAAGACCCGAGACTGGGGGTCCCCTTTCTCCATCCCTGTATACAGGAGAGCATTGAACTTCCAAAGAGAAGAGCTTCATCAGTACTTCAGTCTCTGAAGCAGCCCCTTCCCCCTCCTGCTGATGTGCGAGTGCCGGGCTTCTATTGTCATGCCTATAGCTGAGGAAGAGGTACGAATGCGGCCGTCCCAGGCAGCTCTGAATGTCAAAGGGCCTAGACCTTGACACTCCCAGCTCCTGCCGAGTCCTGTTGACCGAGGGGCACCTGTGTCTGTGTTTTTCCATTGAGCAGCAGCACTTCTCAATAATCTGAAGTCACTCCGACGTTAGCACAGCCCAAACACAATCTTAAAGCAAGCGTGTCTGCGGTGAAAATATTTTTTCGAAAGTGCAACCATTTATCATCCTTTAATTTATGTGAAAGTGTAAATGTCCAACAAAAGAAATGTATGTTTTTTATACGATATGATGACTTTTTCCAGAAGCAGTGGCAAAGTCAACAGTCCTGTCTTAAACATACATTCAAACACCGACGATGCCAATGTTTGAGCTATTTGGAAGCGCAAGTATTTCAGAATATTTAGATCAGTCTCTAGGAAGTTGTCGGTGCTAAATCCAATGCTCTCCTAAAGGGCACATTTTATCAAAGCAAACTGTTGAGGTTGGACTGTAGGTTTGTTTTAAATTACAATAAAATCAAACATTAGAAGATGAACATAATGAAGCATCATTCTCACTCATTATTCTGGGTTCATGATGCCTTCTTAAATAAGATTTTGAATTTCAGGAATAAAAAGTGTCTGCCCTCAGTGTTGTAATTTTTTTATCAGGCGTGTAGATTCTTTTAAAACATAGTGTGTAATTAACCACACCATTGTCCCACTCTTGAAGTACGCACAGAGAATACAGATGCCAAATAATAAATAAGATTAATTTCTTGCAAAATAAAATGCTATGCAACTTACTCAAAACATTTTAGCTGTAGTTCAAATGCGCACATGGCTAACTTTCAAATTTGGCCTTTGCAGCTCTCTGTTTTTCTTTGACTTGTTAGAGACTTTCAGATCAGGTAGAAAATGATGTGTCTGTGTGCCCCTCACAACAGGAAGTAATCATCTATAACAAAGCCAATGTCGGAGTGCTTAACCTGTCATGAGCTGATGTAGACTACCTTCCCCCCTGCAGTAGCCCACATAAACATAGGCTTAAATGATCCTATTAGCATATCTATACCTAGCAGGCAGACACCACCACCCTCCAATGCCAGGCACCTGTTTGTCACCTTTTTTTCGAAAAGTAAGGTTTAAAGCACTGAAAGGGTTCATGATTTTGATCTGGCCTGAAGAGTAAACTGTGAGCTGCATGGAGAAATCAGGCAGATGTTTATTCAGCGAGGTAATATCAGATAGTAAATAGCCAGCCACCAACATGGGGTGACTATAAATATATATATATATATATATATATATATATATATGTTTGTGTGTAATTTTATTTTGACGGTGTTACAGCCTGGAGTGCTGCCTTTCTGTGTTCCTCGGTTACGGCGGTGGAGAAAACGAAAGGAAAACTCTGGATTCCAAGACATTTTTCATAATGGGGATGTGTGACAGTTGGTAAAACCACTGCTACTTCTGCATTAGTAGACATTTATGCCCAATGTATTTAAAGGGAAAGTTGAGGATGGGCTTGCATTTAAAGTCAGAATGAAGGGCAGAAGGAAAAAGTGCACCAGTAATTGTCAGCAGAAACATAAGATAATTCCAAATGAGCAGGTGTGAAAAATAGAAACAAAAGGTTCTAGCAGTTTACAGTCGTCTGTAATATATGCGTTTGACAGTAACAACAAAGCAAATTGTTGTTAGAAGAATTTGCAATCCTGGGAAAGTGGCGAGTGAAGTGGGCAACTTCAATTCTTTATTCTTAGGTCCTTATTAGAGGTAACTTGTAATCTCTTAGGAGGAAAGCTGATTTTGACATCACTCATGGCCAACCCTCGAGATAACAGCCACACTATTCCCCGAAATGGAGGTTTCATGAATGCAGGTTGTATTGGAAAGGCTGAGGAAATGCCTTAGAGGTGCTGGTGACTGAAGGCATGAAAGTCCGACAATAACTGGAAGAGCTGTCTGCACATGCCATGTATGTGAGCCACCGCATCACGAAAAGCTCTGAGGAATCGGTCCGGATGTACTGGTGCAGAGACAGTACAAGCTTGAGAGTACCCTACAGGCCATTTGAAGTTATATGTGATTATCAGAAATGACTTCAAAGTGCAAACAGAACAAAGCGGGCAACATCACAGAGTGGGTGTGCATCAAAGTAACATCCCTACCTCTGACTTTCTTTGTAGGAGGCGAGGGCCCATGCAGCAACTCCTTGTGTGCATAACAAAGTAGAGGTATAAGATTGGTCGCTGTTGGGGAGATGACAGTGTGAGGATATGCACTTATGTACTTTACCAAAGATCTCTTTGGAGGACCCCCCTCACCATCGGATGACATTTGGTGGCCCTCCACCCTTGGACTAGCAACACCCCCAACCTTGGCATCACTCCTCGACAGTGGGCTCTCCGTAAGACGGTTGCTGCCACATGCTTCAACACCCTCAGAATGCTCCATAAGATCTTCAGATGGATTATAACAGACACCAGTAGAATCGTCATACAATCCCTCATCACTACTCGACTTAACTATGGGAACACCCTCTATGCCAGAACCACCACCCTCCTCAAGCACCCCAAACTATCCAGAACGCAAAAATCATCCTCAAAGCGCCAAGGTGAGTCCACTACACCTCCCACATCTGCAACCTGCACTGACTCTCCTCTTCAAACTGCTCATGTATGTGTGCAAAGCCCTCCACAACATGGGACCAGAATATTTGAACAGCCGCCTGACCTTCCACCACCCCACCAGCCACCTGTGGTCTGCCTCCCTGGCCCACGCTTAAGTCCCCCTAATCCATTGTACTTGAACCGAAAGACCTGCCTTTTCCCACCTCTGTGCCAAGGCCTGAACTTTCTTTATTTACAAATGTTATGCTATAAAGCATAATAGAAACTGGGAACCTAATTTTATAATAACGTTAATCATAAGATGCAGCATGGCCAGGGCCGGACTGGGAACCAGAACCGGCCCTGGCAATGTGCTCGGCCGGCCCCCCTCCCCCCCTCCGGGAGGAGAGGGGAGGGGGGAAAGGTGCGACCGCGCTCTGGGACAGGGCCGGTTTTCGGCCGTTTTTGTTACAGGGCCGATTTTGCAGCATAACGGCCCTGTAACAAAAACGGCCCCAGGGGCCCAAAACCGTCCCCCAACCATGCGGGCCACCGAGGAATTGCCCGGTGCCCTCAACGGCCAGTCCGGGCCTGAGCATGGCTGAAACTCATTCTCCAAGTCAATATGTCTAATAAGCGAGACATATTGGCTTTGTCAATGCTTGTTTTTTTTATTTGCAGCCAATTATCATCTGCTTCCAATGAAATAGGAAGTAACACGCTCAAACAGGTTTTGACATTCACTTTGCATATAATATTATTGCTTACTCCCTCCTAAATAGAATAAACAGTCACAACTCAGTAAAACCGTATAAACCATTTTATGCATTGCTTTATAGGTAAGAATTTAATGAACACCTAACATACTTAAATAACAGGCCTTATCTATTTCGTGGATTCTCACAGGTGCATGAGTCAAAATTAAGTAACTTAACTTGTTCGTTTGCAATTTCCGTGCTTGCATTACACTGATGCTCGCTTTCAGCTCTTTGGCTGTCTAAATGTTGAAACTGCAGCCCGTAGCGAGTTTCTAAGGGCTGGGGGAAGGGAGAGGTGTCCTTTAGTTCATTTAGTGCAAGGCTCAACCTTTGACTTTGACCTGCGTTTCCAGCCTCAGAAAGGCCAAACAAAAGCTGTGATTTGCATTCGTTAACACCTTTTCAGGTAGGAGCCCTGGAAACCATTGTGTTGTTAATCCACTGCTGTCTGCGCTGCTGTTCAGGGAAGGGTGGAGGTCTTCGTTCTTACATTGTGAGAAGAACTGCTTTGCAGCGTCTCGTCCTAACTCTGCGTGAAAATGCAAAGTCTGGTTTCCCCTCCTTGTTTTAATGGTGATGAGGGGGAAACTAAGAAACTGAATGCATTTTCTTTTATTTTCGGTTCGTTACTTGAAAGAGGAGGTGGAAACGCCTTTTTTTCACTTATTTCCAAAGGCAAATCGATAAAATGCCAGTTATCTCTTAAATTGTGAAGTAAGACCTAACAGCAAACAATCACTCTCTGACCAATATATTTTGTTTAGTACACGGACAGGGGCATGATAGACTGGGCCCTTTTTACGGACCCTCAGCTTAGTCAAATTTGAAGTACTTCAAAAAGACCACTATTCACTGCCGCAATAGTGGAACATGTTTTAATGTGCTATTGAAATGATTTGTGAAGAATGTGATTGTCACATTCATGAAACACTGGTTAACCTTTTAAGTAAGAGATTCATTTTAAAATATCTACAAAAAATAGTAGATATTTGGTGATAAGACTTTAAATGGAACAGCAGCGCTTCAATGCCTCAAAAAGCACATATTGGAAACTAAGGAAGTTGAAATATAGATATTTTTTAACTTTATAGCACAAATGAATACTAAAGGCTAATTTGCAATTAAAGGATTTCATGCTAAACAAAGGTTGCATTTCCCTGCATGGCAGGCTGAGTGGCACAATAGGTAAATGCGCTTCCCTGAGACCTGCTGTGACTGTCCGGGCTTTTCATCTTTCTGAGATCAATGGTGGATAGTGTAATGATTGCACCTATCACAACTCTTGATTGATTTATTATGTGCAGTATATACTTATATTAAATATTATCATTAAAACTCCCCTTCGCTCCTGGAGCATAGTGGATATTCCATTTCCTGAAAGGCAAGTTGCCATAAAGGTGCATTTATACCTCACACATGTGCTTTGTGACAATACACACAAGGCACCGTCTTACAGTGTCAACTTTTCTTTCTTGCAGCTTATATAGTACAATTATGGACCAACCAAATGGCCTTGAAGTTTATATAATGAAAACGTTTTCTCTTACTTCTACAACACACATCGAACAGGTACACCATTGCAGCAGTAGTGGAAGAGTCACTCGGATATGCAACAGGTACAATACAGACAATAGTAGTACAAACTTCCTTTCCCACATAGGGCATGTATAGCATGGCCATACATAGGGAAACCTTGAATGCACACAATATAGACATAGGAACTAGGACATTTTTCCTCAAGCGCAAGGAGTACACACTTCCCTAATACACGCAGATCAGGCACGGAGCATGCAGCAGCCCTGTAAGCATCTCACACCCACACACAGCATTTACAGTGTGGTAAGTAGAAATGCAAGCTTTCCTAACCCACATTCAGATTAAGTACAAACAGCAGAAAAACATGTTTTCCTCAGACAAAAACATGTACAGCTCATGTTGCAGCAGTTCAAGCTGAAAACCTACTCAACAGAAGCACATTGGAGGAGTAAGACGGTACAGCCCAAACATTTCAGAACCACAGCCAAATTTTCAGAATGAAACACTTTTGAGACTCTCCTAACTTTAGCAGTGAAGTTTCCATCACATTAAACAAATGCAACATGGGAAGTACTAGTGACTGACAATAAATGCACACTATAGCCAACTATTGTGGCAGCATCTCTTATACCTAGTTCTGTAGTGGCATACATAGAAAGACTCATGGTGATAGGCCCACAAGGAAGCAACCATACCCTGTAGTTACCCATGGAGGAAAGCAGTGGTGGTACTTTCGGGTAAATATAGATTTTTGGGTGGTAAGGGATTTTTTAGGGTTTAAGGAGGGTATGTGTTTTTGGTTGGCAAGGGAATTTTTAGAATTTAGGATGAGTATGGTTTTTTGGATGATTGGGGAATGTTTAGGTTTTTTGGTGTATGGGTTTTGAGTTGCAAGGGAACCTTAAGTGTTTAGGGTGTGTATGGGTTTTAGGGTGGTAAGAGATTTTTTTAAGGTTTAGGTAGGGTATGGGTTTTTGGGTGGTAAGGGAATTCTTGGGGTTTTGGGTGGGTGTGGGTTTTAGGTTGCAAGGGAATTTTTAGGGTTTAGGGTTGGTATAGGATTTTGGGTGGTAAGGTATTTTTAGGGTTTAGGGTGTGCATGAGTATTTCCATGGTAAGGTTTTTTTTAAAGGTTTAGGGTGGACATGGGTTTTGTGTGGGTATGGGTTTTTGCATGGTGATTAATCTTTTAGGCTTTAGGGTTTGTATGGGATTTTGGGTGGCAAGGGATTTTCTAGGGTGGGTGTGGGTTTTTGGGTGGGAAGGGAATTTTTAGGGTGTGGAGTGGGTATGCGTTTTTGGTTGGCAAGTGAATTTTTAGAGTTTAAGATGGGTGTAGGTTTTTAAGTGGTACAGAATTGTTTAGGGTGGGTGTGGGTTTTTGGGTGTTAATGAATTACCTAGGGTTTATTGTTTGTATTGGTTTTTTGGGTGGCGAGGGATTTTTTAGGCTGGGTATGGTTTTTTAGGTGGCAAGGGAATATTTAGGGTTTAGGGTGGGTATAGGTTATTGGTTGGTAAGGGATTTATTTAGGGTTTACGGTGGGTATGGATTTTTGGTTGGCAATGGAATTTTCAGCATTTAGGATGGGTGTGGGCTTTTGGGTGGCAAGGGCGTTTTTAAGGTTTAAGGTGGGTTTGAGTTTTTGGGTGATGAGGAATTTTTAGGGTTTAGGGTGATTATGGGTTTTTTGGTTGTAAGGTTTGCCTTGGTGTGTGGGGTAGATATGTTTTTTTGGGTGACAAGGGAATTTTTAGGGTTTAGGGTAGGTATGGGTTTTTGGCTGGCAAGGTATTTTTTAGGTTTTAGCGTGAGTATAGGTTTTTAGGCAAAAAGTGCTATTTTTAAGGCTTACTGTGGGTGTGGATTTTTGGGGGCAAGGGAAATGTTATGGTTTCAGGTAGGTATGGGTGTTCGGGTGATCGGGGAATTTTTAGCATTTAGGGTGGGTATCGATTTTTAGATGGTAAGGGATGTTTTAGGGTTTAGGCTGGGTATGGGTTTTTGGGTGGCAAGGGAATTTTTTATTGTTTAGGGTGGGTGTAAGATTTTTGGTGCAAAGGATTTTGTAGATTTTATTGGGTGTATGGGGTTTTGGGTCGCAACACATTTTTAAGGTTTAGGTTTGGTGTCAGTTTTTGGGTGCAAAGGGATTTTTTAGGGTTTGGGTTTTGGGTGGCAAGGGAACATATAGAGTTTAGGGCTGATATGGGTTTTTTGGGTGGTAAAAAATAATTTAGGGTTTAGTGTTTGCATGGGTTTTGGGGGCAAGGGATTTTTGATGGTGGGTATGGGGTTTTGGGTGGCAAGTTACATTTTTGGGTTTAAGGTAGGGGTAGGTTTTTGAGAGGAAAGGGATTTTTAGAGTTTCGGGTAGGTATGGATTTGAAGGGAATTTTTAAGGTTTAGGGTGGTTGTGGGTTTATGGGGGCAAGGGAAATATTATGGTTTAGGATGGGTATGAGTTTTTGGGTGATAATGAATCTTTAGGGTTTAGGGTGGGTATGAGTTTTTGGACGATAATGAATCTTTAGGGTTGAGGGTGGTTATGGGTTTTTGGGTGCCAAGTGAATATTGAGGGTTTAGGGTGGGCGTGGGATTTTGGTTGGCAAGGTATTTTTTATGGTTCATGGTGAGTATATGTTTTTAGGAGGTAAGGGCTTTTTTAGTGTTTAGGGTGGGTATGGGTTTTTGGGCTGCAGGGGAATTTTTAGGGTTATGGTGGGTATGGGTTTTTGGGTTGTAAGGGATTTCTTAGGGTTTAGGGTGGGAATGGTTTTTTTTGGGTGGCAATGGCATTTTTAGGATTTTGGGCAGGAAAGGGTTTTAGGTGGCAAGGGAATTTTGCAGAGTTTATGGTGGGTATAGATTTTTGGGTGGCAAATTCATTTTTAGGGTTTTGGATGGGTATGGATTTTTGGGTGATTGGGGACTTTAAGGTTTAGAGTGGGTATGGGTTTTTGGTTGGTAATGAATCATCTAGGGCAGCGTTTCCCAAACTGTGGTCCTCGGACCCCCAGGGGTCCGTGACACATTCCCAGGGGGTCCGCCAGACTTGAGTGCCTTCCGTCAGCTTTACTGAAATGACCATGCGCTACAAGCCCTGATAATGAGATCTCAGGGGCGGCGGGATCACAATAAAATCACCACAATTAAATCGGGCTAATCACCAGTCAGCTTTAGGTGCAAGGTGAAGGGTAATTGGCTTGTTTTATTTTTTGATTATTCGTGCTGGCACAGCAGTGCCTGTTCCCTTGCATTTGCGGCCAGCCTCAGAGCATTTTGCCGCCCAATGTCGTGTCTCCACTTTCTGCCCTGAATACAGAGTACTGCTGTGGCTCTTGTTTCAATGCTAAACAGCTTTCCGGCACCTCAGGCCAGCAGGAGGGCACTAAGTTCACCCGATGGAAAGCACAGATAAGCATGTGAGTGTTTTAATTTACGGCTATACAACCGTAGACCAGGGGAATTCGCAAAAGCCTTTTGATGATTCTTCTCGTGTGTGACGAGTGATCAGCTTGTTGTGTGCTGGTGGCAGTGACATCATGGTTATTCCTGCTGTTAGGGTTGCTTTCGTTAAAAGTGTGGCTGCAAGTGTAGTCCAAATTATTGAATTTATTTTAACTTGGTTTATTCATGTCACATTATGCAATCAATGCGTGTAATGATTTAATCCTTATTCTGAAAACTGTATTTGCCCGACTCAGGTGCACCGTGATTGTCATCACATCATAAACTAAAATACTCCACCCCCCCCAAGAGACACAACCATGCCTTGATGAAATATGCATATGTTAAAAGCGCACACACACATTTAAAAAGTGTTTCCTTTTATTTATGTTATCAGCCTCATGGAAGTGAAAGAGAACAGCGCTATAAAAATCCATGTTGCTTTTTCTAGAAGTGTGTCTGAATTCAGGGTCTTGTTGATCTACCTCCTGCTCCGCTCGCCCTACTGCTGAATAAATGAAATCCATGACTTTAAAGGGGCTGCAGACATTTTTTTATTTTGCTCGCTAAGGGTGACTCAGTCACTGAGGTAGATTTGCCATTCCTGAATAATTGTCATTCATAGCTCATGAAATAAAAATATGTATGCTGCTCCTTGAATAGGTAGGAACCCAAGGCATGATACTAATGCCAAGTGCTTGGCCTGCCAGGAATGAATGTAAGTGCCTAATGTTACGACTGAAGAACTGTCATCTGGTTTACTAATCTGTATTACTTGCATTATTTTAATTTACGGGTGCACAAATGCACTTAAAATAACTGAATATGCTGCACTACACAGGACCGTTGTCTGATCTCAAGAAGAAGAAAGTGCTTCATTTCGGATGTTGTTTCTCACCTAAGGACGTGAGCAAGAACATGGTGCATCATGGCTGAATTTTGTTCTTTTTGGGTCTATGGCTGCTGCAGGGGAAAGGCACATGTTCAGAGTGTCAGTTACCGTTACTTGGCAGGGGGAGAGGGGGGGGAGATGCAACCAGGATCAACAGTAGGGTTTTCATGCTGCTGTCCGTTTGCTCACTTTCCATAAACCCTTGAAGTATATGTGCTGTCGAGCTTTTATAGTTGGACATATCAAGCTATTATTTGTAGCCTTTGTGGTTTGTTGGCAGGGGACAAAGGCAGTGGACTTCTTAACAGGAGAGGGTTGTATCAGGTGCCATGCGATGGCTCTCTGAAATATGACTTCAATGCAGTGTTCACCCTTTGATGGTAAACTGTTGCACTGCTGTGGCTAAAGATTATGTCTAACAGGTGTTTATGGTAATTACTGTGATAGAGGCTAAATGAATGTCAAAGTGTTGCTGTCTGAAAATTATGTTGTGTTTTAAGAAGCTCTTGTTTCGTAAATTGGAATACTTATATATTATAAATATGTATTCCCAGTATGGTAGCAAAACTTGATAAAATGGTGCCAATAATGAAGTCTTGTCATCCCTAGGGCTTTGTTGAATTGCATATAATCGGAATAGCTTTTTTCCATTTCATCATGACCTCGCTCAAACAATATTCCTGCTGTGCAGTTACCATCCTGCCGTCTATTACACTCCCATGACAAACTCCTTGAATTTGCTCTATATACACTGGACTTATCGCTTTGTGCACTTGACTACCTTGTTAGAATTAATATTTATATTACATACTTTTTCACATTCTGCCTATTTATATGTTGTGTTGTGGAGTATGACTTCATGCTAAAATTCTTCATAAACGTATAATATTTGTAACACTCCTTAAACAGTGAATAGAGTAACATCAGCTAATAATGCAAAGTCATTCAACCAGTTTATGCAAGGAGGGTTCACCCCCCCCTAGGCTCTGAAACGAGAATGTAGAGGTGCTGCTATGACTGAGGGAAAGACAACAATTGATGGACAGAATGCAGAACAATGTCATACATTCACCCCAGTACAGAGATCTGGGCCTAAATCCATCGTTTTTTGCTCACCATGCCAATCCAGTTTGGACCCGGCCATATGCAAATCAGTCTTGACCCTACGCCCAATGGGAACAGTAAAGTCCGAACTGCCAGGCCAGGTCCCTCCTGGACTGGAAATGAGCATCCTAGGACCAGTTTTGGACTTTCAACCCTCATCAGCCAAGATAGCTTGAATCTAGTGGCATGGAGAACACGGGACTCACGTTTGGGCATACCCGTCCCACTCGGGGTGACAAATGCAAAACAAGCATTAGAAATGCAATAGGTCTCGCAGCATTAGAGTTAGTGCTTTTAGAATTGTTTATGGGTTTTTTTGTAAATCTTTAGCATGAGGTTGAGGGTGAGTGAGGGTGAGTGAGGGTGAGGGGTTGAGGGTGAGTGAGGGTGAGGCTGAGGGTGAGTGAGGGTGAGTGTGAGTGAGGGTGGGTGAGTGTGGGTGAGTGTGGGTGAGGGTGAGGGATTGAGGGTGAGGGGTTGAGGGTGAGTGAGGGTGAGGGGTTGAGGGTGAGTGAGGGTGAGGGGTTGAGGGTGAATGAGGGTGAGGGAGGGTGAGGGGTTGAGGGTGAGGGGTTGAGGGTGAGTGGGGATGAGTGAGGGTGAGGGGTTGAGGGTGAGTGAGGGTGAAGGTGAGTGAGGGTGAGGGTGAGTGAGGGTGGGTGAGTGAGGGTGAGTGTGGGTGAGTGAGGGTGAGGGATTGAGGGTGAGGGGTTGAGGGTGGGTGAGGGGTTGAGGGTGAGTGAGGGGTTGAGGGTGAGGGTGAGTGAGGGTGAGGGGTTGAGGGTGAGTGGGGGTGAGTGAGGGTGAGGGGTTGAGGGTGAGTGAGGGTGAGGGGTTGAGGGTGAGTGAGGATGAGGGGTTGAGGGTGAGTGAGGATGAGGGGTTGAGGGTGAGTGAGGGTGAGGGGTTGAGGGTGAGTGAGGGTGAGGGGTTGAGGGTGAATGAGGGTGAGGGAGGGTGAGGGGTTGAGGGGTTGAGGGTGAGTGGGGGTGAGTGAGGGTGAGGGGTTGAAGGTGAGTAAGGGTGAAGGTGAGTGAGGGTGAAGGTGAGTGAGGGTGAAGGTGAGTGTGGGTGGGTGTGGGTGAGTGTGGGTGAGTGTGGGTGGGTGTGGGTGAGTGTGGGTGGGTGTGGGTGAGTGAGGGTGAGGGATTGAGGGTGAGGGATTGAGGGTGAGGGATTGAGGGTGAGGGATTGAGGGTGAGGGTTTGAGGGTGAGGGATTAAGGGTAAGGGATTGAGGGTGAGGGATTGAGGGTGGGTGAGGGGTTGAGGGTGAGTGAGGGTGAGTGAGGGTGAGGGGTTGAGGGTGAGGGGGTAGGTATTTTGGGATGCGAGGTGACACCGCCACGAGACCTTGTCATAAATGCATAAAAACATATCCCTATAAAAAGAAAACAAAACACGAGATAAACAACATCCCTTAAGGAAAGTTACGTGCTGTGAGCCGCGGGGAGGGCTGTCGGAAACACCTACGGAACTGACATTTTAGAAACGCGTGGGCTGCAGGAAGGTCCCCCGACACCTTGCAGAACAGAGCCTGCTTGTGATTGTGAACAGTGTGTGGTCGAATCTGCCCTCCAGCGGAAGGAACGCATCACATTGTAAATGCACGCAGCAGGGGGCGTCATGATTACCAGAGTGGGCACAAGTTGGTTGTGGGGGTCGAGTGCGGGGGGATGGCGGTTGGGCGGTACGGATAGAGGACTGGCATTTCTCATAGGGCTGCAGTGGGTCGGAAGGAAATGGAGGGGGGGGGGTGCTGGCCCAGTGGTTAGTGGAGTTGGGAGTGTGCCGTGGGACGGTGGGGGCTTGCAGTGGGTGTTTGGCGCCCCCTCCCCCTGGGTGGGGGAAGGATGGGTTTGGACCGGCAAAGCGGGCCCTAGTGTGCTAATTGCTGCGGTGTTGACGGTGCAAGTAATACCTGGAAAGACAGCCCCTGCTGCTCCCCTCCGGTGCGAGAAAGGCTGAGCAGACGGTCTGTATCCCAACTTGAAAGAAAGCGAGCCCCAGTCTGCGTTCCCGCCCAAAGTCATTGAACACGAGGAGAGTGGGAGGGTGTAAAGGACTTTACAGGAGACGCCGGAAAGTTGCCTGGAGGCTGCGGCTGCCCTTGATTCTAAGTCACTCACATGCGCTTGCACCACCCTGTTGTCCTTATGCTCTCCGCATGCCAGTCAGCCCAAATGCCACCAGTCATGCGCTCCACCATTTCTTCATCATGCTGGCTGGAGAGGAACGTTAGAGCTGTAGGTTGACTTGCGCCCGATCGGCTGGCAAATTTCGGACCACGGGAGATTTTGACGGCGCCTGCCTTTTGTCAAGGGCAGTTGAGTTTGGGGGGGGGGGGGGGGGTTATTGGTGTCCTTTGGGTTAATCTAGTTGCGGGGGCAGGAGACCAGTCTCCCGCCAGCGATACTTTGTAGGCCGGGTTCAAAACTGGTGTGGCAGAGGGGCGTGTCTTGGGGATTTCTCGGCAGGCGGTGTGCAGAGCATGAAGCATCGCAAGTTATGCCAGGATCGGAGCCCGCGGGGTGCCAGGTGGCTGTGCTCTGGGGTGGGGGGGGGGTGGGGGATACGGGCTTCGTTCCCGACCGTGCAGGCATGGCATGTATGAGGCCCGTCCCCCACACCCGAGCAGGGCTTCGTCATAAACAAACGTGCAACTTTAGCCCACGCAGCTTGTTTGTTTTACGTTCACACAAATGCAAAGCATGACTTTGTCCTAAAAATTAATAAGAGATATAATCGCAAACCAAATTTCTAGCCAATTGCATAATGTCTTGTGATTTTGAACAATATTCACAAAATTTTATGAGAAAATCCTGTGATTCGACTGCTGGGAGGCAAGTTCTATTTCGACAATCCATTCCATAAAGTGTGACAGTCCATCTGGGCCATTTAATGCCATATTTCTCCCAAGCGAACGTACCTGAATCGAGATGAAGATTGTCACCACTTCTGCCACCAACATGAAGTCAGACTCCCCAAGAAACAGGAAGAAGAAAGTAGTCGCAAACGTGATTCTGATGATCCATTAGAAAAGGCTTGTAGTAGGAGCAATGAGGGGGAGGAGAAATGCGCTGGGGTCAGGCGGGGGAGGGCGGGTTTGGAATGACGAGCTCGCGAGGCGGTGTTGGCGGGGAGGGGGCGGAGCGGGGGAGAGGGTGTGGATACTTTGTAGGCCGGGTTCAAAACTGGTGTGGCAGAGGGGCGTGTCTTGGGGATTTCTCGGCAGGCGGTGTGCAGAGCATGAAGCATCGCAAGTTATGCCAGGATCGGAGCCCGCGGGGTGCCAGGTGGCTGTGCTCTGGGGTGGGGTGGGGTGGGGGGGGGGGGGGGGGATACGGGCTTCGTTCCCGACCGTGCAGGCATGGCATGTATGAGGCCCGTCCCCCACACCCGAGCAGGGCTTCGTCATAAACAAACGTGCAACTTTAGCCCACGCAGCTTGTTTGTTTTACGTTCACACAAATGCAAAGCATGACTTTGTCCTAAAAATTAATAAGAGATATAATCGCAAACCAAATTTCTAGCCAATTGCATAATGTCTTGTGATTTTGAACAATATTCACAAAATTTTATGAGAAAATTCTGTGATTCGACTGCTGGGAGGCAAGTTCTATTTCGACTATCCATTCCATAAAGTGTGACAGTCCATCTGGGCCATTTAATGCCATATTTCTCCCAAGCGAACGTACCTGAATCGAGATGAAGATTGTCACCACTTCTGCCACCAACATGAAGTCAGACTCCCCAAGAAACAGGAAGAAGAAAGTAGTCGCAAACGTGATTCTGATGATCCATTAGAAAAGGCTTGTAGTAGGAGCAATGAGGGGGAGGAGAAATGCGCTGGGGTCAGGCGGGGGAGGGCGGGTTTGGAATGACGAGCTCGCGAGGCGGTGTTGGCGGGGAGGGGGCGGAGCGGGAGAGAGGGTGTGTGTGAAACGAGACGGAGGGGAGAGAGGGGAGGGGGAGGAGAAATGCGGCAGGCAGGCAGGGGAGGAGAGGAGGGGGGAGGAGAAATGCGACACGGCGGGAAGGGGAGGGGGCGGAACGGGGGCGGAGAGGGGAGAGAGAGAGTAGGCAAGGGTAAACAAACACGGACGTGCACGCGCCCGTGACTTTTAAGGTCAATGCGCATGCGCATAAGCTTAATGCGCATGCGCATTGACCTTAAAAGTCACGGGCACTGCAAGGAATCGCCACGATTCCTTGCAGTTAGATAAAGAGTGGATGAGCCCCTATAGTCTCGCTTGCTCGATGCGCATGCGCATCGACAGGCGAGACCTAAACAACAGTTGATGGACAGAATGCAGAACAAGGTCATACATTCGCCCCAGTACGGAGATCTGGGCCTAAATCCATCGTTTTTCAGTTCACCATGCCATCTATGTATGTGAAAAAGCTTTTTCAGATGTTATGTATCTAAAAAATAAATACAGAAACCGTTTGAAAAATGTATAATCAGACCTGAGGATTCAACTTCCCGAAATAAAGCCAAACACTGAAAAGTTAGTCGCTGAGATGCAGCACCATCCTTCCCATTGAAATGTTTTGATTTTTGCCATTTTTTTAATACAATAATAAAAGCTTCAGTAATATGAGTATTTGCTTGGTGTGTACTTGTTTGCGTATTTTTTGCAAATTACTGTTGTAATTTCCGAAATTTATTTTATAACATGCAAATTGCTTCGGGGTCCCCGCCATCCAGTAGTGATTCAGTGGGGGTCCTCAGCAGTCAAAAGTTTGGGAACCACTGATCTAGGGTTTAGTGTTTGTATGGGTTTTTGGGTGGCAAGGGATTTGCTAGTGTTTAGGATGGGTGTGTGATTTTTGGTGGCAAGGGATTTTCTAGGGCTCAGGGTGGGTGTGTCCTTGTGGGTTTTTGGTTGGTAGGGGATTTTTTAGTTTTTAGGGTGGGTAGGGGTTTTGGGTGGCAAGGGAACCTTTAGGCTTTAGTGTGTGTTTTTTTTGGGTTGTAATGATTTTTTTTAGGGTTTATAGTTTGTATGGGTTTTTCGGTGGGTATGAGTTTTTGGGTGGCAAGGGAATTTTTAGGGTTTAGCGTGGGTGTGGGTATATTTATGTGGTAAGTTTTGTTTAGGGTAGTTACGGGTTTTTAGGTGGCAAGGGAACATTTTGTGTTTAGGGTGAGTATGGGGTTGTTGGGTGGCAAGGGAATTTTTAGGGATTACAGTCAGTGTAGTTTTTCGGTTGGTAAGGGATTTATTTAGGGTTTAAGGTGGGTATGGGTTTTTGGGTGGCAATGGAATTTTTAGCATTTAGGATGGGTGTGGGTTTTTGGGTGGCAAGGGAATTTTTAAGGTTAGGGTGGGCATGAGTTTTTGGGTGATAAGAGCTGTTTTAAGGTTTAGGGTGGGCTGGATTTTTTTGGGGAAAGGGAAATGTTATGGTTTCTGGTGGGTATGGGTGTTTGGGTGATAGGGGAATTTTTAGCGTTTAGGGTGGGTATGGATTTTTGAGTGGTAAGGCTTTTTTAGGGTTTACGCTGGGCTTGGGTTTTGGGTGGTAAGGGAACATCTAGGGTTTAGAGCTGAAATGGGTTTTTTTGGGTGGTAATGAATAATTCAGGTTTTAGTGTTTGGATGGGTTTTTGGGACTCAAGGGATTTTTTTATGGTGGGTATGGGTTTTTGGGTGGCAAGTGAATTATTGGTGGTTAGGGTGGGTGTGGTTTTTGAGTGGTAAGGGATTGTTAGCGTTATGGGTGGGTATGGGTTTTGTGGGTTTGATGGGGATTTTTAGCGTTTAGGATGGGTTTAAGATTTTGGTGGCAAGGGATTTTGTAGGGTTTAAGTTAAGTATGGGTTTCGTGTCACAAGGGAATTTTTAAGGTTTATTGTGGGTGTGGGATTTTGGGGGCAAGGGACATTTTATGGTTTAGGGTGGGTATGAGTTTTTGGGTGATAATGGATTTTTTGGGTTTAAGGCGGTTATGGGTTTTTGGATTCTAAGTTGTGCCTTAGGGTTGATGATGGGTTTGGGGTTTTTTGGTGCCAAGGGAATATTGGGGGTTTAGGATGGGTATGGGATTTTAGGTGGCAAGGTATTTTTTTATGGTTTAGGGTGAGTATAGGTTTTTGGGTAGCAAGGTATATTTTATGGTTTATAGTGAATATAGGTTT
The DNA here is from genome assembly GCF_964263255.1 of Lissotriton vulgaris. Lineage (NCBI taxonomy): Eukaryota > Metazoa > Chordata > Amphibia > Caudata > Salamandridae > Lissotriton > Lissotriton vulgaris. The sequence goes on along the minus strand of NC_141691.1, from coordinate 1,018,893,016 downwards.
TTGTGTGACAAAGGATTTTTCAGGGTTAGGGTGGGTATGAGTTTTTGGATCGTAAGGGATTTCTTAGGGCTTAGAGTGGGTATGGGTTTTTTGCGTGGCAAGGGAATATTAAGGGGCTCATTATGATAACGGGCGGATCGCCACTGCCAGAATGGCGGTGGGGATCCACCTGCCAAAAACCACCACCCCCCTCTAACTTCCCCCGCCACATTACCATGTCAGGGGGACCCCAGCGAACGGGAATACTGTCCGCCGGTTTTCCTTAGGTAGGCAATCCACCCAATTGCCTACAGGGTGGAAAAGCAGTTTATATGGTGGCAGTGTCTGGTAGACACCGTCATCCATATTTGTAAGCAGGCTGGGATGTGCCTTTCCGTGGCGGCAACGCCACCAAGGAAAGGCAGGCAGTTTTTAACATTGGGGGCCCGTAGCGGGCAGGCAAGCTAGTGATAAATCCTGCTTATTGGTGAAAACAGAGTTAGAAAAAACACTTTTAGAAGTGGGTATTTCTGTGTGCTTATGAGTTTTTGCGCCTGCCTGATGTGTATTGACCATTTGGTTTTGACTGACAGAGAAGGGATGTGCATTCACTCTAGTCCCCGGGGTAGTTGAGGTGTGTCCTGCCCTGCGTGGGTGACTCAGTGCTAGGCCGAATAGACCTTTCCTGAATTTAGAGTGGCAGGGGGAGTTTTCCTTGCACCTGAATAGGCCTGGTCTTCATTTGGTGTGGTGGGAGGAGTTGCACATGCACCTGAATAGGTCTGTGCCTACCTTCCACAATAATGGCTCCACCCCCTGTGGTGTGTCTGGGGCCAAGGCTTTCAATATGAACGGCAATGTTGTGCACTTCTAATATGTGGTTGAAGTTCCCTCATAACAAAGACTTTGGCACTATAAATACAGGGGCTATGACCCCATGAAAATAAAAAGACACTATGTGGGGCACATACCCAATGACTGCTGTGTTCCAGGAGGAACCGCCGTTTGTGAATACCTTGTTGTGAAACTAACCTGCTGCCTGCTGGGTGGCTGAAGTGACTGCCTCTCTGCTAAGGGACCTTCCATGCTAGCCAGCCTGTGCATAGCACGTGGTAAGCATTTTCAATTCTGTTGCCCAAGGAGTTGGCTGTGCTAACCCCATACAGGAGCGCTTTTACCCTGCAGCATGGGCAGCACAGCTCCCTCATCTAGGGCCTGAACATTGAGAAGGAGGAGGTGAACGGAACAAAACGCCCTCCCTCTCGTATTGCTTGCCTTTGTTTATGTGGGCCAGCAGCCGGGGCTCTGCTACATGGCTGCGAGGCCATACCCAAGCAGCAAGGAATATCAGCCCGGGAGTTCCCTTGGATGTCAGAAGATGTGGCCCAGCCGCACCCGGAAGTGACCAGAGCCTCACGTGTCCATTCAGATGCTTCCACACGCAGCCGATGTGAGACTCTAGGTGGCGGACGTGAGCCCCTGGGAGCGGGCATTGCTAAGGAAGGCAAGAGCCTCCCAGCTGCACCAGGCCGCTTGCAGCGAAACATGAAGAGATTCGTACCCATGCCACACTACGGAGCTGTACCGGAGGCATTTGGCTCCCCTTGGCTTCTGGCCCCGTTGTTGTGAATAGTGGGGGCAGGTGGACCCATCACGCTAGATAGTGCGAGCACCCAGGGATAGTGTGCTCGCACCAACAAACAGACCTCCCACTGGGCTGATCTCCAGGAATAAGATCCTTTGGTGTTTCCTTACCCCGCAGATCACCCCTGGACTTTCGTCATTCCCCTGCTTCCATGGAAACCAGTAGTGTTTCCTTGCAGAGAGTGCATGCCAGTGGCCCTATCACACTGGTGAGCACAAGCACCCTTAGACCATGTTCTCTCCCCGTCGTGCAGGCAGGAGATCTTTTGGCGTTTTCTTGCTCCATAGGGCGTCTCTGTAATTCCTGGCATTTTCTCTGTTTCCACGGGAACCAGAGGAGCATTTTCATGTAGAAGGAGGCAGGGGGATGTAGAGGGGTTGTAGTTGGGTATTAACAAAGCTGGAAGCAACTATCTTAAAAGATTGCCCTGTCAGACTGGTGACACCGGCTCAAGCGGAAACATGTTCTATCTCTGTGAGGACCTAGCACCCCTATAATCACACACTATCTCTGTGGGGACTTGAACAAGTCTATAATCACACACTAGCTCAGTGGGGTCATGGATATCGAAATAATCAAACACTACCTTTGTGGGGAATTGAATCAGACTGTCATCACACACAATTTCTGCGGGGACTGTGGTAACGCTTTAATCACACACCAACTCTGTGAGGACCTGTATATTTCTATAATTACACACTATCACTGTGGGGAGCTTGACATCTCTATAATCACACACTATCTCTGTGGGGACCTAGAACCCCTATAATCACACACTATCTCTGTGGGGACCTGCCATCCCCATAAACACACACTATCTCTGTGGGGACCTGGGCATCAATATAACCAATCAAACGCTATCTTTGAGTAATTGAACATAACTATCATCACACATATCTTTATGGGGATCTGCCATCCCTATAAACAAACAGTATTTCTATGGGGACCTGCCATCCCCATAAACAGACACTATCTCTGTGGGGACCTGCCATCCATATAAACACACACTATCTCTGTGGGGACCCGGTTTCCCTGTAGTCACACACTATCTCTGTGAGGACCTGGGCATCCCTATAATCACACACTATCTCTGTGGGGACCTGGGCATCCTTATAATCACACACTATCTCTGTGGGGACCTGGACATCACTATAATCAATCAAGCGCTATCTTTTAGTAATTGAACATGAATTTCATCACACATATCTCCATGGGGACCTGGCATGTCTATAATTACACTATCTCTGTGGGTACGGGGGTTCATATACTTTAACTTTGTGGGACTTGAATATGACTGTCATCACATACTATCTCTTCAGGGACATCAACATGTATATCATAACAGACTGACTTTAGAGGGACTGGAACTTTACATGCATCACACACTTTCTCTATAGGTCAATAATCACCATCTTAGTGGGCCTCCCTAATCATGCACTATCGCTTTGGGGACCTAAGCTTCAGTATAATCACAACATATCTCAACATCACGTGAACATGACTGTAACTACACACTACCTGAGCAGGCACCTAGGCATCATTATAATCACATACTACCTCTGCAGAAGCCTCGGCATGACTGTTATAACAGCAAGCACCTCAGCATCATTGTTATAACACTCTCTATGTGGGGACCTGAACATTACTGTAATCACATACTATCTCTGCCGAGATGTAACATAACAATAATCACACACTATCTCTGCGGGGACTTGAACATGAATATAATCACACATTTTGTCAACGGGGTCTTGAGAGTGACTATAATTAAGCGCTATACGAATTCTGAATGAATGTCAGAATGACTCATCGTACACTTTCTCTACAACACTTGAACAACACTATCATAATAATCTCTATGTGGGACTTTAATATGGTTATAATCACACACTATATCTGTGGGGGTCCGGGCATTCCTATAGTAACACACGATCTCAGTGGGGACTGGAACATGACTATTATCACACACTATCTCTGCGGGGACTTGAACATTACTATGACCACACACTATCTCTGTGGGGACTTGAACATTACTATGATCACACACTATCTCTGTGGGGACTTGAACATTACTATGATCACACACTATCTCTGTGGGGACTTGAACGTGAATATGATCACACTATCTCTGTGGGGACTTGAACATTACTATGATCACACACTATCTATGTGGGGACTTGAACGTGAATATGATCACACACTATCTCTGTGGGGACTTGAACATGGCTATAATACCACACTATCTCTATGGAGACCTGGGCCTTCCTATAATCACAAACTATCTCTGTGAGACGTGTGCATTACTGTAATAGTGTTATTTCTGCATGAACTGCAGCATGACTATCATCGTACACCAAAACCACAATATCTGTAGGGACTCGGGCATCAATCTAATCATGCAATATCTCTGTGGGGGCTTGAAAATTATCATCATCATACACTTACTCTGTCAGCTCTAGAATATTATTATAATATCATGCCATCTCTTTGGGGACTATTAATGCACAGCCATACGTAGATGGTGCCAATTGGTGAGGTTGATGAAAAACAACTAGGTGGTCAGATGGCAACTTGGTTTTGCCATCTGACCCCATTGCAGGATCTTAAGCCTCTAAATTAATTTAACTATGTGTTGTTTTCATATTCCTTAATGTTTGTGTGCACTCAGTAATAGGCTAAACATCCATGAATCCCTGTCCATGCACTGTATATATAAGATCATTTTCTACTGTAAAATGCATTATTAGACAAATCTCTGTTCTAGGTGCACCTAGGACATAGTGACCTATTCAAATTTGACTAAAGTATCATGTTGTGTATGTATGGCACTGAAAAATAGCATTTATCTATTAGATAATGAGTGTATTCAATCAGAAATTAGAATTATTGAGTAGGTCCCCACAAGGATGGTAACACATGTCCAAGTCCCCACAATGATGGTTCTGTGCGCGTGACTAAATAACAACATATTTGTAAAATTGAAGCAGGATCCTGTATTATGAATTTTTTCTTAACATTTTTCTGTTATTGGTATATTTTTAAAACATTGGGAAGGGTTAGTCCCCACAAGGCTGGTGAAATCACATAGTCCCCACAAGGATGGTAACACGTGTAGTTGTGCGCACACTTGTGTGTGAGACTGACTTTTAAATTATGTTTAAAAAACCCATGTTCAATAAGAAGGAAGCTTTTGCATTGTTATTACACCAAACTTAATTTTAAGGTTGAATACCGTCCAACTGAGTCCATTTGTTTGATTTGGTGTACATCTGTTCATTACTTTTTAAAGATAATTTACAATGAACAATACAAATATATGTTGTTAGTTGTGTTTGTGAACCAGGTCCCAAACTAAAGATTGAATCTATACTTCTATATAATGTAGTTGACATGTCCTACTTACGTCGCCCATTTTAAAGTTGAAGAAATGGATCCCACACCTCAAGGAATTTGCTGTGAAGAATAAAGTTGCTGGATAATTTGGGACAAAGTGACCAGACACCAGTCGGATGAGAGACTAAGGTACAAATAGCAAAAATGGTCAAATCAAGGCACAATGTTTGTGATTCGGCTTCTCACGGACAAGGCTGCAATTTATGATTTTGGCACCAGCTCGATTCAACTTAGTGGGGAGTAGGTCATGCCCTAGGGAGAAGGTACATTTATGTTTTACTGAACAAACCCTTTAACCTCTACCTATTTAACGTGCATATCATAATTCTGTTTCACAAATACTAAAGCATTAAGCCCAAATTATATTGGAGTTGTTTATATTCAAACAAGAACATTTTTAGAAAATATTCATAAAAAAGAACTCTTTTCTAGATAACTTCTTATTAGGTGACCCTAAAAGACGACCTTCATCAGTTTGCTATCTACATTAGTGTTTCAGAGAAATTAAATATTTCACAATTACATGCAATATCTATCAATTAACCACAAAACTCAGGTTTTAATTGCAGGACTCGTACTTCCTCACAAATTATATTTTTTACAACCATTCTCTTTTCTTTGTTTCAGTGTGAGACTCTGTCTAATGGATATTCTGCTAACACACCAACTCAGTCTTTGCACCACCAAATAATTTTACAGTTAAGTCAGTTTTAAATGCAGGATGTATCACTCATGCCATCCATTGCAAAGCATATTCGACACTGGACAGCTGAAATACTAAATACTGAATAGAATATCATACAAACTATTACGGACTGATCACAATAACGCCAAATCATAGTATGATTCCAAATCCTATATCTGAAGCAAAAAGATGCTTGAATCCAAAAATGAAAAACCACAAATAAACTGTGCACCCCACAAATTTTGCCCAGATGAGTTTCACCGGGTATAAACTAGCAAATTGTTTGGTCAAATAGTGGATAAAGCAAGTTAGCATACCTCGGAATGGGGGAAAAATACTCACTTTTTTTTACCAATCCAAGGTCTTAAATTCAGAACAAGGTACAAATTGCACTCCAAGTAAATGCAACCACTAGAAAATGGATATTTACAGAGGACGTAAACTGCATCCGAGATTCTACCGAGATTGTGATGGGGGCCTAAAACAACTAAAAACAAGCAATGTACTCTTAAATATTCTGTGTCGCCAGCTCAGGCCCCGATTATGAGTGTCTGATTTTGTGCTATTAATCTCATCCATTGAAATTTCCATACCTGGGGGCTGGGAATTCACTATGTGTGAATATTAGCACCATTATCCCCTCATTGGTCCTCCTCGTCCCAGTGAATACAACATGAGGCGGTCCCTCCCACCACAGGTCTTTTAGCATGCTTTAAAATAAACAATGTCCTTCCTTCATGTCCATGACCTAACTGGACTTAATTCTCCTCCCACCTACATCCCATTCCATATTTTTTCCTGTCTTTGACAGGTGAGTTCTACGCTTATGTTGATATTAATTTGGAATGTTTTCCTTTCTTGTATGAGTGATGTGTTTTATCTAGGAACCCGATCAATATTGTGACCTTATGCCCCTATATGGCTAGAATCAATAAATATCCCTATAATGGCATAATAATCATAGCCATATTTCAGTAACTCGCCTCTGCAGCCCATGACAGAGCAGAAGCTACTTCCTTAGATTCCTAGAGAGCACACCGAGTTCTTTCGACACACCAAACCCCCAGCAACCTGGAAAAGCCCTGCTTGCTTTGTTTTGATTTGTAATAGAACTCCGGCGAGCACTGTAAGAATGACCAGTTCTTAGTGAAATCTTTATTGACGTCTTATGTCCAAACCTTACGTCAAACTCGGCACCTTTCAGGTATATATATACCAACGTTGCCTTAAGCAAACACACGGTGGTGAAATCTGGAGCAGAACAGCTGTCCCCTTGCAGAGAGCCCAGCAGACGCGAGAAGCCCACGGACGCTGCCCCTCCTCTTTGACGCGCTGAGAAAGAAGCTGTCTTTTCTCCTGCCGAGAAAATCCAGCTCCGGCATTTCCAGCCTACCCTTGCGGGTGACTGGGGTATCGGGTCCTGAGAGTGAGATACCAGACCTCCTACATTCTATTCCAAAGGTACAGTGCTGACTAAACCCTTAGAGAGAATTCTTGGATCAGACTCTTGGCAAAACCAACTTAACTTAAACTGCTACTTACTTACTCCCTCCCACGTATTAGGCTTAGGTCAGGTACACCGGGGTAGGCGTAGTTAGAAGCACCAGTTAAGGTCGTTAGCCAATGTATATATGAATGTATATATTGTATATATTTTATTCATATTAAGTATCTTATGGCTAAGAAACCATATCAATGCTTTTACAGTATTATTTCATAATACTCCTTTTACTGTCCGTAATTTACTTTATATTAAGTATTGCAATTGTGGCAATCCATTTCTCTTGCATGAGAAGGAAGACTGTTCAATAAATCATACCCTTTATTGAAAACGCCCATCTCTCTCTTCTCTGCACTCTGGTGAAACTAAGAACGCACGTCTGACTGAGTGAAATAATTGTCTATTGTTTTCCCACAACTCTAGAGATTGACTCCTATTCTGAGGGAGCAAAGTTCTCATGTTGTCATGCGGTTGTCTGAAGCTAAATCCCTTCTTGTCTGACCCAGGGAAGCTGATCACTTCCTATTCAGTCAATAAAGTTTCCAGTGACTTCTGAGCTAGCTGGCGCAAACCTAAATTAAGTCTAACATAGTCAGTAGAGACCTAGAAGACCTCAGTCCTACGTCTATACTGCTGTTTATGTTATTCCAATGCGAGGGCCTATAGGGAAAATAGGAACTACACTACATGAGCTCAGCAATCTTTGAGGTTTCTGCACCGTTGTGGTTGTTCTACCCATTCATGTATTTGGCTAGGGCAGAGAGCTTCTTTCAATATGCCTCAGCGGGCCACTTCAAGACCCCCTAGGGGTTCCCTGACCCCTGCGGTGTTCGCGAGTGCACCCATTTCCAGGGAAAGCTGCCGACCAGTTTTTCAGCAACTGCATCTTGTGTTTGGAAAGATTTGGTTGCTGGAAAGCCGGTATAAATAAGATTGAGAAGCTGGGCTCAATTTTGCTGTCTTTTAAATGGAGTCTGCTGATTCAGGGAAGAGGACTGAGAAGCTCCACAATATTGTTACAATGGAGGAGGAGGACACGCTCAAGATTTCTAAGGCAGACTTGCAGAGACTGATTAAGCAGGCAGCTGATGAAGCTGCCATTGACTTTCAGTTAAAGCGACAACCTTTGGATACTGAGGATGATATTGATGTTTCCCCCTAAGGGGAAATTTGCACAAAAGAAATTCTACGGACATGCTTCCTCACATCCGTGAGGTGCTGGAGTTCTAGACGCATTCTAATGAAAAGGATGCCATTTTTGCCCAGTACAGTGTTACCCTAGAGGAGAATTTGCCTTTCCATGACTTTCTTCAAGACATTGTCCTAAAGGAATGGAAAGGTGTGCACAAGCATAATATTCCCAGGTTCTTGAATACAAGATACTTGTTGGAGGGCTTTAGGGTGAAGTTCCCTCAAATTCTGAAGATTAATTCTACTTTGTCCTCTATGGCTTAGTAATGTTCTTTATCTTCAGAGGATTCCACTTTGTTTGATCCTATTGACAGGACGGTTGAGTCTTCTATGTAGCATTCTTATGCTGCTTTCAATTTTGGACTTGTGCTAGTTTGTATGCAGCGTGTGCATCCCAGATCCTTCTTAGGGATTTCCAGTGTCTGTTTCATTGTCTCCATAGGAATGCTGATCTGAATGCGCTGGTGGCCCAGAAGGAGGTTCTTTCTCAATTTCCTTTGGATGTTACTTTTGATACTTTGTGGGCTTCGGCAGATGGGCTGCTATATCAGGGAGACGTACACTTTGGATAAAACTATGGAAGTTGGAGTCCTCTCATCAGTCTTTGGTGTAGAAGTTTCCATTCCCGTGTACAAAACTATTCAGAGTAACTCAACGTTATGGTTGCAAAGTACACAGAAGATAACAAGATTTTTAGACCTTTCAATGCATACCAAGGGAAGAAGTCTTTTGTACAAACACAGGCTCAGGAGAGGCCTGAAGTTTGGTGTCCTTTTCCCTTTTGCGGCCAGGTTTATGGTCGGAGTGTCAATTTTGCCGATAAAACCCGACCTCAGAGACAGTCAAACAGAGATTTTGTGCACAAGTGTGTATGTGGCAGTAGGTACCAAGTTGACCCATTTCCTTCCACAAAGGAGGGCTTGGTTAACGGATCAATGGGGGCTTTCAATTATTCAGGAGAGCTACAGGATTCCTCTTCGAGAACTCCCTCCTCTTTCTCAGTTCTGTTCTACACCTCTGTCTAGTGACACTGTGAAAATTGTTGCTATGCTGTTAGGCATAGAAAAGCTGCTGAAAATGAACGTGATTATTCCTTTCCCTACTCGCCAGTTGCAAGAAGGTTTCTACTCCACCCTTTTTCTGGAGCCAAAGTCTGTTGGATCTTTTCAGCCCATTCTCATTTTGAAGCTGTTGAACAAGTGGGTTGTGTTGGACCACTACAGAATGGTCTCTTTGTCATTGATAATTCCTTTGGTTCAGATAGGAGATTATCCGGCAGATCTAGATTTAGAACATGCGCTCTTCCAAGTGCCCATTCATCCAGCTAGCCAACCTTTTCTCCAGTTCTCTGTGCAGGAACAACATTTCCAGTGTTGAGCTCTGTCTTTCAGATAGTCGAGGACCTTCATGAAGATATTTGCTCCTGATTGAGCTCCGTCACAACTTCTTTGATTTTCTGTCTACCCCTACCTGGACGACTGGTTAATCTGTGCTTCTTCCCTTTCAAAGGATCAAGAGGCAGTCCTGGCATACATGGAGCTCTTCCACATGATAGCCTTGAAGTTGAACTTCCAAAAGTCGCATTTGGCCCTCGTCCAATTCATCCAGTTAATTGGGTGATCATTGATACCCAGAGAGGGTCTGTGTTTCTCCCTTCAGAACGGATTGTGTCCCTGCAGCAGCATCTTCGGACACTGTTCTCCCATCCGTCTGCACCTGTCAGGTCATGGTTGAGAGTACAGGTCCCTTCCTGCAAAGAAGCGCTGTTCCTGTGTTGTTGCTGTCTGGCCACTTCGCCATGCCTCGCGGCCCCCGCTTCGCGGGTGCCGCTCGTAGGCTTAGACTCTCTCTGGGGAACATCCTTTCTGCCTCCCTTCACGTGCTTTGAGCACCAACGCGCCCCTTGCAAGCTGTCATCTGGTCAACAGGGGTAGAGGCAGGACTGCGAGGACCAGCATTCCTAGCGGCGTGGATCGGCCGCAGCTGGTCCTCTTCCCGCCCCTCCTCCTCCTCTTTAAAATCTGTGTGGAGTGAGTGAGCCTTGGGACCCTTCCTGCAAAGAAGCGCTGTTCCTGTGTTGTTGCTGTCTGGCCACTTCGCCACGCCTCGCAGGCCCCCGCTTCGCGGGTGCCGCTCGTAGGCTTAGACTCTCTCTGGGGAACATCCTTTCTGCCTCCCTTCACGTGCTTTGAGCACCAACGCGCCCCTTGCAAGCTGTCATCTGGTCAACAGGGGTAGAGGCAGGACTGCGAGGACCAGCATTCCTAGCGGCGTGGATCGGCCGCAGCTGGTCCTCTTCCCGCCCCCTCCTCCTCCTCTTTAAAATCTGTGTGGAGTGAGTGAGCCTTGGGACCCTTCCTGCAAAGAAGCGCTGTTCCTGTGTTGTTGCTGTCTGGCCACTTCGCCACGCCTCGCGGCCCCCGCTTCGCGGGTGCCGCTCGTAGGCTTAGACTCTCTCTGGGGAACATCCTTTCTGCCTCCCTTCACGTGCTTTGAGCACCAACGCGCCCCTTGCAAGCTGTCATCTGGTCAACAGGGGTAGAGGCAGGACTGCGAGGACCAGCATTCCTAGCGGCGTGGATCGGCCGCAGCTGGTCCTCTTCCCGCCCCTTCCTCTTGTTTTTCCTTCATAGCTTGTGTGGACAACGCGCACGCGGGACGCGCGCGGGGCAACGGCCGGGGCGAAGACCGGGCAAAGAGCGGGCCGTTTGAGGCCGTTCGAGTACGGCAGAGTCCGGCCCAGGCCCACTCCCCCTGGACGTTCTGAAGACCACCCAAAATGCCATTAAGATCAGGGAAGGAACGTACTGTACAAATCAACACATCTAATGGCGTCGTCTCTGGCCCCTTGGACGTTTTTATCACCCGGGCCACTGGCATCTTAGAAAAGGAAATTGCCATGGTTGAGAAAAGGCTCTCAATAGACCTGATTAGTGGAAAACGATCCTCGCTGGGGGCTTTAGCTACATCTGTCTCCCCTGCACCATCTGTACCCCATGCTGCCTTCAATTGTGTCCATACCACCTCTACGGACGCAATAGTCCATATAGAAAATATTGGGGGTAGCCTGTCCACAAGAGACAAAAAATTGGAAAAAAGACTTAGTATTAACGACTCTAAAGATACGCAGGAGATTGGGATGGTGGATAATGACTCTGTGATTAATGAGGAGCAGGATTTTAGCCAATTATCCGGAACTCCTCTTCTTAATCAATCCAATATCTCTAATCCTGTTGTAAAGGCTAATTCACCTATATCCAACTCTGCCCCCAATACCAAAAAGAGAAAACGGGATTCTAGAATGTCAGGGGAAAGAAATATGACACCCAATAAAGCAAATACAGTCCAAGGGGAATGGCGCCAGGGGCCCGAGCCCCAATTAAACCTGCTAAAACACTCGGTGCCTAACAATAATAATATGGTATGCCCCTCACTTTTGGCTTTGGGTTCCTCCACTACATGTCCCATGTGCCTCAATAGTGATGAGGCTCTGCTGGCAAAAATGGAGGCCATGTTTAAAACACTACTTTTACCAGTCCTGGAGCGGACTAGGCTCATGACCTCAAAGATCGATAGTATGGAGGGTCTGATCCAATCAAACCACGCAATGTTGCAAGCATTGTGTGGCTTAAATAATAAGGGCACTGTTAATGCACCAGCACCAAGTAAGGCACCTAATAAGGTTACTAGTAAGAATATGGAAAACGGCAAAAATTCCCTCAATAAAACGACAGGAATAAATAACACCATAGCTAAAGGGGGTCAAAAAACCAATACCTCTTCTACCATCTCTTCTAAACCAGGTGTTAGTTCTCAGACTCAGATACTAAAGCCCCAAACGAAAACAGAGGCTAAACAAAATATGGTTGGGCGCCAACACATGGGTCCTCAAATACAATCTAATATAAATCGTCCTTCACCAATTTCTTCAAGAACTCAAAATACTGCTTCTACCAGTCGCAGGGAGGGGGGGCGTAAAAGGCCAAACATCCCCAGTGTTGATCTTCCACCCGAAGCGGCCTTACACACCATCGTTTTGACAGGCGTAGCACCATTAAAACCAGGATCTAGGGAATCATATGGTGACCTTCGTAATAAAGTCACCTTTTGGCTGAACAAAAATCGCCCGCTACCCCCCTCCACTCCTACGGAGATATTGTATGTGAGGAGAGCAGATTGGGTGGGGCCTGAGGCTAAAGATCTAGAAGGAGACTGTATCCTTATATCGTTCAAAGACTCATGGGTAGTAGATGCTATTAAACGAGTACCCAGATTTGCAAGGCAGGGGGATGTACAAACACTAGATTTATCCTACTTCTACCCGCGCAGGCATATACCCTTCCAATCCTATCCTCTGTTCCGTAAAGGTCCTGCTGCAAGACATCCCATGGTACTGACCCCGATTGACTGCCAGCGCCCCTTTCTCTTTAATCATTTTGGCCCCCTTTCTGGCTTGGAAGCTATAGATTGACTTAACAATCCCTTTAGCGAGTCTCCGACTGGTAGTGTGATAGCCCAAGTCCCCAGTGATTATAACGTGGTATGCCCAATTCAACTGACCAATCTAGTTGACGGGGAGGGAGGCCGAACATATCTGCCAAACAGCCCTAGACCACACGTAGTTACCCAGGGGTCCCAGATCGAGGAGAAAATCACTGCCCCGGTAGACTGTGTTAAGCATCTAGTGGATAATGATGATATAGGGGCTGCTCATGGATCTGTACAGCCCTTACACTCTTTGTTGCCAGGCAATTTGAATGACCATCTAAAAATTTTGTCCTGGAACATAGCGGGTATTAAGGCACGCCTTGTGTCTGCGGATTGGTCAAGTTTTATGGACAACTACGATATTATCCTGTTGCAGGAAACATGGGCAACGGAACCTGTCCATAAGCTGGGCTATACTAACTTTTTCAAACCCGCAACTAAAGGAGGTAAAGGGCGGGCCGCAGGTGGCTTGTTAATCTGGGTGAAACAATCCCTGGGCTTTTACCCAACAGAGTTCCCAGTGGAGAATCAGGATCTGTTATCCATTGTTTTAAACAAAGGGAACAAGCAAGCTATGAATATTATTAACATCTATGCTAGAGGCCTTCCCGGCGGTCGATGCCCACCCCTGTTGAACCTTGTTGATCACATGATAACGAAAATGGTCGGAGGTATTACTACCATCATTGCTGGGGACCTAAATTGTACTATAGAACCTGTGCTAGATATGGGAGACACATGGACTATGGCAGATGATTCTGCTTGGGGTATTCCAGACTTACAAGTGGAGAAGATGGCTAAAGCTACAGAGGCTGCAGTGTCCTGGACGGCCTTTTGCTTACAAAATGGGTTCAGGGCATGTAATGGCCGCTCTGCCTCTGATGCGAAGGGAAAAAACACTTTTGATAATGGCCATAGGCAAAGCCGCATTGATTATATTTTACTGGACATGGAGCATTGGGCTCTCTTAATTGATATGGTAGTTTTAGAGCGCCCAGAAAGCGATCATAACCCACTGTCCCTATCCATGAAGACACCGGATTTAAATAGAAGGGAGGAACCATCTGCAACCTATACAGGGGATGTCCTACTTACCAATGATAGGAGGAGATTGAAGTGGTCACAGGTTATAGAAGATGAATGCTTATTAAATAATATCAATGTTGTAGTAGGAAATGCATTTAATGAAATGTTGCAAATAGATATGTCGGGGTGGAGATTGGAGCTGCAAATAATGTGATGGGTGTTCATATTAAGTGCTTTGACAGCTTAAAATCAATGCTATCCAAACCATGTAGGAAAGTTGTTACTAAAACTAATCCCTTGCCCCAAAAATGGTATAACAAAGACTGTAGAGAGGCACATACAGCTCTCATCTCTGCCATTAAATCTCGGGACATGGTTAAAGTGAGAGCTGCTAGACTCCATTACAAAAAAACCCTTAGCAAAGCCAAAAGGGAGTGGGAGGATGAGTTCTGGTCAGATCTTTTAGAGGCATCATCCTCTAATAACCAGAAAAGGTTTTGGGAGTTGGTTAAATGGGGCAAAAACATCGACTCTTCTACACCCGGAAATAATGTGCCACTCGAGGATTGGGTATCATTTTACTCGGCCCAATTTAGAGCTGGGGACGATGATACTTCAAATCCCTCAGGCAATCCACTCACGCAGACCCCAGAAAGCGGGAAACTCACCTTTACGGTTGCTGAGGTTGAGCTGGCATTGGCACTTACTCTCCGAGGCAAAGCCCCCGGTATGGACCTAATCCCGGCGGATCTTTTTAAATCTAATCCCACTTTGTGGCTCCCGTATATCACTAGAATAGCTAATACTTTGGCACTTGGAGCTACAGTCCCGAAATCCTGGAAAGGGGCAGAAATAGTTCCAGTCTATAAAAAGGGTGATAAATCTATTCCAGCAAACTACCGCCCTATCAGTTTAATCGACTCGATTCAAAAGATAGTGGCGCGTATGGTTTTGGGAAGGGTCCAGGGTTGGATAGAAATGGAGAACATCCTGTCCCCCATGCAGGTGGGCTTCAGATCGGGAATGAGCACCATAGATCAGGTTTTTAGATTCTGCCTGATCTATTGGAAGGAGGTTTGGTTAGGTGGTGGTAACATCTATGCTGCATTCATTGATCTGAAGTCCGCCTTCGATCTGGTGCCCAGGGACAGGTTGTGGGGTGTGCTGGTAACTTTGGGATGCCCACCCGAATTATTGGACCTTATTATAAGACTCCACGAGGACAACTTTGCGAGGGTGAGGTGGGGGGGTCAGGGACAAGTCACAGAAACTTTCCCCGTAACCCGAGGCGTCCGCCAGGGGTGTGTCCTGGCCCCTACCCTGTTCCTCCTTTTTATCAACCAAGTTGTTAAATTTTTCTTGGATAATCCCACTGATGCCCCAATGTTGGCAGGGATGAGGTTCCCGCTACTCATCTTTGCAGATGACACTCTAATCCTCTCTAAAACACGCAGCGGACTACAGCGGGCTTTGGACCGCTTTGAGGAGTTTTGTGCCATCAACAACCTGGTAGTCAACGTGGGGAAAACAAAATTTATGGTCTTCACAAAAAACCACCCAGTCCGAAGTTCAGTGAAGATGAATGGAGTAAACCTTGAACAGGTTGATACCATGACCTATCTAGGGGTCACCCTTGATAGCCGTCTGAGATGGAAGGATCAGATCAATATGCAACAACTCAAACTTGCCAGGCTTACTGGCTGTCTCGTTAAAGAGCAGAAGGAATCAATCACTAGACGGGTCCTGCCGGCCCTTAAGATCTATGATGTTAAAATCTCTACAGCCATCTTATATGGCGCAGATCTGTGGGGTCATATGGACTTGTCTAATCTGTATAAAACTCAATGTAGATTCCTCCGAAACCTAGTGGGCCTTCCACAGTCTACACCCTCGCTCCCTCTCTGCCTAGATCTTGGCACCCCCCCCATAAATGAAATGGCAAGATTTAGGTTAGTGGCATTGTGGAGACGAATATGGACATCCCCAGACTTATTCCTTTTTGCAAAGGAATTGTCAGAAGTTAGGTCCATCAGGGGTTCAGGGAAAATACCATGGCTCATTGCTGTAAAAACAATTCTGATAGACATGGGCTTGGAACATCTTTGGTCATCCCCACAATCTAATCCCTTCCCACCTAAAGATGAATTTAAATCTCTATATTGGGCCACTACCCGCCTAAAAAGAGTGATGCTGTCCAATAAAAATGACCTCACAGGCAGGTTTCTAACATTCAAAATTGACCTATTGAGAGAGCCATACTGGGATGTTATTTCCCGACCGCTAGATAAGAAATTGTACCATCAGTTTAGAGTGGGCGCTTTGCCATTAAACATCTTTCTGAACAAATGGTCCACAGGGATATCACCTTATTGCATGTGCTGCTTAGGTCATATTGAGTCAGAAGGTCACTTCCTTTTTGCCTGTCCTAGGTATGGAGCACCTCGGAAAAAATGGCTAAAACCTCTGTTCCAAAATTTGCCATATAAAACAGCAATGGAAGCCATACAGGTGCTCAGGACTAACACCTCAGAGGTCTTTGTGGTAGCCTTGGCAAAGTACTTGGGCTGCGCTTAGATGTCATAGATGTCATATTTAGCCATGTTTTTATATATAATGTGCTGAAACATCCATTTCTCTCCATCCTTGAGTATAAATGAACCATCTCAAGACATGTATAAAATGTATATATATGTAGATTAATCACATGTATAGGGGAGATAGGCACATGATTTTCATTCTTTATCAATTGTATACTACAAATAATTTTTTCATGTTTTTTATCATACTGCTAATTGAATAAAATAAAATTCTTATTTTTGTATCACACCTCTCCATTGGTCCTTTCAGTCAATTGTCCGCCTTGCCCCTCTTTTCAAACCAGTTCCTAATTACCTTTCTTCCACACATTAAACATCTTTCTGAACAAATGGTCCACAGGGATATCACCTTATTGCATGTGCTGCTTAGGTCATATTGAGTCAGAAGGTCACTTCCTTTTTGCCTGTCCTAGGTATGGAGCACCTCGGAAAAAATGGCTAAAACCTCTGTTCCAAAATTTGCCATATAAAACAGCAATGGAAGCCATACAGGTGCTCAGGACTAACACCTCAGAGGTCTTTGTGGTAGCCTTGGCAAAGTACTTGGGCTGCGCTTGGCTCCTTAGGTTAAAAAAGCGCTCGTCTTAGCGCCAAGTGCAAAAGTCATTCTGCTATTTGCCATAATCTGTTTAGTTTAAGTATACACCTGTTAAACCACCCTACGACTATGTCCTATTAACTGCATTCATTGTTCGCGATCTAGAACTGTAATCCTAACTTTTTAAATATTTTTTTGTCTTTTCCTATTTTTTTAAATTCTACATAAAATATTCAGGTTTTTTTTATTATTCACTAATTGAAATTTAATCCTGTTTTATTCACTTGTTAAGAAATGCTCTTTTGTTTGTGCACTTATATATTTTTGTGAGTGTCTAAATAATAATTATGTTCATTGATTTCCTTTGGATATTTTAAATGAACCAGTTATATTCTTTTGTATTTTAATATGTCTTTTATGATTGCTAATAATCGAAATAAAGACTTTAAAACCTGAAACCTGAGTACAGGTCCTGTGGGCCTCGAAAAAGGCAGTGGGTCTGTGGTCCCATTTCCTCCTGGAGCCCTTAGTGAATCACCTTCTGGGTCATTGGGATCCTGCATCTCTGAATTACAAAACTCCAGTTCTGGTGACTTTGGAGGTGATTCCTCCTTTGATTGGTGCACACTCCAAATCTGGATTCCTCTTCCATGTATGCTGACAATGGATGCAAGTTTGTGTGATTGGGAATTATTTTCTAGAGTGGATAGATAAGAAATAGACAAGGGTTGTTCATTCTGCTGGAGAGAACCGGCTGTAGTATTTGAAGCAGTCCCGTTTTTTTCAACCATGGTTGGAGGAGAAGGGCCTCCTAGTCTAAATGGACAATGAAGTGGCTTGTTCTTAGTTGAATTGCCAAGAGGGCAGAAAGGGTCAACTTCTGAATCAGATGGTGATCAAAATATGTTCCTGATGGAGGCAAATTTTTTGTCCCTAATGGTAGTGTATATTCAAGGGGTTCTGAATTTTCAGGTGGACTGCCTAAGTCGCAATCTTCCTTCTTCATTCCTATGTTATCTGGTTGCTCCACTGTTCCTCCAGAAAGCCTCTTTGGCTTTCCCAGGATAGATCTATTTGTGTCTCCCCAGAACTCCTTGCTCCCAGTATTTTGCATGGAGATGGTTTGCCCAGAGGCCTGGGCAGTGGCTGCTCTGCCGGTTACCTGGCCACAGGTCTTCTATATGGCTCCCCTCAGATTCTGTTACTTCTGAGGGTTCTTCAGAAGATTTGGGTGTAGGTTGTATTAGTGATGTTGGATGCACTTTTTGGGCCCATACTTCCTTGTTTTGCTCTTCTGATGTCTCTCTCTAAGGGTTGTTTTTTCAAGCTCCCTTTAGGCCCGACCCCCCTGCAGTGTCCAGTGATGTCTTCGACTCAGTTACTCCACCTCAATCCAAAGTTGACACATTTAATCCAGTGTCCTTGGGCTGGTTTTCGCTGGTGGCTGTGCACATTCAGCACTCTAAGAAGGATTTTACAAGGGCTTCTTACAGGAAGCATTGGGTTTATTTTGCTTGTTGGTTTTCCTCTAAACCCCTTCACCCTGTTTCTGTTGTTCCTTTCTGGGTTTTGGATTTCATAAGGGATGTTTTACTGAAAAAGATTTCTCTTTCAACCCTCTCTGCTCAGTAGGCTCAGTAGGCTGGCTTTTATCATGTAGGTGTGTCTGGAGTGATGTGTGGGCTGTTGCTTTTTTGGTCTAGCGTTTATTGATATGTTTTCTGTTGCAGACCCCTGTTCCCTCAATTACGGTTCCCTCTTGGGATTTCCCTGTTGTGTTAAGGGGTTTGCAGTGTGAGCCTTTAGAGCCTTTGGTTTCAGCTCAGTTGGTTTGGTTGCCCACTATATTGGTGTTTCTTTTAGACATCACTATAGCTAGGCATATTAGGGAGTTGGATTCTCTGGTCATTAATTACCCATATCTGTGCATTTTGCTTGCTAGGTTGATTCTCCATCCTGATCCTGGTTTTATTCCTAAGATTAATTCCAAATTTAATTCTAAATAGGAAATGATTTTGCCTGTGTTACAAGGGAATGATCAGCAGCCGTATCTTTTCTCTGTTGAGGTTAGACGTACTCTTATGTGTTATTTGGATCACACTAAGGCATTCAAAATTTCCAATTCCCTCGTTCTTGCTTTTGTGAGTGTTGACAAGGGTAGAGGAGTTGGCCTAACTGCTAGGGCTGTCGACCTCGAATCTGGGGAGCTGGGTTTGAGTCTTGGCAATGATGCTGAACATCCTGTGATTCTGGTCAAATCACTTAATGTCCCCGTGCCAAACAAAAACAAATGTGTCCTTGCTTATATGCAACTGGTGCTGTGTAAAGCACTCTGATACCCGATTAGGGTCCAGTTCGCCCTGTATAAAACTCTGTAAAAAAAAAGGTAAACAGGTGCCTGTTTTGACATTGAGTTGATGGATTCAACAGGCTACTTCTCAGGCCTATAAGTCAGTTGGTGAGTATCTGCCTTCTCAGATTCAGGGTAGTTCCACTAGATCGTTTTCCTCTTCCTGGGCTGAGGCTAGCGGGATGCCTATTCAGGAGTTTTGCTGGGCTGCTATCTGGACAGTTCGTCTTACATTTGTTAAACATTACAGGTGGGATGTGTTGACTGACACTTCTGATCATTTTGGATTAAATGTTGTGAAGACAGCAATGCCGTAATTGTGCTGTCTGTATTAAACTTATTTTGTATCATTTTAAGTTGGTGGAGTGTGTTTGTTCACAGCTTTTGCATCCTCAGATTGTATAGACTGGGATGAGGGGGACCAATGAGGGGGTTATACTCCATTACTTACCGGTAACCAGCATTACCCCGAATTTGTTCTCCCTCTCCAGAATCAGAGCCCCTCCCTCCCTCCATGGTGAGGGGTTCTGCTCTTCCTTTCTCTTGTGTCTTGTTACTAATAGAACAGGACGTGGGGGAGGAGTCTTAATTCCATGTAGGTCATAGCCATAAAGGAAGAACTTCATGTAGGTCATGGCCAAAAGGCCTGTGGTGGGTGGGCCGCCTCACGTTGTATTGATTGGGATGAGGGGGACCATACTCGGGGTAATGAAGGCTACCAGTAAGTAATGGAGTCAATCACAAATTTGTCCTGAAAACATCAAAATCAGTGTCACAGTATTCATTTGGCTTTCTACCATTTTACATTTCAGCATGTTTGACCTGAAGAAATTATTTAAAGGGAGAAAATACGGAGAATGCTAACTTTATCGAAATACTTGCAATTTCAATCTACGCGCAACCAGTTATTTGCACAAAGGCCACTATTTAAGGGGGAGGGCATAATGGTACCTGCACACTCTATAAACTACCATCTAGAAACAGTTTTACAGGTTTGCGGCGAAAAAGAGAGGTACCCGAATGTGCTGCCAATGCTACTTACCAGACATATTTAAAACATTCCAGCCACAAAGACAACGTAGGAGTTTAATATATATTGCCTATCACTGTATCACACTTTCCATACTAGAAGATCCTTCTTAACGAAGACGATAAATAGAAAACTAAGGGGCAGATTTACAAGCCCTTTACGCCACTTTTGCGTCACTTCCCCATGTTAAAAGTGACGCAAAATTGGCACAACAGGCTTGTAAATCTCTCCCTAAGTGCTCAATGGCAACATTTACGCCAGCTCCGGGAGTTGATAGTACATTGAAAAGAAATGGAATACGCACACTGTGCTATCCCAATCAAAATAAACATCAAGGGGCATATTAGCATGGGCAATATCGTCGCTTTAGCAGGACTTTTTCCCGCTAAAGCAGCGATATTCTTATCGCCCTATCAGCAAACTGTCGCTAACAGCAGTTAGCGACAGCTTTCAGGCGATAGCAACTGGTTTGGGGCCCGCTTTGCATGTCAGCTATATTTATCCCTAATTACATGCAAAGTGGGCGTACCCAACCTGTTAGCGACTGAAAGCAGTCGCTAACACAGCTATCGCCTATTAGCAATACCCGCGACTCGATAAAAAAACACGTGCTAACCGCGATTAGTGCCAGGATTTTACACCTGGTAAAAAACCTGACTTATATTGTGACGCACCAAAGTTCCCAGGTTGGGAGCTATGGCGTTTGGACTTAAAGGCGCTTCAAATTCATGGTTGTCCAGGCCGTTTATAACCACACGATTAGAGGTACAAACTGGGGTGTTGGGGGGAGCAAGGCGAGCGGTACAGCCGTGGAGTAAAACAAGGGTGGGATCGAGGGATGGAGTATAAGTGGCACAATGGTTATTTTGACATGGGGAAGTCTTACGGTGGAGGTAAATAATGGGGAAGGTTTAGAGGGAAGGTGAACTTGGGAAGTATGATAATGGATGGGAATATTTGTTTCATTTGAATGAATGATCACAGAGTTGGTTTGTATTTAAACATGGGAGGAATGATTTGGATAATCCATTTAGGGGTTATCATGATTGATTTAAAAAGTTACGTTATAGACACAATTTGCGGGTCTAGATGAGTTATTGCTATATTATTACTGTTTAAAAATGAGTGGGGCTAATGATCATTTTTTGAATCATTTTAGATAACCCTGAGGAAGGTCAAAATCAGACCCAAATGAATTGGGTTATTCAAATGTATTGGAAAAATTGAGTTTGTTTACATGCCTGTGAACAGGCCCGGATGGGCAATTCCTGAGCAACTAAAATGCTGAAAACTTTGGACTTCATTTTGTTGATGTGATGGATGAAAATGGATTGTAAATTGGAATTAAAGTTGGATACAATTGGTTAACACTATGGAGTACGAGTGAATATGTTTCTCAAATGTGTACAAGGCTGTGCAACTCATCTTGAGCACGATTTTCGTGCGTCACAATGTCTGGATACAATGTTAAAGTTTGCGCTAAGGAACGGAGCGCATAATGAGTGTATGCACGCCAAACTGGATTACAACATGATGAACAAAAAGTGTGATAAACTAAGTGTGTGATTCAAGCTTTCTTACCGTGAAAAACCTGACTTAGCCATATGGGTCAATGGGAGGTGGATTCTATGGCTAAGTCCCACCTGCCTATTAGCGAGATTTTCCTTAGCAATAGGATTTTTATCGCTGGAAATCTCACTTTAAACATGGGTTTCGCTGTCATCGCTGGATTTTATATCGCATTGGGGATAAACGTTGGTAATACTGCGTTATCTCCGTGATAAAATCCAGCAAACGCAGCGATAAAAAAATTCACGCTAAGCCAGCTTTGAGATAATTATCGCAAGTTATTGCTAATAGGCCCCTACGTTCTATAAAAAATTTAAAAAACTGGAGAAAGCAAAACTCGCTGCACCTGGCCAGCAGTAGGACGTTATCAGTGCTTTAAATGGGAAAAAATAAGTGCAGGTACTCTTAAAATGAGCTATGAGTGTAGCAAGTGGGTGGGGCTAGGGGCGGGCTAAGGACAAGACATATAAGGCACTTCTACTATGTGGCGAAATACTCATATATTCTTGATTGTGCACTCACAGCAACAAGCAGCAATGCTCATACAAAGCATATCAGAATGTCCTTTAAAATCCCTCCCTAATGTCTGGATTCTCTCCCTCTTTCACTCGCTTTTCTCTTACACAAACACAAACATGTGCACACAAGCAGGCAAACACCCAGACACAAGCACACAGTCACATAAAACACTCAGGTGGGATAAAGGCCATTTACACCCCTTATCTCCCGTGGCTTTCTTAATTGCGGCTATTGCTGCTGTCAGCCGGATGCCTGCATTCAGTGTGTGCACCAATACACACCATGGTTTGAATGTGATTGACAGCGCAGGGCCTGAATGGACCCTGCTCTGTCAAACACAGCATGACAGAACACCGGACATTATGCAGATGAGCCCTGCTGAATAGTTTGATGGTGGCACCGCTTGGGCTACAGAGTCACTTTGGCTCTCAGACAGCCTCGTTCGTGCGCGTGTACCAAAGCAACAATGAGCCTAACTTTGATGAGTACCGGTACTCTCCTTGGCAGCAGAGAAGTGTCGGTACTCAGAGCGGTAAAAAATAGAAGTCCCGGTACTCAGTGCCAGTGAGTACCGGCCCATTTAAAGCACTGGACATTATACAAGCAATAACCTCACTGAATATAACAGAGAACACAAGCTCTTCTTCAACTGTTTTTCGGTACTTCAGGAATGTTCTGCAGGACCACAGATACAACGTAAGCCCTGCACTGGGGCGTGGCAAACGGAAATCAACATAAAATAAATGCACAGTTGCCCTTTTGGGGCGGCCAAAGAGTGCGCAGTTTTCGTGTGCTTGTACTTTTAATAAAGATACAGTTAAGAAAAAAAAAATAATTCAACTGAGCACAATTTTCGGAATTCCAAAATCGTGATTTACAGGGTTCCGGTGTTGTCCCCTAGTCTCCATAATTACTATCAGTGGTTACGACCTGCTCTCTTCGTGTAGTGTGCAAACGAAAGAGGCATTTGTCGTGCTGGTGTGTGATAAAAAGATTCTAAACCCTACACCCCTTTAGCAAGAGGATACCTGTGCTATAGAGGCAGTTAAAAGGATCAAATACCTTTTCAGTGTATTAAGATAAAAACAAGCTGTCTCGTAATCTTAAGTTATTTGAATGGCTGGCTCGAGTCTTTTGAGATGCAGCTGTATTCTTTCAATTGTTTAATCACCTAATTAGATGACTTGCAAAGCCAATTGGTAAATGAGCAGAGATTTGTGGCATTTCTAATTCACCGTTTATCTGCCCATAGTGTAAAGGATTCTGGGCCAGCTCCTCTGTTAGCCATTCGAATGACTGCATGTAAAGACTTGGATGAAACCAAAGGCCTTCTTTGAGCAGGAAAGGCCGGGTGACTAAGAATGCGCAGCTTCTAACGTTAAACCGCAGCCTCATTTGAAAAATAAAGTTGGATTAGAACTTTGCATTTAAACCACTTAAACTAATCTCGATATTTTGAT
The DNA here is from genome assembly GCF_964263255.1 of Lissotriton vulgaris. Classification (NCBI taxonomy): domain Eukaryota; kingdom Metazoa; phylum Chordata; class Amphibia; order Caudata; family Salamandridae; genus Lissotriton; species Lissotriton vulgaris. Next base: position 1,018,869,045 of record NC_141691.1, on the reverse strand, counting down.
GTTTTGCTTCTATTACACCCATTGGATGCTTTTCAAGGAAGGTTTAGTTTTCACTGGCTGAGACTGTGGCATGCCATTTCAAAAATATGTAAATGATAAAGACGAAGTGACTCTAGGGTCTAAGTATTTTTTGGTATGTATTTATCCATTTCTTTAATTCGTAAAACACATTTCACTTACTTTTACATTCTGGGCCAAAGGAATAAAAAGAGAGGAATTAATCCGTGGGAGTTTTTTTCCTGAGCCAAAAACTTTAAAAGCACTTCAACTCCAGATTTCTGGAAGAAGTGATAACAATCTAGTAAAGGTGTAAATATCTCATACTATAACTAATGGTGCAATGTGTCTTTTAGTAAAATCCCTAAGCACATCCCTCCCAATAGATTTTCGTTTCAGCTTCAGCGGTGAGCGGCACAATCATCTTTCTACTCAGCGCTCATGCTCTGGGGGGGTCCGTATGGCCTCCCGAGCACTGAGCACTCACAGAGGGTGGCGGCGGTGGAGCGTGGGGACAGGCCCTGGGTTCCTGTAGAGGTTGTGCTGGGAGCTTCCTCTCAACGGTGCCCGACACCCCACTCCTGATCGTGCTCCTGCCCCGCCGTGGCCCACTTAGTTCCCCGCCCCTCCCCACCTCTCCTGCTTCCCAGCCTGATTAACTCTGTTGTTTGAACACCACAATGAGGCAGATGAGGCCCTCTGGTTCCCCCGATCTGGAACCCTCCACCTGACTGAAGTCTCTCACTGCCGCTGCCATAACTACTCTGCTGGGCAGCTACATTGCATGTCCTCCTGTGTTACAAGTCTGTAACATTTACTGGCACACTTAATCGGGTCCATTTCGACTGCGCACCTCCCTGTGAAGGGGTCTGCTGAAGCGTGGTTCACCTCCTACCCCACGCCATCGGGATTGAGATGCCTGTCTGCTACACGTTCTCAGACCACTATAACTCAGGGCTGTTAGGTTGTCCTACCTGTAGCTCTACCGCCCCAGTCCCTACTCAGAGGTGCAAGTCAAGACCCTGGCAGAGATCTTGAAGACTACCAGGCCAGTGCCCTCATGGTCCTCCTGTGATTTTCGTCTTTGCCAGTACAGACTCTGTTCCTGCCTGCCTACATGACCCCACTGCGGCCTCGGCCAGAATAGGCTCTGTTATTGGGTCTGTTTAGCGCCCTGCGGAAAGTACTGTGGAATGGGCCGCAAGGATCCTAAGCAGCACCTTCGAAAAGGTCCCCGATACAACCCAAGACCCAGTTGATACCATGGCTGAAGGGGGCCAGAAAGACACGCGCCAGAAGATGAAGCTACGCAGCTGGGATCGTTGCTGGAAGAAATGAGATCTGGATTCCGAACCTTAGATGTACGGTTCGGCTTTCTGGACAAACATATGGCAGAGCTGGATTCAAAGATACAGGTGCACGACCGGAGACTGGACGTGGTGGAATCACGCACTTCTGATTTAGAGGATGGGACGGCGCAATCCTTGAAAAGGCTTGATCGGATGGAGTGCATCCTAAAAGAAGTTGCGGTCAAGAATGAGGACTTGGAAGCACGCAGCCATCGCAACAACGTGCGCATCCTAGGTGTCTCGGAGTCAACAGCCACAGGTCGCATGGACACGTTGGTGGAAACTATCCTGAAAGACCTGTCTGGGAGGGAGGCCTTTACAGCCGGCTTCATGATCGAACATGCTCATAGATCACTGAGGCCGCCACCCAACCCGGGATGCCCGCCTAGACCCATAATTGCATGGGTCATGAACTTTAGGGACCGCAACACGACTCTTTGTCTGGCGCTTGAGCGGGGCAAAACATTGTGCCAGGGATCTAAGCTATCCTACCCAGACTTCACCGTCATGGTGCATGAAGCAAGACAGAAATTCACCGGAGTCAAGGCGATGAGGTGAATTGCCGATCACGTGTATTTGAAAATCCCACGGAGGCACAGGAGTTCTATCATAAACATAACCTAAATAACAAGCGCTCCTCCCTAAGAGGACAGATTGCCCCCTTCACAACTTAGTTTGGAACTTTTCTCTGGTGCTGGTCATGGCTGAACTGGTTTCCTGATGTTGCTACATGTGATGTCTTAGGATTCACTGGGACTTAGTGAAATCATTGTTTAACACTATATGTAAGGTGCCACGTTGTTGTTGGGGGTGTTGCCACCATCCCACATGGCGTACACCTTGAGATTGTTGTGTGTATTCCGCAAGTATTACTTATGTTTACTTTACTGTTCTACAGAGAAAATCTTGTTTTTGAACGGTAATTTGTTAATGATGGTTTTGCCTCTCTGGTTGGGTGAGGAGGCTGGGAGTGGGATGGAGGGTTCGGGAGGGACAATGTTTATCTGCACTGGGACATGTTTACATGCACGGATTTCGGATTGTGATAAGGGTGCAGGGGCAACTCTCTCTCAGTACACACTCAGATTTCCCACATGGCACAGATAGGGCATAACGCTGACCCATCAGAGGTTGTTTTGGCTACCTGGAATGTGCGCGGTCTGAATAACACTAGGAAAAAAAGACAGGTCACACAGGTCTGCTGCAACATAGGGTAGATGTGTTTTTTTTACAGCAGACCCACCTGTCCCTCACTGATCAGTCCTGCTTTCCCATAAACTGGGGTGCGCACAGATATTTCACTAACTACAGCAACTATGCTAGGGGCGCTGCTATACTCATCCACAAGCGACTACCCTTCCATTTGAATTCTGTCTCCTAGGATGGCGCAGGCAGATATGTTATAGTGGTGGGCTCCCTGTTGGGTCGCAACATAGCCTTAGTTTGTATATATGATCCCAATGTTGATGCCCCAGAGTTTTATTACTCCCTGTTTTCCAAACTGGCGCAACTGGGCCCCATTCCCATTCTAGTAGGGGGTGATTTTAATATTGTCCAGGATTTGTTGTGTGACACCACATCTAGAGCTCCAGATCCCAAACCTCATGCGAGAAAGGCGCTGCAAGCACTTTGCAAACATTTCTCCCTAGTAGACGTTGGTAGGAAACAAAATCCTTTCCACAATGACTTCACACACTACACCAGCTGTCATCATACATGGACTAGATTGGACTATTTGCTGGTTTCCCCTGATTTAGTCACCTGGTGCCAAGCTATTAGGACACTCCTGCGAACATTTTCGGATCACTCCCCAGTACTGTTGAATTTGAGGATTCCCCGTCCTGAGGGTTTTGAAAGACAGTAGAGGTTTCCCAGCCGTGCGCTCGAAGATGATGTATTTCGAGAGGAGCTGCGAGAGGCAATAGAAGACTACTTCACTCTGAACACTGGTTCAGTAGACACAGCGGCCATGTTGTGGGAGGGTTTTAAGGCCAACATGAGGGGGGTGTGCATATCCAAAAATGCTGGAGTTTTGCAGGATTTGCGCACCACATTAGCCCGGTTAGAGCTAGACCTGGAATCATTAGACACTGCACAGCTGCAAACTCCTGGGCCTGGCGTAGACAAACGTAGGTTGTCCCTTCTTGCAGATTTCAGAGACAATGCTGAGAGGGAGATTCTAAACATGGGGAAATACCACAATGCTAGAGTGTACAGCGAGGGCGAGAGACCGGGCCGATTACTGGCTCAGATGGTCAGACCCCCTTATAACAAAGCGTACATCCCTGCACTGAGATCCAAGCTTGGACAACACTTCACTGACCCTTTAGACATCCAGGGGGAATTTGGTTCCTATTTCAAGGCTTAATAAACCACTAAGCTGGGCACTGACACAACAGGTCAGGAGAGTTACCTGTCTGAGGTTGCGTTGGTATTCCTTGAAAGGTTTATGCAGGATTTTTTGGCGGTCCCCATAACGGAGGAAAGTATGGATGAGGTGATATCTGCATTGAAGGGATACTCTGCTCCAGGACTTGATGGTTTCTCTGCAGATTTTTATAAGGCCTATAGAGATTTGCTTATACCCCGGCTACTTGCCATGTACGCAGAGGCCCTTGAACGGCAAGTCTTACCTCCCACCCTACGGGAGGCGGTCATCATCCTACTCCCCAAACCAGGTAAGGACCCGCTATTATGCTGCTCCTATCGCCCATTGTCACTACTTAACCTAGACTACAAAATCTTGGCAAAAGCTTTGGCATGCCGTTGGTCTCTACTAATGGTGTTCATAATCTCTCCTGCGCAGTCTGGGTTCATACCTCACCGATCTACGGCTTTCAATCTACGCACGTTGTTTAATACATTACACAGAATCAACCCTGACACTCCTGCGGCTGCCATCCTCTTAGATACAGAAAAGGTGTTTGATTCCCTTGAATTGCCTTTCATTTTGTCAGCGCATGGGTATGTCATTCGGTTTCATCTCCACCACCGCCCTACTATACAGTCAGCCGTCGGCCCAGCTCTGACTGAATGGCACATTGTCTCCCCTCTCACACTTCCCGGTGGCACTTGCAGGGCTGCCCGCTGTCGCCACTGTTGTTCATTTTAGCCATGGGCCCCCTTATAAGGCACTTTCAGTAAAAACACTTACACAGAGGGTTGGAGTTTCGTTCGGGCCCGCTATTTGTCTCATTATATGCTGATGACATGGTTTAATATGTTCGCAATCCACAGGTTAACTTAGACCCCTCATTAGGGAGGTCTTGCGTTTTGGTACATATTCTGGATTGTGAATCTACTGACACAAATCTGTTATTTTCCCGCTCACTGCCAGCACGATCAGATGGGACCTGAAGTTCCCGCTGGAGTGGAACACCGACTCGGTCAAGTATTTAGGTATTCATATACACCTCAATTCCGAGCAGAACATTCGTCGTAATTACACGACGGCAGTCGCTAAATTGGAGACTCAGATTAATAAATGGCTTCAACTTCCTTTGTCCATGGCAGGTCGGGTCTCTCTGATTAAAATGATCGTTCTACCTGAATTTTTATATTTATTTCAAAACATCCCTATTCCACTCACAAAGAAATTCTTTTTAACTCTGCAGTCCCATTTGATAAGACTGGTGTGGGGAGGAGGGCACCCTAGAGTTGGCTGGAGAGTGATGACTCTCCCCTGCGACAGAGGCGGGGTTCCCGATCTAAGATTATATTACTTAGCTGCGCAGTCCAGTTTTGCGCAGGCGTGGTACCACCCTGACACTAGAATCCCTTACCTCCGACCAGAATCAGACTTAGTTCTGCCAGACTCACTTGCGGCAATTCTTCTGAGTGGTTTCCCCAGGGACCCCACTGACATCCAACCTGCCTCGACCACCAGTTGGGCCTGGGACCAATTGGGTCGCATCACGCACACTACACTGCTTTATTCGTCTGAACTCCCGCTCCCCAACCCAAAACTGCTCCCCATTAGGAGCAAAAAGCTAGTACAGAAGACTTGCCTTAAGTTTGGCATTGAGAAGATGGGTGACCTATTCCCTAGTGGACATGTTTTCGACCCGGATGATGCCGCCCTCTTCCCTGACGCCACTTTCATGGAAAGATGTGTCCTTTTACGAATTTGCTTGGCCCTTTATTGACTACCCATTAGAGCCCCATTCCTTCCTCCGCTTACTAAGGTGATTGGCAGCGAAAAAGGGGTACACATCAAGTCCCATCTCTATATGTCATGCGCTGCTACTATTCTGGTGAATGACGATAAAATACGCAAAGCTTGGGAGGATGACCTGGGTGGTTCAATTTCGGACAGTAGGGCGCCTGTTGTGCAGTCACCAACAAGATCTCCCTTAATATCAGACACAAATGTCTTCACTTTAAGTTTCTGCAGAGGATGTACATTACCCGGCCAGACTCCACAGAATTGACCCTAATAGGATGCATCACTGCACCAGGTGCCAGGCTCCAAATGCCGATTTCGCCCACCTGGCCTGGCCTTGTCCAAATGTACAAACAGATTGGGTGCACAATGTAAGGAATAAGGACCCCCTGTATAACTCTAGAGCTCCTAGGACAGGGTAAATTACCAACGTGGAAAAAACTTTCCTAGGCAGTGAAAAGCAGGTATGTTACATACATTTATTTAACATAATGTTGAGGATAACCCAAGCTCAGTGCAAGTAATGGACGACTATTTAAAACATGATAGTTATTCTTTTATTAGTGTTTTAAAAAAAAGGTTTTAAGCATCAAAAAGCATTAATCAAAAAACATATATATATATATATATATAATTCACAAAAAAACATTGGTTTCACATCAGTTATAGTTAGCTGGAAATTTTACTGACATAAAACCAATGAAATTCCACGTTATAGTTAGTTGGACTCACTATAACTTGCGCGTGTAATGCACTGCTGATGACATCACATATTACATCACTCATGACATGGTCAGTTACATCACTCATGACATCACTGATGACACCATCCTTGTGACACAGTGACTGATCTCCTTTCACTGTAAAGTAACCCTTGAAACACATATTCAAAAATAGAAACTAACATTTTCAAAAAAGTGGATATACCCATACCAGTTACAACAACCAATTCAGTAATTTCACCATCTATGTACACATTCACACATTCACCAACAGTTTTATATAGTCACTCATACATATACTCACTCATCATATGTAGTGATACACCTATTCATCCTGTTACACACCGACAGTCATCAAAAAGTTACTCACACATATACTCATATATGCAAATAAACTAATAAACATCCATTTATTTGCATATACAGATATACACACACTACCACCTTACTTCTAAGGAAACTTACACATATGTACCCTTTTAAACAATCACTTATAAAAACACATACTTATTTAAACAGGAACTCTTACAATCTCTCACTTTCACATATACTGACTTATATACATCAATACTCACATATACTAGATTAAAATATATCTTGTTACTGATAAACACACTAGTGAGATAGGCATTCAATCACTAACACACACATATACACACTCCTCCACTCATACAGTCCTGCACATATGCTGTTTTCAAAAAACATACAAACAGTGAATCAGTCATTGATACATCTATGTGCTAAGTAACACCCCCACCAAACCATACAGACACTCATACTGATACTAAAAAAAACATCTAATAACCCATATACACACACATGTAGCTACTCAGCAACCCATGCAGCCACTTATACACAAAACGAAACACTGATACATATATTTAAATTTTTAAACATTATTCGCTAATATATGTATTCACTGAGATACACTTAATAAGCCAGTTAACCAATCAATTTTTTTTTTTAAAAATCCATTTAGACACTTATTTAAACATTTATTCTTCAATCAACTTTTACATATACATAAATAAAACATATTTATTTTTCAGAAAGACACACATTCACTGGATGGTGTCATCAGTGATGTCATGAGTGATGTAACTGACCATGTCATGAGTGATGTAATATGTGATGTCATCAGCAGTGCATTACACGCGCAAGTTATAGTGAGTCCAACTAACTATAACGTGGAATTTCATTGGTTTTATGTCAGTAAAATTTTCAGCTAACTATAACTGATGTGAAACCTATGGTTTTTTGTGTGAATTTAATAGGTTTTTTAAATGCTAATTCCTAACTATAACTGGTGTGAAACCTATAGTTTTTTCAGTGAATTTCATAGGTTTTTTAAATGCTAATTCCTTTCTATATCGAGTTTCTAACCTTTTTTTTTTTTTACAATTTGCTGTTTTGTGTAAGTATTCATTTTTTTTTATATATATAATTTTTTTCTTTTGCGCTCTGGGTGCGCGCTCCGGTAAGCTCTCCGGTAAGCTCTCCGGTAAGCTTTCCGGTAAGCTAACCGGTGAGCTCACCTGAAAGCGCACCCAGAGCGCTACTTTCGTTCGTGAAAAAAAATATGAATGAAAAGTTAATAATAATGCAAAACATTACGTACCATACAAATAAAATCAGGTTTTTTTTATAAGGAAAATGATTATGCATTTCCGTAAAAGTTTGATGACGTCACTTCGGCGCGCAACGTAAGTGCCTTCGGAAGCGCCTACGTTCGCGCCGCGTAAACGCATCCGGAAGCGCCTACGTTCGCGCCACGTTTGCGCCCCGGAAGCGCCTACCTTCGCGCCGCGTAAACTCACCCGGAAGCGCTCCGGAGCGCGCAGCTTAAGCGCGTCGGGTCATGTGACCTTAAAATAACACTTTTCATTGGTTGCTAACAGTTTTTTTTACAAAGAATGAAATCCCCACCCATTTCCTTCACTTCTTCTTTCACTTTTGTGACTGAAAGACCTGCCTTTTTGCTCCAGGATATTTCTTGGTTTTTCAATGGCTGCCAGACAATCCAGCAGTGAGGATGAACCAGAATTCATCAATGAAGAGCCTCCTCAACGAAAAGTTAAGGAACATTACATTTGGAAATTTTTTATAATCCGACCTGGACTAAAAAAGGTAAATGCTCCAAAAGTGCAGTGCAAGATCTGCAAAGAAGAGCTGTCACGAGGAAACCCTTTGAAAAAGTACTCTTTTGGGAACTTCACAATGATCCGGCATGTGGAGAGGAAGCACCCCCAGAATTTTGCCCGGGAAAGTGTCAGGGCTCTGGCACAAGGGGTTCCCAGTGATGGGGCCTCTACATCAACCGGAGGAGCAACTTCTTCTGGGAGGGGGCAATCACAGGACCAGGTGCCAAACATTCAACCTGCATTTAACCATGGGGTCGTCAGATGCAGATACTGCAATCAACTCCTCACCTTTGGGGAGCAAAGTGTCCAGCTCATGGTTTGAGCATTGGAGAACCATCGCTGCCCTTCCCACCCCTAATTTCTTTTGTTTTATTTTGCTCCTGTTGAGCAGTTTCCATTCCCTGTTTTTGTTCCTGTTTTGAAAAAAGAAGAAAACCAAAAGTTCTTTTCAGAACTACCTCCAATTCTCATCAAAGAGCTATATTCTTAAAAAAATGAAAAGGAGTAAGTGAAATAGAGTGCATTGATAATTGAAAGGAGAATGAGTAAGAAAGAACAGAAAGTTATGAGAGGAAAAAAGAAGTGAAGTAGGAGGACTGAAAGAAGGTGAGTGTTAGGAAAGAAAGTTATAAGAAGAAGAGTGAATATGGGGAATGTTGTTATTCAATGAAAATGTTGAAAAAGAACAGTAGTGTTGAAGGATAAGAAAAGGTGCATTGCTGGAGTTGAAGGTAGAAGGCTTCATTTATGAAGCCATGCGTCACTTTAACGCCACCAAAGCATCACTTTTTGTGACACAACATTCCAATAAAAAATGCACCTTATTTATTCATATTTACAAAGTGGCGTTTCTTGGTAAATACATCACTTTGTAAACCCCTGTGCCACATTATTCCTACGTCAGGTGTAATGTATGCAAAAGGGACGTATTGACGCAAGAAAGGGTTGTAGAGGTGACATAGTGAATAAACTGGAGGCCTCATTTCTGAAAAGTGACGCATCGCTACGTGAAAACAGCAATGCATCACTTTTCTGGGCGCACTCCTTATGACATTCCAGATATGTCATATTTAATTTATGACTAATCAATTCGCAAGGAGTTACAGATACGTCAGTATTTCTGACGTATCTGTAAACACAAAAGTAACGCATTGCTGGAGTGCGTCACAAAAGTGACGCAACTCCAGTAATGCGTCCTTTCACATGGGGAAAGCACCATGTGAAAGGTCTTGCATCATTCTTACACCTGCTGTGAGGCAGGCGCAAGATTTTGACGCAACAGCATCCTAAAAGTGACGCAGTGAAATCTCATATATTTCACTGCGTCGCTATTACCAAGCTTTTTGCGGGGGAACGCCCCCTCTGCATACATTATACCTGACGCAGATATAATGTGGCGCAGGGTTTTAAAAAGTGACCCATCTACCTAGATGCGTCACTTTTTAAATATAGCGCAACGAGGCGCATTTTTTTACACCGCTGGTGCGATGCGTCACTTTTCTGTGCGCACTCCTTACGACATTCCAGATGTGTCATATTTAATGTATGAGGAATCATGTTGCAAGGAGTTACAGATACGTCCGTATTTCTGACGTATCTGTAAACACAAAAGTGATGCATTGCTGGAGTGCGTCACAAAAGTGACGCAACTCCAGTAATGCGTCCTTTCACATGGGGAAAGCACCATGTGAAAGGTCTTGCGTCAGTCTTACACCTTCTGTGAGGCAGGCCCAAGATTTTGACGCAACAGCATCCTAAAAGTGACGCAGTGAAATCTCATATATTTCACTGCGTCGCTATTACCAAGCTTTTTGCGGGGGAACGCCCCCTCTGCATACATTATACCTGACACAGATATAATGTGGCGCAGGGTTTTAAAAAGTGACCCATCTACCTAGATGCGTCACTTTTTAAATATAGCGCAACGAGGCGCATTTTTTTACACCGCTGGTCCGATGCGTCACTTTTCTGTGCGCACTCCTTACGACATTCCAGATGTCTCATATTTAATGTATGACGAATCATGTCGCAAGGAGTTACAGATACGTCAGTATTTCTGACGTATCTGTAAACACAAAAGTGACGCATTGCTGGAGTGCGTCACAAAAGTGACGCAACTCCAGTAATGCGTCCTTTCACATGGGGAAAGCACCATGTGAAAGGTCTTGCATCAGTCTTACACCTGCTGTGAGGCAGGCGCAAGATTTTGACGCAACAGCATCCTAAAAGTGACGCAGTGAAATCTCATATATTTCACTGCGTCGCTATTACCAAGCTTTTTGCGGGGGAACGCCCCCTCTGCATACATTACACCTGACGCAGATATAATGTGGCGCAGGGTTTTAAAAAGTGACCCATCTACCTAGATGCATCACTATTTAAATATAGCGCAACGAGGCACATTTTTTTACACTGCTGGTAAAAGGACGCATTACTGGAGTTGCGTCACTTTTGTGACGCACTCCAGCAATGCGTCACTTTTATTTTTACTTTTATGTCAGAAATACTGACGTATCTGTTACTCCTTGCGACATGATTCGTTATACATTAAATATGTCACATCTGGAATGTCGTAAGGAGTGCGCACAGAAAAGTGACGCATCGCACCAGCGGTGTAAAAAAATGCGCCTCGTTGCACTATTTTTAAAAAGTGACGCATCTAGGTACATGAGTCACTTTTTAAAACACTGCGCCACATTATATCTGCGTCAGGTATAATGTATGCAGAGGGGGCATTCCCCCACAAAAGCTTGGTAATAACGACGCAGTGAAATCTATGAGATTTCACTGCGTCACTTTTAGGATGCTGTTGCGTCAAAATCTTGCGCCTGCCTCTCGTCACTTTTATGTTTACAGATATGTCAGAAATACTGACGTATCTGTAACTCCTTGCGACATGATTCGTCATACATTAAATATGACACATCTGGAATGTCATAAGGAGTGCGCACAGAAAAGTGACGCATCGCACCAGCGGTGTAAAAAAATGCGCCTCGTTGCGCTATATTTAAAAAGTGACGCATCTAGGTAGATGCGTCATTTTTTAAATATAGCGTAACGAGGCGCATTTTTTTACACCGCTGGTGCGTCACAAAAAGTGACGCACAGGCGGCGCAAAACTGGCAGCACAAGTCCTTCATAAATATGGTCCTGGATTTTCCCCGTGCTTCGCTCCCCGGTGCGCTTCCCGGTGCGCGTACCGGGCGCTCCCCCCGCGCAAATCGATTTTTTTTTTTAAATGCTCCGCAGGACCCTATTTTAGCCCCCACATCAAACCTAGGGGGTCAGAGGGGGTCTACTCTGCCCCCTTATGGTCATTTGCCCCTTTGTTTTTGCCACCTCTTGTGTCTCGATTTTACCGAGACACAAGATGGCGGCCGCTCCAGACTGTTTAGAATGTTTACGGACACCCGTGAGCCAATCAGCTTTCCGCGCGCAAGTCGCGTGTCGCGCCTGGTGCGCTCCCCGGTGCGCGCACCGGAGCGCGCCTATAGATATATATATTTTTTTTAACCTAAATTACTCAAAATCCACTGGAGCACATATCTTGAGACATAGGAGCAAAGGCACATCGGGCTACCAGTCCCTACAATTTTGCCAAGTTTGGTGTAAATCCATTCAGCCGTTCGGGCTAAAAGTGAAATCGACCGCCCTATGGAAATTAACATGGGGAAAACGCGTTTTGGGACCCCCCTTTTATCTCAACCCCCGCTTGACGAATCCCCCCCAAACTTTCAGAGAAGGACCGGGGCACCGTGAGGCCATTTTCAGGAAATTTTCAGGCAGATTCGTCAACCGGCGCCAAAGTTATTTCAAATAGAATTTTGAGATTTAACATTGAAAAAAATCCTAACTATAACTACCTACTGGCGACCGCCAGTAGGTAATATATATATATATATATATATATATATATATATATATATATATATATATCCTGAATTCTGTTCCCACACAAGCTTGCGCTGCTCCTCCAGCCAGCAAGTAGACACCGGACACGGACCTCGAGGTACTTTACAATTTTATTTCGCAGAAAGAGTCACAGACGTTTCGGCTCAGCGGAGCCTTGATCACATGACAGCGATTACAATGCAAGGTACACCTTTTAAAGTGCTAGTGTGTGGTTAACTGAAATTACCTGTGCAAGTACGTGTATAGGCATAAAAGACATACTAGGCAAGGCATCCAACAGCATTAATACCTTTTCTAAAATAAGTGTAAAATACATTTAGAAAATATCATGTGGCGTCTGATAAAATAATGTGTTAATTGTAATCCGCAATCAGTTATAATATATATATAAATAAGAGTGCCTATACATCAGTTTGTGTTGTATATAGAATGAGTAACAGGCGGTGAGCACTTTTATCAAAAACGACACAATACACATGTACATCAAAGGACAACAGATATATATTAAATATACTTTGTGAAACAATTAAAAAAGCGAAAAAATAGGGGCAATGGACATACTAGTTGTTACAATTCTCTACGCGCGTTTCGGCACAGTGCGTGCCTTCTCCAGGAGTGCCACGGGAGTGTATACTAATAGATCAATCAAGGAATAAACATATATAACACTTAATACATATAATTACTTAATAAGATACAATCTATATGTACATTTTTACACTGAGCTAAAAAGACTAGTCAGTTGATGCTAGTCTGCTCAAGGGCGTTGCCAGGTGATACAACATAAGAAAACACAATGCATTTTCAAGTGAATAGGTAGATAAGGAAGACTGTCAAACATATTTGGTGGCCTTCGATGGGAAAGTGAGTGAAATGATCAAGGTTCCTCTGACCCCGTTGCCTGAGATTGCACTGCTGGGATACGTTGCACAGTTTCCACAGGCTACACGTAGATTTGATGCTATAAGTTTGCTTCTGTCCAAAAGGGAGGTGGTGATTCACTGGGGCGGTAAGACGACTCCCACGGTGAAAGGATGGCTAAAGAGTATGGAATCTTGTTCCACAAGTTGTGACCTTTATGCAACGACGCTCCCCCCATCTTCTAGGCCCAAAGATATATGGGGTCCCTTTAGGGAGTATCTACTAGCCCAGCGACTGACCCCCTCCACACAAGCAGATCATGGTATAGCCCCTGTTTGGGTGAACTAGACTATCATACTGTGTATTACATATCCCACCTCTTGGGCGGTGTGTTAATTTTGACACTACAGCTATGATGTGTTCAGTTCATGTGTATGTTTACCACTTCTGTTTAATGAGAGTTTGTAATGGCTTATGCGTTCGAGCATGGGTACTTGAGGAACCTCCTCTGGGGCGGCATATGCGCACCACAACATTGTTGAAAGTATACCAGGAAATGTGTATTTCTGCCTGCACGTACTTATCAAATGGTCCTTTTATGATCCCAGTGTACTATTGTAACTGTATCAAAAATGCTAAATAAAGTGTTTTAAAAAAAAAGAACACCAATATTTTGTCTAAAGTTATAGACATGGTATTATAGACAAGGGTCAAATGTGAGGGTTCCACAGAAGTGAAACCCATAGCCTAAAAATCAAAGTTGTATTGCAGCATTTATATAGAGCTTACTACCCCAATATGGACCACTGAATCACTTGTCTACACCATGTAGGGTAAGTGGTTGGAAGTGTCTTGTGTTTGTTTTGACCCTAAATGGGAAATGTTTCCATGTTGTGCATAATGGCAACCAAGGCGTGGTCATCATGTTATAAGATACATCGCTTAGCTGTGTGGTGGATGAAGAAGTGTGGTTTTCCGGAAGTTTGTCTCTTTGAGCAGCTCTCCTGGTACCTTTATTGTATTTCTTATGCTCATAGTCTACTTAGTTGATTACTGCACTGGGATGTCCATTATGAAATATTTTGGTTCCGGTTTACGGTCCAAATTGCCATTGTGAAATTTCAAGAAGCAGTCATAGTAGGCAGTGGTGGACTTGATAAGCATTCTACATTGGCCAGCGGCATGTGGCACACATCTTCAGCTGGTGATGGACGGTTTATTGCTGTAGAATGGTACAGTACAGGGTGATGGATGTGACCCATAGCAGTTGTGTCATTTGGTCAGTATAAGAGTGTCAAGCAGTGTAAGAAAATTATTATTAGGCCTGTATGACTACACACAACTACACGACTGCTGTGTGTTATGGTATTAGAATTAATAGGAGCAAGGTAGGATTTACACTTGACAGGGCATTAAAATACTTCAGACTGGTCTACATTCTGCTCAGCACCCCACGGTCAGTGTTTCTTTCACCGATTATTGCTGTGTATTGGAATTAGTCTTGTGCTCTTGAGGAAACCATTCCATGTGTTTACTCCAGTTTCTATATGGTACATTACATTTATTAGGTGTTAGGTATGATATTTATTGGGAGAGGGGGTTTATGAATCCATGCAGTGGCTGGCGGTATTAATAGGGGAGCTACTGGAGATTAGTTACTATTTGTTTACAGGGCTATGACTTTTAAACAGAACACCTACACAATGTTAAGGTAAACAATATAATTGACAAACATATTGTGTCAAAAATATTGTTTGCCACATTATCACGATCCTATACTAATAATGGTAAATACAAAAATATCTGAAAAAATATTATATATTATTGAAGCTAATATCATCCAAAGATATAAACAAATATCAGTTTTTAACATAGATACATTTAATATAATGTTAAGTAAATATCCCTACTTTTTAATACTATGTATAAATATATATTTCCATAAACACACAAATATAAATATATATATATATATATATATATATATATATATATATATATATATATATATATATATATATATATATATATATATATATATATATATATATATATATATATATATATATATATATATTGGTCATGTGATCAAGGCCCTCCGGGCTGAAAGGCATCATGGCTGCTGTTTATTTTGTGGCCAATAAATAAATTGAAAAGCTAAATTGTGTTCCGTGCTCCATCTGTTTTGGGAGATTCCAGAAGCCAACGGAGTACTGACTATATATAGAGAGATATGTATATCTAGATATGTATATATATGAAACTTACTATTCCCACTTCAGTCTAAACAACATTTTGGAAAGTGTTGGTCTTCAGAAGGGTTAAATATACTATTTCCATTCCAAACAATGCATCAGTAGAGAAAGCGTTGGATTTCGGAGGTGTACAATTTTCTATTCTCAGTAAGACAGCATAATAGTAGTGAAATTGTTGGACTTTGGGTGGGTAAAATGTACTATTCCCACTCCAGTCTGTACAACAGTAGGAAAAATTTTGGATTTTGGTTGTGTGCAATTTACTATTCCCACTCCAGTCTAATCAACACTATGAAAAGTGATAGACTTCGGAGGCGTTAAATTTACTTTTCCTGCTCCAAACGGCACAACAGTAGGGAAAGTGTTGGAGTTCAGAGGGGTCAAATGTACTATTCCCACTCCAGTTTGGAGAACAGTAGGGAAGGTGTTGGACTTTGGGAAGATTACATTTCCTATTCCCATTCCAAACAGCATACATGTAGGGGAAGTGTTGGACTTCAGAGGGGTCAAATCTATTATCCTCACTCCAAACAAGACAACAGTAGGGAAAGCATTGAATTTCGGAGGCGTAAGATGTATTATTCCCACTCCAAATGAAGCAATATTAGAGAATGTGTTGGACTACATAGAGGTTAGTTTACTATTCCTACTGCAGTATAAACATGAGTATGGAAATTACTTTGCATATAATACATTGCATACATAAGTAATTCCATGAATGTAGAAAAACTATTAAACCCTTAATATAGAAATTATTAACATGAAAAATATATATGTATTAAAAAAACTAAAAATATTCAACCAATTTACATAATTACTATTCAACCAAAAAAATGAATTTTCAATTTAGAAATAGTTGTTATTCAGTTATGAATTAATTACCTTTCCACCATATGCGCCTACAAACCTAGCAGCCCACACCTAAAATATAACTAAAAAAATTAAGTATTCCAATATTTATGTATTTAAAGTCAATTAAATTATGAATTAACAATTAATAATAAATGGTTGATTAAATATTGCTCAATTAACTTCCCTCCCTATACCCCTACAAACCTAGCAACTGAAATATAAGTAAAATAAATAAATACTCCATAAATTACTTAATGAAAAATCAATTAAATAATGAATAAAAAATAAGTGTTGTTTAATTATTATTGAATTAACCTTCCACCCTGTAAGCCTACAAATCTAACAGCCAGCAAATAACAAATAACTCAGCAGTACATACATCACATATTAAACATCAATCATATAATAAAATAAAATGTATTAAATCATTTATAATTAATTATTACCAAATTAACTTCCCCCTATCCACCTACAAACCCAACAACCTGCTACAACTGTATAAATTGCCATTAAAAAATTAAATAAAAAATTGTAAATAAAGAAAAATTGACAGCTATATCAGAAATAATAACATGTATAGAAACAATAATAACAGATAACATTATTATATCAAATAAAAGCATTACAATAATTAAAAAACAATATTATTGAAAACAATATTAAAAACATCACTATTCTTTAAAACGATATTACCTCAAAAAACAATATTCTTGTCACAATATTCATGCATCACAATATTTTTTGTGTCACAATATTTAATTTCCAATATTACTGTCTCCTGATATTTTCCAGCCAATGTTTTGTGTAACAAACCTTTTTGTGTGTATTAAACACAATTTCTTATATTTATAAAAATATTTAGGTGTTTAATGTCACCATGGCTGATTGTAATACGTAAGCAGGTACTCAGAGTGTGATATGCTATTCCTAATGATTGTTGTGTGCAAGGAGGACTATCAGCCTGATTCATCAAGCATAATTGCGCTCGCAAAGGGCCAGAATCTGAGAATCTGGCCCGTTGCGAGTGCAATTTTTGCATTTGGGATTCATCATCCCAAATGCAAAATTTGCTATTTAAGAACTCGCAAATTTGCGAGGAATAGCATTTAAGGAATCTCTATTAGAGATTCCTTAAATGCTATTCTTGAAACATTTTAAAATTGCGAATTCGCAATTTTGGGCCGCTATTTACCGCGAGGTCCAACCTCGTGGTAAATAGCGAAAACTGAAAAATGCTTTTAAAAGCATTTTTCTAAGTTGCATGTTACACGCACATGTCCTTTGGACATGTGTGTGCGCAACACCTGTTTAAATGTGCATTTAAGGGGTGCTACAGGGTGTCCTTTGGACACCCCTGGCACCCTTCAAATCGCTATCTTATTTGCGATTAGCAAATTGCTAATCGCAAATAAGGAATACTCCCCATTCATTCCTATGGGCCTTTTGGCCCATAGGAATGAATGGGGAGTTATTCCTTATTTGCGATTAGCAATTTGCTAATCGCAAATAAGGAATGTGTAGGAATCGCATTTAATTTTGTGATTCCTACATGAATCCCGTTTTGCGAGTCTGTAATAGAGATTCCTTATGAATCGCTATTAAAGACTCGCAAAACGGGTCTTTCATGAATCCGGCTGTTTGACTCATGAGCAACGAAGCCTTGAGAGAGTGAGAAGGGAGAATCTTTACTCTTAGCTTCAAAAATATTTATGCCATGCTATTCTTGCATTATTATAGTTTTTCAGAGCACAGCTTTAAGGAAGGAGACACAGAGCATGCTCGCAGTGCATAGGCCCATGTAATGAAGCAGTCAAGTTCAAGAGTATGATTATCTTGATCAGTATCCTTTATAGCCTGTACTATGATAATACCATAGAATTAGATGTTTGCGTTGCTTTAATACATTTCTGAATCTTCGTTCATTACTACACGTGCGTTATGCTAATATTAGCATTTTAATATAATTGCCACTAATAGTAATCTGCGACTCAATCACGTACTTTTAACATTTTAGCAATTGTACATGCAAAACGAACTGTCAAATCGAGTAAGATAGGATAGTATTTTTAGAGAGCACTAATACCCAAAGGTGTCAAGGCGCTGAGCAGACGGAGGAGGAGAGAGACGCCATTGCAGTCTTCTAAGATGAAAACAGCCTGTTTTCAAAAGTTTTCTGTATACAGGAAAAGATTCTGAATTGGAAATGAAGGTGGGCAAGACATTCCAAAGCTTGGTGGCTGCTCAGAAAAGGAGCGGCCATCCCATTATTAGATTAGCGGATACCTGTGTGAATCTTATTTTTATGTTCCAATGGCAAATGTGAATATTTTTAAGTGGTTAGACATTCAAAGGAATTAAGCAACCAAGGAAGGAGCGAATGTACCTTAAGTGAATGTGATTTAAAATAGTTGGCGGGGAAAGGAGTTTATCTGTTTGGTCCATGGCCCACAAAATATTTTCACAAACGTTTCTTTTAAACTTGTTCTGGTCTATTGGAAAAGGGATTGTGACACGTACCTTATGCTCACAATTGATTCAACATAGCAAAGAGAAGTGTTTTGGTTAAAATGTATTCCATTCAGACCCGAAAAACCTCTCTCTGTTTTGACAAAGAAAGGAGAGCGTTTGAAAAGAGCAGGGAAGCGTCAAGCGAGGCTAGATAAAGATTTCCCCCTTTTTCCAAGGTGATGCGGCGACACGGTTGAAATCTGGTCCCCATTGTCTCCCATTGAGGTTCTTCGGAGCAGGGATGCTTACACTTGTTTGCCGGGTCTAATAACTGATGTGAAACAACGAGCACCTCCATTGTGTTTCTCGCCAGTGGCTCTATTAGAAACAATCTGCGTTGTTCCGAAGCTGCGTGGTGCCTGGTGTAATTCCATTTTCCTTCTGACCACAGGAAAGTCAAAGCAAGTAATTAAATGTGGGAAATTGCAGAACAAGAGGGGACTCTTTCTGCTTGGCCAGATAGCCTTGCGCACTTGTTCGGCCGTAGAGCGCAGCCGATTGTCTTGGGGGGAAAGCAGCTTCGCGCTTCACAATAGCTTGCCACCTCCCCTGAATGCAACACGTAGCAAACACTGTCTGTTGTCAGGAACTAGCCAGTCAACCACGTCCTGCTCAAGTGAACCTACTTCCCATCCATCTGAATAGCCGCGACTGCCAGTGGGCCTCAGTCTAAGTGATATGCTTTATGCTCCCAGATCCCATTGTCCCTGGCTGGAAGTGGCGGAGCGGAAGGCATGGTCCTTGACAAAAGAGTACACGGAGAACTGATGGGCACGGTGGATGGTTTCTTTTGAGAGATCACTTGAGGAGAAAGTGAGCTGTATTGGTCAAACCGATATCCTTTTTAGTCACATGTCCTAATTCGGCATTCAATAACTCCCATTTACTTTTAAATGATACATAATATGCTATTCGACATGAGCAGTGCTAGACAGATAGTGGCAAAATGCACAAATAATGGCATTATGTCCCGACAACCCAAATTCTCAAATTGGGCTTCTTTATTCTTCAATGAAAAAAACGTTGCCTGAAATAACTGGTCAGCCACTCCTTGATAATGAAAAATGATGATACACATTTATTAACAGAGTACCCAGCTTACAAATATATACAGAAAATTATCCAAGGCAACTTTGTAGTAGGCCTTGAAATTGGGTAACCTTAGTAGAGTGGTATTTTGTATCATAATTGAAAACTACGTAGTGGAATTTACCGTGTATTTGATATGGGTTTATTTTCACAGCTAACAAAAGCAGCTCCGGTGGGGGCGAAAGAATTTTGTAGCAGGAAGGACAAAGCGACCATGAAGGGGGCCGCGTTTAGGAGCGGTGTTGAGCTTTCAAAATGATGCGACATAAAGGGCTCAGTATAAAGAGGCAGCTGGTGAAAAGAGAAAGTGATGTGGTATAAGATCCTGTCCATAAATGAACAGAACAAGAGACGCTGGGTTGTTTATTTCTATTTGTTTCTGTTTATGATGTTTAACAGTATAATTTCGAATAGGAGCTTTGTACATAGTAGCATTTACAGTGCATAGTAGTAGGTATCCCCCTGTAGTTAAATCCCCCCACCTTTTTTGTCGTTGAATTAGCACCTCGGCCCCATTCCTAGAACCTACCTCCCAGGTAGGAATGTGAGAATTGTTTGCAATTTCCTTTAGTGCAATTACTTAAATTTCTTAAAAATTATGTGAAATGAAAATCTGCCATTGAGCTCCAAATGATAGCACGAAATGCATCTTCACATCCATTTAGGATGCGAGGATTCATTTCATGATAAAATAAGGGACACACACACAAGTACCAAGAACATCAGCTACTCATTCTGTGTGTTCGCATTTTATCGCAAGTAAGTAAAAGTACATTTACTGAGCAGGCTGGATTTTACACAATATTAATGGTGTAATATAGGAAAGTTGGTGCAACAACCATAGCTCAAAATCCCAGAATGTATGCACGATTATGCCAGTGTAATGAATTTTTGGTCTTGGGCCTTTCTTTCAGTGCACCACCCAGGCTGATGATCTCAACTATAAAGACAATGAGGATGTTGTACGATTGGTACACAACTTGAAATCCCATTGGGATATTGTATTTCTCAACCCTACCCAGCAGTGCTACTGCAAAAAAAATCCTCTGTGAAACGTAACAGTCGCAAAATGAGTCTTCATTATTTGCACCTAGATCCAGATTAACTTCAAGTCATATCAATCCACACCCTTTTTCTTCAAAAACCAATAGCAGGTAAAATGGACATCAGGCTGACTGCAGATCTCTTAACCCCTTCGGTGTGAAGGCAATTCTGCCGCAGTGCTAGGGGGGAGGGGAGGCCTGCGCGGCGCTCCAATGCCGTGAAGGAACCACTCCGTCAAGAGCCTCGGGCGCGCTGTGCTTGTGACGGAGCGGTTCCGTCACGGCCCCGTCCACTCAATGGATCGTCCCGCGCAGGCGCGAAATCAGCACCGCGCAGGCACGCCAAGTGGGCCGTGACGGAACCGCTCCGTCACCAGCACAGCGCGACCGAGGCTGGTGACGGAGCGGTTCCGTCACCAGCATGGGAGGGGTTAATGGAGCCTTCACATTCACAGAGACCCACCGGATCAGAAAGGAAGGTCCCAGAAAAGAAGTCACACCAGGCCCAAAACAGATGAGCAACCAGAGGAACATTGACGGAGGCATGCCTCTCCTCAGGGTCCAGGGTACAGTTTAAGGCCATGTGTCTGGCACATAAGGCTATCTGGAGAACTGGTTCACCTATCTTACATCCGCTAATAACATCGTATCTCCCGCCAAGAACTTTATGTTCTAGCTCTTTATATCTGGCCACCACTAAGAAAATAAGGAAGGCGAGATGGGGTGGACAGTCCTTCTCATTTACCGCTGCAAAATTGTGGAACTCCATCCCCCAGGCTCTGCGGTGGAACAACAATCTGTTGGCCTTCTGTAAGCTTCTAAAAACCCACTTGTTTGGAATGTTTGTATAACATCACAGACTGACTCCACTCTGCCCTTCTTCCTCAGCGCTACGAGGCCTCTGGGCAGTTTAGGCGCTATACAAAATTTTTTCCATTCCATATTACTATGTCCTGGTATAAGAGGCTTCTCTTGGGGACCATGCAGGAAACTGAGAGTCCTGTGGTCCGTTAGGAGAGACCTAGAGGTAGGGTTAAGTGATCCTAGAGGTCGCCCTGTTGTCCCCTGTGTGATTTAAGAGTGAGGCTACACTTTGTCGAACTTGAACTACTGCATGCCCACAGCCAAAGTTTGATTGACTGTGGCAGTGTATCATGGCAACAAAAAACGCTTTACATCTCGGCATTGTAACAACCATTCTCAAGAATCGAGAATATGTATGTACTATGCAAACCATACACCTATATCTTTTTGGGACTTTAATTGGGCTGCCCTTTTGTTCTGTTATGTTTAATTAGCTTCTTATTATGTTTGTGAAAACCCAATGCACACTCAGTATTGCTCTGATTGAGTTCATGGTGTACTCTTCAGTGGTGCTCATGATGTGCTTTAGGTTTGGGCAAAGATACTTCATACTGGGAGTGTACAGTGGGGCAGTTATAATTGCCTTATTGAAGGTTTCATTTTTCATTTAATTCTCTCCCATCACTAAGCACTAACACATTGGCATTTCAGAATGGCCTGTTGTAGCTTCCTTCCCCCATAGCTTATTCCCCCTAATTGATGGACACTGAGCGAATTGTTCTAGACTTCCCCCCTTTTCAGATTATATCTTGGAATGTCAATGGCCTAACCAACAAACTCAAGATGGCACTTTCCTAAAGGTGACTGAATATTATTCCTAGGCATACTCTTTCTTCAAGAGATCAACCTGTTGGGCTTCCACTCTCTATTCTTGAGTAGATATGGCTCACTAATGTGCTCTTTACTGAGTTTACTAGGAGTTCTCGGGGATGGCTTTCCTACTCCCCTTTCACATTCATCATACTTGTCAATATATGAAGGTGTGATATAGTTGAGTTGGGTAACAATAAACATCTGTTAGTTCAGTGCCAAGATGCCCAAGGGTGAATGTCCGCTATACAAATACATGTTATATTATACATCTTGGCATCCCGTTAGTTAGAAAGTTGCTCACTCACATGTTTGAATGTCTACACCCCACCTCCTGTGCTCATTTGGGCTCAATATTTCTCATGAGACCTCTAGATTTGTTGATTGTAGCTAGTGATTTCAATGATGTCACAGTTTGGAAACTCGACAGAACATCCGATGGACTCACTTCTAAGGGGCTGATTACGATGTCGGTCAGAGAGCCTCAGACTGACAGTCGGATTCTCCTAGACCGCATCGAAACCCATCCACCCGACACGGTTGGAATTGCTCGTGGCTGGAAGGGGAACAGTTTGGTCATTCAAAATCGGATCCGACTGGCATTCAGAGAATACGAGTCAGTTGGAGCCATTTCGTATAGCTCAACTGTCAGCATTTCCGACCGACCTCTTACGATGTCAGATTCTGACAGCCTTTTTGACTCAATCTGTCCGACATGAGAAGGCTGTCGGAAACTGGCTTTGGGGGCCCCAAGCAGGCCCCCCTTCATGCTGGGGCCTCCAGTTGGGAGCCATGGGGGTACCTAAGGGACCCCTGTAAACCCATGCACTGTGTGGCAGGCACCATGGGGTGCCTGCGACAGGGTGCAAGGTTTTCTGCAGACACCCATTTTCCCCTTAGAAGCCTATGTTATCGGTAGCAAAACATGCTCCCATTGGAGTCAATATGAGTCCTTCCGTCGGGTGTTCAGAAGCATCATAATCGGTCGGAAGGAACCACGAGTCCGTCGTTTCCGATTCCTAGTTGATGTCGGGAGGAGGATACTCCAACTGACATCGTAATCAGCTCCTAAGTTGTGATGCACCACCCTCTGACTTTGTCACTTATGTGACCTTAGAGATGCTTGGTGCATGTAATACCCTACAACTAGAGCAGGTGTCTCAAACCAGTCGATCGCGAGCAACCAGTAGCTCCAGACACCTTCAGAGTAGCTCACAGCCTTGAGTTCATTTTTAAATAAGCACACAGTTATATTTGCTTTTAAAAGTTATGGGGAGGCTGTGTTTATTTTATATTATCATCATGAGGCTGCAGATAGTGCGCAGTCACAGTCAGATTTATGACCCAGGCTGGAGCTGGGGCACATAGGTGAACAACTGAAGCACTGAGGTATTTAACTCTTAAATAAAATTCCTTGTCAACACAATTTTAGTGCTGTGACGAAAATGATGTTTCTGAATGCTTTTAAATGAGGGAAAATGTAAATGAAAAGTTACCTTAATGATTAAGTTAAAACTTCTTATTAATTTTCTCCCATTCCAAAGTGTTACATTTACAAACAGCAGGCCTCTTGCTTTCAGTGGCCAGTAGATACCATGCCATAAGCATAGCTGTAAAATACAGCCTTATTTTCACATGAGAGAAATTTGAAGAGCCAACATTTTTTCTATATTTTGAAACTTTTTGCAAAATATTTTTCTGCACTCAAAATTTTTCCCATTTAAAAAATATGTTTTTGTGTTTGTGTTAGACATGTAACTGTGCCACATATGATGAAAGGTATGTCCTGTGCTGCAAATACATACGCGACAGGCTCTCATTTACTCATACGAATATATCTCATTGATACGCACGCATGTCCATCCATAGCCCAAGGCTGTCGGAAACTGGCTTTGGGGGCCCCAAGCAGGCCCCCCTTCATGCTGGGGCCTCCAGTTGGGAGCCATGGGGGTACCTAAGGACCCCCTGTAAACCCATGCACTGTGTGGCAGGCACCATGGTGTGCCTGCGATAGGGTGCATGGTTTTCCGCAGACACCCATTTTCCCCTTAGAAGCCTGTGTTGTTGGTCGAAAAACAGGCTCCAATTGAAGTCAATATGAGTCCTTCCGTCGGGTGTTCAGAAGCATCATAATAGGTCGGAAGGAACCACAAGTCGGTCGTTTCCGATTCCTAGTGGATGTCAGGAGGAGGAGACTCCAACTGACATCGTAATCAGCTCCTAAGTTGTGATGCACCACCCTCTGACTTTGTCACTTACGTGACCTTAGAGATGCTTGGTGCATGTAATACCCTACAACTAGAGCAGGTGTCTCAAACCAGTCGATCACGAGCAACCAGTAGCTCCAGACACCTTCAGAGTATCTCACAGCCTTGAGTTCATTTTTAAATAAGCACACAGTTATATTTGCTTTTAAAAGTTATGGGGAGGCTGTGTTTATTTTACATTATCATCATGAGGCTGCAGATAGTGCGCAGTCACAGTCAGATTTATGACCCAGGCTGGAGCTGGGGCACATAGGTGAACAACTGAAGCACTGAGGTATTTAACTCTTAAATAAAATTCCTTGTCAACACAATTTTAGAGCTGTGACGAAAATGATGTTTCTGAATGCTTTTAAATGAGGGAAAATGTAAATGAAAAGTTACCTTAATGATTAAGTTAAAACTTCTTATTAATTTTCTCCCATTCCAAAGTGTTACATTTACAAACAGCAGGCCTCTTGCTTCCAGTGGCCAGTAGATACCATGCCATAAGCATAGCTGTAAAATACAGCCTTATTTTCACATGTGAGAAATTTGAAGAGCCAACATTTTTTCTATATTTTGAAACTTTTTGCAAAATATTTTTCTGCACTCAAAATTTTTCCCATTTAAAAAATATGTTTTTGTGTTTGTGTTATACATGTAACGGTGCCACATATGATGAAAGGTATGTCCTGTGCTGCAAATACATACGCGACAGGCTCTCATTTACTCATACGAATATATCTCATTGATACGCACGCATGTCCATCCATAGCCCAAGGCTGTCGGAAACTGGCTTTGGGGGCCCCAAGCAGGCCCCCCTTCATGCTGGGGCCTCCAGTTGGGAGCCATGGGGGTACCTAAGGACCCCCTGTAAACCCATGCACTGTGTGGCAGGCACCATGGTGTGCCTGCGATAGGGTGCATGGTTTTCCGCAGACACCCATTTTCCCCTTAGAAGCCTGTGTTGTTGGTCGAAAAACAGGCTCCCATTGAAGTCAATATGAGTCCTTCCGTCGGGTGTTCAGAAGCATCATAATAGGTCGGAAGGAACCACAAGTCGGTCGTTTCCGATTCCTAGTCGATGTCAGGAGGAGGAGACTCCAA
Source organism: Lissotriton vulgaris (assembly GCF_964263255.1). NCBI lineage: Eukaryota > Metazoa > Chordata > Amphibia > Caudata > Salamandridae > Lissotriton > Lissotriton vulgaris. The sequence goes on along the minus strand of NC_141691.1, from coordinate 1,018,843,127 downwards.
CTGACATCGTAATGAGCTCCTAAGTTGTGATGCACCACCCTCTGACTTTGTCACTTACGTGACCTTAGAGATGCTTGGTGCATGTAATACCCTACAACTAGAGCAGGTGTCTCAAACCAGTCGATCACGAGCAACCAGTAGCTCCAGACACCTTCAGAGTATCTCACAGCCTTGAGTTCATTTTTAAATAAGCACACAGTTATATTTGCTTTTAAAAGTTATGGGGAGGCTGTGTTTATTTTACATTATCATCATGAGGCTGCAGATAGTGCGCAGTCACAGTCAGATTTATGACCCAGGCTGGAGCTGGGGCACATAGGTGAACAACTGAAGCACTGAGGTATTTAACTCTTAAATAAAATTCCTTGTCAACATAATTTTGGAGCTGTGAAGAAAATTATGTTTCTGAATGCTTTGAAATGAGAGGAAATGTAAATGAAAAGTTACCTTAATGATTAAGTTAAAACTTCTTATTAATTTTCTGTAATTCCAAAGTGTTACATTTACAAACAGCAGGCCTCTTGCTTTCAGTGGCCAGTAGATACCATGCCATAAGCATAGCTGTAAAATACAGCCTTATTTTCACATGAGAGAAATTTGAAGAGCCAACATTTTTTCCATATTATGAAACTTTTTGCAAAATATTTTTCTGCACTTAAAATTTTTCCCATTTAAAAAATATCTTTTTGTGTTTGTGTTATACATGTAACGGTGCCACATATGATGAAAGGTATGTCCTGTGCAGCAAATACATACGCAACAGGCTCTCAGTCACTCATACAAATATATCTCATTGATACGCACACATGTTCATCCATCGCCCAAGACCACGCTCTCACTGATACACATGGCAGCCCTGTGATAGTGCCCCTAGTCAACGTATTTTGTTCAAACCATAGTGTCTGACTCTATGGCCCTTAGGATTAACCCCTTTGCTGTGGGGGTTTTCCCTCGCTGTGCTGGGGGGGGGGGGGGTAGGGGGGGCTCCCGCATGCTCATGACGAGCTGAGCTCGTCATGAGCTACGGCGCTCCTGTGCTCAGCACAGCGGGGGAATTCTCCCCGCACCTGAGCGTTCCACGGGCTATGACGAGCTGAGCTCGTCATGAGCACCGGAGCGCCGTGGCTCATGACGAGCTCAGCTCGTCATGAGAATGCAAGAGGTTAATGTCAATAAAGCTGGCCATGGGGGTGTCTGGTAACAACGAGCGAGTTGTTCAGCCTTCAGTAGCTCATGATGATTTTTACTTAGAGGAGGTAGCTCTCACTACAGAAAAGTCTGGGGATCCCTGAACTAGAGAATACAATTTCTATTCATAATGCCATATTTACTTCCCTAGATTCAACTATTTATTTTGTAACATTTGCTGATGCTCCTCTTGTGTCTGAGGTTGAGATTCTCGCGAAGGCATTCTGACTTCCCCTCTTTTGTTCTCTCCCTAGGATACAGATACAACTTTGATAATGGTATGTGGAGTTCAAAAGCAAGGTGGCTCAAAGATAACACTTTTTCTACTTATATTTCAGGTGAGGCAGAGCCGTACTTCCACACTAATGCAGGCTAAATTGACCCTCAAGTAACCTTGGGCGTAGTTTGCGAAGTAGCACTACACGTAACATCGCAAAGATACGCTAAGTGCACTTCGCACTACGCGAGATATGCGTAGCGCTACATGAACTGCGTAGTGCGCAGTTCGCGATGATTGCACAGTGGGGGATGCTTGTCCGCACTGTGCAATCATTGAAAACGGCATCTTGCACAGTGCGAGCGGTCTTTTACTGCTGCTCAATGAGATTTTTACTTGAGCAACAGCTTTCTCAACGCGGACTGGTAGTTTCGCATCGCAAGCGGTCGCGAGCATACGCGACCGCTCGCAATAAGAAACCTGACCTCCCCGCGTTGAGAAGCTTGCTGGGAGGTTTATTTTCCACGCTCGCGATTTTGTCAGCTTTGGTCAGATTTTGGGCACAAAGATCAACTATTCCAAATTGGTCTTATTCTTAATTCAGGGTATCACTGAAGAGATTTGATGTTTGAAATTGTAATAAATTCTTTTAATAAATTACTAAGATATTTTAACTTGAATTGTTGATCTTTATAATTTACTATAAACAGTTATGAGTGGCTTCAATTGTTAAGATCTCGTGAGTTACAGTGGCATCATATAAGCAAGTGCTATCCTCTTTCTTGAGTAAGCAAGAGGGACCACTTTGTTTTCTTCTGTTCCCCTCTCTCCTCGTCCCTGGATCGGATCTTAGAGGAGACCTCCCTTTCTGTTTTACATTATCACTGAAGAGATACACTGAAACACTGAGCTTTTGATGGAACTAGCTGACTTTAAATATTTGGATGCTCAGCTTAAATATGTAGCATTCTCAGCTTCTCAGTGCTGGGAGCCTTTAATTACTCCTATTCTGAACTCCTTCCACAGAAATGTCAATCACTGACTCCTCTTCCATTGTCTCTCATAATGACTTGCTATTTCTACAATTATCTCCTTGTTGACAGTACTTTATTTCTTCCAGACTTAGCCGCATCATATCCATCTTTCCTTCTTTTGAAAACTCACAATGCTTCTCAGGATTTATGTTTGTGGGTACAGGCCCCATAAGTCTCACAGGCAAAATGCTACAAGTCTGCATAAAATCGGTATGATAGAAATTCTTTCTTACAACCAAGCTTCCCAGGAGTTGGTCTTGGTGGTCAATGACAGGCTTTTTGTCCTCGCCAATACCATTGCCATTATCTATGTGATCACTCGCCTTTGCAATACCAATATGGGGAAAACTCCATGCTGACATCCTTTTAGCTACTAAACCTATTTTTGTGTTTCGGTTGGAGTCTTTCCCACACTATGATCAGATGACAAGTTGTGGCATTGCAGTGAATGAGATAGAGAGAGCAAGACAGCACAATTTCTCTGACATATAGTGCTATCCTGCTCACTTTGATCCACCGAACCAGAGTCCAGACCTTTAGCGACACACCACCTAGAAATGGACACCAATGCCGGGAATAAGACTGAAATATCTCCAGAACGTTTGAAACCCTGAAGCAAGCCCACCACTTATGGGGAGCAGACATGGGACAAGAAGCTCAACCTCTCAAGACCCAGGCCTGAAGATGGAACTATTACAGAACCCACGCCGGAAGAGGGAAAGCCCTCATAGGATACAGATGGGTGGGAATCACCAGTCACTCCAGAACAGCAGAAAAAGATTACAGGGGTGGTGGACCCAACCAGGCACAATCAACAGAACAAAAGTCTTCTCCAGGCAGATTATGCACAACAACCAGGCAATCTAGGGATCGGAGGAAATGTGTAAAGCAGGCTGTTAAGCTACCAGAACAACATCACATCCATGCGGCATGCCTCCAGACAGTGAAAAAACAAGCAAAAGTGGGGCATAGCGCATTATTTGCAGTTGCAAGTAGACCAATACCGGACACCCAAACCATGTCCACAACACAAAGAACACCTCAGTTGACAAAGAGATCAATATCATGGGGGAATACCCCCGCTCAGGTGACCCGCTGCACAATTCTTCCCACCCTGGAGAAATACCGTCCTCAGAGACAACACAGCACTATCCACCCTGGCCAGAATCTTCTGAGCCACTAGCCACAAGGACTGAACCCGTGTAACCCCCTGGTGATTGAGATAATCCATTACAACCTAGTTGTCCATCCGGACTAGAACATGAAGCCCCAAAAGGAAAGACCCAAACGATAGACAGGCCAACTGAACTGCCTTCAGCTCCCTGAACCCCAAAGAACTCCCAGCCTGCAGGAGATCCCAACTCCACTGTACAGATCAATATTCCAAGGTCGCCCACACAGCCGAACCTGAAGGTATCCGTAGACACCGCCTGAGAAGAAGACACCGGAAAAGAAAGTACATCAGCTAGATGGATGTCATCCAACTATTACTCCAGGGCAATCCCGAACCAAGGAAATGCTCACAGATCAGTCTTAAGCATTGGAACATAGGGACCACTGAGCCAGAAAATGAGTGACTAAGGGGACATGAGCAACCATGCCCATGGATGAACATTGAGTACTGCTAACATCAACCCCAGGAAGCTCAATCACAAAGACACAGGAGCAGCAGCCATATCAAGCACAAAACTCATATCCCACCTTAAAGGTGCCCTCCTAACCACTAGAAGAAAAACCTGACCCATGACCAAGTCCATGTGACCCCCACTGAACACCACACAATGCATTGGGACTAGCATAGACTCCCAGCTTGAAATGAGGAAGCCGTGAACTTCCAGAATCCTGCATACCTCATGGATGCAAAGGGTACCCCAGAAAGAGAAAAGGTGAAAAACAGCCAGTCCGCTGGACAAGGAAATACCTCAATTTCCACCTTATGACTGACCCCCACATAAGGTGACAAAACTGGTGTGAAAACCCATGGGCTGCGATTACCAAAAATGGAGAATCTGGAACTGATAATGCTTGGAACCCACGCAGAACCTGAGAAAACTCTGGGAGGCCAGCAGGATCAGAACATGGAGATAAGCATCCAACAGATATAAGGATGCCACCCTGTCCCATGACTCAGAAGAATGAAGAACACCAAACAAAAACAACATTCTTAATCATATATGAGGAGCAAAAGTGGTAACCCACTCTAAGTCCAGCACAGGCCAGCCAGCTATCACTTGGGAAAGAGACACATCGGCCATGGCCCCTTCCACAAAAAGGGTGATTACCCACAGAAGCCATCAACTGACAAAAGGCTTTCCTACTACCAAAAGATCCTTCCATGACAAAATCTACAGAGGGCACCAGCTCCTGTTCTCCACAGACACCCTCACCAGTACCCTGATGTTGCGCAGAACAATTCCACCTCTAAAAAGTGGGCCATCGGGAGCAGAGCCTTCAACCCATCAAGTTTGCAACCAGACCTGTATACTGGTCTGAATGGCAGTGATTAAAGATGCCACCGCTGTCCCAAACTATTGAAAGAAATGACTGACAACATCCTGGTCCTTTGCACCAACACTGCCAGGGCGGGCATGAAATACGACTCTTGCTACATAATCCCTGCCATACTCAGAAAGTCCTCCAAGAGGTACCAGAAGGGGATGAAAGATAGGCCAACGCTCTAATGGAGAAATCAGCTGTGATGTTAGCTCCCTTGACCTCCAAATCCACCCGCATGTCCCCCTGAACTGAAGCAGAGCCATCTCCGGACACAAAAGCCCCTTCGGGCGGCAGGCTAGCCACACCTATCTGCCACACAGAACATCCACCTCCAACTCCCCCTATGCATCAGCGCAAGTATAAGGCATAATGTGCTGTATCCTAGGGAAGAAAGAATTCACATGCCCCGAAAATGCAAAAGCCACTGCAGCATGAATCATCAGCTGTATAACCATAAAGAGGGAGTCATAGACAGACCCTGACCCCCTGATAGGGTATGTTTCAACTTGAATATCTCTTGATGCCTCAATCATGTACACTGCCAAATAGCCAACACACTACGTAATACATAGAGAGTACCTCATGCCAGAAAAGATAGCTACTTTCAACAAACTGACGCTCATTGTCCCAGATGCAATTTGGTGAATGCGGACCTAATCCACATGTTGTGGAGCTGCACTGCCCTCACTATCTACAGGCTTGCAGTTTCTACTCACCTGACGGATTGCACTGAACTGGGCCTTTATTGTAGTTCAAAAAGCACAGGGTGATTTCTCAGTTCATAGATCCAGGGCTCCTCACTGCTAAGCAATTGATCACTAGACAATGGAGATGTCCGGACCTCCTGCCGCTGGAAGCATGGTCTTGTTCGCTCCCAAACTGGGTGCGAGCAGAAATCATGGCTATGTGGTGTGAGGACGCTCTGGGACTGCACAAAATCCCTATAACAATCACATAGGATGCAATATTCCAGGACTTCCGAGACACCTGGTGTGAACCCCGGATGCTGTGCTCAGATCCTGGTGTGATGTTGGAACCAGCGGGCGACGGCACAAGACAGACACACTCAAAACACACAACAACAAATCTAATGACTTGCCCTCAGATCCCAGTTCCCCTCACATGTGAACAGGTAGACTAACTAAGTACGGTAGGGTGAATGCCGATAATAACGGGATAGTGGGTGAATGACAGAGTCTGGAAATACCAGGGACCTTGTTGGGCAAATTCCCACAGTTAACACCCCACCTTCCTTCCCCTCCACTCCCACCTGCTTCTTCTCCCTCTTTTCTCCCTCCCTACCTATCCAATTCCATTTGTCCCTAGTATGCATGTCCAAACGCACAGGTTGCCAACACAGGCAGCAATATTAAGTCTCTATCTGTGCTGCGATCTCAGGCAGCAGACAAGATGCCGGCACCCCAATAGTTCAGAACATACTAAAGCTACAAGTATGTATTATCTGTTGGCTTATTGCAATCGTGATGTTTATGTACTTAACAATGCCTCTAAAGATTTACATGCGTATGTATTATCCTATGTTAACCTATAAAATGAATAAAGAAATTAAAACAAAAAAAGAAGTCTGTGGATTTTGATGAACTCGGTTTTTTAAAAATTAATAGAAATAAAACCTATGAGTAAAAATTGGTGCTAGATTTCTTTTGCGCTGTGTGACTTTCTTATTCTGTTGTTTGCTGTGACTAAATGCTTTACATTAGTTCCTTTGTTTAAGCCTTGCTGCTCAAAGCCACAGCTACCAAGCATTGAGCAATACGATTTATGAACGAGTTTGACTTGACTTAAAATGGTTCAGTTCATGTATTACACAGTGAAGCCTCAAAACCACATCTATAATACTCACATATCCTCACAGAGAGGGATTTTTATTGTGTTGTGTTTTTGACTTTCCAACAGTTTTGGTACTTTTAAAAGCTTTACACATTTTCTTAAATTAAACCTGTCTGCCCTGTGCCATAGCTACCAGGGGTTGAGCTCAGGTTTAAATTACTGAACCTTTTACTGGACTTGCCAGGAATAGTGACATTATTACTACAATCCACCCCAACTAATAATCCACTTTCTAACACACACTTTCTAGTTTGGAAATGTTTCGCTAATCCGCAATGCCAGAGGCAATGTATTGCAAAATTCACTGATGTGCATATAAAAAATAATCCATGAGTGGAAACCACAAGTGAAGGCAGCATGGCTCAGAGGAGGTATGGTGCAGGCAGCATCCAATGAGTACCTGTAAAATATCAAACCTACACGCCTCCTGGAACGTACCAGGACCAGTGCACCCCTGTGCAAAAATTGGTTTGCACATGTTTAGATCCTTTTCTGAAATTTATATACCCAAATAATAGTCTGAACGCACTCCATTGGGACCAGAGCAGATGCACATATTATAATGTTCATCGACTAGGACAAATGTTTTCTCAAGTTGAGCATGAGAAAATATCTAACAAGTGCTCCCCAAATGATTTTCAACTGAAGAAAATAGACTTCAAAATGCCCGATCTCGCCTGATACATTGTGGGTCATATTAGGGAGTGTGACAGAGGCGTAGACTCCAGGACACCCAAAACATAATTGTGAACAATGTGCACAACTGCAGTGACATTTCTGTGATTTATCTACCTAATCATCGGTTTGCTCAAATTACCTCTGTTATGATTAGTGTGGATGCCCCTACTACATTTTTTATTAGTTAGTGCACCTTAAAACCTTTTCTTGAGAATATTTCAAAGGAACATGGCCAGACTTTTTAACCATATTCAAGGTTAAAAAACATTTAATAAAAATGTGCAAAACAAAATGCTTCAATGCATAGTGTTTATGATACAGCCCCGGTAGTTGGGGGCGAGGATTGCAATGAATCACCAATGGTATGGAGTCTGGCTGTGACTCCCAAACCAAGCCCATATTTTTTATTTTTTGACTCAAGGCAATACTGCTCCAAAGTTGTTGTGCTACCTAGTGTCACATGGAGAGAAAAAAAAGTTGCCATATCTATTAAGAAATGGTGCTCTTGTTCTCTCCCTAAGCCCCAGATCACTTCTGGCAGCCATGTGCCAATGCACACACCTGAACTGAAGTGTTGAAGTGAGCTAAAGAGTGATGATGGATTCAACCAAGATCTGTGACTGGGGGTGAGTGTCTGAAAAGTTCCAGTGCTCTGTCCGTCATCTCCTTGTATTTGCAATGCACACTTTGCTATAGTGCAAGGTTGTGTGCATTCTCTGAAGCGCAGGTTTTGTACTGGAAGGGGGTCCTTTTCCATACAAAAACTATGCTTTAAGATTTTCACCTCTTTTAATGTGTGCTGTACAATGCATCATGCATTAAAAGTTGGAAATAAGCAAAGAAATAAAAACATTCGTCCTTGTCACTCCTGTGCATTAGTATACATCTCTGTCTGCAGTGTTTGTAAATAGAGATTTCTGTCAATACCCATAGGGTGGTTTCATAGGAAAGCCCATGCAGCACCGATTGAACGTCCCCTTGATGCAAAGTAACTCAAAGCAGTAATTTGTGCAACTCTGTGTCATTTTGGGAGACTATCCAACCTATAATCCCAGCCGTACACTTTGCATCTGGTTGGTGTCACAAAAGTCACACAAAGCACTCGTAAATTTGGGGCACATTGTATAATAGGCATTTTAGTCATGCAGGAGACACCAAACCCATGTGCATCTTCACAAAGCCGTGGTGTACAACAAGAGTGTCACATTTAACAGGGAACCATGTAGGACAGAACCGCGTTTTTACTCGCCGTTTTCCAAAGAAACATTCTCGTTTCTGATCAGAAACAAAAGCCTCATCTCATCACTTCTTCCCATGGCTAGGGTCATGGGCTATCACACATTCACAGAGGGCGCACCATGTGAACTAGCAAATCACTTACAGCTTCCCCGTGTAGGCATTAGTTTTTGAAAGGAACACAAAGGCCCTGTGGATTGATGAAAACCCCTCGCTGTGCATAGCATGTACCTCAGGGCATGCACTCAGAGGGCATTTAGAGCTATATTTAAAATGCTGCGTGTGTGGGGGGTTTATTGCCTAAGTGTTGTTTTTATATGCATCTAAGTAAATATATAAACACAGAATAAAGAATCGACCGGTGTGTGAAGGAGCTATTTCGCTTCCATTCTTCTGCTTTTGAAAATAAGACCAATGACAGTTTTATGTTATTTCCAGAAAAGTACAAGTTGATTAAGCCAGTTAAACCGGGCATGGCTCCCAATGATGCTGCTGGTGAGGAAGCACCGGGGTGGGGGGCTATGGGAAGCCAACTACTGTCCAATTATGACTGAATGTACTACCCAACCAGGGCTTTTCTTTATGGCTTTCGGTGCGTAGCTTCCAGATACTTTTATTTCCGACCTACTTGATGCGTGACTAGTAGTCCAAGTAAACATTTGTAAATATAATGTAAAGTCCTTTCGTTTTGTATTCCACTCTAGACCTGTTTCGGTGAAACACATGCCAGCAAGTGAAATGATGACACTATTTTCATTTCTAATGTAGTTTTAATTGCTGAAAGGTGTCACACTTCTCCGTTGAAATGCAGGTGATTCACTGCTACGATTCCATGCACTGCTAACTTCCCTAAACTAAGTAAAGCTTTCTGAATATGGCAATTTCAATGATAGTGAACATTTTAGGGCCTTATTTACAAGAGGTCTGCGTCACCGGAGAGCCATATTTTTGGCGCTCTGGTGGTGCAAGCCTCTCAATCATTTCTAAAGGGGGTCACACAGCCACCCTGCATGCTTTACATGGCCTCATAGATATGGAGTAAGGCAAGGCACAGCAAAGCACTAGTTACCTTATCCTACATCAAGAAGGCGTTCCATGGGCTTAGCAGTGGTTTTGCCACTCAACACCCATTGGGTTTGAAAAATTCCCAGATGTACAAGGATCTGTAAACCTGGGAATGCGTCAAAACTGTGGGACTCCCAGGGGAGGCATAATGAGGACAAATAACTTTATTTTTCCTAGTTTTTTTCTATGCAGTAAACATAGAAGGAGTAAAACGCCTCTATTGACTGTTTTTTTTTGCAGGAAGGTGTCCCATCCTGTACAAAAACAATTGTGCCAACAAAGCAGACACCTTGTGCCTGTGTTGGCACCAATTTGTGAGCCGGTGCAGACAGAAAGGACAGGAATGCACTGTATTTCATTAACCCCTTCACTGTGGCGGCTGTTCCGCCGCAGTGCTAAGGGGGCAGGACGGAAATGCGACGGGCGCATGCTGGTGACGGAACCGCTCCGTCACCAGCGTTGGTTGCGCTGTACTTATGACGGAGTTGTTCCGTCATGGCCCCGCCCGCTCAATAGAATGCTCAGCGCAGGCGCGGAATTCGCACCGCGCAGGAGCGTCGGGCGGGCCATGATGGAACCGCTCCGCCATCAGTACAGCGCCACCGCGGCTGACGACGGAGCGGTTCCGTCATCAGAAGGGGAGGGGTTAATATGGTGCATTCCTGCCCTTTCCCTTTGAATCAGGGCACCCCTGCAAGAAGACTTGCAGTGCTGCTCTTCACCAAAAGTTGCAAATGAGGCTCTTAGTCTTTTATATACATGTGCTTTAGCTCAAAGGTTCATTTATTATTTTAAAATAAGCATTTAATTTCTTATACCCAAAAATGTATGTCAATGAAAAACCTTAAACTGAACTTGTCAAGTGGGACAGGCGTTGTGTGTGAATCCAGTTGCATTCAATGTTTTCTGATGCGGCAGGAAAATATATGTTTTTCCTACGGTGTAGTACAATTTCCATTTACATTAGTAACTTAATTGCTGTGATAATTTGCTGACTGATTTAGTATCTGAGGAACTCATCAGTGGGGGGCTGCTTATGTCTTGCCTAAGTTGGCAAGCAAGCTTTTACAATGAATAGGTAATGACAGTTCATGTTGTTTCTGATGAACACAGGAGAAGAGTACCACAGCTGCATCTTTATGTTTCCTCGCCTCCGTTGGTATTTAGGACAGTCGCTTCTAAGAAGGTCTCCTGGCCATCTCCCCCCGGGAAAAGAACATATTTGCATGCTTGACATACCAAAAGTGGTATATGAGTTCCGTGCTTAATGACGTTATTGGCATTTAGTGCACAAAAGTTTATGGTATGTGGTTGTCACAAAAACACCATAGTATAGGGTGGTACCACTCACACTTTGGGACAATCAGTGAACTTTGATTAGCTTGGACATTGTCAAGTTGTTCTGTCAACTATTGTCACCTTCTCCTCACAACACACTTAGGGCCTAATTTACGAGGTTTCAGACTAGGCCAGTGCCACAAGGAATATTGCTGCAATATCCTACTTCAAAAGAAAAGGATGTAAACACAATCTTTTACCAAAACCCAGTAGTATTCTTTTTTCCAGCCCCTACCTTTTATCATTTACCCTATACCTAGTTATTAGAAGTTAATATTTTGCACTACTCAATATGAGAGGATGGTCTGCTACGATTTACCTCTACTCCAGTAGTCTAAAGCATTTTATTTAATTTTTAAGTCTTCCCTGAGACAGCACATACACTGTCACTTGCGAGAAATGTTGTTTACTAAAGGGGCCTCGGAGCCTGTCTATTGCTTAACACCTTAGCTGCTTCGCAAATATCCCTCCCCAGTGCTGCGCTGTCCATTGGAACTAGTGCTGAATGGACGTCCAATGGTCGTGCGCAGCACTGGGGAGGTAGCTCTCGTGACGACCGTTGGCCGTCAGCAGCACTTAAGAGGTTAAAATTCATTGGCTTCATTTTCACTCTACTTTGCTGCCTACTAATTGGCCAGCACATGGTGGTTTCACTTCATCCTCCTTTATTTGGAGCATGGATCAAGTACTGATTGCTTTCAATTTTCATTAGTGTCCTTCTGCTGCATGAGCTGTGATTGAGGTACTATATTTTTCTTTCTTCTTCCACCGTCATTGTTGCCATGTTGCTTCTTCTGAATCACCCTTCCTGTATCTGTTTTTTTCTTATAGATTGCCCCCCATTGTCCAAGCTGATTCATCCCTCCCAAACAACTGTTAGCTGAGCTGCTTCTTCCCTTCCACTGTCACTGTTGTTTTTAAAAAATATATATTTTTATTAAACATAAGCAAAATAAAAGCATCAGGTGACAAGCTTTGTTTCACAGTGGTCAAATATACAGTACCAAGTACAGAATAATACTTTAGAATAGTCTTACGGGATCACGGGGACTCCAGCTCCGCTGACTCCACCCTGATAATCGGAGGGGTACATGTATCCCCCCTGTGGCTGTTCCAGACATCCCACACCTTTCCCCTAGCAACATATACGGATCTCTCCTTGAACAAGCACCAGTCTAGATCCTCCATCCATTTCCCAATTTCAGGTGCCTGACTGGCACCCCACAGTTGGGCAATGTTACGCTTAGCAATCATGCAGGCCAGGGACACCCATTGTTTCCCATATGAGGTCAAGTCTGTAGGCTCCCAGATATTCAGAAGACATCATCGGGTCTCCAACGCTAACTCCACCCCCATCACTTCATGTATCTTATCGTGAATTTTGCCCCAGTTGTCCTGTATTTCTACGCAGTGCCACAAGATGTGTATGAAAGTCCCAATCTCCCCACAACCCCTCCGACACTCCCCAATCACCACCAGCCGCATCCTCACTAGCCAAGGTCCTATGGTGTAAGACCGATGAAGAATCTTTAATTGTACCAATCCGAGTCTCATTTGGATGGCCACAACCTTCGGGGAGGTAACCGCCTCTCTCCAGTCCTCATCATCCAGTACTAGGCCATTGGCGCCCCGCTGCTCCCTAAGAGCCTCCAACGGATCCACCACATGGTTGATCAGTTTTTTGTATATTAGCGAGATAGTTAAGTCTGGGACATGACCATCCAAGACCTGGTCTTCCAATGGGGAGGCCTCCGGGAGTATGGTGCCCCGGGGGATATTTGTAGATAGGGCGTGTCTAACCTGGAGGTATCGGTAACACTCACTCTCTCACAGCTGGGATTTTCCCTGCATGGTACTTCCCCCAGATATCCTTAACCTGCGAGATCCCAATGAGATCCCATTTGTCAAAGCCCTTTGATTTCCACAAACTGTCCAGTTTCTCTGAACTCCACAACGGGGTCGCCAGTGTAATTCTCCCCTCCCATTTAAGGAATCGGGTAGCTGCATGCCACACATGGACCGCATTCGCCGCCGGCCCAACAAGGGGAAATCGGCCGCTCTTAGCATAAAGTGCCCTAGTAAAGTCTCCCCCAGGCATCTGACCGCGATCCATCACATGTCCAGGGTCTGAATGAGACCCCTAGACAGCGTTGTTTACCGCTGTCAGCTGGGAGGCCCAGTAATATTTCCAGAGATCCGGTAATCCGATCCCTCCATCGTACCAGGGAAGAATAAGCTTAGAGAAAGCTATACGGGGTCTGCCCTCCCATAGAAATTGTCGTTGGAGGGACTCTATCTCCTTAAAGTATGTGGCGGTTACCGAGTCCATTGTGCTTTGGAGCGCATATAAGAAGCGGGGAAGGGCCATCATTTTAAACAGCACCGCTCGACCCAGCAGGGAGAGCGGCAGCGACTTCCACCGCACTACATCTCGGCGGAATCTGGCCAGAGGAGGCCCCAGATTATTGTCATATCTCAATTTCGGGTCCATGGTGACGTATATACCCAGATACCGAAAACCCACCGGCTCAACTCGCACCGGGCAAGAACTCGGAAAGACCGGTGGGTCCCCGCTCAGGACGAAGAGCACCGACTTCCCTTGGGGTAGTGAGATAAAGCAGAATGTCGTCTGCGTAAAGCGAGATCTTATCGTCCCACTCTGATGTCCAACGTAGACCCCAGATCAATCGGTCCCAATGGACCCACGCCGCGAGCGGCTCAAGCGCCAGTGCGAATAATAGTGGGGACAGAGGACACCCCTGACGTGTGCCCCTGTCCAAAGAGAAGTTAGTGGATTTATGGTGATTAACCACAACCCTAGCTAGGGGATCCATATACAAGAGACGGACCCAACCTATGAACTCAGGGCCAGTACCCATCTTACTCAAAAAGCAAAAAAGTAGGGCCACTCTACCCTATCAAAGGCCATAGCCGCATCCAATGACAACAGAACTGCCGGTTCTTGTATATAGGATGCGCCTCCCAGAATCCCGTGCAGCCTCCGTAAATTAAGGGCTGTATTTTGGCGCAGCATAAAGCCAGACTGATCTGGATGGATCAGAGTGGTAATGACCTTGACCAGCCTAGTCGCCAGCTATTTTGCCAGTACCTTAGGTTCAGCCTTTAGGAGCGAGATTGGCTGGTAAGAAACGCACAACGTCTTGGGCTTGCCCTCTTTATGGATGACAATGATATTTGCGATTCGTTGATCGTACGGGACCTGGCCCTTTTCCTTGCTCTCAACAAACATGTCCTGGAGGAATGGTGCTAACCTGTTAGCGTTGAGCTTATACAGTTCAATGGGGATTCCGTTCCGGCCAGAGGCCTTATCAGAGTGAACCCCTCTTATAGCCTGCGCCACCTCATCGTTCGTGAGGGGGGAATCTAGGTAACTCCTATCCTCTTCCGACAGGGCGGGCATTGGAATATCTTGGACCATAGCAGCGTTGTCCATCTCTGAATAAGTGCTTGCAGACGTATAGACCGATTTAAAGTAAGCAGAGAACTCATCAACAATCATTTGCCGGTCTGTCACTCTACCTGAGCCTCCCACCTGCAACTCCGGTACCAAACTTGATCCCCACTCTCCTTTCTCCAGCCATGCGATCAGTTTCCCTGCCTTGTCGCCATGCTCATAGACCCTGCTCTGGGTGTCCGCATGCTGCACTTTAGCCCTCTCCCTAGCCATGCTCCTGTATTCATCTCTAAGGAGATTCAAACGGTGCATCCCCTCGGGAGTGGCAACCCTCGCCATTTCCCCCTCCATATTTGCCAATTCTGCCTCTATCCTGTCCACCTCCGCCCGACCTGTCCTCTTCTTCCCTAAAACCAGGGATAAAACTTCCCCTCTGATAACTGTCTTGTACGTCTCCCATGGGGATTGCGACAACTCAACCGTTCCCACATTTTCTTGGAAATACCGTACCGTGGCCTGTGTCGCCTCCTTCTTCGTGTCGGGGTCTCTTAAATGCCAGGCATTTATGGGGGCGGTCCTGCCTACATCCTTTTGCCCCACCTCCACCCTCAACCAGACTGGGGAGTGGTCGGAGATCCCCCTACCCACATGCCTCACCTCTCGGACCCATGCTGCTTGCGATTATGGTACTAAACATAGTCTACCCTTGACAATGAATGATGCGCAGCTGAGGCGTGTGTGTAATGCATTCCACCTGGGGTCCTCAATCTTCACCTATCCATGAGTCCAGTTGTTTCTACAAAGTCTGATAACCACCTCTGGGACGGCAGCAGAATTCGAGCAGGATGTCTATCCATTCCACCATCCATTACCGCATTGAAGTCTCCGCCCACATTCAGCAACCCCACAGGAAGAGTTAAAAAAATTGCGCACAGGTCCCGGAAGGTGTCAGTCTGCAGACCTGGCGGAACATACACAAACAAGAAAGTAACAGTTTTCCCCTCCCACAACCCAGAAATGCCAATATATCGACCCCTTTGATCAGCCCACGTGGCCTGAACGGTCAGCGGGAAGGAATTTCTCACTAGGACGCCCACCCCCTTGACCCTGTAGTAAACCCGGCATGTGCTACCAACTTATAGCCCCGCCTATGCAGCGCCATACAGCGATTACCGACCAGATGCGTCTCTTGCAACAACACCACATCCGGGGAATGTCTCCTCATCAATTGACTAACCATCCCCCTCTTTATCTTGTGCCCCAGTCCATTTACATTCCAGCTGAGCGCGGATATCCCCAGTCCCTGTCTACCAGAAGACATTGTAATGGTAAATCATATCACGGTCACCTGATGCTGTAAAAGAACAATAACAAATTGCTAATAATGTAGCTCATATTAAGTTCACGATTCCAAAAGGACCCCCAATCTTAAAGAGGATCCCGATCACCACAAACTCCCCAACCTTTGACCCCCCCTCCCCCACACTGCATCCCTGCATGTAGCTTACGCTCATCCCCAACTAGCAGTGTGCCTGTCGCCCCAACTCCGATCTACAACTAACTAAAAGTAGAAAATAGAGGAGGGCCCGCACAACCCCACCAACCCCCCGTCCCCGGCCCCTCCACCGCCACCCCTTCCAGGTCTAACCACCGTAATGTCAATGTCAGTATGGTAAATCCCCACCTTTCGTAACATATTACTGTACAGGCCTCCCCAACGCCGTTTGCACCAGGTTATTGTTCTTCCGCTTCGCCTCGGCTCTCCGTCTCAGTCGCATGTGTACTGTCTAGCCAGTCCGCCGCCACCTCAGGATTGTCGAAGAACCAGGCCTTCCCATTAAGCTCCACCCAAAGGTGGGAGAGAAACATCATAGCATACTTGAGACCCTTATTCCTCAATTTTTTCTTCACCGATAAGAAGCCCTGATGCTGCTTTTGTACCATTTGAGTGAAGTCTGGGAAGAAGGAGAGGGTTGCATTTTCATACTTCAAAGGGGGCCCAGTTCGTGCCGCCTGTAGAATCACATCCCTGTCACGAAAATTCAGGACTCTTGCAATATTAGGGCGGGGGGACGCTCCTGGTATCGGCCTGCCCCCAGGGACTCTGTGCATCCGCTC
Source organism: Lissotriton vulgaris (assembly GCF_964263255.1). NCBI lineage: Eukaryota > Metazoa > Chordata > Amphibia > Caudata > Salamandridae > Lissotriton > Lissotriton vulgaris. The sequence continues at coordinate 1,018,826,491 of NC_141691.1, read as the reverse complement.
GACTGTGAAAAAATTGCTGAGGCATTTAAGTTTGAGGTGTTTTAGGAAAATATCTTTGACAAACAGATCCGGTGTCTAGCGTTCTGATTTCTCGGGCCCTCCAAGAATTTGAACATTGTTACGTCTAGCCCTACCTTCATAATCGCCCAACTTGCGATCCGTAAGGACCCTTGAGGCCTTGAGGTCCCGCGCCTCTTGCTGCAACTGGTTCACATCAACGATCAAGCTGGCCGTCTTTAGCTCCAATGTCTTTACTTTCTCATTAGCCTTTGAGAGGTCTGCCCGTATCAACCCCATCTCGATCGTAACTGTGTCCAGTTTGGTATACAGGGCCTCCATCTGCTGGCCCAGGGCTGCCCGAACCACACCGATGGCCGCCATAAGGTCTGTCAGTGGGGGCAAGAGTGATCTCCTCACCCCTCGACTGGGACTTTTTCGATTCCTCCGAGGACCCCTTGGGGAAAGTGTATTGATCCAGCCTATTTGACGGGATGGTCTTTGACCCCTTGGAGGACCGGGGCAGGGGTTTGTCCTGCTCCAGTCTAGTTGCCATCGTGCCACCCTTTCCCACGTGGCTGGGCTCAGTTGTGGTTTGTACCCGAGGTTAGGGTCACAGATCGGCCACCCACTCTTGATGTCCACCAACGTGTCTCCCGTGGTTCCGTTCTCTCCGGGTCTCCACTAGGGCATGGCCGCCACCCAGTCAATGTCCCGCCTTACAAACTTCACACCTCCTGGAAAGGCAAACAGCAGTCCAAGGAACTCACTCCGTCAATAAAGATCTCCCTCTGAGCGAGGAGCCCAACTGATTCTGATGAGGGCATATCACATCATAACGCACCTCTGCCTTCCCCCTTCACACAGTCTGTGGCTGGTGTGCCCCGTCGGGCTCTCCTACGCCGTGGCCGTGCCTGGACGATGTTCTCCCAGGATCCCTCTTGTCAATCAAGAGAATGCGCCACAACTACACCGTTCATGTCACCTCCAATATGCACCCTCTTCCGCCTGACAGCGGCACCACCAGTGAGCACTACGCAAGAACTCTCTGCGCCCTGGGCCGACCGCTATCAGTGCAGGATATCCCAATGGGGCTCTCACATGGCGGCCCGGGCAGGTCACTTCTCTATGCGGCCACAAGTGTATCTGCCATAACTCCTAAGCCCCAGTGGGGTGGCACAGCCTCTTTATCACCCTAGGCCGGTCCACTCCAACAATCCTCGGGGTCAGGCGGTCCCGGTGGTAAGAGTTGCACCCTGCCTCTTCCTCTGCACCTCTCCCCCACTCACCACGGGCATTCCCGTTGTCTCAGGGGCCAGTCTTCTGAATGACCATGCCGGTGTCAGGCAATCCACGGCTCCGCCCGTATATTTCCCGGTCGGGCGCAACGCTGCCACCTCAGACCAACATTCACTCGGGCCGGACCGCAACCAACTCTAGTGCCCCACTGAGGCGAAGAGCACACCGAAGGATTCGGGGGTTTCACTTTTGCGCCGCGGGCCGGACTGATGTCAGCTGGTCCGCAGCCTCCGATGATGTTGCACTCTCAGGCGGCCAGACGACCAAGCGAGGCCCCGGGTCCCCTGCCAGACAAGGCCTCAATCTTGCGGGCGGTACAACTTTCCCCCAAAGTCACGGAATTCACCCAGGGTGGCACCACTGGGCGTCGCTTCTACTCCTGTGCCAGGGAGTGGGGCGCGGGCTCAGGAAAAACTGCAGGATGCAGTGGTAGGGAACAGCGGTCGGCGGAGCCGATACCCTACACGGCCATTTTGGTCGCCGGCTAGGCTCCTCCCGTCCCCGTTGCTTTTAAGATGTCCATGTTGCTTTTATCCCTCCCACCCTCCCATTGTCCATTATTCTTCTTGCTTCCCACCCCGTGGTCCGTGTTGCTTCTTCCCTTCCATCGCCCACCCTTCTATTTCTTGTGCTGCTTTTTTCCCTTCCACCATCCCTACCATTGTCTGTTTTCAACCTCACCAGCTATAAGGAAAACAAGCGCTATGACGTAGCCAGCTCAGCCAGCCACAACATAGTGCATTTTCACCCTCCATTGTCTGTGTTTCTTTTTCCATCAGGCTCTGCAATGGCAGACCTTAGACACATTTTACAAGGCTGCTTCTGTGGATGGCACAACCAGTGCTGCAGGCCCACCAGCAGCCTTTGGATTTACACACCCTGGGCACATGCAGTGCACTAGACTAGGGTCTGACAAGTAAACCAAACAGCCAAACAAGGAACCCCGGATTAGTACATCAATTTACAATAGGGAGCACTTGCATTGTGGCACAGGATAGCAGTGGCACAGTGCCCAAAGTATCTAATACCAGCAAAAATACATGAGGCAACAGCAAAAATGGAAGGGAGACCCACGCCAATGGTGCCAGGTCTAACAATAGGACAATACCTTCCTCCAGTATCCCATCAATGATGAAAATGAACACAACATGTGTATAATTTTCTGTTACTTGTTCACTGCAGGTCCGGCATGCCAAGGCTATGTTCCCCGGAGTCAGATAAGCCCAATGTAGTTTAGAAAGTTAATCAATTTAAATCTCACATTCCTAGCCACAGTATTTGAATTCGCAAGAGTTTTTGCCCAGTCCGCCTTGGGAATGGGGTGCACCAATAACTCTTCCCACTTTTCTCTAAGGCCAATATGGGGTGTTACTGTATCATACCATAATGCCTGATTAAGCCATGTCATCACCTTGATGTGGCACGACTTAGTGCATAACACTTGACAAGCACTGTGCAGATGAGACTCCTCTAAACCAATACCCCAGGTGAGGACCACCCTGGATATTGCCAACTGATGCAATAGAAATTGCCCTCTCAGGATCTCAGAAGAGGCTGAAATTTCCTCAATTGGTAGTAGCACCGATCTCCGATCGTATGCACCCCATGGTTAGCCCCTTCATCTAAACCTATCAATCTTCCATTCAGATTATTTTGCTCCAAACTTGTCAAAGAAATGTTCAGGGCATAAGGCACCTGAGAGTGGGTTGCACACCCTCAATGCAGTGGGAATTCCCCACACAGGTCTCCCGGAAGCGATGTGGAAAACTGGCAACATCTTCAAATGTCCCTCCTCTGGAAAACTGTGATTGGATCCACTGTACAAACCACTGCAACTGTGCTCCTAAGTAATAGGCTTCAATATCTGGTGCGGCTAATCCTTACTTTGATGTTAGCCGTTGTAATTAAGAAAAGGCCACACTGCCCCAGCCCTTTCCCCATATAAGGCAAATCAACAGTGAATCAAGTTCCTGAAAGACCACAGGCAGTGCTGTGAAAAAATAAAGCAATCGGGGCAACACCACCATTTTTGATACTGCTATTCGTCCTGCCACCGAAGGCCGCAGTGCCCTCCAGAACTGTACACATGCATGTAGGCTTTCTCTGGTAGCCATGCCAATGTTGCCTTCCAATAAATCAGTGTTGTATAATTGCACTCCCAGATACTTTAGGCAAGTTCGCTCCCAAGTAAGACCCCTTAAATCCTCAGGTTGCAGCACATCTTTCAGTAATGGAACCAGATATGATTTATTCCAATTTATGCATAGGTCTTAAGCTTGTCCAAAATGATCTAAGACGCTAATTGCATGACGCAGATCTACATTTTCATATCTCAGTAGTAGCAACATATCATCAGCATATAATGCTGGACGCCCAATACATCCTGTCACCTGTAGACCCCTCCTGTTCTCAGGCAACTAGCAAGTGGTTCAACCACAAATGCAAATGATAATGTTGATAGGGGGCAGCCACAATTTCTTTCTCTTGAATTCTGATTACATAATCACCAGCACCCTCCTAATGTTATGAGCTGTATTTTGCCCCAGAATTAACCCATGCTGATCTGTATATATTAATTAGGGCATTAATGGTAATAGGGGCATTACCAAGACTCAACTAAGTATTTTATCATTCAAATTTAGCATGGTAAGTAGATGAAAAGCCTGTATGTTCTCTGGAGATCTTCTCAGGTCTACCAATGGGATTAATAATGCCTCAGCAGGTGTGGGGGCAAGCGTCCTGCCTCATGGGCTGCCGAGTAGAAAGTGACCAACTTTGGCGTCAATTTCTCCATATAAGAAGTATACAATTCCACAGGGAATCCATCCAACCCAGGGACCTTCTCTCTCGCCATATGCTTTATAGAAGCCTTCCCTTCCTGAATGGTATCATTTCCACCCAGGTCACTCGCTACCCCCACAGATAGGTGGCAACTCTGGTGGGGGGTCTATAACACTGAAGAATATTCCCTAAATTTGCTGATGATGGCCTTCTGTGTATAGCGATGTGCATCATCCTCAGAATCCACCTCCAAGATCTTCGTGCTTCTATTCTTAGGATTTGTAAGCCAGGCCAAAGGAGTGCCCCCCTTATCATGCTCCGCATGCGCCTTGGTCATATACTCTCTGTAGTGAATGCAAAGTAATTTTTCCATATCTACCACTACTTGCTGCCTGGCATCTAAAAACTGCTGATTCAGATCCACATTTCCTGGCCTCGTCAACTTGAGTCCCTGCAGCACCTTCTCATGCTTCTCAATTTCTTTCACAAAGATGCTCTTTGCCCCCACTAGTTTCAGTATGCTATGCCCCGAATAACAACCTTGAACACATCCCACTATGTCAAAGAAGCTAAAGACTTGTTTTCTTGAAAGTATTTTTCCATTGCCTCTCCAACGACGTGGAGCAAAAAACTGCAACACAGGATTAAACACACCATATTTGAGGCTAGGCTATATAAAAAACGAAGTCTTTTTTTCCTTTTAAAAGCCAGCTTCAAAAATACCTATAGGGCCAAATTTTATATTTTTGACTCAGAGCAACCAATGTTGCTGAACTACTTTGCAAGAAAAGGTGAAAACAGAACATCAGCATAACTTCAAAGATATAGCACTAGTGCTCCTTGCCCAAGCACTGGTGCCCTTTCTGTCAGACGGGCCTACTTTTTTATGTGAAGAGTTCTCCATCCTGACTGCAGAGTACAAAGAAAAAAGAGAGGAAGGGTGAGGAAGGAATGAGAGACAAGATAAAAAGGGAGGAGGTAAAGTGTGAAGACTGGCAGATGCATTGGGAATTGATGGGTCACTGAGCCAATAGAAGTATGATCAGCAAGTTTATTTAGAAGTCAAAAACAACACCATCAATGCCAGTGACATCATTCCTCTTTCTGACCGTTATTTTGGAGTCTCATGATGTCACCGTCGTAGTGTCCTGCTCAACAGGTAATTGTGCTGCCCCTCCACGGAGGCTGCCTTAACCCTCATCCATCACAGGCACCACCAGTCAGGTGACCCTGCAAATAAATGGACCGGGGCGCACATACACTGGGCCGGTTACCCCCAATCTGAATAGTGTCTGTTTTATTTTTCTGTCCAACATAAGGGCCTACGACTATACATCTGTCATGACTGGCGCACGTTAACCACACAATACATTCTCTAATACTGCCCATAATCACAATGACAATATATAATAAGGCAGAACACTGTGACAAATTAAATATGAAAACATAACTCGGTATAACACAAAGATAGAGCCAGAGAATTTGGTGCATGGAAAGAGAAAGATGGGAGGAAGATAGGGAACGGTTTGAACATTTTTGTTACCTGAGTTCTCATGGGCATATTACCAAGCAATAGCGATAATTATCGCTATTGCTTGGTTAGCATGAAAAAGTTATTGCTGAGCTGCAGCGATTTTTATCGCAGACAAGGTTTATCGCAAATGCGATAAAAATCGTCCGCAATGCATGAATATCACTGAAAAGTCAGCGATAGTCAAGCATGCTAATGCTCTTAGCCATGTTATCCACCTCCCATTGGATAACATGGCTAAGAACTGCTCAGGGCAGGTGTTAGCTTTTGGAGATATTCGCGCTTAGCGCGAATATCTCCAAAGGTTGGTAATAGGAGATAGCGATGTTAGCAACTGTTTCCAGTCGCTAACATCTTGGCACGCCTACTTTGCATGTCATTAGTGATAAATATCACTGACATGCAAAGTGGAGCCCAAGATGGTTGCTATCTCCTACTAGCTGTCGCTAACTGGTGTTAGCGACAGCTAGGTAATAGGGAGATAATTTTATCTTTGCTTTCTTGGCTTTTAAAGCCAAAAAAGCGGAAATAAAGCCCCTTGATAATATGCCCCTCAGTTCGGCCTTCTGCGGGTCTGTTGTCCTGCCTATCTTTTTTCGGCATTTCAAGTGAAAAACAACCACCTAGATACATGGCAACATTTCAGAACGATTACTAAACTGCATGAGGGCTCAATAAAAGAACACATTGAAATGAAATTTAGACCGAAATTCAATATACACCTCTGATTTTGATCACAACCCCCGTGAGGTTTTGACCATCGTGTTCTACTGATAGTGTCGTCTTTATTTGAAAAAAAACCATGGCAGCAAATGTTCCAACATTAGGATCGATATCTGAGCTATTATAATGCCAAAAGATGCAGCAAATCACATTTAGAGTTGCTTGTCAGCCTCATTATTATAAACAGATGGCAACCCGTGCACTACAGTGCAGACCGGCCAAGACTGGCATAATTTCACATTAAAATCTATGATGCTAATGTACATTTCCGAGTCTTCGAAAAGGCCTAAGTATATTAATCTTCTGAATGATGTGCCAACGCTCATGCCGCATCAAGAGTTTTTCACGCACGACTGGATCTAAAAGGAACACTTTTTGAACGGGAATGTTTAGCATTTACACATCTAAATTGATAAAAGATTACTTGTAATGTCCTAAATTGTTGGCTCTCAAGTAGAAAATAATGAGACATTCGGAATAGAAGGTTTCACATAAATAAATTTGATATGGAGCAGGTAAAATAAAAACGCCATGGTTGGCACAACCTCATTGCATCAATGGTTTTTTTGTAAAAACGCCACACAAAAAACCCTTACGCCTGTAAGAAATACGCAGTTCAAAAACTAGTATTAAATCACGGCACCCAATTCAAACAGCTATGCCTATAAGTAATTGCATCTAGCTAATGTCTTAGTTGAGATTCATCTCCGAATCTACCTGACTGATTTTCAAAGCATTTTTGTTGTTGCCTAGCTTCTGTCTTGTGTGTGGCTTTTCAGTAGTGTTTTTTTTCTGAATGACCATGTTCTAATCCCTAAAATACATAGGAGGGTCGTACCCTCTGACGAATCAATTAAACAAATGACACTCACAGGGGCAGATTTACAATAACTGGTGCATCCCCAGGGATGCGCCAGTTATTGTGCGCCGCAGCTCCGCCACCCATGGTGCGCCGCATTTACAATGCGGCGCACCATGAGGCAAAAACGACAAAGATGCGTGACGCATCTGTGCCCTAAAGGCAGCGCATTGCTGGAGTTGCAGCTCCAGCAAGGCTCGGGGTGCCCTATCTGTCCAATGCTGCGTCAAGCCTGACGCCTGCGTCAAGCAGGCGCAGGGTTTTGACGCAGCATTGGCCTAAAAGTGGCTGAGTGAAATCTTGTAGATTACACTCAGCCACTTTTAAGAGGCGTTCCTGCGCCGGAACGCCCCCCTGCACCGGAACACCTCCTTATGGCACAGGGCTTTACAATGTGACGCATCTCCCAGATTCGTCACGTTGTAAATACCCCGCACCATGGCGCTTCTTTTGCGCCGTCACTGCGTCACAAAAGTGTAAATCTGCCCCCAAGTGCATTGGGAGTACTAATGTGCCGATTAGTCCTGTAAAAGTGTATACGTGGCCATGGTATTTGTTTGACAGAGTAGCACAAAATATCCAGAGAGAGGAGGACAAACAACAATGTTCTGATTTGAATTTTTTGCTATAGCAAAAAAATTAACTATATGCTTAACAAAACAATAGTTACACAATTAGCTGAAGTAACATGTTATATCAACAAGCATTTGCAATACAATAGATCTCGCATTTACGAGGGTTTCAGCTATTATCATTTACAATGACAATAGCTCAAACTCTTGTAAATGAAAGACTTATTTCACTTCAAAGAAGCGGCGCCATTGTCAGGAGCTGCATGAAAGTGGAAGCGGGCATGGTGAGGAAAGCACCTCATGCCCGCAGTAGGAGAAACCCATTAAAGAAAAGAGTGCTTACAAACTTAATAATTCATGCCGTGTTGCATCCGAACTAAAGGGGCCAGTAGCCATGGGTGTTTACAAATGCGACAAGGCGGTAGTAAGGAGCGACTAACAACCGTAACAACAACTCGCAAACCAGCATTTACGAAGGACAATGACACAAGCCAATGAAAAATATGGGCGGATAGTGGGCGGGCTTCTCTTACATACTCCAGCACAACAAGTCTCGCAGGGTAACGCATGCGCACTAACTCAGGCTCGACCTAAAAATGAGATTTAAGCAAGTACATAAGACATTTAATATACTAATAACAAAATCCTCATTAACTAAATCAACAACAAAATCAACTAAAAGCATTTTTCGTGAATCAATTCTTTTCATAATACCCACCTCCAGTTCCCAACATGTATCAAGCTTGTTTAATGATACTTAGCCCTTACAGAGATGGAAAATCTCTCTGTAATCTAGTTTGTTCATACTAAAGCTCCACACTGAGGCCCATAATTATTGAGGCTATATGCAGGGGCTAGCATGACGCAAGGCAATGAAGAGCAAATTGGGGCACATCATTTGCTGTACGGCAGAAATATGGTTTTGCCTTTTTCTGAAACAAAACTGCTTTGCATCAAGGGGTATTAAGGGAGTGGATCATAGCAAACACCCATGAGTTTTAACATGCTACCAGGTGTTTTGGAATGCTACTGAACTGGGGGCTGATTTTTATGAGGTGGATTAGCGTGTGCTGAACGAAATTCGTTTTGTTTTGTTTATTTCAAAGCACACGCAGGTCTCCATCAACAAAATCAGCCCCCACCGCAGGGAAGTCAGCCCCCAGCTCGGCAGCATTCCAAAACGCCCAGTAGTCAGTACGGCCCTGAGTTTTAATGCAAAGCCCAATCTACGGAGGTATTGAGACTGGGCTTTGTGTCAAAAAGTAACCCCTACTTTAAGCAGGTGCAAATAAAAGGAAATGAGTAGTGTTCTGTTAACATCCAATGCATGGCAACCTTCTGAGTTTGTTTACACATAGGAATTACTTCTGGAAGAGTATGCCTAAAATACAAATCCTACTCTAGACAACTGGTACTCCCATTTCATACCTCTGTGTATCATGCAAGGCAGCTTTGTTTGAGATTCTTCCCAACCTTTTTGAGATTTAATTCAGAGGTTCCATTAAAAAACACACAATAGACAGAAAATGGACATTGACTGCTATGTCAGTTACCCACTTTAAAGAAATGGGACAAAGTGTGGACTCTTTTATCAGGGGAGTAATACAGAAAATACATGGGAGGAGTGACAATATGAAGAAACTGATGTTTTGACTTGCACAAAAGTTGATTTTCAGATTATATACAGGCACAGTGTGTCTGAATGATTCTTTGGAATGGCTGAAACTCTCAATAAATTGAATTCAATCTCAAGAGTTGTTTATAGTGATATTCGTGTAAGCATTACTGATTTTCTTAATTGATTATTTAACAATCTTTAAGTCGTCTGTAATAAAGGATCTTATATGAATGCTTATACTCCACATCACTTGGTGGATTGTCTTCAGGTTATCTGTTCCATCTCAGAGCAAACATGTTATCTTCATTTATGATCACTTGGTTGACACTATTTGACAACATCAATCCACTGCACTTTCTGTGCTGAAGCATTTGATATACCTTGAGCTTTGATAACGCTATTGCACAGTCTGCATTGAAAGGTTTAATATTCTTGCATCTATAACTCTGTGATAATATGGTGGGGGCTCTACTTGTGTTAATATTGTAAGTTGGGACACACTTTAGTTTACTACTGATGGATAGTGCCTTTATAGATAAGGCACATGCTTTTAATCAAGTGCCTCTGCGGGATTTATTTAAAATTTAAATTGTGAAGGAAATGGGACCCGTATTTGTTGTAGTTATCACAATTTTTCTAACATAATTGTTTTAGAATGACTGGTGGCCTGTTTTTTTTAAAGATGAATGTCTTAACGTAACAGTTGTTATTAGTCTAAGATTTTTAGGTTTTTTTCCATTAAAAATATTTAAATTATGCTTTGATTTTTCATTATTTCGACTCTACTAAAGTAAGGCAGTCGCTGCATCCATGTGCTGACAGAGGTACATTGTGGCAGCAGCAGGTGTGTTTATATAATTATACTGCAAACATGTTTTTTTTTCTTGTTTTTTTTAAAAATGTTTTTATGTCCTCATATATGCCACCAGAATTTGTATGATCTAAATGGGTCTCGCTGTTGCCTCTTATACTGTTGTTTTCGAGTCCGCCCTGGAAACAGTATCATAGCAGACAGGGATGTCCCAGAGGTAGGCTGCTTTCCTTATCTTACTCCTCCAAGCCTATTTTGGGAACCCTAGGCCTGGTGGAGGACAGGACCGACACAACCTCTGGCATAATCACAGGACCGCTTACTTATTTAGCCAGACCATCAGTTTAGACCAGACATTCTCAGTATTCTCATTACGTCCAACCATGTCCATTTTACATACTTCCATTATATGCTTCAAACATACTGCAAATCTGGGTGGAGCTGTTGACTTCCACTCCATGCAAATTTGTCTCCTCGCAATGACTACTATATAAAAGATGAACTGAGTATCCAAACTGCTAGTATTATAATCTTTCAATAAACCAAAGAAGACAAGTCTAAGTGAACATATAATAGTTGTTGACAGTACATCACCCAAGAAGTCCATTATCGCTTTCCAGTAGTCTTGAATAGCTGGACAGTCCAGGAAAATGTGAATATCATCAGCTGCAAAGTGGTTACAACGGGGACAGTAGTAATTATTTCGTGTAATCTTGTGCAATTTGGCCAGGGTCCAATAAACTCTATAAGCTGTAAATAGATGGTTACGTCTTAAGTTGGCTGGTTTAATTAGCCTCTGAGAAAGGGAAAAGGAGTCTAACCAAATTTTTCTGACTTCTTCAGGAGGATCAGATACACAATTTCCCCATAAATTTATCACCTCCAAGTACTGTTTGTTCTCCTCATCCTTAATTATCAGGTTGTACCAAAACAAAAGTTCTTTTAACCATTTCCCCCCTCTACAAATTGCCTCAAGAATATCTGTATCTTTCTCCCGTTGCAGATTTTGACTTGACCACCAAGCAGATAGTTGATAATATTTAAACCTAGTCAACTGACCATTTGTGAGTTGTATTAAGGAATTCCAACTCACAAGGCCTGAATCTGCCCAAAGATCTCCCCACTTTTTTAATCCAGCTTTTTTCAAAGGTTGTGACAGTTGATCCTGGAGGCATTGGGGTGTACCAGGGGAATCCCAGATTGGGGTATGTGTGTGATAGTAAGGAATATCAAATACCTTCCTGAAAAACCATCAATTTTTTAGTGCAGTCTGTAATATTTTAAGACAAATTTTTAAAAAAAATTTCTGGTCTCCGAACTTAAATAGAAAATAATCGTGGTCATAAGGTAAATCATTTAATAAAGCTTGAAACAAGCGGCCCTGTGATGATGCATCTAACTTATTTGCAAGTAGCCTAAAGTTTTTAAAATGAAACGCATGACAGTATGACAATAGATCAGGGAGGGCTAGACCTCCAATTTTTAAGCCCCTTCTCAATTTTTTCCACGCAATTCTTGTTGACTTACAGGCCCATATAAATGATCCGATCTTACCCTGTAAATTATTAATATCTTTTGGAGAGAATGATAAGGGGATACAATTAAATAAAAAAGTCAATTTGGGAAGAATTGTCATTTTAATAAGGTTAACACGACCATATATGTTTAAAGGCAGGTTCCCCCATCTTATTAAGATTTTATTAATATCTTTGGCTACCATTTGCCAGCTAAATGATGTTATATCTTTTAATGCTTGAGTTAAATAAATTCCCAAGTACCTCATTTTATGTTTTACGCCCAATATATGTGTGTTATTGTTCCATCCCATAATGTCCGTTTTCTCCTTATTAATCTGGTAGCCTGACAACTTCCCAAATTCTTCCGATAAAAAAAACAACCTCGGTATTGCCACTGAATGGTCAGAAGTATACAAGAGAAGGTCATCTGCATACAGCGCCACTTTCAGTGACAAATTACCAAGCTGAAATGGTTGAATTATATTGTCATCTCTAATTCCGCAAACAAAAGGCTCCATGTAAACATCAAACAAAAGAGGGGATAAAGGGCAGCCCTGTCTAGTACCTCGGGATATATCAAACCAGTCGGATAGGATTCCGTTAACTAAAACCTTTGCCCTTGGATTATGATATAGTGATCTAACCGCCTTTATAAAGGTTAAAGGAAACCCAAATGCCGACATTGCGGCCCATAGATACTTCCAATTAACCTGATCGAAGGCCTTAGCCGCATCTATCGCAACCACAGCCAACGGGAGGTTTTTGACGTTGGCATGGTCTATGGCACCTATTACTTGGAATGTTAATTCGTTTAGCTGTCTCCCTGGAATAAAGCCTCTCTGATCTGGGTGGATTATAGATTTTATGACCTTCGATAATCTGGTAGCTAAGATTCCAGAGTAGATCTTCATATCCGTGTTTAACAATGAAATTGGTCTGTAAGACTCTGTTCTTTTTGGGTCTTTATTAGGTTTTGCTATGAGCGTTATAGTAGCTTCTGCCCATGAGGGAGGTACAGGATGACCATGAATTAATAAAAGGTTGAAGAGTTCCCTAAGTGAAGATAGTAGTTGATCTTTATTATCCATATAAATCTCCACTGGCAACCCGTCTGAACCTGCAGCTTTCCCTCGTTTCATTTTCTTCAGTTGACCCAGTATTTCCCCTTCTGTAATCTCACTTTCCAAGTATACCTTATCCAGTTCAGACATTTGCGGCAAATAGTTCATTAGCAACCAGGATTCTAAATCATCCCCCTTGGGATCTTTATCTTCCGTATAGAGGATTCTCATGAAGGACCTTGCTTCTTCTCTGATCTCTGCATCTGTTTCCAACAAGTCTCCTGTCTGCCTTTGTAATAAGGTTTTGATATTGTTTCTCGTTCTCTCTTCTCTAGCTTTCCAAGCTAAAAGGGCTCCACACTTTTCTCCATATTCAAAATTTTTTAATCTACTAGACTCCCATTTTTCTTTAAGAATTCTCTCATCTGAAATTTTTAACTGAAGTTGTAATTCAGTAAGTTCCTTCTCTAACAGATGTACTCTCCTAGAATTAGTTAAGATTGCATTTTGTAATTCAAGACCTTTTCTTATTATTACTGCCAAATCTTCCCTTCTTTTTACTTTCATGCTCTTTCTCTTATGATTCATTAGAGAGCCTAAGACTCCTCTCAGATAGGCCTTATAAGTCTCCCAAACTACTTGGGGGGAGGAAGTTCCTGAATTTATTGTAAAGAATTCTAACGTTTTATCTTTAACTTCTGTTTTTATTTGATTATCTAATAAAAGTGATCTCTCCGGGGTCCACCTTGGTTTTAGAGGAATTATATTCAATTCAATTACCATTTCCAGTACAGCATGGTCCGACATCCCTGTAGCCTTCCATCATCACCAGGAACGACAGGAGGCCACGCCCACGAGGAACATGGCGGCGGGCAGAGTGCCGGTCGCGGATGCACCCAGGGATCTCCGTGGCTCTAATGGAGAGCGGATAAGTCTAGTGCGAGAAAAGTTTTCTTATGCCAGCTGAAAACCCCCTGCTTTAAGGTGAGAGATGAGAGGGTCCCGTATACTTACTAATCGTTACCCGCTCTGCTTTCCTTTTTCCTCGAGGCTTCGGCTGGCTACGGCTGGCCTGAATATACACGAAAAAGACGGCGCTAGAACCTCCACGGACCGGCGCCAACTCGTATCCACACTGGAAGAACGCCGGCGGTGCTTATGGAGCAGATTTCGCTCCGTTTTATCCAAAATTAAACTAAGAGGCCCAGCATTATATTCATTTGAGCAACAACCCCGCAAAACGGTGACTGGGAGGAAGAAGCTTTACTCTTTTGCAGTAAGGTGTGGGGAGAAAGGGGGTAAAGGAGTAGTAACCCATGAGTTTACCACTGGGAGGCAGGGTTGTATGGATCAAACGCAGACTGAACCTCCAATTTACAAGAACAATTTTGTTAATCTGAAGAAAGATTTAGTACAAGAGTCGGCTCTGCTAGACCTCATTGAGCCAACGAAGAAAAAGATAACGGAAACTGTTACATCTGGAGTGATTGAGCCTGCCATTGTTGATATAAGTTCAAGTCTAGTAAGAAAAGGAAACACCCCCCCAATAAGAAGAAATAGGTATCAGCTGAGATCTAGGGTAGAATTAAAAGAGAGAGGTGCCTTAGAATTTGAGGAGAGGGAGTGACCTATGCCATTAACTCCTTGTAAAAGTAAAAAGAAAAAGACCACCTTAGTCAAAAAATCTAAAGGAGTAATCCTCGAGAACCAGGCGGTGAAAAGTACCCCCTCTCTTAAATCCTTCTTTAAGGTCCTAGATCAGGCTAGGCGTTCCTCTGCGCAGTTGGAGGATAACATTAGCACTATACCCTTAAAAAATCGTTTTGGGCCTTTAGAAAACTTGGGAAATATGGAAAATGTTGGGCCCTTGGACTCCATGAAGGGGGGAGCGATATGTGAGGTTGAGGAGGGAGCAGAGATTTTGAGTTCAGCTGGTTTAGGGCAGCATCAGGCCCAGCCAAATCTTTCTGAGTTTGAAAATACGAGGGTACCCCCTACATCAGTTAATCCGGTTAATTTAAATAAAGCACCTTTAGCAGACAAAGTGCAAGGAAAGCAGGTCACTAGACCCAAGAGTCAGCTTGGAACAGCTAAACCTGCACAAAATAGTTCTAAGGAGATTGACGAGGGGACCAGGAGACAGGATGTAAGTAAGGTCAATCAATCAGACCCGGCTCAAATACTTACTGGAATAAGGAGAAGCTCTGAGGATTCATGTGAGCGAGAGAGTGATCGTCTGGGGGACCTTTTTCGATCTTTGAGAAGTGATATGATGTCAAAATTTGAGATATCAGAAAATAATAAAAAAACAATACAGGATAGATTTGATCTGTTAGAATCTAAGTTAGAGGAGGTTACTCTTCGTACAGGGAACCTTGAAACAGAAGCAGCTGCTTTGAACAAAACTGTACATGGAAATCAAAAAGAGATAGACATTTTGAAGGCCCAGAATAGATCATTGGCTATGGACATTGAGCGACTGGAGACTCAAGCACGGAGGAACAACTTAAGGATCCTGAAAATACCAGAAGGGGAAGAGTTGGAGGATATAAAGGGATTTGTTTGTAAACTCCTGAGAGAAGGCGTTTTAAAAGATCGCCCGGACATAGATTTGGAGGTTGAAATTCAAAGGGTCCATAGAGATCCTTATAAGAGACGCATGGATAGGAAAGCACCTAGGAAAATATTAGTAAATTTCCAAACATGCAGTGTCAAGGAGCTTATTCTGGGGAGATCCCTTTCAAAAACTGATCTTCGCTACAAGTCCAGTCCTTATCTTATCAGGTCTGACATAGGCGCAAGAACTGCACAGAGACAATGGGAGCTGGGCACTAGAATGCCAGATCTGAGGTCATTGAGAGCACACGTGCAGATGAGATTTCCGGCTATGCTCAGGATTATGTGGAAGAATAAGACCTATAGTTTTTCACAGCCAGAAGAGGTCGATAATCTTTTAGATCGAATGAGAAATGATCAGGAAGAACAATAATGGGCAAATCTGGTTATTATAAAAAAAATAATTATTAAGTAGGGGGGAATTTGAGAAAGTAAATTAATGCACGAATATGCTATATGACAGTATAGGGGACACGATTTATTTGTGATTTAATCTGTCTCGCTACAATATAGTTGATAGGTCACGGGAATCACCTGGGTGCTCCGAAAGGCGAAGTCATCGTCAGGTATGTTGGGGGGGTTCCTCAGGGGGGAGGGGGTTCACTGGGTGGGGGGAGCAAGGGGGAAAAATAAAAAAAAATTAAAATCCTCATATATAGATAAATGCATTTTGTATACAGGTACAGATGGGTATGAGTGGATAATAGACTCATGAGTAATCCATATAAGCTTAAAGTCCTGTCATGGAATATTAATGGCATAGGGGAAAAAATAAAACAGAACAGAATCTGTGAATTCTTAAAAAATTCAGATGCTCAACTTATAATGTTACAAGAAACCCATTTAGAGGCAGCTCATGTAGTTCTCTCTTTAAGAAGTTAAGGTGGGTTCAAGCAATAGTTAGCTCCGGGCAATCAGGCGTTACAAGGGGAGTCTTCATTATCATCCGAGCGAATAGAGGGATAAGTTTAAGAAGTTATGAGACGGATCAATCAGGAAGATGGTTGGCTGCAGTAATATATATTCAAAACATCCCTTACACAGTGGCAGTGTATTATGGTCCAAACGATGACAATCCGGGCCCTTTATCTAAACTTGAGATAGCATTATTAGGGACAACCGGCCCTTTAATCTTGGGTGGCGACTTTAATCTGGTCTTTGACCAAAAATTAGACAGAACCTCTAAAGCTAAATACCATGCTCCCTCAAAATCACTCGCTACCTTAGACGCCTTAATGAAAGACTTTAGTCTATTAGATGTCTGGAGAAAAAAGTATAGAACACAACTAGGCTTCACCTTTTATAGCAAGAAATATAAGAATTACTCTAGGATAGATCACTTTTTAGTTGATCAACATCTTCTCAAGGATATCAATTACCTTTCCTTTACGCCTACAGGGATGTCGGACCACGCTGTAATGGAAATGGTAATTGAATTGAATATAATTCCTCTGCAAACATGTTTTGTGCTTAAAAGTAATACAGATATTATTTCTGTGCCTCAGTGTCAAAATCTCGGAAGAGGCACAGAGGTGGTTCACCATTTTGTTGTCACAGGAACTTCACACCCCTTTTTATTTGAATGTTTATGCATTCTTTATTCTAATAAGCCCTATTTATTTTGACCAACTCATTTTAGTTTATGTATGTCTCACCTATACATAAAATCCCTTGCAATTGGGATGATCTTCTATGAATGCTTGCCATATGGGCTCAATTTATGTAATACCTAAAGCTTTTATAAACACTCCTTTATTGATATTTTTTACTTATTTAGAATAGATTTATCCTGAATAATTATTCCGATACAGGGCCGGACTGGGAACAGAAACCGTCCCTAGCAAACTGCTCAGCCGGCACACCCTGGAGTGTGGGGAAGTGCAGCTGAGCAGTTTGCGAAGGCCGGTTTTGGCCGATTTAGGTACAGGGGGCCAATATTGCTGCCCCCCCCCGTAACAAAAATGGCCCACACCCTAGCAGCCTACCGGGGAAACGCCTGGCGCCCGTCTATGGCCCTAATCTAGAAGAGGTGCATTGACTGAACTCGCAAACATGTAGGAAGCAGCCTTCTTTGCCCGTTTTATGTAGTAACAATCCTGAGTGTACTCTGGAGTCCCAGTATCATAAAAAAATAATAATATTCAAATGAGAAAAGATTCGGTGTCGCTAGAGGATCCATGTAGGATTAGTGTGGGACATATACTTCGAAAAAATGAGGGCGTTTTTATGGGAGTTGAAAATTGTACCTCAAGTCCCATCGCTTCCGACACACATATTAGATCATTGACTGTGCAGCACAATCAGTCTACTCCTCCAGTAGCCAAAGTAGGAGTGTCTGCAGCGGTGAAGGGGGAAGATAGGAGGAACTATTGCCATGTACTGTTTTGGAATGTTACAGGGCTGAAAACAAAGGTGACAGACTACATCTGGTGCGACTTTGTGAAAGGGTTTGATGTATTCGGTGTCCAGGAGACTTTGACCCAGGACCCAATAAATATAAATGGTTATAGATCCTTTCATACCTCAGCTATTCCATCAACTCACAGGAGAGCAAAAGGGGGGTCTATGTCTTTATGCGTCGAATCTTTTGAATCTGCAAAAAATTGTTTTGATTAGTACTGACGCTAACTATTAGGTCCTGTTGCTTGACATTGATAATTTGTTGTGTGTGCTGGTTGTTAATTTTTATAATAACATTTCACCCGATAGGTTCGAAGAAGTAGTGAGGTCCATCAACACCATCGGACAAAATACCCAGGCTTCGTCCTCTAGAGACGTGTGCATATTATGGGGTGGGGACTTTAACTGCAACATATGCAATTATGCAGATTGCGGGTGTTGTGGCATTTCTTGTGATAAAGATCAGTCCTTTCAGTACTTTGTATATAACAAATATGGGGACATTTTAAACGAAGTTATGTTTGAAGCAGACTTGGGATTCGCAAATAAGTTATGATTTAACTCAGTGCCTTTTAACCCCACCTATAATGGGCAAGGTAAATCCTCAACAATAGATGTTATTTTGATATCTTGTAGGTACGCCTCTAGAGCTGTGGATTTCTATACCCACGAGATTTCTGTGAGTGACCATTTTCCCTTGAGCATATCAATATTGACTAAAAGAAACTTCGATCGCAGTAGCGACCATAAATCTCAAACTATAGGGAATATTACTTTATCTAGGCAAAATGGGTATGCCTTAAAATGAGATAAATTTAATCCAGATACGTTCACAGGGAAGGTCATTACAAATTTCAGTGAGGCGGTTAAGGCCTGCTTAGACGGTTGCACACTATATTGCATATTATCGATGGGTTTCTGACAACTACAAACTACATTAAGCAGGACTTATTAAGGAAATGAAATGAATAAGCCCAAGTTAGGATGGTTTGTTGCAAAATGCTCCAAAGACCACGCCAAACTTAATAAGACTCTACACACAGAGCCTAGAGTAGCTGGTGAGGTCAGGAAAGCGAGTAGAGAGTATAACTTGGCATTAAAATTAAGGAAAACGGCTCTTAAAAAAATAAGTCTTTCTGGAGTTATACCTAGCATCAAAGACAAAGGACTCCTCTGCTTTCTGGAAGGCAGTCAATGTGTCCTTTCTGAAGGAGAGAGACAGGGCGTCGATTGAGATAGCTATTAGTGAGGCAGAGTGGCTGGAGCATTTTGAAAAGCTATATAGTAACTCCATCTCTATACCAGCGGTAGAGTTGGCATCTGAAGAGCCCTCGGTAATTACACATTGTAATGATGTCATTAATTTGAGATTTGAGTTGAGTGAGGTCAACTTAGCTATCAAGTCAAGTTTGGAAGGAAAGGCACCTGGGCCGGATGGTATTCCGGTTGATCTTTTTAAACATAATATTTTATTGTGGGGTTCTCTATTAACCCAAGTTTAACTGCATGTAGTATGACTGGCATTTTACCCTCTTGGTATGAATCAATTCTGGTCCCCATTTTCAAAAAAGGGGACATGTCGGACCCAGCCTGTTACAGGCCGATATCTTTGCTTAACTGGACAATGAAAATTATTGGAAGATTCTCACTATCGAGATTACATGACTGGGCGTATGACCACTCGATTCTCAGTGATTTACTGTTCGGCTTTCATAAGGGCATGGGCACAATCGATCAGGGTCTAAACTCAAACATGATGATCGGTAAATATACCAACGCAAAAAGGGGAAAGCTGTTTTTAATGTTCGTAGACTTAACTGCAGCTTTTGATTGTGTAATTCATTAGGAACTTTAGAGAATTTTAACAAACCTGGGTGTGAAAAGCTCTATAGTATCATTTTTGAGACAATTAAATACAGGGGCAAACGCAAGGATTCGATTCGGGGCAGGAGGGGAATGCCCTAAGCACTTTAGGTTTAGGAGGGGTGTGAGACAAGGGTGTGTCCTGGCACCCTTCCTGTTTATACTAAATATTAATGACTTAGGAAGAACTTTGGAGAAAGAATGTCATGACCTCCCACAAGATGGTAAGAGATGTATACCCCCATTAATGCACGCTGACGATGCGGTTCTCATGTCATGCACTCCAGTAGGTATTCAGAGGTTAGTTTGTAGTTTCTCTAAGTATATGTCCAAACTAGGTTTAAATGGTAACATTTCTAAAACATTTGTGATGAAATGTGGGTCAGGCAGCACAAAATGCAGACCTGTAGTGTTAAGTACGAAACATATTGAGTGCTGTAACACTTTCTCCTACCTGGGGATCCTTTATGACAGGAGGGGACTAGGACCCAGGCGATTAAGAATAGGAGGTTGTGTTTTTAAAAGCTGTTGCTGCAATTTTAGTAGGAAGTTGGGAAAACAGGTACCAGAGGTTTTACTACAGATGTATAAGGATAAACATATTTCCATAGCCACTTATGGGGTAGGCATTTGGGGCTACGAGAATGTTAACCCATTACAAAGTATTGAGACCAGGTTTTTATGATTTTTACTGATTGTCCCTGATAGCACTTCCACTTTTATTTGCCACACTGAATTAGGTATGACTTATATTGCTGATATATGCAAAATTCAACCTGTACTTCTGTGGCACAGGAATTGGACCTCAGAACAGCTGGAGTTAAACAGACAGTTACTAAGGGACTGTGGTAGTCTGGATGGGGCTCTGAATGTTTGATGGCTTGAGTTTTTTAAAAACTTTGTCTGTAATCTCGGTCACTCTAAATATTATTTGGAGCCCCGTTAGTTTACGAGATGTCCAGAGAAAAGATTTTAAAATTAGTTGTTTAAATTACTTGGAAAATAAGAGAAGATATGTAGAATTACAGAAAATAACGGTACAAGCGCACCAGCTAATAGTTCCTGCTGACATAATTCAGCCTTATTTAGGGATGCTAACAAGAGAACATGATTAAGTATGGGCGGAAAATCCGTTCCGCTCGCGGATTTTGCGGATTTTCGGTAAATTCGCAAATCCGCGAGCAGCGGATTTTATGGCTTGCTCGCACTGTTCGCGTGAGTTCGCGGCTTCCCAGTTCAACTTCGCGCCCCGCGAATAAGCGCTAAATTGCAGAAATACGATCTTAGCAAAACTGAAACTACTTACCAGGTTCAAAAGTTCAAGCTCATCATTAGTAGCCATTTCCTGTAGTGCTTCCTGAGGGGCCCCTCCAGAGTTCAGTTGCCTACTTGCAACTATTATGTGACCCTGCTCTGACCCTCAGAATAGTTACACATATGCCACAAAGGTCCTGAATTACAGCTAAGGGAGACAAGCAGGAGCCAGGCTGGAAGTTCAAATCCAGTGACACATTAATCAGCCCCTAATTCATTATTGTCAGTTGGGGCAGGGCAGGTGTTGTAACTAATTTTGCAACAATGAAAGCACTCAGCAAGTGCAAAAGATCACTAATCAGGAAGCACTAAGGAAGCAGGTGCCAGCTAAAAAAATATTCTGTAACACATTAATCAGCCCCAAATTAATTCAGGTCACTTGAGGCAGGGAAGGTGTGCTTTGCTTTGCCACAATAATGTACACTGGACAACCAGAGGGTGCTGTGATGAAACAGAGGGTGGCATGGGTGAGCCAGAGGGTGGCATGGGTGAACCAGAGAGTGGCAGTGTTGACAGAGGGTGGCAGTGATGAAGAAGAGTGTCCCAAACAGGCTGGACACGTAGAAACAACAAGTTCGCAAAACTTGCGACCCGACAGGTAAGTTTGCGTTTGGGAAATTGTACAAAAACCCTCGCGAACTGTCAGAAACCCGCGCGAACACAAAAAAAAAAAAATCCGCAAATTCGCGAGAATTCGCGGATTTTGCGGATTGCGAGTTCGCAAATCCGCAAAATTCGCGAACGCGAGATTCGCAAAATTCGCCCATGCTTAAACATGATAGATTTTTGTTGACTCGTCTGAGATTGGGTATTTTTCATAGGCTTGTTACTTTCCCTGCCCAGAATGATTGGACAAGTGAGTTGTGTAAATGTCCATGTGATGATGTGTCCACTCAATTGACCATACATAGTTTGTTCTTTTGCAAATTTTATTCCTATAATAGGAAAAGATGGATTTTGCCGATTTTAAGAAATAGTTGTTTAAGACAATGTTGCCCTGCCTTCCTGTTCCTACAAATATTAGGAGAAGAACAGTTGATTGTATCAGTTTTATTATTTTTAAAGAATGTTTTAAAATGTAGAAATTCAATCATGATGTAATCACATTTTTAAATTCTATTTGCCTCATCTCTGTTTTGATTTTTTTAATCTGAATTTTACAAATTTGTGTATGCATAAATTGTGGTCAGCCTTTTACTTTGCTTTTATGATTATTATGTATATAATCAAAACAAGCTGATTGAATTGAAATAAATTGATATGCCAATATTTCTTATTGATGTGGTATACCTACATAGACATTTTATCACAATTTCTTTTGAATTGCTGTTTGTTTTTGTTTTTGGAAGTACTTAATGTGAGTAAAGTGGTTTATAATATGGTGTGGGTGTGAAAACTCACTGTGCAATACACTCATGACCTGTACTAGGATCAGTCAGATTACTTTTACATTTTTTAGCTCAGCCCTGGGTGCCTGAGGCTTTGAGCAATCAGGTGTTATCAAAGGAACATGGAACAGCAGAATAACGAAGAAACAAGACTCAATAGAAACAGACACCAATTTATAAAAAATAGGTTATATTTTTATTTTTAAATATTATTCTCAATTACAGAATGCACAGAAGGGTTCAGGTGATATGAATTTTTAAAGGAATACATCCGTGTAATGGACTGCGCTCCTGGTCAACTTTGCAAACTTTAGAAAACTTTTGTAAAGTTATAAACTACTACTCTTACCCACTTTGGATGACTAACTTGGGTAGAGAGCGAGTCACAGAGACCAAGGGGTCTCAGGTAAACAGTTACCTTGCAGTCAAAGCAGTCTCCAGTCCAGTTTCAGGCTGAATGGGTGACCAGCCGTGGACTTTAATTGAGTGTTTTGATGCAAGGGATAAAATATGCTGAAAGATTGTGAGGATGATGATCCTATGCAAGTAAGCAGCGGACTTCCTCGCTTTCAAATATTTTATTTCTAGTTTCGGTCATTGTGGGAACTTGTTGGGCAGAGGGCTATTGTGGCAGTACATATCTGCATGTTGCAGGGTGCGCTGCAGGGGATACTGGGGTTTCAACTCTAAGCTTCAAGTCATTTTTAATCATTGAATGTACTGTGATATGCCTAAATTCTACACAACTTTAGCTAATTCCGGCACTTTACCTGTTAGATGATTTTAGGCACTTTGTTCTCTATATCGCCTTTTTGCCCTGTTAAACGCTGTGAAACGCTGCTTGTACCACTTGCGCTCACCTCTTCTCTGCTCACAGCACTTCCTTGTTAGACAATACCCTGCGCAGATTGGCAGGTTCCCACCCAATCATTGCCCTGCCCGGAAAGAGCCAGTTGTGCCCCCCAGGCATTTAATGCGGTCCGCTACACAGACGCGCACAGCAGGCGCGCCAAAGGCAAGCCCGTCTGCACCTGTCCGTGCCATTACGTCGTCAAGGGCTCTGCCCCTTCTTGGCTCCCCTGATTGGTTTACTCACTGGATGCTCTGGTGGCTCTTCAGAGAGTGGCAGTCTGTGGAGACCACAGCCTTTCCCCATAGGATTGCCCCCCTCACTGCAAACATTGCTCTTTAAAGATCAACCCATGCCCGGGCTCGTCTGATCTCGAACCTAACACCAAGAGCCTCACTATCCTCAGTCTCAACTGTCGTTCTTTAACCAAACATCATGCTGAGGTGTTTCATCTCCTCCCAGAGCAATCACCTGAGGTCTTATTTCTAACAGAAACTTGGCTTTCTGATGACTCAGTGGCGATTCCTGCCCTGGCCATGCCAGCTAGGTAACCTTTGAGCAGCCTCAATCGGACCACATGTCGAGGGGGGTATCACTATTATAAATAAGTCTGCCTCTACCTGCAGCCTAGCCCCAATAAGCATCGCCAACAGCAAAAGCGCTCTCTTTAAAATCACCCTAACAGCCAATTTTACGTTCTCTGGGCTCCTGAACTATCGCCCTCCTGGACCATCGGCTGCTTTTAGAGAAGCCCTAGCCAATGCCATTTCCCCATTGGCCCTTAGGGCAGCCAACTTTAACATTTTGGGGGGACCTAAATCTCCACTTAGAGCTGCAAGAGACTTCAGATATCCGTGCCTTCATGCGTGACATGGCAGCATGCCAGTTAGTTCAACTGGTTCCTGGTTCCACACATATAGCCGGCCATCTTCTGGACCCAATCTTCTCAAGCATTCAGTCCTTAGAGGTGATGCCACCTCTTCCTATGCTTTGGACAGACCACTTTCTTATCCAGATGCGGCTGTCGCTAGCAGGCCCTAAACTACAGCCTCACTATACTCCTTCCCTGAGGCACCCTTGGCATAAGCTGGATCAGGCTGCCATTCTAGCCGCCTTTAGCACCCAGCACCCAGAGAGGTCTGCCAATATGGACGAGGCCCTGGTGTATTTTCAGAGGCGGATTACCCAAGTGCTGGACAAATTCACTTTAAAATCACCTGATTGTTGGTTTAATGAATCTTTGACCTTAGCCATGGAAAAACTGTGAAGTCTTAGAGCGTGCCTGGAGGTGATTCTATGACCTGCTGGCTGAGATAGAGTATAGAGTGGCCATCAAGGCTTACCATAAATTGGTCCATAAGACTGGGGCTGCACCCTATCCTAACCAATTAACCGCAAGCAACGACCCCACCAAAACTAACTTCTCTCTGCTAAAGGACGTGGTAAAGCCCTCTGTTACCACTGACTGTATTATATCCTCAAGTTTGCAATGTGAAGCACTGGCCAAATTCTTTTGGGGGAAGATTGAACGTATCTATAGTAGCTTCCACCCGGGGAATAGTCCTTGGGGCACAGACCAGCGCTTGTCAGCAGGTACAGAGTCCCACGCACTTGTAGTGCTTCCCCAATTACTTATCAAGCCATGGAAGCCCTGTTTAATAAAGTGAAATCGGGATCTCCAGCCGATCCTATGAAACCTGATGCATTCCGGAAATACCAGCAGTGCCTTCTAAAGGAGTGCTTGGAGTCAATAAATATCTCCTTGTCCTCGGCGGTGGTTCATAAGTCTTGGAAGCAGGCCAAGGTGGTCCCCCTACTAAAAAAAAAACACAATTAGGAATCCCTATGCTAGAGAACTTCCACCCCATATCGCTGCTCCCATTTCTATCTAAGATCTCGGAATCATATGTTAACTCTCTTTTCACATCCTACCTAGAAGCTAACTCAATACTTGACATCTCTTAGAGTGGGTTCCGGTCTCAGCAGAGCACTGATTCCACTTTGTTGGCAGTCACAGAACAACTACGGACCTCCTTGGACCCCGGCAGAACTACAGCCTTAATCCTGTTGGATCTAAGTGCGGCCTTTGACATGGTCTCCCATGAGATCCTGCTCCGTTGTCTTGAGGTGTCAGGGGCCAGGCCCTCTCTTGGCTGTCATCTTTCCTGGAGGATCAGACCTTTGAAGTCTCGGCCTCTCCCTTCCTTTCCCACACTCACCCACTGCACTGTGGGGTGCCCCAGGGTTCAGCACTGAGCCCAGCCTTATTTAATATCTATGTGAGGCCATTGGTTCTGCTGGCAAAAACCCAGGGCATCTCCGTGGTATCGTATATCGATGACACCCAGTTGAAGTTTGCCTTCTCCAACAACCTCAGCCAGGAAAGGGTGACATTTGGACAGGACTTGACAGCGATTTCAGAGTGGATGGCTGTGATCTATCTGCAGCTTAATTTGTCCAAATCTGAGATCCTTCTACTGGGCAGTGATCGCCATCTCTGGGGCAAGGAATGATGGCCCCTTGCTCTCAGAATTCCCTCCACACCCAAACCCGTGGTGAAAAATCTCGGCACAATGATGGACAGTGATCTCACTTTTGAGACTCATGCCAAATCAGTGGCAGGGAAATGTTTCGGACTATTACGGGGGCTTAAATCTATACTGGGCCTCTTTGACTCTAAACTCACCAATTGATCATTCAATCTCCTGTCCTCGCCAGACTAGATTATTGAAATGTGCTTTTCTTGGGAGTTAACAAATCTATTGTCAAAAGGCTACAATCAATCAATCAATCAATCATTGGATTTGTAAAGCGCACTACTTACCCGCGAGGGTCTCAAGGCGGTGAGGGGAGGGGGTGCTGCTACTGCTCGAAGAGCCAGGTCATGAGGAGCTCCCTGAAGGTGATCAGGTCATGGGTCTGCCGCAGATGGGTTGGGAGGGAGTTCCAGGTCTTGGCGGCGAGGAAGGAGAGGATCTGCCGCCGGAGGTTGTTCGTTGGATGCGCTGGACAGCGGCGAGTGTGAGGCTGGCAGGGTGGAGTTGGCGTGCGGGGGCGTTGGAGAGTCTGTTGTTCAGGTAGGCTGGTCCAGTGTTGTGGAGTGCTTTGTGTGCGTGGATGAGGAGCTTGAAGGTGATCCTCTTGTTGACGGGGAGCCAGTGCAGGTCTCTTAGGTGGGAGGTGATGTGGCTGCATCGCGGCATGTTGAGGACCAGGCAGGCTGAGGCGTTCTTGATGCGTTGCAGCCGTTGTAGGTGTTTGATCGGGATTCCTGCGTAGAGTGTGTTGCCGTAGTCCAGCCTGCTGCTGACGAGGGCTTGTGTCACTGTTCTTCTGGTTTCGGCCGGGATCCACTTATAGATCCTGCGAAGCATGCGGAGGGTGTTGTAGCAGGAGGAGGAGACGGCGTTGACCTGCTTCGACATGGAGAGAGAGGAGTCAAGGATGAATCCTAGGTTGCGTGCATGGTCTGTGGGTGTCGGCGCTGTTTCCAGTGTGGTCGGCCACCAGAAGTCGTCCCAGGCAGAGGGGTTGGGGCTGAGGATGAGGACTTCGGCTTGTCCGAGTTCAGTTTCAGGTGGCTGCTCCTCATCCAGTCGGTGACGGCCTTCATTCGTGCAGGTTGGTTTTGGTGGTGTGCGGGTCCTTGGTGTAGGAGAGGATGAGCTGGGTGTTTGTTGGCGTAGGAGATGATGTTCAGGTCGTGCTGGTGGGCCACTTGTGCGAGGGGGGCCATGTAGACGTTGAACAGGGTCGGGCTGAGGGATGAGCCCTGGGGTACGCCGCAGATGATGTCAGTGGCTTCGGATTGGAAGGGTGGGGGACGGGCTCTCTGGATTCTGCCGGAGAGTAAGGACGTGGTCCAGTCCAGGGCCTCCTTCTGGATTCCGGCTTCTTAAAGGCGTGATCTTAATGTGCGGTGGCAGACCGTGTCGAAAGCGGCTGACAGGTCCAGGAGGATGAGGGCAGAGGTTTGGCCATTGTCTAGTTGGTGCTGGATGTCGTCTGTGGCAGCGATGAGGGCTGTCTCTGTGCTGTGGTTTCATCTGAATCCGGACTGGGATGGGTCTAGGATGTTGTTGTCTTCAAGGTGGTGGGTAAGCTGTATGTTGGCGATTTTCTCAATAACCTTCGCTGGGAAAGGGAGCAGGGAGATGGGCCGGAAGTTCTTGAGGTCCTTGGGGTCCACCTTGGGCTTCTTGAGGAGGGCGTTGATTTCGGCATGCTTCCAGCTTTCCAGGAATCTCGCTGTGTCAAAGGAGATATTGATGATCTTCCGTAGTTGGGGTGCGATGGTTGCGTCTGCTTTGTTGAAAACATGGTGCGGGCAGGGGTCAGACGGAGATCCTGAGTGGATGGAGTTCATGACCTTGCGTGTCTCAACATTGTTGACGTGGGACCAGGAGGTCAGCTGGTTGGTGCAGGTGGCGTTCGGAGTGGGGTCTGTCGTGATCGGAGCGTACGGGGTGTTGAAGCTGTCGTGGATGTCGGCGATCTTGCGATGGAAGAAGGTGGCCAATGAGTCGCACAGATCTTCCGAGGGCGGTATGTCATTGGTGTTGGCACCGGGGTTCATGAGTTCCTTCACTATGTTGAAAATCTCTTTGTTGCTGTGTGCGTTGTTGTCCAGGTGGGCTTTGAAGGAAGATCTCTTGGCTATTCTGATGAGGTGGTGATGTCTGCGGATGGCGTCCTTGTGGGCTGCGTGGCTGTCTGGTGTGCGGTCGCGGAGCCATTTCTTCTCCAGCTTCCGGCATGTACGTTTGGAGGTCTGGAGTTCTTCGGTGAACCAGGTAGCTTACCTGCTGGGGTGGTAGAAGGAGGGTTTCTTGAGCAGGGCGAGAGTGTTGTCGCAGTCGTCGATCCACTGTCTGAGGTTACGGGCGTCGGCGTCTGGGTCGGTGGGTGGGTTCTGAGCGAGGGTGGAGGTCAGCTGGTCCTCCGTGACTTTGCTCCAGCAGTGGCAAGGCACCTGTTGGGTGCGGTGGTGCGTGGTTGGTTTCTTGAAGGAGAAGTGGATGCAGCGGTGGTCGGTCCAGTGGAGTTCGGTGGTGTTGTTGAAGGCGATGTTGGTAATTGTGGAGAAGACGGGGTTGAGCGTGTGGCCGGCGGCATGGGTGGGTTTGGTGACGAGTTGTCGGAGGCCGAGGTTGGCGATCAGGGTGGCGGAGTTTGCGTCGTTGTTGTTCTAGAGGTGGAAGTTCAGGTCCCCAGGGAGGATGTGGTCCATGGAGGTGAGTGCGTGGTTGCTAGCAAGGTCGGCGATGGAGTTGCTGAACAGGGCCCGAGGTCTGGGGGGTTTGTAGACGAGTGTTCCTCTGAGGGTGGTGTTGGGATCGGTGTGGATCCGGAAGTGGCTGACAGGTCCAGGAGGATGAGGGCTGAGGTTATGCCGTTGTCTAGTTGGTGCCGGATGTTGTCTGTGGTGGCGATGAGGGCTGTCTCAGTGCTGTGGTTTTGTCTGAATCCGGACTGGGATGGGTCTAGGATGTTGTTGTCCTCAAGGTGGTAGGTCAGCTGTAGGTTGACGATTTCCTCGATGACCTTCACCGGGAAGGGGAGCAGGGAGATGGGCCGAACGTTCTTGAGGTCCTTGGGGTCCGCCTTGGGCTTCTTGAGGAGGGCGTTGATTTCAGAGTGCTTCCAGTTTTCCGGGAATGTTGCTGTGTCGAAGGAGATGTTGATGACCTTCCATAGTTGGGGTGCGATGGTTGCGTCTGCTTTGTTGAAAACATGGTGCGGGCAGGGGTCAGACGGAGATCCTGAGTGGATGGAGTTCATGACCTTGCGTGTCTCGACGTCGTTGATGTGGGACCAGGAGGTCAGCTGGTTGGTGCAGGTGGCGTTCGGGGTAGGGTCTTTCATGGTCGGAGCGTAGTGGATGGGTTTGGTGATGAGTTGTCGGAGGCCGAGGTTGGCGAGGTTGTCGATCAGGGTGGCGGAGTTTGCGTCGTTGTTGTTCTTGAGGTGGAAGTTCAGGTCCCCGTGGAGGATGTAGTCCGTGGAGGTGAGTGCGTGGGTGATGGTGAGGTCGGCGATGGAGTTACTGAACAGTGCCCGGGGTCCGGGGGGTCTGCAGACGAGTGTTCCTCTGAGGGTGGTGTTGGGATCGGTGTGGATTCGGTAGTGGAGGTGTTCGGCGGAGTTGAGGGAGTCATCTGCGAGGGTGTGGACCTGGAGGGTGGACTTGTGGACAATGGCTATTCCTCCTCCGATTCCGTTGGTGCGGTCTCTGTAGATGATCTTGTAGCCCTCTGGGATGGCTATGGCGATGTCCGGTGCTGAGGTGTCGTTCCACCAGGTCTCGGTCAGGAAGGCAACATTTGGGGTGGAGGTGTCGAGCAGATCCCAGAGCTCGACGGCGTGTTTGCGTGCGGAGCGGGTGTTGAGGAGGATGCATCGAAGGTGGTTGGGTCCGGTCCTAGGGGGCTTGGTGGTTCTGTCGCAGGTTAAGTTGCAGGTGTGGCAGGAGAAGGGTCCGTGGGTGCGTTTCGGGCGGCCTGAAAGCAGCTGTGGTCTCGGCCGGTGTTGAGAGCATGGAGGGTGTTGGCGTCATATCGGAGTCAGGCGTTGTGGAGTGCGCGCGGTCCAGGGGTCCTGGCGCTGGGCGTGGTCCAGGCATGGACTTCGGCGCGCAGTTGGCGCACCCGTTGCGCGTCCTAGCAGCGGATGCCATTTAAGGAGTGGATGGAGGGAGGAGCAGCTGGGAGGCGGGAGTGGGGCAGCGAGGGGGCGTTGCCTCAGGGGCAGCGGTGAAAGGAATAGCGGGAAAAAACTGACTGCTTGTGGAGCTGTCCAGCAGCAGGGGGGTGACCTTACCTGCAAGCAGGGTCAGAGGTCACTCCTGTTGTCGGGCAGCGGCCCCATTTAAGGAACGGAGGGAGGGAGGAGCAGCTCAGGGGTAGCAGCGAAAGGAATAGCCGGAAAAACAGAGCAAGGGGGGTGGGGGGGCGAGCGGAGCACAACAGGGGCAAGAAAACAGGCACACAAAAAATGCAAGTATAGAACCAGAAAGGAAGCAAGCGCAGTAAAGGCACACAGAAAATGCAGAATACAGAGCAAGGGGGAGGCAAACCAGAGCACAGGCCTGACCCAGGTCACGGTGGTGATCGGGCAGGCAGCTGGAGCGAACTCGCGCACTCGAACAGGAGCGGCACTGGGCTGGTGGAGCTGTCTGGCAGCAGGGGAGGTGACCTGACCTGCAAGCAGGGTCAGAGGTCACTCTACAGCGTGACCTCGGACCCAGCGGGTTCAAAACGCAGCTGCTCGCGCTATTTTTGCTCTCCCTAAATACTGTCGTGTCTCCAGCCTCCTTCGCCGACTTCACTGGCTTCCTTTTGAACAGAGAGTGCACTTTAAAATGCTGTGCATCACCCACAGAATTTTGGTGGACAGCGGCCCCAGAATCCTGAGCGATTTATACTCTCAATATGCCCCCACAAGCCCACTACGCTCGGCAGGCTTGCTTCTGGCCAGAATTCCCAGGATACATAGGGCCAGAGCAGGTGGGCGGTTACCCCCTGCCCTCTGGAACTCCTTCCCCATTCATATCCATAGCACCCTGGACCACCTTACTTTTAGAATGGTTGGTAAAGACATGGCTAATTACACAATGCAAATTTTCCTCTGTTCTGTCATCTCACTTGGTTGTTTTTTAGTGCTGGGATGCCCCGTTGCGGGGGCCGCCATGCGCTTTATAAATACTTTAACATTAACATTTACTTACCTAGGAAAGTGGGCACAAACTTGATCTTTCTGCTCTTGGCTCCCATGTGGTTGCGCCATCTTTCCTCCAGTGGATGGAACACATTTTAGGGGCCATTTTGCCAGGTGAGCAGTCTAGCTTTTGGTGACTGGCTATCTGGCACCTATTTAATGCAACCCACGACACGGACATGCATCTGGCGCTCCATATGCAAGTCTGTCCGCATCCAGACCGTGGCCAGCACCAGCCGTTCTGGTCAAATTGCAGGAGGTAAGACCAGAATATGGTCAAGAGAATAGCTTATGTCTTTAAGGGTTAACTCATGTCCAGGTAATCCTCGTGCAAACTTGGAGGATGGACTCTCTGAATATCACTGGCTAAAGTGTGGTTTTGAATTTAACACTTGTGTTGAATCAGGGAGGAAAGGGAGTGTCTATTGAACTTTCAAATGTGAAAGACACAAGGATAAGAGCCTGCTTGGTCAATTGTAGATCTCCACCTAAACATGCTGATGACGTATGGTTGGCTCTGATGGATAAATCATGGGACTCGATGTTCCTAATGAAAACATGGATTAAGGAGGGCTCCAATCCAGACCTGACCCTGGCTATCCCCCTGGTTTCTGAATTATGTGTACCAATCGGAGTGGTGATAGGAGGGGGGAGGAGTGGCTATTATTTTAATGTACTCCTAGGACATCTCTACACAGAAACTGATTACATTTGGCACATTGATGGTTTAACCTTCTGTATTAAAATCTCACCAGTCTGCTCTTTGCTGGACTATTGCTATATAGCCCACAAGACTGTCCTCATACCCTTACACCAGAACTGTGCAATATCATGTCTCTACTTTGCTATTCTGGAAATTTTAATTTACATATCGATAACATGTGTTGCATCCAGGCTTCTAACTTAATCTCTACTCTTAATGGTGTCAACCTTACTCAGTGTGTCACTTCTCCTACTCACAGTTGAGGACATTCTTTAAATCTAATCTTTTCTAACATCCACAATCTGGAAATGGTGGACCCCCTCCCTTTAGCTTGGACCCTCCCTTTAGCTTGGATGGACCATTTTCTTGTTTGTTTCTCTTTTGACATGGATACCAAGCAATCGCCTAGCAGTAAGCGAAGTGAGTTAAAGAGAAATTGGAGAAACATAAATATAGATATACTGGGGCAACAAAGCTCCTGTTTCAATTTATGGATTACATCCGCCCTAGATACAGTGGCGCCACTTAGGTCAGTCACCTCTGTGAGAACTTCAGCGGCCGCCCCCTGGTTCCCAGTTGAACAAAAAATTGAAAATACCAGATGCAAAAGGTTAGAACACTGCTGGAGAAGGGATTAAAATCCATTTGCAAAGGATATTATTTATACAAAGGCACTGAACAAATTATACAAGCCAATGCGGAGGGCAAGGAGAGAATACTTGGTTCACTGCATAGAGAGCTCAGGAAACTCAGCAAAAGAAATCTTTAGGATCGGCAGATCTTTTACCAACCCGGCAGCATTGGAGGGCATTGGAGGGTATCATCCACCCACCCCCCACCTTCTGTGCAAGCCTGTCAGACTTCTTCGAGTATAAAATTCAAAAATCTTATTCCTCATTCCCGGTTAGGGCAAAGGCTGTGAATATACAGCATTCTAGTACTTACAACCTTCACGGTGTTTCGCCGTATCGCAACAGAGGAAACTCTGGACGAACTGCAGAGAAGCAAGTCAGGTTCTAATGGAGATCCTTGCACTCCCACAGATTTGTGGAGCTTGGGCCCCTTTGGTAAACCCGGTCTTGAATAAGCCTAGGCGGTGAACTCCACTCCACTCGCGGAGTTTGCAGACTTTTCGCACTCCGCGTAGCTTGCGGAGTTTAAAAAAACTCTGCTCTGTGGAGTTCGCAGAGTTTTTTTCCTTGCTCGCACTCGTCAACATCAAGTTGGCGAGCGCTAGCATGGATAATCAACCTCCCGGCGAGAATTCTCAATTCGGGCGATCGGCTTTCTCATTGGGAGTGGTCGCATATGCTCGCGACTGCTCGCATTAGGAACCATCCGTTCACTTTGAAAAAGATACCACCCGAGTAAAAAATCTACTTGAGCGGCAGAAA
The DNA here is from genome assembly GCF_964263255.1 of Lissotriton vulgaris. Lineage (NCBI taxonomy): Eukaryota > Metazoa > Chordata > Amphibia > Caudata > Salamandridae > Lissotriton > Lissotriton vulgaris. The sequence continues at coordinate 1,018,793,478 of NC_141691.1, read as the reverse complement.
GGAAGCAGTACCAGCTTGCGCTGTGCATGGTGCCGTTTGCGAGGATCGCACAGTGCGGACAAACACCCGGCACTGAAAACCACCACAAATAGCATTTATCTAATGCACTCCGCTGTTTGCTGAGCTCCGTGTAGCATGGCAGAGTTTTTTTTGCACTTTGCGGAGCCACGCTACACGGAACTCCACAAACTCCGACCAAGCTTATTCTGAAACCATATTTGGAATTCCTCCTTGAAAGAGGGCATCTTCCCAGCTACTTGGAAACAGGCATTCCTACTGCCACTGTTGAAGAAGCCGAACACTGACCCAGCTGTGCTAAGTAACTTTAGACCTATTTCCCTTTTACCGCCACCTGCAAAAATGCTGGAGAAGATGGTTCAGCCACAGCTTGTTGATTTCATCGAGGCGAATGGACTATTTCATGATACCCAATCAGGTTTTCACACTGGATACAGTACAGAGGCAGCCCTGGTTGAAGTGGCTGATTCTGTGAGGATGACTGTTGATGGTGGTGTATCAGCTATGCTAGTACTGTTAGACCAATCAGCAGCATTCAACAAGGTCCCACACTTACCCTTACTGGAAAGAATAAAACAGTCCAGCATCAGGGCGTGGGTCTCTTCTGGATCTAATTTTATCTTGAGGATCGTTCACAACACGTTTTTTTTAACCATTTCAATCTACTCAAAAACCTTTAGTGTGCGGAGTGCCTCAGAGTCCTTGCAGGTGATTTGCTGGACGGAACTGAAGAACCAGTCAAAAGGAAAGAAAGACTGGCCAACCGCTCTTGGCCAAGCTTTACTCACTCTCAACTTACACGAAGCCTGGGACACAAACTTCAGCTTCCCTGCATTTAAGAAAATAGCAAACAATGGGGCAAAACAAAAAGCCCGGCTATTGGACAAAGCTGCCCTGACAAAGAAATAACATGGCTGGATGGTTTTATCTTCATGTGAGATCCGGTCACCGCAGCAGTATCTGGTAGATCACATAATGCCAACCATGCAGCATTTGCTACTCTTGATTCGACTGGGAGCTTTTTGCTCAAAAGATCAGGTTCCAACATGGAAACGAACATGACCGTCCACTCAGTGCAGATTATGTAAACAGGCGGAAGAAACACTCTTACACCTTCTGTGTATCTGCCCAGCTGTGAACAACTGGAGATGGCATTTCTACTCCCTGCTTTCTGCTCTCTTCGGGTCACATCATGCCAACCAGGCGTAATGGCATTACTAAACAGCCAGTCGCTACAAATTTCTTGCAGGGCAGCTAAATTCCTTCAACAAGTTAGCAAATTACTACAAATACCTAATAAATAGTGTTCAATATTCAATTTAGTAATTCAGTATTCTATTGTTATATTAAATCTGTTTATTTTGCACACAATCTTCAATTATGTGGCTGCTACAAAGGGCACAGTGTAGATGTATATCTGGCATCTGGCATCAACTCGTACAAGGTACACTTTTTTCATGTTTTGACACACCTTGTGCCAAGCTGTTTAAGATTGCGCTATCTTCGAAGTGCTCTCTACATTGTTTTGCACGTTTGTATTTTTGCACACGAACTACGCGGCAGCAAAGAAAAAAGGGCAATTAGATCATGTAAATTACATCGTAATTGAGGATGATTGTTATCTGGTATTCACTTGCACATAGTTCACTTTCCTTTCCGGTATTAGATGTAAACCGCCTAGTTCCCAGATTGGTGCTAAAATCTGCTTTCAATCATTGGTACGGACTCAGATCTTCCCCACAATTACTGTGAAGCACCCAGCGGACAGCTCCACATTTTGGACTCAAATGTGCTGGCCTGACATTAGATACACTATGTTCAAGGTTTTATGTAAGAAGTTCAAATGACCTTTTTTAACTTTCAACAAGTTTTAAATGTAAATAGGAATGTTGTCACACTTGATGATTTTATGCTAAAATTGTTATGGTTTTAAATAACTACACAATAAATTCTTATTACCAGTAAAAGAGTGCCTCATGGCTCTGCCTTGAGTCTGTTGCTTTTTAAGATCTATTTGGCACCACTGTTGGTACTCATTACAGCAGGTGGGGTGAAGACGGTTCCTACACGAATGACACCCAGCTGGTGTTAGCTTTTAAAGTACATTCTGCTGACTCCTTCCAAAATTTCAAGCAATGTCTAACAAATATCTCAAGTTGGATGAATAGTAACTGCTTAAAATTAAATGCAGATAAGATGGAGATCCTGCTTTTTGGTCAGTTATCTCCTCCTGGATCATACTTCTGGTGGACAGCAGACATGGAACCTCCACCGATTCCAACTGAGGCAGCTACAAATCTTGGCATTAAGTAGGAAACTGAGTTATTCTTTACAACACAAGTACATCAGATTTTGTCAACATGCTTTGGGATGTTGCGTTCCATAAGGAAATTCCTCCATGTGCTTCCAGAAGACATCCGCAGGATAATAGTCCATGTGCTGGTGACTTCCCAGTTGGATTACGTCAACAGCTTGTATCTGGGGCCAGCCTACTTATACATAGACTGCAGATGGTTCAGAATGCCGCAGTGAGGCTGATTCGCCGGGTACTTTTCCAGCAGCAGATATCCCCCACCTGAGACACCTAAAGTGGCTCCCAGTGGCCAAGAGGATTGAATTCAAGGTGCTGACCTTTGCTTTCCGAGCAATGGGTGAAAGGGGCCCAGGCTATCTCAAGCATCAGCTCAGCCTATATCAACAGGAACGGATGCTTAAAACCAACCACCAACTACTGCTCTGCGTCTCGGGGTATGCTAAGGCCCAACAAGAGGGTAGATTCTTCTTGGTAAGGACCGCACAACTGTAGAACTCTCTGCCAGCATGCTTGTGTCAACTTGAATCAGAACACAAGTTCAGGAAGGCCTTAAAACATGGCTTTTAAGCAGGGATAATATCTGTTTGTTGTGAGGTTGCTGATGTAGTCTGTGTAGCACCGGGAAACCTCTGTTTGATGTAGCTGTGCACTTTATAAATGTTTTTATTATTATTACTCTGTTTTTATTATTATTACTCTTATTGTCCGGTGACATGGGTCTTCCTGGCGCTACTACTTAGTTCATGAACATGGTGGAATGGCTTTGGCCACAGGAGTCGATTTCCCTTGAAGTCTGGTTAAAGTCCAGCCAAAAACCAGTTGCCACTGGTCTACTGGATCCAGCTACAGCAAAACTATCATACCCTTTAAGTGGTGGTAGCTTCCTTGCTAAGTGACCAAACAGCACTCTAATGACTCTCCTGGGTCAAGCAGATAAGGGTACAACTTTTGAGGGTTGGGATTCAGCCCCCAAACTGCACGTTGGTGGTCAGCCACACTCAGTAGTCCTTGGTTACCAACTCTGAAGGCAGGCTTCATCTGCTTTTTCTGCCCTGTAGCTGTAACAAGAAGTCGACCAATTCTCTTTTGAGGGCATATTTACTAGGATTTAACACCACGGTAGCATAATTTTTTGATGCTGCAGTGTTTTTTTTATTGCTTTATTACAAAGTGATTCTAAAGCCCTCTAGCATCCCTTTTCTACAGCTAGCGCCTATTTTCAACAGCACTGGTTCCACTAGCGACATTTAACAAAAATGATATGCAAGGTAGGCGTTCCTTCAAAAAAACAGACACAAAGCACACAACGCCATATGTGCAAAGACTTATGGGAATGGGGTTAACACTTAAAAACTGCTGTTAGGTCCCATTAGCGGCATTCTTTTACAGCTAGAGAAAAACTGGTCTAAAAATGACACTAACACATTTGTATAAAAGTAGAACAGACCCAAATTAATTTGGTAAGCTCTACTATTCCATGGATCTACAGCTATTGTAGTTTGGAGCACCTAGGAGACCTCCGCCACCACCACACCAGAGGCAGTGCAATAGAAGAGAGCGGACATACGGTCAGAGGATAACCCTCATTGACCTTAGGGAGGACAAGGTCATTGCCCATTACAGGCACAAGAGGGAGTCCATTGTCAGCCTTCTGCACCAGATTGCACAGAGGCAGCAGACAACTTCCCAGTGCTGGGCCAACATACCTCCGCAGGCCAAGCTACTTGCTGTCCTGCACATGCTGGCATCAGGAACTTTAGAACCCACCACAGCCAGAGTGGCAGGAGGATCTTAGGCATCCTTCTCCAGGTTCCTCCCCACCAACCTGGATGCCATCATAAGTCTCACGCCCAAGTACCTCTACTTCCCCAACACAGCTCAGCAACAACAGGACAACAAGCAAGGCTTCTATGCCATTGCTGGATTCCCGCATGTGTTGGGGGCAATGTAGTGCAAACATGTCCAACTTGTGCCTCCTAAGGCTACATCACACATTTACTGCAAAAGCAAGTACACCTATTCAATGAACGTGCAGGCCATTGTGGACCATCAAGGACTTCTTATCAATGTCCTTGTCAAGTATCCCTGAAGTGCACATGACCCCTTCATCGTCCGCCAATCTTCCATCAATCACCATTTCTTGAATGAGATCTATGGGAATCTTGTTGATAAGTACATTTCAACCACATGACGGACTGCCAGGCACTTAATTATGTAGGAACACATTGGCATATTAGTCTTGGGTTGAATTAGACTGTGCATACATTGTTGGTGTACCCCATCACGTTTCCCTTACAACATGGCAATTATCCAACATATAATCCACCTGTCACACATGTCGACATCGACTAAGCCAGTGTGGCCCACATGTACAAGTATAATGGGTTGAGGGACTATCATCTATCATGATGCTATGGTGGAGCACATGCCCAAATCATGTCAATTTGGCAATGGGAAAAATGCCTGCATTACATAGTAAGGCCTCGTAGCTATGCAGTATGGCAGGCCACAACACAGTTTATCTCTCATGAATCCTACATTAAGATTGTATACCACGGACAATGTGGTGGCCCTCCCAATCAAATACCAATGTAGATCACATCCTCCGTACAGGGATCATGTGACAGTGTGCAAGTGGTGTGCCACCCTAGTGGACTAGAAAGGAGGATATATAAGCACACGTCTCATTCCCATTTCCAATCTGAATATATCCAGCAATCTACATTACACATTGAAAGAGGGAAATGCACAGAGAGTATGATATTGGTTCTGAAATATCTTCCTTAAAACATAACGTTATGTCAGGGCGACAAGCTGACACATGAGCACCTTGGTGCAAGGGGAGTGGTTTTGCCATTACACACCATTATGTGATTAGGTGAATGTTGAAAAACCATGGATGTGCTGTTTGTAAAAAGAAATGCATATTCCACCACTTCACTTTGGATGCAGGTTAGCTCAGCTTTTTCCAGTCATCGATGTCCCGGGGTAGAAAAACAACATGGGGACCTATGTGCCCATCCAATTGTGGCAAAGAGCCTCACGTAAGAAGACATTTTTACAATGAAGCACCAATAAACATTACTAAAGCAAGGTTATCCCTATGTGAAGTCTGCATAGTACAAGTCAATCCCAAGGGCAAGAGGAAAGATAATATATCGCACATCTGTGAGGCTGAGAAACATGGCCATACAGAAGCACTGCAATGGTTACCCTCAAGAATGCAGCATCTCGTCACAAATCATATATACACGTCACGTCCAATGTGCAGAACATGTACAAAAGTGTTTTGCAAAAATAACTACAGCTTTCATCCAAAGTCCCAGACTGTGCAGCAAGGTGCCCACTCATGCACAAACTATATCCCACATGACAGCCAACAACAACCTTACCGGGAAACATTGCGACTGTCATGGAGAAAAGCTGCATTGCCTCTGCCAGTGCAGACATCTAACCAATGGCTAAAAAAACGACTATGCCCCTGCACTCAAACAATTTAGTGAAAACAGATTGTAACTGTAGTATTAGTTTCTTTCACTTAGTAAATAATACATTAGACAAATCTAAACATGTGGTCAATCTCCGAGAATGAGTTTATATGCATGGAGATACATAGGTAGAAACACAGTCTGTTCTTAGTGTGGACACTTCTGTTTTATTGTTCCATTTCAAGAGCCAACACGTGTTTCATCGCAGGGAACAAGCTGCGAATCTTCAGGGCTGGAATGGGAAAACCTTTAGGACTAGAAACAATCCGTGCGGATGTCTAGTCATCTGTCATTCTCGGAGATTGACTACATGTTTAGATTTGTCTAATGTATTATTTACTAAGTGAAAGAAACTAATACTACAGTTACAATCTGTTTTCACTAAATTGTTTGAGTGCAGGGGCATAGTCGTTTTTCTATTGTGAGTGGATCAGCTTGCTGGTCCACATTTGAGCGGTTCAGAGGTATTACCGCTCACCTCATTGCCTAAACTTATTACCATTTAAAACGTTACCTTGCGGTTACTAAGGAAGTGCGCCCAGTAATTCTGGAAAACTAAAAGACCTCTTAGCTGTTTCTATCTAACCAATGGCTACTGAATCATGTGAAAGCAAAGTCCTACACTGTCTGCAAGATGTGTGGCACTGTAGTGTACAGTACAGATTCTACTTGTTCCACTGTACTGTGCAACATTACAACATTACTACCTTCTGTATACTGTCACCACAGTGGAGTCTGTGCACTACCATGTGTAGACTAACATGTCACACATTCACATACATCCACTATCCTTTCCATGCCTGATAGGTAGAAAAATTGAGATGTAATCAATAAGCACAACATTTGTGTGCATGAAGAAAGACACTTCAACAGCTTCTGTCAGTTGTCATCCAATCAGAAAGATAACGTGTTAGGAGTTGACATGGAGCACATACATTGACACAATAAATGTAACATGTGTAGAGGTGGACCTTGGCAAGGCCTACCAGTGCTAGGGGTTCGCCCTTCTCTGCACACAAGTCCTCAGACCAGTAAATAGAACTTGGCACGGAAACTGAAATAGCAAAGAAATATTTTATTAACCTCATGAGGTAGAATTACATTCACACAACATCCTTCAGAAGTGTAGGAAGTAGCACGAAGAATAGAAGAACCATGGGTCTTTTATACCCACACAGGAGCTCAAAAGAAGGCGGAACAAGCACACATAGGAGAGTTACATACATAAATGGTCATACAGAAATGCACAGTCAACAAAGAAGGAGCCAACAGTTGCTGACGTTAGTAGAAACATCCTGACAATAGCAAACCTAAACAGGTGCATGGGCAGCTACAAACTTTTCTGCGCATGTGCAAAGTAGCAAAGGCTAAGTATAGCCAGTTCTTTGAGCAAAGCACAAGGGCAAATGACAGAGAAGAAGGAAAGAGCACATGGCGAGCACATGGCAGACAAAATGGCTGCCGGAAACAAGATGGCTTCAGCTAAATGCTAACATCGATCTCTGCCAAATTTGCACAGACTACCCTTTTAGCATTAGCTGAAGACATTTACAATCTAGATGAGTCTAATTTTGCATCATGTATATCTATTTTCATCATGTCATCAACTTCTTTGTCTAGCATATGCTGGGTATTCATTTGTTTAACATCTCGTCTGGCAGGTGTACAAGCAGTGATACAGATGGAGCAAAGCATTGGACCACATTGTATACATAGACTGCATGTCAGTAGAATTGCAAGTAATATACAGAGGAATGTCAATACTTTTCGGCCCCAGGTAGCGAGCAATGTCCAAAACCAGCTGGTGAATGTGCAAGTATCAGGGTGGACCTCAGCAGCAATTTTGTGGAGTTTTGAGATAGCATCAAAAACTGAAGGGGCATGATCTGGAATGTATACACAACAACTACTTCCTATGATGCAACATGCACCACCTCGATCAGCCAAATCCACACCTAGAACCATACGATTTTGGAGCGCCACAATCCGCGCAATTTGCAGTTCCTCTGTGATGTTTCCAAGTGCCATAGCTGTCTGGTTGGTCACAGCTTCCACGACATGGGTCAAACGTCTGATTTTCCTACTTCAAGGCAGCACCAACAAAGAAGAACAGTCCCAAATTAAAATCAACGTCTTGCTGTAGCGCGGTGTCAGTCTGGTCCACCTCATAATTACTTATTGTTCTTTTGTATCTGTTCTTAGAAATGTCATTCAACAATCGATAGTCCTTGTGATAGGATGCAGGTGTCAGAAACACAGGAGGTAGCAAAAAGGACACATTAGAGACTCCATACCATCCAACAGGTAGATGGTAGCATCCCACATTCCCACGAGGAAGTAGGTATTATGTGAAGACCTGAAGCTGCTGTTATTGGAGCCCTCAATGGACAAAACTTGAGTACCTTCACTTCTTCCCACTGGAATTTTCCGAACACTACTCACATACAAATCTGCTCAGCTTCTAGTAGCAGCTATAAGAAATGGTCCATTACCCTTTGCAGTTCTTGTATTTGGGTAAACATAATGTGTAGAAGCATTTCCTCATTAGTACTCCTCCATCTGTCACTTAGTCCCTTTAGCTTGCAGATCACCTTCTTCATCAGGATAACACGCTTTATTCAGATAATAGTTTATTCTCCCTACACCCATATCAGTAATATTAGCCACTTGAGAAGCCAATAGAAGTGCAAACCAGGCTTGACAAGAGCCAATATGTTATGTTATGTTATGTTATCTTTATTTGTAGCGCGCACGGATACTCCCAAGTTCCCAGCGTGAAGCCTGCAGGAAGGGTAAGAGACTTTAAGCAAAAAGATGTGTTTTTAAATTTTTTCTTGAAGGCTTCTAGGTCTTGCAAGTTACGGAGGGTAAGAGGCAGCTTATTCCATGCAACAGCAGCCGATCTTGCCAGCGAGCTGCCACCTCGCCTCCATATTTGAATAGGGGGACCTGAACAAGGCGATGGGATAAAGAGCGGTGCTGTCTAGCTGAAACATAGAAAGAGAACCATTTTTGTAGGTAGAGTGCACCAAGGCCATGCAGAGCTTGACGGGCCAAAACCAGTGCTTTAAACTTCACAAGCCACCATAGGTAGCCAATGCAAAGATTGCAGGTGATGTTGCACGCTGCTCCTGGTGGACACACCCAGAGGAAGTCTGGCTGCCGCATTCTGGACCAGCTGGAGCTTTTTTAGCAGATATTGCTGGAGGCCTATGTAAAGAGCATTGGCATAATTAAGCCGGGATAAGATAAGTGCACACCTGACTGTTTCTCTTGCTGCTTGGGGAAGAAGATGAAAACACTTCCTCAGGGTCTTGAGAAGGCCAAAACAGTTGCCAGCCAACTTCTTAATACGACATTTATGGGAAAAGGGAAGAGGAATGAAAGGTGTTCCTCCTTTTTTCTGATGAGCTGGCATCATTCCACACACCCAACAGTCAGCAATGTTCGTGGCATTGTGTGGGTGGTGCAATATCTGGATGAACGTGTTGTTCAGATAAGACTGTCTATGCTTCTGCTCATGATAGGGGAGAGTGAAATAGTGGTGTTCAATGGGTGCTGGAGTAGTGGCAGTCAGTATTTGTCAAGCAGGAGCCACTTCCTCTACAAACCAGGTTATCAGTGCCATAGTGATCACAGTGATACTAAATCCAAAAATGCACATTATTTTTTTTTATCACAGATCCTTACGGCAGTTGATTTTTCCTCCACAGGCATATTCATCTTGCTGTTGAAGTGCAAAACCGTTGGAGCTCTAAAGTCCTGGGCATCCGTTGATTTCTTCACAGAGGGTTAAGACGGGTGTCACTACATAGAAGATCCCCCCCTCTTCAGCTCAGGTACTCACTAACCCAGGACGGTTGCTCAACCAGTCTTTTACAACAATGAAGTTTCTTTCTGGGATTGCAGTTGAACTCGGGATGCACCAGGAGTCATATGGTCCGGGAAGACTTCCTCAGGTTGTTCAGGTGATTTGGTTTGGCCTTTCTCTGTATCCAGGATGTCTCAATGGTCGATCAGGGCAGCAGGTTCCAACAGGGCAGACAGCACTTTCTTGCACTGGGTAGAATGCACCCAGTTCCTCCTGTTCGTCACTCAGACTGAATTTCTCGACGCCAGGAGGACTTGCTCTGGGCCGCACCACCTAGGCTCCAAACTGCTTGACCTCTGGAAGGATCGGACCTTCACATGGTCGCCGGGCCGTAGTCCATGGCTCTCACCTTCAGACCTATCAGGAAGAGCTTCTAAAACTGTTGATGAATAGAAATCAAACTGTCAGTCAACTGCGATAGGTAGTCACTCATCAAGACACCTGGTAGATCATGTATGGGGCGTGGCTTAGGAATTCCCCAAATATTCATAGGCCTTTCAAATACCACCTCATATGGTGTAAGACCAGATCGTGAATGTGGCACTGATCTAATGGATAACAATGCTAAGGGTAATGCCTCAGACCATCTCAAGGAGGTAGAAGCCTGTATTTTAGCTAGCTTCAGCTTGAGGGTAGCACTGTATCTCTCCACTATCTCTGCTGATTGTGGATGAAAGGCAGCATGAAACCTCTGCTTAATTTCTAATCCTTTCAGGACATACTCAACAACTTGCCCAATAAAATGGGGTCCGTTATCACTCCACAAAAGTTTGCAAAAAACAAATCTGTGGAAGAATTCTTTTAGATGCACCTTTGCTGTATTAAGAGCTGTATTATCTTTCATAGGGTACACCTCTATCCACTTACTGAAGGCACACACCACTACTAGGAAATATTTCAGATTATTACAGCGTTCATGCTGGATGTAATCCATTTGCAAAACTTCAAAAGGTGCAGTTGGTGTAGCAATCCCTCCTGTAGGAGTTTGTGTCCCTTTTCCAGGATTGTACTGAAGACAAATCAAGCAGGACTGCACTATCTATTTAGCTGTGCCGGCAATTTCTGGATGCTCCCAAACTTGCCCAAGAAATTTCGTTATCGAGGAGGCACCAACATGTGCCGGCCCATGTGCCTTATGAATCATATATTGTTAATAGGCTGTGGCCAGTTTCCATTTGTCTTTATTTCGCCAACAGCCCTCATCATCCAATGTTCCCTCTTTAGACCATTGCTCAAGGTCTTCTGCAGTAGCAGATCTCTGCATGTCCAGCATTTTCTGCCTAACATCATGCCTATGTTCGCTGCATTGCAGTTTCATGGGCTGTGTGATCTGCGAAGGCATTGCCTTGTCCTATTTTATCAGTTACTTTTTTGTGTGCACTACATTTAACAATTGCTATTTTCTACGGGTATGTCAAGGCAGTCAGAGGATTATGTACCAATTCTCCATGCATTGTGTGCATCCATGGGATGTAAGAAAGCCTCTTTCCTTCCAGAGTAACCCAAAATCATGAGCCACTCTGATAGCATAGCGGCTGTCAGTATAATGTTCACAGACAAGTTGGTACTAAGTTCACACGCTCGCGTCAAAGCTATTAGCTCTGCTGCCTGAGCTGACTTCAGTGGAATACGAGCTGTCCCAACTACCGTCTGAAGTGTTGTAATTGCATATGCAGCTGATGTCGTGCCATCTGGTAATTTCAAACAGGACCCATCAACCCATAGTTCCCCATCAACATTTGAAAGGGGCGTATCTTGCAAGTCGACACAACCCTTTGTCTGTTCCTCCATTAGGAATATACAATCATGAGGCTCTTATGACTGGGACTGAGTCGCTGGGTATGGCAACAAGGTAGCTGGATTCAGAGTTGAACATCTTTTTAAGGTGATATGAGGGGCCAAGAGTGTCATTTTGTAACCTGTCAGCCTAGCACTAGTTAAATGCTGCGTTTTAGTTTGGTTCAAAGGGCATCAACTGCATGGGGTACTAACGCCAACAGTCTATGTGACAAGACTTCACTCTGACGAATAGACACAGTTACCGCTGTGACAGAACGGAAACACCCAGGCAATGCCCGAACAACTTGATCAAGAACAGCTAAAAAATATGCACAAGGACGTTGCTTGTCACCTTGTGGCTGTACTAAAACTGAAAGTGCACACCCATCTTGTGCACAGAGAGAGTAAAAATCTAAGTGTAATCTAGGGTGCCCAATACTGGTGTAGAACAAAGAGCTTGACGCAACCGGTGGAAAGCATTCTGATATTCATTCATCCATGGAAGGGGCATTGGAGTGTCTTTTGTCAGAAGGGCCACCAAAGGTTTAACAATGTGTGGGAAGCCTAAAATCCATTGCCTACAAAAAGACGTAAGACCAATGAATGCAGGGACATCTTTTTGAGTACGGGGCACTGGTGTGTCTAAGATAGCTTGAATGCGATCTGGTGTAAGTGCACATCCCCCCTTAGACAGGAGGTGACCTAAAAAGGTAACCTTCTGTCTACAATACTACAATTTCTACCCTGAAACTTGATGATGGTGTGATGCAAGAAATGAAAGCAATGACAGCGTTCCTTCTTCACACTGTTCAGGTGTATCAGCTGCCAACAGGATGTCAACAACATATTGTATGAGAGCCACCCCAGTCGGCACAGAAAATAATCAAGTTGTCTTTTCAATGCCTGACTGTAAATACTAGGACTCTCAGTATACCCTTGAGGAACTCTACAGAATCTAAAGGATCGGTTATTCAAAGTGAAGCCGAACAAATATCGGCTGTCAGGATGAATAGGGATTGAGAAGAAAGCATTCTTTAAAGCAATCACAGTAAATGTAGTCGCTGTCGGAGGAACCAAGGTAAGGAGTGTTGTGATGTCAGAAACTACCGGGTATTGTGGCACTACAATCTTGTGAACTTCTCGTAAATCAATGATAAACCTGTAGATTTTAGTATCAGTATCTTTCTTCAGAATAGGAAGGATAGGGCTATTGCAAATATTGTAAGGGACTTCTTCCACTACCCCCACTTCAATCAGATCATGAACAATGCGTACAGGTGCTTATTCACCTTCTCGAGAAATTTTGTATTGAAGCAATCGTGGCAATGAAGCTCCCTCCTTTACATGAATATGCACTGGTGGAATAACCATTTGTCCCACATCAGTGTCTGAAGTAGCCCACAAAGTACTAGGGAGTGAAGCCAAAGCAATATCCTCTATAATGAGACAAGACTTCTCAGTCACCGTATAGTTATCATTCAAAATAACACGCACATCTTCTGGGGAACAACGTATTGTATACCTAAAAAACTTGGCATATCAAGACCCACAATATTGTCTGGTGTGTTAGAGGAAAGCAAAAACAGACTTGGAGCAGTAAAGTTATCAACATGGAATGCAAGTGGTTGTGATCGTGGGCTAAGGGAAGGTGTCCCATCGAAACCTATCGATGAAATGGTTAAGCCAGACAGTGGAGCCCTTGGAACCAATTGTTTAGACAAGGCATTATGAGTAGCTCCTGTATCAACCAGAAATGGATCAGTAGAACCCAGAACATGTGCTACAACATAGGGACCCTTCTGATCTACTGGAACCTCAACTGATTCCCCACCCCATCCTAGGCATTCCTATGCGTAAGCAGAGTCCTTCAAGTCCGCATTCAAATAATCAGATATTTGATATTGGTTACGCCTATCAAATGTATTTGAAGAATTTGGAGGATGCCCAACAGTCTCAAAGCTAGCCCGATCATCCATACCTCCCCTATGTCCTGAATTCCCCGGGCGGCTTCTCATTTGTCCCCGACCACGCTGATACTGCTGAGTACACAAGCAAGGACATTCAAAAGCCCAATGTCCAGTCTCCCTGAAGTAAGCACACTAATCAGAAGACAAAGTAGCTGGGGAAAAAGAGGGTGTACCTGGGCGATACATTGCCCGTCCACCTCTACCACTACTTCCATAAGATGGGCCATAAACCTGAGCAATCATAACCTTTGTTTTCAACTCCTTATTTTTCTTATCCTCATTTCCCTTAGCTTCTAATTCCTGACGTTCATAATATTGGGCCATAGTCAAAAGAGAGACTGGGGAAGATGTAGTCCATGAACTTTTGTTGGCTTTTAGGCGACTAGCTATTCCTGGCAACATGTTCGCGACAAATTTATTGCCAAACAGATGACTGCCCGTGTCATCTGTCAGTGACTGGCCACTAAAGTTGTGGAATGCCTCCTCAAAGCGTGTGAAGAAATCAGAGACCGATTCATCTGCATTCTGTTTACAGAATACTAACACAGTCCAATCTATCTTTTTAGGAGGAATAAGAGTTTTCAATTTAACAAGTATAGCTTTTGGAAGGTCTAAATGTTTTTGTTGTGGTTTCTTTGTGGGTTCCCTTTCCGCATCAATCTTTTCTAATACTTTCCAAACATCCCCAAAAGTTGCATCGTCATCAACTTTACGAATAGATCTCCACATATCAGGATTTAAAATAAGCCCAAATAACATATCAATATCAGATAAAGTCATAGTACAAGAACTAATGGCTCCTTCAACTTCTTCATAAAAAGTGGCTGGATTTTTCTGGGGCTCAGGCAAAGCAGCTTTAAGAGCCATGAAATCTGCTCTACTCCAAGGAGTATAGACCCAATTATAAATAAAATAACCCTTCGCATCAGTGGAATTTTTATCATAATCTGTCCCCTTACCCCTAGGAGGGACAATCGAAGGCCCGGCTTCCTGCATGGGTCTCTCATGAATTACAACATTCTTATCTGCCCTTGAAGTGTCGGCCGGCGGCATGGTGGTCTGAAGTGTTTGTGCAGCAGCTGCCTTTTTTTCCTCCTGCAAACAGAGTGCATCAGCTCGTAGTTTAACCACGCGTCAAATTAAGTCAGCCACCTGAGAGGGGAGAAAAAGACCATCACGCAATTGCTTATAATCATTTGCTATATCAGCAGGCTCTAACTCTGTGGAATGCTTCCTAAACCATTCAATTAGTTCTATGGCAAACATTTCTACAAAATATAACTGCTCTCTATCCTGCCATTCTTGTACTTTGGCTAAAAGATCGGAAGCAGAAATGCTATCATGGACAGCCTTACGAGCAGCAGATCTAAGGGTAGCCGCATGATCAGCGATCAGCATAGAGCGAATCTCTCCCAGAGGATCTTATCCTGACTTATCCTGATCTGAAGGAGAAATACTATCATCAGAATCAGGAACAGGAGCAAAGGGAAAAGTATATGGAGGCAGAAAACGATCTAACAGAATTGAATCATCCTGTTCTTCATTAAGGAGAGGGTAGAGGGGGCGCTGGACAGGGTATTGTCCATTTACCTGTAAATAAGGCTCCCTATCCTCTCTCTCTTTTATCTCCTTCATTTCTTTATTTTTTAATTCCAGCGCTTTCGCATGGATATTTTTGCGTTGTTCTTTGTCTATCAAAGCTTGCTCTCTTCTCACTCGTTCACGCTCTTCTTTCTCCCACATTCATACACAGTCAAACATATCCTGTCTACTTTTACATTTAAACATACACTGCTCCATATACTGAATCTTTTTAAGATCAAATGACCCATTTAGAGGCTATCACAACTCAGGATCCTTACTAGTATATTTATTCCATAATGTGCTGTACATTATAGAAGAAATACCATTTTTAATATACATGTCCCTATTAGGTGTCCCCTCGGTGGGAGCAAACTGATTCTGCGCGATATTCACATTGGTACCTCCAATGAAACAACACATTCTACGAAGTGTGCTTGAAACAGGCATGCCAAAAATATTGTAGCATATACAATACTATACAGCAGTGGCCCTTAACACAGTATGTGCCATTACGAATTATTCAAAAGTTGGAGAAAAGTCCCCTCATTACCAGCCTATATAAATTGCAATTCATATATATCCAAATAAATTCCAAATATTGGCCAATTTCCTTATACAAAGTGTTGCATCAAACGATCTTACTAAACAAAAGTCTCCAGATTCCAACTGCCAAGTTCTGAATCGACCAAATGGTCTCTGCACAACGAACACCAGAAGAGATCTCAGTCGCAGACCGGCACAACCTGGAGGGTCAGATCAGAAAGAATGGAAAAGCGCCGTGGGTGCAAAGGCATGGGTCTCCTCGGGCAGTGATCGTCCCCAGGGAGGTTCCAATCCTTCGTATCGACCACTCCTTCGGGCATCCGAGTCACTGATGAGCCCCACTTGGTTGGGCGCCAATCTGTAGAGGTGGACCTCAGCAAGGCCTACCAGTGCTAGGGGTTCTCCATTCTCTGCACACAAGTTCTCAGACCAGTAAATAGAAGTTGGCACAGAAACTGAAATAGCAAAGAGATATTTTATTAACCTCATGAGGTGGAACTACATTCACACAACACCCAGGGCAAACGACAGAGAAGAAGGAAAGAGTACATGGCGAGCACTTGGCAGATAAAATGGCTGCCGGAAACAAGATGGCTTAAGTTAAATGCTAACATAGATCTCTGTTAAATTTCCACACATTTGCCTACTCAAAGTCTATGAAACTATCCTCATTGGTTTATTTATTTATTTATGCGTTTATATAGCGCAGACTTTACCCGAAAGTGTCAGAGCGTTTATACTAGGAACAGAACTGATACATGAGAACATTACAAGTGAACAAATTACAAAAGCAAACGTTACATTACATGAGGCAAATGTGACAATCGTGAGCAAACAAAATACAAGAGGTAGCAAACGGTGTATTACAGGAGGAAAAAGTGACATGTGTGCAGGTTACAAAAGCGTACAAAATACAAGTAGAGGTATAATACTGCAATAAATGGAGGACACTCAAACACAAGAACAAATGTTACGTAGTCAATGGTGGCACTTGTGCAAGTATCGAAAGCAAACAAAATGTAAGAGGTAGCAAACAGTGTGTTACAAGAGAAAAGTGACGTGTGCATGTTACAAAAGAGTACCAAACACAGGTAAAAGGGTAATACTGCAATAAATGGCAGACTCTCAAACCACAAGAACACACTGGGTAGGCACTTCCATAGTCATGGAGAATAGAAATTTCTTATTCTAAAAGGTCTTCCTTCAGATAATAGAGAGGGCATGAATTAACTTTGGAAGTGTCTTTGAAGGAGGAGAACTTTGTGGTCAGTTTTGAAGGCCTGGGAGGAGGTGGTGGTCCGGAGCTGAGGTTGAAGTGAGTTCCAGATTCTCACTGCGTTGCCTGAAAAGGATTGGGCCATCGATCTTTCCTTCTTGAAAGTGGGAGGTTCAAGCAGTAGATTTTCCGCAATTCGTGATGGTCTAGAGCCTCCAGAGAGTTTCAGTTTATTCGCCAGGTAGCGAGGAGAGGAGGAGTGCAAGACTTTGTGGGTAATGCAGGCAGTCTTGTAGATAGATCTTGCCTCATTGGGAAGCCAGCGGAGGGTGGATAACATGGGTGTGATGTGGTTGCTTCTTTTGGCCCCACAAATGAAACAAGCTGCTGAATGGAGAACAGACTAAAGGGGGGACAGGTGGGATTTGGGGAGGCCAGTAAGAAGAGAATTGCAGTAGTCCAGTCTGGAGAGGACCACCGATTGGACCAGGGTTTTAAGGTCATGCTCCGGGAAGAAGCGATGAATCCCCCAAAAAAGGCGCAGTTGGTATCGAGCAGACTTTGCAATTGAATTAATGTGGGAGAGTAGATTGAGTTTTGTATCGAGAATGACACCAAGGGATTTTGCGCTGTCGACAATGATGGGTTTATTGTTCAGTAGATTCATCTGGTCCATCCATGATTGAACCGGGGGACGAGAAAGTGAGGAAGAGAGGAGGAGGAATTCAGTTTTAGAGGGATTCAGAATCAGTTGATGTGTTAACATCCAGTTTTGAATGGCGTCCGGAGTAAAGCTTAGGACGGAGAGATCGTGAGTGGAGGCAACCTTGAGGTAGATTTGAGTGTCGTCGGCGTAGAGATGATAGTGGATCTGTAAGTCTGTAACTCTGGGCAATAGCTTGCTTAATATCCACAATGGCCCCTCGCAGCGGGATGCCTGGTTTTCACCTTGGGGATGCCCAGTAATGGGTTATCTCGCAGGGGAATACCAGGACGGGTTCCCTAAGCAAGCGCTGGGACGCTTTCGGGCAGCCATGCGCTCTACAAATCAAATTTCATTTCATTTCATCCCTGATTTACTTAAGAGATTTCCCAGTGGTTCCAAATAGAGATTGAACAATGTGGGTGGTGCAAGTATAGAGCCTTGAGGAACGCCTTGACCCACCGACAAAGGAGATGAAAGACTGTCCGCTATTTTGATCATTTGGGATCTATCAGAGAGGAAGGAAGCAAACCATTTAAGCACAGTGTCCTTCATGCCCATTCGCTGTTGAAGAGTGTTGAGTGCAAGGCATTGCCACTCAGCTGAATGTAAATTAAAAAGGCATCACAGAGGACAGCACACTTGTATGTGTTGCTCCGTGTCTGCTGCTACCAATATTAACTCTTTTGTAAGCCACACTGTAGGAAAGGATCTGCTTCTTATGGTTACCCCCACTTTTTGCTTGATGTTGCACTGTTTTTGACTAGTCTGACTGGGATCCTGCTAATCAGGACCCCAGTCTATCTGCTTTTTCCCTAGATTATTATGCCTTGTACTTAGGTACACTACAGATTGGATACTGGAGTACCCTTGCCAGTCCCTAGCATATGTTACACATGTACCCAGGGCATAGGTACCCCAGAGGCATCCCATGGGCTGTAGCATGTATTATGCCACCCATGAGAGGCCATGCAAAATGGAACTACAGGCCTGCCAGTGCAGCCTGTGTAAGCTGGTGTTTGCACCACTTATGAAAGATATAGGTTTACTATATCTATAGGTCACTACACTTAAAACCTATCACTCAACCCTTTAGCAGGCCTTAACAATCCTAAAGGCAGGGTGCTGGGTTTTATGTGAGATGGTGCCCCTGCATGAGCAAGACACCCGTACAGCCTTCGGAGACCATTCTCCCGGGTTGTTGATGACGCAGCCAGACATATAGGTAGAGGAGCATTATATGCTCATGTAAAATGCTATCTCAAAAATGGCTGCAACAAAGCATGTTGTATTTGTTATCAAACACCTTGGAATCATACCTCCACACCGGCAACTGATGTGGGAGGTATGATTCCACCCTTCTGAAGTGAGCTCCATGGGGTCCCTGGTCATCCTGGAACCAGCCTTCTCGACCCGGGCAGCACAAAATGGTTGCTGCCAACCAGACACACATTTCTGCCCTCCTGCTGCTGACCCAAGATCGAGCAGGGGAGGGCAGAAAAATAGGCATCCTGTCACAGGGAGGTGTGACCACCTCCCAGACAGGATTTAATGTATTGGGGCTGGGTGGGTGCACTTCCAAAGTGCCTGAAAGTCTGCACGAGGGGCACATTTGGAGTCCCTGTGCATAGTCCTGTTCAAACCAGTCCTGGGAGCTGGTACTAACTTGTTTGTAAGCCACACATTGTCATTTCATGTACATGTCAGTTTGTAACGTGAATGTATAAAGAGGGACATAGGACGCAATCGGAATAACTGTTTGACTCATCCTCATCATGGGTGCTGACTAATTTAACACCTTCTTTCTTTGCAACCGACCAGGGTTATACACAGATGCAGTGCATCACGGCACCGGTGAAGTACCTGCAGATCCAATCCTAGATGACATACAATCGAGCTCTATGCTGCACCCGGTCTATTGTTGAGCGGATCTTTGGAGTCCTTAAGTCAAGGTTCCACTGCCTTAGTGCATCTGGGAGTTGATTACTCTACTCCCCATCCATGGTCTGTAAGATCACTTTGGTATGCTATATCCTGCATAACATATGCATCAGGACCGGTTGCATGGGAATCTCGGAGGGAGGAGTCAAGATGGTGGGCTGAACGCCGCCGAGTGAAGTAGCTGCTTGAGATGGTCTGCTCTGCCAAGAAAACCCCACTGCCTTAAATACTTTAAATCCCCTTTCATCACCTTTAACTTGCGGTGAATGGACAAAGTGAAGATTTGACGAGTGAAATCAGCGCTTCATATCTATAAACGGAGGAGAGGGGAAAAAAGAGGAGAGACTTACAGTTCGCAGATTGGATTGCCGAACTGCTTCTTTTTACAGCGCCGCTGCCGCTGCCACTTTTCTTCCCGAGAAACGCGTGCAGGAAATCTTCGACACAACGGAATCAATGCTGAGGCTGTTGCTCCGGCATTGCAGCAGGAGTCTGCTTCGTACCTGGAGCCACGCAACAAGCCTTGCTCGTGCACCGCCGCCCTCGACGGCTGCAGCCGGCTGGGCGTTCCCAACTACGCTCCAGCTGGGAGCACACCTGAAGAGCCTCCTAACTACGCGGAGAGTGCTGCGGGGCCTGGAAAAGACGGGGACGGAGGTAACGGAGACGGGGGTAACGGAGGCAGTTCAGGAGCTAATGTTCTCGCGACAGACTAGATCTGCACGGAGCAAGAAGACTGCCCAGACTGCCCAGATACTGAAAAAAGCACACACAGGTACTATGGCAGCAGCGGTTACAGGGGCAGGGGTAGCGGGGTCTCTTGGAGATAATACTGGAGATAATATTGGAGATGATAATAATATTGTGACTCAGCAAACACAGCAAATACAAATGACGAATATAACAAATAATGCTGATATACTTAAACTTGACGGTTTAAAAACTCTCAGTACTGGCGAAAATGAAAAGGATAAGCGTCAAGATGAGAAACATGCTTCTGCTCCAGGTACAAAGGGAGGTGGCAACGGTGAACTTAGGCTTAGAACAGAGTCATTACCAACTGCTAAACTAAAAAGGAAAGGGAACAATAAAGTAGAGGAGACACATGAGAACATTGTGACAATTGTACCAAGCAATAATTCTGTGGGGACTCCAGCAGAGAATATCAGCAAGGGGTTGGCACAAGACAATGGGCTGGGGGCTGAGATGAGTTTGGGTAAAAAAGGCTCGGACAAACTTCCCAATGTTAAGGGGCTAACAAGCTCAGAAACTAATGAAATCTATGAAAATAACCTGGCTAAAACAAGTGAGAGCGCAAACACTATGGATACTCTAACAAAAAGAACAGCAATAAAGGAACCTCAACATAAGGTACAAGATCAAAGGGTAGAACCTGCGGGTCCCAATACTAACACTAAGGCTCAATCACAGATTGATATGACTAAAACAAATGCGAAGAAATGTGGTGGCGATATATCTCAGGAATCTGGGACCAAATCTGATGAAGACTCGAATATTGAGTACGAGGAACTTTCAGAAGAAGAGGGACTCGACGAGGCACTTAAAGCATCAACAAATAAAAAATCGATATCAAGGAAAACCAAGAGGAAGGTCAAATCTAAGCAAAAAACCCACTTACTAAAAACAACTGGTAAAGAACTGGCAGGAAGTAAAAAAAAGTCGACTAATAGATGACAGCCCTCTGAGAAGATGGATAGAGGCTAAGGGTGGAGTCAAGAACATGGCCCTAAGACTCTCGGGGGCCAGTCCTGAGGAGTTGAACGGGCAGATGCGCAACATTCAGGAGGATAACCTAAAAAAAGCTAAAAACTTAAATAAATCCATGGACCTTATAACCGACTCTAGCTCAAGTGCACTTTCTATAAATCATGAGGTATCAAGCTACAAGGTTACAGCTATTATAGAAACTAATGGCGATCCAAGAACTGGGACCCCCCCAGTAGTCTCTACAACTTCCCCTATTTTTATCTCAGATATCTCTCTGCTTCCTCCCACACAAAACGATGCGGTGAAAGGGGCTGAAGAACAAGCTCTCGAGCTATCTGACTATAACACTGATCAAACAAATGAAGCCACTGAAACCATAGTATCTAGTTTGAGGAAAACTAAACCACAACCAGTTCTGAACTCTGATGTTAATTCAGGTGAAACTTTAGAATATGACTCTATAGAGGTTGTGCCGGATGATGCAAATCTTAAATCTCAAACAATAATACCTGATCCTACTTCCATAGCCGCTCAAAAATCCTCTCAACCAATTTCATTTGATACATCAAACTCTACAGCCCCAACGAGTATAACAATGGAGTCAATCATGCAGACTCTCATAGAACAAAGAGTGGAGATCCAACAGCAATATCTTCAGTTAAGGGAAGACAATACCAAGATACAAGGAGCTATGAGAGATATGTGCCAAGGCTTGGGAGGAGTGACAAAAGAGATAGAGGATATAAAATCACGAATAGTGGAGGTGGAAGAAGATGTAAACCAGACGGCATCAACTGCTAAACAGAATACTTCAAGAGTATCTCTGCTGGAAGCTAAAGTGGAGGATTTGGAAAACCGGGCCGAAGACAAAACCTTAGACTATTTGGTATACCTGAAGGTATTGAGGGGTCCGATCCGAGAGCTTTTCTGGTTAAACTTTTTCAAAGAGCTTTTTTGGATCTTGCTGATTGGGATTGGGACTCCCAGTTGCAGAGAGTACATAGACTTCCCTTAGTCCAAAGAAACACAAATAGTAAATTTCCTAGACCATTTTCGATTTACTTTGGTAATTTTCTTTTGCGACAAGCGGTAGCACTAAAGGCTAAACCCAATAACCCTGTCACCGTTGATAATCTCACTTTTTTTGTGAAATCAGACTTAAGTAAGACCACAATGGATAAACGGTGGGAGCTTCGGAAGCTGATAGACGCTTTTAAAAATCTAGGCTGCATGGCTTATCTTCAAGAACCTGCTCGCCTTAAGGTCATTCGAGATGGACAAGTTGCCTTCTTCACTGATCCATTATCCGCTGAACAATCTTTGGAAAAATTCTCTCGGGATAATGAAAAAAGAAACCAAAAAGAGAAAGAAAATTAATGTGGGGGGTGGGGAAAGAAAATTAAAACAAAAAATCTAAAAATCTAAAACATAAAAAAAAGGAAATGAATAGGAGTATACTCGAATATCCTATATTGAACAGGCATCTATTGAGTAAATTGAGCAAATTGACATTTTTTTTTTGTATTCTCACGTAAATATTCTTTTCTTTTATTGTATAAGTGGGTGAGCTTAACCTTTCCAATCCCTTTCACTTTTTCTTTTTTTTTTCTTTGAGTATGAGCTAAATATGAGCTAAATATGGGCAAAATAAGGATTAAACTAAAATGAGGCATGAGGCATGAGCAGTCTCTCATGTACGCAACTTCACTATGCTGCCCCTACAGCGGCAGCAAATGCTAGAGGGGTGCTCCCCCCCAAGGGACGGGTTGCAGCAAGGGAGGGGGTGGGGTTGTCACAGGGGTGGGGGTGACAACTGTTGTCGAGGGTGGTGGGTGGATATAAGAGGGAAAAACGTGATTGCAAGATTTGACTTTTTTTCTAAGAGAAGTAGGAAGGAATACTTAACGACGGTGAAACAAATAAAAGTAGAGGGGAACAATACGTACAAGGACAGCAGTATATTAGCCAAATGCTTAAATTAAGAATTTTATGTTGGAATGTAAATGGCCTAAATAGTAAAAGCAAAAGAAATTTGGTACAAGAAGAGATTAAAATGTACAATCCCAATATAGTTTTGGTTTCAGAGACCCACATAAAATATCAAGACAGAAAGCTATTATCACAACTAAGTTACGAATTGGTTGCATGCACTTCTCTAAATGAGACTATAAGGGGGGTAGCTATACTTAAACAAAAAACAGTCCCTTTAGAAATAATTAAAACTGCTTCAGATGCTCGAGGAAGGTGGGCAATAGCACAGATGCAAGGTGACAATGTTAAACTGGTCTTTTGCGTGGTGTATGGTCCAAATATTGACAACCCCAAAGTTTTTGAGGACTTAAGTTTAGAACTACTTGAATGGGAAGGCAAAACTATTATAGCTGGGGACTTTAATTGTGTTATGGATTATAAAATAGACTCTACGGGGCCAAAGAACTTTAAAAGAATGTACAAAGTTAGAGCAGCGATTTTAGAACTTGCAAGATTGAACAATATCAGAGATTTATGGCGGTCCAAGCATCCTAGGCTGGCAGGCTTTACTTATTATTCTGCGCCGCATAGATCCTGCTCTAGAATTGATATGATATGGGCTTCTGATCAAATCCTAGACAACTGTGAGATTGAAATTTGCCCCAAAATTACATCTGATCATAACCCCCTGCTTTTGGAAGTTACTATCAAAAATCAAAATAATAAACAACGACCGTTTACTTTTCCGAGACACTTACTAGCTGATCTAACATTTATCTCATTAATCAAAAAGCACATACAGGAGTTTATCACATTAAACATCAACTCGGCTAGCATAAACACTGTATGGGACACCTGTAAGTGTAGTATTAGGGGGTTTGTCCAACGGTATGTACTTAGGCTCAATGCAGAAAGCCGTAATAAAAACAAAAATATGACATCACAATTATTAGACTTCGAAGTACAACTGGCCGAGGCAACACTAAACTCAAAAAATAATATAGAGATGATTAGAGCACAATTGGCGGAATTACAAGCAGGACTAAAAAAAACTTTGAGAGAAAGATATGTAGTAAAACTACAAAAATATAAACTAGATCAATACGAAGGTGGCGACCGTATTGGAAAAATATTGGCCTTCAAAACCGCGGATAGAAAAGCCAAAACTAAAATTAAGGAAATAATTGGATTAGATTCAATAACTTATGAAAGAGAAGATCAAATACTAAATCAATTTGTCAAATTTTACCAACAACTTTATACACCAGAGGGTATACCACATAAAATAGAGATTGTAAAATACCTTGACCAATACCTAAGACCACCGCGGGCTTTAAACCTTGAAGTACTCCAACATTTAAACTCTAATGTCACCATAGAGGAGATAAAATTAGCAATAGATCATTTACCATTAGGAAAGGCGGTTGGAGAAGATAGTATACCCGGGGAATTTTATAAACTTTGTTCTCAAGAATTGCTACCATTACTACAAAATGTGATTAATTCAATTATTGTTTCAAAACAAGCACCTTCATCATGGAAAATTGCCAAAATTATATTTTTTTTGAAAAAAGGAAAACCTGAAAAAGAATGTGGTTCGTATCGGCCCATATCTCTACTTAACTCTGACGTGAAAATTTTTGCTAAAATTTTGGCCAACCGGTTAGCTCCCTATATGCCCGATATTGTTAATCTTCAACTACATGGCTTCGTAGTGGGCAGAGATACCACCCTGCATGTAAATACCTCAATTACAGCATTTGATGTAGCGGAAACCACCAACACCCCACTCGGTATGATAATGTTAGATGCGGAAAAAGCATTCGACCGAGTGGGGTGGGACTATCTGTGGGCAGTACTAAGTAAAATGGGTATTAGTGACTCTTACTTAGATTGGGTTAGGTCACTTTATGATGAACCAAGGGCGGTGATTAGCTATGGAGGTAAAGACTCTGTCAATTTTAAGATAGCAAGAGGTACAAGACAGGGATGTCCCCTCTCTCCATTACTTTTTGCCCTTTCTTTAGAACCTTTCTTAAATGCTTTAAATGACCAAATTATTATTACACCAGCCTACCATGGGGATATAACTCTTAAACTAACCGCCTTCGCTGGTGATATAGCAATGTATACATCCGATATTAATAAAGCTATGCCAGAAATTATAAAAGAAGCGCAAAACTTTGGGATAATTTCTGGGTATAAACTGAATGTGAACAAAACCCAAATTATACTCAATTATACCCCGGTTACACAGGTCTATGATACATGCAAGGAAGCCGTTTATTTAGGTATCAAACTCACTGCTAAAGTGGGGGAAATCTTGAAAATAAACTATGAGTCATTTCTAAAGGAAACTACTGCTAGTCTTAAAAAATGGCACAAGATACCTCTGAGTTTGATAGGGAGACTTAATTTGATTAAGATGAAAATTTTACCTAAGTTGTTGTATTTGTGTAGAGCTATACCACTGCAACCAAACAAACTTTTTTTTAGAAAGCTGGACGGTATTTGTAGTAGTTTTATTTGGGGTTATAAAAAGGCACGAAGGGCGGTGAAATTCTTGACACTCCCAATCTCTAAAGGGGGACTCACCTTTCGGGATTTTAACCTCTATTTTTTAGCTACTTTTTTTTTACGCATACGGAGCTTATTAAAAAACACCCCTTCTTTATTTTTTCATCAATATATGCTAGGCGCCGATTCTAATCAATTTCTACTACGGGTTCATGATCCAAACTACTTTAAACGGGTCAAATTCAAGACTGCAAAGCATGCTATAAGAATCTGGGATAAAATCATGCATATTAGTAACAGTTCATTTTACAACGCCGAACTTAGGCTATGGAACAACCCTGGTCTTCCGGATATATTCTCGGATGGGTCGGGGAATCGCTGGATAAGACATGAAATAAATACATTAGGAGACCTTTATAGTACTAATGGCTTGATAGACTTTGAGAACCTAAAAATTATAAATGGGCTCACTGATGATATGCACTTTAAATATAGACAATTGAGAGATTTTTTTATAATAAAATGAGAATAACGGAAGCTAAACAATCAGATATTGTTGAGTGTGTTTATTCTGATAAAACAAAATCATTAATTAAACTGGATTATCAATGCTTAATTAAGGATAAGAGAGAAAACACAACTCAAATTGCAGCCAAATGGTCTCGTAGACTAAATTTAAATATCAACTCAATACAGGTCAGAAACGCTCTAACACATCTAAGTGATATAGTACATTCCTCTAATCTTAAAATGCAACTATATAGGACAATTACTGAGTTGTATTATACACCACAAAAAATATCCAGCTGGGTGCAAGGTAACACGATATCAGATAAAACTATGTGTGTTAAATGTAATACGACTGCGGCTGGAATTGAGCACATGCTATTCTCTTGCCCAGCACTTTCTGCTTTCTGGAATCGAATATCCGACCATCTCAGATTTAATCAGATAACCACATCTGAGCTCACAGTACAAATGGTTTTACTAGACATTCAGGATGATAATAGCCCTAATAAAGACCTTATAACGATTTTGCTAGCATGTGCAAGACTAATTATAGCTAGGGCATGGATATCTAGAGAACCCCCTAAAGCGGCGGAATGGCTCACTTTGGTATATGAAATCAGAACCATGGAACTTTCTTTAGCTAAATTTAGAGGTCCAAAAGCCCTTATTAGAAAGGAAAGGATATGGAAGGATTTTTTTGAAGGGCAAGAAGGGTGAATAGGCCTCTAATACCTCCTCTCTTTTGCTTTATTAGTTTATTGCTATCAGTTTATTGTCTTAAGTCTAGTGGCAACATGAACTTTTGTTTGCAAAATTTCTGAATTGTTTCCATACCTCTACTTTATTTCTGTATTTTTTCTTTATATATATGCTTATTTCTTAACACGATACCAGTGGTACTATACTGTTGAAAACTGGATGTCATTATGGAACTGAAATGCAATGACCTTTGTCGTATCTTGCAATAATAAAAATGTTTTTATGTAAAAAAAATAAAAAAAGATAACATATGCATCAGGACCAATATGCTGTGCCCAGGAATTGCTGGATGATGGAGAGGAAGGCGATGAGGAGACTGTACAACCTGCATCATCAGTAGGAGCAACAAGGTGGAGGGACAATATTATTAACCATTTTTTCACAGAATATTCATTTACATAATTCACCATAAAAATGTGGGGAAATGACACAATGCACCTCTGTATAGAAGTAAACATTCAGAGCACTAATATATTGTAAGCATTAATATTCGATATTCACACTACACTACTGATATAATACATTTATTCCATTGATATCTGTCACACAGACTAGTGATCTAGAAGAGTCTATGAAACACCCAAGAACATCATCTGGTACAAGTGAAGTTTTGTGACTGCCAACTACCTGCAACAGATTGTTCACCATTGGTAGCCACTATGATCTTGGTGTTGTAATGTATATGGTGTCTAAAAACTGTGTGTGTGTGTGTCTCTCCTGATGCTAGCCATGTGTTAGGCATCATGCTCATAGTTAACAGTACAGGCCACTTTTAATACCAGGACTGAGCAGTGTACCACATAGGATGTGCATGGAAACACACTCCAGAAACTACAGTCTAAATATGCTGTTAATGATAACATACTATCATGTCATATCCAGAGAATGTACTTCATTAACACAGATTAACTTTATATATCATACTTTGCCAGTACCACAGTGTTGCATGTGTACCCCCATTGCAATGCACAACCTACACCGTCTTGTTACATAATGTGGATATGGAGTCATATACTTAGCCAAGTTGTCACCAATATCTTGGAGAACACACCAAGGTATGCATGGTAATCTACTACACTACAATCACTGTGAATAATGGACATGGTGGCCATACATGTTAACACTGTCACTGTTGTGGGTGACGTGGTCCTTAGATGCATATGGTACTAATGCAATAAACAAAATAACCCCATCCAGACTCCCCCTTGTATGTATATGCAGGCAATAGTTGCACACTTACACATCATGACTACTATCTGATGCCTCCACTGTGCTATATGGGGCTAAGTGCCCTTGCACAGATTAGTCCTACATGTATTACACTGACACCATTGCATAGGTTGACTCTTGCATCATAGGTGGAAATACATGCAATGTCATTGGTAGACATCAAATAATTGGCACACATAGCACCCATGGAAAAGAGCGCCAATGTACTACCAGTGGGTTTGCACATTAATCATAGTTATAACCATGAGACAGATGATCCCACACATGTGTAGACTTATTTATAAACATAAGACACATGAACTAACAGTGGCAACAGACAAAGAATACACAGTACACAAAAAACAACATTCACTGTAAATTTGAACATGAAAAGTAAAAAGAAAATGATGCTACACCTATCAGCAGGATGGTTTCTCACTGCTGCATAAACAAAGAAGCATTCGCAATGCCAATCGGTCTCGCATTTGGGACCTTAGAAGTGGTTAGCCAGAGCTATGGGCTAAGGCATCTGCTCTGGTTGACCAGGCACTTCCCAAGTTCACTTGAGTGAACACTTTGAGAATGTGATCAGGGAAATTAAGAAAGAGAGGAAGTGAAGTGAAGTGAAGTGAAGGAATCAATGGAAGTGATGGAATGAATGGAAGCTAAGGCTGAATAAACACAAATATTCCAACAGTAACTAAAATGGAAAACAAAAAAACACTTTAGACCAATGCATTTACCCAGTTAAATAATTAATAGAACTGAAATGAAGGATAGAATAATCTTAACGGTGTTTAGAGCAGCAGGGAAGAGGCAGGGGCTGAATCGGTTAAAGTGGGAATGGATAGTAAAAAAATGTTTTTAAAAGAACAAAAGAGCCAGACAGGAAACACATGTACTCCTATGGAGTGCTTACAATAAATGGAAAAAGAATTCCCTCAAGTATGCAGTTGAAGGGTACAGCTTATCTAGTTGTCACACTATTAGACCAGAATGCTCCGTGGCTGGACAAACACAGGAATATGGGGGAAAGCCATGAATCAAGAGGAGAGATATGAGATGGGCAACAAACCCCTCCAAATATGAGCAAGAGGCTGACCCAGGCCGCATTTTAGTATAATGAGCATATGTATAATTAAGCGCCTGGATGCCCTATCAGGTGATTAGTGTGCTTTACAAATGAATATAGCATAACAAATAATGGAAACAATGAGTCTGCCCAACAGACAATTTAATATGCCTGTAGCTAAGATGTAAAAAACAAAGGTAGAGAAAAAAGATTCAAAAAAAGGTCCCTGTAAGATTACTTCAACATTTGGGGGATACTACTTACTACATTTGGATAGCTGATTCCCCTATTGACTGACCCTGTTGGTCTCTTGCCTTAAACTGTAATCCCTGTAATATATCAACTTAATCTGATCTCTCCTATATCACTCACCACAGAGAGGGACCTAATTAACGACAGCATGATAACCAAAAATCGCAAACCTCTTTCAGAATCACCGATAAAGAATCCAAGAAATACATCCTTTCCTGCTAAACGAGCCTATCCAAGCATTCCTTTCAAATAAAACAAAATAAAAAGAAATAAATGACAAAGCTCTGCATAAAAAAGACAAATGTATACTACTAAACTGGCGCATTGCGATAACTAAGGCACAATCCATTGCTGACACAATCACTAAGGGGCAGATTTAAAAGCCCCCTGCACCTCTTTTACGCCGCCGTTGTGACCCTTTTTGTGACGCAGCGGCGGCACAAAAGATTCGCCATGGTGCGGGGTATTTACAACGTAACGCATCTCCCAGATGCGTCACGTGGTAAAGCCCAGCGCCAGAAGGAGGCGTTCTATCGCAGGGGGGGGGCGTTCCGGCTCAGGAACGCCTCCCAAAAGTGGCTGAGTGAAATCTACAAGATTTCACTCAGTCACTTTTGGGCCCATGCTGCGTGAAAACCCTGCGCCTGCTTAAAGCAGGCGTAAGGATTGACGCAGCATTGTGGAGATAGGGCCCCCCAGACCATTGCTGGAGCTACGTCGCGCTTGCGACGCAACTCCAGCAATGCGCCGCTTTTGACGCATCTGTGCCGTTTTTGCCCCATGGTGCGCCGCATTGTAAATGTGGCGCATCCAGGGTGGCGGAGCTGCGGCGCACAATAACTGGCGCATCCTTGTTGATATGCAGGGATGCGCCAATTTTTGTAAATCTGCCCCTACATTTCTTCAGCAACACAAGACTTGCGCACTCAGTTCACCCACTTATGAGCAAGAGGATTACACAGGGAAATAAAATATTTCGAAAGCATAGAAAAATAGACCATGATGCAGAGCCATAATCCACAAAGAAGACATTAGCTACATCCCCCTTGTGCCTCTGCACTCTCTAGCCTTCAAATGCCTGAAATCTAACATCCAGATTTCAAACTCATGCCTAATAAACACCACTGTAATAAACCACTTCCCCAGAAACAACAAACCTTCACATATGAACTGATTAGCTTCTAGACCCCTACATTGCTTTTATAGGACAACTACCTACTATTTGGAGACAGTACTTTTAACAGGAACGATAATTAGGGTGAACAAATGCCTAATAAGGCAGGTCAATTTTTTTAACACTTACAGGTAATGAAATGTTTAAGCCAAACCAGCAAAATGAAAGTTGACCTTTCGGGCCCTAAGAAAGAGAGCCATTGATACAGGAGGGCCTTCCTCAGAAATGAAAATTAAGAATTAAAAATCATTCAACGATCTACACACCCCAGCTATTCAGTCACACTTGGTCAAACACAAAGGCCCATGTTTCAATAAATGTTGCATTATTAAAAAATCATAAGACAGCTGCCTTTCAATAGTGCAGACTGCGCAAGGTGCAATAAAATGCTCAGTGTATGACTGTATTTACATGTTGAGTGTATATAAAACAGTATCCCAAGGGGTGTGATTTAATGAAACAATAAACAGTATCTAATAAGGACATCTATACTGTATTATCCTAGAGGAAAAATCAAGGAGTCAATTATTTTGTTCATGATTGTGCTAAACAAGCATCAATTTATGATTTTTCAAAATTATGAAAGGCAGAATGAATAAATACAAACAGTTACAGCACTGTGTAAATAAATTAGCCCAAGTAGTATGTACAAGGTGCACGAGTGCAGTGAGTGGTGACACTACGGCAGCGCAAGTGACAAGAAATACAGCGTGAACGGCGCAAAGTGCAAAGTGCAAATTTATACAGTGAAATTCCAATGGTTTCCAATTAGTTTAGTATTTTGGTTCAAAGTTCATTTAGGTAAACCACTGAGGGAGCGCCTAAAGTCTGGCTGTGTAGTCGACGGCGTTTCGATCCGTATCACTATGGATCATCTTCAGGACAGGAAGGGCTGGGTGCAGTGCTGTAATGGGGTGAGACAATGGAGAGGGATTAGTCCTCAGAACATAAGGGGCGGGCGAGTGGGGGGGTGCGGCGGTGGGGTGGGGGTGGGGGGGGAGGGGCGGCGGTAGGAAGGTGGAACAAGGGTCAGAGTGTATTGGCTTACCGTGGTCCAGTGAATTCCTGGCCAAAGTATGTAGCCTTGAGACGAATCAGGTAAGGGAAGATCTTGATCGGGGTCGTGGAGCACTAAAAGAAATTTCGTAAATGTATTCCGCATGTTTACTTACCTCTGTTCTCCATTTACTTCCCAGATTTGCTCCTTCTTCTGGAGACGTCATTTTCAGCTTAAAGGTAAGACGCTGATGTCTCACCTACACGGCTCTCTTCACTTTGACCAAAACACCCGATATTATTGGTGTTACCACTGATTCCTATCTACCCCTTAGATAATTGAAATTCTTGACGCCGCGGTGGACGTTTTTACGCCACCTCACGGCCCTTGCCCCTCCTTGACCATCCAGGACCCTGTTGGTAAGTAAGGTTTTTACCTATGATACCAACACCATTCCCATGTTATCACCCGGATAAATACATTTACGAAATTTCTTTTAGTGCTCCACGACCCCGATCAAGATCTTCCCTTACCTGATTCGTCTCAAGGCTACATACTTTGGCCAGGAATTCACTGGACCACGGTAAGCCAATACACTCTGACCCTTGTTCCACCTTCCTACCGCCGCCCCTCCCCCCACCCCACCGCCGCACCCCCCCACTCGCCCGCCCCTTATGTTCTGAGGACTAATCCCTCTCCATTGTCTCACCCCATTACAGCACTGCACCCAGCCCTTCCTGTCCTGAAGATGATCCATAGTGATACGGATCGAAACGCCGTCGACTACACAGCCAGACTTTAGGCACTCCCTCAGTGGTTTACCTAAATGAACTTTGAACCAAAATACTAAACTAATTGGAAACCATTGGAATTTCACTGTATAAATTTGCACTTTGCACTTTGCGCCGTTCACGCTGTATTTCTTGTCACTTGCGCTGCCGTAGTGTCACCACTCACTGCACTCGTGCACCTTGTACATACTACTTGGGCTAATTTATTTACACAGTGCTGTAACTGTTTGTATTTATTCATTCTGCCTTTCATAATTTTGAAAAATCATAAATTGATGCTTGTTTAGCACAATCATGAACAAAATAATTGACTCCTTGATTTTTCCTCTAGGATAATACTGTATAGATGTCCTTATTAGATACTGTTTATTGTTTCATTAAATCACACCCCTTGGGATACTGTTTTATATACACTTACCTATACCCCAATCCCAACTGGTTGATGGGTTTATACTCCTGTTCTAAGAACATGTATTTACATGTTTACATACACACCAAAACCACGAGGTGTCACAAAATAATGCACCAATCAGTACAGTGTCCGCACAGAAACGTAATTTGGCGTTGGTATAGAAGACCACCCTGACAGTGTGTCCAAATTTCGACCCAGGGTGAATAAATCAATGGGTCTCCTCGGAACGGCGGAGCCTGCCTTTTGCCTCTTGCGTTTACACAACACGATTGAGGTAATCTCCCCTATCATTCGTAATTTTGCGGCAATGTGTGCAAATTCCGCAGATATTCGCGGACCAGCGTGTGTTTGACCAAGTGTGACTGCATATCTGGAGTGTGTAGATCGTTGAATGATTTTAACCAAGAGTACAATTAAGCATTAGTGAAAAGCAGCCGTTCGGTGCAATTGCACACTGTTTTGCTTTTGGGTTTTTCTCGTGGGAACATTATTTCCCGTACAGGAATCCCCTCCAGAACCCTCCCTTCCCCCATGACACTTAGGGGTGTTTAATGCTCTGCACATCCTTAAATACCATTTACTCCTGCTCTTTGAAATAAATCTTCATTAATTTCCAGGGTGGGAAAGAAAGTGTTGGAAAAGAGTTTGTGAAAGGCCACCAGCTCATAAGTTGAGTTTGTAAAGTCTCAGGGGCATTCATGCCTTGTTCTGCCTACTCCTTACCCCTTACGAGGAGATTACTACTGCCTTATTGTGCGCAGTGTCAGCATGCACCGCACAGTAGTAAATAGATTTGCAGCTCACTTGGTGGGTGTCTGACAGACGTAAACAGAAAGAGTTTGGTAGTAGAGGTGAACCTGACCCTGAGAGTTCAGTGTTAGGCCTGTCCGGCGCACCCATAGGTTGTGCTTTCTCTGAGCGCAGTAGTGATTCTTGTAGGCACACACACTTGGCACTTTACAGATGGTCCTATAGGGTGTATTGCCCGCTGGACTAGAACGCTATCTTTCTGTTACCACACCAGAGTACATAAAGACTGCGTGAGGTCACATCTCACCACCCACCAGCGCAGGCCACATCTGTTTACACAACTCTGTTGTATTTATGTTTTTTTATACTTTCTACGTATAGAGGTGTATTAAAGTACGTTTGAAAGACATAAACCTGACCTCCAGTGAGGTGTTAACGTCTGTCATATACTGTATCCGAGGCCAGTCCCGTGAACCCCTGAAGTAAGCTTTGAGTCTTTGCTGTTACCCACTCCAATGGTACTCATTTAATTGACCTAGGAAGGATGAAAGGCTGAGTGGAACCGCTAGGAGTCGGGCTTGTGGCCATAGAACCGAACAGACATTTGTGCAGCGGGTGATCAGCCCACTGAGGCCCCAGGCCTGGAGGAAACGCTTACCAGCCACCCCCTTTCTTTTCCAGTTGAAAGATTAACCTCTTCCCTGCAGGTACAGCCCCGTGTCACCCCCCTTCATGCCCAAAAGTCCTCAGCTGCTGCCCCCTCTTGTCACATGAATTCCCTCTCCTGGCAAACACCGACAGCAGGAGAATAAAAGAATATATTTTTGGGCAGCTCAGCTAGGTGGCAGCAAGAACTCGGATCCCATTACAGCACCTTAATGGGATTCTGCATGTGTTCTCTCTCTCCCCCCAGCAGCCCTCTAAGGGTGTCCAAACACGCTCACTCCTATTACCCAGCTGGATGCTCAGGCCTGAATAGTGTGCTGAGGGGGACCCCTGCAGCTCAGGGCCCCCGCGCACCACGAGGATGCAGGGCCCTGTGTTACGCCCCTGCGTGCAACTATCAAACAAGCCTACACACCTTAATCAAGCCACACTGGAACCCATTATTAACTAAATCTGACCACACACATTCTATTAGAACATATTTAAACTGACAGTTTTGTACAGCACATTCTTCTCTCCACTAGCGATATACCAAAACTAGAAGGATGAGGGCCAGGACATCCGCGATTTCTTCAGCCCCGGCTGGAACCTGGTGTCTACAGCGTAGGAGGTGGGTTCCATGGTGTGGTAGTGCAAATAACGCTTGTGTTCGAGAAGCCGTGGTGCTGGACCCTGGCTGAGCCCGCCAACTGCTGCCGGTGGGAGAGAGGGCAGGTGGGCGGGAGAGGCTCCGGGGGCGCTGCTGGAGCAGGACCTGCTGCTAGTGAGGTCGCCTCTGGTACTGGCGGTGCAGCTGGAGCTGCTGCTCCCATGTTTTCATATGTTAGGGAGCATTCAAGTCCCTGTTGCTGCTGCCACCGCCTCCCGGAACAGGCAGGCTGCTGCCCCCAGCATCCATCCTTCACCCCTCCTAGCACAGGCACAGCAAATGGAGAGGTGGGCATGGGGGTGTGTTGCTCTTGGGCCGCAGGCGCGCGATGACTCGGGCGCTGCAGCATAAAGAACACACGGGACACGCTATGTAGTTTCCGCGTGGTCCGGACTGCCTTCGCCGGCCACACCTCCTTTATTTTATACTCTTGCGCGTTACGTCACGCGCTCGCGTATGCGCACCTTCTGGTGCGCGGGAGACTAGACCGCTGACTTGCGGTCTCGAACATTACATTCCTTCTAACCTTTATTTAATCAAAACACAAACACAAAATTCCAAAGAGTCATAGTAAATGAAACAGGTCCATCCGGACGGTTACCAGTCCCATGGGTAGGTCGTTCGGGTTCACCCCACCGCAAAGTCTGCTAGCTGGGAGGACGAAGCTGGATTCCTCCGCAGACTGTACCCCGCTGTTTCTCCTCTGGCGGGGGCTCTCCGTGGGGTCACCTGTGGGGAAGCTCGGGTGTCTCGGCGAGCGTCCGGAGGTCAGGGGGTGCTGAGTCTGGGGTCCCAGATGTCGAGGGGCTCACCTCAGCATCCTCGTCCTGGACTTCTCGAGCATCTCCCTCTGTCCGTCCAGTCCCTCTGGTTGGCTTGAGGTTTCCTCTCCCCGCTCCGGTTCCTGTGAACAAACGGTGTCAGGATGAGCCTTCTTGATGAAGGACACGTTCCGGGTGACTGTTTCAGGTCCTCGTTGGGCGGTCACCATGGTGCCAGTACTGCGCAGGACCGTCCACGGCCTGGGCTCGAATGGGAGTCGAAAATTGCTCCTTGGATACCTGTCCTTCACATACACTCGGTCCCTTTCTTGGATTTCATATTCTTTGGCTCTGCGCCGGAAGCTGGCATAATTGTTGGATCAGGCTCTTTTGGAGAGGGTTCTCTGCCGGTCCACCCGATTCGGAGCCCAGTCGGGGTGATTGGGGATGGTGTCCCTGACCACTTGTCCCATGGCAGAGGGACCTGGCGCTGCTTCTGTGGTTCGGTGCGGGGTTAAGCGATATTCTCGCAAGAAACTGTATATCGCCCTTTCCAGGGGGGCTTCCTCGGCATGGGCTATCCTTATGACCTTGTTCAGTGTGCGCATGAATCTATCTACCTCCCCGTTGGCTTGAGGCCAGCGGGGGGTTACTTTCCGGTGATGGATTACCCAGCTCTGGAGGTATTCAGCAAACTCTTGTCCCTGAAAAGGGGGTCCATTGTTAGTTTTGACGATCTCAAAGAAGCCATGAGTAGCTATTATCTTCTCAAATTTTGTAAATACTTCCTTGGCTGTTTGAGTTTCAACGATTTTAACTTCTGGGTATTTGGTGAAATCGTCGATGATGACGAGTACGTATCTCCCATCTGGTAGGTGCCCGAAATATGCACTGACACACTCCCACGGTCTCTGCGGGCTATCTTCTGTGATGACAGGGGGTGGGTGCTCGGGTTGTCTAACGGCTTGGCACCATCAGCACATCCTGACTGCCTGCTCCACCATGGTGTCCATTTCCGGGAACCATACCTTGGCTCGGAGTCTACTCTTGGTCTTGACCATGCCCTGGTGTCCTCGGTGAGCTAGTTCCACGACTTGCTGGGTCAGGCTTGCCTGCATCACTATCCGCGACCCCCTCAGTAGGCATCCCTGATTGTCAACAGATAGTTCCTCTTTTATCCTCAGAAGTGTCTCTAGTGAGGCTTTGGCTTGCGGTGTTCGTTTGCTCAGTGAGGCTTGAATCGGCCGCCAGTCGTTGGATCGTAGGGCATTCGCCACCAGTTGTAACACCTCGTCATTCCATGTGGCCTCGATGATTATCTCCAGGCTCATGGGTAGGGGTCTCGACCTTTCCAGCACAACCCTCACATACTCCTCGGTCTCCTCAGCGTCTTCCTTCTCCACCCTGGTGGCAGCGCGGAGTGCCTGGAGAGATAGTCTGCTGGGTTTGTCACCCCCGGCCTGTACTCTACTTGGTAATCATACTCTTGCAGTTGGAGGATCCACTTTTCGATCCGTGGAAGTGGTTTTGACACTGATCCCCGGAATAGGGGAATCAGGGGCTTGTGATCCGTCGACACCTGGAAAGGGTGTCCGTACACATAGACGTGGAAGTGTCTGCATGCCCAGTGAATCGCGTTTGCCTCCCGCTCTATCTGTGAGTACCTTTGCTCTGTGTCCGTTAGGGAGCGGCTGGCGTAAGCGATGGGGGCCCACTCTTCATTGCCTTGACGTTGGGTTAGTACGGCCCCCGGACCATATGGGCTGGCATCCACTGCTATGTTTGTGGGCTTGGCTGGGTCGAAGTACGACAGTGTCCTGTCCGCGGATAGGGACGCTTTGGTGTCTCGGAATGCCTTCTCTTGCTCTGGCCCCACTGCCAGGAGGTAGCGGTCTTGGTCAGCTCTCGGAGAGGCCTGGTGAGGTTTGATAGGTCAGGCACGAACCTCCCACAGAAGTTCACCATGCCCAGGAAACTCCTCATCTCGGATATGTTGGAGGGGTCAGGTGCATCTTGTACGTCCCTTACTTTGTCTGGGTCTGGGGCTATCCCTTGATCTGAAAAGGTATAGCCGAAGAAGCTAATTTTGTTTTGTAGGAATTGGCACTTCTCACGGTGTAATGTCAGGCCGGCATCCTTGATTCTCTGCAGCACGCCTCTCAGTCTTTGGTGATGTTCCTCGATGGAGTTGGCATAGATCAGCAGGTCGTCACTGACGTTTAAGACGCCCGGGAGCCTGCTGAGAACCTCCCCGATAGTGTTCTGAAAAACCTCGGTGGCACTTGAGATGCCGAAGTTGAGACGTCGGAAGCGTCTGAGGCCTACGTGGGTGGAGAACGTAGTTATGTAGCGGGTATCCGGATGGAGGGGCAGATGATGATAGCCCGAGCGAAGGGCCATCTTTGAGAACCATCGGGCTCCGTTTAATTCTCCTAAAATGTCGTCGATCGTGGGGGTCAAATGCCTCTGCCGTTTGACGGCTGCATTGGGTAAGCGCATATCCACGCATATGCGGACTTGGCCAGGCTGCTTCGGTTTGCGCGCTACCACAATTGGGGATACCCACTGGGTGGGCCCACTGACCTTTTCGATAATGCCTTGCCGCTCGAGTGCTTCCAGTTCTTCCTCAACTTTCTTCCTAAGGTAGAACGCTATTCTTCTATGCCTGAGGGCTACTGGTTGGATCGACTGATCGATGTGGAGGGACACCTCCTTCCCTTTCAGGCACCCAATGCCTAGGAACGTATCTTCGAATTCTTCCATTATGGTGTCTAACTCTTCTGTCAGCACGGCCATGGCAAAAGATATCAGTTTGAGTTCTTCTGCGGCCTGCCTGCTGATCAGCATACCACTGCCCTCTTTGGTGACATAGACAGTCGTCAGGACTTTCAGGTCCTGGTGCTGGAGTTCAGTCTGGAAGCATCCTATTAGTGGAATTGGCGTTTTCTGCCCATATGCGAATACTCTAATCTTCGCCGCCCGCAACGGTGGCTTGGCGATTAGCTGGTTGTATACGCCGCCATTAATTCGATGGATGCTCCTGTGTCAATTGTGGCCCTCACCTCTTGTTGGTGGATTTTGATGCAACACTTCAGGAGGCCTGCTTCTTCTGCTGTGGTTGGTCGATGGCAAATACGTAATGGACGGGATAGTCACTGGTGTTGTCGTCAATGTCTTCGTTGTCTCGATCCTCCCTTATGGCATGGGCCGCCTCTTTCTTTAACTTGGTCGACCTGCATACAGCTGCAAAGTGGTTCATCCATCCACATGAACTGCATCTTTTTCCTCGTGCTGGGCAGTCCTGGGCGCAGTGGGGCTGGCCTCCACAGTATCGGCATTCTCTGCGCTTTTCTTGCGGTTTCTTCCCGCAGTACTGGCGCACTTTCGGTTTGACAACGTTGACTTGTTCCGCCGTGTTAACCTGCTCCGCCTTGACGGGTCGGTGGAGAGCAGCCTCCATGTGTGAGGCTCTGGCCTGCGATAGTTCTTTGGAACGCCCCAGCTTGAGGATGTCCGTCAGAGGCTTGCCATCTTCTTGTAGAATCGTGACTCTCAGCTTAGAGGAGCAGCACCCCTAAATTATCTGTCCACGTATCTCCTCCTGTTCGTCGCGGAAGCCACACGTGCTGGCTAGTTCTTTCAGCCTACCGTGGAAAGCGTCTAGCGACTCTTCTGTTTCTTGCCTTGCTTGACGGAAAATGAACCTCTTAGTCTTTGCTGGCCATGGGATCGAAATGTGCATTGAGAGCATTGAGGAGCGTGATGTAAGTCTTTGGGGTGGCCTCCACAATAGTTTTGTATATCCTGTGGATGTCCTTCCTGTCCAAATGCAAGAGTAAAGCTTTGTGGCGTTGTCTGGCTGTGCCTGCTCCCTCAAAATATATCTGCAACCGATCTGTCCAGTCCTTCCACCGAGGCGCAAGGGACGCTGGGGCACCGTCTACAACAAACGGTTCAATCTCTGGTTTGGACGCCATGTGGGCACGAAGTGAGGCTCGGCTCCCAGCCTGTGGCCTTCCTCAGCAATGTGTCTTGACGAGCGTGGCCCTGTTCTAGGCAGTGTTGTGCGTAGGGGCGTGGTCGGGCTTAGGTGGCGCTGTGTCGGCCTGCTCGGGCCTTAATCATGCTAGCTCTGACCTTTTCCCCTTCAGCGCGTGGTTCTTTCTGCCTTGATCAGGCCGTGATGCCGGCCTGGCTGTGTACACCTTTGCTCTTCCGGCCCCCCTCCGTCTGAACGCCGTCCTCTCAGGCCTAGGAGGAGGTGCTGGCACTACCAGGTGCTCCTGGCCACTTCCGCGGTGCCTCCGCTGAACCGGTCGTCACTCCTCCTGGCACGAGGTGTGGGGGCGGTGCATCTGCGCCTCGCCGCCGGGTCGTCTGCATCTGGCGCCGCATGCGCTCTCAGAGCAAAGCCCTCCAGGCACTGTGGAAGGCGCTGCCACTCGTGCTCGAGGAGCGCGGCGAGTACTGGGGACACAGCATGGGCTCACGACCCCTCGTCGCCAGTGTGGTGCTCTTGGGCCGCAGGTGCACGCTGACTCGGGCGCTGCGGCATAAAGAACACACGGGACACGCTATGTAGTTTCCGCGTGGTCCGGACTGCCTTCGCCGGCCACGCCTCCTTTATTTTATACTCTCGCACGTTACATCACGCGCTCGCGTATGCGCACCTTCTGGTGCGCTGGAGGCTAGACCGCTGACCTGCGGTCTCGAACATTACAGGGGGGAGTGTGGGGACGAACAGGTGAAAGAAAGGGGAGAGGCGGCAAACGCGGAGACTAGAGAAGCAGGCAAGGGCAAAAATAGTAAACACACGAGGATAGGGGCAGGAGAGAGATTTGGAATACTGCAACAAACGACGAAGCGAGGGTATTGGGGAGACAGAGTGGACATGTGGATATCAGGGCAGAGTGCGTAGGCTGCTTAGAAAGTGAAATTGCTTCTGTTTCCAGGTAATGCAGCCGTGTATTTCACGAGAGAGGGACAGTTCATCAAAATAAAGTGCAAAATCTGTTAGCAAATCAGGGGAGAAGACAAGCATTTACAAATGCAATAGGACTCGTATTTACACGAGATCTATTGCATTGTAAACAAAAGTGCTAGCGTCCAAGAAGGCACGAACAGGAGTGGGTGGGGGATTGTGGTGGGCAGAGAAGTGACGGACTGCTGGATGGAACAGGGGGGGGGAGGCAGGAGAACATAACAGTTTTAAAAGTAAAGGGGCCGATAGCTATGGAAGGAGAAAAATGACGACATGGCCGTCAGGAGGCTGGATTAAGTTGAGGAAAACCAATCAGATTGTATCATTTATGAATTCGGCCAATCAAAAAGAGAGGCAGAAAGTGAGCGGAGCTTTCCCCACTATAGTGTATGCAGCATCTCTCGATGAGACAGCACATGCGCTGCCTAGGTGAGACCTAAAATTGACGCTCTGTTGCAGACGTGCGATATCTACAGTGTATACCATTACAAGGCCTCTAGTGAAATAGAGGTAATGTGTGCTAGCATCAAACAAGCATTGGAAATGCAATAGGGCTCGCAATAGGAAAGTTTGAGCTATTGGTCTTATAAATGATTTTTTTTTATTTATGTGTTATTTTTTTAAGTAGCTAAATTAATAGCTT
The DNA here is from genome assembly GCF_964263255.1 of Lissotriton vulgaris. Classification (NCBI taxonomy): domain Eukaryota; kingdom Metazoa; phylum Chordata; class Amphibia; order Caudata; family Salamandridae; genus Lissotriton; species Lissotriton vulgaris. The sequence goes on along the minus strand of NC_141691.1, from coordinate 1,018,752,212 downwards.
TGTCATTTACAATGCCAATAGTTATAACTTTCGCAAATGAATACTATAGCATTTGTAATGCAACATGTTTTGTATTTACGTGACTTAGATGTCTTGATATTACAAATAACAATGGCTTTTAATTTTTTTAAATAATTAATACTTAAATAATTTATTTAATTTGTAATGGCAATAGCTTAAACTTTTGTAAATAACTTTTGTGAAGATTATGATCAGTGTTTTTTATTGTGACGAAAATCCAAGAACAGAAGTGAAATATTAACATTTTTTTGTGATTTGTAATTAAGCGTGAAAGCTAGTAAACAGCTTGAAACATTGAAAGAACATATTTGAACCAGTGATGCTGTCTTTGCGCTGAGTGATGCTGTGGTTGCGCTGAGTGATGCTGTGGTTGCGCTGAGTGATGCGGTGGTTACGCTGAGTGATGCTGTGGTTACGCTGAGTGATGCTGTGGTGGTGCTGAGTGATGCTGTGGTGGTGCTGAGTGATGCTGTGGTGGTGCTGAGTGATGCGGTGGTTGCGCTGAGTGAAGCTGTGGTTGCACTGAGTGGTGTGTCCATTGGTGGAGCTTAGTGGGTGCATTGGTGGAGCTGTGTGGTGGGTGCATTGGTGGAGCTGTGTGGTGGGTGCATTGGTGGAGCTTAGTTGGAGCATCGGTGGAGCTGTGTGGTGGGTGCATCGGTGGAGCTGTGTGGTGGGTGCATCAGTGGAGCTGTGTGGTGGGTGCATCAGTGGAGCTGTGTGGTGGGTGCATCGGTGGAGCTGTGTCAGTGGAGCTGGGTGGTAGGTGCATCGGTGGAGCTGGGTGGTGGGTGCATCGGTGGAGCTGTTTAGGTGGAGCTGTGTGGTGGGTGCATCGGTGGAGCTGGGTGGTGGGTACATCAGTGGAGCTGTGTGGTGGGTGCATCAGTGGAGCTGTGTGTTGGGTGCATCAGTGGAGCTGTGTGGTGGGTGCATCGGTGGAGCTGTGTGGTGGGTGCATCAGTGGAGCTGTGTGGTGGGTGCATCAGTGGAGCTGTGCGGTGGGTGCATCGGTGGAGCTGTGTCAGTGGAGCTGGGTGGTAGGTGCATCGGTGGAGCTGGGTGGTGGGTGCATCGGTGGAGCTGTTTAGGTGGAGCTGTGTGGTGGGTGCATCGGTGGAGCTGGGTGGTGGGTACATCAGTGGAGCTGTGTGGTGGGTGCATCAGTGGAGCTGTGTGTTGGGTGCATCAGTGGAGCTGTGTGGTGGGTGCATCGGTGGAGCTGTTTTGTGGGTGCCTAGGCGGAGCTGCGTGGTGGGTGCATCGGTGGAGCTGGGTGGTGGGTGCATCAGTGGAGCTGTGTAGGTGGAGCTGTGTGGTGGGTGCATCGGTGGAGCTGGGTGGTGGATGCATCGGTGGAGCTGCGTGGTGGGGGCATCGGTGGAGCTGTGTGGTGGGGGCATCGGTGGAACTGTGTGGTGGGGACATAGGTGGAGCTGTGTGGTGGGTGCATCGGTGGAGCTGCGTGGTGGGTGCAACGGTGGAGCTGTGTGGTGGGTGCTTCGGTGGAGCTGTGTGGTGGGTGCCTCCGTGGAGCTGTGTGGTGGGTGCCTCTGTGGAGCTGTGTGGTGGGTGCCTCTGTGGAGCTGTGTGGTGGGTGCCTCTGTGGAGCTGTGTGGTGGGTGCCTCGGTGGAGCTGTGTGGTGGGTGCCTCGGTGGAGCTGTGTGGTGGGTGCATCGGTGGAGGTGTGTGGTGGGTGCATAGGTGGAGCTGTGTGGTGGGTGCCTCGGTGGAGCTGTGTGGTAGGTGCCTCGGGAAGCTGTGTGGTGGGTGCCTCAGTGGAGCTGTGTGGTGGGGGCATCGGTGGAGCTGTGTGGTGGGGGCATTGGTGGAGCTGTGTGGTGGGGGCATCGGTGGAGCTGTGTGGTGGGGGCATCGGTGGAGCTGTGTGATGGGGACATAGGTGGAGCTGTGTGGTGGGGACATAGGTGGAGCTCTGTGGTGGGTGCATCGGTGGAGCTCTGCGGTGGGTGCATCGGTGGAGCTCTGTGGTGGGTGCATCGGTGGAGATCTGTGGTGGTTGCATCGGTGGTGCTCTGTGGGTGCATCGGTGGAGCTCTGTGGTGGGTGCATCGGTGGAGCTCTGTGGTGGGTGCATCGGTGGAGCTCTGTGGTTGGTGCATCAGTGGAGCTGTGTGGTGGGTGCATCATTGGAGCTGTGTCGGTGAAGCTGTGTGGTGGTTGCATCAGTGGAGCTGGGTGGTAGGTGGATCGGTGGAGCTGTGTCGGTGGAGCTGTGTGGTGGGTGCATCGGTGGAGCTGGGTGGTGGGTGCATCAGTGGAGCTGTGTGGTGGGTGCATCGGTGGAGCTGGGTGCTGGGTGCATCTGTGGAGCTGTGCAGTGGGTGCCTCGGTGGTGCTGTGTGGTGGGTGCATCGGTTAAGCTGTGTGGTGGGTGCCTCGGCGGAGCTGTGTGGTGGGTGCATCGGTGGAGCTGTGTGGTGGGTGGGTGGAGCTGGGTGGTGGGTGAAAATAACCAAAGGAAGACACAAAGAAGAAATAGCTTCTATTATACACTAACATCTGAGTGCATGGCACAATAAAAAGCATGAATTACTTTGTTTTCAAATTTGCGACACATTTTCTTTAACACTCAGCTTGGCGTCCCAACTCAGGCAACACAATCCTCATTCCCCAAAATGATGTGTGCCAAAAGGAATAACTGATTAACACGATCTGAGCTACATATTGCACTTTCTAAACTGGCAGTCGACTTATGTGAATCTACTACATATGGAACTACCTCTGTAATGAATACTACTGGTAGTTTTAGAACACTAGCAAAAGGAGGGGCGAATGGGAGTATTAGGTGAGAGTAAGGGTGACAAGACGCACGGGGAGCAGCAGCCTTTGATGTGCCGGCCGGCCGTGGGCAGTGAATAATTAGGGGAGGAGAAATGCCAGAGCGCACGCTGGGGACAGCTTGTGGGAGGGATGCTGGTGGCTTTGATGCGTAATTGGCAATGGCGGAGCATGTGTAAGTAACACCAACATTTACTCAGCATTGGATAGATGGTCTTGCTGCAGTCAAACTTCAGTGTTGTGTTCGAAAAGAGTAAAGACCCAGCGTGCTGCACCCTTCTGATGAAAACAACGCAGCTGAGCTGCCAAACCAGGCTGAGGCAACGAGTACATGTGATAAACCACTGGTAACAGGCAAATCTGTCCTGGGGCGTGCTGAAACCTCCCGCTTTAGCAGCTACCGCAGGGGCGCGGCTCTAACGGCCTCTTCTGTCCGCAACTCACGAGATAAAACCGCATAAAGAGAGAGATGGAATGACAGAAAAGGGAAAGAAAGATGAACGATTACCAGGAAGGATGGGTGCAAGGATTGGTGGCTGGGAGAAAGAACGAGTTAATGGGTGGATTGGATAAAGAATGCATGGGTGCATGGATGAAAGGATGCTTGGATGGATGAAAAGATGCTTGGATGAATGAAAGGATGCTTGGATGGATGGATGAAAGGTTGCTTGGATAGATGAAAGGATAATGGATGGATGGATTCAGGGTGGGTGAAAAGAAGGGTGGGAGGGTTAAAAGATGCGTGGGTGGGTGAAAAGATGCTAGGGTGGGTCCACGAAAGGGAGGGTGGGTCTGCAAAAGGGACGGTGGGTGGGTCAGCGAAAGGGAGGGTGGGTGGGAAAATGGCATTGTGAAAAGTTGGTCCGTGAACGGGTGGGCAAATGATGCATGGGTGGGGGGGGGGCTTTGTGCTTTTTACATTATGTTGCCTCCAAATGGTGCTACAGGATCAGAGATTGCGCGGCTTCCACACTAGCTCAGCGCCCTTCAGTCATGGGTATTCATAGTCTTTCATTCGCTCAAGCTGTTTCTGTGATGCAAGTGATTGTGATGTCTGTGCCATTAACGTGTTGCCGTTAGTAACTGAAGCTTGTGCTTCGATCTGTTTGACTTGTCCCTTAACTAGGATTCTTGCAAAAATCCGTCATGATAAAACACCAGGTAAATAAGAACATTTTATAACACAGGGTGAAGTGCATCACGCGGACGATTAAATTTAGGCCACAGAAAAGCTATTTAATTCAACAAAACATTTAAGATAGGAAGGCACTTTCATGCCTAGAATGTTCTCTGCCACTGATTGGGACAGACAGCTGTTCACACGGTCCTAAGCGTGTGATGGCTTCAGACTGAAGGAAGGCCACACAACAATCCTACTTACTAGTCACCGCGAGGAAAATAACCAAAGGCAGACACAAAGAAGAAATAGCTTCTATTATACACTAACAACTGAGTGCATGGCACAATAAAAAGCATGAATTAATTTGTTTTCAAATTTGCGACACATTTTCTTTAACACTCAGCTTGGCGTACCAACTCAGGCAACACAATCCTCATTCCCCAAAATGATGTGTGCCAAAAGGAATAACTGATTAACTCGATCTGAGCTACATATTGCACTTTCTAAACTGGCAGTCGACTTATGTTTTTCTACTACATATGGAACTACCTCTGTAATGAATACTACTGGTAGTTTTAGAACACTAGCAAAATGAGGGGCGAATGGGAGCATTAGGTGAGAGTTAGGGTGACGATACGCAGGGGAGCAGCAGCCTTTGATGTGCCGGCCGGCCGTGGGCAGTGAATAATTAGGGGAGGAGAAATGCTAGAGCGCACGTTGGGGACAGCTTGTGGGAGGGAGGCTGGTGGCTTTGATGCTGTGCACGCACTTTTTCACGGGCACAGCAACAAATCGCCCCTTTGGGTAAGCTCTGGATAAGTCCCAATATGTCTCGACATCTGCAATGCTTGCGCATTGCAGAGGTCGAGCCCTAAAAATACCACGCGTAGGACTGAAAATGTCTCATATCTGCCCAGGAAATGCAGTAATGGAGTAAGGGAAGTGATGTAATGGATCTTGCATGCTGGAAACCAGGAACTGTGATATTACTTTCATTTTCACAATCACTCACAGTTTATCTGTCTGTGCTTGGGAGTGGTGTTGTGACTGGAGCTGGAGAGTAGTTTTTGTAGTTTGCTGAGTTTGTGCATTGTGTCTGCTGTCCCTGTTGTGTGCATTTTGTCCATTTGTGTGAGTATAATGTGTATTTTGTTGTCAACTGTACTGTAACGTGTTGGGTGTTTCTCTTTTCAGGTAGTTTTGTATTTGGGGTATTAGGGTGTATTTAGGGTTTCAGTTACTGTCAGGATTATAGTAAGTAGGTGGGATAATGCCTAGCTCAAGATGTTGTAGGCTGATGAATTCCGGGGAGTTGGGTACTTTTCTCTGGCTGGTGTGTCACTACCTGTCATATATGCTGCAACGTGGGAGCCGTGTTATAGGTGTACCTTGTGAAGGTCTGGAAGCTAAGGCGGTAGAACAGCAGGCAGCAGAAGCTGCATGTACATGATGTTGACCATGAGACCCCAAAACTGAAACATCGCTGTGCAGATGATGTGGGTAGGGAGGCTGACCTGCTGCAGTATGAGGCATTGCAGTTGTTGGACCATTATGTAAGTACATATATTGTTTCTTCTATCTATTGTTTTCATGTTACCATTGTTAGTTTTAGAGATGACTAACTATGGTTCACTAAGATGTTTAGTGCAAAGTTTTCTTGTGCACATGCAGTGGCTCCTGTGTTACAATGTGGCCTACACTATTGTCACTGGGCCCGATTCACAGAATGAACTTACTACTTTTGGCATTCACAGAATGCACTTACTACTTTTGGTATTCACAGAATGAACTTACTCATTTCGGTATTCACAGAAGTTAGGACTACTAACTTTAGGACTCCTAAATGCCTTCTGTGAATACCGAAAGTCTTAAAATTAGGATTTTTCTCAATTTAGTAGTAGTAAAGTTAGGACTTCTAACTTTAGGACGCCTAAATGCCTTCTGTGAATACCGAAAGTCTTAAAATTACGATTTTTCTCAATTTAGTAGTAGTAAAGTTAGGACTCCTAACTTTAGGACTCCTAAATGTCTTCTGTGAATACCGAAAGTCTTAAAATTAGGATTTTTCTCAATTTAGTAGTAGTAAAGTTAGGACTCCTAACTTTACTACTACTAAATTGAGAAAAATCATAATTTTAAGACTTTCGGTATTCACAGAAGGCATTTAGGCATCCTAAAGTTAGTAGTCCTAACTTTACTACTACTAAATTGAGAAAAATCGTAATTTTAAGACTTTCGGTATTCACAGAAGGCATGTAGGCGTCCTAAAGGTAGTAGTCCTAACTTTACTACTACTAAATTGAGAAAAATCGTAATTTTTTGGACTTTCGGTATTCACAGAAGGCATTTAGGAGTCCTAAAGTTATGAGTCCTAACTTTACTACTACTAAATTGAGAAAAATCCTAATTTTAAGACTTTCGGTATTCACAGAAGGCATTTAGGTGTCCTAAAGTTAGTAGTCCTAACTTCTGTGAATACCGAAATGAGTAAGTTCATTCTGTGAATACCAAAAGTAGTAAGTGCATTCTGTGAATGCCAAAAGTAGTAAGTTCATTCTGTGAATCGGGCCCACTATTACTGTAGCTGAGCAAAATGCATCCTAGGGAAGTTGATATGGATTGCCATGCATGTCCTGAAACGTCAAATGATTACAGGGATGGTACTGTACATATGCTCCAAAGATGCTATTTCCGCTGCAGGCATAAGTCATTTCCAGTTTTGATTGTGCATTACAGTACCTATGTCATGCATAAAGGGACTGTTTTACAAAGGCCCTTACACAGCTGTCATTTACTATGTATCAATGTATTAATATATGCTGTGACTGTGCTAGTGACTTGTGCAGGAGTGCCAAAGTAATGTGCCTTTGATACTCTTTGGCATACTTCCCATGAGTTAGCTTGCATCTTTGATGTCTGCCATGGCGTGCTCTGTTAAGCTTAACTCTATTTGTTATCTGTTGTACTAGGTTAGGGTTGCATGGACTAATAGTTTACAATGACATGCACTCAGCAGCACTGACAGGTATACTACACAGGTTACCTTGTGAACCAGCACATATGAATACAGATTTATGTAGGCTAATTATTTACTGGTATTTGTTTAAAGAGGCGCTCCAGATACCATTACCTGAGTCTAGTATGTGAATTGTGTGGATGAACAGCATCATCCAGGTCAGCTACATGTGTGTAGTTATGTAGTGATGCCACTCAGCATGTGAATGTCCTAAATGACCATAGGTGCATGTGTAAGACAATCACATGGATCTATGACTCAGCCAGCCTAACAAATGTGTGTCATCCAGACATGTCAATTGTGTCATCTGAACACCTACAAACTGAAAGTCCACATGACCAATACCCTTGCATATGTACTGTGGTGTAGTTGTTTCTTATATATGCGTATACAAGTTTAATGATCTGCTGAACTTGCTATGCCTTGCAGTTTGCCCATCCCCTAACACAGACCCTGAGATGGCAACTTCAGCAAGTCAAACTTCACCGGTGAGTCCCTTCATCTGTGTAATAAGTGTAGCGCAAGGAGTGAGTGTCATGTCAGATGTGTAGGGAATTTCCTGATTCATTGTGAAGCCTACTCACAAATTGACTTCTTGAAGAGGAAGAATTGGTTATGGGAAGATGTGGTAATGTATTTCATGTGTATCAGCATCAGACTAGTGTTGAGGAGTACAAGTTGCCTATCGGGAAATGACAACATAAAAGTTGTGTGTGAGGGGAGCCATATTCCAAGTGTCAGACAATGCCAATGAATTGGTAGTGGAAGCACAATAAATCATGACTAGGGTATGATTGCTATAGTATGCATGTCATCTGCACATGCCGATATATTGTGCACATGTATTCATTGGTGGCATGGTCCAACGTAGAGTGGCATCATGTCAAATATGATGTTGTTCATATGTCCCTGTATGTTCTCGGGTACATTTCCTGCATCTATTGTTACTTGTCATGCCTACGAAGTTATCTGTATAGGTAGAATGCGCCCTGAAATGGCTCCTCTCCCATCAATTCCAAAACATTGTGGCGCTAGAAGTGTGCTGTCGAGACACATTTGAATGCGTAAATGCCTATGGCATACAGGCCATTTTAGGATGCCCAAGGTACACCAATACACAGTCAATGTCAAAATGTATACCATTCAATGGCTACTGAAACATATATGTTTTCAAACATAACCTGTATAGAGGTGGTCATTATTACTTCTGCCTATGTTGTTGGCATTTCATAGTCAAATGTGTTACCTTTGTAATTAGGCCCATCTACATCAGATATGCTAGGTGTAGGTATGTGTAGTCAATCTAAGCAGCAATGTATATGTTAGCTGTTGGGACAACTGACATAAGTGTAATATAAAATATGAGAGTTCATGATGTTGATACCTGTACCTAGTCAGCCTATGACTGACATAAGGTGTAAACCTTTTCCACACACAACATGACCCCTGAGGAACAGCGTAAATTTCACAAGTGTAAGGTTATAAAGTGGTGCAGAAAAATGAGGGTGAACCTGTGAAAAGTCATTTCCTCACACTTAATAGTGGTCAACTTGAACCCTTTGAATCTTGGTTGAGTTTAGTTGCTTATGTATTGTTGATTATTTGACAACACTTTTATCCTAATGGATAACAGTGAATTTTGTTTTTATCATGGTAAAACTAATCAACTTACCAGCAATCACATAATAACCATAAAAGACAGTGAGTGTGACCATTTAATTTTTAAATGTGCCATCACATACGGGATAATAAAATAGTACATGTCCTGAACTGTATGATATTTGTAGCTTTTTAGTTCTTACAACATTGAGGCCTGTACATTGCAGCATATATCACAATACACAATTGTAATATACAAGATATGCACACACTTTTAATGGACAATTCACAGAAGAGTTATTCCCCTCTCCAGATCTGTATTATGGCACAAGTGTCTGATCCACTTGCACTGAGTCATCAAAAAAGCTTGCAGGAGGTAGATAAAAAAACATATATTGCAATCTGCTCCATTGTACTAGTGGAATGGTGCTCCTTTTGAAACAGTACCCCAGTGAAAGTTCTGGTGGGCAAAGGCAGGGGGTCTTCTGATATTTGCACACACAAGAGTCTTGGAGGACCGCTGTGTCTATATTTTCGGATCAAATACGTGTTTGTGATCCAGTGTAAGTACAGCCACTGTCATAGATTTTTGCATGTGTATAACTTCCCTGAATTACTCCCCAAAAAGGTTTGGAAGTACATTTCACTTTGTAAATAGATTTAATATGAATATTGTTCTCACTAATGTAATTATTCTAGTGAGATATGTAGTTTGAGGTTGACAATAGTGTGTACCTTTAATCTCCTTGATATGGTTATAGACTTGTTTGTATGGCAGCGCAGGAGATGGCATCAGCAGCTGGCGGACCTTAATAGATGTAGTTTTGTGCTGTGTTTTTGCCCATGCACAAGACTGTGCAGTGCAGCAAATATGAATGCTGTCCTGTGTTGTATGAACAATTAGTAAATCTGGGTCCTGGTGCCTACACTCCCAGAGGCTGCTAGTATATGCAAAGCTTACAAAAACCCTGGAGCTTCTGCGGCATAATTAGAACTCTCCCCAAGACTCAATAATTTAACTTTGCTAGTTGCAGCTTCCTTAAATACATGCGTTCATAGGTAGAAACAAGTCCCAGCCCCATTAGGGCCCTACCATATGTGTATTCGAGTTGCCTCTCATTCTACTTCATTAGCTCTGACTTAATAATTTTAACATTTAATGTACCCCTTTACAATATTAATGAATTCACTGAGTTGCCACATACCGTCACTCATTCACCAAATAAAGCACACATAATTATTTTTCCAATGAAGAAAAGGCAGTTGCTAACAATGCAGACAATGTTAATATATTTTGCATATAAAGCAAAACTTTTTTTGTGAAATATTTTCAATTCCCCTAAATATTAGAGGGCAGATTTAATAAGGTCTCATGTCAGGGTTGCATCACTTTTATGGTACAACTGAGACTCAAAATCCTTTTTGACATTTAGTAAGCCACGCAAAGCTACTTTGTGTGGTTTAGTAAAGAAAAGTAATGCAAGTCATCACCATAGCGTGGCCTTGTGTTACCTTTCATTGGGGAGGCGCTCCATGGGTGGAGCATGGGCGTTACCATTTAACCACCCATGGATTTTGGCGCATTCCCAGATTTACTAAACCTAGTAAACATAGGAATGCATCAAATAGCTATGGCTCCCTGAAACAGGTGTAATGAGATTAAGTCTAATTTCTCCTTGCTAGTTCCTGTTTCTATGTGTGCTGAATTCACAGCACACATAGAAAGAGGAATATGCTTCCAAGGATTTGCCTCCTTCCTCATCTGTTTCTGAATTAGTTTTTGCTGGTTTTAGGATTCTGGGCACTTTTTCACTGCTGCTGCAGGTGCCCTGTGTCTAAAATGTAATGGCATTTGCTTTCTACATGATTGGCATAGTTGATAAGTCCCTAGTACAGTGCACTACATGTGCCCAGAGCCTGTCCATCAAATGCTCCTTGGAGGCCTGCAGCACCCATTGTGCTAACCGCAAGGGTAGCTTTCAATTCTGTCTTAGGCAAGCCACTGCAGACACTGTATGTGCAGCTTTAAACTGCAATGTCATTCTGGCGAGTTCTACTTGGCAGGCCAAAACCTTCACTTTTATTACATATATTTCACCCATAAGGGAGGCCAAAGATAGCCCCGTGGGCAGGGGGCAGTATAAGGAAAAGGGAGGACATGTGCTTTTGAGTTTTACATGCCCTGGTAGTGAAAAACTGCTAAATTAATTTTTCACTCAGCAAGGCATATCTCTCCCAAATGTAAGCATTGGATTGGCCTTGTGACACTTTACAAGTGTAACTTTCATTTAGGAAAATAGAGTAAGAGAAGGTTTGTGTCTTTGGACTCGCAATTTGTAAACATCTCTTTTAGTGAAGTTGGTTTTTAAATTGCATGTCTGAAAATTCCAATTTTAGAAAGTTGCTTTTTCTTACTTTAACCATTATTTGCATCTGCCTGTCCCTAGAATACACGTCTGGGCTAGATGACAGCTGGGCTTGGTGAATTTTCTCTAGACAGTCTCACACACACAGGGAGCTGAAGTGTGCCCTGCATACCCTGATGGCCCATCACCAGGCTGATGGGTCTTCCTGAGCTAGAGTGGGAGAGAGGAGCAGACACTTGAATCTGAATAGGGTTATGCCTGTCCCCATACAAAGAGCTGCATACTCCCATCTAATGTGTCTGGAACCAGGGCCAGAAAGGGCAGGGTCTTTTGCATTACAAAGACCTTCCTTTGAAATCTCCCCACTTCAGAGGCTAAAATGGCTATAAATTCAGGACCTCTGACACCATATACTCAAAGCACTTCCGGACTGAGGACAATCTACCAGGAAAAAGAGCTGTTGTGCTGCCAGGAGGGACTGGCACTTTGCTGATTGATTTGCTGTGTTGGCCTGCTGCCTGCTGCTTCTTACCTGGGAATGAGAGGACTGGACTTTACTCTCTACATCTTCGATCTCTAAAGGTTCTCCCAGGGCGTGTTTGGACTTGGCTCCTGTTTCTGAAGTCTTAGGCACCTCAAGAATTCACCTACATCTTAGTAAAAGCACCTGGGCTCCTTTACTGTGAGTCATGCTGTGTTGAGTGGTGCCAAATCTAGCCCTGGGCACTTGGAAGTAAGTGTTGGGAGCTGCAGTCCATGAAACTGATGCATTAACTCCAACGCGTCATTTGGACCCGGTGCATTCCCTGCGAAACCTACGCATTGCTGGTACCAGCATCGAACCTGAGGACAAAACTCGCGGAGTGTTCAATGCAACAACCTCGATTTACAATGCAGCCCTGATTTTGTTGATGCAGTGCCTCCAAATCACCGCTGCTGTGTGAGTCTCAGACAACGCATTGCTCATGTCTGCAACGCCCCAGCCCCGGCTCTGATGAATTTCTGGCCTGGGTTGCCTCCTATCCATTGCATCCCCATTCAGCCCAGCAGCATGAATTTGACTAATTGGAAGCGATGCACAGTGCTCGCGACATTGATACTTCAACGACTTTGCCTGACTTCAAAACCAACACATCACCTATAAAAGTGACGCATCACTTCTGGATTTCAAGGCATCATCCCAGAGCATCGACACATCCAAGGTACTGTCAGTGGGTCTTACTGACTCTTGTATACGGCCGTCGCTCCATCACAGTCAGCCTGAACTTTTGGATTCGCCCCAGTCAAGCACGACCCCAGTTGGAGATATTGACTTCTAAGCACTGCATTTTGATGTGATCATGCAAAATACAAATCTTGACTGGAGGATGTTAGATTTTTGTTGTTTTGGTCTTGGTTTTTTCAGATAAATATTGACTATTTTTCTAAATTGGTGTTTTTTACTAAGTTACTGTGTGTGCACAATTTGCCTCTTTAGTTTAGCTTGACCTCTCTGTGCCAAGCTAACACAGGTACATACTACACTTACCCTGACTAGAATTGTGGTTCCCGTTTGGACAGGGTGCATACTTCTTCCAAACTGAAACCCAATTTCTAACAGGATTGCTTTTGATCAGGAAGGTGTCCATGCACAAGGTTCCTTTAATGATCCTGAGCGACAGTTTTTTCCTTTTGTACTACAATGAGGGTACCAGGGCGGCTCACTTAAAGAACAATAAAATCCCGGGATCCATAACACACCCAGGCACCTTTAACCATGGCTTCCAATAAGGGGAATCAAGCGAAACTCCCTCTGACTCGTGGATCCCAACCACACTTGACCCTGATGCAGTTAGGGCGATATCCAGCTCCTGATACATGAGTTCAAGTCAGAACTCTTATTCTTGTGAAACTACCTGGCTAACACTATTTCTGAACTTAACCATATTCCATAGAAAGCAGCAGGCTGGATCAGGTCAAAACGTTTGGAGCAAGGCACACCCATAACCAAGATGCCTTTTCAGAGAGAGTGGCAGCATTGGAATACCAGCACATGCTTCTAACAGACAAACTTAAAGACACTGAAGATTGATCATGGCAGAATACTGTCCGGATTAGCGGCATCAGCATCAAGGTCTCTAATTTTGATCTAGAGTTCCATGTGAAAGCACATTCCTGTCACATTCTCGCTGAGGATAATAGAGTTGAAATTATGTTGTACATGACACACAAGGATTTCTCAGGATACCACATGAAACAGAACCTAACACCTGATGTGCTAACTAGTGTCCATTTCCTCAGGCAGTAATAGAGAAACAAGATTGGTGCGAAGGCTATGAGCACAATCCAATGTCATGGTAATATGATAACCATATACCAAGAACTGTCATCTATAACTCTTATAAAATGCAAAGGGTTTAGTGATGCAACTGCTGCCCTACACTGACCATCAGTGTCTTACAGATTGGGCTACCCAGTAAAACATTCATTGACTCTCAATAGCTGCCCACAAATCAGCCATATTCGTGAGGGAGCCCAAAAGCTTTTTGGCCTCACCAATACACTAGGAACTGTCAACAGTGGAAGCAACAACCAAAGAAATTTAACAAGATCGCAGGGCTAGAGAAGACAGTTGACAGCAAAAGAGTGACAGGAGGAGTGCAGAATGTGATGGAGAGGGAGATGCACCCCACCACTTCCTAAAAGGACTGACGGCAAGCAAAGAGACCACTCAGCCATTCCAGACATGTTAATAAACTTTGGATCCTAAGAGACACTTAGGTCCTTAGCACCATAGACTTCTGTACCTTTATTGTGGTTCCGGCATGATGAATGGAATTACAAATCTCCCATCTTTCAGCTTTTCATGATGTTGCTATGGAAGCAATGGATAGCAATAGATGCTCCGCATTAAGAGGTCTGTTCTCAATTGATGAGCCAGACAGGGGCCCCGTCTACTGTGTTTAAGCGGATGCTGGTGTGGGCTTAGCCTGGTGAGGTTGGGCTGGGTCTTTATGAGCAGTAGGCTTGTGACTTCATGATTTATTAGGGAATCACCTCAGGCCATGATGGTAGTTATTCTGCAACTAGTCTCCCTATGCTTCCAGGGTCTGAATACTCTAGTTAAATATTATACAAATTTTAAAATGACTCCACAAAAGGGACTTTGAGATGGCCTTATTACAAAAGACACATCTACCGCATTCTGATCTATGTACACTTAGATCTTAATGATTCCTGACACAGTTTCACTCACGTATCCATCAAAACAAGGGTGGTGGCCATCCACTTGTGGAAAGATTTACCCTTTAGATTAGAAGCAGTGCCTAATGACCAACAGGGTAGGATAGTAACAATCAGAGGTAAATTATAGAAATGAGCCGTTACTATTAGATGCATTTATGAACTCAACAAGAATAGGAAATAGTTCTTTTTTTTAGTGGTTCCCAAGCTGGAGAATTTTTGTTTAGCTTGCCTGGTAATAGGTGGAGATTTTAGAGCAGTACTTGATGTCTGAATTAACAGCTCTGCTTCAAGATCTGGTGTCATTGGCAAGGTACATAACTTGAGAAATGGAATTGAAGGCCTAAGACTTATTGTGGCCTAATGAACCCCACATGAAAATGAGAAGGACTACTCGTTTTATTCTATGATCCATAAGGTGTATTATAGAATCAATTTTTCGTGGTTAAAAGACACGTGTTTGATGCCGTGTTAGATAAATCGATAGGCCACAAAGTGTTATCTGACCATTTTCTGGTTACTCTGACACTATGACACTAGGACTTCCAATTTTCAAACCTCTAGACACCAGTACCTGGCGCCTGAATGAAGTAACATTCAGGAACATCAGCCATAGAAACCAGATAGCAAAATCTTTAGACCCCCATTTTGAAGATAATGGCACCGGCGAACTTCAGCCGCAAACAAAATTGAATGCAGCTACTGCAGTGATGGGAGATTAACTAATTTCTCATCTCTCAGCCCGCCTAAAGTGCTCTAGAGACCAGAAGCATGGGCTGGAGTCCATCCCAGGTTGTCTCCCTAGAATAGCAATAAAAATTAAACAGATCGACTAAAACATATAAAATCCTAACTAAAGTTCTGATACTTGAAACCATCAAAAAGATATAGCACACACTTCCAAAATGCTACACTTATTGGGGGTAAGGCAGATAGACTCTTGACCTACACTCAATAGTTCAAATCTATATCTATATTCACACAACTGGTAATACTGATGGGATCAAGTTGCACTCAAAACCTGAAATATTAAAGACACTCTGTGATGAACATACTACCTTCTATTGGGGTTGAGTGCCAAACATTCGGTGACAAGACTCTTACTTAGAGAGTTATTCACCTCCATGACTATCGACTAAGGGTATGATTTAATACAAGGCTTCAGAACATTTTGGCTAACTCATTAGCAGGACTTTAAAAGTATATAGGAGTGGTGGAGAGGGTTACAGAAACCATGTAGTCAACCATCATAATTTTTCTCCAGTCCGACAGAAATCCTTACCTCTGTGGTTGGTACCACCCCATTGCTCTCCTTAACAACGATATGAACATTTTCACTAGGGATCCTGGTTAAAAAAATGTGCCAATCTTGGCCTGTAATGATTTTTCTGCTGCAGGCAGGGGTTGTGCATGTCAGTCAGCCATGAAATAGCACACAGCTGAAAGTGAATATTAGCCACCTGGAAAGAGTCAAAAAGTTCTAATTGTCCTTCTCTCACATGAAGCAAAGAAGGTCTTTAACAGGGTAGTTTGGAGCCTCATCTTCAAAGTTCTAACTAAAAGATCCTTAGGCCCAACTATGACTTGTTACATTTTAGCTAATTTTAAGAACCCAAGTCCCTATGTCAAGAATAATGGTGAATTATCACAGTGAAACCCACTATAAAAATGTATGAGAGAGGGGTGTCCTTTGGCAGGGTTAGTCTTTTTCTTGTGATGGAGATGTAAATTCAAAGAATATATGAAAACCAACTAATCAAGCGCTTCACAACTGGGACTGGCACATATAAGTTAGTTGTTTTTGCAGGTAATATTTCATGCTTTCTAACATCCCTGTCTTTCTCAATACCAGCACTGGTTGCAGAAATAGAACGTTTGTCCAAGGTATAGATACATAAATCACTAGGAATGGGTGTGGCTGACACTGCCTGCACCACTTGCTCTCATCTAGTAGGGGATGGCTTCCAATACACAGAGGGCCTGTTAAAATATCTAGGCATGCAGGTGGCAAATTTGCCATAGCGCTATATCTATAAAATGTCCCATCATTGTTAAATACGATATTTAAGGACCAAAATAGATAGGGCCAGCTGCAGTTGTCTTGGTTCAGCTGCCTCACTAGAATCAAAATGAACTTTCTCCCCTCTTGCTGTATGCTTTGCAGACACTCCCTCTTAGATTTCCCAAAAATCTATGTAAAGATATTCAGCCTCCCCTCCTTCAGTTTATGTTTTGGGAAACCATCTGAGGCTGGGTTAGCATTCCCAGAATAACACATTATATTGTGGCAGTGCAACTCCACCTGCCATTGGAATAAATTAAATCTAAAAGGATTATAATCCGAATTTTCTACCCAAATTGAATGAGCAATTGTTCTTGAACATAGTTGGTCTCAGCCCTCAGAGGTTTGGGAATTCTTTTAATGAGCAAGACCTAAAATCCAAACCAGAATACTAGCAACTCTTTCAGATTTAGCCCATAGACACCTACCAATGAATTCAAGCCTTAAATTGGGCAGGCACTGAGACTGGGCGAGTTGGAGGAGGAAGGAAGGTAATTAGAATCAAAACCATTCTAGTACAAGCTTCTTCGGTATTCTCCATATCTCACAAATACACAGCTCTAGAAATAGGTCCTACACCAATCTGTTATGCCTACATATATAGATGTGAGTAGGAGCTTGCGTGGAGCCTATCAGAGAAGTGGGGTACTATATGGCAGACGGCAGAGAAAATTTCAATCTATAAAGAGGTATAATGTCTTGAACCACTGGTACCTTAATGCCAGTTCACTGGATGTATGGGGGGTCAGATTTGTGCTGGAGCGGGTACCAGATACATTGTACACTACTCCATGTTTGGTTAATGTGCCCTCGGTGAAGCCTTATTAGAACTAATAGCACTAACAAAAGAGATGACTGAAAACCATAGTATTTCTCTTTGGCAATCCCGGTGAGTATAGAATATACCCACTACGTGCTCCCATTGGAATACTGATATGCTGCTTTCTTTTGGCAGGGAGATAAATGCTGACCCACTTCAGGAAGCAGAAGTCTCACCCGCCCCAGACTATGGTGGTCACAAATATGGCATATTTATGAAAAGGAACATTTTTCATCCATTAGGAGGAATAAAATGCATTACTTTGAGAAAATGTGGGCTCTGTTTAAAACATGTGTTAATGGTTGACTAATGGGGTAGACAGTAGCCTAACATATGCCTGATTTGGAGGGGTCTACTTAGGATCTTGGGCTCCTGCAGAGTCACTGAATCTGAGGAGGACTAAGCTCAACGGGGCCTGCATGTCCTCTCTCAATTGTAAGTGGCTTCCAACCCTCATCATTGCAGTTAGGGAAAGTGACAAATGATTAACACATTTGAAACCTTGTTAGTCTGTCAAGCAAAGTCCATCCCCAGAGCTCTTGTATGCATCATAATGTAGACAGACTATGAGGTAACTGATCATGATTTTTGACCTCAGTTATTTCACATCCTTGAACCTTACTTTGGTCGTGAACATCTAACAGTCCTGGGTGACCTGAACTTTCATTTAGAGAAGTTGGAGGTCAGTGATGCCTTCACCCTGCTGGATGCCCTGTCCTCCTGCGGGCTGTCTCAGCTTGTGAGAGGTGCCACCCATCAAGCTGGTCATACGCTCGATGGGGTCTTCTCCAATGACGACAGGCTGACAGTAAAGGACCCCCTTCCCCTCTCTTGGTCGGATCACTTCGCCATACCGATTGAAGTGACCTCTCTGATTGCTGACAGGAAAGAAAAGGTTCCGAGCAAAATGGAATCACGGAGGAATTTTAAAAATATTTCTAATATCTCTCTTGCCCCCTGGATTTCTAGTATGTCCACCCCCCCAGGAGGCAGATGTCCATCTGGCAGTCTCGCAGTTTGATAATGCCGTTACTATGGCATTTGACGAACTGGCTCCTACCCGGCTGCGTTACTCGGCGAGAAAAAAAACGTTGGCTCCGTGGTTCTCTGAGCACCTAGGACTCCTTAGACAAGGAGTCAGGAGACAGGAGCGTCTCCGGCATACCAGCTGGGATCTAAGGGACAAGGAGGCGCATAAGATCTTATTGAGGGGCTATAAGGCGGAGGTTATAAGGGTGAAACAGGAATATTTCACCGCTCTCACCATCTCACTCTCATCCCCGAAAGAGCTCTTCAAGATTGTCGACTCTCTGACATCCCTGCAGACCCCAGATCCTGTTATTGCCTCCCAGCTACTTTGTAACAACATAGCGCTCTTTTTCAGACCAAGATCGCGGATATTTATTCAGATTTAGAGCTACAGAGGTCTACAACCTCTGAGCCCTCTGTCCCTGCTGTTCCCGCATCAGCTTCTGCCGAGAACTCTCAATTGGGGCACCTGGCCTCTTTTTCTCCTCTCTCTCTCCAGGAATTAGAGAACCTCCTGGATAAAACCAGGTCTGGCTCCCCTTTAGATGCTTGTCCGCTTAGGATCCTCAAGCAGCGCAGGGAATCCCTCCTGCCCCCTCTTGTTGAGATCATGAACAGGGCTATGCGGGATGGCATCTTTCCCCAGCAATGGAAGAGGGCAGTGGTAAAGCCGCTGCTCAAGAAACCATCTCTCGATCCTGGGGTGTTAAAGAACTTCTGCCCTATTTCACTGCTCCCTGCTCCTGCGAAGATGCTGGAAATCCATCTGAATAAGCATCTCGCGGGCTTCGTGGAAAGCTCAGGTCAGCTGGATCACTCGCAGCATGGCTTCAGGAGGGAACATAGCACCGAGTCTGCCCTCACCATAGTGTTGGATAATATCCGCACACGAGTTGATGGGGGCCAGGTCACCCTCCTGATCCTCCTAGATCTCACAGCTGCCTTCGACACCCTGTCTCCCTCAGTTTTAACATCTCGTCTGAGGGAGATTGGGGTCTGCCCTGCGCTTGCTGACCTCCTTCCTCGATCAGAGAGAGCAGAGGGTGAAGCTGGGGGACTTTCTATCTCCATCCCTGTCTGTACAGTGTGGGGTCCCTCAGGGGTCGGCATTAAGTCCGACCCTTTTTAACATCTATGTGACCCCACTTGCCAGACTCATAAGATCTTTCGGGATGGAGGTAATTTCCTACACCGACGACACCCAGATCCTCGTCTCTCTCTCCCAGTCGGCCAGCTCAGCTGCCACCAACTTTAGATCTTGCATGGAGGCAGTCGCTCAATGGATGATTCACAATTCATTGAAATTAAACGGGGAGAAGACGGAGGTCATGGTGTTCGGTGGAAAGGAAGAGACATAGTTGGCGGACTGGTGGCCGGACTCACTGGGAGTCTGTCCTGTCCCTGCTATATCAGCTAAAAACCTAGGAGTCCTGATTGACCCCACCCTCAGCATGCGTCAACAGGTCAATAGGACAGTCTCAACCTGTTGGGGAATTATCCATGTATTGAGGAAGATCAGACACTATCTCTCTCAGCAGGCTAGAAAACAGATAGTGATTGCACTCATTGGCTCCCGTCTGGACTACTGTAATGCGCTGTATGCAGGACTAAATAAGGGTCTGCTGCAGCATTTGCAAATGGTCCAGAACGTGGCGGCCAAATTTGTCTTAGACCTGCCTAGACGTGCTTCGGCTACATCTGCCAGAAAATCGCTACACTGGCTCCCCATTGAAGACCGGATCCTCTTTAAAACAATGTGCATGACCTATGGGGCTCTGGCCAGGGGTAGTGCCACTGGGATCGGATCCATCCTGTCTCCCTATAGCCCCTCGAGGAATTTACGCTCTAGTGATAAATCTTTACTATCAGTGCCCCGCACCCGTAGAGCTAAATGGGGTGGCAAAGCCTTCTCCACTCTGGTACCTAGGTGGTGGAACACCCTTCCGGGGGATCTTAAGTCCCTTCCCACCATGCAGTCATTTAGAAAGGCTCTGAAAACTCCGCTTTTTGCGAAGTCCTACTCATAGTTGTGTTCTGCCTTTCTATGTTTTGATCTGTTTTGTTAGGCGCCTTGATGCCTCCGGGTTTTAGTTGCGCACTATAAATTTTATTTCATTTCATTTCATTTCATTTCATGCTATAGTCTATTAAGCCATTTACTTTCTTTGACTACCCACTTGTTTTCAGTGTTTCGTGTCTTTTTTGTCAAGTGTTTCTTGTTCTTTTTGCCTCCTTATTTCCTCCTTCATTCTCAATAATCTTGATTGTAATCAGCGGACTAAATTTTATCAGTTGAATCCACGTTTTTTGGAGTATTGATGGAGGAACAGAAATGGAAATTGGGAAAATGAACTAACATATTGTTTAAAAATTTATCAAATTTTAGGTTGTTCTTTAAACAAATGTTCTCTTGTCTTTAAGTATGATAAAGCTCTGATTGTAGACCTCACATCTTCTACTTGTAGTCTGTGTGAGAAGAACAAAATATGTTATTACTATTTACTATACTATCACTATTCAGTGTCCTTAATATTGATTAAGCGTGTGAAAAAAAAGACAATGTTGCCTTTTGGAAGGCCGTAAATGCACCATTTTATCATGAGCGTTGGGGTCCTTCCATAGACAACGTAATCTCCGCACAGGAATGGGTGCAACATTTTCAGGCACTTTACAGTATCTCTGCTCCCGTAGAAGACCCTACCCATGTAAGATCTACAACTGAAAAACTGGGAAGCAGTTATCCAATAGATATTTATTTTGAATTAGAAGAGGTTCAAAAAGCTTTAAAGGAAAGTTCAGCGGCTAAAGCCCCTGGACCTGACAAAGTTCCAATTGATGTTTTTAAAAATGTCCCTGATCTCTGGGCCCCAATTCTCACAAATGTACTTAATTCCTCTAATAAAACTGGCTTTATTAAGACCTGGCAAGAGGCCATCCTGGTTCCCATATACAAAAAAGGTGATAGAAATGATCCTGCCTGCTATAGGCCTATTTCGCTTTTAGATGGCTTAATGAAAACGGCAGGCAGGATCATTCTTTTCCGAATGCAGGAATGGCTCGACGAAAACGATATTCTATCCACATTGCAATATGGATTTAGCCGAGGAAAGGGAACGATAGAACAAGGTCTAAATCTTGCACTTTTTATGTCAAAATATATACATGCAAAAAAAAAATCTATACGTAACTTATGTAGACCTTAGCTCTGTATTTGATTGCGTTAGGCATGATATTTTGTGGCAAACCTTAGAGGATATTGGGCTAGACAACAGGATCCTTATTTTTATTAAAGAACTTTATTTTGGGGCAGGTGCTCGTGTGAGATTTGGTAAAAAAGAAGAATGCTCGAATTTCTTCCCTATTCACAGAGGAGTAAGACAGGGGTGCATTCTTGCACCCCTGCTTTTTAATATGTATATAAACGATGTGGGCACTTTCCTAGCAAAACATTATAATGACTACCCAGTAATTAAGGGAAAATCCATACCCATACTCCTCTAAGCCAACGATGCAGCAATTCTATCACAGACTAAGAGAGGCTTACAAAATGCGGTAGACACATTCTCACAATATATGAGTAAAAGGGGGCTCCACATAAACGTCTCTAAGACCTTTACAATGTCTTGTGGCCCAAGGAAAGCCAGAGCACCGTGCAATATAATTTTAGAAAATAGACGTGTTGACCTAGCAGATATCTTTTGTTACTTAGGTGTCCATTTTGACAGACGAGGCAATTGGAAACCTGCAGTCAAAGCGAGAGCCTTAGCGTTCACTAAAGCAACAGGAGCACTTTAAAATTTTGCAAAAAAGATAGGATCAAGGCCACCCAGGGAGCTCCTTCAAATTTATAAATCAAAATGCGTCTCCATAGGCACTTACGGTGCAGGCCTATGGGGGTCGCAGTCTTTGGAAACTATTCAACGAATAGAGAATAAATTCTTAAGATATGTACTGGCAATGCCTAACAGCACATCAACATACGTGCTCCATGCTGAGCTTGCCATACAACACATCTCAGATATCATTAAGGTGGCACCAATTTTATTATGGCATAACATCTGGACCAACCCCGCCACAACACTGAATAGAACTGTAATAGAGAATTGTTTGTTGTGTAATGGGGTAAAAAACATCACATGGCTTACCTATATAAAGAACTCTCTCTCTGATATTGGTCACCCGGAATATTTCTCTAGCCCAACTACAATGGACTTTGTTTCCAGATCTAGTTTAAAATAAACTTTGTTGGAACATTTTGAATCGAATAGATGGAAAAGAGAGAGGTTCAAGATATCAGTCATAAATCACGACGAAGTTACACTGCATAGAAACATTCAGCTGTACCTTGATGTCGACCAACCCTTCTTTTACCGCAGATTATTAACATCATTTCGTCTCGAAACGTTTTTTAGATTAATAACCCTCCCAAGGTGTAACGATTGGTCCAAGGATAAACTTACCTGTCCCTGTGATGAGATATCAATTCAATCTAATATCCATTGTGCACTATATTGCACTTTATATTCGTACCCAAGGCGACAAATATTAGGACCTCTTTTGCTATCATGGGGAATAAGAAAGTCGAGAGAAGCTTATAACGAACTACGGACTTTGGAAGATCACTATACGATTAGTACTGTAACGATGTATTTAAGAGCAACAACAAGACTAAGACGGACCATTATATTCGAATAATTTGCTCCCTTGATGAATTGATCCTAGCACTTGTCATTTTTAATCTATGTGCCCCTATTGAAAGCTCATGTTTATTTTTTTTAAATATTGGAAATATGGATTTTAAAATGGGCTATTAGCTTTTTAATTTATAATTGTATCAATAATGAATTTCAATGATTGTGATTGTATGTATGCTTTTTTTATGAATTGTTTTTACATTTCGAATAAAGCTTTTTGAACTTGAACTTGATTAAGCCACATATAGGAGTGTATATCTTCATAATAAATGTTGTGAAACAATGTGGAAATGAGCAGTATAATCTGAGACTCTGGTAGAGGAAAGAAGATTCAAAGGTTTTCAGGCATCTTTAAAGTTGTTTAAATTACCAAGCCCATCATTGTTTTCAGTGATGTTTAGATTTGATAAAAAGATTCCCTTCTCCTTGATCCACAATTATGAAAAAAACATCATTTTGCAGGCATTGTATAATCACATGCTAAAATGCTTCAATTGTTTTCCATTATGTATTTATAGTTTAGTTTTCATTTACAGTTTAGAATATATTATTATTTAGCAAATGCTAAACAATGTAAAAACCTATAACCCCTACCAATAATGTATGTATACATTAATCTATGTTTAAGATAACTACATCCATAATTTATTATTTGTGTGGCCCGAATATTCTGAACCAGATGTATGTATTCACGGTATCAGGAAACTAACTGGAATTTTAATAAATTAAAAGGATCAGAATATCAATATTATTCCAAGGACTCTGTTTATAGGCAATGGGACCTTGTGCACTCTAAATAACTATATTTTAGTCTAAAAAAACAATGATAGGTAAAGGAAAATTCCTGTCAACATTTGGGGAAATGTGCCAGAAGTATTGGGATAAATTATCCAGTATAATACTGAATTGTCATTTTGTGATTTGACAACCAAAATTCAAATACTTTTGCACACTTCCAAAAATATGAATATAAAACTTAGTTGAATTTCTCCTCTGGCATTTAGTTGCAGTTAATCACTGACAATGTGCAAATCTCTTTCCATCTTACAAGGTAATGGTTGTCTCATGATGTGCCATAACTGTGAAAATAAACTGATATTACCTCACATGTATTAAACCACTTTGCTCCAATTAACATTAGTGCAATCTAGTCATAATTTATTTTACCAATTGTGGATAATACAAAAACATTTGGGCTTATGTGGTAATATTAAGCATGCCATACATCCTATATAATGCATCCAAACGAACATTATTTACATTTTAGAATTTTACAGCAGGTTTGGACGGTTTTTAAGTCCTTGATGGGCATTGGTCCAGAATATCTGAGAAGTTGCATGAAATGGTATGTCCCTGCAAGAATGTTGCGCTCCTCAGTAGGAAAACAAGTGATTGCTCCCAGAGTGAAAAAAGTGAATTGAGGCAGCAGCAGTTTCATAGTCGGTGCTGCTAAAGCTTGGAACAACCTACCAGTGCAGCTCAGGAATTCCACTGAGCTCCTTTCCTTCAGGAAGGGGTTAAAAACGTGGCTGTTCTCTGAATAAGCCGCTGCACCCATGGAAACTGGTTAGACAGTGCTCAGCTCCAGGACACCCTTGGTTAAAGCGCGCTTTAATAACATAACATAAAATAACATATTGATGGTGAGGAAATTTAAAATTAACAGGATGCAGTCATCTCACAAGAGACCAGGTTCATAGATTGCACTGTAGAAAATTTAGAAACTTGCTCCTGTAGGATTACTCACAAATTTAGAGGACATCCTTTTTGTCCATTTGAACATTCATAAAGAGGGATAACGCACCACTGAGGCAGCAGTTTCCAATGGTTACTTATATTTTGTACTGACACTGTGCTGTATTTATGGAGCTATCAATGATGTCCTTACATTTAAATTGTGTTGTTTTCATGCATTTGTTTGTGCTAAGTGCTTTTGCCTTTTGTAGCGCTTGTATTTTTACAGTTCATATTATGCAAGATGAGGACATATTTGTGCATTGACGTCAATAGATGCCGCAGGATCTTTTATTATGTTATATGTTCCTGTTTTTGATGTCTCGTTGTATCATCTTCACCTCTACTTTGTTGCATGTTTGTGATCTTTGCTTGTACCAGCCAAAGACTCTGCAGCCACCTGATTGCTCAATTGATGCAAATGAAAATTTAGAGGCTTATGAAATGGGTAGTGACTTTTCTATTCACAAGTACAAAAAAATTATGCAAAATAATTTTCAGCCAGGCAGTTTGCCCAATTATCCAGTTAACAAATTCGTGCAGTTTTAAAACAACGCAAGAGTTAATTGCTGGGCATGTCCCCATAAAATAGTATTGTATATTAAAACAATCAAGCACATTACGCAGGTTTATATTAGGTTTATTTCAATGCATAATTTCTGAAATAGTAATCTTTAAATTCCAAACCTTGAAATACAATTTAAACTTCATCTGGACGTGAACGTGGCTGTCCTTGCCACTCTTTACATGATTAAATGGGGATTTGCTGCGTTATTTGAGGGAGTTTAAAGGTTTGCAGTAATTCTGTCAAAAAGAAAGAGTTGTGGTAATTTTGAGGAACTATTAACAAGGACCAATTGAACATGAAAGAGTAGTGGTTAGGCTGGGTTAATGGCTGCTGCTTAGAACTTCACATACTTCAGACGCATAAAGCAAATGAGGTATTCCTTTACTAGCAGAAAAGTGCATATTTCCATGTCACACCATGATGTAAAAAGAAATAAAGTATCATTCTAACAAGATTTAAGTTTCTTTTTTTCATGATAGGTAATTCTGCAACACTTAGTTTTAGCTTGTATGTGCAATTATGTTGTATTGACAATGTCTTTTGTATAAGGGAGAAAACAGAAAGAATGACAGAACAATAACTGTACAGCTCTATAACGGCATTTAATGTCCTAGATCCATTAACAATTACATTATGATTTCCTTAAGAAACTCAATTTTTCAACAGGACAGTTTTGAAACTTCATAGCATAATGCTTTGTTTAAGGTTGATAGGCCTGAATTGATGGTCAGTTCTTATTAAAGTAGTGTTCACTGAAGATGTCAAGATTTCTTTCAGTGGCATTTAAGGACTGTGGACGGTGCAGCACAAACCATTTCTTTAACCCCATAGATTACATTTCAGTTTGTTTTGCTGACTGAACACTTAAAGAGATATCTGCGTCGGGCTGTCAAAAGGTGTTGTAAATGAGAGGCGGGCCATTGAGAAGCAAGAAGGCAAGTCATTCCGCCTGACCTCCTTCTGACCTTCTCCATTCAGAAGGTCACTCTGTGGAGGCCCTGAGACTAAGGAACCTGACAGAAAAGCATTCAAAACACTATAAAAGCAGCACTTCGGTTGGTGGCAGAAAGCGTCAAAGCGTCAAACATCTTCACGTTGTTTTTAAAGTGGTTTCACTAGAAGGGTTAATATCTGCCATAGTTTTTAATTAAAGCTCAAAACAAAATATATAGAAAGCCCTGCCGTGTGGCGAATCCATCCTTTCTGAAGTGTATGAATGAGTCGAGGCCTACAGTCTATTTAAAAATGAAGTAAACCATTTGGAACATCAAATATCACATAGTGGTGCTCATTTTGTGAAAAGCATTTAATCAGATTGCAATTACAAATAGTGAAAATAACATTACTTCTGATTTCTCGTTCCCAGTTTATCTCTTTTCAAGAATGGGGTAGGACGACTGTAGGTAATTCAGGGGCATATTATCAAGGGGGTTTATCTCTGCTTTTTTGGCTTTAAAAGCCAAGAAAGCGGAGATAAAATTATCTCCCTATTACCTAGCTGTCGCTAACACCAGTTAGCGACAGCTAGTAGGAGATAGCGACCATCTTGGGCCCTGCTTTGCATGTCAGTGAAATTTATCACTAATGACATGCAAAGTGGGCGTGCCAAGATGTTAGCGACTGGAAACAGTCGCTAATATCGCTATCTCCTAGTACCAACTTTTGGAGATATTCGCGCTAAGCGCGAATATCTCCAAAAGCTAACACCTGCCCCTGAGCAATTCTTAGCCATGTTATCCAATGGTATGTGGATAACATGGCTAAGAGCATTAGCTCGGTAATGCATGAATATCGTGGACTTTTCAGTGATATTCATGCATTTTGGCTGATTTTTGTCGCTTAGGAGATAAACCTTGATAATAGCAAGGTTCCTAAGCGATAAAAATCGCCACAGCTCGGCGATAAAAATATTGCCGCTAAGCCAACATAGCGATAATTATCACTAGTTGTTGGTAATATACCCGTTAAAGCCTACCTTTGACCACTCTTGTCTGTGTATTTACTACCAACATTTTACTGGTAGTAATAGGCAATGCTGAGATGTTGTTTTTTCTGATAAATTACACTGTAAAACTGCATTGCACAAGTGGGCATATTCATCAAAAGTTCAAACAACGCAGGAAAACAATCAAAGTTGTTGTCATGAGTTGTGTGAAAGGGAGCGAGTTGAAAAGCACAAACTTTACTAACATATGCCACTCCTCAGCTCTCTTCCTGTTCTGGTGCAATTGAGGTTGCCTAGTGCCAATGCAGGTACCCTTCCATCATGAAGTAAGGCTGCTTGTGTTATCGGAAGGATTATTTTTGTGCAGAAAGGGATACCCTGCTGCACAAAAACATTACAGAGAGGCATGTTCATCTTTTTATGTCTGATGCAGAATACATCACGGAGAGAAAGAGGAAGTGACCAAGACAAATTAACATATTTCTCCTAATGATGCCTCTCTCTGGTAGGCATCCTAATATCATGCAATTCCATCTTTCCAAACCTTACTAAATGTGGAATTGGGTGAAATCCAGGGGCGAATGCATAGGAAAACCCATGCTCCACCCATGGAATGACTTTCACTAAGAAATGTAACACAATGCAGCACAATCTACTGTGTTGCATTCAATTTTTTTACAAAGCCACACAAAGCCATGTAAATCAGGCCTTGATAGCTTCATAATTTCCAAACAAACCTTTGCAGCGCCGTGCATTGCTTTACGCGAGTAAATCTGGGCCAAGGTTTTTTAAGAAAAACGTGATGCAAACAGAATTTTGGAGGCACATTTATTATTATTTCATGCAACGTGGTGCAAAGAGGGTACTTGTTGTATGAAAGGGAAACAACTGAAATACTCCATATTTTCAAATATATAGACTATTTCTGATGTTTGTTTGTACTGGAACACTACGGACTGCAAAGAGCCAATACAGGCACCCTTTCACAATAGTGCAAGTGTGCCTATGTGAGAAGCAGGACTGTTTTGGTGCAGGAAGGGACATCATCCTGCACAAAAACAACACTTAGGGCCAGATGTAGGTAATCTCGATTTACCTACTCTTAAATACCGAATCATACCGATTTGGTATTTAAGAGTAGGTAAATGGGATATTGGTAATTTCACTTTTGAAATTACCGAATCGGAATGATTTGGTAATTACCAAATCGGTATTTACCGATTCGGTAATTGCCATTGATTCCTATGGGCCTTGAGGCCCATAGGAATCAATGCCAATTACCGAATCGGTAAATACCGATTCGTTAAAATTACCGAATTTGCAAGGGGGACAGGGTGTCACTTTGACACCCTGTTGCACCCCTCAATTGTGCATAGGTGCACATGTTGCTGACATACATGCCCTTAGGGCATGTATGTCTGCAACATGGCACGTTTTTTAAAGCAAAAAAAAATGCTTTTTGAAGGGTTTCCATCATTTACCACCAACTTCTAGTTGGTGGTAAATAACAAATTCTTAAACCCTTGTAGCACTGATTACAGTGCTACCTCCATGTTGAATTACAGAATCGGTAATTTTACCAATTCGTTATTTTACCGAATCGGAAAAATTGCAAATTCGGTAAAATTACCGATTCTGTAATTTAACATGCCCCTACATCTCAATATCCAAATACCGGTCAGAAACTGCCGAAAATCGGTATTTTCGGCCGTTTCCGACCGGTATTTGGATACCTACATCTGGCCCTTAGAGACATATTCCATGCAGCACACAAAGGAAGAGGAAGTAACAAGGAGAAATAAAGATATTTCTACATATTATGCCTCTGTTCGGTATGCGCACAGTTTTGGGGCATACACAGGTTTTTAAGTTTTAGTAGATCTGGTTTTGCATCAAAATATATGTGTGGACCCATGGGAATGCCCATGCTCCAACCATGTAATTCATACCTGATGCAAAGTAATGCAACACATCATAACTTATCCATTGTACTGAATTCACATAATATCTGAAAGGTTTTGCATTCTGTACCATCAAAATACTCACATATTTGAGAGTGATCTATTTTTCCATTGCAGACAGTGGCCAATGTGAAAAATATTGGTAATTGAGGGTGGTCTAAGAATGTTGAATTGCTATTTCAATTTACAGTATGTTAGTTTCTCTGGGCATCTTCTAGAATCTTAAACCACTGAATCTTTCAAATATTCCAAACTTTGTCAAAATGTCTTTGAACATGACTACATTTATTTCAAGTGTTTGTAGAATGCTCAAACCATAAATTGTCCTTTCACAGCACTGAGTAGGTGCAATAAACATTGCCAGACTGATAACTGCTCATAGATTGTGCTGTACTGAGGTGATTACCTTTTTTGATTTGTGATCTGATCTTATTGATTGCTATGCTTTTGAAACAATAACACTTTGAAAAGAGGTGGTTACTTGAGGTGTGTCTGGACCTCTTTCAGAGGGCCACAGGGCAAGCAGATGCTCCTGGGTCCAAGAGTAGGGGTAGAGACCTTTTACTCTTGATGACCCGGGACATGACGTACTATGGGTCCTGAGCAACTGGGCCAACAACTTACCTCTTCTGCACTTAACAGTCAGGGGTAGTGGAGGTCGAATTTAATTTTCCAAGGTTTCTTGAGGGGAGGTGGATGTAAAATGTACTTGGGCACAAGACTCCAAGTACATCCAGCAACCCCAATATATGAGTATCTGGCCAGATACTTGTTTTTATGATGAAAGTATTGTTTTTGTATAAACACAAAGTGTAATACTGAGTATACAAGCACTATATATACACAGTCTTCATAAGATCTGCACTCTAGCACTGTCCAGCCGTGGTCTTGAGTCCCACTCCCCTGTCTACTGGTGCTAGTTATTCTTCCTTTACGTAAGGCAACATTTAAGTTAGGCCCCACTCGTGAGTATGACTCTTATAATTCCCACAATGGCTTTTTAGAAGGCAAAGTGTCCCAGCGCTGTAGCGCTATTAGTCAAAGCAAGTTGCCCCAGAGGTCTGTAGCCCAGTGATCAGTTTTACCTTCTCCACCTGGTATTGTGATAGGGAAGATCACAGGAGCATTGAGCAGTCTGGTGTTGCAGTTGAGTGAAGTAGGGGCCAGCAAATGGCTGTAGTCTTGTTGCTGACGGCAGGACCAGGAATCGTCCACAGCACTCTCCAATGATGCAGTAAGTTCCTTTGATCCTGATGACAGAGTTTTGGGCACTAACCTGACCTCCAATGGTTGAGTCAATGCTCTGGTTGCAGCGGTCACAACCCATGGCTTTTCAGCAGGGGAACAGCCCATGGTCTTCATAGTGGCCCCCTCTGGCATTGTCACCTTTGTTTGCACATGGGAAAATGGCCCAATTGGTGCAGTGAAATGTTGGCTTTATGGAGGCTCTCTCTAGCATACAGGGTTGCTGACTTGGCTAGCGCATAGGCAGATGGCTCAATCAGTGCATCAACATTTGCCTTCATGGTGGCCCACTCTGCCATACATGGTCACTGACTTGGGCAGCAGTCGAGGGATTGGCCTGATCCGTGCAGCAACGCTTATCTGCATGGGCCCTCTCTGGCATAACAGGTTATCGACTTGGGTAGTACGCAAGTGGAAGGCCTGATTGGTTTAGCACCACTTATCTTTATAGTGATCCCCTTAGGCATATGAGGTCTCTGACTTAGGCAGCACCAATTCAGATGGCCCGATCATTGTGGTGGACCCTCAAAGCGTAAATCTCACACTCCACTTCACAGGTCTACTTGACAGGATCCCGCAGTGGCCAACGCTCCGTCCAGGCACTCTTCTCCTCCTCAAAAGCTCCCCTGGTCTCAGCAGGCAGGCAAATGCTGGATCCCCAAGATAAATGGTCATGATTCTCCAAGGTGATGGGTGATGTTCCATCATCGAGCAGGGAGACTAGCAGAACTTGGTCCCTAGTCCTGGTCACAAAAGAAAGCAGTTTTGCTCAGGTTTTTCCACGTCGATGTACAGCCAAAGATGACTTCTTGATGGTGGATGACTTGGGAGACTCAGGATCCTCTTTTTATAATCCATTTCGGGATGCAAATACGGTTAGTGGCTTGCCAACAATTATGATTCCCTATTACAAATATTTGGGATATTCTCAAGAACGTGTGATAATTACTGCAAAATTAGCTTAATGCAACTCCCCACATCGCAGTCTATTGCGGGAATATAACGCTGTGTTAACCTTGTATTCTCAACACAGCGTTACCATGCGATAGACAAGCGATAACGCATCAAATGCCTGAGATAAAGTCAACTCGACGCCGCAAAAGTGCAATACACGAACGCAAAAAAAGTTGCGATTACTCCAATCGCAATACAAAAATCAGCAAAAACCAGTGGCAGGCCAGCAAGATCCACGTGTCATGCGGGAAAAGGCACCATATAGCAGAGTAAAAAAATTATGAGATGACAATGTACGAGCACATCCCCACATCCGTGATGTAGAACAAATGACCATTATCCTGCATCAAATAGGCATCTCCTCACAAACAGTCACAATGTACATTGACATGCAGTCTGCATGTGAACTGCGCCAATGTGGAAACATACATGGAGCACACAGTGAAACCGCATCTTCCCTTCACATTGTGGAGAGACAATCCAACAACTCTTGCACACAGACGTGTCATGTCCATGATCAATCAACTATGTAAGCATGGATTAATGTAGGGGCAGTGACTCCCACTTATGCACATGTTGCCCATATTGTGGGACTTGAGTCACACGGTGCATCCCTGCATCATGGTGGTTCAAATCTGAGCTCAAAAGGAGCCTTGTTGTCAATTTTAGGTCACAAATGACAGCCAAAATGGAATGATTTGGGACACATGTGAAACGCCGAAGAGTGGGATTCCGCAATAACTGTGACACACAGAACTGGCAGGTCGAATAAGTGACACCCTAAACAGTCTCTCTGCACAGAGGTGACACACCCACCATCCATGAACAAATTATAAAATTGTTAGCACTACATGTCGCACTCACACTTGTCTGAGCCTATTCCCTAGTGTGCACAGCGAGGTAGCATCACTTGTACCCCTATGGCACACCATTGTGACACAGTGACATTATGCGCTGAAGGTGGGCAGCCACGTATGTGTGGGCCTAAGCTAAGGTTAGGGCGGACACAGATGTAGAGTTCATGCCTGGCTGAACTCGCCATGCGTTTGAGGCTAGACCTTTGGCTGATGCCGTGGTAATAGCGACACACACAACAGTTGGCATGTATGATCCGGGCCCCAGAGCGGGCTTGCCCTCCCTCATTTACTCATTGGCTGACCCGCACTCTGGGGGCATGCTACATAGCAACATCGTCCAGTATGGGACAGGTGGTGCAGACACTCCAACAGAGACACAAGCATTAGTTACTTCCTTGGCAAGGCCTAAACTTAACCACGCCCAGAGCCACATGTTGAATAACCACACCCCTACACTGTACTTCTATACGCCGGTCCACTTCGCTTACCCTCATAGGGGGTGGTACGATACAGCTACATGTCCCAGGTCTACCCCACTGCCTGTGGCGACAAGGCTGCGCCTACTGTACACAGCACAATATAAAGCGGTATGGACTGGGCCCTCATGCATACATAATGACCACACAGACTCACTGAGATAGTTTGTGGAACTGGCTACAGGCACGTGCCCCTGGTGTTAACCTTCACTCCCATGAAATTCAGGTTGTTCAACTTGAGAGAAGAGACACTAACTCTCTCCCACCCCTAAAAACCTGTACTAGCCCAACTGGATGTACAACTTAGTTTGGCAAGAATAGATTCCCAGGGGAAGGGGGAAAAATGGGACAAAAAATTAAACAAAAAAGAAACACTCCTCTGGTCACAGCTCACTTTGATTAGACGTCACTCCTTTCTAGCTTAAAAGCCTTCAGCAAGTCTTACTTCTGGGAGTTGACAAGTACATCTAAAACATGAGCGAATATGTTATCACACTTCTCCTATAAAAACCATGTCTTGTCTTTTTCTCGATATGTTTATAACATTAGTCAAGAAGATGCCTTTGTATGAAACGTGAATCTGATTCACCATAAGGAGTATTTATGACAAAATGCTGTTATCCTTATCTCTAAATCTGTGGAAATTAAATGACAACAATCGTTGACCTGCACTGTTATTTCAGTACCCTATTTAGTATGACCTTCGCACTAACTTACTAAATAATAACTTCCAAAAACATGCGAATAGTATTCACAATGTTCACTAAGTCTTAATATGCTCTCAATAAAGTTCTTTCTCTCCTCTTGTGTTTTCTTTGTATGCTCAGATTTGTGATCGTGGTGACAGAAGAGTCCAGGATTATGCTCAGAGATTCAAAGGTAAGTCATTAGAGGTTTCATTAGGCACAAATATCTGTTCTTTCAGTTTTGTAGCTCCTTTGCTATTACCAAAGTCTTGATTCTGTAAACAATGTTCGGAAAATCAAAGAATACACACTCGCGAAAACAAATGGAGTTGGCAATTACCTTTTTTCCTTTATGCCCGCTTCTCTCTATGCAAGCTTTTTTAAAGATCTTACTTGATTTCTGATTTCTATTTCTTTTGTTGCAGATCGGACATGTTTCCCCACGGTACCGGAAAGGAAGATCCTCGTATTGGTGTCACCATGGAAACCCTGTCGAAGCTGGATCACCGTCGAAACACTTCTCGCATTGGGAAGGTGCCTTGAAGACTGCAGAGGAACACACAAAACTGGAGCTGCTCTGGAAATCAGGTGAGGAAGAGGATTCAACAAGCACAAGCGAGTTCTGTTGTAATGTGGGGCCTTTTATACTGTTTCTTTGGGTGGGGTTCTCCAGTTAGGGTGTGGTTAGAAACACATGGGAAGCATGCTTCAACTGCCATTAAGGCAATTTGCTGAGTATGCAAATGACCCCCTGAGCTCAAACTGATTATCCAGTTTATTCCTGCATCAGGTTGTACAATAAGTATGCAAATAAGCCCCTGAGCTCAAACTGAATATCTAGTTTATTCCAGCATCAGGTTGTACAAAAATATCCATTTGGCCTATGCTTGTGCAAAAGGAGCCAACTGGTAAACCCCTCATAGTAAAATATAAAACAAGGAACATTATTCATGACAAAGTAAAAACAAAAGACACACAGGGCCAATCCTCATTACACAATCTGGGGCTGGGCTATGTTCTTGGTACAAACCCTAACAGTCGCTCCCCTCAAAGGCCGCCCTACAGGGCGCGGTTTCTGTGGGAATCGCAAGTGAAATTGTTTTATCAATTTGGGAACATGAACAAATTAAGCTGGTTCCCAGGAATTTTCATCAGCAGAGTAACCTTTCCATGCTATCAAATAATGAAGTTTACCTTGTATTCTCTTAGCGTCTAAAACACGACGTACTTCATATTCCAAATGACCATCAATAGGGATCGGTGGAGGAGGAGGTTCTTGTCTAGTTTCTGAATTATAAGGTTTCAACAGGGACACATGAAAGGTGGGATGCATGGAATAATCAGAAGGTTACTCTAATTGTACAGTAACTGGGATTATGATCTTATTTATAGGAAAAGGTCCTTTATAACATGGATGTAATTTTTGTGGACCTACTATGTTTAAGTTCTTAGTGGATAGCCACACTTTATCTCCTACTTGATAACTTGGAGGTGAGTTTCTGTGTTTGTCTGCTTGTCTTTTCATTATTTCTTTGTAATTATTTAAATGTTTTTTAGCGTTTTTTCAATATCTATAATTGATGGAGATGATCTGTGACTGCAGGTGTACAGGATGATATTGGTAAGGCCTTAGGATGATAGCCATTTAAAAAATAGAAGTGTGTATATTGTGTAGCTGAGTGCACACTATTATTATAAAATAATTCAACCAAAGGTAAAGCTTTATCCCATTCGCTAGTAAATTTAGCCATTAAACAATGTAGTATTTGTAATAGTGGTTGTTTTGTTCTCTCTGTTTGACCGTCGGTTTCCGGATGGAAGGCTGTGGATAAAGCGATGTCCATTTGTAAATGTTTACAAAGGTTTGTCCAAAATTTAGAAGTGAATTGACTACCCCTGTCGGACACAATTTTAGTCCACAGGCCATGCAGGTGCACTATGTTTGCCATGAAAATGTTAGTAAATTCTGTTGGAGTCGAAATTGTTTGGAGTGGAATAAAATGTGCCATCTTGGATAAATAATCTAATCTATAGCTACCAAAATGGTCATAAAATGATTGGCTACTGGTAAATTGGTGATGAAATCTACCCTTATGGTATGCCAAGGAATTGGAGGGGTTGGTAATGGTTGCAATAACCCGGCTGGTGCTTTATGTGAAGATTTATTCCTGGCACAAACAGGATGCCACATATTTTTTAACATCTTTTCTTAAAGAAGGCCACCAAAAATGTTTCTTGCAATTATTTAGGGTTTTCGGATTACCAGGGTGACCTGCTAAGGCTGAGTCATGATGCCAAGCTAAGACCTTTTCTTGTAACTCAATGGTTGGAATGAATAATAAGGAATTATGATATTGTAAACCATCTTGAATAGAATTTTTGGGGATTTTTTAACCATTCTTGTACATTTATATTCAGATGTTCCATCTTAACTAGTGTCATGAAGTCTGCTTGTACTATAAGAGGCAATATTTTCTCTGGGGAAATAATGGGAGGACTTATTATATCTTTTTTAGATGCAGTAGGTTAGCCATATCTTGATAGAATGTCTGATTGGATTTGTTTTGACCCTGGTCTATATGTAATCACAAATTCAAATTCACTAAAGAAATGTAACCATCGCATTACAAGTGTGACTGCATCCACACTTATGGAACTCTGCTCTTTGACTTATTGTAATAACTATAATTAATGGTATCTGCTTTAGACCTTGCACCATATACCATTCCTATGTGACTCTTAGAGCTTATCCAGTCATATCCCCTCCCTATGTATATAGAGATAACTCTAATCACTAGTGTATGCAGTAGGCATTTGACCGATTGCAATAATGCTAAGCTTTGGTATTCGCTGAAGTCCTTACACCATATACCACCCCTATGCGTCTCCTAGAGTTTAACCAGTCATATCCCTTCCTATGTGTATGTAGTTGACTCTTATCACTAGTGTTTGCAGTGGACCTTTGTACTCTCTACCACCCCTATGTGACCCTTAGAGTGTTTCCAGTCATATCCCTCCTGTGTAGATAGAAGATAACTCTAATGACTAATAGCCTATGTGATTCTTAGATTGTATCCATGTGTATCCCCTCCCTGTGTTTAGAGTTATAGCTGTAACGACTAGTCGCCTGTGTGACTGTTGGAATATAGCCAGGTATCCCTTCCCCCGTGTGTTTAGAGTTATAGCTGTAACGACTAGTCGCCTGTGTGACTGTTGGAATATAGCCAGGTGTATCCCTTCCCCCGTGTGAAGAGATAACCCTATTCACTAGAACAAAAAGAAACGTGTTCTTGAAATGTGTAACGTAACTGATTCTATGTAAAGTGCCTTGATAACATGTAACAGAACTGGTGCTATGTAAAGCGCTTGGATAACCTAATCGGTTCAAGTTCCTGAAATGTGTAACGTAACTGATTCTATGTAAACTGCTGTGATAACATGTAACGGAACTGGTGCTATGTAAAGCGCTCTGATAACCTAATCGGTTCAAGTTCGCGCTATAGAAAACTCTAAAAATAAATAAATAAATAAATAAATTTGACGCGATGTGAGGGCCTTCACAGAACAAAAAAACTGTAAATTCTTATGATCGCTAAATATCGTTACAGGATATTTGGTTCCCATTAAATGATGGCGCCATTCAGTGAATACTAACTTTATTGCTAACAATTCCCTCTCTGCCACCGTATATTGCTGCTCAGCAGGGAGTATTTTTTTAGAATAGAAGGCTACGGTATGTAACTGGCCATCCTGTTCATCTCTTTGTGAGAGAACTCCCCCCACTGCCATTTTTGAAGCATCCGCTTCCACAAAGAAAGGAAGGTCAGGGTCAGGATGCCTAAACAAAGGTGCCAAAGAGAATTTTTCTTTACGTTGAGCAAAAGCTTGAGCTGCCTTCTCTGTACACGAAAATATTTGTCCCTTTT
This sequence comes from Lissotriton vulgaris, assembly GCF_964263255.1. Taxonomy (NCBI): domain Eukaryota; kingdom Metazoa; phylum Chordata; class Amphibia; order Caudata; family Salamandridae; genus Lissotriton; species Lissotriton vulgaris. Next base: position 1,018,715,108 of record NC_141691.1, on the reverse strand, counting down.
GAAGAAGCTTGGTGATGGGTACAATTCTTTCTCCAAAGTGAGGTATAAAACATCTATAGAAATGAGCAAAACCTAAAACCTTCTATTCTTCTTTTACTGATGTGGGTTGTGGCCAATCTCCAATAGCACTCACTCTTTTAGGATCCATCATGATCACTGCTGGTGACAGACATTATCCTAGGAACTCAACAATGTCAGTGTTGAAGACACATTTTTCTAATTTTGCGAACAAATGATTTTCTTGCAATTTGGCTAGTACTGCTTTCACTTGATGAATATGTTCTTCTCTATTTTTAGAATAAATGAGTATATCATTGTTAGACCTGGCATCATTGGCGTGAGTCTCCTTTCCATTTTTGACGGATTGCCTCCTCTGTTTTGATATGTTTTTGCTGGATTTATGCTTTGAGCACTGTGCCACTGCTAATCAGTGCCACAGTGCAAGTGCTCCCTATGTTAAATTAATGTACTAATTGGTTATTCCATGATTGGGTTATTTGATTTATCTGTCAGACCCTAGTACAGTGCACCATGTGTGCCCAGGGCTTGTAAGTAAAATGCTGCTAGTGGGCTTGCAGCACTGGTTGTGCAACCCACAGAAGCAGCTTGTAAAGTGTATCTCAGGCCTGCCATTGCAAGGCCTAGGTGCCGTCTAGCACTGCCATGTCGACTTGGCCAAGTGCACCCCATTGCCAGTCCCTAAAACTTCCCTTTGCTTCATATTAGACACCCCTATGGTCAACCCAAGGGCAGGGTGCATTGTAAGTATAAGGGAGGACATGCTCTGATGTGTGTAGCATGTTCTAATAGGGAATTACAGCCATTTTCGTTTTTCACTATTAAAGGCTACCTGTTCTCATATGCTAGAATGGGCAGTTAGTTTATTACATTCTTATAATCCTAACTGACTCAGGGAACATGGTAGAAATGCGAATTTAGTATGCCTGAACTCAGAATAATAAAGTAAATCTTTTAGTGAAGTTTATTTTAGTATTCTGTGTTTGCAAATACAACTTTTAGAAAGCAGGTATTTGCTTGCCTAACCATTTGAGCCTGCCTCTGCTGGGTTGTGTATTCCTTGTCTGGGTTTGTGTGTGACAGGGCTGGGGAATTCCAGGAGACAGGCCGGGGCAGCCCAGTGGTGAATAGAGAGATATGCATCTAGATGGGAGGGAGGAGTTATACCTGGGACCTGTATAGGGCTGGGCCTTCCCTCCATAATTCTGACTCCACCCCCTGTGGCTTGTCTGATGTCCCTGCCCTGCACTGTGAAAGGAGAGGAGGAATCATGTCAACAGAGTGCTCCAGAGCTGTATCTTCCCTCCCCTGTGCTGGCTCCACCTCCTGTGGGGCGACTGATGTCTCTGCCCTGCACAGTGAAAGGAAGAAGAGAGTCATGTAAACAAAGTGCTCAGGAAGTCATCGCATCGCCGCATCAAGGGCACTATCTTCTCGCATTGCATCAAGGCGTCATCCTGACTTAGAAGTAAGGGTCCCTATTTGGACAAAGGTGATAACCAATGCCAACTAGAGTCCCCCAGATCTAGCAATCATCAATGTATACAATAACACAGATATCGAGGAATTCATTCAAAACTTCATTTATAAAGTATTGAAAGGCCGCAGGGGCATTACATAAGCCAAAGGGCATGACAGTGTATTTAAATAAGCCAAACTTGGTTTGGAAGGCTGTTTTCCATTCGTCATGCTCTTTGACTCAGACAAGATGGTATGCCCCTAACTTAGTGTAGATGGTGGAATGACGTAATTGGTCAAGAAGAATTGGAATTAGAGGCAAAGGATATTTATTTTATATAGTGGCCTTATTTAATCTACGATAGTCAATACACACATGTATGCCACTACCATCTCACTTAGGTATGAAAAACAGTGGAGAAGAAACAAGAGATGTTGAGTGTAAAATGAAGCCTGATGCTAATAACTCATCTAAATAAGTTCTTAAGTACTTAGGGCCTCATTTATGAGAAATGACGTATCGCTGCGTGAAAGCACCGATGCGTCACTTCTCAGTGCGCACTCCTTGCGTCATGATTGATGCGTCATATTTATAATATGACGCATCATGTCGCAAGGAGGCGCAAAAGTGACGCATTGCTGGAGTGTGTCACAAAAGTGACTCAACTCCAGCAATGTGTACTTTCACATGGGCAAGTCCCATGTTGTTAGTGCCTGTGTCAGTCTTATGCCTGCCATGAAGCAGGCATAAGATTTTGACACATTAGCGTACAAGAAATGGCGCCGTGAAATCTTATAGATTTCACTGCGTCACTTCCATGACCCTTTCTTGCGTCAAAACGCCCCCTTGCATATATTATACCTGGCGTAGGTATAATGTGGCGCAGGGGTTTACAAAGTGACGCATATTCCTAGATGAGTCACTTTGTAAATATGGCGCTACAAGGTGCATTTTTTAGGCCACTGGTGCGTCACAAAAAGTGATGCACCGGCGGCGTAAAAGTGACGCACAGCCTCATAAATGAGGCCCTTAGTTTCTTCTCCAGACAAAGCATATACTCTACTGCTAAGGAGTGGAGCTCCAGGTATCAAGTCAATCCAGCAATTGTACGACCTATGTCGGGTTAGGGTACTTGCCTTTACGGGATCGAACACATCTTTAAACTGTTGATATTCAGGAGGAATTATAGGAGGTGATGTCATGGTATTGGCACAATGTAAAACTGTCATAGAATCATTATTTGCTTCTTGATAACAATATAATTTGCAGTGAGAGGAATCTAACGTTACTGTCCTTAAAGTCCAATTTATTTTAGGGTTATGTGCTGTTAACCAAGGTACACCTAAAATAAGACCGAACGTGGGTGTATCTATCAAGTCAGAACTTAAAACCTCAGTATGACCATTCTGACACACCATTGTATTGGGACAGGTTTGTCTTGTTATCAACCCAGAAGATAAAGCAGACCCATCAACAGCAATCAGTGAGATCGACCTATACTGACTAGGCTGTGACCAATACCCCTTTTCAAAATATTGGGACGATGATACTCTTTGCCCAGGTACTACGTAGGGGGCATGCATTAGATTGTTAAAAACATTCAAAAGGGGTGGGCCCAGAAGTCCGGGTTCTTTTTGATTAAATCTATTGGTAGCCCATCGTGGACCGGGGACTTATTTCCAATGCTCTGAAGGATGGTTTCTTCTAATTCGAAGAGTGTTATCTGGATACCAGTGAATGGGCCAAATTCATACTGCTCCGTCACCGATGAAGGGGTAGAATAAATATTGGAAAAATGGTTTTCCCAAGATTTACTGGATATGGTGTAGCTGATAGGGGTTAGTAACCGTTTGGATCGGAGATCCCTTACAGCAGACCAAAACATTTTACCCTTTTTATTAGTAGCTGCCTGAGATAGTGTTTCCCAACGATCGTTTAGAAATACTCCCTTTCTGTTGTTATCCGCTGTGTTATAATTTTGCCTCCCCAATTTCACATCTGAGGCACACCTAGGTTTGGCTGAAAGGGCCCTACTTAGGCTACTATTCACCAGTGAACATTTATCATCAAACCATCTAGTGCCCTGCTTCCTCAGAGAAGCGGGCTTTTCAGTAAGGTTTTGATGACCGTGCAGAGTTTATAAAAATCATTAACTACCTCTAGGTGCGGGTTTTAAATGACAGACATGAGTTAATGAGGGGAAGATTATCCTTCACTAGTAATTTAAACAATTCATCGCTATCAACGCCCCTCCATATTAATCTTAAATTGTCAAATGATGGCTTTAGATCTTTAGCCCCACATTCAACTGAAAACACGGGTCGAGGTGCCAGTTTCAGTCCTAATTTGATAGGGTTATGATGCCCATAGATCGTGGTTATAACCTCTGTGGCCTTTAAATAGTCCACAAGCACAGAAGAGATAAAAACAAAATCTATTGTAGAGGATTGGCCTCTACCTCTGAATGTCGGTGTTGATAGTTAATGGCGTGTGCTGGACCCATCTGGTCCATAACGTTAACCAAATCATGTGAGCTTAATAACACAGCCAACTCAGCGCCCCTACGAGAGGAAGAACCTGGGTTAAGTGTCTCTACACCATCATATGTATCATTAAGTTTTGCGTTAAAATCTCCCCCTAAAATAATCTCGATAGTGTCCCCCGAGTGTTGCTGACAATCTAAATTAGAAATAAAATCAAAAAGCACAATAAAATTCCTATAAGGAACAGATTGGAAATTATTATTACAAAAATTTACCAAATAAAAAGAAACTCTTCTTTTATAAAATACAACTTGATAATTAGAACTATTAGTTGGTAGGACCTTAAAGCTCCCTCCAGCTGCTACGTTAAGCCCAATGAAAAGCCCCCCCAATGGGCCACCCAGTTTATGATGGGATGCCGCTGAACTAATGCAATGGAACCCCTCAATATGCAAGCCATGAGTGGCCCAAATCTCCTGGAACATAACTAGATCCTGTTCCTTGACTAGGCGCAATCAATCCTGGTCACCAAGTTTAGACTTCAGCCCTGCTACATTCCAACTTAGGATATTCAAGTCTGCTCCAGTACTGCTTTTGATTGAGGGTGGCTTATCATTAGTATTGTAAGATAACGCCATAGCAGCAGGAGAAACCGTCTTAGTTTGAGGTGGCTTAGCATTATCATTATGGGTTGATACTATAGTAGCGGAAGTGTCCGCCAAATAGGGCAGATGATGCTGTTGGCCTGCCATTAATGTTGGTTGTCAGTCCTGTGCGTCTAAGCTGGAGAGTGCATTAAACCTGTTGGTTAACAAAGAGAGGACATGAGTGTCCCTAACAGGTTTAAAAGGTGGTTTACAAAAATAGCCCAAGGGAAGCACACTAATACAGGTATTTTGTGTGGAGTGATACTAAAAAATATTTATTAAGCAGTGAACCATATGAGGTCTGCGAAAATTCAGAACAATACAGTCGTCGTTTATATTCTTTGCATAATGGCCAACCCACGCTACTCTTCTGGCCATAAGAATGTCATTCATATTGGAAGAGTGAAAACCCTTATATTTACAAAGCCAGTCTACAGACTTATTGCGCAGGTCTACCCAAGGCTCCCTTTCATCCTCCACTAAATTAGGGACCCCAGCCAACACCAGCACATAGGGACAGAAGGCAGGAGGTAAACTTAGTACAGCAATATTTGGCCTCATGCGAGCCTTCCTAAGGCTACTAGGAGTATCCTTTCTTACGCTCAGATCACTAGTCTGTGGCTAAATAAAATTACTGCCTCCTAGAGTAGAATTTAAATTAACTACATTGGATTGAGGAGTGTCCTGTATTTCCCTCTGATTGCTGGTAAACTGTGGTGCTGGAAATACATTTAAATTACTACAATTTGTAACATCTTTGTTCAGGACAAGACCAGATTGTGGCTCGTGCCCAAGTGTGCCACCTGGGAGAGTTGAGGAGATTCCGCCCCCACCATCGGTATGAACAAAGTTCCCCTCCCCCCTCAGGTTGACCAAAGCAGAGACCAAATGCTCCAGTTTCCCCCAAAGTACGTCAAAGTTCAATTTAATTAAATCCTTGAGGTTTGCCAGTACATTTCCAATAGATTCCACAGCAAAGTCAGTTTCAACAGCGGCTCCCATGGTATCTGTATTAAGATAATTGCAGGCAGAGTTGGAGAAAACATCAGTCTGTGTGCCCACTGAATCGGTAGAAATAGCCACCTGGTTTGATGCATTATTAACAAGTTGGCAGCCTTTAGTATATTTGGTCTTAGTCTTAGGCGCCCCTAATAATTTTGGAGGTTTGTGGTTTCACTTTGGGATTCCTTTGTGGGCATGCAGCCCGAACTCTGGTGTTCAGATTAGGCGCATCCGGGGCAGCCTTACTAGAAGCTCGAAGATTTGGTAAGGATGGACTTGTGGGAGCGGGGCATGCTTCCATTGGTGGGACATTTTTGGAGTGGCGCAAGTTACGCTATCTGTAATCAAACAACCTAGTGATAGACGAGATTGTAAGGATACAGGGTTGAGGGACAGGCGACACTCTGTGAGTTCAATTTCATGGGTTAACAGAGACTCAACCCTCACAAGAAAAGCGTCCAGAATCCCAGCAGCTCCCCTGCGTTTGCTCATTTTCCAACAAACCTAAGCAGTCCATTGTAGAGCCACGAGGTAGAACACTCTCAAATAAGGTATACAAATTATATTAGCAATACTTGGAACTTACAGTGTGGATGCTTTTCTCAGTAGCAAATGTCAGAGGGGTGGCCCTGCCTCTTCCATCACCTGATGGGCACAGACGGGGCCGCCCTTGGTCTGGGCTTCGTCTGGGTTGCGTCCTGTGCGCATCCCGTGTCGCGGTGGGAGTGGCTGCAGTATGAGCGCGTTGGCTCGGCCTCCCCCTCAATTGTGGCAGCTGCGGGGAACGGCAGGAACAGTGGTGCACTCTGGGGGTTGCAGTCCCCTTAGGGTAATTACCAGCATAGATGGTGCAGCAACAGTAACGGCGTTGCCTCTGGGACCCTTGCCCCACCAGGGTTTCTTAGCAGACGGTAGTGCGGCGAGCAGCAAAAGACAAAACAGCAACAGGCAGCAGGCAAAGGAACTCCCCTTGAATTGCTTTATATCTAACTATCTCCTGACGTAACTCCATGTTTTCCTGTTTTAATTTGTTTATTTCTAACTGCATTTATTCCAACAATTGGGTTACTGAAATACCCATCTCTGAATCTTTATTAAGAGCCTGAGTCATGGCTTGGCCATCTATTCTGTCAACCTGCAAATCCATATCTCTCAAGGAGAACTTAAATTGTTGTGAAGGCTTGTGCTTCTGCTAACCTTTATTCACCTGAAATCCAGGTTGTTCAACTTGAGAGATGAGACGCTACTTCTCTTCCACCCCTAAAAACATATACTAGCCCAACTGGATGTACAACTCAGTTTGGCAAGAACAGATTCCCAGGGGAAGGGAGAAAAATTTGGACAAAATAATGAACAAAAAAGAAACATTCCTCTGGCTACGGCTCACGTTTATTAGGCGTCACTCCTTTCTAGCTTAAAAGCCTTCCGCAAGGCTTACTTCTGGGAGTTGACAAGTACATGTAAAACATAAGCGAATATGTTATCACACTTCTCTTATTAAAAAATGTCTTGTTTTTTTCTATATATGTTTATAACATTAGTCAAGAAGATACCTTTGTATAAAAGGTGATTCTGTTTCACCATAAGAAGTTTTTATGACAAAATGCTATTATCCTTATCTTTAAATCTGTGGAAATAAAATGACAACAATCACTGACCTGCACTGTTATTCCAGTACACTATATAGTATGACCTTCGCACTAACTTACTATAATAACTTCCAAAAACATACAAATAGTATTCACAATGTTCACTGAGTCTTAATATGCTCTCAATAAAGTTCTTTCTCTCCTCTTGTGTTTTCTTTGTATGCTCAGATTTGGTAAGTCATCGGAAATTTCATTACGCACAATTATCTGTTCCTTCAGTTTTGTAACTCCTTCGTTATTACCAAAGTCTTGATTCTGTAAACAATGTTCGGAAAATCAAAGAATACACACTCGCAAAAACAAATGGAGTTGGTAAATACCTTTTTTCCTTTATGCGCACTTCTCTCTATGCGAGCTTTTACAAAGATCTTACTTGATTTCTGATTTCTATTTCTTTTGTTGCAGATCGGACAGGTTTCCCCTCGGGACTGGAAAGGATCCCCGCATTGGTGTCACCATGGAAACCCTGCAGAAGCTGGATCACCGCCAAAACACTTCTTGCGCTGGGAAGGTGCCTTGAAGACTGCAGAGGAACACACAGAACTAGAGCTGCTCTGGAAATCAGGTGAGGAAGAGGATTCAATGAGCACAAGCGAGTTCTCTTGTAATGTGGGGCCTTTTATACTGTTTCTTTGGGTGGGGTTCTCCAGTTAGGGTGTGGTTAGAAACATATGGGAAGCATGCTTCAACTGCCATTAAGGCAATGTGCTGAGTATGCAAATGACCCCCTGAGCTCAAACTGAATATCCAGTTTATTCCTGCATCATGTTGTACAATGAGCATGCAAATGAGCCCCTGAGCTCAACTGAATATCCAGTTTATTCCTACATCAGGTTGTACACAAATGTCACTTTGGCCTATGATTGTGGAAAAGGAGCCAACTTGAAAACCTCTCATAGTAAAATATAAAACAAGGAACTTTATTCATGACAAAGTAAAAACAAAATTCATACAGGGCCAATCCTCATTACACAGTATGGGGCTGGGCTATGTTCTTGGTATAAACCCTAACACCTGGCACCTTTTATTGCCAGGGTCACATGTCCAGTGACGCCTGTGGTGGCTGGGTGTTGGGTAGTGTAAGCCACACTTCAGTGGTTGGTTGGTGCTGGCAACAACTACAACAGTGATCAGACAATCAGAGGTTCAAAGTTCAAACAACAAGGGTCCATGACTTGAGCTGCACAGAGTTAGTGGCCCTGGATGCACTGCCGCCCGCACAGGCACACCGCCACAGGACGGTGACTTGCGATGCACTGATGTAGGGCTTTGAGAGCTGAGCAGGTCCTCATTGATGTCCAATGAGAATGTCGTGGAGTGTTATGGGGACAGTGGAAGGTGTCCTTCCAGGGCATGATTCAGAGGGCAGAAGCAAGCAGAAACAGTCATATGTGGGCGTTGAATGCTACAGACACCTTTTTACCACCATGTCAGTATCAGCTACATGATGATGTGGACAATCCCCAGGCCATAGACTAAGACGCAACCAAAGTTCAACCAGAGAGTATCCATGACTTCCATGGCACAGAGTCAGTGGCACCAGAGCTAGAGGGGATGTACTCTGGAGGTGATGCACTCTGCGATGATGCCTGCCATGAGGTGATCAAGACTTAGGGGCCCATTAGGATGTCGGGCGGATCGCCACCACCATGAGGGCGGTGGCTATCCGCCTGACATCCTTTGCCGCCCGCCACCCATTTCCCCCCGCCATATCGCGGCGGAGGAAAAGACCGTCCACCGCTTTTCTGCCCCGGTCGCCTTGCGGCCGGGGCAGAAAATGTTTAATATGGTAGCGGTGTCTCTTAGACACCGCCAGCCATATTATAATGGGCTTTGGGGAATGCCTTCCGTGGCGGCAATGCCACCACAGAAAGGCATGCAGAGACTCCCTGCGGGGGCCCATTGTGGGCCCCCTGGGACTCAGGGGGTGGGGGGTGCACATAGGGGGTACCTATGGTACCCCCCTGCATTTCAAAGTGCAACATGGCAGGCACCGCACAGTGCCTGTCATGTTGTGCTTTGAAATGCACAACGTGCATTTTTACCATTGCGGCGGGCAGCGCTTTCAACACCGCCCGCCACAATGGTAAAAATACAGGATGCACCCGCCAGTGTGGCTTGTGCATCCTAATGGCTAAGGTGGGACCGCCGCTCCGATGGCGGGCGGTCACATTTTGCACGGGGATGGTGGGCAGGCAAAGTCCGCCCGCCATCCTAATGGACCCCTAAGTTACGATTGTGTGACCTACTTGACCGCAGTGTTGGCTGGAGGCAGCGGTCAGCGCGGGTCAACCGTTGTTCAGCCAGCTCCGCCTGGATCTCTAACACACGACATTGAAATGGCTTGTTGAGATGATTTGTGGTTGACTGAGGTAGAGACACCTGAGCTGAGTGGGTGGGCAAACCTGCGTTGATGCCGTGTCCTGCCTGGTATGGACTGTATTGGATTGGTGTGAGGCCTGCTGGACCACACCGTAGGCCGAAGGCTGAAGTCTGCAAGGGCCCACAGACACTTGTGGTTGGAATGCTTTGCACAGAGTTGGTGGCACCACATCAAAGGGACTATAGTGATATAAACGCTGCCATAAAATATGTTCTCTGCCATAGTGTAAGCTAGACTCAGTTCCAAATGTGTGACCTACTTGTCCGCTGTGTATGCAGGTGGAGTACGTCAATGGAAAAGGAGTACTGCGGGCCCTGCTTGCGGAGGCTGCGATGGTCTGAGGAGGCTGCCAAGGTCGCGGGCCTCGGGCTTGGAGCTTGCACCAGCATGTGGTGGGCAATCTTTGACACATGCCGGTGTCGGCAGGTGAGCAGTGAGGCCTGGGTATGCAGGGGCGGGCAAGACAGGTTTGAGGCACAGCGGCCCGGGTTGCAGCAGGCGCACAGAAACGCAGGCAACACCGTTCATGGCGACGGACTCGTAGCGGGGTGAGAGCGCCGCCCTGGCAGAGACGTTGGGCATTCCAGAAGAGAACCACACCCAGAGCTACATGCTTTTTGGTCACACCCCTAAACTGGCCTGGCGTACGCCGGGCCAGCCTACTCCGCTTATCCTTACAGGGGGGACGTAACAAGCTACATTTCCGCGATCTTTCCCACTGGCTGGAGAGTCTTGGTTGCGTCCACTACACTTCATGCCACAGTGTGTATGTCAACATGGATATGTGTGTGGTCTGCATATTGCAGTCTGGCCATCACATCCCCGCCACACTTGGCATTGTGTACATTCTCATTCGTGGGTCACTTGCCTTCTTCACACATGCCTGGTTCCCACCTCTGCCCACAATCTGCTATTGTGTGGCTGAGGTGCCATGCTGTTGATGGCTTATGTACATGGCTGGCCCAGGTTCCCGCAGTAAGTTGTGCTGTTGTGTCTGGTGGGTCGGCATGTTGTTTTGCATGTTGTATGTGAGTTTGTAATGTGTGCATTTCCAGAGTTGTGAGTTGCATGATTGTGGAGTTGAGGTGTGTGGTGTGTTCATTTGGTACTTACCAACGAGCAGTGCATTTCTGTAGGTGCCATCCTGGAAGCGCTGGTTAATGATGGACTGTCGGAAGATGTAGGAATCATGCACACTGCCTGGGTAGTTGGCGACAACATTGATGAAGAGTCCCCGGTGGTCCACTATTGCCTGCACATTGATGGAATGCGTGTGCTTTTTTTTGTTGCGGTAATTGTGTGCAGTGTCAGCAGGGGGCACAAGTAGGACATGTGTGCAGTTGATTGTCCCCAACACTTGCAGGTAGCCAGCTATGGTGTAGAAGCCTAGCTTGGTCTCCAGCTGTTCCTGCACAGTGTTGGGGAAGTATAGGTACTGGGGTACCAAGCTGATGATGGCATCCAGGACAGGTGTGAGGAACTTGGATAGGGCAAACAGGTGCAGCACAGCCAGCAGCTTTGTCTGAGGTGGGATGTTGGTTTTCCACTGTGTTGGTACCGTCAGCATGTGGGCAATGATGTCCAGGATGCCGAGGATGGTTGTTCTTTTGAGCCTGTAGTGGGCAATGACATTCTCTGGTGTTAAGTCTGTGAGACTGGTTCGTTTTCTGAAGGTCCGCTATCTTTGTCTGCGCTGCCTCTGTGGTGGTCCAAGGGGGGCGGACGGGTCCGGGAGATGGCGGTCCTGGGTGTGGTGGCAGTGGGTGTTGTGGCCCTGTTGGGGTTCCAAGCTGTATGATCAGTAGCTCCATGGAATCTGTTGATCTTCAGGAGTGGCTCTGGGCTGGGCTTCCTCTTCTGGTGCAGGTTGGCGTTCTACTTTACACCGTCCGGGCAGGTGTTAAATTCCTGCTGCTAATGCCCCTCATCGCCGGTTTTGGGTTCTCATAGCCGACTTGGCTGGTCATTTCAAATGTTGCAGAGTGGTGTTGTTGTGGCTTTCTGCATGGGAATGCCTACTCTGCATCTCATTAGCGATAGTTGCGGGGGTCATATGTGGCGATGTTTTTTGTTACTGCTATCGCAGGTAAACTGGTGATATGGGTTGTTAGCACCAGTTTGTGAATGGGGCGATAAATTTATTGTAACTTTGGCTGCGATAAAGTGCTGATAACTCGGCGATGACTCCTTGAGAATATGCCCCATAGTACTGTACTCTTGATCATGACCCTAGCCATTTTCCACTATAAAGCTCTCTGGTCACCGCTCCCTTTCTAACAAGTACCCTGTCTGTGCGACAGGCCCATGTAATCGTGCACACAAATGGTTTGCGGTTACTATGACCAAAAATCAGTACCAAGATTCCAGATATTGTTGCAGCTGTGGCACTCAAGGCACAGGTGCACGCCCATCACCATGCAGGGCACAAACAAGGTGTCATAGATTTTGGGCTCAAAGGGAACTTTTTAGCGGCCTAGCGACATAGAATGTCTTCATGTATTCATATTCTAGCTGATTTCTATTAGTGTATTCTTCTGACACCTGTAAACTAAATTTCCCGTGTTTCGATTTTTGAGTTGATGTCCTCTTTACATATATTTGTCATGTTAAATGACTGCAGTTGTTGTTGCTTTTCATCTCCATGTCCTCAGGTTTGAAGCCACGTTGTAATGAGACATAAGATGCATCCATAGGAACAACAAAAAAAAAGAAGGAATTCTTAGAAAATAATGTAAAGATCAAAAACAGCTATTTTCTACTGATTGTTTTGTATCGGTTCTTTGTGGAACATTGTGATTTCACCATTGTAACATTTTTTGATATGAAAAAGACAAAGGTTAGGAAAACGAAAAAAAGCCTTATCTTCGGTTTCCTTAATAGGTATCAATGTTTTAACTGGCGGAATAGTTGCGATTTGAAATCAGGAATGTTATTGTCAGAGCTACAAATTGAATAAAATATCACGAAATACCAAGGGATAAAGCACTCCCTCCACCCCCACGATCCCACATCCCGGCCCGCTCTATTGAGTAAAGGATAATCCTTGCTAACTCCCCATCTCATAGTAAGAAGTAGGACGATGGCTTTACACGAGATAAACAAGAATACATCTCTAAATTAGCCACACGGTGGTAAACATAATCAACACCAACAACATATCAATAAAACACAGGGCGTCATATGCTCCAGTGAGGTAGACATCAGGTGAAGGGCTGACCTTAGATGCGACAGAACTCAAACAGGATCAGCGCGTGCTGGCGCAGACGCACTGCCGCTCTCCTGAGGGCCGCCGCGTGTTGATAAGGCGCTTTTGGACGAGCCATCACATTTCGCCTGGCTACTGGGACTTGTTAAGCTCCTGAAATTTGTGAAGTGAAGTAAAGTGCAAGACTCACACAACCGACTTTCTGGCATTTTTCGAAATTGCAGGGCAGGAAGGGTCACACCTTCCTGCATCGACCCGCGCGCCTGCTTGGGTTGCATTCTTCCAGCAGGCTGCCGAGTGGGGAGCAGGTGCCCACGCCGGAGCTGTCCTTAGCTCAGGCACAGAGGCCATCCTAAATTTGGCTCTTCTATTGATCTGCTTTCAGTATACCATGGAGGGAACCTCGTGCTATTCCAATTGCAACACTTATTTCGACATAAGTGCCCTTTGCAGTCACGCCGTATCACACCGCAGTGTACATCTGTTGAGAAAACTCTTTGGCCTTTTAGAGAAAAAACCTTTCAATGAGAAGTGCAGTGCACTGAAGCGGGTATGTTTATTTTACATTAAGCTATGTCACTTAGCAATCGATGCCCTAACCTGTTGTTAGTGGACACTAAATTCGACATTTCTATGATGAATTTCCCGATGTGACAGTTTTCTTAGCATTCAATACCTCGCAGAAAATAATGTTTGTTTGGTGTCATGTGTTTCAGACAGTTCTGCATACATTTTCAGTGATTAAATATTTTCTTTAGCGGCCAGCATGTGGCCGTCAGCTCCAAATGTTGCTCCCACTGTTTCTTGCAGTATACGGTTTAACGACTTTAGCTAGAAAGCATGCCAGGGCCCTGTTGCAGGTAAGGGAAAGGGTCCATTGGCCTGCTGTTGGTGAGGTGAAATAAATCGTCAGGGTTCAATGGACTCCACGGGCCTCATGTATGAGGCCGTGCGTCACTTTTACGCTGCCGGTGCGTCACTTTTTTTGACGCACCAGCAGCGTAAAAAATGTGCCTTGTTCCACTATATTTACAAAGTGACACATCTAGGTAGATGCGTCACTTTGTAAACCCCTGTGCTACATTATACCTACGCCAGGTATAATGTATGCAGGGGAGGGTGTTCTGACGCAAGAAAGGGTCATAGAAGTGATGCAGTGAAATCTATAACATTTCACTGCGCCACTTCTAGGACACAAATGCGTCAATTTCTTACGCCTGCCTCACAGCAGGCGTAAGACTGATGCAGGCTCTTTCACATGGGGCTGGCCCCATGTGAAAGGACACATTGCTGGAGTTGTGTCACTTTTGTGACACACTCCAGCACTTTTGTGCCACACAGATACGTCAGAAATACTGACGTATCTGTAACTCCTTGTGCCATGATGCATCATACTGTAAATATGAAGCATCATTGGTGTCGCAAGGATGGCGCAGTGAAAAGTGACGCACCGCTGTTTTCACGCAGCGATGCGTCACTTTTAATGAATGAGGCCCCTTACGACTGCGGGCCTTGGTGCCACTGCACGTGCTGCACCAATGGTAGCTATGCACCTGTTGAACGGTGGACCAGTGTTTCATTAATATTTAAAAGTGGAACAGCACACAGCTTTTCTTAGAATCCTACCGCTTCTGATGCTGAATACGGAAGGGCCACATGCTACGGCTGCCACGTCTTGATTTCACCCCATGCCTCTTTCTTCCACCCTCACACATAGGGGCATATTCACTAAGATTTCACACAATGTAGTTCAACAAAGGAAGTTTGCTGAGCTCTACTGCATGAAAAGGAGGCAACAGAACTGCACCATATTTACAATGGTGGATACTCAGTTTTGTTTTTTTCGAGTGTTGGCACACTTATGGTTGCCTAGTGCCAATGCAGGCACCCTTGCGCCATGATGCAAGGGTGTCTACCTTCCTGCAGAAAAACTATTCTGAGAGTTTTTTTCCTGTTTGTTGTTGTTCAGAAGAATGCAACACACATGGAAAGAGGAAGTAACAAGGAAAATAAAGTGTATGGTTGCCTAGCGCCAATGCAGGCACATTTTTGCCATGATGCAAGGGAATAACTGTTGTGATCAGAATAGTTTTGGGCAGGAAGTGATACCTTCCTGCAGAAAAAATTAATCTGAGAGGCTTTTTTCCTGTTTGTAGTTGTTCAGAAAAATGCAGCAAACATTGAAAGAGGAAGTAACAAGGAAAAAAATATATTTCCCCTTGTTAAGCCAGCCTCGGGTAGGCACACCATTTTGGTGCAAATTCATGTGTGCTGACTTAAGAAAATATAGGTTTGCTTCAAAATATTTGGGTGGATGCATTGGCATGCCCATGCTCCATCGAATTTCTGCTTCCCTGATGCAAGGTGGTGCAAGGCAGTGCTATGTGCTATGTTTTATTACTTTTTTCTTAAAAAGTCATGGAAAACCATGCAAATCGGTCTTTGCTTGGCTTTATGAATCCCAAACAGATTCTGCATTGGTCTGTGCAAAATAGATGACACAACCTGATGCAAAATCTTAGTAAATCTGGGCATTAAAGTCTCTTTATATGACTCTTGCTGTTTATTTTTCAAGCCTGCTTTCTTCATTTGTGGCTGTTTTGCTATGTTTTTCTTTCTCGATTTTTTGCCTTTCTCTCTGCTGCTCTGTGTCAATGTTTGAGGATGAAAAATAAATCCTCATGGATGCATTTTTGCTTGGTTGTTGAAATTCCCACACTGCCAGTGTCTCTTAGTATATGACTTTAATCCAATCTGAATATCTCTGTGCCAGGCGGAGGAATTAAAAAATGAAACAGAAAAATAACATTAATCACCTTTGTCTACCCTTATTTAAACCTGTAACAAAAATGGATTTTAATGCAATAGAATTGGTACCTTCATCATAACACGGGTCCAGAATTAACTCAGTTCAACTAATCACATGCCAAACCTCTGCCACCAATGCTACTACAAACCTATTCGACCTGACACCACTTAACCAACCTCACACACTTTATAGTTTTTGACTGCTGCTGAAACTTATTTTCACTGACCAACAGGTGACAACATTTGGCAGGAATTGAGTACTGCAAAAACAAAGTAGAATAAAGTTGTGTGTCATAACATGTGAACTAAAAATAATACATACTCTGCCATACATTCCACCCCTACAAAGAATCAGATAGGACACGCTCAGCATAAAACATATCAAAGATCATGCTGGGGCTTAGGAAGCATTGGAGAAGCATTTCACATTTCATAAGTTTTAACATATGCATCTAGCAAACTAATATGCCACAGAAGATTCTGTGGAGTGCAAAAAAACGATGGATTTAGGCCCCGATCTCTGTATAGGGGTGAATGTATGACATTGTTCTGCATTCTGTCCATCAACTGTTGTTTTTGCATTTGTCACCCCGAGTGGGATGGGTATGGTCAGACGTGAGTCCCGTGCTCTCCACACCACTGGAGTCAAGCTATCCTGGCTGATGACGGCTGATAGCCAGAAACCGGTCCTAGGATACTTGATTCCGGGCCGGGAAAGAAATGGCTTGGCAGTTTGGTCTGGACTGTTCCCATGAGGCACAGGGTCAAGGCTAATTTGCATATGGCCATGTCTCAACTGGGGTGGTGTGGAGTGCAAAAAAACGATGGATTTAGGCCCCGATCTCTGTACTGGGGTGAATGTATGACATTGTTCTGCCTTCTGTCCAACAACTGTTGTTTTTGCAGAAGATTCAACAACATCACACACATGACAGTGCATATCATTATTTTCAATGTTGCCAGCTACCTACTTAGCTATATATAAAAACAAGTATTGCAAGGCATCTGTAGTGGGACAAGAAGGAACTGGTCCAGCTAGGAGTGTAATGTCTCAGTAATTCCTGATGTGTTCCACCTCCTCCAGTTACGTATTCTGAGAATATAGAAACAAAGAAAATCAAACCCCATGCTGATAAAGAGAGTCAGCCAAAACGGATCCTTCTACGTGAGTATCACAATCTTACATTACATACATAGGCAAATAAAGCTATTTATACAACTTGTGGGACTCTTGACAGCCTCATCACTGTTATGTTGTTTGACAAATCATTGGACAATCTCTAGACCCAATGCCCTCAAATAGGCAGAGGATGGGTTTTTCAAAGAAGATCTATACTTAGCTTGAGGAATGGTATTATTGCACACACCAACACAGACAGCACTAGTGCATGTAGCTACAAATTAACACACATCATTCAGGTGAAAGCTCCTAGAAACATCAGCCCAGATATATAAAATCTTTGAGTGAATTTGCATGTGATGCAAAGCAATTCAGTGAGATATGTTCAATAGCATCAATCAACTTACAAAGGCATTTTATTTCCGCCAGTGTATGTTAATTTGGCATACAATAGCATTTCATGGCATAGAGCACATCCCCTGATAATATTTACAAAATTGTTTTATTGGGAATGATTTGTGAGCCAAAGTTGATCAACACTATTTTTCACGTCACCTTAAGTCATGTGTGCTTGTGTAAAGCTTTAGTAAGTCTTGTCCTAAAAACACATTTTACTTCCTCCTTCCTCAACACTTACAGCATAATCAAAGAGGGCTACCATGGAACACGTCAAATCATAAATGGCACTACAAACAAATCCTTTAAATTGTTCAGAGTGAAAATATTAAATTTCATCAATGGGAATGCAAATGTCACATGGAGCTATAGAGAGCATTCAAGTGATTAAGAATTATTTTATATGCAACATACACTTTCCGGAAAGGGCGGTGAACAAGCGGGGCAAGCAGCATAAGGATGTGTGAATTTGATAAAATGTGAAAACTCTCCCATCATAAAAGGTAGGTTAGTGCGCCTGAGTATTGATATGAGAGATTAGCTCTTTTAAGTGTAAAATAGGCAGACATTCACAAACCAAATCAATACTGCCTAGAAGTGGGACGGCATTGACTTAACTTGTCATTTTTCATACTTATTTGTGCAAACCAATTGATTATTATGAGTACTACAGCATAAAACAAAAAACAAAACCTGGACAAAACAAACCAGACCAATACATTACCTTATCAGAGAATAATACAACAGTTTATTGGTTGGCATTCTCACCAGGCATTATTGTCTTTGGACAAGTTTCTAAACTTTGTCACCTATGCACACTTCTAAAGCTTAGCTTTGCACCCACACTCACATAGAAAGAGTCAAAAAGATAATGTCCCCTAGGGAAACAGTGCTACAGGAGGACCCAGTGATAGCGGATTCCCTCAAGAAATTCTATCACACCCTTTACTCTAAACAATCAACAAGTCCAGATAGGGTTATATGCATTGCAGAGATTTACCTCAAAGACACCATGCCTTGTTTCTGGCAGAAAACTGTTTAGGAGCCAATAACAAAACTGGAGGCAAAATCAGCCATTAAAAAGCTAAAATTTGGCAAAGCCCCAGGCCCTGGTGGATACACTAATAGAAAATGATGTGTCTGAAACTCGCACCATACCTTGCATGTCTATTTAGCACAATTAGGGATATAGGTCTCCTAGCAGAAGATATAGCTACATTTATCCAAATCCCGGAAAAGAACCCACACAATGCTCCTTGTACATGCACATCTCACTGCTGAACTTGAATGACAAACATATCACTGGAGTCCTAGCAGCTAGCCTTAAGATCCCTTCTCCCTGATATAATTGTCCCAGATCAAGCACAATGTGTCCTGAATAGGGAGTATAGGAATAAAAGGAATAAAGTACTAAACCTTCTGGAAAACGCCAATGCGAAACATAAAATATCCGACTTTTTTCCATAGATGTCAAAAAGCCGTTTGATAGAGTGGATTGGACTTACATGAGAGCTGACTTACATAAATCAGGCACAGGATGGCAATTCAATTATCAGGTGCCTGAAGTGAGAATCAGAGTAATTTGGAGAAAAGGGAACCAGACCGGGATGCTTACTCCCACCTCTTATCTTTTCCTTAATGTTAGAACCTCTTGCTAACGGGATCAGAAGCATTGACAACATAAAGGGAACCGTTAATGGCAAAGACACATTTTAAACTCAAGATTTTCAGTGCCAATTTCCTGCTTTAACTAACAGGTCCCCTGGTCGCAGTGCAGCAAATCCTGGAGGAAATTACAGAACTCCTGACATTCTCTAAGTTTAAAATTAGGTTAACTAAATCAGAGGTGTTTCTCTTACACCCAACCACATGATAAATACATTAGCTGTAGAAACATGTCTCTAACCTTTTGTTATCAGACAAGATATCTGGGGATTCTAATTGGTTGTACCAACTTGCAAGTGGTGGTCTTGCACTATGCTGCACTGATTATAGATCTTAAAAGAGACCTCCAGAAATGGTTCAACAGGCAGTTCTCCTGGCTGGGGAAAAAAGCTGTGATAAAGATCAGTTTCTTACCCTATTACTTTATTTATTCCAAACAATTGCATTGCCTACACCACCCCAGTACGTAAAACAGATAAATCCTTAATCTGGCAAAACATACCACTGTGGATAGCTAGTAAAGCACTCTATAAGCCGGTAGCATGAGTAGGACCTCATGAGTTCCTCATATTATCTAATTTTTCCAGGCCACTGAGCTCCACTTCCTCATAGAGTGATAGAAGAAGGAAACATTGAAACTAGTGCTAAATAACATCTGATAACAAGCACATTTCTCTTGCAATTTCTGTTGCAGAAATTGGACACAACAAAGCTTGGAACTATCAGCCTGATTCATGAAGCAAAATTGCGCCCGCAATAGCTGCGAAAAAGCTATCGCGGGCGCAATTTCAAAAATCGGAATTCACCATCAAAAATGCGATATCGCAAACATAGATTTGTGAAATCGCTAAAACATTCGCAGAATCACGGCAGGATACCAATAGCGAATTGGAAATAGCGAGAATGCACGGAATCTGCGAAAATAATAGCGAATTCGCACATTACTCGCAATCGGTATTCATGAAAAATCGCTATTAGCGAAAAATCCAAAAATCGCATTTTGCGAGGCGCAATTTAAGGAGAACTCAAAGCAGGTGGTAACCATCAAACCCATTGGTAAAACATTTTTGAAAAAACCGTTGGCCAATCAGTAACTGGTGCAGGCTTGACCAAACACACTTAAGGGGAAGCAGCAACAGCAGAAGGAGTCTCACAATGCCAGGAATGTACATGGTGGTCAGGCGGCGAAGGCTACAGCGAGCAGCAAGGAGGAGACGCAGAATCCAGGAGAGGATATTCCGACAGCGGGTCACCCTGCTGGGCCAGACCAGAGAGCAAATATACGCAAAGTACCGGCTGAATGGGGCTATGATTATCAAGCTCATACAGAACCTTGACCCCCTGATGCAGCACCCAACAAGGCGGACCAATGCCGTCCCAACACATGTCCAGGTATTGTGTAGCCTGCACCTCCTGGCCTCTGGGAGCTTCCAGGGGATAGTTGCGGTAGCTGGGGGGATATCCCAGCCCACCATGTCCCGCTGCCTACGTAGTTTCCTTGACGCAATGCTGACCCAGCTACACCAGCACATCAAATTTCCCACCAGCCAACAGGAATTGGATGAGACCAAGCTACAATTCTACAATGTTGCCCGTTTCCCACACGTGATAGGATGCATTGACTGTACCCACGTCCACATTTGCCCACCTGCTGCAATGGAGTACATGTACCGCAATCGCAAGTCCTACCACTCCCTCAACATCCAGATGGTCTGCAATGCAAAGACATACATCACCGACATAGTGGCACAGTACCCGGGGAGTGCACATGACTCATTCATATTCCGCCACAGCGGCCTTCACACACGACTGGCCAGGGGAGACTTCGGGGAAGGACACCTACTTGGTAAGTACACTTTGCCCACAATGTCACATTGCCAATGACTAGCTGCGCTGCACAGGCACTCACCCTCTGCTCCTCTCACCCAGGTGACAGTGGCTGCACCCTGCGTGAATACCTCCTCACCCCATACCTCAACTCTGCTACACCACAGCAACGGTGTTACAACGTATCACACATACGCACAAGGAATTGCATAGAGAGAACAAATAGGCTACTGAAGAGCAGATTCCGCTTACTTCACAAGACAGGTGGGGCCATGTACTACAGTCCTGAAGTGTGCTGCCGCATTGTGGCTGTGTGTGCTATCCTACACAACATTGCTACCAAGCGCAGGATACCTGTCGACATCTCTGGCAGTGAATCGGAAGGGGACGACCGGCCACCTGCACATGCGCGCCATGCACGGGGCGAGAACCCAGCTGAAGGCCACAGACGCCGCAACCACATCACAATGAACAGTTTCTAGTGCACCCTCTACCCTCACCCCACAAATCACAAATGCATGCAAAAAGTAATAATGACACAACGCCAATGTGTGCTGCAAAATAAATTATTATTGTTTCATTCACAATATTGCTACCACTATAAATGTTGTCATTGGTAACAGTATTTCGGCATACTGCTGTGTGAAAGGACAGGGCAGGCTTATACTCAGCCTGTTCCAGAAATAGTCATATGTAGTCAATTGCGCCTCCTGCGCGTACCACCCAAGCGCCTCTGAGGCTCACCCTCTTTCAAGGCACGTGTACCTGCCGTGGGCCTGGTGCTGCGCCTGAGTGACCCTACTTGTGTGGCAGAGTGGCTGCTCATGCTCGATGTCCCCTCACTGACATCATCACCCCCAACAGTGGCAGGTAGGGCAGGAGGGTGTAGTGCTGTCACGGCAGTGGTCAGGTGCTCAAGGACCCTGGCCACATCCTCGCAGCACTGGATGAGCTGCTGCTGCTGTGCAAGGGACCGCCACGATAACTGTGATGTTGCACTGCCTACAACATAATTTGACCTGGTGTCGGCCGTCAGCCGGGTCAAAAGCTGACGGTGGCGCCGGCGTGCTGCATTGCGCTGAGATGTTATAGCTGCAGTGTTGGCCTCCATGGCTGCAGTCATGCGGGCCATTCCCTCCCCCACACCTGCCATGGCCACCGTCATGCGGTCCATGCGGTCCCCCACTCCGGCCACGTTGCGCCCAATGTTGTACAGCTGTAGCTGTATGGCACCTTGCCGGCGTGCCTGAAGCTGATGAATACGCATGATGCGTCTTTCAACGCTCATTCGTGCCAGCCGCTGTCCATTCCCCCTCCTGCTGATTGCTGCATTGGACTGCTGGCGAGACCTGCCACGCCTGCTCTGCTGGCCTGACACAGTGGCTGGCCGCTGTGTTGCAGCTATCTCGGGCCCTGATGTAGTAGCACCAGCTGCTGGTGGTGTCACAGCAGGGGTTGCTGGTGCGGCAGGGGCTGGAGGCACATTGGTAGTGGGCCTGGCTGCGGCTGTAGTTGTTGTGGCTGAGGCTGGGGGCACGCTAGTTGTGGGCCTGGCTGCGGCTGTAGTTGTTGCGGCTGAGGCTGGGGGCACGCTAGTTGTGGGCCTGGCTGCGGCAGTGGTTGGTGCGCCAGACGCAGGAGGCACACTGCTGGTGGACCTGGCTGCTGGTGTTAGTGCTGCGGCAGGGGCTGGTGCCTGTGTTTGTGGCGGCACCTCCTCCTCATCCTGGGCCTCCTCATCTATTAGCAGCCTCTCGCTGTCGCTGCTGTCTGCGCCACCTGTGAGGGTAAGTGGACGTTCATTAGTTGCATGTATCTGTCACACGTGCAGTTGCTACTTGCATGCTGGGTGACATTCCCTGACTGGCTATGGCTTTGCGTACTTTGGAACCTGTCTGGCTGCATTGTGGTACTACTACATTGTGGCCACACTACATGTCCCACAATGCTTCAGGGCATTACCTGATGTGCAACAATGGCATGACTATGGAACATTATGGGAGCCTATATGGTCATGGACATTCATAGGGGACAGGGTCGCAGTCGCATGCCACTTACCTTGGATGTCTTGGGTGGGGCGGGATGAGTCCAGACGCGTTACTCCAATGCACGCCTCCCTCTCAAGCGTGTCTTCCACTTGGTCCTCCAAGGCTGTGTTTGGAGGGACTGTAGGTCCTCCCCCTCCAGTGCCCGATGCCTCTCCAAGGCGCTCTGCCACCTTCTCTTTGGCACGACCTCGGAGGTCGTACCATCTTTTTTTTAGTTCGTCCAGTGACCTATCAGCCACACCCACGGAGTTCACTGTGGACGCTATTCCCTGCCAGATCCTCCTTTTTTCCTGCTCCGGCACCCTCCTAGAGTCCTTGCCAAACAGTTTGGAGTGGTTGGCCACCACCCCTTCTATCAAATGCTCCAGCTCCTGTTCAGAAAATTTTGACTTCCTCTTCCGCCCTGTGGTGTTGCTGGGCCCAGGAACAACTTCCTCAGACATGGCAGCACTGTTGTTGCAGAGTAGGAATCCAAAAAGATTAGCAGGAGCTCTCCCTGTTGCTGACTCAAGGTCTGCCTCACTGTGGTGAATGGGGGTGGGAACTGGCTGCTTCCTGGTTGTGATGTCATCACTGTGCTCGAAATGCGACTTCCCGTTTTCCCGATCTCGCGATTTTGCGATCTCGCAATTAGCGATATCGCTATTTGCGATATCGCAATCCCGACATGGATGTAGCCGGAAATAGCAATTTTTCTGCAATTATCGATAATCGCTAACGGATTTTGCGGCCGCGTGCGAATCGTATTTTATTGTCGCAAAACATCATGATTTCCGATCTGCGATTTCTCAATAGCGAATCGCAATTTTTCGCTATTTGAGAATCGCAGATGCCGGTTTTCATGAATCAGGCTGTATATTCCTTACCAGTGACGGGAATTACTCTGCTGATATGGAATAGAGTGTCCAGGAGGCCGGGATTCACCTACTTCCCATTGTGCTTCACCCCAATTTCATATAAGGCTAAATTTACACCTGTTCTTATTCCTTCACTGTTTAAGGTATGACTTGAGCAAATAATGCCTTATCGATGTTTCACTCTTTGTTAACCAACAGAAAATCCCATTTGAGGCCTCAAACGAAAGTTCAACCTACCAGAATTTGAGAGATTTGCTTACACTCATTTCTGCCTCCGGGCATTTCACCTGACATTGAAGGAAGGAGTGTTAAGACACTTATGGGGCTGTAAACATGGGCCTCATGATAGAGCTCTAATTTCTCCCCTTTAGAAATCCCTTATCGACTCCATTAATGGGCCCAAAACACTGGAGCAAAAACATTATGAATAATATTTTGGGCATGACTGCCCCCAAAATTGTGGGGAAAGCTCCTCGATGGAACTCAAACATCTGTCTCAGATGTTTTCCAAAATGAAACACTACTGACATACTTGTATCGTACTCCTGAAAATAGTGCCGAATGGAGCTCCTCAGCAAGTAATATATGTTGGAGGGTGTACGGTTTTAACCCCTTGGACGCTCATGACGAGCTCAGCTCGTCATGATGTACACCTCCATACACTCATGACGAGCTGAGCTCGTCATGAACAATGGGAATCCAGAAAAGTCAGCATCCAGGAGAATTAGCTGTAGCATTCAAGGTGTTAATAAGTACTTTTATACATTTACTATAGCATTGGCCCAAATTGGGGAGGTATGGTGTGAGATAATAAGTGACTTGAACAGGGCATTTGACATCGAGGTCCCTAGGGATCCTGGATACTCTGCTAGAGCATCCTTATAATGCTCAAAGATCCCTGAAATCAGCTAGCCACAGCTATAGTGGCCATAATACAATGCCTTCTAAAACTCTGCAGTTCCCATGCTTCCCTTATGGATAATCCAAATATGGGACACCTTGTCCATAAATGGAATAGATTTAGCAACAGAAAACAGGTTAAAAGCCTACAATCAGACTGTAACCCTTCATGCAAATCCTGGCTAATGATTTATAAGAAATTTCATTCTCACAAACCTTAAAGCAGTAAGGCTCTTCACACCCTTTAATAGAGAACTCTATTCCTGACATTAACCATTGCAATATGATGACACAAGCTGTGGGGGAAATAAAATGTTGAAGTCTGTTGCATTGTTCTTCTCTTACAACTAGAGAGCCTTGCCGACTGGATGGCTGTAGGAAAAGGTATTTGTATTTAAAGCAAAATAAAATACGGGTAAAATAATTCACCAGGACCCTTTACCATCTCCCAAGGCAAATTCATATATCTCAGTATTGTCAACCAAATGACTGGATGTCTGCAAAGGTATTCAGACAAAATATTGTAGAAAAATATTGTAAGACACAACAATTGTGTCAAAAATATCATAACATCAAGAATAAATGGGCAGACTACAGAAGGTAAAAATATCATGCTTTTACATTTTCAAAACCTTTTTTAAATTAAAGTTGTATCTAATATAGTTTTGAAATAGACTTTAGTTTTCAATTTTTTGTATTGATTTTAACCACACATCTCCCACAGTTGGTACACAACAATTATGTAGATTAAGAATATTTACAACAATATTCAAGAAAGAAAAAGTGAGATGCTCGTAGCCTGATATTGGAAAGCACAATATACAGAGAGACCTGAACATTCAGTTCCCACGACCCAATGGCTCCAAAAACCATGCTAATCAATCCCATACAACTGTGTGTCTCCCTTCATGGGCCATGGCCTAGCTGGGCAAGGTTCTAGCAAGATCCCCTTGTTACTGGTGCAATCCTGCAATATCTTATGATGTTTCTGGGGGCAGCCTCTTGTCAGATATTTGGGGTGCTCCAAACCCATATAGTGATCCATCCCTGTTGCCCATTTACCAACGGGGGCCTCCGTACTCTTCCAAGCCTATGCAAATTATTGTTTAGTGATCATCAGGCCGATCCAGAGCAGCACACTTTCAAACCTGTTCCCTTCCTATCGAGGAGGATTAATTTCGGGTATCTAGGGATTTTCCAGCCCAGTACTGTTTCCAGGGTGCCTAGCACTCATTTAAAAAAAAGCCAAAGAGCGGGACAGTACCAGAATGTGTGGGTCAAATTGCCATTGGGGTTAGCACAGCACAAGCACCTTCCTATGATGATCTGCCCTACACTGTATAGAAGTGCTCTAGTGTAATATGTATGATGTAGTAGTCAAAGCTGATTAAGTGTCACTCTGAGGCTATCACCGCCTACCTGGGGGTGACCACGGCCTTAATCCAGTTGTCATCCTCCAATTGCCCCAGGTCATGGCCCACAGTGCCCTCACCCCCACTATTGGATCAGGTTGATTAGGAAGTAGAGTCTGATAAATGGAGGATAATTTGTGTTCCTTAATATTAGCCAGTACGATCTTAGCTTCCAAGGCGGAGGATTCAGGTATGGCTGCGACAGATATAAGTAAGGCCCTAGTGCACGTTGGAGCTGAAGGTACCATAAAAATTGGGTGTGGTACAGTTGATATTCAGCATGAAGTTCTTGAAAGGACTTCAAGAACCCTTTGTGAAACACATCGCCCAGCAAGTTAATACCTATGTTGTCCCAGGGTGAAAAAAATCCAGAGGGCCACAACCTGTGAGAGCTATGTCCCTGTCCACAGTGGAGTCTCAAGGGAAAACTACCTGCCCATTTCATGGATTTCACTCAATTTACCCAGGCCTTCAGCACAAAATTTTTGGCAGATGGGAAAGTGGGTGAGATATTTCCCCCGCACAGCAAGGGAGGGAGACTGCTACTATCCACCCCTCTGTTGCATAGCCCAGCTCCTCAAATGCCTCAAACGACCAATCATTCACAAGTAGCAGGTAGGTGGCCATAGAGGAGAATGTCATGTGTATGTATTCTCCCGTCAAAGGTATGCCAGCAACTTTTATTGAGGGAAATCTGGGCTACTCCCCGTTTCATAGCAAGTCATGAATCAGAGAGGTCTGGTGCATCAAAAATGGGTAGTTCTAGAGCTTATAAAGAAGTCTGGGAAGGGAAAACAGATTGCTAAACGACCCAATAGAGACAGCGTGAGGGAGTACCAAAGCTTGACATCTTTGGAGGTTAGAGTCGTATGCCCTATGCCCATTATCAGTAACAAAGACTTACAAACATTTTAAACCCAGTGGGAGCACCCACAGCTCAGGTGCTCATGGCATGGTCAGAGGGCAATTGGCAATGAGGTATTTGAAGGACTTGGCCCTATTCATGAGGAGTCTGGAGTAAGATAGAACGACCTGAAGGATCTGGAGAGCTCGAGGTCCCTTCTATTGTGGATTATCCAAAAACTACAGGACGTCATTAGCATAGATGGAGATCGTATTACTCATGCCTGGAGACCATTGGAACCCATGGAACAAGGCATCCACATGCACCTATGCCACCAAGGGATCTATGGCCATGACGAAAGGCAGAGGGGAAAAGGGACATCACTGTTGGGTGCCCCATTCAATAGGGAACCAATTTGACACTGCTCCTCCAACCCGTATCCTTGTCAGGTTGTTAGTGCAGAGGAGGCGCACAAACACAATGAATTTGGGACCAAACCTGAATCAGTTCAGAAGGGGACTAGGTAATCCCAGTCAAAAGAATGAAACATCTTTCTAAAGTCCACGAGAAACAAGACCTGGTGCCCGATAGTTGACCACTCAGCTCTATGGCATTGTGTAAACTCAGCTCTATGGCGTTGTAAAATAGGCGAAAATTTTGTAGTGTGGCCCGACGAGGCATAAATCCTAATTGGCATGGGTGCACCAGGTCCCGAAGGAGGTCACCTGGCTTCTCCGAGATCTCAGAAGTAAGGGGAGGAGGGTTGTAGACGCATCAGAAACACCCATAAAGTGCCCATAACTTCCACATACTGGCCGGGGCTGTCACGGCGCACCCTATACACTGCCATGCGGATGTGTTGATGGATCAGTATGGCAGTGCCTCATGAGCCCCCAGTGAAACCCAAATTAAATACCTGGGAGTAGCCCTTGAGGACCAGAAAGGGGCAGTTACCCAAGAGATGCGTTTCTTGTAGTATGAGGTTGAAATTTTCCTCATGCCTGATTTGATCTAATATACCACTGAAATTCCAAGAGAGGAGTGTCAGCTTGTCTGGGGAGACATGCCGCTGAGTCTCAGTCAGGTGTACTGACATGTCATGCATTGGACAGTGTGTTTTTTTTTTTTTGTTGTCCTCATATCTGCCCTTGGTGACCATATAGTAACGAACAGTTAGAGGAGATGACTGGGACACTGACCCAGATTAACTGGGGGGGATATTAATGGTTCCTACCGGAGTATCCCGCAGTGCCAAGCATCCACACCTCAATCATCGTCAGATGGTACCAACTGGACTAGCATACTGCTCAATACAACCCAAATCGTAACCGCCGTCGCCCTTGTTGGGTATGTATAACAAAAGAGGATCGAGTAAAACGACCCAGCAAACAGCAGAATCATAGGACATGGGGAAAAAAAAAAAAAAAAACCATGGTCTTTTGGTCTATGATTACCAGTTCAAAAGTAGCCAAAATCTTCTCTTATGTTGGTTACCTACTCTAGCCATGTCTAGTTTGGACATCTGTAACATGGCTGCACGCCAATCAGTAAAGAGAGGAGGAGTCTTATCTTTCCACCGTCTGCATATTTCTCTTCTAGCCAACAAACAGCTATAGAAGACCAACTTTTTACATATGCCATCAAGCTCTGGTATAATACCAAAGAAAACTAACATGGGACTAGGGCTGACTTGCGAACCTATTGCTAACGAGAGGGAAGCACAAATTTCATTCCAAAATAATGATATAAAGGGACACTCAAAAAAACATATGAACATCTGATGCTGCTACCAAGCCACATCTAGGGCATGCCACCTGATCATTATTGGGGAACTTTGATAGACGCAATGGAGAGTAATACACTCTGTGCAGTGTAAACAAGTGATTACGGCGGAGCCAAGAAAGTTTCACAATCTCTCCCAGAATCTTAAATGATTTTAGCCACAGACCCTCCACATCGGTGTTGGTGATATATGTTTCCCAGAGCGAGAGGGGTAGCAGGAAATCACCTTCAGTCTCATCCAGAATAAGATTGTACCAAAATGTGATCTCTTTTTTGAAAGGTGGTTTATCCATCAGATGGGTTACTATATTACTATCGATGCCTATTTTGAACCTACCCCTGCCTTGACTATAAGCCTGTGACCAACTCTGAATTTGGAGGTATTTAAATCGTGAGAAACGAGTTCCTATTATTGAGCTCAGGGTCTCCCATGAGAGTAAAATTCCTTCAGCAAACAGTTCCCCCCCTGATGTGAGTCCGGCCTCTCTGACTGGGAGAGCTAAGCTATCCAAAAGCCAAGACGGCGCTCCTGGAGAGTCCCATAGCGTGGCCCTACTAAGATAGTAATCCAATTTGAGTGTTCATCTTAGATTAGCCCATGTTCTCGCAAGGTCCCTCAAAACCTTTAGTTTAACCTTCTTGAAATACTTAGGGTCGCCAAATTTTAACAAAAAGTTCGTCGGCCCGATTTATTCCCCCTTAAGAAGTGCTGAAAATAATTTCCCGCACCCAGCATTGTTAGGGGCCTTTAAGAGCATCCTGATATGAGAAAGTTGAAAGGACCATCCATAGAACTGCAAATCTGGTGCTGCAAGGCCCCCTTTTTCTCGACGGTGTCTTATCTTCTTCCAAGATAATCTAGGCGTATGACTATTCCATATGAATCTATTTATTTTGGTTTGGAGTTTGGCAATCAAAGATGGGTCAAAAAAAAGAGGGATAGTATTAAACAAAAACATAATCTTGGGTAAAATAGTCATTTTAAACAAGTTAGACCTGCCTATCAGGGAAATAGGGAGAGCAGACCATAATCTCATCGATCTTCGAGCCTCCTTAGCCACAAGAGCAAAATTTAAGAGGACAATCTTATTGATGTCAGTGTAGATGTTTAACCCGAGATGCCTGAGGGTAGAACTAGGCTGTACCCCTACAACCGGTGCGGGATGATTCCAAACCATAATGTCGGTTTTGGATGCATTCACTTCATATGCGGATATTGCACCAAATTCTTCTGCAATAGATATAACGGTAGGAAATGACGAGCACAACTCGGATGAAAAAATAAGAACATCATCCGCTTACAATGCAACCTTCTTCTCCCATCCTTCGAAAATAAAAGGTTTTATATTAATGTTATCACGAATTAATTGAGCAAAAGGTTCAATATATAAATCGAACAAAAGTGGTGAGAGAGGACACCCTTGACGGGTTCCTCGAGTGATGTTAAATGGCTCAGTAAGTTCACCGTTAACCAATAATGAGGCAGAAGGGTTTTTGTATAATAGTTTGACAGCTCGCCTAAAATTATCACCTAGATTAATCTTTTTCAGCACTTCCTCTAAATATATCCAGTTTACCCTATCAAAACCTTTTGTAGCATCAAGAGTAAAAACTGCCAAGGGAAGAGATGCTAATGTGGCCATGTCTATTGCACCGATAAGATCGTAAGTCAATTCGTAAAGTTGCCTTCCCTTTACGAATCCCTTCTGGTCCACATGCAGAATGTTATTTGCAACTCCACCCAATCTATTTGCAAGCACAGATGCAAAGATTTTATAATCTGTGCTGAGAATTGAGATTGGCCTGTATGACCCACAACTAGTTGCAGGTTTACCCGGTTTTAAAATCAAAGTTATGGAGGCCCTATCCCAAGATGCGGGTGGTAAGGCACCATCTAATAGGATACTGTTAAACAGGTCTGTTAAGTAAGAAAGAGTTGTTGGACAAATTACTTTATATATTTCAGAGGGTAGCCCATCGGGTCCTGCAGCCTTGCCTTTTTTACTTTTAGAAATGGCAGAGCTTACTTCCTCCTGTGTAATAGGGCGATCTAAGGCATTCCTTTGTTCTAAATTTTAGGTCGGAAGAGCGATCCCAGATAACCAGTCCCTTGCTTGGCTCGGTTGTACCCTCTTATCCTCTTGATATATTTCAGTGAAGAAGCTTCTAAAAACTCGACTGATTTCCTCATCTGTAGAGTATAATACTCCATCCTTGCAGATGGAATTAACATTGTTTGGGACCCTATCTGTCTTAGACTTCCAGGCCAGGAGCTTCCCGGCACCTTCCCCATATTCGAAATGGGCCAACTTGCTAGCCTCCCATCTCTCTAAGACCCGAGCACTCAGAACTGAGGAGAGATATCCTTTTAAGACTGTTAATCTGTCTTGCAGCTCCACTAAAGGGGAACCTGATGATACCGGGTTTGAGTCAACCTCTTCTTGAAGTCCTGCTATCTCTAATTCAAGAGAGGCTACTGAATCCCTGTAGGTCTTGTTTTTATATGCCGATATATTAGTTAAATAACCCCTTAATGTAGCTTTAAAAGCGTCCCAGGTAATCCCAGGTAGGGCAGACCCCTGATTAATCTCCCAGAAGGACTTAACTTCCTGATTTAATGCTTCTATGATATTGGGAGAAACGAGAATTGATCTGTCAAAAGACCAATTTCTTAGAGAGGGCCTAGAAGCTAGCTCAAGCTCAAGAAGGATGGCTGTGCGGTCAGAGAGATGAAAAGGTAAATGAGAGATTGATTTTACCTGTTTAGCCAAAATATGGCTAATCAAAATGAAGTCTATCCGAGACTGGTGATGAAATTTATAGTTCTTATATGTGACCCCCCTTTGAGACCCATGAAGTGTCCTCCAGATGTCAATATATTCAATGATTTCATATTATTTAACAGAAACGTCCTAGTTTTAGATAGACTTTTAGCCCTGTTGGAGGATGACTTATCCAATACTGGATCCAAAACTATGTTGTAATCGCCTGCTAGGATAACAGGCTCTGGGAATAGATATAGTTGCGAAAAAAGTGTGGTCAAAACAGATGGATCGTCCTGGTTTGGGCCATAGTACCTACTATCGGAAATGGTGAACCCAGGATAATAACTGAAGCTATTGCCCATCGACCGTAGGGGTCTACCTGTTTAGAGATAAGCCTTGCCCTGATAGATTTTTTAAAAAGAATGGCCACCCCCCTGATATGCGAGGTTTGTGATGTAATAACCCCAACATCTATCCATTTGTTCTTACACAACAAGTTTTGCATTTCGTTTTCTGCCAAATGTGTCTCCTGGAGCACTAGTACTTGCGCAGCAGAATCTCGTGAATATTGCATGATGTTGTTTCTTCTTGGCGTAGTCCGAAGACCATTAGTGTTCCAGGATAAAATGCGTAAGTTATGCATTATACTCGAAGAAAATTACCAGAACCGAGGGCCAATTCTGCCAAGCAATGGTAGATGAGCTATGTAGATTCATGTCTTTCCCCTCCAAGAAATGCTTTAAAGGACGTTTAAGAGGACAATTTTTACTTCCCCCCCCTAGTCCCCCTCCCCCCCCAAACCCCCCGCCCACGGGAAACCCCCACTCTATCTATCTGGACTCCAAGAGAGATAGCACACCGCTATGGACCCCTGCCACCACCAACCAAAAACCAAAATTTGGAGGAAAGACCTAAGTGAATTAGAGTGAGAATATGAGCCCTAAGTGAATGTAAATCTTATTACCCACTTTATCAGAAATGTGTTAACCGATACTAAAGTGTTCCACCTGTTTTTTTTCTTTTTTCTTCTTCCCTTTTTTCTTTCTTCTCCACCTGCCCAACATCATTTCACTGTATACTATGTATCTCATAGTTGTTCTATTTAGAATATTTAATGTCTTTATGTCAATATAGATTAAGCATGGGCGAATTTTGCGGATCTCGCGTTCGCGAATTTTGCGGATTTGCGGATTCGCAATCCGCAAAATCCGCGAATTCCCGCGAATTTGCGGATTTTTTTTTTTTTGTGTTCGCCCGTGTTTCTGCCAGTTCGCGAGGGTTTTTACAATTTCGCAATTTGCGAACTTACCTGTCGGGTCGCAAGTTTTGCGAACTTGTTGTTTCTACATGTCCAGCCTGTTTGGGACACTCTTCTTCATCACTGCCACTCTCTGTCACCACTGCCACTCTCTGACTACTCATGCCACCCTCTGGCCCACCCATGCCACCCTCTGTTTCATCACCACACCCTCTGGTTGTCCAGTGTACATTATTTTCGGCAAAGCAAAGCACACCTTCCCTGCCTCAAGTGACCTGAATTAATTTGGGGCTGATTAATGTGTCACAGAATATTTTTTTAGCTGTCACCTGCTTCCTTAGTGCGCCCTGATTAGTGATCTTTTGCACTTGCTAAGTGCTTTCATTGTTGCAAAATTAGTTACAACACCTGCCCTGCCCCAACTGACAATAATGAATTAGGGGCTAATTAATGTGTCACTGAAAGAATTTAAAGTTCCAGCCTGGCACCTGCTTGTCTGCTCCTTTAGCTGTAAATCAGGACCTTTGTGGCATACAGTTAAGGTCAGAGCAGGGTCACACAATAGTTGCAAGCAGGCAACCGAATTCTGGAGGGCCCCCTCAGGAAGCACTACAAAGAATCGTTACAAATCATGAGGTTGACCTTTTGCACCTGCTCATTGCTTTTGCTTTTGCTGAAATCGTTTTTCGGTTTTTTTCGCGCTATTCGCGGGGCGCGGCGTCGTGCGAAACCGACCGCGGAAGCCGCCAATTCGTGCGAATGAGCATTTTATTTTTTTGCGGCTTGTTGTTTCGCGAGTTTTTTTGCAGTATTCGCGAGCCGCTTGCAGCGCAACACACGAATTTACCCTAAGGTCGAGTACGGGCGCGGCCATTTTGTTTGCGTGACGTATTTCCGTTTCCGCCCGCTATGTATAATCTCGCGCAGTAAGCGCATTGCGAGTAGAGGTTCGCACGAGATCGCGCGGGAAATCTAGAGGTTCGCACGAGATCGCGAGGAAAATCTCGCGCGAACTTACTTTCGCGCTCGTGAACGGGCGCCGGCCATCTTGTTTTTCATTCATTTCCTGTGTCTGGGCATGGTGTTTAATCCTCTTGGTATCTTTGCCATCCTTTGCTTGTTTTCAGTTTTTTTTTTACGATTTTGCTTCTTATCTATCCCTCTCTTTTCCTAGCTGTATATTTTTGTCTTTTCTGCTATTTTTCTTTACTTTTAAACTACTTTTTTAAACTCTTTTCTTTTCTTCTTCCCTATCCTATTCTTTCTTAATTTTCTACTTCTTCCTACCTTACCTGCCCAGACCATGGTCAAGCCAGGCGCCGTGAAGCTGCCCAGGCACTTGAGGGCCGCAGCGGCGGCGGGGAGTAGTGCTGGACCCAGTGGCAGGACAGCATGCGGGAGATTGAGGGGGGAGCAGGTGACGCGACGGGAGATATTCAGCCCGGAGGAAGTGGGCGCGCTGGTCTACTTCGTCCAGCGCCGCCTGCCCAGGACCATCGCGGGAGGCGGCAGGATCGCGGCCGGCGGCTACAACATGCGGGAGCGCCGGAAGCGGTGGGAGAAGGTGTGCTGGGCCATATCCCACCTCTACGGGGTCCAGCGCACCTACAGCCAGGTCACCCATCGCTGGACGGACCTCCTGGACCGCGAGCGTGACCTGCTGGACCAGCTCGGCTTGGAGATCCCCGGGCTTGGTGAGTAGTAGTAGCCATTTAATCACTCACTACTATGATGTTTTCTCCTGCTCTGTGTTGTTGTATTGCAAATATTTGTTTTTTACATGGAGCAAGCCAATAATGCCGCTGATGACGATTACATTGTAGTTAAATTATATTTCAAAATCTTCTGTGCATTTCAGGTGCACTGCTCTCCTTCTCAGTGGCGTTGCTACTATGCTTATTTGTTTTCTATTTCGTGGTCTCATTGGCCTGAGTAACTATTATGTATGAGTGTACTTTACAGAACTGCGTAATGCTAGACACTAGGGGGCAGATTACATTTACAAGCCCCTTGCGCCACGTTTACGTTGCCTTGCGTGACGCAACAGCGGCGTAAACGTGCCGCATCCCTGCGAGTCATTTACAGCATGACGCATCTAGGGAGATGCGTCACGTTATAAAGCCATGGGCCTGCACCACAATGGGTGCGTTCCTAGTACGCAGGGTGGGCGGTCCAGCGGCTGTGCGCCTCGCAAAATTGCCTGCGTGAAATGTACAAGATTTAACGCAGGCACTTCTGCGACGCTGCTACGTCAATTCAATTCCTTATGTCTGCTCGAAGCAGGCGAAAGGACTGACACAGCATGTTAAGTATTGGGTGGCCCTGAGCATTACTGGAGTTGCATTGCGTTGGCGACGTGACTCCAGCGATGCGCCGCTCTTACGTGACGAGATGCGTCACGCAAGTGCCTACCCTTGCGCCAGGGCGCGCCGCATTGTAAATGAGGCACATCTGCCGTGTCGCAAGGGTAGTTTTGCGTGACGCATTTGATGATGATCTGGCGCATCTCTGGAGATGCGCCAGAACGCGTAAGTAAGTATGCCCCTAAGGGGCAGAATTGCAATTACCGTCGCATCCCTGCAAAGTAGCAGGGATGCGCCATTAATTGTGCGGCCCGCTACCCCCACCAAACATGGTGCGCCGTATTTGCAATGCGGCGGCGCACCATGGGCCCAAAACGTCACCGAAGCTTTACTGCTGGAGTTGCGTCGCAACGATGGCGCAGCTCCATCAATGCTCTGGGGTACCCTATCTCCCCAATGCTGGGTCAAGCCGTACGTCTGCTTCAAGCAGGTGCAGGGTTTGTGTGACGCATCATTGTCCTAAAGGTGACTGATTGATATTTTGTAGATTTCCCTTAGCCACTATTAGGATGTGTTCCAGCGCAGGAATGCCCTCCCTTGCGCCGGAACGCCCCCTGATGGCGCAGGGCTTTATAACGGGATGCATCTCCCAAATGCGTCACGTTGTTATAATATTATACGCCGCACCATGGCAACCTTTTTTGTTTAGCTGCTGCGTCACAAAAGTCACGCAAGAACGGCGCAAAAGAGCCGCAAGGGCTTAAATCTGCCCCTTCCTTTGTAACCCTGACAATAAGAAAAATAGTGGCGGTGGATTGATAGTTTGACTATTTAAATGACTGGTAATGTAGCAGGCAACTGTTAGTGTTGTCACTGATCTGACTGAAATCACAATGGAGTTTGTCTGTCACTTTGCGTCTTGCCTGCGGACTGCGGACTGCCAGTCCTAGGTGAACGTTTCAGTACTTTGTTTAGTGAGTTACGTGACTTTCGAAGTCACAGGTCCGCAAATAAATGAAAAGTAACCATAATCAATATAATTTCGCGGAAATATTTTGTTATTGTTCTTTTGAAATGTTTGATTTGGTTGACATTGACAAGCAACAATCATCCATGTTTTCTGTTCTTTCTTTCATGTTGTACGTCAGCTCCCCCCAGGGGCGAGAGGAGGACACAGGAGCAGCAGGCGGCGGATGCTGTTCAACAGGGCCAGGATCGGGCAGGCGAGGGCTCCTCTGCTGGCCCCAGTAAGTTTTCATTTTAGACTAGTACCTATTTTTCCTAGCGTTCCTCATTTGACTTTTTTCAAAATTGTCTTTGCTCTTCTTGTAGACTGTATCTAAATTCTTATCCTGCCTCTACTATGACTCCCTGTGGTATTACTAGATTATTCTTATTAGTCTGTCTGTGTAGCTAACTAAGATTGCACGGTTGGCGAAACTCCCATGATTCTAGTCAGCAATAGCTCTATCAACTTAGTGCAGTCCTCTGGGATTGTCCATAATGTCTTTTGAAGTGTTCTATCTGGACTCATGCTTGCAAAAATTGCAAAACCTTTCGCTCAGTCACTCTAGTCTGGACCAAAAAACACAGATTGTATTTAAGTTTAAAAGCTTTATTAAAAGTAAACACATTTATTAAAATGAAGTCATAATAAAACTAAACGTTTAACTGATAATGGAAAAGTGGTTAGTGCTGACGATTAATTGAAGACATTTCTTGTGGTCGAGCCGAGCTCTCACCTGGTTTCAACTTGATCTTGTAGTTAGAAGTCCATCTTCTGTCTATGTGGAGAAAAATGGTGCGTGTTAAAAAAACAGCCTTCATCAGTTGTGCCAAAAAGTGCAGCAAGACAACCTTCCCTGGAAAAAGGGACATTTTTTTTAACTTTAACGTAGACAGTCACAAATTACATTGTTTTCACATGTCTTCATTCCTAGACCAAATACTAGTGACTAGTGAGTGCTTTATTCTAACATTGTTACATGTACTTTGTAGGTGGAACATCTGGTGGCGGGGCCAGTGTGGAGGTGGTGGTGCTGGACACGGAGGCGGAGGCCGATTGTTCAGGGGAGGAGGCGGCGGCGGCGGCTGTGAGAGTTGAGACGGTGGTGGTGGCGGCCAGAGGTAAGCTCTTATATATTCCTTACTTATTGAGATTGAAGACTAGCTGGGAAGGCAAGAATATGAGATGCATGGCTGGGTGAATGATGAAGCAATGATGGGTGGAAGGACAACAGCCTGGGTGGGTGACACAGAAACTGTATGTGTCCATATACCTGGATCATGCTACTATCTGACTCTTAGATAGCATATGTGTATCTAGAGCAGGGGTACTCCTAGTACGGCCCGCGGGCCGGTGGTGGCCCGGCAAGCCTTCCTTGGCGGTGCGCAGACCTTGCAGACAATCACTGCTCCCCCGGCCCCCACAGAGCAGAGGCTTTTTTGTATTTCACCTGTTAGCGCCCCTGCATCTCCACTCTGACAATCACTGCTCCCCCGGCCCCCACAGAGCAGAGTGGAGATGCAAGGCCACAAAGAGGTGAAATAGAACAAAGCCTCTGCTCTGTGGGGCCGGGCAAGCAGTGATTGTCAGGGTGGAGAAGCAGGGGCGCTAAAACAAACAAAGCCTCAATAATATGTTAATGGTCTTTTAAAGACCTGTTAAGTACTTTGGTGTTGTTGTCTGTGTGTGCGCGTTGAGGAAGCGGTCTCAACCCGGGCTGAAGGCTGACACAGATAGACACACACACAGTGAGATGACAGAGGGGGAGGGAGAGGGAGGGCAGGAGGGAGAGAGAGATGGAGGGAGGGCAGGAGGGAGAGCAGGAGGGAGAGAGATGTATGTAAATGCTGGGTCTGGTGGCTCAGTGGATGAGGGCATCTGCTGCAGGGACCTGTGTGCAACCTCATGGGCACAAGTTATCGTTTTGCTTTAGCCCCGCCCCCTCTGACTCCGCCCCCACCAGTGCGGCCCTCGGCCCCAAACTACACTGTAAATGTAGCCCCTGAGAGAAAGTTTGTGAGTACCCATGATCTAGAGAGAGTAGACGGTCAGTGGATGAACTAAGTGTAACTTTGAAGAGCATGTAACACTGCACCCGCACGTCCGTTCCAGTGTAGGAAAGGCAAGGAAAAGAACTTTTAATTTTGTCCAAATACTACCATAAATAGTAGCAGTAGTTTGTATTGCAAGCACTGCATAGATCCGGTTATTATGGTGGCCACTCCCTACCTCTCTTAATAAGTTTAGTAGTACTCAGTCATTCATGTGTGGATGTATCACTGGTCACTCAATAAAAAGCAAAGCACCTAAAGTCATCCCATATATAAGCAAAAACATCCCATGTGAAGTGATAGATAATCAGATTATTTATCTTCTTCAATTTTCCATTTCTAGTACTCATTTCCACTGTAGGGTGAAAGTTAAATTAATTAAGCAGTAGCCCTTGAGTTGTAACAGAGTATTCTCAGTGCCACCCATAATAGAAAAGTAAGAGCTTCACCACCTGCATGTACTGGACGGGTACAGTAACGCAACGGCAACGCAAGTCTAGGTCACTCCTCATGGCGTGCGTCTCTTTTTCTCGGGTGCAAGTTTACTGCGCTGGCATTATGCCGGCTTGCAGAAAATAACGTACCAATTTTCCAAAACAAGAGATAAGAAGAAGAATAAGACTGGTGTACTTTCATAGTCGACTCCAATGGAAGTCCACAGTGCTCGTAGAATTTGTTCCTTAAACTCCCACTAATGTTAGAGCAAGGATGAAGAAGTGTGAGGTTAGATAGATACTGGCCTCAATAGTTATGTAATGCGCTTGCAAGTTGCTAGTTGTACTGCAGCACAAATTTCTGCTGAATGATTGAGTTAATCTTAAAGAGCATTGGTTACAGACTATGTCTTTCTTTCTTCATATAGGTTCTCCTTCCAAACGAACAAGGAGGAAGGAGCTGGCTAGAGCGGCCCGGCAACGGAGGATCGAGGCCACTGTTGCGGAATATCGGCGGCTGGTGGCCCTGGAGGACGTGGAAAGTGTGCAGTCGACAACTACAACAACGTCGTCTGCATCGGCCTCCGTGGCCCCACGGGCTGCCACCCAGCACAGTGGTCCACCGAGACTGAGCCGGGCTGCCAAAGGCAAACGCCACCGCCGAGCAGCAAGGCCAACAGCTGCCTCTCACAGGCCTTGCACCTGCAAGGCAGTGAAGGCACGCCTGCGCCGCACTACCCTGATGGTGTCCCGCCTTCAGCAGGAGCTCGCCTTGCTCCGCGAGGAGCATGATGCCCTGGCCCAAAAAGTTAACAGCATCCACCCATAGTGTCCCTTGCCCCTTTTTTAGAGACTTTTGGGGGGTGGGAATTGGGAGTTGGGTTTTTGGGGACTTTTGAAGGACAATCGTTGGGGTTAGGGAGGGTCTTGCGGGAGATTATTTTGTTAGGGATATAAATATACTTTTTCAAACTTTATCTGAGCATACCTGTTTTTTACTGCTTGCCTGGTGGGTGGGGGTTTAACGTTGACTGTTTTCCTGAAAGTTTAGTTCCATTTTCTTCCTTTAAGTGTAAATGCCCAAATGTTTTCAACACTAAGTGCCTCTCACAGACTAAGTGAAGTGAATCCAAGAGTCCTAGGACTTTAGTAGTACTACCTTCAGTCTCTCGTCTCTCGTACTAATACTCCATTATACCCCCAAACCACCAAACGCTTATCTTACCTGTAATTTGTGTTTGAAAGTAGGGCTAGACCCAGGGCTGGCTCCACGGGAAACACCGAATAACGTTGGCAATCTTGGTCGGATAAAATTTCCTCATAGCGGTGGTACTAGTGGTGTGACACAGTGGCAGTTGCATGCCTATGAAAAAAAAGAAAATGAAATCTGGTTTGTCCTCCTGAGCAATTCAACGGTACAACTGAGAATATAGCAGGTGACAGAAGTACAGTAGAGCAGTGCCACATTGTAGCCTAACAAATGGTAAAGTATAACTACTAATTCGGTTGAAGTTCTTTCACATTAGCAATGGTTCTTTGTCAAGCAGAGTAAGAATATATCATCGACAACTGTGGAAAGAAAGAATGCGACAGTACAGGGCCTGTGTGGAATTATTGATAACGATATTCAACATAAGGTCTCTGTAGCCAGATACCCGAGAGCCTTGCTGGTCACTATAAATCCATTCACAACAACACTCAATGGGGTTGGTCTGGAAGGTGTCAGGTTTACTCCCCGTGATCCAGTCGATGCAAATATGGTTCCACCTCCAAATGTCACCAACACCCAGAAGTGTAAACACAGGGTGTTCGAGGCATTAGGCGGGGGAGAAAAATAACAAACTAAAATAAAAAATGTGGGATGGGTAAAGGTAGGGTCAGCAGGGAAAGGATACCTGTAACAGAAGACAAGACAGGCATCAGTGAAGTGCTGTCCTAACATACAAGGGTACTCTCATATAGTCTCACTAAATAGTCTGCAAGTCTCCCGCCTACTCATGGGAAATGTAGTTTCATAGTACGGTAGGCGCTTAGGGGCTGCGTAACCTGACAGAAGGTATAGTAGATAGAAAAGGAGAAATTGCTTTTTTTCTAGGTGTCCCCTCACTCACCAGGGTTGCCCCTTGGTGACATGCTTCATCATTGGGGCCATCCCAGTCCTCTACGGCCTGGGGCGTGCTGCGACTTGCGAATTACGTAGGAGCACTTACAAATGACTATGTGTGGTGCAGATAGTGGAGTGGACTAAGTGATGTGTTAAGGGATCAATGTAGAAGCCGAGAGAGAGCCAAGAAATGCAGTCACAGTCAGAGAAAAAGGCAAGGGATACTGTATCTATGTGGTTGTAGTGGTCCTGTTGGAAGTGGTAAGTAAGTTGCCCGCAGAAAAAAAATCCTCCTATTAGCGGCACTCCTCCATTGCAGCCGACGCTTCGTCCACCGATGTTGGTCACCAGAAGACACCCTGTCCACTGCCTGCCTGATGCTGAATTGTGGCTCGCTACTGTGAAGCCTGACTCCATCCTTTTTTCCCCATTGCAGAGACTGAAACCCGGCCTGTAATTATTCAACGAAAAACATGAAGTGATATAATATTACAACACCACTGATAAATAAATATAAGGTATGTAGGCTGTGGAGTGCAAAAAGTCACAATTTGTTTTTCCTAGTAGACAGTACAATGTTTTTGAAAGTGCGTACTCTGAGTCACCTTTTGAAGGATAAATAAGTATGGGCAAATTAATGTAGCGGATCTTGCCCCTCAAGCTAGGTGTACTGTAAACTGTGTTTTAGAACAAAATTAGATCTTCCTAGCAGTGCTCCCACCCAGACCCTTACTAAAGCCAGTCGCAAAAATGTAGAAGACCCCCAATCAAATCTCAAAAAACGAGGCCTAGCAGAAAACTGGTGACAAAACTTACTTTGAAAGTAAAAGTAGGCCGAAGTACCCTAATTACCCATTACCCACCGTGGATTGCATTCAAACCACTTGCAAGCAACCAAGCAAAAGTAGCCATAGCCAGCATCGCTCCAAGACTCGAAATCCCCCCCACTCAAACACATGCAATAGAAATACTGCTAACCCTAACGAACCCTAAGTTAAGAATAGTGGCAAAGGCTTTCTTTAACTATGCCAAATCCCCCCTTTCCCACCATGGATTTTCTTCAAATGACTTGCAACCAAAATTACACATTCTCACGAGTGCTCTAAGACCCCAGAACTCAGTTTGAAAAATCTAGAACACCCCGAAACACATGCAATCCTGCTGCTAGGGCTAACCCTAACGAACCCTAAGTTACAAAAAGTGCCAAAACTAAAGGCTTTTCCGCGCGGATTTTGTCCCAACCACTTCTACCCGGTATTAGACCTTCCCAGGAATGCCCCAAGACCCGTCAACCCACCCGCCAAGAAGCATAACACCCCGAAACAGGCCAAAAGCAAAATCTCATACTTGCAATATTTCTGGGCCTTCGGTCCAAACGCGCTGCGTAGCTAGGCCATAAGTCGGGGTTGGCACGACGGATTTCCTGAAAAGCAAATGCAATCAAGATTAGAGTGTCCCAGCAGTGCTCCCAGACCACGAAACTCACCCGCAAACACCAGGAAGCCCCCCAAACAGGCCCCCGAAAACGCTACATAGAGCAAAATGTCAGAAATAGCCAAAAAAAAAATCGCCCTGGATTTTGTCCCAACCACTTCTACCCGGTATTAGACCTTCCCAGGAATGCCCCAAGACCCGTCAACCCACCCGCCAAGAAGCATAACACCCCCAAACAGGCCAAAAGCAAAATCTCATACTTGCAATATTTCTGGGCCTTCGGTCCAAACGCGCTGCGTAGCTAGGCCATAAGTCGGGGTTGGCACGACGGATTTCCTGAAAAGCAAATGCAATCAAGATTAGAGTGTCCCAGCAGTGCTCCCAGACCACGAAACTCACCCGCAAACACCAGGAAGCCCCCCAAACAGGCCCCCGAAAACGCTACATAGAGCAAAATGTCAGAAATAGCCAAAAAAAAAATCGGCTTGGATTTTGTCCCAACCACTTCTACCCGGTATTAGACCTTCCCAGGAATGCCCCAAGACCCGTCAACCCACCCGCCAAGAAGCATAACACCCCCAAACAGGCCAAAAGCAAAATCTCATACTTGCAATATTTCTGGGCCTTCGGTCCAAACGCGCTGCGTAGCTAGGCCATAAGTCGGGGTTGGCACGACGGATTTCCTGAAAAGCAAATGCAATCAAGATTAGAGTGTCCCAGCAGTGCTCCCAGACCACGAAACTCACCCACAAACACCAGGAAGCCCCCCAAACAGGCCCCCGAAAACGCTACATAGAGCAAAATGTCAGAAATAGCCAAAAAAAAAATCGGCCTGGATTTTGTCCCAACCACTTCTACCCGGTATTAGACCTTCCCAGGAATGCCCCAAGACCCGTCAACCCACCCGCCAAGAAGCATAACACCCCGAAACAGGCCAAAAGCAAAATCTCATACTTGCAATATTTCTGGGCCTTCGGTCCAAACGCGCTGCGTAGCTAGGCCATAAGTCGGGGTTGGCACGACGGATTTCCTGAAAAGCAAATGCAATCAAGATTAGAGTGTCCCAGCAGTGCTCCCAGACCACGAAACTCACCCACAAACACCAGGAAGCCCCCCAAACAGGCCCCCGAAAACGCTACATAGAGCAAAATGTCAGAAATAGCCCAAAAAAAAATCGGCCTGGATTTTGTCCCAACCACTTCTACCCGGTATTAGACCTTCCCAGGAATGCCCCAAGACCCGGCAACCCACCCGCCAAGAAGCATAACACCCCCCAAACAGGCCAAAAGCAAAATCTCATACTTGCAATATTTCTGGGCCTTCGGTCCAAACGCGCTGCGTAGCTAGGCCATAAGTCGGGGTTGGCACGACGGATTTCCTGAAAAGCAAATGCAATCAAGATTAGAGTGTCCCAGCAGTGCTCCCAGACCACGAAACTCACCCACAAACACCAGGAAGCCCCCCAAACAGGCCCCCGAAAACGCTACATAGAGCAAAATGTCAGAAATAGCCAAAAAAAAAATCGGCCTGGATTTTGTCCCA
Source organism: Lissotriton vulgaris (assembly GCF_964263255.1). Classification (NCBI taxonomy): domain Eukaryota; kingdom Metazoa; phylum Chordata; class Amphibia; order Caudata; family Salamandridae; genus Lissotriton; species Lissotriton vulgaris. The sequence goes on along the minus strand of NC_141691.1, from coordinate 1,018,671,706 downwards.
ACCACTTCTACCCGGTATTAGACCTTCCCAGGAATGCCCCAAGACCCGTCAACCCACCCGCCAAGAAGCATAACACCCCCAAACAGGCCAAAAGCAAAATCTCATACTTGCAATATTTCTGGGCCTTCGGTCCAAACGCGCTGCGTAGCTAGGCCATAAGTCGGGGTTGGCACGACGGATTTCCTGAAAAGCAAATGCAATCAAGATTAGAGTGTCCCAGCAGTGCTCCCAGACCACGAAACTCACCCACAAACACCAGGAAGCCCCCCAAACAGGCCCCCGAAAACGCTACATAGAGCAAAATGTCAGAAATAGCCCAAAAAAAAATCGGCCTGGATTTTGTCCCAACCACTTCTACCCGGTATTAGACCTTCCCAGGAATGCCCCAAGACCCGGCAACCCACCCGCCAAGAAGCATAACACCCCCAAACAGGCCAAAAGCAAAATCTCATACTTGCAATATTTCTGGGCCTTCGGTCCAAACGCGCTGCGTAGCTAGGCCATAAGTCGGGGTTGGCACGACGGATTTCCTGAAAAGCAAATGCAATCAAGATTAGAGTGTCCCAGCAGTGCTCCCAGACAACGAAACTCACCCACAAACACCAGGAAGCCCCCCAAACAGGCCCCCGAAAACGCTACATAGAGCAAAATGTCAGAAATAGCCCCAAAAAAAATCGGCCTGGATTTTGTCCCAACCACTTCTACCCGGTATTAGACCTTCCCAGGAATGCCCCAAGACCCGGCAACCCACCCGCCAAGAAGCATAACACCCCCAAACAGGCCAAAAGCAAAATCTCATACTTGCAATATTTCTGGGCCTTCGGTCCAAACGCGCTGCGTAGCTAGGCCATAAGTCGGGGTTGGCACGACGGATTTCCTGAAAAGCAAATGCAATCAAGATTAGAGTGTCCCAGCAATGCTCTCAGACCACGAAACTCACCCACAAACAGACGGAACCCCCCCTAAGAGCACCTCAAAGGCAAGCAAGTCATCAAAAACACAAAAAAATTTCCGCCTCGGATTTGGTCCAAACCACTTTTAGTGCTTCCCAGCAATGGCCCCAGACCCGTCAACTCACCTGCAAAGAGGTAGAACAACACCCCCACAAGTGCTGAGTCTTTCTTCATTGGGCGTAAACCAGCCCTCTGCTTTGATGGAAATAGGAGTCTGGAGGAGGAGGATAGAGGAGCATGTTCTTCTGAACTTGTGAACCTGAGGAATGCAGACTGCGGCACCTTCAAATAAATTAGCAAACAAGTGAAGACAGTTCTGCTGATGGGCTTGTTTTTGTGATTATCTGATTAAAGTTTGAATTATATTAACTGTGCACAACAAAGAAAGACAGACACACAGGAATAAAAGTGAATAAGGATGAAAAAGAAAGTTATTGATTCGTTGTCTCATTTTCAGGGCTCGAAGTCGGTATCACGGTCCAGGAATAAGAATAAGGCTTCGTCATCATACTCTGCGAATTCAGCCAGGGTGAGGTCAGTGCCACCTGACAGAGTAGAAATTCCCTCATCTATGTTGCTGGCCACCTCCTCTTCATCCGGCACGCTCTCTCGTACTCTTATATCTGGTGGTATGAGGTGCTGATTCATCTTGATCATTGTTAACCTCTCCACATTTTTGGGCGAGAGGCGGCTCCGTTTGGGAGTTACAATCCCACCAGCCGCACTGAAAACCCGTTCAGAAGACACACTTGCGAGTGGGCAAGACAAGTAGTTTAAAGCCAGGTTGGTGAGCTGTGGCCACAATTCTTTTTTCCCATGCCAATACGCCAATGGGTCAGAATTAACATAGACCTCTGTGGAGTCATTCAGATAGTCCTTCACCATCGACTCAAGGTCCTCCTCCAAGGTTCCTCCACTTTGCGTAGCTCTTGCTGTGCCTCTGACCTTTTGAGAACCAAACCCACGCAGAGCTAGCCAATCCTCTTCAGCCTCCAATGTTTCTGTTGTCTTTCGTGCAGATGATCCGGTTGCCGGTGTCTTTAACGGCTGAGAGGTCACTTGTGCCACAGCCACAGGTGCAGAAGTGGATTGTTTTGACTGGGGGTGGCCTGCTGATGTACTGCCATTTCCTTCAATTTCCAGCCGTTCTGTTTCAAACTTCTTGGCTGACAAGGCTAGCCAACGTTTGTACTTTGTAACATCTTCATCACCAAAAGGAAAGAATGCTCTGCCTGCCAGCGCCTTTTTGTAGCGTGGATCCAGAATAGTAGCACAAATGTAATGCTGTTCTGAGTGGATCTTTTTAAGACGTTCATCACCTTGTAGGAGCTCTAATAATTGCTCAGCCAGAAGCAAAGAGTCTTTCTTTTTGTCATCTTTTCCAAACACAGAACACACCTCCTTCAGTTGGTCCTCCAGCATGTACAACAATGGGATAGCTTTTCCCAAATTAGAGTCCTCCTTGCTGACTGCACGCGTGAAGACCTCAAAAGGACGAAGCATGCGTGTTAGGCTTTCAACTATGTTCCATTGCGGCCCACCCATCCTCAGCTCCTCTATACCCTCTTTCAAGAAATATTGATCGAGTTGCGTATACTGCTCATACAGACGCTCAAGCATGTAGAAGGTTGAGTTCCAACGTGTTACCACCTCCTGGATGAGTGCTTTCACTGGCATTTGACATTGATATAGCATGCTCCTCAGCTGCTTCCGGGCCTTAAAAGAATGCCTGAAATGCTTGCAAATTTTTCGGCAGTTCTCCAATACACTGTACGCTGCACTGCGTTTATTACCCAAGAATTTTTGGACAACCAGGTTTATACAGTGCGCCAAACACGGCACTCTGAAATAGTAACCGTCCCTCATGGCCTTAACTATATTGGAGCCATTGTCCGTGGAAACATAACCAACCTTGCGTTTTAGTGGGGACAGACAGTTAAGGACCTTTGTGTTAAAGACATCCAAAATGTTTTCTGCTGTGTGACGTTTCTCCAAACCAAACATGGCTAGTGTTGCATGTTTCCGAGCACCTTTAAAAACAATGTTAGTGTCAACACCTGAGTTTAGCTTTGCTTTAGCCCCTGAAAAAGAGACCCAGTGTGCAGTGATGCACATGTAATCAGCGCCTGCGCCACTGGTCCACATGTCTGTTGTCAGATGTATAGTGTGAACAGCACTCTTCTGCAAAGCTGCCCCAATCACCTTCAGAACATCTTCATGTAGTGCTGGAACCGCAACTCGGGCAAAATAGAACCGGCTAGGAACCTTCCATTTAGGGCAGAGCGCTGTCACTAATTCTAGAAAACCAACCCCTTCTACAAAAGAAAAAGGGAGAAGGTCCAGAGCTAGCATTTTAGCCAGCTTAGTGTTATACAGACGGGTCATTGGGTGGTTGCGTTCATATTGCGCTTCTGTAAACAACATCTTTTTAATGTTGCCTGGACCAATGATTTACGGGATGATGATGATCTCTTCGACCCAGTTACGCTCGCTGATGAACTTTCCCGCATTGATGTCTCACTCTCTCCCACACTCTTAGTGTGGCTCCCATGGGGTGTGCTGCTGACATGGGAACTGGGTGTAAGTGAAGTGTTTGAATCGTCTTCTTCTACCTCCTCGTCATCAGCAGATGACAAATCAACGTTTTCATTACGTGCAATTCCGGCTTTCTTGACCGCCTCTAGGTGCGGAAACCATTGGACAGCGTGCCTTCTCTCAAGATGACCTCTCTGGCCTCCGGTACCATAGTTAGAACCAAGCTTACCACGACTAAATCGAAGCTTACAAAGGCTACAAATGGCTACGTTTTCCTTTTTTGGGCAAACACTAAAGAAGTCCCAAACTGGAGACTTGAAATGTCTTCGGGGGCCGGAGGAGGCGGCGATACTGGTGGTGGTGGTCCTGCTGCTAATGACAGATGAAGTGGAGGATGTGGATTGCCGAACTTCAGTACGTTTTGCACTTTCACCACCACGAATTGAGGTCGAGGACGAGGTGGGTACCTTCTTGCGAAGAAATATGGAAGCGGTAGGTTTTGGTGTACTACTTAACTCCAAATCTAATGATTCCATTTCCATTGCCTCCTCGCCGACATCATCATCACGCTCAGCAGCTTCTCGGGATAGGGTCAAAATGTCTCTTTGCTGCATGCCCGGTGGGGCTGCAGTGACCTTTGTGATGACTGGCTCGTCGTCATCGTGAGAGGCTTCATCACCAGCAGTATCTGTCACTTCTTGTTGAGCCTCATCACACTCCATAGGTTTGAGTTTTTGGACGACCTTCCTTTTACGCTTAGGTACCGGTGTCAGATCATGGTGTGCCTCACTGTCAGACCGCAGTTGTGGTTCCCAAGACAGATCACTTGCATCAGAACGAGGTGGGCTTGAAGAAGATGTAGACACCCCCCTTGATCTTTTCCTTGCTAGGGATGTGGAAGACAATGAATGATCATCAGGAGGAGTGGCTTCCAATGATACCTCAGCTTCATTGTCGATTTCCAAATGTGCCCCTACTTCGGGAGGAACAACTATTGTGGGCACTTGTGAACCTCCATGCACCTTTGCTTGCGCATCTCCTTTTGCTGCCTCTCCTTCCACATGTACTTGGGCGTGTACTTGCACATGGTGTTGTTGTTGCGGCTGTGGTTGTTCAACACTTGTCAGATGAGTTACAACAACCTGTGTTGATTCAGGGACATTGCTGCTACTTTCTTGCGATGAGCCAACATCACTGGTCGATGGTGATTGGAGAAGTACACTGACTGCCTCTGAAGCACTCAAGGGCTTTGACTTAAGTTGGCGTGGTGGTGGAGGCACTGAACCCAATGGAGCAGGGGTGCTGCTCTCAGCTTGGTCCCCAGCAGATCCTGCTGCTGCAGGCGTACTTTTTTTTTTGCTCCCAAAAAAAGTGGCGGGTGGCACACCAGCCTCCTTGGTAACTTGCTTCTTCTGCTCCTTACTAGCAACTTTCTTGCTAGAGGAGCTACGGAGAACTTTCTTTGGGGGCGGGGCCATCTTCTTCAGAGCAGGTCAGACAGCAGGCCGCAGTTGCACGAATTGTAGAGTTGTCTGAGGCCAGACGTGACGTCGCGTGACGTTATGCTGCACACACACACCGCTGCAGGACTTCTTCCTGGCACTGGTGGTTCTCTTGAGTCTTGTGCACCTAAAAAAAATGGAAGACAGAGGAACATCAGTTCAGTTATAGAGCACAAAAAAATCGAAAAACACTGCAAAATCAGCACAATCCCAATCCATCCATGCCCTCCATAATGTTTAAATTCAAGACAACCCACAGAAAGACTAGGCCCATGCAAGACTCACTACCCCTGGGCATAAATAAAGGTTGAAAAGTAGGCAAAATGGTTGGAGGCCTAACAACAAAGCCTGCATTCAAAATGGCCACTTGCCTGCCAGCACATGGCCAGTGCCTGTAGCTGCACTCAAAATGGCCACCAGCCACATGGCATGTCCCTCCCCATGAACACCCCCAAAAATCGAAAAACACTGCAAAATCAGCACAATCCCATTCCATCCATGGCCTCCATGATGTTTAAATTCAAGACAGCCCACAGAAAGACTAGGCCCATGCTAGACTCAAATACCCCTGGTGAAAAGGCCACAAGTACAGGCCCAAAAATCGAAACACACTGCAAAATCAGCACAATCCCATTCCATCCATGGCCTCCATGATGTTTAAATTCAAGACAGCCCACAGAAAGACTAGGCCCATGCTAGACTCAAATACCCCTGGTGAAAAGGCCACAAGTACAGGCCCAAAAATCGAAAAACACTGCAAAATCAGCACAATCCCATTCCATCCATGGCCTCCATGATGTTTAAATTCAAGACAGCCCACAGAAAGACTAGGCCCATGCACCACTCACTACCCCTGGTCAAGGCCCCAACAACAGGTCAAAAATCGAAAAACACAAAATTTTACAAAAAAAAAAAACCGAAAAACACAGAAAAATCAGCACAATCCCAATTCATCTATGGCCTCCATGATGTTTAAGTTCAAGACAACCCACAGAAAGAATCAGTCCACCCACCACTGAGTACCCCTGGGCAAAAGGCCCCAAAACAGCCCAAAAATCGAAAATCCCAAAATTTTAGTTGCAGCAACTGTAATGCCCCAAACAAACTTACTTGTAAAATTTCTAATCCAACAGTGATCCAAAGAAAGTCAAAAAGGCCTCAAATCCAAAGATCCAGCAGCATCCACAAAAAGTAATCCTTCCAGGTCCACATCCAAATGAAAAGTGACCAGGAGATGGACAAAGCACTGAGAGGAGCCTGCTGAACAGGAACAGGAAGTTGAAGACTATGGGGCACTTCCTTCCTCCCACCCCCCTGCCCCCCTCCCCAAAATGGACTCCTCGCTAAAAAAGTGCAGGCAAATGTCAAACTAAGGAGTTATTCACATAAAAATCATCATTTCTAGAAGGTTTATGCTGCTTGCTGGTGGATTTCTTGTGCAGAATTGCAAATTTATATTTTCGCTCGCCGCATCTCAAATCTCGCAATTGCGAAGTACCGCGAGACGTGATCTCGCCGTACTCGCGTTGACAAACTATCGCTGGCAAGCCGCGATGACGTAATCGCGCTCGCCAATTCCCGCGGGATCACACAGCAAGATCCAAAATGGCGCAGCACTCGCAAACTATCGAAAAAAACAACTCGGCAAACGATGATAAACGCCGCGCGCCGCAAAAATTGTATCACCAACGCCGCGCGCCGCCAAAAAAATCCGCTGCGTGCGAATTTGCGGATTTTGCGGGAAATCCGCAAATCTCGCGGATTGCGGATTTCCCGAAAATCCGCAAAATCCGCGAGCGGAACGGATTTTCCGCCCACGCTTAATATAGATGAAGATTCTAAACCTTTTAACAGATTTTTAACAGAGTCTAAGTTGGCTTTAACAAGCCAGAAGTAAACTCTTCAGAAACCAGGAGAGGGAAGGAGGGAGATAACCAGTATAAACCCAAACACAGATATTGTAGGAGATAGGCCCAAATTACTTAGCAGACTCCGACCTCCTTCCCATACTTAGGAGGAATTCGTCTGCGGCCTGCACTGATCTTATGTTGTGCATAGTATTCTTATACATAACTCTTAGTGCCGCTGGGAAGACCAGCTGGGCAACGGCCCCCTGACTCCTGCAGGCTTCCAACCTCTTACCGTGCTCCCACTGTCTATCGAGCGTGATCCTAGAAAGGTCTGATCTAATCTGGAAGTTGAACCCCTTAGCATTTACCACCTTCTGTTTCAGGGCGATATTCAGAATGGTTTCTTTAATAGAGTAGGTAAGAAAATTGACCAAAACTTTTCTGGGTTTAGTTCTCTGAGGGTTCGTTCGAAAAGGCTCTCTATGAATGCGCTGGATATCCATAGCTATTTCTTGTTCAGACATGTCTAGTCTTAGCGCTTCCTTTAACAAGGAGACCACGAATTGTTCAATATCTGAACCCTCTTTCTCCTCCGGTATATTCAAAATTCGTAAATTGTCCCTCCGTGCATGGTTTTCCAAAGTCTCCATCCTATCGGACAAGCTCTGATTTTCTTGTCTAAGGTTCATTAGTTCCGCTTTTGTGGCACTTAGATTAATATTCACTTCTGTGACGGAATCTTCAAGAGTTTCTGTCCTGGTAGTAAGAGCGCTTAGTTTACTGTCCAGGGATTGCCAATAACATCGAATATCAGCTTGATTTGATGCAGAGGTCTCAAAGCCCTTTTTGATGTCTACCGCCAAGGTTGCAAACATTGCCTGAAAAGATGCCTGCAATTTGGAAACCAGATCAGTATTCAAGGCTTGAGTGGTGTCGTAGGCAAAGCTGGAATCTTTCCGACCTCTAGTAGAAGCTGTTGAGCCTGCTTCTTGAAGAACCGACTGCAAACTCAGACCTGATGCTATACTCGGAGGAGCAAGAGGTAATGGGGGAGCTAAAGGGTTGAACAGGACCAAAGAAGGTACAGACTGCTCCAAATTAATGGGGATATGACAGTCCCCTATGTCCCCTTGACCAGCTTCTCCTAACGTAGAGGAGAACAGTCGGTCGAGATTGCCGTCATTAACTTCCTTGCCCTTATCACTGTTATTGTAGTTCACAAAATTGCTGTCTTCGTTGGGTTTGGCAGTGGCAGAAGTGCTGATTTCATTTAGCCCTTCTGGACCTTCTAGATTGAGGTCTGGAGAAAGATCAGGAGTGGGGACGTTCGTGCTTGCCGTAACCTCCATATCCTCTGTAGGGAGTCCTTCCACCTCTTTAGAAGCCTTCCGTACTTCAGGAACATTATCCCCTTCCTTCCGTCCCCGCAGGGGGGAGGGGGGGCTATTACCTAACAGCACCACTTAAGGGACCACTTTAAAGTAGGAGCGCAATGAGGGAGTTATTTTTGAGGTAGTGACCAAATTCTTTGGTTTGTTTTTTGCTGACTTGGGAGTATATGAACGCTTTGCCTTAACCTGGCCCGTTAAATAAGTCGACAGTTTCTTATTGTCAATTCCAGCGGTAGTGTCAGAAGCAGTGTTATTATTGGCGCTAGTGTGAGATTTTAATCCCTTTAAACCTGAGTCCCTCTCTCCGTTACTTACACTATTTAACTCCCCCAAATCGGTTATATTGGTTGCTGTGTCTGCTTTAGAAGCGGGGGGATTGCTTTTGGATTCAGGTTTTTGAGAAAAGGGAGCTTTGTTTAATTCTCTTCTAACGTTAGAAGCATATTTCCTTCTCAAGCGCCCTCTCACCTTCCCCTTCCCTCTGCCTCCTCGGGTGGTTTCCCCAGTACATGCCGATACCCCCTCAGAGATCAAACATTCAGACTCGCCCCCACTGCTCCCTTCCCCGCTGTTACCACTGTTACCGCTGAGATTGTTTTTGCTCTGACGACTGCGATGTCTGCGCTGACATCGCTGTTTGGCTTGGGGCAGCTTTTCCTCCAGTATCTCCTCCTCACGCCGGTCTGCCTGTGCCTGAAATGCTACTGTAAATCCATACCACCCCGGCAGAACATCTCGTATACGGCGGCCTCTCCTGAGCTCAGAACCAGATCAAACCCCCCGCAGGAAAATGCGGGGGTTCCTGCACCGGCTGTTTAGATACTAAGAGAGCCTGCTCACCAGCCGGTATTGAGAACGCTGCTGCTGCGGATCCTGTGAGCTCCGCGATCTCCGTGAACTCCGCTGCTGCTGCAGACGCTGCGGAAGTCTCCTCCCCTAAACACATGGGAGGCAGCGATATGGCGGAGAGACACCGCTGTTACCGAAGGTGAGCTGCAAGACCGAAACAATCAGTGGACACCGTGAGTAAATCGGCAGAAAAACCACACGCCGACCCGCAGAGAAAGTATAATGGGTGATACCATACAAAGGCAAAGTCTAAACCTCCATTTCCGAAATATTGCAGGAGTCCATAAGCGGAGTACTGCCACGGCTCAACCCGCCGCCGCCATGTTTCCCACCTTTGGACTGTGTGTTTTATGCTCTCTGTACAGATGACTTATGTATATGACACTTAGTATATATGTAATGTACCATCAGTGGGTAAACCGAAACAAGACCCATTCAACAACAACAATCCACAGCTCCCACCCCATATTCTGCAAACTGGAAGTTCCTGCTGTGGTGCAACTAAGAATAGTAGCCAACTGGGCTAGACCATGATTTGAATCCCCCTTACTATACAACCTCCTACCTCAACTACTCTAAAGAGAGACACCTATCCTAGTAGATATCTGAGATATTACACAGGGTCCAGTAAAATCTCTGGAAGCACAGTGGATGCAGAGTCAGCAGGACCCCCCTCTTGACTCAGTAAAGCCCACATCCTAACTGGGGGATATCTCTGGACCAAAGGAATGTGCTCTACGATTCCTATTATGACGCTCTATTGCATGGTGCTCTGCCACTTACCTGAAGGGACCCTTGCTCCTCCCCTTCCCCGCCCCCTCCCAATGATGATGAGGGTCCCCATGTGCAGATCCAGGTACTCCTTAATCCTATCCCATGCCTTCTCCGATACATCAAAGAGTAAGGTATTTTCCTGAAAGATGACCTTCAGGTATGCTGGGAAAAGGAGCATGTACTTGATGTCTGTAGCTCTAACATTTGTCTTCACTTCCTGAAAGGAGCAACACTGCTGATTATCACAGCGGAGGACTGAAATGTCAAGGATTGTGTCTTTTGTGCTGCTCCGAGAACATCATCCCTATCTGCCTAATTAAGAACAAGGGCAATGAAGGGGCTAGGCAGTTCACCCACCGGAGGCCTTGCAGTCAGTGCGTGGTTTGCCCGTTAAACTATATAGTAAGTAGTCATTTCCATCATGGGCATCCAGGTCTGTATCCAGATAGAAAAGAAGGAAGTGGTCGGGGTCCCCTCCGGCCCCTCAGGGATGCCCACAATGCTCAGATTGCTGTGCCTTGATCTTCTCTCGGCATCCGCCACCTGAGTCTCCAGTTGCCCCACCAGGCATTGCAGGGTTGTGAGGCAAGATTCCTGCAATTTAACTGTGTCCTCAGTCTCCGATACCCTCCTCTCCACCTCAGTAACCCTGTGTGCAGTGTTCCTTAAGTCCTGTCGAATCAGGCCCAAGTCTATTTTCAGTTCTCCCATTTTGCCCTCCATCATGTCATTAAGGTTCTGGATCACCTACATTTTGGATGCATTCTATTTCACATAGGCTATTGTTTAGCTAACATACAATTTATTTCATTAGAAGGTTAAGAATGTGCTCATACCTTTGGGAAATAAGGTCTAAAAATCTAAAGGCCTCATACGTACACAAAGTTTTAATAAATGTTTCATACTTCATGATAGTCCCTTGTAAACTCTTTGTTTGGGACTGTGAGAAGGGAGGGAGAGTATTTATGCTCTATCCCACTCCTCCTCGCGAACTTCAACGCTTTATGGGTTCCTGCTAACACTATTTTCACCCGTCTCTAGAACAGGGAATTCTTTCCTTTATGGAACTCACTTGATACATTATTTATTATGATTTGTTCACTCTATTATCAGTTTTATGATGAAAATGAAACCAAGAAAAACTAATCAAAACTCTCATTATTGACAGAGCTGTGTGATGAGATGTTTGTGATCTTTTCATAAACAACGCCAAAGATCTGTTGCTGAGAAATGATTGAAAACAACCAGAGTGGAGATCACCCTTGTTCGTGGCAGACAGAGCCGGAAGTGGGATAGCAAACCACCCTGCCAATTATTCCCGACCGGACCTTGGGTGGGCGCATGTGCTGGCAGGACCGCTGCTGTTGCGTTTTTGTTAAAAGGGGCCTATTTTGCATCACAGCTGCAAAGCCAGCCCCCAGTAACAACAACAGCCCCCATTCGGTGAAAACCACCCCCCCAACCTTCAGGCCCACCGGGAAACGCCTGGTGCCAGCTACAGCCAGTCCGGCCCTGGTGTGAGATAGATATGTTCAACCATCTTATTTAAATTGATTTCTGCTCCAGCAAACGTCCATCACTTGCATACTGTTTCTCAGATTGGAGCAGAAATTGTAAATCCTACTACTTTAAAGTCCAACACTTTGCCTATTGTTTCTGAAACTGGAGTAGGAGTAGCAAATCTGACTCATCCAAGACAAAGGCCTTCTATAATCTTGCTAAGATTGGAGTAGGAATAGTAAATTTGAGCCCACCAAAGTCTTACACTTCACCTACTGTTGCTAGGTTGGAGTGAGAATAGTAAATCTGACACCTCCAAAGTCCTGCACTTGCCTTACTATTGTTAATATTGGAGAGGGAGTAATAATTCAGATCCCTCGATAGTTCAACAGTTCCCTTAATGTGCTATTGTTGGAGTGGGAATAGTAAATCTGACCCTCCAAAGCATTCACTTGTCCCTACTTCTGTTTGCATTGGAGTCTGGATAGTAAATTCAGCCCCTACACAGCCAACCACTTGCCCTGCTGTTGGTGAGATTGGAGGGGAAATTGTAAAACTTTTACTTAAAAGTCTAACGCTTTCCCTACTGTTGCTAACATTGGTCAGCGAATAGTAAATCTGACTCCTCTAAGGTGTAATACCTTCCTTATTTTGCTTAAGTTAGGGAGTAAATTGCAAATCTGACCACTTCAAACTCCAACACTTTCCCAACTGCTTCTTAGATTGAAGTGGGAATAGTAAATCTAACCTCTCCAAAGTCAAATACTCTTCCTACTTCTGCTCACGTTGGAGTGGCATTAGTACATCTCAGGCCTCTGAAATAAATCTAACACTTACCACTGTTTCTCAGATTTAGTGTGTGAGAATAGTAAATCTGACTCTCAAAATTCATACATTTTCCCCTTGGTTGCCTTGGAGTGAGAATAGACTATTTAACATCTCCAAAATTCAACACGTTCTCTACTGCTGCTCAGATTGGAGTAGGAATAGTAAATCTAACCCCTCTACATCCAACACTTGCTCTACTTTTTCTTAGGCTGGGGAAGAGTGGGGGGATATTTCATCTTACTCAGGTTGAAGTGGGAGTAGTGAATCTGTCCTCGATTTTGTAAAATTGTTTTAATACATATAAATATATTGTTTTAATAAAAAAGTTAGTTCAATGTAAATAACTGTTTAATATTTAATTTTTATAGTAATTTTTCTTAATTTATTTCATAAGTTCCTATAATATGCATTTTTATTTTTTATATTTATTGTTTGTTATAATTGTACTTGTTTTTTTTACTTATGTTTAATTATTAATTTTAGTTATTAATATGCGTGTCTTTCTTGCAATTACTTTAGGGTATTTATTTAAATTTTATGCTTTTAAGTGATATATATTTTGTATATATTTTTATATTCTATATATCATAGGCATATATTTTCAATATATTATTATTTTTAAAGGTAATACATGTTTTAAGTGAAGATGTTGTATAATAGTTAAAATAATGTATATTTAACCATTGAAGAAATTGCCTTTATATATAAGTTTGTTATCAACATTTTTGACTTTATATACAAGGTATATAAAGTCTATATTTGTGTCCACAAGATTTTTGTTGCTGATATTTGTTTCAGCAATATTTCATTAGACAACCTACTGCAAAAAAATAAGTACATTACAAGCCTTTAATCCTTGTCTTCAAAGATCTTAACAGTTCACCCCTAACTGCTTATCTTGTATGTTAACAGTGAACAGGCCAAATGTACTAATTTAGGATTCACAAAAAATAGTTGCAATTTGTGTACCAACATTTTGCGAGCCTTATGGTAATAGATTTACGTATTATGACGTCATTTCACAAAATATAGAATTGCAGTGGATCACAATTCGACCTCCTTCACGAATATTAATGAGTTAGGTCACAAATTGCAACCCACTACGATATGATGCCATCACAAAGATGGTGGCCTTCATGGGTCAGCAGGCCACCATATCTGTGATTGCATTTAAAGCTAATTTTCTTTAAATACAGACATTGTCCTTCTAGGAAAATGGGATGCAATACAAAATGCAGAAGAAAGGTTTTTAAAACAATTTTTTAAGAGTTGGCAGTGGTTTAATGGACCACTGTCTAATCCCCAAAATGTATTTTTTTACCATTTACAAAGGGTAAGGGAACTCTTCGAGATCCCTTACCATTTGCAAATGGGTTACCCCTAACCTGCAGTAGTCAGTAAAATATTAATGTTTTGCGACCAGATTTTGGTCTCAAAACATTATCATGCACCATAAGGATTTGCTAATTGGAAAGAAAGTCCTAAACACTCCCTTTCTAAATAGTGAATCCTAATGGTTTGATAAAACTTTTTAGCGATTTGACAACAATATTGTTAATGAATTGCTAAATGTGTTAAGTACATTAAAAAACACATTTTCTTGTCACACGCCCTGCATTTTTACTGAATTGCAGGTTTGTGACTAGAAAATGTGTTCATACATCTAGCTCTATGTGCCTGCATGCAACCATTTAAGACCTCCATGTGATGCATCATAGTTTACATGTTTTCATCTACTTCAGACACACCTCTGGAATTGGCTGCCTCTAGAGCTTGCTACCTCCTAAATTAATCAAAAGATACATTTTCTAAAATTTGAAAGCACCTACAACTGGTTCATTATCACCTCATAGCCCTGTCCTTCCTTCCTACATAGTCTTCCTTCTATGTGTAATGTGTTAATTTGTCACAGGTATGATTTGTTTTTTATTGCAATCCTACTGGGTCTCAGTACACTATTCACTATCATTCATACAAAAAAAACTCCTTTAATGTCCATTACTTGAAATGTTTATAAACTAAAATGCTATATATTGTTTCTATTGCAGAGCAATTCTTCTTTTTTTTGGTCCTCAAATTAACAACTGCAATTGTATTGAAAAAAGCGCACAAATGTAGTGACAGGATCTTTGTTTAAAAACGTGTGCTGTAATAATTTCATGAGCCCTGATGGTATATTGGTCTAAAACTGAGCTGATTTGAACTGTGATACCCTTCCTTCTAGTCTGATTCTCTGATAGTGGTGTATAACCAGTCAGACCTTATTGGCATTCTCCCACTTTTAATGTTCCTATTCTCTTTCCATGTTTCTGCTACTGCTGTTCTTTTTTGTATACCAAGTAGCCTCATTTGCTCAGACTTGCTTTAATTCTTTTCATATGCTTTAGATGTTCAGTGCAGGTGTCTTTTATGCCTTGAGGCGCCTTGACGCCCGTTGGGCTAAGTTCGCGCGGTATAAGATGATTTTCATTTATGCCCACACCAATGCAATCAAATGCTTTACAGCTGACAGTGCAGTTTACTGGAGCCCCTCCCCCATGTTATATGGCCATCCCAGTATGACTGTTTTGCCCTGTACATTCTTAGTTCCTAAAACACCCTTCCCAATATGATTTACTCATACTCATTATGATGACTGCCATTCAGAGTTGCTCATTTGTTAAGGAAAAGTAGCTTCCTTTGGATTAGTTTGGTCTGAAGTTAGAGACAAAGTTCACAGATCAAGGATCGTGCTAAAAAGGAACCACGTAAACGCAGCCGCGGCCAGTAGTGGGAGTACCTGCCGGGCGGTGACGTGGACGTGCAGTGCGCGCAACGAATTTCGTTGCGCGCACTGCATCGCATCTGGTGATACAGTGCACGCCACGGAATTCGTTTTATTTATTTATATGTTTACTTACCTGTTAAGGTCCGTAATCCATACATTACTACCCCCCTCCCTGCCCCTCCCCACGTCACCGCCCGGCAGGTACTCCCACTACCGGCCACGGCTGCGTAAACGGACCTAAAGAAATCTAAAAATGCCTCCTGCAATAAATGTGAAATCATTTAAAGATGCCTTGATGGAAGAATGATCTTTATTGAGAGTAGCATATAGACCCATAGAACTACTAATTGAGTAGCAGAGATCCAAGTATGAAAGAGTAACACTTGTTCATAAGATAATTATGCATCAAGATGGAGCTATAAGCTTATCTAAAGGACTAACAATACGGCAGCTCTAGGATCTAGATTTCTCAGTGAATTTTTGTAAGCTGCTCATAAGTATGATATCTTTTTCTCCACCTGTAAAACAAGATGGTGCCTTTCAAAGCTTTGTGTGGCAGGGGAGGTCAAGAAAAGCACAGTGGTTGTAGTGGTTCACTAATATTTCTACTACATGTTTAAGCAGTCGTCTCCTAAGCACAGCAGTAAGGATGCTGTTCTCAAAATACTTACATGGAATGTATTATGTTTTACTGCTGGAAAGAACTGAAGGCTCCACATGGCCCAGTGATATCTGGTTTTAAAAGAATGGATCATATCATAGAACCAGACTAAGCTAAAATAGTTGATCATTCTGCAGTATGTTTTATTGAAAGGTATTTATATGATATGTAGGGGTAAGTGGAACTCACAGAGTTTCACTTTGGAGAATTACGCTTAGTTACGAGATAACTATGAAATTCTGCAGAGTTCTGCAAACAGATGGAAATCAGCACATCACACTGCTAGTGCTGATTTTTAGTGGCAGGAGCTTGTTCTGCACCCGGCGGCGTGCCAGAGGGTGCTTCTTCTTTGCTGATACTGAAGTCAATTTGCGACTCGAGCAGCAGCTTTCTGACCATGAAGTGATGAGACAACCCACATTAAGAAAATCTCGCCAAGAGCCCTCCTAGCACCCTGAAAATTGGGCTAGGGGATGCCAATTCTTATTCACGATTGCCAACTTTGCATTGGCAAGCTGTGTGCGAGAAAATGCTCGGCCACGTGGCGGTTGGCAGTGTTTTGCTGGAACTCCGCATTACCAGTGTAACGCCAAGTGGCCAAAACTCTGTGACCTCCCCCTGCTTGGCGGAGTTTATCAACACTCCATATCATATGCAAGGCTATTGCAGGATGAGAGAATGAAATATGTATGGGCCTTTTGCCTCCCATACAAGCAACTGCCTTTTCTTATCTATTTAACATAGGTCTGACTTACTAGTGTGTTTTCACTGGCTTATGACACTCTTATGGTTTGAAAGCTGCCTTAAGAAAGGAAAGAAAGAGTTGATTTGCAGAAAGATATGTCTGTGCTTTAAATATTCTCGTGATAGATTTTCAACTGCCCATCTTGCAAAGAGAAAGAATTAAGGGGCTCATTATGCTGGCTAGCGGACATCAGTCCGCCCCTCCATCATAATGGTGGAGGACCGCCTACCAGACGTGTGGCGGTCCCACCAGTGCAATTAGGATGAGCCCGTCATACTGGCGGACGCATCCTGGCCTTTTAACATTGCAGACGGTACTGCTGGCTGCAGCATCGTCTGCAATGTTAAAAGAGCCTGGACAGCATTTCCCTGTACCACATGGCAGGCACCACACAGTGCATGCCAATTGGTGCATGGAACTGCAGGGGGTACCATGGGTGCCCCCCAGTTCACCCCCCAAACACAGAGGGGGCCCGCAACGCACCCCAAAGCCAGTCTCCGCCTGTCTTTTTCAGCAGGATATCTGCCGCAAAAAGACAGGCGGAAAGGCATACCTTAATCTCTACGGCGGTGCCTCCACGGCACCGTCGCAATGTTGCCCTGGTTCCGGTTTCTGCAAGGCAGGCTGAAAGGACCGCTTTGCGGAACCATGGCAGGGGGGCTTTCCATCCACCGCGGAACCATTGTGATTCCCACTGCCATCCTAATTTGGCGGTGGTAATTATCAGTATGATGGCAGAAGGACCGCTACCGCCGGCCCAGCGGTGGCGGTCCTTCCGCTATCATAAAGAGCCCCTAAGACTTTTATTTCTTGCTTAAGACTGTCTTAATGCTACCCTTAGTAAGGGAAACCTTTAGTAACTCATACCCATGTTTCCTGGCCCTGGCTCGAGATTGGTGCAAGACTTTCTTAAGCCAGGGAAATCTCAAGTAAATCAGTCCTTAATTACAAAAGAAAAAAATGTTGAAATTTATTAAATGTGGCAGCTGAAGGCTGAAGGTTACATGACAGAGGCATAAATGTTGAGAATGCGGTACTAATGTCACTCAAGAAGGTCAAAAAAGATGAGCCATTTTTAAAGTATCTATAGAGAGAATCTGTCTCAAAATAAAAGTGGTTAACAAAGGCGGGTGAAATTAAGTTATTTCTTATGAAATTTTATGAAATTCGATGAAAATTTCATATAATTATAACTTTGTAGCAAAATACATTAACTTTCATATTCTTTTTTTTTTTTTTTACCTGAAAGTTTCGCAAGGTACTGTAGAAGCCTGGTTCAAGTAGGCAATATCTCTTGGTGAGGCATTTTCTATTCAAACCAGTGTTCCCTGGTATTTTGCAACACTTTTTGATACAAGAAGAGCGCCTGGGTAAAAACAAAATGATTTAAGCTACCAGCAAAGCAAATTTTGCTACAAAAGGCCTATTTCACATAAAACAATTAAGCAAAATCACATAATGTGAAATTTTAAGAAAATACATGAATTTCTAGAGTTTTTGCAGTCTGTAATTACAATGTCTCCCAGGTCTAGTTAACATGCAAGTGTTTTAAGAAGTAGCAATGCTGTGTACGGGGCTATCTGGCTTAATTCAGCATGTATTTTATAGATCGGATGCATTGTGTTTGTTTTGTTGACCTCTTTTGTCGTCTGGACATTTGCTGTTTCTTGTCATCTACTGTTGCTGGTAAACAATGCCAATGGGTTGCTTCGGTGGCATGCAATGCCATGCAAAGTGAGATGAAAAAATAACAAGACATTAAAATGTACACATTAAATCAGTGCATAATTAGCCGATTATCGTGTGTTAAATAACTGTATAATTTTGCATAAGAGCAGACCATGTGTGTTTAAATCATACTTCTGATTGGCACAAGGGATTACTCCATGCTTTGATCAGGGAAAGGCAAATAAGATAATAAAATATATGAGCGCATGCCACTGAGTCTACCTCTCATTTTATCTCTGGCAATGAAGATTATATTCTTCCTTCTAGCCTCTTCAATGAACTACAGAATAACATTAAGTCTTTCTCATTAGCCTTTCCTTTCTTTACTTATCAATCTCTTCTTCAGGTTGTCAGGGTCAATTTCCAGCTATTGTTGGACAGGGCGGGAAAAGCACAATAGGAATTGGTTCTCTTGAAACCGATTCACATAATAGTCAAACTGACAACAGTAACTGAGTAAAAAAACACGCGAGAAAAGAAGGGAATTCAACGCAGGTCAGAGGTCGAGGCAGTGATCTTATTGTCAGCCTCCTGCTTTTACATCGCGGAATTTGTCTTTCATTGCTCTGCCTGGGTTTCTGGCGGTGAGCTTTCAAAAGGCTCAATTACAGAGCATTCAAATGTTCTGCTTGTGGTGACAAAAAGGCAGTGCTGTAAAGATTGGCTCGGTACATTTACTTCTTCCTGCCTGCACCAACATTGATTTTTGGATCATGTAACTACAAATAACATAAAGAGAGCTAGGCACACAGTGCTTGGATGCGTCATTCCTCAGCTTAAATGTACAAATAGTTTGTGTGGTTCAAACGCATGTTGGCTCTAGGAGCAGTGCAAGGTTTTTCAGTACTCGAGACTAAATAGAAATGTGCCTGCCTTTGCCCTCCCTTTCCACTTAAAAAAGGGTCTTCAGTGTGACTCCACCCGTTGGTGGCGCCCTCTGGCTACAGCCTGAGCTCATCACAGGAAAGTGTCAGGCCAGACTGGCACCTTTTGACTGGACCATTGAGTCACCTTGCAGCCACCATGTGTTATATGTGGAGAAGTGTGGCTCAGGGGTTAGAGGCGGCAGACCCGGAAGCTGAGATCGGCCCTGGACCAGGGTTCAATTCCCTGCCTTGGCGGGTCTTGGGCTAAAAATTCCACGGACTCGATAATTCTCGCTCCGGTGCCTTCTCGACTCACGGGTTCACACTCTGCGACTCTGGGCAATAGCTTGCTTAATCTCCACAACGGCCCCTCGCGGCGGGATGCCTGGCTTTCACCTTGTGGATACCCTGCCGGGGTTATCTCACAGGGGAATACCAGGACGGGTTCCCTAAGCAAGTGCCGGGAAACCCACTGCGGGTAGCTGTGTGCTATATAAGCTCAAATACATACATATATCAAAATACTGAACTGAATGTGCAATGGACGTCGTGTCCAACATATGAGTACAAATACCGACTTGCAGTGTAGTGCTATTGTTTACCGTTTGCGCTAATACAGAAGTGGTCATCACACATTGCAGTAGTTGTTGTTGTTTTGCATTCAAATTGTTGTGTGGGTTCATCTGAAACTGCTGAATTGTACACATAACAACAACAGGCCCCACTAACATTTTGACTAGTGTCTCTGTTAAATACTTGAGTATCAATGCAGCCATGCACATTGCAGATTTCAGACTGTGCGCATTGAGCTTCTTTTGCAATGAAACCCTTCTGACAAGGTTTTGCTTCTTAGAATGACAGCAGCCCAATCCTTTGCTGTGTCTATCCAGCACCAAAGATTTAAACCTGGAAGTGGAGAAACTCAGGGTTAGACAGGGACAGAAAGTAGGCCCTGGCACACAATTAAATCTGGTGCCCATTAGCAAATTCTAACTGCTAAAAAAGTAGACCTCGTTTGCAAATTGGGTGATTTTACTAGTAAAGATACACCGTACATGCCTTTTGCAAGGTATGGAAGACTATACATCTGTGCTTGATGCAGGGAATGTTTGTGGTAATACTGGTGAAATGCAGAGTAAATATAGCCCACCAGACCACAAACCAGGCCCAGAAATAGCCAAACACCAGTTCCACACACCGACCTGTCAGCTCAGCCCTTGTGGCAATACCAGATTGATTTATTGGCTAGTCTGAAACTGGTAAAGTATTGTACCAAGAGAAAAGCAGCCCTTCTTTGCTCTACCAGATCATTTTTACATTCTGACTTAAGATAATACTGTAAAGTTCCCTAGCTATTTTCACCCACACTCTTATTGATTGCATTACTGATGATAATCAGTTTTCCACAAATAGAGCAAAAACCTACACCTGCAAAAATCCTCAGCCGCTCCACTCAAGCGCCAAGAAACCGTTGGTGAACGTGCACTCAATAAATATTGTCTATCGCTCGAAGGTGCCTATACAGTGTTAAATAATGAACTAAATTGTTGCCGCCAAAAGTGGAAAGAGACAACACTTTGGTGAAATTAGAAAAGGTTTTATAGTTTTCAAAAGTGCAGAATATTTTATAAGTACTTGTATTTTTTCACACAAACAAAGCACACTATACGTACGTTGAATGGTGTGACGGTGTACCATGAACCATATTATAATATTGCTAGAATCCAGTACATTTCATAATAATGATTAAAATGAACTGCAAAACAAACTTTCAACAGGTTAAACAGAAGCACAACCAATAAATGTAGTCTACTGAAATGTTTCCCGGTGTTTCTAGAGAGCTTCTACCAATAGAAATATTTTAAAGCAGGAGTTATGTGATCACGTTGTTATGACCTCTCAGCCAATCTTGGCACTGCATGATTCAATGATCTCAAGCAAGTGAAAGTCGATTTAGGAAGTCCTTCTAGGACGGTCAGCAGAAGGCTCAGTGAGTTTAACCCTTGCGATTACCATCGTAAGATAAGTTCAGACCTTCATGTAGCCACATCCACTTTCCGTGTTTCTGAAATTGGTAAATGTAGTACTTTTTCAATAGGTTAGTAGTATCTCCATGGGGGTCTACTTATTTTAAGTATGGGTTTCACGAATCAAGCAGGCAAACAACCTTGTCTTGAACCTTAGCTAAGAGGTAGGGACCTGATTTCTCAGTGAACGGATGGTCAACATCTGTCAAAGTTTTGACAGAAATTTTAAGGGAAGGATTATATTGTCAATGCCCAGTTGTGAATCATGATTCAAAGGAAGTTTAGAATGATGAGTATCAGGAAGGACCATTTCAGTCTTGGATTTGAGTTATTGTTTATGGTCTTAAGGCCCATGGAAGGGAGCTGTTGCCCTTTTAGGGGAGATCAATATTGTAGGACTGGGTCAAGTTGAAAAATGAAGGTTGCAAATCAAGATTCAGTGGAATAGATTTTGAAACATTTTGAACTGGGTTAGCTTCACAAAAGTGATGCTTACAAAATGTTTTCCTTGCCAATTTACTTTCCAGCGCTAAACTTATTTTGCATCAGAAAGTACCCTACAGGTAACGCAAAGCAGCGCATAGAATTGCTTTTCATTACTTAGCGCCAAGGGGGCATTACAAAGGTGGCACTTGGGTAATCTCTTGCAACCACCCATGCCTTTTGAAGCAAAACCCTATCTACAAACAATTGTAGACAGGGTTTAGAGCTAAAAGCTAATGTCATCTGAAAGGAGGTGTTAAGAGAGGAAATGTTTTCATTTTTCCTTTCTTTTCCTACTTTGCGTGTGAGCTGCATTGTGCAGCACACATGCAAAGTGGGGAAAGTGTTTGTACTTGTCTAGGCATAGTATTTTGAATAGGAAGGGTACTCTTCCTGTGCAAACCTTAAGCTAGATTCAGGCATGCACCTTAGCGCTAAGGTGTGTGCCTAGTGCACAGCATTGGAAAGGGAGGAAAGAGCCATATCTGACTTCAAATGGGTTTTAACTATTATGTCCATTGAATTATTTCCATAAGTGCACAGCGGATCATACATAGAGCTTTGAAATTACTATTTGATTGACTTTCCAAGAGAAACAACAAGTAATATGGAGGCTTTTTATTGATGAGGTTGTCAACTTTGTGGATCAGGACTGAGCAACATTTTATTTACTGATAGCCATGAAATCACTTCCAATCTCCTATCAGCAATGACTACTGGTCTTGGACTGTAACCTATACTCTATAGCCCTGAAGTAACCCAAACACCATTCTCTGTGCTTCATTTACCCAAAATTGATACATTTAGCAGGAATAAAAAAATCAGCATATTTAAAAAAAACGATTAACTTTTACATTACAGTTCAAAAAGATTTCGTGAGTAATTTTTTAGTTAGACATATTTTATTTGTAATAGTGTGTTGCATGATAAGGTATGAGTATATTTAGATAATTAGTATGCCCAACAATGTAGGTTAATATCGAAGTCTTGTGTTGCCTTAATTATTTTTTTAATGTGGTATAAATGAGTAACGTGTCTCTGTCTGAAAAGAAGGCAGAAGAATACATTGAAAGTATCATGGATTTGAAACTAGATTTCAAGGAAGGGTGTTACATAATAGTCCAAAAATGATCCCTGTGCAAAACCTTGTCACTTTTGCTACTAGACCGACCTTTAAAAAAATAGACAATATGCAGTAGTTGTTTTTCCATTTTCACAAAGTATATTTAACTATAGTTAGCTATGAGTATAGTTGTATTACACTCAGGGAGTATGATTTATTTAATTTTCCTCCTTACATGGACAAGAGAAATATCAGAACTAATTATCAAAGTAACAAAAAATGACATGTACTCAATGGCTTGTACTCAGTACAGGTAGTCAGCACTGTCCTAAAAAATGACTTTAAGTTGAATAAAAAGATCACACTTTCCATCTTAATCCTGAAAACTTGTATTATATTTCAGCCAACTGAAATACGTTTGGCCTTCACACAGGGAAGTGTCAAAGCTTCCCAAGGGCTCATCAACTGGGCACCCCTTGTGGCCCAGTCTACTATCTAATTTAAATGAAACCGCATGGGTCGCCTTTACTCGAGTGGCACCGGGTCATCTGTGTTGTCATCAGATATTGACCCAGAACAAGAAAGAGGAACTCAGCATGGGGAGACAGTATAGAAATAACCTTCTAGCGTGAGATATAAGAGGCATGAGTTGGTATAAAAAATATGCAGGTGTTCGGCAGCACCAGAATTTGGCAGTGGCAGAGATAGCCTCATAAGGAAAATCGTAGGCTGCTGTCCTATTTAAAAAAAATAATAATCAAGCACTACATTTTACAGCTTAACTCTAATCTTAATGAATTAGTCATAGACTATATTTCCATTTTAGTGCTAATAAATGTGATGAAGGGCGATGCTGCTCTAAAATTGTGGGGGTGCATCATATTCATGGATAGTATGCATCCACATATATTCTTGTGTTCTATTAACATTGATCATTAGAATTGTGTTGTTATAATAAAAATGTGCAAGTGAATGAATAGAAAACTATTTCGTGCCACGCAAGAGAAATGAAATGGCATATATGTTTTGAAAGAGTAACTTTTAGTATATTGCATTTACCTAACAAAAAGCTAATGTGTAATGTAATGCATTTTGATTCAAACGAGCACAATGATGAAGTTTTCACGTAGAGATGACGAGTTGCGCTTAATGTGAAATAATTGTAGATGTTTGCAAAGCATTATTAACATGTGTGTAAAAATGGGTGTGTAAAGGCCTAAATTAAATGTTCACGTTGGTTATATGAAAGGCCTATTAGTTTATTCTTACGTTTGCTAATTTGTGTAGGCCTGAAATTGTAATTTGCCTGGTAGGCTCTCGCATTTAGAAATGGTCAGCGAAATTCATGTGCATGCAAGGATGTTCAGCTCTCACGTTTCAGTTGCAGGTGGAAGTTGCCTTTGTTAGTTAAACAAACGCCTCTTTTTGTTTTAGGAGTTAGGCATGGAGGAGAAGAGTTACTTTGTAAATGGAATGTCGATAATTGGGAGCAGGTGTTCGTTCTCACTGAGGAGGCTTGAGAATCAAGGTCATCAAGCTGAACACTGGAAGGAGTGTGTAAGATGGAGGAAAACTACCTAGGAGAGGTGTCCGTTGAGGTGAGTTGATCTGTGGACGTGTTTTACATCTTTGCATTTCCTATTAGGGAAAGTGCCCCGAGAGAGGAGAAGCAGAGAGTGTCAGAGAGGTAGAAGGAGACAGGGTGAGTTAGGGGAAGGAGTTAGAAGATCGATCTGGAAAGAGCATCTAAGAACGAGATCTGTAGTTTTGGTTACTTGATCCATACAAGGTGAATGCCCTTCTTAGGAAGTCTTCACGAGCTGACACCTTTAACTGACTTTGCCTGGGAAATGCTAAGTAGAGAAGACACCTTAGAGATAGGGTAGGGAATCAGGATAGCTTTCTACTCTTCAGCCACAGATGACGACTGACTTAAATATTGAGCAGTCCTTGTTTGCATCTTATTTTTGAAGCTTTTTATTCTCTTTATGATCCATCGGATTAGGCTCATTCGTAGATATGGTTTTGTATTAGTTCCCATATACTTTTACAACCTCGTCTTGAGGTGCTTGTAAATTCAGTTGTTTTCGGCTTTGTAATAAACCCCTAAACTGGAGTTCAGAGACTGTGATCTTTTGAGCCATAGTTAATAAGGACTGTTGACTTGACTAAAATGAATTGTTTCTCCCCTTCACACTTCTCAGAAGGAAACAAAGATACATCAACCTAGGGTTCCCTGTTAAATTTTGGTAGTGGAACCCAGCCTTATCATTTGGTGGAGACTGTCGGAGAGTGACGGTGTGTCAGAAACAACAGTTCAAGGAGGGTGAGTATGAATAGGGATGTTGTTAGATTGTGGTGATGATTGATTGTGTGATGTCTTGCGGAGTTGGAAGGAGAGTTGAGTGATTGTGGTTTCGGACTGTGAGCACACAGGGTCCATTTGATTTCTTGATGTCAGGCTCGACGAGTAGCCTAAGATTCCAGGATAGATAGATTGTGATGTAGAAGACGCCCAGAGCCGTAATTGTCGACCATTGATTGTGAGAGTCGTGAAACATCATCGACAACCCCACCCGAGATAGGGAATGAGAGAGTGAGTGTTTGAGGGAAGACCACACTTCTGCACTCACTGTTTGCGGATATTACGCTGTTCGCCTGCCACCTGCCAGAGCCCTCAAGGACCAGGGAGAAGAATGGGACCACACTTCCCAGGTTCTAGTGCGGCACACATGCCGCCGACGGAGCTCACACGCCCCTGTAGACGCTTATGATCGGGACAGGTCTCCCACGGCGTAGGAGACCACACTTCTGCACTCGCTGCTTGCGAGTTTTATGCTGTTTGCCTGCCAGAGCCCTCAAGGACCGGGGAGAAGAACGGGACTAACCTTCCCACGTTCCCATGCGGGACGCACGCTGCTGACAGAGTTCAAATGCGCGGGTAGGCACTTAAGATCGGGACAGGTCTCCCATGGTGTGGGACTTGCGCGGGCGTGCCTGGGCCAAGGGCGGGCCCGTCTGCGCCCATCAGCAACCAGAGAAGGCCGGGCTGGGCAGGTATGTTAGTCAGCCCCATCGGGATCCTGCCTGGCTGTTTGGAACTCACAGTGTGAAAAATTTGGCCACCATTACTGAGGTACTTTCTGTTATTTTCCCGCTCCTTTGTTTAGCTTCTAAGTAGTAAAAAGCGTGCTATTGCCCCCATATATTTATAGCAGATGCTGAGCCAGTATCAACAATGCCCCACATAAGGGTACAAAAGGGCCTAGATTTTTAAGACTGCAATATGGGCAAAAGGAAAAAGCCAGCCTCTCAGGGGATCCCACGGGGGGCTGCATGATTGGAACAATTTACTCTTTCCTAAATAAAGCAGCACACACGAATACACAGGAGATAGCATTGACAGAGAGAAGAAGTATGACGTGGACGAGGATGAGGCACAAGCAAAATCTGCAGACACTGTGGGCCCCCTAGTTGACTTATTAAGCACCCTTGATCCTGCATCTACAGTCCCGATAGCCCCCCTGACAAACCCAAAATGTTCCCTAATATTCGGACAGCTTCACCAACAGAGGGAGATGACTTGGCATTAGACTTCCCCCGCCCAAGAGAAAGTGAGCAGCCTGTAACAAGCCAACGAGGAAGTCTCCACAGACAAAAACTTCATTACAGATTGGCTCAAATCTTGAACAGTTATTGGATGCTTTATTTGTAAGGTTGGAATCAATGACGAAAGCACTGTTAGCCTCAATAGTACTAAAGGTGGAAGAGGTTGAGAAATTAATTCACAATTCTATTGCTACATGTAACAAATTTACTGTGATGTATGATTCTAAGTCAGCAGGGGGTGGTAGAGGCATTATGCTTGCTTTTGAAGCAATTCATATCTGGTTGATGTTTAAACGGCCCGTTGTTTGAGGATGCTCAAAGTGGTAATAGGCAGTTAAATCTGACTGAGGAACTGAGTATTGCAATCTCCAAGGGCCCACGCAGCCCAGTGGAGTAGGCCCCTAAATTCTGAAAAGGGTCTATCATTCACACATACCTCATTTCAACCAGTTCTGCCTAAAACAGAGAATCAATGTATTCTAGATTTGCCGCCTGCTTTTACCCCCCCTAGTAGCAGTTCTATTAGAGGGCCCCCCTCGTTCTAAAGAAACCAGAGAAACTTCCTTGGACCTAATACATAAGGTTGTACACTGGAGTAGTAAAAATGTTGTAAATGACCTGAACATATCCTCCAATATTAACATGGCAAGAACAGTGGGGTGGATAGGCCATCAAGTCAAGTCAAGTCAGAATATTTGTATAGCGCGCTACATACCCGGAGGGTCTCAAGGCGCTTGAAGAAGGGTGGGGAATTACTTGTCAAATATCCAGGTTTTAAGTTGCTTTCTGAATGCTACGTGGTTCTGAGTGAGACGAAGGTGAGTGGGGAGTGAGTTCCAGGTTTTAGCTGCGAGGTAGGAGAAGGATCTACCTCCCATGGTGGTTTTATTGATGCGAGGTACGGTAGCAAGGGCTTGGTTGGAAGATCGTAGCTGGCGAGAGGGGGTGTAGAAGGAAAGTCGTGTGTTGAGGCATTCAGGTCCAAGTTCGTAAAGTGCTTTGTGTGCGTGGGTTAGGAGGCGGAAAGTTATCCTCTTATTGACGGGGAGCCAGTGGAGGTTTTTCAGGTGACTAGAGATGTGGTCTTTACGCGGGATGTCTAGTATGAGTCTGGCTGATGCGTTCTGGATGCGTTGGAGTTTTTTCTGGAGTTTTGCGGTGATACCGGCGTATAGGGTGTTTCCGTGGTCCAGGCGGCTTGTAACCAGTGCATGGGTGACTGTTTTTCTGGTTTCGGTGGGGATCCAGCGAAATGTTTTTTTGAGCATGCGAAGAATGTTGAAGCATGATGATGAAACGGCGTTGACTTGTCTGTTCATAGAGAGTGAGGAGTCCAGGATGACGCCCAGGTTCCGTGCGTGGTCCGTTGGGATGGGTGCTTTTCCAAGGGCCTCTGGCCACCAAGAGTCATCCCAAGCGGAGGGGGAAGTACCTAAGATGAGGACTTCTGTTTTGTCTGAGTTTAGTTTCAGACGGCTGTGTTTCATCCACTCGGCTACTTCTTTCATTCCTTCATGTAGGTTGGTTTTGGCGGTGTTAGGGTCTTTGGTGAGTGATAGGATCAGTTGAGTGTCGTCCGCGTAGGAGATGATGTTGAGGTTGTGTTGGCGTGGAATGGCCGCGAGGGGGCTCATGTATACGTTGAAGAGGGTGGGGCTGAGTGAAGATCCTTGTGGCACACCGCAGATGACTTCGGTGGCCTCTGACTTAAACGGTGGGAGGCGGACTCTCTGAGTTCTTCCGGTGAGGAACGAGGTGATCCATTCCAGTGCTTTACCTTGGATTCCGATGTTTCTGAGGCGTTGTAGGAGGGTGCTATGGCAGACTGTGTTGAAGGCTGCAGAGAGGTCGAGGAGGATGAGGGCGACTGTGTCTCCGTTGTCCAGTAGAGTTCGAATGTCGTCTGTTGCTGCGATGAGGGCGGTCTCCGTGCTGTGTTTGGCTGGGAAGCCGGACTGTGAGGAGTCGAGGGATTTGTTGGTTTCGAGGAAGGCGGCGAGCTGGTTGTTGACAGCTTTCTCGATGACTTTGGCTGGGAATGGAAGGAGCGAGATTGGGCGGTAGTTTTTGGGTTCGGTGGGGTCAGCTGTGGGTTTTTTCAGAAGGGCGCTAAGTTCGGCGTGTTTCCAGCTTTCTGGGAAGGTGGCGGAGTTGAGGGAGCAGTTGATGACGTCTCGGAGGTGTGGTGCTATGATGGAGTCTGCTTTGTTGAAGATGTGGTGAGGGCAAGGGTCTGTGGGGGATCCTGAGTGGATGGAGTTCATCAGGCGGATGGTGTTCTCGGTAGAGATTGGGTTCCAGTCATTAAGGATGTTCAAGGGGGGTGAAGGTCCTGCAGTAGGTTGGGTGGGTTGGTCTCCGGGTCGGTTGTCGAAGCTATTGTGGATGTCTGCGATTTTGTTGTGGAAGAACGAAGCTAGGGAGTCGCAAAGGGCTTGAGAGGGGGTGATATCATTGGAGTTGGCTGAGGGGTTGGTAAATTCTTTGACGATGTTGAATAATTCCTTGCTGTTGTGGGCGTTGTTGTCTAGTCGGTCTTTGAATGCGGCTTTCTTGGCAGATCGGATTAGTTGGTGGAGTATGCGGGTGGCGTTTTTGAAGGCATCCCTGGTGCTGGTGTTTGGGTCTTTTTTCCAGGCCTTCTCGAGGGAGTGACAGAGTTTCTTCGAATTCTTAAGATCATCTTTGAACCAGGAGGCGTTTTTGCTGCCTAGTTTGATTTGACGTTTTTTCTGCGGTGCTAGGATGTTGGCGCTGTTGGATATCCATTGGGTGAGGTTAATGGCTGCTTGGTCGGGGTTTGAGGAGTGGTCAGGAGGGTTTTGAAGAAGCGATGAGGAGATCTGGTCGATGGTGATTTTGTTCCAATTTCTTCGTAGAGTAGGTTGAGGATGGTTGTGAGTTGTGGTTTTATTGTAGATAAAGTGTACGCAGCTGTGGTCCGTCCAATGGAGAGTAGTGGTGTGACTGAAGGAGACATGTTTGCTGGAGGTGAAGATAGGGTCGAGTGTGTGACCTGCGATGTGGGTGGGCGTAGTGACAAGTTGTTTGAGTCCGAGGTTGGCGAGATTGTCCAGAAGGGAGGTGGCATTGCTGTCATTGCTCTTTTCCAGGTGAAAGTTGAGGTCTCCCAGTAGAATGTATTCCTCGGAGGGGAGGGCGTGTGGGGTGATAAAGTCAGTGAAAACGTCGCTGAATTGTGCACCGGGGCCTGGAGGTCGATAGAGGAGTATACCTCTGATTGTGGTCTTGGGGTCGGTGTGGATCTGGAAGTGAAGGTGTTCGGCGCTAGCAAGGTTGACGTCTGAGCTGGTAGAAATGCGGATGGAGTTCTTGTGGACGATAGCGATGCCTCCTCCAGTTTGGTCGGTGCGGTCCTTACGGATGATCTTGTATCCTTCCGGGATGGCAATGGTGATGTCTGGGGCTGATGAGGCGTTCATCCATGTTTCTGTTAGGAAGGCGACTTCGGGAGAGTTGGTGTCAAGTAGATTCCAGAGGTCGATGGCGTGTCTGTGGACCGAGCGGGTGTTGAGCAGGATGCATTTTAGGTGGTTGGAGTCAGATGACTGTTTTGAGTTTGTGCATGAGGATTTGGTCTCGGTGCCGTCGAACTTGCAGGAGTTACAGGAGAAGGGTCCATGGGTGTGTCCAGGAGCGGCTTGGGCACAGTTGGGGAGTCGGCCGGGGTTAAGGGCTAGGAGGGTGGTGGCATCGTAAGTAATGCGGGAGGGGTGGGAGGGGCGGGGAACAGGGGGTCTGGTGCTGGACGCGGTCCAGGCGCGGACGGGCGTAGACGGGCTTACCTTTGGCGCACCTTCAGCGCGAATGGGGCGCGATCGCTGCGCGTGAATGCTGCGTGCAAATGCATCAGTCATATGTGGATAGTGGGAAGGGAGGGGCGAGGGGGGGTCAGCTGGGAGGCGGTAGCGGGGTGGAGCTACGGGAGAGGACACAACAAACAAAAAGGATGCAAAAATGGAGTCAAAGCGGGTCACAGCCGAAGCAAGCAGGGATCTGGCCACTGAAAGTGTTACACCAGGCTAAAAGCAGGCGATGCGGACAGATAATGAAAAGCCAGACACTGTATGCAAAGTTATGCTTTCAAATGATTCAGACGATGCAGCGCTAATATGATCAACAATCTGTAATCAAAGTGTACTTTCCACAGATTCTGACGAAGCAGCGCCAATATTACTAACAAGCATATATAGATAACAAGCGTCAGCTGCCTCGATAATGCAGCGCAAATTAGCACAATAGCACAGAGCGGAGCTACGATACCAGGAGCTGCGAGGAGTCAGGGAGCGAGGAGGAGCGACCAGCTCGGGGCAAGCCCAGATGGTCAAAAAAGGTTAGTGAGGGAGATTGTATAGTTGTGAACTTTAGGAACACTGTGAAAGCTAAGCTGTTGACGGGCTGCACTTACAAGAGCAGCTCTACTTCCAGATTCAGAATAGTCCAGCTACAATATTTCTACCCTCCTAACCAGCACACATGCCCTACCAATTGGCAATATAGGAAAAAGTTTAAAGATACCAACCACACACTTTCTTCGATCCTTCAATTTAAGGAAAAGAACAAACCAGTATTACTCAAAGGTTTGTTGGGTATATCTTGTTCTTACACTTTTAATTTCTATTTTTTCATTTTTCAAAAAGATTTTTATGTATGAAAAGGAACAACACATTTATGACATTTACACATAAATACAAAACATTATTCACATATATATATACACTAATGTACAATATTCACTTGTTTTCACTTAATATACACAGATCCATGTCTAAAATTGACAAAGTAACGCTCAATGTTATATTCAACAAACCACATATAAATGCAGACAATCAAAAATTATTTTGAAAATAAACCATATATAAATTCATTGGTCTATAAGTCTATTGGTGTCTATTTTATATGCCGACGCGTTTCGAACCAGTTGACCTCAGTTCTCAGGTTCTCTTCAGGGCTCTGTCTTTAGTAAGTATCTAAAAAAATGTATGCAAAGCAAAAAGTTCATTTTTAGCTTCCTATTTTAAGCACAACTCCTCCCCATCTGTTCAAGTAGTCGCTATATTTATACCTGTTTTTCCAGCAGCCGCCGGTCTACAGGTTTGACTATAATTCCCCAATTCTTGGAGTCTTTATCCTGCACCCAAAGTGAATATCTTAGACCAAACATGTCAAGCCTCATTTCTCCAAGACATACCTTTCTATGTGTTCTAATGCTCGGGAATCTTTTCAGTTTCTTTATGCAGAGACGCTCATTCTGTATCTTAAAAGCAGACCTAGGATTTGGACAAGCGTCTTAGTATGTATCATGACGACCGATTTAATATCGCCTTTTCTTCACTTTTTAAATGGCGAAGCATACCTGTCAAAGTTCTGCGATATAGTCAGCGCTCTATGTTTTCTCAATTTATTGTGTTCGGGTACAATCCTCTTAGTATTCTTTGGTTTAAAACCTGAAATTCATAAACGGGTCTCTGTTAAGTCTCCCGGTTTAACTTTCTTACCTTCCTTCCTCCCTCACACTCAAGGCGGCATACCTGTTGAGTTTTAGCGGTCCTCCGCGTATTATTCTTTATCTTTCGCGCACCAGTTGTCGCTTGGCGGGCACTCGTATCTTTTAACCTATTGTGGAGACCTAAGGTTAGTTTACGTGTATGTGAAACCTTTCTTATTCTACGATGTTATCTGCTCCCCTTACCTGAATTCTCCGTGATCCGGTGACTGTCAATCTGTGGACACCGTCGCCATCTTGGAACGGCTTATTATAGATGACCTATGTTAAGTGTGTCGGCCATTTTAGAGTGGTAAACATATCGTGCCTGCTCATATCGGACACGGCAAATTAGTTTGAATAAATTTGAACCTGTATGCTTTATCTTCACTGAATCGATGTTGCTGTAAGCCCGGGTTCCACTTATATTGTCTTCGTGTTTTCGTTTGTCCGGTGTTTCATCTGCGGCGGACATGTTGAAATGGGCTTATAATCGCAGAAAGTATGATTCTTTGACCAAGTACCAACTGCATGCACCCAAGACACGCTGAAGCTCAAATATTTACAGTCTTGAAATTTCAGACAGTGAGTTAAGGCCTGAAAACGCACTGTTAAACTTTAATATTAGTATGCTTCTTTTTGCAAGAAAACTCTCTCAGGATCCACTGAAGAGTTCTTATTCTGGACGCTGAACAGTACAGACCATTTGAAATCGCTGTCCCCATGGCAATTTTCTACAAAGTGTTCGATCATTGGGGCAGTTAGAATTTTATTTTTTATTCTTGATCTGTGTTGGGTCATGCGTGTGTTTACTTGTTGGCTAGTTTTTCCGATATAAATTTTGGAACATGGGCACACAATTACATATATGACATTGCGAGTTTTGCAATTTGTGAAACATGGATGCTTCCATTTGACATTGCCATGGGTGAATTCCTCACTTTCCATTGTGTTGGCACATGCCACACAATTACTGCATTTATGATGTCCTGCTATGGGCTTTAAGCCCCACTTTGTCAGGAGATCACTCTTTGGTTTTGGTACCATTATGTCTGCTCGTACAATCATTTGGCCAATGCTTCTATTTTTCTTATATGCGAAGAGTGGCTGGGGGAAGGGACACTCTAGGTTCTCCAATAGGTGCCAGTTCTTTAAAACTGCTTGTCTGATCTTACTGGTATCCGGACCAAAAGTGGTCACACAAACCAGTCGATCCAATTCCGGTTTCTTATTGGTTTCTAAGAGGCATTCTCTAGGTGTGAAACTTGCCCTCTTATTCGAATGTTTCAATAATTTGCGTGGATAACCTCTGTTCCTCGCAGAGTATTTCGGCGTGTTGTTCATAATCTGCGATATCTGTACAATTTCTCCGTATACGGAGTAATTGTCCGTATGGCAGATTAGCTTTTAAATTTCTTGGATGAGCACTTTGATGGTGCAACATCGTGTTCTTGTCCGTCTTTTTCCTATACAGTGAAGATTTAAATTTTCCTTCTTCACATGTGATTTCCACATCAAGAAAAGTCATTTTTGTGGCACTAGTTTCTAATGAAAATTTAATATCCAGATGCTTACTGTTGAGCCACATGTGGAACTGCATCAAGTCTGTGTGGCTCCCCTGCCACAGGAGCCACACGTCGTCGATGTAGCGGTACCATTGTTTTATATATGCAATGTAAGGGTTGTTGTGATCAACGAACTTCTTTTCATATTCTGCCATATACAGTACAGTCATTTCTGGGGCATAAGGACAACCCATGGCAGTTCCTTTGGTTTGCATGTAGAACTGCTCATTGAATCTAAAGTAATTCTTTCTAAGGGCAACTTCAGCTAGTTGTAAAATGAATGAAGTCGGTACTTGATGTGGTCTCACCCGGGCCTCCAGGTACAATTCCATCACTTCCAGTGCTTCGTCCTGGGGAATCTGGGTATATAAGGACGTTACGTCCATTGTGACAAGTAGTTCTGAGGTAGAATCAAAAATAGGCAATGGCAATGGTAGTTACCTTTAAACCCAGGTAGGCGTGAAAACATAACCAACACAGACACAATTCTACCATTGAGTAATCGTTTTCAACCCCTACCCAGTTCCCAGGGCTTGGATGAAAATGACTGGCTAAGGTGTGAGCATAAAATAAGTCAAGGCACAAATATAGCTAACATAGCTCAACACAAATTCATCTTATTAGACCAGGAACGTATTGAAACAATTGATAATTCCCCCAGTAATCTTCCTACCTCAACCCCTCTCCTGGCTGTTTACCAAAAAGTCCTCTTGTGGAATATAGCAGGACTAAGGATAAAAAGGGGCAATCCAAATTGGGAAAGCTTTCCCTCTACATACCATATCATTGCACTTCAAGAAACATGGGAGGCTAACAATTGTTTTTATCTAGCTGACTTTTAATCGTTTTGTAAATATGCTATCCCATTGAGTATAGGAAGAGATACAGGGGATTTGCTTCTACAGTTCTCACTTAAACTCTCTTGTAAAGCCCGAATGATGAAATGTAACTCACACATGTTAGCAGTCAAATTATCTTTTCAGAATCGTGCTATTCTGTCAGTGGTAAATTTTTATAAATATTTTTCAAGAGGACACCCGTTAGAACACTGTTTGGATTTAGAGGAGTTCCTCAAACATTATGAGGAGGGTAAATCATCTTACTATGATTTAATAATTTTAGGGGATTTTAACATTCATCAGTGCTATTCAAACTGCATTATAAAGCTGGACCAAGGGGAGTCTTTTTCTTCATTCAATCATTTTGAGCACACACCATCTGGTATCTTCTTGGAAGGCACCCTCTCAGCTTATAATCTATATTGCCTTCAGCAAATAGGTAGGCTGTAGTCAGCACCTCCTTACTTGGGGAATGGAAGGCCCAGTACTATTGACTATAATTTATTGTCTGCACCATAAGTCCCGACCATTGTGGAATTAACTGTTTCCTGGTCATCTTTTAGTGACCACAACCCCCTCACACTTATGATTCCAATTTCTGCCATTGAATCTGAGGAGACCGCTAATTGCATTACAAATAAAGATATCAGCGCTAAAGATCAAGCTCGTAGGTTAAAGTGGGAAAGGATTGTCCCAGATAGCTTCCTGAATAATTTATAAAATGCCTGTGCCCCTGAAATTCAACTTTGCCTAGACTCATTGACATATGGCCAAACTACCTTAAAAGCCTTTGAAATATTAACTAAACAAATATCATCTGGCCTTACCGTTGTGAGTGGGGTCAGATGCTCGAAGGCCGAATGATGGTTTGATAGCATATGCTCAAAAACTCATAGGAAGCTTTTACAGACCATAAAATGTATCCCTAGAGATGAAGCTGAAATTAGGGACAAAGGAAAGGCTTATAAATTTGCAGTTCAGAATAGAGAGAAGCAGCTAAGAGAGAAGGCATAAGAGGCCCTGGGTCGTTGCCAGTGTGTTGAAAGATAGTGCACATTTTTGGTTGGTAGTTAACAGTCCTTTCTTCTCTGAATCCCCAAATTCAAACATTGATTGTTTAATTTCGGCTGATCAATGGGTACAGCATTTTGGTCACATCTTAATCGACACTAACTTGGGAGGAATTGAGGAGCACAGGTAAGATGAGCAATCTAGTACATCTCTCCATTTTAGTATAGAATAGGTCCACAATGCTATTTTATCTACATCGTGAGGAAACAGGGTTCCAGCAGAGTTATACAAGGCTGACCCCAATGTCTGGGCTAGAATCTTAGCACATGTCTTTAATGCTGCATGTTAGCATGGTCTTCCACTATACTGGGGAAAGGTGGTCATCATCCCCATTTTTAAAAAGGGCGCAAGAGATGAGCCTGTTAAAGGCCGATCTCACTCCTAGATTCTGCTGCCAAAATAATGGGCAAAGTCATACTAGATCGCCTAACCTGTTGGCCGGACCATTTAAATGTTATCTACGAACTGCAATATGGCTTTAGGCCGGGCAAAGGGACCTTTGACCAATGCCTACATTTGCATCTGGTGCTAGGGAAGTACACCATTGCCAAAAAAGGGAGTATTACATCTTGGCTTTTATGGACTAGACACAAGCTTTTTACTGTGTAAATAGATCTAAATGATGGTAAATTTTAAGTGACATTGGTCTTGAACCAGTGCTGGTGGCCCTTTTACAACTATTCATGTAAATAACACGACTGCAGTGCCATACAATAACAATTGAGATTTGACAAACTCTTGGGATGAGAAGAGGGGAGTACATCAGGGTTGAATACTGGCCCCCTCCTATTTACGCTCTATATAAATAAGTTGAGGGATTCTTTAATAGCTAGCTGTATAGACATCACTAGGGTTGGTGACAAGAGGTTCCTTGCATTATTATATGCAGATGATAGAGTCCTGCTAGCCAGTACAGCTGTGGGCCTCCAACAATTTTCAGATGGTTTCATAGTTTTTATGGATTCTTTAGACCTGTCAACTAATTTTAAGAAATCGCATGCAATGTCTATTGGCCCTCAAAAGCCCCTAAAGTCCAAATGTTATTGTAAAGGGGTTGAATTACCTAAAGTTCCATCATTCCCCTATTTGGGGGTAAGCTTTGATGAACGTGGGTCATGGCGTGCACAGATTACATAAAAAGAGAAAACTCTAGCCAGAGCGACTGGGGCTACACTAAATTTTGCCAAAAGATTAGGGTCCAAACCTTTCCTTGCCCTGATGAAGATATATAAAGAAAAGTGCATCCCTATGGCAACTTACGGCTGCGATACCTGGGGCTTAAAGGAAGGAAGGGTTATCCAGAGAGCCGAAGGTATGTTTTTACGTAAGCTCTTGGCAGTTCCACCCACCACCCCAGCATTTATATTACACGAAGAAGCTGGGGCGGGTTACATCTCGGATGAGTTAGCGGTAGCCCCCTTGTTGCGCTGTTCTAGTGGTAACCTAATCCAATTAATAATTACCGACCATATAGCGCTGGACAGAGCCGTGCATATCCCCTGGATAAAGTATATGGACTTGACAAAATGGCTTGGTTGCCCAGACTTATACTATAGCCCCAAACCTATGGGCAAATCTAAAATTAGAGCCAGTAAACTACAGTTTCTGGACAAGTGCCAGGGCTTCAGGGAAGAAAAGGAGTTAGCAAAACCAACAGTGAGAAGATATATGACATTATCTTTGTATAATCAAGTCCAACCATATCTACTCAGCGTTAGTAATGCCTTTCATCGATTTGTGCTAACAAGATTTTGATTACATTTGGTCCCCTGGCTTCTAGCTGTACCCCAAGGATTTACAAAACCTGGCACTTTAATACCTTGTCCTTGCGACAATTTCTCTGAGGAAGATACCTTACATTTTATTTTTTCTGTGACTATTATGTTTGTTGCGCAAAAGGTTTATATTCCCATTACTCAGAGAATGGCACTTTACTCAAGTTAGGCCCGCTTTGCTGTACCTCCAAATGTTATCCTCCCCTATGGTCTGTTTTGGCGTTGCAAGTTTTTTAACGGGAGCCATTAGGTGTAGAAAAAAAATTGTCATTTTAATCATTATCAGTCCTCAGCTGTTTTTTAATTCTAGCGCCCTTTTTATGTAAATATTGGTACTTATACGCACACTGTTTATTATACTTTGAATTCAGCACATTGCACTTTA
This sequence comes from Lissotriton vulgaris, assembly GCF_964263255.1. Lineage (NCBI taxonomy): Eukaryota > Metazoa > Chordata > Amphibia > Caudata > Salamandridae > Lissotriton > Lissotriton vulgaris. The sequence goes on along the minus strand of NC_141691.1, from coordinate 1,018,634,434 downwards.
TATCATGCCCCCCGCCTTACCTTCTAACTCAAACTCTGTCCATTGATCAATGCTAAAAGTGCTCTTATTTTAATTTGAAATAAAAGTTTTAAGTTTTGTCGATGAAATGTATTTTCTTAACATGTTCACTTTTATGGCATTGATTTGCCAAACAAAGTATCTTTTGACTTGACTACAGAGTGACCAACGCAGGACGTGGGTTACTATATGTGAAAAAGTGAGTGATTGGATCCTATCAATTAATTATGTGACCGTCCGGCCGTTCGTGGGCAGATGGTCGAGGGCAGTTGTCCCCTCGTTTCGCAGACAGACCATTGTCAGATTGAGATAGACAATCACAAGCGACTGTCAGGTCGTTTAGTGGATAGACAGTCAATTAAGTGATTGTCCAGTCGTATGGTGGACAGACAGGTACTTGCTGTATGAGTGAGGCGTGCGAGAGTGTTAGAGATGAATTGTGAAGGAGGGAACAGCTGAGTGAGGAGGAAGAGTGACGTTGAAGTGTGCTGCGCTGTGATAGGTCGGTTGGTGTAAAGACGCGCAGGTATTGTTGGATTAACATCAGGAAGTGGAATTACAACATTGTGGGGAAAAAAGTTGATTTATTCATGAAATGCTTTCAGGTATTGCGAGATATTTGTAGGCGAGATAGAGGAGTGGTAACTCGAGTGGGGGAAGAAGCACCACCCGAGGATACTCCAGCTCATTACAGGGCTACGAATGTAGGGCTCCCTACTATAATTTGGCTTCAGAGTTGGCAAAAGATTACTGAAAAGGAAGTAGATTTGGCTTTCCCATGTTATGGTTCATTCAGATTTTATGTGTTGTATCACTTAAAGGCAGTGATGATCGCATTGCGACCTCTCCTCAGACCAACCCAGTTAGAAGCGCTAGATGCATGGATGAGAGCAGCGCATGCAAGAAAGAGGGATCGAAGTCAGGAATGGGCAAAGAAGTCAATCAGGGCAATTCAAGATGCGCGATGGGACGCATTGGTGAAAAGATGGAGGGTAGGCACCATTGAGGGAGACAGACTGCTTCCTCTATTAGTAAAAGTGGGAGATGCCCAGAAGAGAAGAGGAAGATGATAGAGACACAGATGACAGTTTATTGGAAAGGTTACTGGCAGATCGTCCACCTCCATATAACCCAAGTTCGGAGGAGGGAATGGGAGCTCTTACAGAGGAAATGGGGGAGCCGCAGACAAACTCTAGTGCAGGAGTAAGAAGAAGGATTTCAGCAGGAATGGAAAGAATGGGAACACAACCACTGAGCGGAACAGAGGTGTAGGGTAATATCAATTCGAGATTACCGGAAGCTCTCATAGTGCCGGTCACCATTGGTCCCATAGTGTCAGTAGACGATCCATCTCAAGCAGAAGACGCGAGCCTAGTGTGATCAGTAATTGGAGACGGTACTGGTTCTGGAGGGAATGGGACAGTGAGTGGAAGAGGTAACCCTTCAAGGCCCATAGAGTTAAGTACACCTTTGCCAGCCACTGCAGATTCTTGTAGAGGACAGGTGGAGCAGAGTGCAGCGAGGACAGCTTGGCTGATTCACGCTCTGACTTGAGGATGAGGGAACCCCCAGTAAGAGGTCCTAGTGGAAGGATTTTAGGAGGTGACAATTGTCAGAGAATTTCGGGGAGTCAATCTGTCTCATAGAGCATAATGGAAGGGAATCAGTGGTAGGATCAATGTAGTGAGAGTGGAGAGTCGAGTAGTGCGTCAAGTCGAGGAACAAATAAAGCTGCCATGAGGGCTAGAGTGTTGGATGTGGTGAGAATAAAGGTAGACGTAGAGGAGATAATCAGTGGAAATTTGCCTTTGGAAAGGATGGAACTTTATGAGCCAGATGAATTGATGTTTGTGGTGAAGGATGTAAGAGGGTAAAGCATGCTTGACAAATGGGAGCAACGATGGTCAGGGAAGAAGAGTGCCAAGAAGAGCACAGGATAAACACCACCTCCAGGAGGAGGGACGGTAGGAGTAGAGGCTTATCCATTGCAAGAGGTACCGAGTGGAGGGTACATGCATTTGCCTTGGAGTACACGTGATTTGGCGGTGTTTACCAATGATTTTCCTCAGTTTAGAGGAAAAAAACTGTTGAGTGGTAGAAACAAGTTGATTGATTTGTCAAAATGTCAAATGTGCTGTGGATTGATTTGAAGACCTTGTTTGATATTGTGGTACCAAGTGATTTGTGGTCAGCCTGTAAAATTGCTGTTGATTGGCCGTCTTCGGAAGCTGAGCGACACTGTATGCCAGGTATTGTGGTGATGAAGTGGACTCGAAGCATTAGAAGCTCAAGGACAAGCTGATGCTGGTCCAAATGCAGAATGCTGAAAAGGAAGATCAGTCACAGTCAAGTGGAGGAACGTTAGTAAGAAGACAGGAAACAATCAAGGAATGACCCAGAATGCATCAGGTCAGGGAAGGGGGAAACTCATAGACCCTAAGACAGGAGTAAATGTTGATACAAAACACAGAAAGAGGAGACCAGGTCAAATGGTGGTGTGCTGTCCTACATAGAGAACAGGAATCGCGAGGATACCCGTGTGGAAAAGTGTATTGGGTCACACTGGGCTAGAAATATCCCATCAGACCACCCTCGTGGCGGCATATCATCATGTGGGGGTGGGCAGTCGCTCCATGTACCGCCCGTATGGCCGTGCGGAATTGGAAAACGGCGTATTTCCCCACAGTTGTGCCCAAAGTATAGTGCAGAAAAAAGTGCAGTGCTATGAAGAAGGTGCTTATTAAAAATGACTACCTAGACCAAAGCGATTGCTTACCGGGATAAGTGTAGGTGTCAAGATTAAAAACACACCTGGTAGTGAGTAAGTAAAACTACATTATGGCGCTGTGCAGAATAGTCAACTAGTTTCAGCTAGATGGAGTATTACTCCAGCTTTCATCAGGACCTTGGAGATGGTAAGCTACTGCAACACGGTGTAAAGGGTGTACAAATATGAAAAACATAAGTTACATCAAAATTGTGCAGTGTACTTTGAGAAAGACAAGTATCACCCCAAGACTTGGAACCTTTATGTCCACTGAAGACAGGAAAGGAATCTTCTACCTGTCGAGAAAACAAAAAATACCATGTATGCATTTACACACTGGAATCCACATAACCCCACATTCACCATCAGAACAGAACACACCTGCGAGAACAATTTACGTTCCGCATTTACAAATAAGCATATTAGCTTCATCACAAAGAGGCATTTCCTCGCAGTGATACTCACCCAGCTTTATGTGGGTGAAAACCTCACCTCGCCTGGCAACCGCTCGGGAAATTGAGGCCCGCTCTGATGTGTAAAAAAAGGACACAATTAGCGCACAACTTAAATGTGTCCAGCCCATTCGCTATACACAAAAACCCAATGGACGTGTGGTAGACTCTTGACTACCCTATCATTACCCAACTCTGCCACTGAGCCAACATAGATTATATAAGGAAAATAAATAACGAAAATAAATAACCATGCAACTAGGGTGATGGTCATGCCGGTAGTGACCGTTGGTCGCCCCTTAACTCATGTTGTGAAAAGCACTGAAAGGTGGCTGCCAAGGAATGCTGCTGACCCGAATTATTGCCCAAGTTTAAAAGAATTGTCCTAAATGGCACTGCTAGTATCAAACTAAACGACCGGGAAAACCAGTGAAAAACCATTTCACTTAAACAATGGACACTAATCTCCAAATTAGTGGAGACTATTCACTCTCAGCACTGCCTATTCGCATACTGTTTGCTGGGAAGCAAACCTCGCAGCCTCTCCTGGAGTAAATGTTGCCAAGCTAAAGGAAACTACTGCATGTCATAATTGTCACACGATTGGGCATTGGAAGCACGAGTGCAGATCAAACCAGTTAATCGGATTCAAGAGGAAGAAGTGGTGTTGACACCTGAGGTCGTCAATACAGTGACGAGACCCAGATCTGTAGATCTGTACAAGGGGGTACAATAGGTCCGCAGGTACAAGCTCCCCAGCCACCAAGAATCCCACAGCGAAATCGAGCATACCAACAGATGCCCTTTATCGAGACCTACGAGGAATTTGATTCAGACTCATTGCAACAACGTGTCTGAGGGGAGAGGAAGGCTGTACCCTTGGAGCAGACTTGGAGGTAGACCAGAGAGGACCGTATGTAGAGGCGGAGAAGTGTGGCTCAATGGTTAGAGCGGCAGACCCTGATGCAGAGGTCTAGCCCGGGACCAGGGTTCAATTTCCCGCCTCGGCGGGTCTTGGCTCAAAATTCCACGGACCTGATAATTCTCTCCTCGGTGCCAATTCTAATCATAGAGTCCCACTCTGCAACTCTGGGCAATAGCTTGCTGAATCTCCACAACGGCCCCCACAACGCTAAGGATGCCTGGCCTTCACCCTGGGGGTGCCCAGGAGTGGACGCCTCACAGGGAAAGCCAGGACGGGTTCCACAGCAGTATTCGTACAAGCGCCTTGAGACCCTTGTGGGTGAGTAGTGCGCTATACAAGTATCAATTTACATATTTACATGTTGACGGTCACCCTACTACTTTTTTGGTTGATAGTGGTGCTACCTGATCTACTGTGAGATCTGCAATAGTTCCCAACTTACCACTTTTGGGACAATCAATACAAGTTGTAGGAGTGGCGAATAAGAAAATGACTAATCCATTAACTGAAGCAATACCTGTGAGAATAGGAACCTTTCACGATCGACACCAATTTGTGGTATGTGACTCAAGTCCAGTCTGTTTGTTGGGTCATGATCTCTTGTGCAAATTGAACTGCACCATCTATTGCAATCCCAAGGGAGTGGAACTGCAGACAAATGATGATGATGCTGCATTTAAAGTGGTAATTCAGAATCTGTGTAAAGTGGTATTTCCTATGTTAAAAGTTGAGGAACTCCCACTCGACCTGAGAGATTCTGTCTCTTTGGATGTATGAGATTTTACGGAGGAAGGAATAGGACTGATCAAGGGAGTTGAGCCAGTTAAGATCCAAGTTAAACCAAATGCTGAGTTTTTGAGAACACAACAGTACAATCTGTCACCAGAAACAATTGCAGGAATCAAGCCTTTGATTGAGTCTATGATTGAACAGGGAATCCTGAAGGAAATAATGGGAAGCCCATGTAACTCACCAATTATGGGGTTACAGAAACCAAGTGGGAAGTATAGAATTGTGCAGGTCCTGAGAAAGGTACGATTGTTGTTCCATGTTGTCCCGTAGTGCCGAATCCATCAGTGATACTGTTACAGATCCCATGCGAAGCTGAGTGGTTCACAGTGATTGACCTATGTCAGGCATTTTTTACGATATTATTGCAAGAGGAGAGAAAATTTGTATCTGCTTCCGGCTGGAAGATCTGTGTTAACATGGTGTTGTATCCCTCAAGGATATACAGATCCATTGATCTTTAATCGGCTTCTGAAGAAGAAACTTGAGAGTCTCGTACTGCCGCAAAACTCAGTTCTCGTGCAGTACATTGATGGTCCTGTGATTGAATCTGAGACGGAGGACGCCTGAAGGATCGATACTGTAGCTTTACTGAACCATCTAACAGAGAATGGGCACAAGGTCTCCCCAAACAAGTTACAGTATTGTTTGACTGAGGTTTAGTATTTGGGTAACCGAATTGAGAAAGACCAAAAGGAGGTGTCACCAGATCAAATTGAAGTTATTATGAACATGACTGTGCCTACCATTCAGAAGGAAGTCAGGATGTTTCTGGGAATGGTTGGGTACTGCCGTCAATGGATCCCCTACTTTTCCTTGAAGGCAAAGCCTTTACAGAGGCTGATGCACAAAGATGTGAGCGATCCAGTACCGTAGGATCATGACTGTCTGGTTGCGTTTTTGGAGTTGAGAGAGGGCCTATGGTGTGTGGCCCCAGCCGGGGCTACACCTTCATCAGGGTGGAGTTGTACAAATCAAGTGGGACACAAAATCAATTCAAGAAAGAGATATGTCACATATCAGGAGGAGATAAGCCCCCAAAGGATCAGCTAACTAGGGGCGCCTCAATTGCTGCTTCAGTGCTATTCGAAGTATAACAGCCACAGGACATGAAGATGTATCCTGCAATAGGATATCAGACAATACATCTTGATAGCAGGGAGCGAGGGGCTGAAGAGGCTTGCCCGGAGTCTGCTAGGCCAAGTCGCAATGTCGAGTCTCTTAAGATGAAAACGATGTAATGAAAATAAATACTCCAGCCGACGGTCGTATTTCAATCGAGCATTCCTGCGGCTCCAATGCAAAACCTTGCGTTGTAGCCGTGAAATTCGAACAGTAGGTCTAAGTGTGTGATAGGTACACTCATTGTAGGAGTGATAGATGTAATAGCAGTAGTTATTATTGTATCTGTAAACATTTCAGACAATGCAGAAGTTGGGGGAATGGGAGTACAAGGGACATCCACACCTACTACTTCTAGCACAAAAAGAGGGTATTGTACGAGCTGAAAAGGCTATGCTAGATCAAACTAGTTGTACGTTGCTTATAGATGTGTCTAGCGGTGATTATACGCTTAATGCATATGTAAAGCTGCTATATGAATACGTGACCACAGTGTGCAGAGACATGTTCAAACATATTATGATAAGGTATTTGTGGGAGAGAGTGTATGTGATCATACTTTCACCATTGAGGCTACAGCGAAGAAGTTTTTGCAAGATGCAGTACAAGTGGTGTCAAACGTGTATTTTGTGTGTGGGAAATATGCCTATGTGCGGGTGCCGTTGAATTGATATGGTACGTGCTATGTGGCAGTAGTGTTTCCCAAGATGTATTATGTGAAGGATTTGGACCATTTGGAAGGTGGATTACATCCTAGAGGGAAGTGAGGTGCAAGTGCAGGAAAATTGTTGGAGATGTCTTTGGAGCATTGATACCAGGTTTAGCAGTGGTGTTGAATGCTGTAAAGATTAGAAAGTTGTTGACTATTGTGGACAAATTGTCAGCAAACATAGCTCAATCCTTGGTGCTTGTAAATGAAGAAATTATATCAATAGAGCTATGGTGATACAGAATTGTCTTGCTTTAGATGTTCCACTGGCAAAAGAGGGTGGAGTCTGTAAAATGTTGAAAACCAAACAGTGCTGCACTTATATACCTGACAACAGTAACAAACTGAAGAAGTATATGAGTAACATCACTGAAATTCATCATGAATTACATGATTTAGCCACAGAAGAAGTTTGGGACAAGGTTGGGAAAGGATTTGGTAAGGTAGGAGGTTGGTTTGCTTCCCTTGGAAAGGGAATTCTTGGTTAGATCTTGAAGCTTATTATCATAGTGTTAGTTTGTGTGTGATAATATTGTGAGGATTAGTTAGGGTTTACAAGTGGCATAAAGCAAAAGTTGAGAGGTCACTTAGAGAGCAAGAAAGAAGGGTGGAAAGACTGCAGGGCAGTCATTATGAGAATATCAAAAGCCTGGAGAGGTTCAGAAAGAGAAGGAAGGCTACAATCTCTGTTTAGGTCAGTTCTTTCTTCAGGGAGTGTGATTTGTTATGATGACACTTCTCATCAGAGGGGGGAACTGATGGAGCGCGAGGGTGATCTAAAATTGTAGGGGTGCATCATACACATGGATAGTTCCCACCCGCATATATTCTTGTGTTTTTTTAACTTTGATCATTTGAAATGTGTCGTAATAATAAAAATATGCAAGTGAGTGAATAGAAAAGTATTTTGTGCCATGCAAGAGAAATGAAATGGCAGATTTGTTTGGAAAGAGTAACTTTTAGTATATTGCATTTGCCTAACGAAAAGCTTACCTGTAATGTAATGCATTTTGATTTAACCTTGCACCATGATGAGGATTGCACGTAGAGATGATGAGTTGCGCTTAATGTGTAATAATTGTAGATATTTGCAAAGCAAAGCATTATTAACATGTGTGTACAAATTGATGTGTAAAGGCCTAAATGAAATGTTCACGTTGGGTATATGAAAGGCCTATTCGTTTATTCTTATGTTGGCTAATTTGTGTAGGCCTGAAAATGTAATTTCACTGGTAGGCTCTTGCATTTAGAGATGGCCAGCGAAATTCATGTGGATGCAAGGATGTTCTCGTGTTTCAGTTGCAGGTGGAAGACCCTGCTTTGTTTGTTAAACTAACACTCTTTGTTTTAGGAGTTAGGCATGGAGGAGTAGAGTTACTTTGTGAACGGAATGTCTATATTTGGGAGCCGGTGTTCTTTCTCCCTGGGGAGGCTTGGGAATCATGGTCATCAAGCTGAACACTGGAAGGAATGTGGAAGATGGTGTAAAACTACCCCGGAGAGGTGGCCGTTGAGATGAGGTGATGTGTGGGTGTGTTTTACAACTTTGCATTTCGTATTAGGGAGGAGAAGCACAGAGCGTCAGAGAGGTAGAAGGAGACAGTATGAGTTAGGGGAAGGAGTTAGAAGATTGATATGGAAAGAGCATCTTAGAACAAGCTCTGTAGTTTTGGTTACTTGATCAATACAAGGTGAATGTACCTCTTAGGAAGTCTTCACGAGCTGACACTTTTAACCCGTTTACCGCAGCGGACATTCTGCCGCGGTGCAGGCGTTTGACTCAGTGGGCGGGGTTGCGTCGGCCGTTGGCCGTGCGCAGCACCTGGAAGGTAGTGCTCGCGTTGGCCAAAAGGTTAACTGACTTTGCCTGGGAAATGCTAAGTAGGGATGTCACCTTTGAGATAGAGTAGGAATAGCCTAATGCTTTCTACTTTTCAGCCACAGATTAAGTCTGACTTAAATATTGGAGCAGTCCTTGCTTGCGTTCGTTTTTTGAAGCTTTTTCTTCTCTTTATGATCCATCGGATCAGGCAAATTCGTAGATATGGTTTTGTATTAGCTCCCTTGTATTTTACAACCTCGTCTTGAGGTGCTTATACATTCAGTTGTTTTTGGCTTTGTAATAAACCCCTAAACTGGAGATCAGAGTCTGTGATCTTTTATGTCATAGTTAATAGGGACTGTAGAATTGACTAAAATGAAATGCTTCTCCCTTTACATTTCTCAGCAGGTACTAAAGATACATAAACAAAGGGTTCCTTGTTAAATTTTGGTAGTGGAACCTGGCCTTATCAAATGGATCATGAACATTCTAAATTAGCTTATTACACTCTGATTGAGGATGCTTTTTCATTCATATCATTCATATCTGAGATGTTGCAAATTTCACACTTCTATACTCCTCAACAGCTCTTTTTCCAAAACTACATATCTACATTTTTGTTTAACCACCCAAAAGTGAATGTTTACACTTTGCTTTAAGACTGCTGAAGGCCATAGTGTATACTATAACTGACTTTAAAGTTGAACTAATTTGTTCAAATCTTAGGGCCTCTATGCACCACTGAAACAGCACTGGAAGAGGATTACTCTCCTACATTCATATAGAAATTCACCAAATACATGTGTTTTCTTAAAACACGGCAGGAAATGATGATTCTCCAATTATCATACAGAGAGAATCTTGATTTAATTAAAGACAACGGAGGCTGACATTATGCAATAACTTGTATTGCTGCCCAAGACATGCAGCCCTTTCAAGTGAAACAATTAAAACACAAAAAAAATATTCCAAACAGCATAACAAAGTGCCATGGTAACTGATTATCTTCCTCTTAGAGCTGCAAGGGTAAAGTAACTGTAGGTTCAACTTCTTCCATATTAAACGGTATTATGAAACTTTACAAGGAAGACAAATCTGAAAGAAAAAAGGGGGGAACGGTAATACTTGTTCCCGGTTATGACAAATAGATTAAAGATTAAGGAGAAAAAAAGCATTAATAACAAGAATAAACATTTTATAATAAAAACATCCCTTAACAAACCATCCACCAGGGAGTGGTGGGAGGTATAATGTCAGCCTCCGTTGTCTTTAATGAAATCAAGAATATCTCTATATGATAATTGAAGAATTGTCATTTCATTACAAGACTGGAGACTACATTATGCAAGTTTAAAGCTTTTTAAATGCAATAACTTACATGTTCTACAGGTTGAAGGTAAAATTTAACAAAAGTTGAAGCATTTGACCAATCTGCTGCTTTAAGAATATCTGAAAGGGATCTTCCACCCCAAAATACTTTACTGGCAATAGCGCCATGGGAAGAGTGTGAGCTGAACTTGGATAAATCTATCCCTGCTTCAAACATCACTGTTTTGGGGGAACAGCCATTACAACGCAGGCATAACAACGCACTACCATTACAACGAAATTTTTACAATGCAAAATCCATTACATTGCATGCTATTACAATGCATGCCATTACAATGCAGGTGCTTTTATGGAGCTATTACAACGTATTCCATTACAACGTAATTATGGATAAGTATTTAATTTAATTAATATTATTTTATAAAGTATTTAATTTTATTTATTAAAGTAATTTAGATTATTTTATAAAAATCATTTAATTACATTTATTGTAGTATTTAATTAATATTGATTTTTTTCAATAATAATTTTTATGGGTAAGCAATGTTATTTAAAAAAGTAATTAATGTTATTTATTATAGTAATAAAAAAAATTTATAAAAATAATTTAATTACATTTATTGTAGAATTTATTTAATATTAATTTGTTTAAATAATAATTTTTATGGGTAAGTAATATTATTTAAAATAGTATTTAATTTTATTTATTATAGTAATAAAATAATTTTATAAAAATATTTTAATTCAATTTAATGTCGTATTTAATTTAATTAAAATTATTTTTTTATAATAATATTTTTTTTTATTTAATTTAATTTAAACTAAAAACATTCATTTATAAATAAAAAAAATGAATTTAATTATAATGTATTTTAATATATTTAAAATTATTTAAATTTAAAAAATGTAATATTTTTAAAAATTAAACCCCTATACTATCCAACACTTACCTATTATTACACCCCCTGGAGTTAAAATAGTAATTTTAACCCCTACACTAGCCAACACTTACCCTACTATTACACCCCCCAGGAGTGAGAATAGTAATTGTAACCCCTACACTATCCAACACTCACCCTACTATTACACCCCCCTGGAGTTAGAATAGTAATTTTAACCCCTACACTATCCAACACTTACCCTACTATTACACCCATCTGGAGTTAGAATAGTAGTTTTAACCCCTACACTATTTATTATTTATTATTTATTTATTTTTTAAACTTGTAGGGCGCAACAGCTACCCAAAAAGGGTTTCCTGGCGCCGAGACACAGCACAAATGGTGGCGTGGGTTTGCAGGGTTGTTCCAGTTATTGCTCGAACAACCAGGTTTTGATGTTCTTTCTCAACCTAGTGTGGTTTTCCTCCTTACGAATATAAAGAGGGAGTGCATTCCAAAGGGTTGGACATAGATGAGCAAAGGATCTGCCTCCCATTCTTGCAAGTTTGAACCTGGGCACCCAGAAATTGGCCGCTGATTGTGACCTTAGGCTGCGTTTGGGAGTGTAGGAATGGGCTAATGCTAGTAGATATCTGGGTGCAGTACCCGCTTTTATTCTGAACATATAGTTCAGGGCTTTAAATCTGATTCGGTTTTCTACCCTGAGCCAATGCAGTTCGCGTTGGTAGTTCGAGACCCTGGTGTTTTTGGGAATTCTACACAACAGCCTGACAGCTGAGTTCTGGACAAGCTGCAGCCGCCGAACTATGGCCTTATTAGAGCCTAGGTACAAGATGTTACCGTAGTCAAGCCGGGATGTGATGAGGGCATTGACTATGGTTTTTTGGGTGGAGATGGGCAACATCCAGAGGATTTTTCTCAACCACTTAATGATGGTAAAAAACAGGCCGACAACTTTGCTGGCCTGTTGTTTCATGGAGAGGGAGCTGTCCACGATGACCCCCAGATTGCGTACTTGGGTGACCGGAGTTGGAAGATTTCCCATCTGGGAAGGCCAGTGGGAGGAGTTCCACAATTCATGTTGTTTCCCCAGGAGGAGAATCTCTGTTTTATCACCATTGAGCTTCAGCTGGTTTCTAGTCATCCAGCTGAAGATGTTTTGGAGACCCTGTTTGAGGAGAGACAGGGCTGAAGGACTAGATTCAGACAGGGAAAAGATGATCTGAGAGTCATCGGAGTAGGTCATGTGAGTGAGTCCGGATTTGTCCGCGAGGTCGGCCAGTGGTCTGAGGTAGAGATTAAAAAACAGGGGGCTCAGAATGGATCCATGGGGCACTCCATGTGGGGCATTAAACGTTTCGGAGCATGCTGCGGAGGATGTAATTTGGAACGTCCGTTTTGTCAGAAAGGACCTGATCCAATCAAGAGCCATGCCACAGATTCCATTTTTTGTCTTAACATGAATATGAGTTTTCATGTGATATGGTGTCAAAGGTATCCAACACTTACCCTACTATTACACCCCCCTGGAGTTAGAATAGTAATTTTAACCCCTACACTATCCAACACTTACCCTACTCTTACACCCACTGGAGTTAGAATAGTAATTTAAACCCCTACACTATCCAACACTTACCCTGCTATTACACAACCCTGGAGTTAGAATAGTAATTTTAACCCCTACACCATTAAAAATCTACCCTACTATAACACCCCCTATTAAATATAATTTAATTATATTAATTTAATTTAATTTAAATTTATTTATAATTTTTATATTAATTATATTTATTTGTATTTTAAATTAATTTAATTACATTTAAATATATTTTATTAAATTAAAACCAAACACTAATTTCAATAAAAAATACTTACCAATACTTAAGTTGTAATGGTACGCGTTGTAATAGCACATGCGTTGTAATTGCATGCGTTGTAATAGCATGCGTTGTAATGGATTTGGTGTCTTAAAAGTTTTGCTGTAATGGTATGCGTTGTGAATGTATGCATTGTAACATCATACATTCCTGTTTTGACCCATCTCGAAATTGTAGCAGAAGAGACTGCCTTTGACAAAAGAAATTAGTAATTGGTTTTCATTGCTAGGTCTAACAATACTCATTTTCTCTGTATATACCTTCATGCAACTAACCACACCAAGTGGTCGATTAGGATGGCGGACGGACTTGCGTCCGTCCGCCACCCCCGAGGTGGAGGGACCGACCGCAGGGGCAGCGGTGGTCCCTGCGTAGCAATTAGGATGTGACCGTCACCATGGCGGTCACATCCCGTAAATTTTACAATGCTGCGGGTGCTGCTTTGAGCAGCACCCGCCGCAATGTAAAATATGCATGTTTAACTTTGGCATGCACAACTTGGCAGGCACCACGTGGTGCCTGCCACCTTGTGCAAGCCAAAGCAGGGGGGTACCATAGGTACCCCCCATGTGCACCCCCCACCCCTCAACACCCTGGGGGCCCGCAACGGGCCCCCAAACACAAAAGACCACATGCTTTTCCACTGCAGAAAAGCTTCCGTGGAAAAGCATGTTTCCGTCTGCATCATAATATGGCTGGCGATGTCTTGCAGACACCGCCACCATATTTGGGTACACACACCGTGGATCAGCGGCGGATGGACTTGCCGTCCGCCGCTGATCCCACCGCCATCATAATGTGGCTGGTGGTGGTGTCGCAGTCCAAGGCGGTGAATCAGCATCCTCCAGGCCGGCGGTGGCTTCCCCCGGCCCGGAGGATGCGGATTCACCGCCATCCTAATTGGCCCCCTAGTTTGGGAAAATCTAAAAAATAAGGGTAGAAAATTTTCTCAGACATGGTCTTGGTCCTTTTCCATATTTCGAACAACACTCCATCAGGTGAATAAATAATGTTGCATATCTCTAAAGCCTTAACAGCAGACACTCTTCTAAAAGATTTAAGACAAGTTATGTAGCTAGTCTAATGGATAACTGGTTCCTTGAAAGGAAACAGTTATCTGGCCAGGATGAAAAAAGTTCGAAAATAAGGTTTACATTCCATAAGGAATTATATTTGGATTTAGGGGGACGTTTAAGTCTTTTACCCTTCATCACTCTATGAATGAAGGGATCGGTACCAATAGAAAAGAATGCCCTGCAGAAATTGCTGATCTGTAACAATTTACTGTTCTTTAACATAGTCCTGAATAAAAAGGTCCGCTAAGTAGTTTGCTACTTCTATTACAGGTGCTTCCACAGGATCCATATCCCGTTCCAGGCACCACCTACACCATTTTTTCCATGCACCGGTGCATCTTTTCCTTGTTCCTGGAACCCATGACTCATCCAATAGGCTTTTAGCCTCTCCTGAAAGGCCTGAGTATCTTCTTGAACCTCTGAATTCTTCCAGGCAAGAAGGTTCATGTTTCCTTCTAAAAGAAGAGGATGTATGTCTCCTTCCTGACCCTGAAGGAGATCTAAACTCCCTGGAATGAGACGTGGAACCTCTGTCGCTAATTCCATCACACGTGGGAACCAAATTTGGGAATTTCAAAAGGGAGTAATTAGAACAATGCGGCAACGCTCCGTTCGAACTTTCAAAAGAACTCTCTGGATTATAGCGAAAGGGGGAAAGGCATAACAACTCAGTATGTTCCAAGGTTGGAGAAGTGCGTCCACCGCAATTGCTAAGGGGTCTGGTCTCCATCTGAAAAATCTATATCTGGAAGGTCAGTCTTCTGGTGAAAAGATCTATTTCAAATGGGCCCCATAGGTCTTGAATTCTCTGGAAGACTAAAGGATTCCATTTCCAATTGCTCGAGTCTCTCAGGAATTTTGAATTCCAATCTGCCCTTATGTTTAGATAGCCCGGAATGAATTCTACTCTGAGAATTATTTTCTGACTCCAGCAAAAATACCAGATCTTCTTGGCTAGATCTGCCAGAATCATTGATCTTGCTCCACCTAAACGTTTGATGTAGGAGACGGCCATAAAATTGTCCAGTTTGATCAGGCTACACAGTTTTTCAGAGTTGATTTGAATCTCATTAGAGCGTTCAAGCTCGCCATCATCTCTAAACAATTTATATGTAAAGTGAGTTCCTCTTCTAACATTCCTAATCTGGCACCCCAGCCTAAATTGCTCGCGTCGAATTCCAAGATGTGATCCGGAGTATTTCCGAATATCACTTTCCCATTCCAACTGTCTAGGTAGTTCCGCCACCATAGGAGGTTGTCTCGTCTCCGGAGACAGTAGAATGTAGTCTGAGTACCAAAGGCCTTTCTTCAGACCGAGGATTTTAGTCTCTGTAAAGCTCTGTAGTGAAGAGATACGGATAAGAGTCCTACAACTAGTTCGCTCAAGCTCACCAAGTCTTTGGATAAAAGTAGGAAACTTCCTTCTTTATCGTTGATAATTTTTTTAAAGGGGAGTTGTAACAGGGCTGAAGATGTGTTTACTTGAAAACCTAGGAACTCCAGACTTTGTGAAGGAGAGATTTTTCTATGTTGATGATGAATCCTAAACTCTCTAGAAGGTCCACAGTCCATTTCATGTCGTTTAGTAGTTCCTCTTGGCTTTGAGACATCAGTAAGATATCGGCTAGGTAGATAATCAATCGGACTCCTCTTCTCCTTAGGGAGGCCACAACAGGTCTCAGGATCTTGGTGAAAAACCAAGGAGCCTAGGAAAGACCAAAGGGAAGACAACAAAATTAGTAGGTTACGCCCCTCCATACAAACCTTAGATATTTCTGAGATTCTGCATCCATAGGGATTGTAAAATGTGCGTCCTTGAGATCTAGTTTTATGAGCCAATATTTCTCTTGGAGGATGTCCCTCAGAAGATGGATACCTTCCATCTTGAAGTGTCTGTACACAAGAAATGAGTTCAGAAGCTTTAGATTTATTAAGGGATGCCAACCCTTGCCTTTTTTCTTCATGAGAAAAATTGTACTCACAAAACCGGGGCCAGTGTTTGAGACAATGTAAATTGCCCCTTTGGCTAGCATTTGACATACCTCTTCATCGACCAGAGCGGATTGTTCCTGGTCTAGAGTAAGTTCTCTTGGAAGTGAGGTCTGGTAAGGAATGGTAATTAAGTCTATTTTGAAACCTTTTACAGTTTCCAGTACCCAGGCATCGTTTGTTATTGATAAGCAATTTTGGCTCAGAGTAGAGAGCCGTCCCCCCACCTCTTGGGAGGGAAGAACCAAAAGGAAGTGTCCTTACCTTGATTTCCTTGTCCTTGAAATCTTCCACGGTTATTTCCTCCTCCTCGAGTGCGATAGCTGCGGCCCCTCTGAGGGAAGAAAGAATTGTTCCCCCGGAAGTATCGTCCATACCCACGTTGGGTCTGTTGATAGAAGATGGACCTATTGTATCCTCGGCTGGCAGCCGATCCTGCCCCGTCAGCCCTTCCAAAAAATCGACCCCCGAATATACGTCTCATATTATTTTGGGCCTTATTGAATGCAGAGAAGGTGGATACATCTATCAATGGTGGGTCGACGGAATGTTTTAAAGATGTGTGTACTTCCCAGGGTCCTTTACTATTTTCGGACGGTACCGTTGGAGCTGACACGTACACAACTTATGCAGCTACAATCGGTCATTGATAGGTTTATTTGTGGTTGGAAGAAGGCCCGGCGGGCCAACAAATTCATGGTGTTACCATTCGGTAAGAGATGGGTGGGGCGTGCCGAATTCAGCTTTTTATTATCTAGCCTGTCTTCTTCAAAATATGACATTTTTGGTTATCGGTGGAGAAACACCATTGTTCGAAACTCTGAATATCTATTGGATGCTATTAAGTGGTCAGTCTTGTCAAGCCCTGCTTAAATTCTTTGCACCAAGCTATTTTAAAAGAACAAGATTTAAAACTGTCTTGGCAGCATTTAAAGGCTGCAAATGGATACGCAAAATTATATATCTTGATCGTATTAATTATTATACTCCCATTGACTCCATCGAATTATTCCTGTCAATA
Source organism: Lissotriton vulgaris (assembly GCF_964263255.1). Lineage (NCBI taxonomy): Eukaryota > Metazoa > Chordata > Amphibia > Caudata > Salamandridae > Lissotriton > Lissotriton vulgaris. Next base: position 1,018,617,636 of record NC_141691.1, on the reverse strand, counting down.
TTCTGGGACGCAAAGATGAGGACATGGCGAGATAAAGGGATTCGTTGTTTCGGCGATCTCTACAATGCTGGGGCTATTGTTTCATTTGCAGAGCTAAATGGAATGTATGGAATCTCTAGGAACGATTTTTTGAAATATTTACAATTACGGGATTTTATTTTTAAGCATTGCAGTGTCCTATCCATGGTACCTAATGAATTTATTGAAGCCTTGATTAAAAGGGCCATGATTGGGACTTTGTATGATAGCCTATTGGCAAAACAGCAAGATGATATCGCGACCCAAGATATGAAATGGTGTACCAGACTCGGTAAATCTGGTTTGTTTATCCAAGAATCAATCGATATGGTTAGTAAAGTTATCTTGACGGCTAACTTACGTGCCCAACTTTATAAAACTTTGTTTAAATTATATTATACACCGTTTAAAATGATGCAGTGGGGTGACTCTCACGATGGGAAATGCTTTAGATGTCAGTCTGAGGCAGCAGATATTGTACATATTTTTACTGAGTTAACAGTGTTGGGACTTTTTTCTTAACTGGTGCACAAGACCAGTTCCAGTTCCAGTTAGAAAAAGATATGCGGTCCTTTTTCAGGAAGGTTAGGTTAAGAAGATTCTTTGAAAATAGGGAACCTAGAGAACGAACTAATATTTCTGGTTTGAAACCCAAATCATCGTTTACTCCAACGCTGTCTATGGTTGGAAAAAACATAGAAGCTTTTGAAACTGCAGTAGAGAGTGATATCCACAATATTGTGTGTAAAACTAAGAGACCAAATATCCTTACATCAGCTTGCAAGAGAGATTGGCCCTTAACTCCCTTAAAGATGATAAATCCCTTACCTTAAAACCGGCTGATAAGGGAGGAGGGATTGTTATTTTTAATACAAATGACTATGACGGAAGGATGTACAAACTCCTTGAAGTAAAGGAACACTATACACGCACCCAAGGCAGTAGTATGACTAAAATATCGAGGGACTGCTTAGGACTCCTAAATGAAGCGTTAGAAAACAATTGGATTTGCAACGATGAATTCAAGTTCCTCAATAATACTGAACCTAGGATCCCAGCTATTTATGGGCTTCCAAAGGTCCATAAGGATCAATCTGACCCTCCTCTAAGACCAATAGTGAGCAGCATTGACTCTCTCCTTGAACCGATCAGCAAGTATGTTGATCATTTTCTGAGACCGATTGTCTGTGGCCTCTGCCCACATGATATCACTCATTGAAGGTAGGGAGTTTTGTAGAGATACTCAGTGTCTGGTTACTCTAGACATTGAGTCTCTCTACACAAATATACCCCAGCTGGACACGGTGAGGGTGATTGATGATATACTGGAATCCCAAGATTTAGGTGGTGCAAGCAAGGAATGTATTGTTAGGTGCATAGAACTCGTCCTTATGAACAATATTTTTTTGTTCAAAGATGAATTCTTTAAACAGCTGAAGGGAACCAGCATGGGGGCCACTTGTGCCCCCAGTCTGGCATGCCTCTATGTGGGAGCCTTCGAGGTCAAAGATATTTATAATGAGTTAGCCCCTTTTTTTGAGAATGTAGCGGGCTGGTACCGCTTCATTGATGATACTTTCTTTATTTGGAAAGGCTCCACTGACCTCCTGGATGAATTCTTCATCTGGCGTAACCTAGGTGATTCAAATCTCAGATTCACATCTTCTTATAGCACTTCTAGGGTGGATTTCTTGGATATTACAATAAAGGAATTTGGCGGTTTTTTGGAGGTTGAGCTGTACACCAAACCTTCTGCAAAGAATACCCTCCTGCATTTTTCAAGTTTTCACCCCAAGACTCAGAGAGAAAGCATTCCTTTTAGCCAGTTCCTTCGGCTTAGGAGGAATTGTTCTGATCTGGGAGACTTTTACAAACACTCTGAAACTCTGAAAAAGAAGTTTAGAAATAGGGGTTACCCAAAAAAACTGTTGACTCACTCTATGAAAAGGGCTAGGTTCTATGACCGTGATGAGTTAGTAAAAAATAAGAAAGAGAAATAGAAGGAGCCCCTTAAAAAGGTAGTCTTTGTGAGCCAATTCTCAAACTTAAGCAACCAAATCAAGAACGCTGTCAATAAGAACTGGCACATTCTCAATCATGATGAGTCTAATAAACTTGAGAAACCCTTGTTTGCGTTCAAAAAGAACAAAAATTTAAGAGACCTTCTAGTACATAACTATAGAGAAGAGCCACAATCCTGTCAAAGAACTCTAGATAATAGTGTGGTGTTAGGGAACTACAAATGTCGGACATGCAATGTTTGTCCGCAATGTACGCAAGCAAAGGAGATTAATTTTAATAATCACGTTATGAAATCTAAGAGCTTTACTAATTGTAAAAGTAAGAATTTAGTGTATTTATTACAATGCCCCTGTGGCCTTGGCTATGTTGGAGAAACCGGCAGGGAGGCCAGGACTAGATTTCAGGAACACAGGTCAGCGATAAAAACCAAAAAACTAACTGCGCCCCTTGTTGAACATTTTCTCGAGGTGGGCCATGGAGAAAATGACTTCTCATGGTTTATCCTTGAAAAAATTGCTATTGGAAAAAGAGGGGGCAATCTGTTATCCAAACGTAAAGCACGCGAACAGTGGTATATCTCGTACCTTAATACAGTTAGGAATGGTCTGAATTCAAAAGAAGAATGGAAACGTTTAATTAGACCTACTTAAGATAAAATATTATCAGCTGAACTTAAATATATAGGGTTGTTTCCGTTGGGACCAAGTTGTCAGCAATAATGTTTTCTGTATTAGTGGCTGAACGTGTTAACAAGCAATGCTGAGAATTGACAAAACTATGAGTACCAGTAAGGTTGAGAATTGATAACATTGTGACTATCAGAATAGGGATATTTTGTTTAAATTTAATTTTAATTTTAATAATGTACATGCCCTTATGAATGTATTTACACTCTGACCACATTAACATGGTATGCCAATATGTACACAATGTATAAATTCAATATTGTTATAGGCCCCTTGATTTGTGTACTACAATTTTATTGCTGAAGTGTAATAACTATATATATATATATATATATATATATATATATATATATATATATATATATATATATATATATATATATATATTCCGCATCTCACACGCACTTGCTTGGTTTAATAAAGGGAGATGGTAGACGTCGTGCACTTTACGTCGTGTGAACAAGCACTCATGGAGTGCGAAACGCGTCACATAGGGCTTATGGCGTGAATAAACCCTACTTATTTGACAAACCTGCTGACTGGTGTGGATTTTTAGTACCTGAGTGCGCGCCTGGCACGCCGTTTTGGAGTTATATGTTTACCGGTTACCTCACCGGCAGCGCGCCACCCCCACGAGACGAGGGATACCCCATAGAGGTGCTCTTTGGATTTCATATATATATATATATATATATATATATATATATATATATATATATATATATATATATATATATATATATATATATATATATATATATTCCGCATCTCCCACAAGCACTTGCTTGGTTTAATAAAGGGAGATGGTAGACGTCGTGCACTTTACTGCTGGCCCCTGATGAGGAAAATAAATTTCCGAAACGCGTCGGGCCTATTACAAGCACGCAACTGCCCATACCAACTAACGCCTTGGGGAAGGCGCACGCAGGCTCGAGTGCTACCTGCTTTTTGGACAACCCCACGGAGCGGAGTGTATTAGCGGCGGTCCTGCCGCTGGGTAGCATCACCCCGAAGAAACGGGGGCCACGAGACCCTCTATCCAAGGAGTCTCACATGTGGAGCTGCGCGATGGATGAGGACAGGAGTGATGTTTGGGGGCTCATGTTAGAGCCTTTGGAACGAGCAGTAATTTGAAAGTGCATCCATTCAGGATAATATGGACTACATCTCCCACAAGCACTTGCTTGGTTTAATAAAGGGAGATGGTAGACGTCGTGCACTTTACTGCTGGCCCCTGATGAGGAAAATAAATTTCCGAAACGCGTCGGGCCTATTACAAGCACGCAACTGCCCATACCAACAAACGCCTTGGGGAAGGCGCACGCAGGCTCGAGTGCTACCCGCTTTTTGGACAACTCAACGGAGCGGAGAATATATATATATATATATATATATATAATGAGGGCGTGTCATGCATATAGACTGGACCCGTACCTGACACTACAGGTGTTTGTCGTCATTTCCCTGAGGAAGAAGGAAGAGAACCTTCGAAACGCGTCGGAATACTTTTGACGAACCCTCGGCCTCTGAATCATTGGAGGTTTCTCATGGACCCTGTAGCTATGCAGCAGGCTGCTGTTGAATAAACACCTGTCTCCAGTGACCTCCGTGAGTGTGGTGTGTTTTCTTAACACAGGAGCGTCAATATATATATATATATATATATATATATATATATATATATATATAGCAATTGCATGTATGTGATTAATGAATGATTGATGCATTTCCATACTAGAATAAAATTACCATTCATAACGGCGGGTGTATGACAATGCCGAATACTTAAGGTTCAATAGACCAGGACCTGTCTGGCTCAATGATCCGCCATCTTTGAATGGATTATTATGCCTGTGTTGTTAGTATATCTTCTTGTCAATTTATTTTTTAAGTAAACATTGACCATTCTTGCCGTCACGATAGTGCGGTCCTCTATCCCAAATAGTGAGAGAAAGAAAAAATTCTTAAACATTACAAGATGTACAGAGTTTTAAAAAAAAAGTCCTACTAACTATAATGGTCTCTGTGATTTAAGCTCACCGATAATCACGCTAGTGAAACTTGATATATATAAGTTTAGTGTCATGTTTATTTACTTTCGTAATATCTACACTTATGTTGGGCTCCTAGTCCGTCGTTTGACTTTGCAGATTAGTTCGGATGGGATACTATGACCCGGAAGTATCCGCTTCTAATTAAAACTAATTGCGCAAAATAATGCTCGCGAAATCTCCTGTTTATAAACCTCGGAGTCAGCGTCCTGCAATAGGTATCGCTATTACGAGGAGCCAGAACCCCACCGTACCGTTCGGACTTGTTATTAGCAGGTATGTGTTCTAAATAGGATCTATTAGAGTCCGCAAAATACTGAAAGGACGGTATTTAATTCTCGTGTTCTGTCCTTTTAAAATATCCCTAGACTGCAGGCGGTCTAGCTACAGAAAGGATTGAAACCGTCCAAGAACAAACGACGTAATTTATACATCGCTGTTGAAATAGTGCAGTGTATATCTACGCGCACTTCTAGGAAACAGAGAGGTAAATATTAAATTAAAAAATGACCGCCGTTTATTTACTCCTCTTGAGGGTTCATGGGTGGTGCTGGTCACCATAGAGGGGAATACGAGTATAACTTGGCTACTTTCCCTTAAATAAAAGAAGAGATTTCGACATTTAGGGCTATAAACGCCAATAGTCGATATATGCTAATAGTTGACATGGGAAGTGTGTAAGTTTATGTAATTAGTTTCACACCCTCTAAAGCAAGATATATGACAATTATGAAGGTCGCAATGCTCATATCGCTAAGATTTTACGTTGCTTTGATTCTTTAGGCACCTGATGGTAGCTGAAGGTAGCTGAACATAACAGCACCACCGACATTGATTTTATTGATTTTACTAAAGGTAGTTAAAAAAAAACCTTATCTTATGAACTTAGGAGCGATATGTGCCCTATTTGCGGTTTATGTTATAAATGGCCATTCAGTATGTCCCGTTTCTGAGCTAAATTGCATATTATTAGCTAATAAAGTTCTCCCCTAATTAGTTGTGAGATCCTTTCGCCCATTAATATTATACTGGCGACTATGTGATAATGTTTTTACACACCAACATGTTGTTATTTCAACAGGGAGCAATGTGTAGTTGATCATTGTATTTGATTAAATATAGAGTGTATGCGTGTGTAGGAGCAGAATTTTGTATAATGATGTTTGTATTGTTGTGATCAGTCATGCAATGTACATTGTGTATATCTTATATTGTATATATTTTTTATTCTAGATACATGGTTATAGTGGGATACTATTATTTTCTCCTGAGGAAGGTTTTTGGCTCTGAATCTATATTTGCCATAACCGAAACGCGTCGATGCATTGCTGGGTGGAAAGACACTAAGTCATTGGACAAAGAAACTCCTCTTAAGTAACTAACTATATATTTTGGAGTGTGATCCAATATAGTGTTTATGACTATTGTATTTCCCTCTTATAAATTGGAATCATTTTCCTTATGTATTGTCCCATTATGTATTGTATATCGTTTTTTAACCTTGCTTTTTAACCTTGTTTTTAATATATCAAAATAAAATGTAAATTTTTTGTATGACTGTATCGGTTACATCATTTGCTGCTCCTAAGTTGTGACTTCTGTATTGATTGTTGATGTGTGTATTCTGAACTGAGGTTAGCTTAAAAGTTACCCCAAAGGGGAATCTTTTCTGACAATTTGTCTTTTGGTACCCTACCCCTTTGGTTTGTTTGGGTCCCTCTCTTTTGTTAGAGACAATTCCTGTCTCAAACAACGAGTGTTAATGTTAAATTATCCAGAGCGATGATATTATTTGGGGGTGTGCAATGATAATGACTGCGATCTTACTCAACTTTATTATCCATATAGATTTTTTTTCTTTATGGCTATGGCAGTTGCTCGAATATGTATTTCCTCTATGTGGCTGCAACCGGAGGCGCCATCGTATGAAATGTGGCGTGCAAAGATTTATAAAGTGTTTTATTTGGAATGTAATCCATATCGAATTAAATCACTGAAAAAAAACAACTAGGGATTAAGATTTGGCAGCCCACGATACACCATATGGAGAGTTTTTCGCTTGCCTAATTTTTTTGTTTTGAGTGATTCCTGATCACATCTATTTGTGATACTTCTAGTCTGTTCACTACTGATTATTGAATATTGATTTATGTATGTTTTTGTTTGTTATTTATGCTTTAAACTGAATAATAAAAAAAAAGAGAAGGTGGATACGTATTTGCTATGTATTTTAATAAAGGATTCCCCGAAAAGTAGCCCATTCAGGTCTCCCTCAATGTCTTTATTAGCCAGTCCCCTAACTTTGGGGTTCATTCAAATTAGAATGCCTCTTTTTCTTTCAGACGTAAGACTAGCATTTGCATTTCTGAGGAAACATCGGGAACGTTGACTCCAATATCTTAGCAGTTCGGTGTCAACTGGAATACCATTCATTGAGGACTCTTCTGCAAAGTCTAGAATTCTGGCAAGAGGGCCTAACATGTCTAGTAACTTGTCTTGACACTGCTTAAGGCAGCGTTCAAGTCCCTTACGAGGAACCCTTCCCGTTTTAAAATGGAAGGTCAATAACTCAGGGTCTAGGTTGGGGGTCATGCTTGCCTTGTTGTTTAGGAAAAGTCTAGGACATTCGGATCTCATTATTTTTCGTGAATCCCTCTCAAGGGGTTTCCTGATCCAAACTTTAATGAATTTTGCTACGAGATCCCATCCTAGATCCTCTAGGATGGGTGATTTTGGAGGGGTTAAACATCTCCATCCCTGATGGGTCCTTAATGCACCTGGAATTGATGGGTTGATCTAAATCCTCGTCGAGTAGATCATCAGATTTTTCTAAGGGATCGAAAACATACTCATCATCCTCAATATCAATATCGTTTGGGGATAAATAGTCATCATCGTCAATAGGAATGATGTCTCCTGTGCCGCGAAGGACACCTGGTCTCTTTGTGCAGCAAAGGACACCTGTACTCTTTGTGCCATGAAGGTTGCTCATGCTCTTTCTGTCGCTCTGGACACCTGGTTAATTTGTAGCGCACAGGCTAACAATAGATAGGACCTTGTCACTTGTAGCGCAAAGGCTACCATGAGGTTCAAGGTGCTTTGTCTCTTTTAACACCTCACTGTCTTTTTTAGGGAGTGGGTCCTACTCCTCAGAAGAACCTATTGTGTCATCTTCAGGGACGTCCCTTTTCCTTTTAATATGAGGTGCTTCTATCGCCTCCTTTATGGTGGATTTTATTTGTCTCTCTAAGAGACTCAGAAGAGAGTTCTCTATGAGGGGGGTCTCGTTAGATGTTTGTTCTATATTGCTCTGTGACATTTCCCCTTCTTTTTTTTAAAAAGGACTGGTTATTGTCCTTAAGTTTTATAATTATTTTTGTTGAGTTAAAAATATATAAATATATAGCGAGGACTTAAATACCGTTAAAAGCCCTTCGGTAGTGCCCTTAAAATCGCTTTCGCACTTAAAATCAATTAGCCCGGGTTAAAGTGAGCAGCTGATGTAAAAAACAGCTTGTCCGTTGTCTCTGCGCTGTGCGTTGGCATGGAGACGCACAGCGCGAGCGCACAGAGCTAGCCGAAATAGCCCCTCTCTCAGGCTCTAATTTGGGCTTTGTGGGTCCCAAGGTGAGGGTTCGGTGATGTTGACGCCGCTCATTTTTGTGAGCAGGTCACCTTGTGGAAATCCGGGGAAGTGCGTGGTGGAAGCGTAATGCCGAAAAAAGAATCGAGGTAACTGTTCGTCAAAGATAATGTAATTTAAATAAAATTAAAGTTAAAGATGCACATTTGAGGCGATCGTAGATCGTATATTAGACAATGGTAGTAAAAAAAGGATGATTATTGTCTGTTCGCACCAGAGAATGCAGACACGTTTTTTGGTAATGTGAAAGTACTCAGTAGAGTTTTTTTTTAAATAAAACAGAGGAAGGGAATCCAACCATAAATTGGAAGGGTGTCAATGAACGGGAGGTGATAAACGTACCTGTTACGGGGTAATAAGTCTGAAAAGGTGTAGTCTAGGTTGATAGGCTAATCTAAGTGAAGTCTACATGATAGACTTACCTACCTTCTATGAATCTTGAAAAAAGTAGGTTAGTTGGTATAAATTATTCAAAAGGGCATTAAAGTATCGGAGGTAGGAAGAAGTTGTACTTAATTGTCCGGTGAGCAGCAAATAAAAGAGGAAGATAATCGGTTACCATGGCACTTTGTTATGCTGTTTGGAATGTTTTTATTTGTGATGTAATTTTTACACTTTAAAGGGCTGCATGTCTTGGGCAGCAATGAAAGTTATTGCATAATGTAGCCTCTGGTCTTGTAATGAAATTGGAAAGTTCCTGTAAATGTACATTTTGCAATGATACACTGACTTTCGATTTTGTTTTCATTTTACCATATATGTCTATTGGTCAATAGTGTTATGTTTTGCAACAATGCATAATAACGATCATTTCTTTGGATGTGTTGAAAACAGGATGTTTAAAAGTGAAAAACAAAATGAGAAGCGAATAGATCATCCTTGTTTGGATTTTAGGAAACATGAGTGTCATAGACATATTTCTTTAGAGTAGTGGTGCTCGAGAAATGTGGGTGTCTGAAAACCTCTGAACAATGGGCCAATCACTGTATCTCAGTTTGTGCATGTTATTTTTCGTCTCTGCTTTCTTCCTTTGTTTTCCTACGATCCTCTTCCTACTTCTTTCATCCTTTTTTCCTTTCTTTCTCTTACTCTGTGTCTAAAGTATGATCATGAAGAATAACCCTCAGTCCCAAATCTGAGTGTCCGTGACCACCATGTGTACACATAAGCCACTGCATACAGTATTTAGAGACAGCAGAAGTGTGGCATGTATCACTATGTCAAAATAGTTATTTGTCGCTAAAGAAGAGAAAGGATTGATTCCATTAAATATTAATTTCAAAGATCAGTCAGAGCTGAAACAGCCTAGATGGCAATATAAGCTCTTCCTTTTTCTACTAAACCCACAACCTGCACTATTTACCTGACTCCACTGTGAAGATAGTCATTTGTTTAGTCCAAGCAGATTTGTTTAGGGAAAATGAGTTGTTTGCACAGTACTAAGACATCATTTATATGGGTATACAGGGAAATAGAGATGAACTGACAAGACGGATGCCAGATTTCTCTATCTCGCAAGCCCCATGCTCAAGTGAAGTTACAGTAATGGCACTAGGGTGTCACTTTCCTTTACTTTGTCCAGGGTATTAGTTGCCGTCACAAACCTGGAGCTGGGATAGTTGACATAAGGACAATGAGAAAGTATTTCTTATCCCTGAGTCCTGAAAGCACTGGGAAGGATTGGAACTGTCTGTTTAGAATGAGAGAGGAAGGGTATAAGAACAACTCCTAGGTATACAAATCTGACTTCATTTTATCCCAGGACTCTCTGTTTCTTGTGCCTGCAATGTCAAGATCAATTGTTCGGCAGCCCACCAACGTTAACAGAAGATGAGTAGTGCATCTATTGCATATCGTTATTGCTAGATACGAGAAGAGTTACCATAGAGGAGCTGCTCAACTAAGGTTGGAACTCTAGCAAATGTATTGTTTTGTAGCTAGCTCTTGGTTGTTGTTTTCACCTTCTTTATTTCAGATACACTGAGGGGCATATTATCAAGCACCGGTGTTAAAATTATCGCTGTTTTTTTGACAGGAAACTGCCGATAAAACGGCGATAATGGGCTTGATAATACGCACTTGTTAATTCCCATCGAAACCCATGTTAATACAAGAACATGGGCTTCTATGGGAATTAACAAGGGTGTATTATCAAGGCCATTATCGCCGATTTATCAGCAGTTTCCTGTCGAAAAAACATCGATAATTTTAACACCGGTCCTTGATAATATGCCCCTGAATTCTTTGTATTTTATGTTTAAAGTCTTTTGAGCTTTTACCCTGGTTGCCTCCCTTATAATCTTTTATTTTCTTTGTCACAGAAGTTGACAAAAGCTATCTATCGAACAAAGTAGCAATCTCGGGTGAACAGGAGCTCTGCAGCGCTGACACTCTTCTCCTTGAAATATCCCAGTGCAGAAGAAAGAAAACAGTTAGGCCCTTATTACGAGGTGAACCTGTGGTGGTGGTCTGTGGACCGCCAGACTCGTGGGCTGTCCTTTGCATTGACACTGTGGCAGTTGGACTGCCACAGGACCACTGCTGCCGTCAGAAATCCACGATCCCTGTCAGCAGCGCAGCGGTCTGAGTTTTCTTAATATGATGGGTTGCATGCAAGGGGGCACATGTTCTGCCCCCCTGTGTGAATACACCCCCAGTTCCAGGAACTCTTGGTGACGCTCCAAGTGTGGTGCCTTTTTCAAAGGCCTGCAGTGGGACTGCTGAAGAACTGCCCGTCAGAGTAAAAATAAGTTATACTCTGGCGGGCGGTCTTTAATGGCTTTAGTGGGCTCGGTGCGGCAGTGTGGTGGCCCTGCTCCGAGACAGCCAAAGTCACAATAAGGCCCTCAAGCTATACTTATCAAAGAGTCCACCAAAACTCTGGAACTACATTCCACCATTCAAAAGAACAAATCCCTTTTCTGATATGAAAAAACTTGTTTGGAAACAATACTTCTTAACATATTTTAAATGACTTTGGTGGTGATTCAGAAAGAAGCCCACGCCAAGCCCCTTCTAGAAGATCAGTCATCATGAAAGAAGTAAATGTTTTTCTGAAACCACCTGGATCAATTTGACCTTTGCTTTTGAAGCAATCCTTTTGATGATTTATTTCTGCTCATCTCTGTTTGCAGCCCAGGACTAATAATTTAATGTCTTTCTGCTAATTTCTGTATGTATTGATTACTCTGTACCTAACTGTGAGAACTGTGAATTTCATATTTTTATAATGTATAATAATTTTATTCTACCCTTTATAATCTATAATGCACTCTGATACCCACCTCATACTTGCGACACAAAACTACAAAAAAATAAACTATGTCGGTTTTGTACTTAATTATGTCATCAGTGCCTTTTTTCTATTTCGTATTATTTTGTCATACACGTACATTAAAGCTTAACATAAACTGGATTTTTTTTATTATTAATTGACAGAGTTTCATGTTTGCGCTGGCCAAACAAAATCAACAATACTGCACTTGATTTTCGTGTGAAAAAGCCACATTTCTCTCTGTTATTCAAACCAAATTGTGGGGTTTTGTATATGTTTTTTACCTTTCTACTTCTGTTATTTATTTTTGCTATAGTTCAGTTTTTGATTACACATCTCATTCCCCAAACCGCACATTCTGGTACTGTTGCCTCTTTATTTGGACACATTTGTCAAACCAGAGGCTTGTAAGCTAATGCCGAGTAGGACAGCCCCCCACAACGATTTTGACTAAAACACAAGGCCTTTTGGAAGGTCTTTGAAGAAAAACATGCAAAACAACCATTTTTGCTAATGCCCTTTCTCTCATTGAACTCAGAGACACGTCGTCTTTAGTGCCTTACTGCAGGGCTGCCAACACCCACCTCAATGGTGGCATGGATGACTTCTTGTAACCCACACCACAAGAATTACATTAATCGATGCAGGAGGTGAATGAGCCCCCTGGCCGGGCACTCCAGCCTGTGAGCTAGAGTGTGGATGGCTGCAAGCACTGAGTCTTTAGAGACCTTCATGCTGCAAATGCCTCGCCCTGTACTAGTGTGCCCATGAGGGTCAGTGAGAAGCCTTGGAATTTAGCATCTATTATGATGGTGTACCCACAGGAGATGACAACACTCTATGGGGCACCCCGCTGCAGTGTTCCCCAAAGCAGCCTTTGCAGATCTTAGATCGAGACACATGTGGGCTTACCTACCCAGTTTTTGACTTAAACAATGAATGAGTACCCCTATGTGACCTTCATTCAATTAAATTCACAGTAAATGGACAGGCAATGCTAACTGCAAGTGTCTGTCTTTTAAGATATGGGTGGTGCTGCACAGCTGAGTAAGAGGCTCTGGGCTGGTTACACGTGGATACATGAGCACGTGCATGTGAGCAGTTGTGCAGGATGAGCTTGAGGGGCTAATGTCTTGTACAGCCCTGTATCTGTGCACAGGTACTTTGTCTGAGAAGGGACCCACCAAGGATTGTTACTGGGCTGGAGTAGGGCTTATGATGTGAGTGGGTATTCACAGTGTTGGTCTGCATGGCTTACTGAAAGTCTGTGGTGCTTAACTACATACGACATTATAGACAAAACCTGCACCAATGTACATCTTTGTGCTCCTTAACAGGGTTCAGTTAGGTATCTTCTAGTGGGAAACATAGATACTGAGTGGACAGTCCCTTTCATAATTTATGCACTTGTTGTGGCACTTTAAGAATTGTCATATTTCCCTGCCTCAGCTCATAATCAGGTGGCAGCCCTTTTACCCCCTATTGGGCTATGTTAATTACTCTGCTGGCTAGTGTGAGGATCAAAGACCTCCCTACAAAACAGAGAAATTAACACAGCAAGAAGGGGCAGTTAAAATTGTCCTTTATTGTTTTCAGAATGTAAATTGCTATACTGACTCCCCTATACAATAGGGACGACTCTAGAATATATAGAGTGGGTGATTCTTGTTTCCAATGACATAGTATATAGAAGGCATTCATCATAAAATGACCCTGCCCTATTTAGGAGAAATATATAGTGCTTCAATCCTGGATATCATAGTATTGCAATCATACAATTCATAACTCACATTTGTTGCAATACTAAGCTGTATAATTAAATAACAAGATTGCCTACCCCAGGAGCCTTTTACTGCTAGAGGATATATGATTGAGAACCTGTTTATTTTGAGGTAACAATACCTATTTCTCTTTTGGAAACATAGTACACCAAATTTGCTCATAAAATTATTTTAAACACGGTCGCCCAATTTCTTCCAAATCTGATGTATTCCAGTTCAGAAATGATGTTCCAGCTCCTTTCAATTTCTTACCTTCGGAATTTGTTCTTGAATATCACTGTCAATCCACTGCTCCCAAATTGTAACAAATCACATTAGACACCTCTCTTCTCACAACCAATTCACCCAAGTATTAAGCTGGAGAATACTGGCTTCACCCTTTCATCACGACCTGTCAATTCATCTTTCACATTAGGCCTGGCGGGAAGTCCTAGAGACCGGAAGAACTCTGGAGACGGCTATTGGGTCTCCTGTTGCCTGGGGGAGCTGGTGTGGTGAAGTTTGGCCGCTGCCAACCCAGCCTGAGCACCTTCAAGATGGCGGTATAGCTCGTGTGACTCACCCCTGAGACCAAGAGGGTCGGAGCTCGATGAACAGACTGTTACAACGGTGCAATGTGGAGGGTGCCCCTGCGAGGACTGGCCACCTGTGGTGTGGGCGGAGACCTGAGAGTTTTGCAGAGTGGCCCGGTACCTCAACAGAGGGGGGAGCCTGAATGGGAAAACCTGCGTGAAAAAGGCCCAGCAGGATGTGAGGCCCTACGATTAAGAAAACAGTAAGGAGTCAGGGCTGCACACTGAGACCAGACTCAGGGACAAAACAAGATGAGCACAGAGCAGCGGGACAAGACAAACCAGGGCAGATAGTTGATCTCATGAGGCTGAAGTGTGTGGTGGCCTCTGTATTAAAACTGCAGCCTATGCGGTGGATCAGATCCCAGAGAAAAGGCACAGACCTGTAAGAGTTCCCCAGCTGAGACCTGCGGTGAGCCTGGTGGGGCTCCGGCTGCATGTTGAGGATCCCCTGCCTGTGGGAGCACCAGCAGATGCTGGTCCCAGGCCCTAAGACAATGTCAAGTGGTCATGGACATCCCTAGAGGGAACCCCTGGGTTGAATACATGTGAGCTAAGACCACCCGATAATTTCAGAGTGTTGCGTGACCAGTTGAAGAAGGGAGCATACACCACACGAAGCACGAGTCTCATTGACATTCACCCAGTAGGTATTATGCAAATGACACTGGAGCTCGGGCACTCTAGGTGGCATCGTTAATGGAATTGGCCTGCAGCTGTGCCTTCTTAGAATTGGGTATTTACATACTGATGCCACAAGAGGGGAATCATGACAACACATCCGAGAACCTACGGGCACTGTATGTAGAGTTTAGGCGGATGCTTACAAGAGTCATGTGTCTGTGCATTGGAAGACATAACTGAGGCATGCCACAGTACTAGAAAGTGAACCTAGATAATAGTTTCCAAGCCGCCTTTGCATAGTTGTGCGGCGCTCACTCAGTTTTTGCCGAAATTGGCAAAATTAAGAGCAAGACAAACAGGATCCACCCAGACATTAGAAGAAACCTCACAGGAATGAATGCAGAAAGACTCAGATGACTCAGTGCAACAACAGCTGACCAAAATACTGGAGGGCATTGCTGATACCAAAGCCACCCTGCATCAATACATCATTACGGTGTCAGTGGGATTTGGCCTACTCAGAGAAGAGCACAAGAAACAGGCTGAGAGTGTTAAAAACACAGAATTTAGCATTGCAGACTTCGAAGTCCTCAGCATCTCAGGTAGGAGACCTCACAGAGTCCACATCCTAGAGCGGATAGCAGAAGATGCCAAAAGGTGAATAGGAGGTACAATATCAGGGTTCTTGGCTTGCTCGAAGGAGTAGACGGCAATGACATGCTGTCTTTCCTAGACCAGTGGCTCAGAAATATGATGGCCCTTGAAGGTCTATCAACTTTTTATACCCTTGCGAGAGCACCCCGTTTGCTGGCCAGACCACCGGCTCCTGCCGACCCCGTGCCTGGAGGTGGCCAGACTCCTCCACTTCCCAGACAGGGATACTCTCCTACACAAAGCCAGGACAGAAGGGCCATATAATTTGGAGAATAGCAGAGTTTCCATCTTCCCTGACTACCCACTGGACATCTAAAAGCGGTGGACCTCCTTTTTGAGAGTAGCGGGCCTCCAGTATATTTAATCTTTCCTGCTCTCCTACGTATACTCCTTGATGGAAAGGCACACTTTTGCGAAGATCCAAAGTCAGCATGGGAGTGGATAGAAACGTACAAAACCAGACTCCCCCGACCTGCTCATGCAAGTATGATGCAACCTGGGAACAGAGAGTCCAGAAAGAGATCCAGGAGACGCTCTAGACGTGGTGCGCCAAAGAGGCCAGCATCCTCACAAACTGAAAGGGAGAGAGTGAAGGCGCTACAAGCAGTAGCAGAAATTATGCAAGACAGGAAGTTCCCCTTGGAGTCTGGAACTCGCTCCTCGAGGAAGACTGAGGGCATTGAATCAGACTCTTCCTGCAGTGGCAGTGTTGTATTGCCAGTGGTGACCCCTAAAACGCCTGATGAAATAATTTGATTTTTGAAAAGGATTTGTGACCTTTGTGGACTTCTTGGAGGGTGTGAGGGCTCCTGATGCCTGCTTGGTACCTGAGTTGGCCTACACTGACCTGGGCCAGTGCTCCCCAAGCAGTTTACATGTCCTCAATTATACCTTTGATTTTTGCATCCTCCCCTTGAGATCCTTACCTGATTGGGGTTGGGCCTCATCTAGTGTTCAATGTTCTACATGCAGTTTGTTTGGCTGGTCATTGTCGAACTGCCCTTGGGTCGGGGAGTTGTTCAGTAAAGGGGTTGTTTTGTTAGTTTATTCATAATGTTTGCAGAATAGAGTGGCCAAGCATGATTACGGGGGTGGGAGCAGGTGAGGGCCTGTAGAGTGGCTATTGAGAGGTACATCGTCACTATGCAACATATACACAATAAGACTTTTTACCTGGAATATATGAGGGATGGGACCTATGGCTAAACGCCACAATATTTATTCCTACTTAAAATGTAGAGATATACATGTAGCCCTCCTTCAAAAGACGCACTTAACTAAAGCTGAAGCGTAGAAACTCCCCAAATGGTGGAGCGGTCAGGTCTGTCTAACAACCTTCTCGGCCTTTTGGAGGGGAGTATTAATATGGATACGACCCGGGGTCACCTTTGACCTTGCACATGCCTTGATAGATGTTGATGGTAGGTGTGTAATCCTTACGGGTAGGCTGGCAGGCCAAGAGATAGCGCGGGGTAATATTTATGCACTCAATCAAGATCACATCACTTTCTTGACTTCTCTTTCGGCCAAGATAGCTGCACACATGAACAGGCAAGTACTATTGGGGAGGATATTTTAATTGTGTTGTGGACATAGCCGCCAAACTCTCCCACCCCCGCTTCCGGAGGTGCAATCCCATCACAGCAGGGTTTCGGGACTGGATACACCACTGGGACCTGAAAAATATTGGATAGTGCAGCATGTGGGAGACAGGGAATACTCCTTCTTTTCATCGATCCACAGGGTACACACTAGACTCGATGCCTTTCTTTGCACACCGTCTCTTAGCGGTTCCATTATGCACCCTGAATATTTGAGGCGTGCCCTGTCTGATCACAGCCCCCTATTGTTGACTCAGCAACCTTTAGGGAGACTGCCCCTGATCCCCTCCTGGAGGCTCAACCCATTGACACTGGAAGATGCCCCCTAACGGTCATCCTTGACTGCACTCATTGAGTCTTTTTTCCACACAAATGCCCATACAGCGTCCTCGCCTTTCTGAAATGGGAGGCTTTTAAAGTAGTAGTATGGGGTCACTGTATGGGGCAGTCGATTGGGGTGCAACGAGAAATACGCCAAGAAATATTGGATTTTGAGAAGAAACTTCACCAGTTACACAACTCACAGGGAATAGACCCCAGGATCGCAGTTAATGCGTGTGGCCTACCATGAAGTATTGGGCCAGCACCCTGGCTACAGTATAAGGAGTACATGGACAGGGTGTTGAGAGAAGTGGGGAGGGCCGGACGGTTCCTAGGGTGGCTAATTAAACAGGAGACCCATAGAGCACCAATCACTCAGCTAAGACTGGAAATAGGTGACTTGCTTTACAGCCCTGACGAAATTTAACACCTCCTTCAGGAATTACTATGAGAGACTATATGCTGCCCTGGCAGCAGTCAGGCTGTCACTCATTGGTGAATTCTTAGATCCACTACCACTCCAGACCATAGACTGCCAGATACAGGAAGAGTTGGGAGGCCAAGTGACACTGCAAGAAATCCATGCAGCCATTGCAGCCATGGCCCTGGGTAAAACACCGGGCCCTGGTGACCTCCCAGCAGAATTTTACAAGCGATTTGCTGTCAACCTGCCCCCACAACTAGGGATACTATATGCTGAATCACTTGAGCAGGGTGAACTAAGCAGGACGCACTCATAATTCTCCTCCCTAAATCCAAAGAGTTAGGTGCTAGAGTGGTGGATTTTAGGCCCCTTCTATGTTCAAATTAGATTTTAAAATCCATAGTAAGGATCTGGCTTGTAGGCTACTTTCCCATGTGAGATCTCTTATGCATCCTGAACAAAACAGATTTATTCCCTCCCACAGTACCTCTTATCGTTGCAGAGTTTAGTCCATCCTCTACCATGTAGAAACACCACTTAACCAGCGTGCAGCAATATTGTCAATTGATCTGGAAAATCTTTTGATATGGTTAGCTGGGAGTATTTATTTGAAGTTATGTTGCGTATGGACCTTGGGAGCGGCTGGGTGAAGTGGGCACGGGTCCTTTGTGCAGCACCCACTGCAATGGTCAAAACTGGTAAAACAATTTCCAACCAGTATAAGATCTTTCGAGGCACACAAACGGGTGTCCTCTCTTGCCCCTTTTTCTCGCCCTAGCGATAGAGCCGCTTGCTGAGAGAACTCGATTGGGGGGCAATGGATTGGGTCTTAAGGTGGGTGCACAGGTGCATACTATCTCACTTTATGCAGATGACCTGCTGATTTACTTAAAGGAGTTGTTGACAGGCACCGCAATGGCTGGAAAGATCCTGGAGAGCTTCAAACAAATATCGGGCCTCCGGGTTAATAAGACCAATAATGTTATTTCCTGTAGAGGGCCCACTACCCAGACCTGAGGCCTTGCAAACTGACATCCTCTGGACCCCCACTAATTTAAATACCTGGGTATCCACATCTTTCATTCTCTAGAAGAATCTGAAGGAAGGAAACCTAGGCAGAGCCCTGGTGTCCCTTAGATCCTGTGTTCTCTTCTGGCGTACCCTGCAACTCCCTTTATGGGCTAGGATTTCTTTATCCAAAATGGTTATGTTTCCCCAGCTCTTGTATAATTTTGTCAACCTACCAGTACTGATGACCCCAGGTTGGTTTTGCCCGCTGAATTCTTTGCTGTGAGACCTGGTGTAGGGTGATGGGCATATGAGAGTCTCCTTAAGGATGTTGCAGCGCCCCATGGCTGAGGAAGGGCTGGGGGTACCGAACTTTGAGTCCTACATGCTGGCCGCCCAACTGCAATGGTTGGCACAATGGTTGAAGGGAGTGAATGAGGTGGGCACCTGTTTATCAGAACCTGATAACCATCCCAGCCTATTGTTGGCTAAACTGTTAGTTCTGACTACTCTCACCCCGTACCACTCAGTATTACAATCCACTGCTCTGCAGGGTTGAAAAAGCTCCCTAGCCAAATTGAAGAGAGCTCCGAGATATTCCCCTATGCTACTCCTGGTGGGCTTGCAGCATGGAACGCCTATGTCACTATTCACTGCGGACCAGTTGGCAACTTGGACGGAGGCTGGGTTGGAGAATGTTGGGGACTGATATTTAGAGAAAACTAATCCCCTTTGAAGAATTGGTGGACAGCTGTGGGCTTCCCCCGGGACAGTTTTTACACTATGAAGCTTTGGTCTACACCTTCTAGCACCTATGAGGTGAGGGGAGGGAGGAGCCTGAGACACACCCAATCTTGCATGCACAGATCACCTTGGGTACGGCGAGCACAAGGTGAAGTGGTTGTATTCCGCTTCGTTCGCGGCATCCAGGACCCCCTATGCAGTTTGAGGGGAGATGAGAAAGGGTGGTGTGGGGAGAATTCACAGATGTTGAGTGGGTCAAGATCTTGCAGTCCCCTAAAAAGATCTCTCGCAATACACACCTGAAATATGTACAATTCAACTTTATACATATGACATATACGACGCCTCATTATCTTAACATCACTTATGGGGGGGACATGCAGAGGTGTCCAAGATCTGACCAACTTGACGTAGATTTCATACATCTGACTTGGGAATGCCAACAACTACGTTCCTTCTGGGAAACAACTATTTCTAAAATTAAGGAGGTCCTGGGAAGGGAACAGGCTCTCATGGTGCGGATATGTTTGTTGGGACTCTTCCCCCACCTACATAAATACAAATTTGGGAATAGGCTGATTGATTTAGCCTTGGGTCTTGCCAAATGCAGATAAACATTAGAATGGAAATCAGGACATGGACCCAAGGTTAAAAATTGGAATCATGATGTGATTAATTGGGCTGGAGCAGAGTGTACTGCCCCATAGCAGAGAAATGGAAAGAATCAATGATGTCTTGGGAGCAACCGATGCAAACTAGTAGTGAAGATGAGGGAGGTGGAGTGAGTGGATCCAAGGGGTGATACTGAAGCATAACATCCTTGTTCTAGTCCCATAGTGGTGGATTTGACCATGTTGATTCTCCCACGTTTATGAAATGCGTTGGAATGTGACTGTATGTGCGAAGGAGACTGTTGAAAGAGGGGAGCCATTCTCTTTCCTTTCCTATACCCCCGTGGGCCAACAAGGCTCTAACTCACCAGTAATGAACTGTTGGACTCTAGTTCACAACACTCTTCTGCACAGGTTTAAGTGTATGGCTAGAAGTTTTTTTTTAAGTAGACTCATTTATCTCTGATAGAATTGTTACCCACCAGTGTGAGGCTGACAGCCGCCCATGTAAAAAACATGAATAAAACATACAACGAGTAATAGAATGTATAACTGCACACTAGGGTCTGGATTGTTCCACTAGATTAATTCCTGGTTTGTAATAAGGTGATGCATATGTTAACAACTACTTGCAGTGAATCTGGAATGATACAGTTTAAAGTGCCATGATGTTATACTAGATGATGTTATACAAAGATATGCCTTCTGTTTGTGTCTTGTAATGATATATATGAAATACCAATAAAAATAAGTTAAAAAAGAATTAAAAAAATATTGTGAACACATTTCTTCCCATAAATCACCCATTCCTGCATGGGCACTCTTCCAGATTTAAAAGGTGCTAATTATTTATGGAAACCTCGAACGTGTAACCCAGTGTGAATGTCACAGCAAAAGCATGATGAGTCTGGCCCTGACCATTTTGACCATGAAACAGTTTTGTATGAATATGCAATGTTACATCGCATGCGGTACAATGCATGTGATTAGAATGGGGTTGTTACAACGACTGTGTTGTTACAACGCATACCAAAACAATGCAAGTTTTTTCTGGACTTAGGAATAGTATAATTTACCATTGCAACTCCAGCGTGTGCAACAGTAGGGAAGGCGTTGGAATAGTGAATTATACTATTCCTTAGTTTACGGCCCCCCTACAGAAAGTCGTAGAAATGACTTGCATTGTGGAGTGGTGTGGCTCTCTGGTTAGAGGCGGCAGACCCGGGAGCAGAGGACGTCCCGGGACCAGGGTTCAATTCCCGACGCAGCAGGGTCGTGGACCAGGGTCAGAGGACTCGATAATTCTCACCTCAGTGCCTACTCTAACCAGGGATCACACTCGGCAACTCTGGGCATTAGCTTGCCTCATCTCCACAACGGCCCCCCACATACGCCGGGTATGCCTGGTTTCACCTTGGAGATACCCAGTAGGGACCATCTCACAGGGAAAGCCAGGACGGGTTCCCCAGCGGTCTACTGCGCAGAGATACTCCTTCTGGAGTCAATTCTAGCGCATTACAAACCACAATTAATTAATTAATTGTAATGGTTAGCATTGTAACCATTGTAATTGCATGCTTCTCGTTTTGTATAGACGGGTGGATATTCTGTTTCTTTTGTTGTGAATTTGGAGAAACAAGACACCGGAGTGACCTGATTATTTATCATATCGACTTGGACATTCACAATTAACCTGATTGAAATTTCCAGGTAAGAAAAGTGTGAATCAGACCATCTCCACTCAAATATGTTGGAAGGTATTTGGCATAGCCATCTCCCTTTATGAACCTGTTAAATATCCTTTTTCTGCAATGTATGCACTGCCCCCAAAAGAGTGAGGCCACTTCAAATAATGTATGCAAAACACAGATAACTTGTTGGTACCTTGTTATAATTTAGGAGCAAACCAAATGCTTTTTTACCATTCTCTCAGACATAAAGCCATGGTTTCTCAGTGACACAAGAACTTTGTATGGTGTTGTTGAATTTTGTTATGAAGAATTATGTAGCTCAGTTATGGCCATACCCAGAGCCGTCAGTGTTCTTTAAAATCGATAACTGATGTAGATACTAGGGGCCTGATTCATAAAGTGCACTTTTTGGCACATTTGGGGGTCGATTCCGATTCGGGAAAAAAAACGTCCGTACGATTTGTATCCGGAGCCCTCTCCGTACGAATCGTACCCGTCCATCCGAATAATGTAGTACGATCCGTATTCCGTGAATCCGTCCCAATTGTCGCGATCCGTACGTATTGCAAGGCTGAAACTGTGAACTGTACGACTCGTACACATGTCGTATGACTCGTAAACATGCCGTACGACCCGACGAGTACGATCCGGACCGGGGTATGAGGACGCGATTCGTACGGTCCACGTCAGGTAAGGGCGAGTCGTACGGAAAGGCACACAAAAACATACACACCGTACGGTCCGTACACCCCATGATCGCAGGGGTACAGTGCGTACCCCTGCGATCATGGGGTGTACGAGCCGTACCCCATATACGATGGGTGTACGAGCCGTACCCCATGTACGATGGGTACACCCATCGTACATGGGGTAGGGCTTGTACACCCATCGTATATGGGGTATGGCTCGTACACCCATCGTACATGGGGTATGGCTCGTACACCCATCGTACATGGGGTACGGCTCGTACACCCCATGATCGCAGTGGTACGGTGTGTACCCCTGCGATCATGGGGGTATGCACCGTACCCGGGGGGGCGTTCCGTACCTTTTTCGGTGCGAACTCTGCTTTTACGGCTGTTTTCAGCTCCCGTAGAAAAAGGGTCGTACGGTGCGTACCTGACACGTATCGTACTTGCTGGGTCGTAAAAACTAGCCGTGAACCGTACATATGTCGCGTACAGCGGGTTCCGAGGGAGAATCATACGGAGATTAGAGTTGTACGGTCTCTGTATGACTCGTACGGAGTACGGCTCCTGGTACGAATCGTACTTTGTTGTACGTACGGGGGACGTTGCAGGGTACTATTCGTATGGGAAAAACGCTCCGGACGGCTATTCGGAGCGTTTTTTCCTGAATCGGAATTGGCCTCTTGATGTAGTGCTACAGTAGTACTACAAAACGTACCACAAAGTGCTCTTCACCAACTGCACTTTTGTAGTCGCAAATTTAGTAAAACTGTTAATTTCGGGCACAGCCTATAAAACACAATCAATTATTAGAACATGAGTGCTCTAAAATACATTGAACAATTTATGCAATAAAAGAGATCATGAGTCAAAATTTCATACTATAAAAACAGATTAAAAATCAATATGTCAATGGTAAAAAGAGGGGAAAAGTAGTCATCTAAACAGCTGGGTTAAAGAAGCTATGGATACAAAAGATTTTGCGATTTAGTCAATGTTATCCATATTACTCAAGAGAATTAATGTATTTACAGCAAAGTAGGTGTGCAAAAAAACAATCCTTAAAGGTAAACACAAGATGGAAAAAGAAAACAAAATGCAGCAAATATATATAAAAAAATGTCAATACCCATATGATCATGAATAAATAGTATAATGGATGCAGTGGGAGGTTAGGGCAATACCAATGTACAGACAGGATGTTGTGCCCGGCCAAATTCTCATCAACTCTCAATCAGGTTTCAAGATTGATAGTGGCCTTCCTTCTTAAAATCCAAGCAATGTGCACGTACTGTGAGACTGCAAGGGCTAGGAGCTCTCTGGTGTCACTCTTAAATAGTCTCTCTGCTTCCCAGAAAATGGGTTTCTGTTTGTTCTATATTTGGGCAATTTCACGGTTAAAGGTATGGAACACAGCACACCCCGCATTGGCAAATGGATTTTAGGACTTGAGAATTTCTACTTTAGGGTGGAGTATGTTCCAGGGGAGAAAAACAAAATTGCAGACTTCTTGTCCCGTTCACCGTTACAATGTTAACCATGTGAAGAAGTGCTAGACAGTCCCATTTTAGCCTTGACCGATCCTGAATTATCAGGAGAAGAGTGGGGTAAAGGCATAGAAGAAGATAAAGGGCTGTGTAAATTAAAAGAAATGATGGTAGAAGGGTGGCCCAGCAAATGCAGTGAGGTTCTTGAGGAAATCAGAGACTTTTGGGAGGTCAGGTTTGAATTGAGCATCATAGGGGGGAAGGTTTTTCGGAACAATAAAATTGTACCTCCAGAAAAGTTGAGAAAAAGAATTGTGGAACTAGCCCACGGAGGACATCTGGGGAGGAGCATGCTAAGGAATAGGGTTAGAGTCAACTTTTGGTTTCCCAAGATAGACACCCTGTTTGAACAAATGGTAAAGGACTGTCACAGCTGTACAAAAAGTGATAAGTTGAGGACTATCAACAGAGCCCAGTTGTCCCCGGTAGAGGCACCCCTCAAACCATGGAACAAACTGGCCATTAACATAATTAGGCCAATGCAAAATTTAGGGATGCACAGAAGGTTCATGTTGGTACTGGTTGATTAAACCTCCCACTGGGTCTCACGCAAGTTCATCCATGAGGTCAACACTAATGCTCTCTTAGATTTCCTCAAGGACCTATTCTTGCGGGAGGAAATTCCATCTACCCTTGTCACTGACAACGGGGTACAGGTTACTTCCCAATTAATACATGCCTTTCAAGGAAATCTTAATATCAAACACAAAAGAACAACACTGTATTGCCCTAAGGCAAACAGCCTTGTTGAAATAGCCAATAGGCTTATCAAAGAATCAATCAATCAATCAATCAAGAGATTTATAAAGCACGCTACTCACCTGTGAGGGTCTCAAGGCGCTGGGGGAAGAGGGGGAGTGCAGCCCTGGTTCAGTCGAAGAGCCAGGTCTTGAGGTTCTTCTTGAAAGTGTGCAGGGTCACGGAGCGTCTGATGGTCATTGGGAGCTCGTTCCAGGTCTTGCCTGCGATGTAGGAAAATTGCAAAAAACACAGTTGATGGACAGAATGCAGAACAATGTCTTACATTCACCCCAGTACAAAGATCTGGGCCTAAATCCATTGCTTTTTTGCACTCCACACCACCCTAGGTCAGACACTGGCTATATGCAAATCAGCCTTGACCCTGTGCCTCATGGGAACAGTCCAGCCCGAACTCCCAAGCCATGTCTTTCCTAGACCGGAATCAAGCATCCAAGGACCGGTTTCTGGCTATCAGCCTTCTTCAGCCTGGATAGCTTGACTCCAGTGATGTGGAGAGCCTGGGACTCACGTCTGAGCATACCCAGCCCACTCGGGGTGAAAATTGCAAAAAACAACGTCAGACGTGAGTCCCTTGCTCACTTTGCCACTGGATTCAAGCAAGCCGGGCTGAAGACGGCTGGAATGCCAGAAACCGGTCCTCGGAAGCTTGTTTCCGGTCCAGGGAAGACATGGCTTGGCAGTTCGGGCTGGACTGTTCCCATGAGGCACAGGGTCAGACTGATTTGCATATAGCCATGTCTGAACTGGAGTGGCAGAGTGGGCTAAAGAACGGTGATGGATTAAACCCGGGTCTTTTGACTGGGTGTGAGTGTTTGATTGATTCGAATGCTCCGTCCATCACCAATCCCTTTTGTACCGCGATGTAGGAAAAGGCTCTTCCGCCTGCTCTGCTTCTGTGGATGTGAGGGGTCTCTGCCAGGGCCAGGTCAGCGGAGTGAAAGTTCCTCTTGGGTCGTGGAAGGAGACTCTCTCATTAAAGTATTAGGGTCCGATGTTGTGGAGGGATTTGTAGGTGTGGGTGAGAACTTTGAAGGTGACTCTCTTCTCGACGGGGAGCCAGTGGAGGTCTTGTAGGGGTTGGGTCATGTGTTCATGTCGTGGTGTCCCGAGGACGAGTCTGGCTGCGGTGGTCTGGATGCTTTGGATTTTGTGTAGGAGATTTCTGTTGATTCCGGCAAGGAGGGCGGTGCCGTAGTCCTGTCTGCGGGTCATGAGTGCGCAGGTGACGGTTTTTCTTCATTCAGGGGAATCCATTTGAAGGTCTTGCAGAGGATGCAGAGGCAGTTGAAACTGGTGTAGATGATGGAGTTGATCTGGAGGGTCATGCTGAGGGAAGAGTCAAGGATGATGCAGAGGTTCCGTGCGTGGTCCCTAGGGGTGGGTGGACTCCTGAGGGCCACCAGGTTTTGTCCCAAGGGGAGTTTGACGGTCCGAGGAGGAGGACCTCAGTCTTCTCTGAGTTGAGCTTCAGGCAGCTGTTTTTCATCCAGGTTCCGACGTCCTTCATTCCTTCCTGGAAACAGAGTCTGGTGTCTTTGGGGTTCTTTTTGAGGGAGAGGATGTGCTGGGTGTCGTTGGCATAAGATATGATGCTTCAACCCATGCTGTCTGACGTTGGGGGCGAGGCGGACCATGTAGATGTTGAAGAGTGTGGGGCTGAGAGAAGATCCTTGGGGTACTCCGCAGTTGATCTCTGTGGGTTCGGAGAGGCAGGGAGGGAAACTGATCCTCTGGGTATTTCTGGAAAGAAAAGATCAGATCCGGTTTGAGTTTGGTTCCTTGTATCCTGGCCTTGTGAAGTCTGGCTGCAAGAGTGCGGTGAGAAACAGTATCAAAGGCTGCGGAGAGGTCTAGTAGGACGAGGGCCGCGGTGTGGCCCTGGTCGGGTAGCTTGTGGATGTCATCGGTGGAAGCGAGGAGTGTGGTCTCAGTGCTGTGGTTGCTGCAGAATCTGTACTAGGAGGAGTCTAGGATGGAGTTTTCTTCGATGAAGGCGGTCCTTTGAGCGTTTACAAGCCTTTGGGTGACTTTGACAGCAAAGGGAGGCGAAAGCTGGGCTGGTAGTTTTCAGGTCCCTCTGGTCAGCTGTGGGTTTTTTGAGGAGAAGCTTGACCTCAGCCCACTTCCAGGCATCTGGGAATATGCCGGATTCAAAAGAGGTGTTGATGGTCCATCCTAGTTCGGGTGCGATGGCGGCGGCCCTGTGGTAGATGTGCGGTGGGCCATTGGGGCTCCTGAGTGGGTGTTTTTCATGGTCACGGTGGTGTGTTCCACAGTGTCAGGGTTCCAGGCTGTGATGGCTGTATCTTTGTCGGTGGCGTTAGGGGGGTAGTGTCTGGTGGTTGCTCGCTGAAGTTGTCATAGAGGGCCTGGATTTTAGGATGGAAGTAGGAGCTGAGCTTGTTGCAGAGTTCCTGGGATGGTGTGACATCCTTGGCTTCATGGGGGGTTTGGTGAATTGCTGTATGACGTTGAAGAGTTCTTTGGCATTGGTTGTGTGGGTGTGGATCTTGTTATCAATGAAAGTCTGCTTGGTGCCTCTTATGAGCTGGTGGTATTCTTTAAGGGCGTTCCTGTAGCTGTTCAGATCTTTCGTGGTTTTCTGGTTTCGCCAGGTGTTCCCAAGGCGTCTGCAGGAACGCTTGCCTTCTTGGAGTTTGGTGGTGAACCATGCAGCCTTTAGGGGGCTTTGTTTGGCGGGGTGTCGGACGGGTTTGAGTTTGTCGACGCAGCTGAAGAGCCAGCGGTGCAGTTCCTTGGCTGCGGAGTTGGTGTTGGTTTTGGCGCAGGTGGCTTATAGGAGGGGGGTGGTGTTGGGGTGTTCCTCCATGATCTTGCTCCAGTTCCTTCGTGGCTGGCGTAGGGTGGGTTTGGGTGCAGTGGTGGTGTTGAAGGTGAAGTGTACACAGTGATGGTCCATCCAGAGGGGCTGTGAGGTGTGGCTGAAGTGGATGTTAGTCCCTCCTGTGAAGATGGGGTCCAGGGTGTGTCCTGCTCTGTGAGTGAGGGTGGTGATGAGCTGCTTCAATCCGAGGTTGGCGAGATTGTGGAGGAGGGTGCTGGAGTCATGGTCGCTGCAGTTGTCGAGGTGGAAATTCAGGTTTCCGAGTAGGATGTAGTCCATAGAGGTGATGGCATTGGGTGTGACGAAGTCGGCAATGATGGTTGCGGACTGGGTGCGAGGTCCGGGGGGTCTGTAGGTGAGGGTGCTGCATAACGTGGTCCTTGGGCTGGTCAGGATCTAGAAGTGGAGGTGTTCTGTAATGGAGTTAGGGATGCTCGTACTGGAGGTGGATAGCTGGAGGGAGGTCTTGTGTGCAATGGCGAGTCCTCCTCCTGGGAGGTGGGGTTGGTCCTTTCTCTGGATCTTGCCTTCATCTGGGATGGCGGTGGCAATGTCGGGGCAGGAAGTGGTGCTGGTCCAGGTTTCTGTGAAGAAGGCGACATCGGGCGAGAAGGTGTCAAGCAGGTCCCAGATCTTTACGGCGTGTCTGTGTAACGAGCGTACATTGAGGAGGATGCATGTCAGGGCTTTGGTGGTGCGAGTGTCCTGTGGGCCTTCAGCAGTTAAGGGGACGATGTTGATGGTGAAGGATCCTCAGCAGTGTCTGCAGAAAAACTGTCCGTGGGTGCTGTTTGGTGTGGCTCTATTGCAGTCGTTTTGACTTCCGGAGTTGAGTGCGCGGAGGACGGCGGAGTCATATCTGCAGTGTCCCGGAGATCCAGGGTTACTGGCGCAGGCCTTGGTCGGGACGTGGACGGGCACAGACGGGCTTGCCTTAGGCACCCCTTTGGTGCACCCATCATTAGGTAGGGGAGGAGCGTGCAGCAGCTGGGAGGCAAGACTGGGTGCAGGAACGGCTGGAAAAATGCAAAGAGGGGAAATGGAAGGGCACCAGTTCGAGGGGCACAAAAGACAAAATTACAATGCAGGCAGCAAATAAAATAAATGCAACGCAGAGGCAAAATTAATACAAGTAAGTGAATACAAACTCATAGACACGGCAGCTACCGGCACTGGGTCTCGAACCATACCAGTGTGGGGCTCTGAACACGGCACAGTGGCAGAGCACAGCGGAGCAGATGTGGAGAAGAGCGGGCCTCAGACCGAGGGTCAGAAGTCTTGCTCCCAAAAGAACACATACAAATAGCTGTGGTAAATGATCATGAAGTTAAGTCATCCTTATGGGATTGCTTATGTGCCTACCAACGTCACCCAACATCATCACAAGGGTGTGCCCGTTTGTTGCCCTCAGAGGAAGAGAACCCTATACAAAGTTTAACCCCACCTGGTTGAGGGGTGGTAAGGAGGTTGAGTCCAATCTTAAGGAAGCTGGAAATGAACGAAGATTACACCAAAGCAAATACAAGAAGTGGTACGATGGTAAGAATGGGGTGAAAGAGCCCAATGGAGGGTAGGAGATTTGGTAGAAGTCAAAAGGAGCGTTAAAGACCATCGGAGCAAAAGCAAATATTGTGCCCCTTGTCGTGTAGCCAAGTCCTTCAACAATGTGGTGCTACTGGAGAATGGACAAACGTGGAGTTGTGACAGGATCGTCAAATGCAGTTATGTTTACCCATGTTATGTTGGGGAGGTGTGTTGTAATCTCATTTCCTGAACTTGGTACGTCCCCTCCACCCCTGCCCCTGTTCCCCAGTGGATTTTCTCTTGGGAGTCTACCATAGAGTGTTGGGAGTCCACAGCGTTGTTACGGACAGTGGATGGCTAATAAAGAGTACCTGAAGATCTTACCTTGTTTCTCTTCATTACTTTTCAATAGAGAAATTCTCCCTATTGTGACTTTAATGATTCTTCCTTGAAATGTGTAGAATAACAGACAGGGAGCATGCCCTAAAACGTCTAGTGTAAATAAAATCCTAATGCACAGATTGAGTTTTGTGCTTGGAACCTACAATATCTTGGCCAGGATCACAATGTTATATTTGTGAATGCATTTGCATTCCAAACACAGTGTCCTTTTTAAGAGTGCAAAATCACTTTCCGAATGTACAAATGTTGGGTTTGCTTTGATAAAATGATTCATTAACAAAAAGATTTTCGTATGAGTAAAATTACTTATAAAAAGTGCTCGAATGACAGACTATTGTATGTGTAAGTGTGACTGGATAAATCATGAATATCAGAAGTAAGCCAAATGTAAGGAAGGAGTACACTTGGTGTACTGGCTAGCTCTTGGAATTCAGGAGTACTGCAAATGTAAGTCACAACAAAATCTGTGAATTGGGTCTACAGTCGGAAAACAGCCCTTCAAGGGCTGGAATGCCCAGAGAGCTTGTGCACACCCACAAATGCACACACTTGTGCATATTCACAACCTGCCTTCTCATCTTTCCCACTATGGAAAAAAGATACAAATGTACTCCTGCTGAGTACAGTAGTAAATTAATTTCCTTTTTTTTAAAAAAATATTTTTATTCAAGTTTTTCACAACGTTTATTCCCTCCCACCCCCCGCACGAAACAACTAAAACAATATAGGTCTAAAGAGAGATAGAAAGTCGAAAAAAAAAAGTTATATCTGTTAGACACAAAGTTCGTCCCATATATCTATACAATGAGTATTGAAACTAAATAGTGATATATAACACATTTGAAAGACGGTCGACATAGAAAACCAAGAAAAGGAAGAAAATAAAAAAATAAAAATAATAGATATATATAGTTTCGTTAAAGAAGAAAAGGGGAGAACACCAATTAAGATGATTATACCTCTGCTCTTTCATTTCCACATTTCCGATCTGTAATCAGTTTCCATATACGTAGGCCTAGTATTCTCCCTTTTCTCCCCTTTCTAGCATATATCTCCTTTTCCAAGTTGTAAATATATAGTAATCTTGCTATCCACTGATTCATAGTGGGGGGTAATCTATCCCGCCAAGCAGAGGAAATACACAGCCTTAACACTGCATAGCGACGAACAGGAGATATTCATACTGTGGTTGTATTGTCTTGCTTCCCACTCATAGTAAGATCACATCTGTTGTCAATTTAACCCTGCAATTTAGTGATCTAAAAAAGAAGGTTTCGATAGCTCCTAACAAGGGGAGCCGATTAGGGCATTCTGCAAAGATATGTACAATATCCCCATCTAGACTGTCGCAACGTGGACATGTGATCCCCTGTGTACCTCCCCACTATGCTATTCTTGCTGGCGTGTAATACAACCTATAAAGTGTTTTATAATGTTGAGCTTGTAATGCTGCTGAACATAGTATCTCTTGACCAAGTCGCAGTGATTTTACAAAAAGACCCCTTGGTATCCCTATCTTGTTCTCCCATTTCAATTCAAATTTTTCTATGTCATCCTTTCTATTTTCTATAAGTTCCGCATAAATCCTTTTAATTGTGCAGCCATACCCCTGTTCAATAAGCTTCAGGATTGTGTTGTCCTCAAATCCCCGCAAACCTCCTGTTTTACTGGCTAGAAAACTTCTCACTTGTAGATACTTGAAGAAACTCCTGGAGGTCATACCGAATTCCTGTTGTATTTCTGAAAACTGGCGTACCCCCGTTGATCCTAATAAGTCTCCCATTTTTTTCACTCTCGTCCGATTCCACTCCTTAAAGGTTATATCCGAGAAAATTTATTTTGGTAATGCAGGGTTATTATCTAATCTAACATACTGGTTAAACCTCCCGAGTCCAGCGCTTTTTTTAAAAGCCTTCCATACCTGGAAAGCCGCATCTACTGACTTAAATCTTGTTCTCTTGAAGTAACTTGGTTCAGTAAACTTCAATAAAACATTCTGAACCTCTTCCCCAAAAGACCAAACCATATATTGTTAGTGAACCCACGTGTATCTCCGAATCTGTCCCAGCCCTGCCTATGAGGCCTATCATTTGTTGGAGGGCTGCGGCCCAATAGTATAATCTCATATCAGCGAGGGACCATCCCCCCCTATCCCTTGGTAATGACATAAATCTTAATCTCCTTGTCCTGCCCTGAGACCAAACAAATCGATTAATAATTGTCTCCATTGAATTGAGCCATATACAGTTGAAGAATAGGGGGATCGTTCTAAATAGATATAAAAACTTTGGGAGTAAGTTCATTTTTATATAATTAACCCTACCTACTATTGACATATGTAGGTTGTGTATCCTATCTAGGTCTTTCTTTGCTTTTTTTAATATAGGACTGATGTTAATTTCTACCAGACTATCTAAATCTAGAGTAATGACCACCCCTAAATACGTCCCCTCAGTGCAGACCCTTGCGTCCGTGCACGTTACATGCTCGTTCTTTATAATCTGCGTCTTTGCCTTATTCAGTGCATATCCTGCCACTTTACCAAACTGTACTGCCTCCTGCTCTATTGCTTTGATGGCTTCAGTGGGTGAGGGTGTGATAACCGGGATGTCGTCCGCATACGCCAGGACTTTAATAGGACCCATTTTTGTATCTAAGGGTTTTATTAAATTATTTTGTTCAAATTTAGATATCAAAGGGTCTATGTACATTTCAAAAAGAAGAGGGGAACACAGACATCCT
Organism: Lissotriton vulgaris; assembly: GCF_964263255.1. Classification (NCBI taxonomy): domain Eukaryota; kingdom Metazoa; phylum Chordata; class Amphibia; order Caudata; family Salamandridae; genus Lissotriton; species Lissotriton vulgaris. The sequence continues at coordinate 1,018,585,400 of NC_141691.1, read as the reverse complement.
TGCCGGGTTCCCCTATTGATTGTAAACGGTGCCGTGCATCCAGCATTGATCCTAACAGATGCAGTCGGGGCCTTGTAATGCGATTTAATTTCTGTCGTAAAGCCTGCCCCAACCCCACTTCTCTTAAGTACTGCCCAGAGAAATTCCCAGGCCACTCGACCGAATGCCTTTTCAGCGTCTAGCAGCAAAGCTGCCATAGGATTCCCCAATACCCCTTGCAAATCGAATAAAGTGATCATCTTCCAAATGTGTTGTGTGGTGCCCCTTTGTGGTATAAACCCATGCTGATTTTTATTGACCAAACTCTCTATTACCTTTGATAATCTTACAGCTAGTGCTTTGGAAAAGATTTTTGAATCTGAATTATTAAGCGTAATTGGTCGGTATGAGCCTGGCTCTATTGGGGATTTTTCTTTCTTTAAAATTAATACAATGTCGGCCCCTCCCCAACTGGCTGGAATGGATGCTCCTAGTTGTGCCTCCCTGATCGTTCTGATTAACTCCAACCTTTTCCTTATGCTAACATTGTACATTTTGGTAAAAATAGCGACCCCTCTTGTTTTAGCTCCTTGTCTCGAATATGCTAATAGTCGCAGCCCTAATTGTTCTAGGAGGAACGGTTTATTTCCTTCTATGTGAGTTTCTTGGAGACATATAAAGTCAGCCTGTGTTTTTTTCAGTAGTGTTGCCACACTCTGCCTTTTTAATCGATCATTTAACCCGCAGACATTAAATGATATAATCTTAATGTCCGTCAGAATTTTTTGTTTTTTCCTTTTCCTGCCATGCACCACCCCACTCCCATGTGTAACCCTTATCCCACCTCAATTTGACATTTTCTTCATATTTATCCTTTAGAAAGTGACTTTCCTGTTCTATCTCTCTATATTGTTGTATCTTTAACAATCCCTGTTGTCCTGTGCTCTCCTGTTTCCCCTTTCCCCGCCCCCTCCCCGGTCTTCCCCCTTTACAGGCAAATAGGTCAATCCTGACCTATGTGTAGCTGCTTCCTTGCCCGTAGAGCGTAGCTACTATCTCCCTCCCATCTGTGTCAAAATAACTGCATTCTAAACAATACATACGTACACATCAATGCCTAAGAGCCATAAATCCGTATACAATGAAGGGTAAAACCCCCTCCGCTATTTTAGCGTTCTCATCTATACATGGTATGAGTCTATGTCTTTATCCTGTCTTATGCTTAATCATGGCTTTTGAACAATTGCGGCGGTGTCTCCTTGTTTCCTTTGATCTTTCATTTCATTCAGGTACGCCTGTGACTTCATTTCAGAGAAAAACATCCTTGTATGACCATTCCAAATTATTTTAAGCCTTGCTGGGAATAACAGATATGCTTCGCAACCTATATTTTTAAATGGATCTATCAGCTGTCTCATTCTCCATCTCCTCTCCACGGTAACGTGGCAGAAGTCTGGGTGTGCAAAAAAAGTTTTCCCTTCATAGGATCGGCGATCCTGAGGTTTAGCTCTGTCCATAATTTCCTGTCTGGCCAGAAAGTTGCCTATAAACACCAGGGTAGCTCTTGGCTTTGGTTTCTGTGTGGCACCAACAATCAATTTCTGTGTCAAGGGAAACCTATGTGCTCGCTGCACCTCATTATCCCAGTTCCAGCTCCCAATATCCGGGAAGGCACTTTTGAAGAGTGTAATTACAAACGACCTGGCATCTTGCTCTTCAAGCCCCTCCGGGATGCCTATTAAGCGAATGTTATTACGTCTCTGTCTGTTCTCGAAGTCTTCGAGCTTCTGTGGCTCTTTCTTGAGCCTCTCTGAATTCCTGCCAGCGCGTTACTTTGTCTTCCAACTTTCCTGTTCTTTCCTCTACCTCATTCACTCTTCCCGCCATTTCTGCGTATAATTTATTCATCTTACTTAATGAGCCTTGAATCTTTTTATTTGCTTGTTTAGCTCTTTTACTCTCTGACCTTGCCTCACCCTGCATCTGCTTCAAGGTGGCATAAAGTAAATCCATTGTAGGAGGTTGCTGATATACGCCTTGAGGTCTTTTCTGCTGCTCTCCAGACCCTGTTTCCTCTTGATATAAACTAGATGTTGCTGAATAATCCCATACTAACTTTTTAGCCATCTCATCTTGCATAGGGCTAGCCGATGTTTTCTTGCTGTGCCTTTGACGACTCCTCTGAGATTTCTTCCTTCGATTGGAGGAAGCCATTTGGATGGTTTCCTCGGAAATCTCTGTATCCTCCGAAGATACAGACTCTGGATCTGTACTTAAGGCCAAGCTTTCTCCCTCGCTCTCCACTGGTTCTTCATCATCAGAAGAGGACCCAGTCTCGTCATTCACAGAATAGAAGCACTCTTCATTAGGGGACCCAGGTGCTGTTGCTCCTAGGTCTAACTCAGACTGTGGATGTTGAGCAGGTATAGCTTCCTTTGCACTACAGTGGGCCAGGTTTAGATTGGAGCCGTTTTCCTCGTTGATATTATTAGTGTCTATTAAGTCTGTCGCCTCAAGCACTTTCTCAGCCATGTCAGGTATGTCCTCTTGCCCTAATATATCTGATTCTGAGCTCAACACTGTAGTAGTGCTTGGCTCCTGGATCACAGCATCATTGATAACATCGTCATTACCCGGTAAGTCAGGGATCTGTGCAGATTGTGCCGTTTGCCCCTCGGACACCACATTTGTTAATAGAGTGTCTACTTCAACAGTACTGCCCGTTGTATTTGTCACATCATTAAGTATGCCCGGTAGACTCAATGCGCGGCTTACCTCACTGCGCGCCTCATCCTCTCCGCCATCGCCGCCGCCGCCCAACACCGGCTCACCGTGTCTCTGCTCTTGCATTCTCTGTACCTTCAATGCTAATACCGATTGTCCCAGCATCTGCATCTGCAGCTACGATCGCGGACTAGCCAGGTCTGCCCCGCCCGGCGTTTCCGGTGTGCGCGGTGCAGCAGCATCGCGCGAGCCCTGCTCAGCTGTTGTAACTGCTCCGCCCTCAATCGCCGAGTCTGCCTGCACGACGGGTTGCCTCCTCTGCCCTGGATTGTCCTCCGTGGTAAGATCCGACCGCGTGAGCCCACCGGAGAAAGCCTTCAATACTGTAGGTTGCCTGAGTGTGTTCGCTTTTGGTGTTTTACTGGAGGTGTCTGTCAGGATTACTTTCGGGATCAAGTTGGCATTCTTTTTGGCCGCCATGGCAGCTCTCCTTTCAGCCTTCGACTCTGCCTGTTGCTCTGCTCTTAACTCGGCCCTCTGATCGTGTTCTTTATCCTTGATTTCCTTTGCCTTCATTTTTTATGCGGAATCTGCAGCGTTATGTTTAATAATTGCTTGTCTTCTAGTAACTGCATGACTAGATGCCTCGGTTTGCTTAATCGGGTCAATCGGATCAGTGGCCTCGCCTGGTATGTCTTTAGTTTTGACCACATCCTTCGCCTTAGTCCTTACCGTTACACTCTTTCAAACGAGCCAAAAACATCAGAGACATGGTGGTCCATTCGTTCCTAGACTCACCTGAACAACCAACTATTACTTCGTTATGGAATCTTCCCCCGATCACGGGACATTACAAATGTGGATCTTGCGTCGCTTGCGCTACCACTATACAGACCAAGAATTTCACCTATCAAAATCGGACCTTCCCTCTTAAATCCTACACCAATTGTAATACGGCCAACGTCATATACATCATTCGATGCCCCTGTGGTAAATTATATGTTGGCCAGACACAGCAGAAGATCAAACAAAGGATCCTACAGCATGGGAGTAGGATACGTTGTAATGTACCAGGAGCACCCCTAGTAGAACATTGTCAAAGAATGGGGCATACTGCACAGGACCTAACATGGTTAGTAATAGAGAAAATTACTCTTGGCAGAAGGGGTGGGAACCTGGCGACAGTGTTGAACACACGTGAACTGAAATGGATGGCCACTTTTGATTCAATTGTTAATGGTCTCAATGACACAGATAGCAGTTATGCCCAGATGGCAGCGCTAGGACAGTAACTTTAGTGGTTCATTGAGAGGGACTACTGTTGCAAAGAATAAGAAATTATATGTGAATACACGGATAACGTCTACACCCTCATGGTTGAGAGGTGCACGTCTTCTGTTTTTTACTGAAACTTGAAATGAGACAGTGTTTCAATGTATGGCTGACCTAAAACTACAGCATGTAGGAATCACAGAACGTTTACACCCTCATGTTTTGAGAGGTGCACGTCTTCTGTTTTTACTGAACCTTGAAATGAGACAGTGTCTCAATATATGGCTGACTTAATACTACAACATATAGGAATTACAGAACGTTTACACCCTCATGTGGGAGAGGTGCACTTTCTGTACACCGATTTGACCATCCTTCGTTTAATTTCCTGTGATGATTCCACCTCAATTTATTTTTAATCACAATAAAAATGCCAGTCTTCCCCCCTGCAAAATATATTGAATATATCGCGATCGTGGCCTTTATCAAATCCCTATCTGACATAAAATTGTTGAGTAAATCTTTATGATAGAGAGGCTTCTGTCATATAATATTGAGTAAATCAATTATTAAAATCGGTAAATCGTATCCAATCCCCCTTCTTTGAAAATATTTAACAACAATTTCGTTAATAAACTGCAATTGTCCCACTAGCGTAGTAACTTTTCACTTTTCCTGCAAGTCACGAGTCCACGTAATCCAATAAGCTAAATGCGGAAGTGTTTTGGCCTTGCGTACACTCCGAAGAGAGTCCCGTAGAGACCAGAGACCGTGGCTACATTTCATGTGAGTAGAGACCAGAGATTGCGGCTGCAGCTAAATTTCATGTGAATAACTGACAGCGGTGGCGTTTCGAACTTTCTGAACTGACGCGACCGCAGTTTATAAACTTTATTAACACCGGGCCACTTTTAACCCCTTTAGATACTTCGGACACTAAATACAACTGGAGCATATCAATGCCTAATGGTCCAAGGTCGCTAACCTGAAATTCGATGCCTTCTGGCTGACTAATGTAAGTCCGTATTTAGAGCATGGTTAAGAATGACAATCACACGCATTGATCGCGCGTTTATTTGGTATACTAAGATCATACCTCCCCTTGTTCCCTTTAGTGAAAGCTAATCAAATGACGATCTGCATTAACGCCCAGAATAAATTTGGACATTTTGGAACCATACATGATTGCCTGAAAAATGTAAGTTCTTTCCATCAGGACAATTTAACAAATACACTTCAAGAATGCTGGTGGTGTAATAATTTAAAACCCTGTCTTTCTTGCTCCCCCAGTGAAAGCCACGTAGAAGAAACAACCAATTCTTACTCCCACAAGTCCTCATCATAGATCGACTGATTTCAGGTTAAAGTTCAAGACCATATGTGAGTTAGATTCCTTTAGAACATCTTTTATGTTCTATTGAAAATGACATTTTCAACTTATTTATTCTTGACACCTATTTTGCTCCTCTCTAGTTGGCCCTGCCCACTAGCAACAGACCATACGGAATTTGGTCTTCCTGATTCTTGATTTTCGGAGCCGGCTGGCCCGAATCACCATAGTAAATAACATTTTTCTATTAGCATAATACTAAATTTTAACCGATCTTGGTAATTGAGTTCATCGAATTCCCTTTTTACCTTATATAACTGTCTGGCCCCACCACCACTTTCTCTGTCCTGATGAAGACCCCGTTTAAGGGCTCAAGTAAACCTCCCATGTAGGGGTCGAAACGTCGACGGCTCTACCTTCTGTTGTTATCCGGCACTATCTATGTTTGAAATATTTACAAATGTGACTGTAGAATGACTCATGTATTAATTTAACTGTGACTTTGGCGTGAATAAGTTATAGCCTTTTTTACATTAATTATGAATATTTTTGCCTTGACTATAAAATTGTGTTTTTTCTTGTGAATCACCTTCATTCTTCTTTTTTCCACACTTTCTCCTCTCTCCTTTCCTTGTATCTGGGGCCGTAATATTTTTATGTTACATGTTTGAATTAATTCAGTTGCATACTGTGATTGACTGACGGTTTTGCTTTGCTTTATTAAATCTGATGAAATTTGTTTATCACAAAGGTTTCTAATGAATAATTGCGTACTCTCCCTGATACACTTTCTCTCTGGGACCCCTTTTCATATGTATCTATTAGCACCCAGGTCCCAGTGAATTTTTGGCTAAACCCCTCTTTTGTAACATTAGTCCCGCGCGCCGGCATCTTCAGGTAATCGATGACCTGCTCGGCCGCCCCCGCTTTTGTATATGCAAATACCGCCAACCTCCGACTATGCACCTGGGTCTCCCGATAAGCGCCACGAAGAATAAATGTCGAGATGTTTACTATGAGGCTTCTCAGTCTCTCAAGCCACCACATATCTGTGCATGATTTGCTCCATTAGTGAAACCTGCTGGGAGAGAGTAGTAATAGCGTCCTACTCCTGAGGACAGTCCGCAGCCATCTTGCCTGGTCACAGTAGTAAATTAATTTTCAGTGTAGGAAGGGAATGGGAACACCCCCAAAAATTAGCAGCGGTATATGTGTTTCTCCACAGGTAAAACAATGTTGTCCCTCATGAACAAACAAGCATTGACATAGCTAATTGGTCTCAGCAATGGGATTGTCTACTTGCAGAGAAGTTCTGAGAAGGAAAGGCCCCTGCTCTGAGAGTGATAGAAGCATATTTTGGTGGAAATTATCAAATACAAGTGATATTGCATGAACTGCCAAAATACATTATATGAATGCACAGCTTGATTCCAGGCAGCGAGCGCTGAAGGCAAGTATGTTACTTGTTTCTGCTCCTCCGTATGAATATAGTAAGTAATTATTGCTTGTTTAAACCTACATGAGGATAATAAGAGCTGGCATTCATATAGTGTATTTTGGAAGTTTATGCAATTTTATCGGTGCTTAATCATTTTCACCAAAATATGCTTCTGTCACTCTAAGGGCAAGGGCTTTTCCTGAATATCTCTCGGAACATCTCTGCAATCCGGCACTCCCGTTAGCAAGACTAATGGGCTATACCAATGCTTGTTTGCTTCAGGAGTAATGATTTTCTATCGGAAACGAATATTGTGCTCCACATGGGCCATATGAATACACTCCAGAATTTGAGAGAATCTGGGATAAATAGAGCAAACTCTTCAAATAAAAATAAAAAGCTAAGTGTGAATCTCCTATTAAAGGCTGGATGCAGTAAAGTTTGACAATTAACTTTTGCCTGAGTGAAGACCTGGAACTCCGGGATCCCGGAGGACCCACTCTTTTGGTCATTCTCGTAATTAGCTTATAGAGGTGTTGAGACAAGAGGTGTAAAGGCCATGAAGCCCATGATAGCAGCATAAAAATAGAATGGCCTGCAAACCCTTTTTCTTTGTTAAGTTCAAAAAGAATTTATTGAACAACAATAGGTGTCAATACAATATACATAGGCAATATAAAGAAAAAACAAAAACAATCTAGAAAAGGATTGCATGAAGAACAAGAGGCAGACTGGCTGTAAGGAATAAATGAGGTTATACAATAAAAGAATGAAAAAACAACAATAATAAAATCTGTTAAAAGGTAGAATATGTTGGAACAATAAGGTCAATCAGGGAGGTTTTGAGACTTCTTGCTGAATGGGTGATAAATGAAATGATTTTTTAGCACAAGCATCAAAATGTAATGTTATAGGAAGCCATAAATTGGCGCGTTTCGTTGCCATATGAAGAGGAAAAACAAAGGCAGTATCTAGCCTATGGTTATGACAAACATTAAACCACCAAGCTTTGAAAGAGATATTTGTAAAATTCTTCCAATTAACAGTAATTTGTTGGAATGCAACTGCTATCAATAAGTCAATGATTCGCACATCAGCAATAACGTGATCCCAACAAGCAGAGAGACTGCCTAAAAAAATGTGGGTAAAAGAAAAAGGAATTTGAGTGTGAAAGATAACATTGATTTGTGACCAAATTTGTTTCCAGAAATCATGAATGACATTGTAAGAAAATATCATATGGAATAGAGTTGCATTGGGTGAAGAACAGGACCAGCAAAGGTCAGGGACAGAAGAGAATTTCTTACTAAGCAATTGTGGTGTAAAAAGGAGTCTGTTGTAGATGAAAAATATTGTCTGAGTTAAAGTGGCAGATCTAGAAGACCTGCAAATCTTGGTCCATAATTTGTCCCATAAAGGAATTGGCCAGGAGGTGACAATGTCGTGTTCCCATTGTTCCTCAACCTTAGACTTTGGATGAGGAGAAGATATGGAACGGAGGAATGTGTAAATGAGAGAGGCCTTGGAGGTGACAGTTAATAAAGAGTGGGATTGTGAGCTGAGGTTAGGAGATGGAGAACGGTTTTGAGAGTGCTGGATCTGGGAGTAAGTAGACATGACCGATTCTTTAAGTGTGAGATATTTGCGGGCAAAGGAAGCGGGGAGATTAAAAGATTGGCTGTGTTGAAAAAGGTAAGAAAGTGGAGTGAGAAAAGAGTTGAGAAATCCAAATTAAACCCTTCTGCCTCCAAGATTTCCAATAAAAAGGATTGTTATTGATAAGGAGACTTTTATTGTGCCAAATGGTAGTGGATAAGAAATCAGCAGTGGAGAAGGGAGGGGCTGGAGATGAGGCTAAGAGTAACTTGACAGTAAATGTGTGTATGGGAGTGGATGATAGCTGTGGTTTACGAGAAAAAGAGAGAAATTCAGCAAAAGTAAAAGGGGAAAGAGAGAGACGTTCTACCGTAACCCATAAAGGCAAGGCTCATCAGGGTCTCGTAACCAAAAAGAGGCCTGGCGCAAAAGGAAGGCCTTGTGATAAGTAGGAAAATCAGGGAAGTTGACACCACCCTCTGATTTAGGACGTGTTAATCTAAGGAGAGACATACAGGATTTTTTGCCCAAACAAAGAAAAGAAGTAAGAATGGCGTTAATCTTCTTATAAAACTTCAAGGGAATGGGAACTGGAATGTTAGAGATAGTATATAGGACAATAGGGGATAGCATCATTTTAATGGTTTTGAGGCGCCCCCACCACGAAAGATAGAGTGGGTGCCATCTGGTTGTGAGATCAGTGAGTTTCTGGGTGCATTTGTTGAGACAAAGTGAAACCATATCAGCAATAGAGGGAGTGACATGTAAACCTAGGTATTTAATGTGGGAGGGGCTCCAGGTGAAATTAGAGGCAGCGAAATCAGGTTTGAAGGTGTACTTAGTGAGAGGTAGAATTTCGCACTTATCATTGTTCAGCTTGTAGCCAGAAATCTGCGAGTACTCACGCACTTCAGCAAGGAAAGCGGGAATAGAGTCAGTAGGGTTGGAGATAAAGAGTAAAATGTCATCTGCATAAGCAGCAAGTTTGATGTGAGAGTGTGATGTTTGAAAGCCCTGTATGTTAGGATTTTGTCTAAGTTTGGAAAGAAAGGGTTCCAAAGCTAAATTAAAGAGAAATGGGGATAAAGGACAACCTTGCCGTACACCTCTACCCAGGTCAAAGAAAGAGGAAACCAGATCATTTGCACAGACCGCTGCTCTGGTATTGGAATAAAGAAAGGAAATTAAGGATATAAACTTAGGGCCAAAACCAAACCATTTAAGGGCAGAAAAAAGATAGGTCCATTCTACCCTATGAAATGCTTTCTCCACGTCCAGGGCAATAGCCGCCAGAGAATTTTGGAAGCGAGAGGATTTAGATAAAACATTAAAAAGAAGTCTAGTGTTGTCAGTAATAAAGCGTCCCTTAACAAATCCAGATTGCTCGGGCTGAGTAGGTCAGGTAAAAAGGGGTCTAATCGAGTTGCAAGTGATTTAGCATAGATCTTATAATCAATGTTGGCGAGGGAAATTGGTCTTTAATTTTTACAGTATTGAGTGTCTTTACCTTCCTTAGGGATAATGCAGATATGAGCATCAGAGAAGATACCTGAAGAGCTGCCAAGGGTAACAAATGAATCTATAAGGGAATGTAATTTAGGCATTAGTAATTTGGAAAAGTGAAGATTAAATTCAACAGTGAACCCATCAGGCCCAGGAGCTTTGTCTTTTTTAAGAGATTGGAGAGCAGAAAGCAATTCTTGTTGGGAAATGTCCAATTCCAAAGAGGCTAAGTCAACAGGGAAATGGTCTGGTTGATGAATAGAAGAGAAAAACTCTGAAAGAGATTGGGGAGAGGAATGGGTCTTAGAGGAATAAAGGGTAGAATAGAAACGGGAGAATTCATTTAAAATGTCACTGTCTTTATGTTTAAGAACAGCGTTATCAGCAAATACAGAGTCAATATTCAACTTATTGTGTTTGATTTTCAAGTAATTAGCCAGAATTTTCCCCGCTTTATTTTTCCCACCATAAAATTTTGAACTAGATTTCAATAGGTGGAGAGAAGCATCTTCTATGGGTTTTTTGTTAAATTTCAACTTGGCATCAATAAGTGCTGTCAAACTTCCTTCGAGTGAGAGGTATAGTAGGAATGCTCCAAACCCTTAATTTTTTGGAGAAGATCGCTCGTATTCTTACGAGCGGTCTTCGGTTTCTTGGCCACATAATTGATAATAAAATCCCTAGCTGTGGCCTAAAATGCATCCCAAATAGTGTGGACAGGATTGGAAGGGGTATCATTAATGGCAAAATAATCGTTGAGAAAGTCAGCGAAAGAGGGGGTAAATGTAGGATCCAAAAGTAAAGAATTATTAAAACGCCACCTCTTGGGCCAAATAACATTGGGTAGGATATCAATATTAATAGAGACTGGGGCATGATCAGACAGTAGAATAGGGCCAATTTCTGAATGGGTAAGGCATTGGGATAAATGATGGGAAATAAAAATGTAATCAATGCGTGATTGGGAATGGTGAGAGAGAGAATAGAAGGTAAACTCTTTGGCCGTTGGATTACATAAACGCCAAGCACCAATAAGTTTATGCTGCAAGACTGCCTGGGTAAAGAGTTTATGAGGCTTGTTCGGGATGAAGGAAGCTTTAGAAGGTCGATCCAGAAAAGGATCAAGAGGCTGATTGCAGTCTTCTGCCATAAGGAAATTATCATTGATGAGAGTGGTGATGCGAGTAGCCATTTTGCGCCAAAAAATTGGGTCACCACTCGTGGGAGCATAGACATTAAGAAGAGAGAGTGGAACACCCCTTAAGGAAAGCTTTACATATAACCACCTACCATCAGTATCAAATTCATTAGCTAGCAGGGAGTAAGACAGAGATTTACGAGTTAGAATGACAACATCATTGCGCTTGCCATCTCCAGGAGCAAAATACACCTCCCCCACCCAACCTCTTTTGAGCTTAACAGATTCTGCTTCAGACAAATGAGTTTCTTGTAAGAGAGCAAAATCCACATTCAATTTGGCAAGATGAGAAAGAATTCTTTGTCTCTTAATAGGAGAATGAAGACCTTTAACGTTCCATGAAACGGTAGGAAAGCTTTATTCGAGTTGCATACTCATAAAAGCACAACATATATTTTAAAACTTCACAATTAATAATAAAACATTTAGTCAGATACATATTTATAAAACAGTTGTGCAAGTTTGATCAATATAAAAATTAGCACAGATTTAAAACAATAATCAAAACACATTTGAAGAGAGTGCTCTCCGTCTAATGGACCAGGCCCACCCCAAATACTTAGCTATCCCCATGACAATAGGCTCCTCCGTGGTGGTACAGATAATTCTCTGAGCCTCAACAGCACTGGATGTCCCAAGGTTCTTACAAACTGGGGCTAACCATGCCCTTCTTGGGGTGGCATAGGCGTTACAAGCAAATAGGAAGTGACCCACACTTTCATTAATTGCGCCACATGCTGGGCAGCACAAGGTATTCCGACTCTTCCACCTGCCTGTTAAATGTCTCAGGGGGAGGGAGCCAGATCTTAGCTGGAAAAACAACTTTCTGTCCATAGGGACAGTTATGCTGTCCCAATACTGTTCTAATACGGGACACATTTTGCTTTCCAAGAAACGACCACCCATCGAATCAGATTTTACCCCCCTCCAAAGCCTACCATCTATCCACTCCCAGTATAGAGTTTTCAGTGTGTTTTTGCTTGGGAAAACTTCCCCCGCTGGATTATCATAGAGGTTGGAAAGACCCAGTTCACCTAACATTACCCTTAAGTTTTTCAGCCATGGTATTTTATGGAAGGTGTCCATTTTAATTATTGCCAGAAACCCATCTGCATAATGCTTGATCTCGGGAGTGGACCAAAGTCGTCTCCAATATAAAATAGGACGCAATCTAGCTCGATCACTGACAGATCTTCTCCCCAGGTCAAGACTGATAGGGATTAGTGGGGTGCTCTGGGGGAGTCCCGTAATTCCCCTAAGGAACCTATTCTCTGCTATCTGTAGGGAAGTAAACTTATCAAAACCCCACAGCTCAGCCCCATATAGGGCCGACCCTATTGCCCTTGCATCATATACAGCAAGGACAGGTTTTATGGGCTTTGTTTTTGATCTTTTGAGCTCCACCCGTAGTGCCCCCGAAATTTGCTGATGTTTCAAAACAGCTTTTTCTATGTGGTGGGACCAGCCGTGGTTATCTGCTATTTGTACCCCCAGGTAGGTAAACTCCCTTACTACCTCAAGCCGGATGTTATTCATGTGTATCCTAGGGCGAGGTTTACATCCTCGGGAGAAAGCCATCAACTTGGTCTTGCCTATGTTTACTTCAAGGCCATGCTCTATACAGAACTCATCAAAAATATTCAAAGCACGTTGTTGCATAGCCGGGGTCTTGGACATTATTAATGTATCGTTGGCGAACATCAGGATTGGAACCCTGATGCCCGCTAACGAAGGTGCATCCACACTAGCGTCCAGCATCCTGCCAACTATCCCATTAATATATAATGTAAAAAGCAAGGGTGCCATGGCACAGCCTTGACGAACCCCTCTTTCCACTGGAAACTCGATGGAGGTTTGGCCATTCAACCCCCACTGGACTTTAGCAAAATTGCTCTCGTGCAACCTCATAATTAGAGTGAGCAATTCCGCTGGAATGCCTATCCTATTTAAAACTGTCCAGAGCTTACTTCTTGGAACTAAATCAAAGGCAGCCCGCAAGTCGACAAAAGCGACATACAGGCTGCCTTTGCCAGGAAGTACCGCCCCCCACCGCAGCATAATAAAACGAAACACCTGGTCAATGGTGCTAGTGGCCCTCCGGAAGCCTGCCTTCAAGGGGGAAAGGGAGTCATTTTCGTCCACCCATTCCATAAGTTTGTTTACCACCATCTTCCCAATTACTTTTTGGATAGTGGCAATCAAACTTATTGGCCTATAATTAGCCGGAAGGGATCGATCTCCTTTTTTATAGATCGGTATAATAATAGCTCCCCTCCATTGGTCTGGGACTAGCGCACCTTTTGCGATGGCATTCCCCAATAAAAACACATACCTAACCCACCTGTTTTTGTCATTTTTAAAAACATCCGAGGGTATCCCATCTAAACCGGGGGCCCTATCCCCTTGTGTGGAACTTGTTGCAAGTTCAACTTCTTTGGCGGAAAACAAATTGTCTTTGGGAAATACAGCTGAAATTGCATCCCCTCCCACTATCTCATTTGTCTCTGCATATTGGGGCCTGAAATAGTTCACCCAAGCGGACTCTGCAACATTATTATCTGGTTTGTTTGGGGTACCGCCTCTGCCCCACTTCACTATCTTCCAGAAAAGCCTGGAATCCTTGGCTCTAGAGGCCTCTTTTAATTCATCCCAATACTTCTCATCCCACGTTTTCTTTGCCATGGAAATGCTTGTATTGTATTGCTTCCTTGCTGCTATAATTGCTGCCCTGTCCCCATTTCTAATAGCATTTCCCAAGGTTAATCTGGCTGCCCTACACTCTCGATTGAACCACCTGGCTGGTTTGGTGGGTACTGTACGATTTCCCTTACATGCTCTCACAAAATGGGGTTTTAAAAGGGAGAAGAGATTGTTATGTATATCAGTAATTGTACTAGATCCTGGGACTGTAGAGCTTGCTAGTTCCATGGAGGCAATTGCGTTATCCACCTCGGAAGCGATAGAGTCCATAGATGCTGCATTCGCCAACACACATGGCCATTTAGGTCTGCGCATATCATTTGCCATGTCTGGGAGCAACCCATCACTTGCTTGGAGATTGGGCTGTGGTAACTTCCATCAGGTATGGGTCACACAAAGGGGGTTGTGATCACTTTCTATCCTGCCCTTGATTTCCATGTCACAAACCCCCTGCCAGAGGTTAAGACTACATATAACGTAGTCTATCCTACTTTTGTTGTGACCATTATCGTATGTACACACACCCTCCTTGTCTCCCTTTGTTCTTCCATTGAGGGCTCTCATCCCATGTTCCAAGCACACAGTATTTAGGAGAAGTATATCCTTTGTCCAGCGTTTAACAGGAGCTAGATTCAGATAAGGGACTCCCCATAGATTGTCCTCCTCCTGCCCCAATGGATCTTCAGTACTATCTAAGGGTTCGAAGGTCCTATTTAGGTCCCCAGCCACTATTATTCGATTTCCAAGGGACTTGGTTTGCAAAGAATTAGATAAGGCCTCTAAAGTGGGGGAACTCCCAGTATTGGAGCCTCTGGCATAGACATTATACAGATCTATCACACCCCACTTTGCTGATGAAATTCGCAACATTAAAATGTCTCTACAACCCAGATCCCACATTTTCACAGTGGTATCAAAGTTCTGCCTAATCCAGACTGTGAGGCCTCCCATAGGTCTACCCCTGACACCTCTACTTGTTGGAATCAAAAAATTAAAATAACCTGGGAGAAAAATAGGATCACAAGCCCATGTTTCCTGTAGAAGGCATAGTTCAAACCCATTAATAAAATCAATCCATGATTGCGACATCAGCTTACTTCCCAGTCCTGCAATATTTCAAGATATAAAACTTCCTGGAGCAGATCCATCCCTGCATACTGTTCTTGTAATGGGCAATCTAGGGGAGTTCATTGGACTACCACCCTGCTCTCCCCAGTTTTGGTCGTCACCCGTGGTGTTTTGTTCAACTCCTTGAGAAACAGTAGTGCTTAAAACAAATGGTTCCCCACTCCCCGAGTTATGCATTAACCCCCCGACAGCTTCCTCCTCATGTACAGTCCTTTCACCATTATTTGTTTCATTTGACACAACATCAGTATTCAATGCAGGGGCATCAGGATTCCAACAAGACTTCCAACAAGATGTACCTCCCCTATTGTTCCAATAGTCAAACTTTGGTCAACAACCCCAATTCAAACATTGCATGCCTTCCAGATAGTTGTAGTTTTAACCATTACTGTGGGTTTGCCATTGCAGTGGGGTAATGGATGGTGGAGCAACCCTTACCATCGAGGGGTTGTTAGAGCTGTTTGGGTTCCTAGGCCCTCCTACTTTGGCACATATTTGCCTTGGGTAAAAAAAGGTGAGGTCCACAATGCCAATTCCACCACTACTTGTCCCCCAACCCTGCCTCGTTACCCAACCAGCCACCCTGGGGTCTTGAAAATTAATAACAATACAGTCCCCCCCCCAGATTTTTAAGAGTGTAGCCAATCCAGTCAATCCTCCTTACCCCTATTATCAACCCATCCACTTCCCCCGGTAATGGTCTATTTACCCTTAACCAGTGCATTACTTTATTTTTAAGCATCTGGAAGGTTTCTCTTTGTCCAGCCAAAAGAGGTGGTACATTGGTGAGGACCGCGACGTAGGGATGGGAGTCCGAGGTAAGATTCACGGGAGGTATCCTTTGAGATGGCTTCGCTGGATAAGTTGGTGAATGTCTGGTTGCTGGGACATTGGGGCTGGGTATAGGGATATTTGATGTTCGCTGGGAGTTAGTGGGTACAGCATTGCTTGGCCTGGAACCGTTGATACCCCCCGCTCCAGCATTAGGGTGGGGTTTAAGAGTGCTTGGTGGGGGCTAGGGTTTATTTGGAACAGTGGTACTACTTTGCGGGCACCCTTTATTATTGCCCTGTGGCACCGGGTCTGGGACCTTAGTTACTTTTTCTCCTGTACTAGTACCCGTACGGGCTAGCACTACAGGGTTGGGCGATTGACTTGGTCCCTTTTTCTGAGACACGTTTGTAGTTCTACCAGACGGGGGTTTTGATTCTAGAATAGGCGGGTTTTGTGTCTTTCCCGTGGTTTCCTGAACCATGCTAGTCTCAATTAATCTAGGTTGTGTTTTGAATAATGACTTTATGTGGAACAAATTGTCTAAGGTGGCCTGCTCAAAATGATCCAAACGGTTGACTAGCTTGTTAACTTGAACCTCTATGGGTGTCATAAGCGACCTTAATAGCTTTTCCAACTCGGGTATCAGTAGATCTGTCGAAAGGGCATTCACAGCCAACCCCTTCCCCTGGGAATCATTAGAAGAAGGGTTTAAGCTTGCCAAATCCACATTTCCCCCCTCATTTGATAGGTTACCACTTTCGCTAACCCCACTATTCTCCTTTTGGGTAGGTAAGGGTTTTTTTGCGACTTTCCTAACCTTGTTAGGGGGTTTTGAGGAGTAACATTTCCTCGGAGCAGTACTCCTTTTTCTTTTTTCGCATGGTTTTGAATCAGACACACTAGCTTCAACTATACTAGATGGGGAGTCTATGGGATTTACAGATGGAGTTGTGGACAGGGTGGTAATATCCAATCTCGGTGGCGAACCACCCTCAGGCTCCATGATTGAAGGGGAAACATTGGGTATTTCAAACACAGCAGGCAGGCTTATGGAGGACAAAGGGGTAACCAATGCCGGGAAGGCTTGCGGCAGGCATTTTTCTGTAGAATTTTTAAGGAGCTCAATAGACAGCCTACGCTCAGCTCGTTTTTCTGCTAAGGAGATCTCCTTATCAATATCTTGGACAACACGATTAAAAAATTTGTCTAAAGGGCCAAAGATGGTTGGTCCACCCTCAGCATGAGAGGGTGCCAAGGTGGTGCTATTTTGCGTAAGAGACATTACTTAAAAGCCCCCCACAAAAAACTACAAATATTTGATCACAATAGGGCACAAATTTAAATGAGTCAGTGAAGTCCACCTAAGTAGCAAGAAAAATATTGGTCCTACTCGTCAATGGGGTGGCCCAGCCCGGCCTCCTTCGGCCCCTGACGGCCACAGACGGTCCCGCCCTTGTCCCGGGCTTCTCCCTGTCGCTCCCGCGCAGCGGCAAGGACTACTCCTTATATGTAGGGGAGGTGTTCAAGGGCGGGGCAAACAGGGAGAGCGACCAGGTGGAGGTGATTACAGCGCAGGGACTCCTGGGCAATGTAGTCCCTGTCCCTCGCCTGGCGCTCGCAGCCCTGTGCTTCCTCCTCCTGCCCACGGTGTCCGATGGTAAAATCCTCAGGGAAGCGCCCTGACACACAGGCGAAGCGGGACCCGCGTAGCGGGTTCCGCTAGGTCTCCCAGCAAAGAAAGGCAGTCCAGCGGGGAAAAGCAGCACACAAGGGTTCTCCTTCCTCACAAGAACAGAAAGCGTCTCCACCAAAGCAGCAGCTTGCAGGCACCTTTCACTCGGTGCTCAAGGGCGGGGCAAACAGGGAGAGCGACCAGGTGGAGGCGATTACAGCGCAGGGACTCCTGGGCAATGTAGTCCCTGTCCCTCGCCTGGCGCTCGCAGCCCTGTGCTTCCTCCTCCTGCCCACGGTGTCCGATGGTAAAATCCTCAGGCAAGCGCCCTGACACACAGGCGAAGCGGGACCCGCGCAGCGGGTTCCGCAAGGTCTCCCAGCAAAGAAAGGCAGTCCAGCGGGGAAAAGCAGCACACGAGGGTTCTCCTTCCTCACAAGAACAGAAAGCGATACGTACTGACATCAAAAATGATAAGATAAAGGATAGCAAATACAGTAAGAAAAAACCTCAGGGGAGAAGAAAATAAGAAGAGATGAAGAGAGGAAAAATAGAAACAGGAAATTGGATAAAAGATATGTACTAACATACAACACGCAATGAGACAGAATATAAAAGTCAAGAAAAAGGAAAAGTTTTAAATTGATTAGGAGAAGAATGAAGAAAGAACAAGCCATGCCCACAATATGAGATAAAGCAATGAAGTAAAGCGAGTAATGAGAATGAGATGAAAGGAGAAAGAAGAACGATACCTGACGGAAAAATACTAAAAAACAAAGATGGTTGTAATAAGGAAAGAAGAAGGAAAGAGAAGAAAAAACAGTAAAATGAAGATATGCAAAAACTGATAAGCAAGAAAGATGAAACCAGCGAATGAGAAGAAAGTTATTAAAAAAGGAGTAAACAAATTGAAGCAAGTAGAAGAAAAGAGACACCTTGAAACAAAGGAAGAGAAAGGTAAAGGTTAGGAAAGAGGGAATATGAACATGAGCAAACATTGCAAACAAGGAATAAAAAAGTGTACTTACAGGGAAGGAAAGCAGGGAGGGACAATCAGGGAAAAGTTTGAACGAGAGGGAGGAGGGGGGTAGAGCCAACTGGAGAAGGTGGGACATCCAAGTTCAGCAAACCGTCCAGCCAGGGAGACAACACGGGACGCAATACAAATGCTGTGGAGACCTGAGGCGAATGTCAAAAGGACAAATCAGTGAGGAACAATGAAGAACTAATACAATTAAATACAGGAGGAAGGGGTAGGATAATCAGGGAAAAATTACTACGAAAACAAACCAGCATATAGTACCAGGGAGGGATATAAGAACAAGGAATTAAATGGTGAAGTGTGAATAATAAATGTAACAAGCTAAATTGGGAGAAACATACAACAATTCAGGAAAGTCACGGAGGGAAGGACGAAGAAGAGCCAGAATCATCCATGTAAGCTGCTCAACAGGAATTTAAGAAGCTCTGAAGCCAAACAGGATCCTCATAGGTCGTTGTCTTGTTATTGTAGGTAACCCTAAAAAGACATGGATGGAAGAGACCATATCTGGCGCCAATGGAGCAAATGTTCCGTCTCATGTCCAGGAAGGCTTTACAACGGTTGTCTATGGCTTTGGCATAATCTTGCGCAAAAAACAAGGAGGATCCTGACCATGTGAGTCGAGGAGAAGCTCTGGCCGCTGAGAGGACTTTCAAAAGATCAGTGTATTCTAGGAAGTACATGATGACACCTCTTGGTCTCGATGAAGTGGAAGTAGGTGAGGCAGCCCGACCTAGTCTATGAGCCCGCTGTATATTGAGTACAGTGTCCTCTGGCAGATGTAGGAGTTTAGGTAGAAAAGATTTGAAAAAAGCAATGGGGTCGCTTCCCTCGCAGCCCTCCACCAGGCCGTAGATACATAGATTATTGCGTCTATTTCTGTTTTCAAGCTCCTCCACCTGTTTTTGAAGAGACGAGATTTACGAGTGCATGTGAGAGACTTTGGCAGACGATTCTTGGAGAGAAGAAACACTTTGCTCCACCGACGTGACTCTAAACTCCATTTGGGACCAGTTATCAGTCAAAACTTGTAGCTTAGCATTGGTTTCTTCCATAAAGGGACGAAGGGCCCTTATTTCCTCCAGGAGCAGTTCCATAGAGATTGTTGGGGCGGAGTTAGATGGCGAGGGAGGATCTTTCTTTAGCCGTTTAGTGGTAGCTTTGCCAGAGGGCTGCACTGAAGACTCCATTTCAGACTGTGAGACGAGGGCAGTAGATGCTTGAGAGGCTTCTAAATGAGCCAATGCAGAGAAAACTTTGGAATTTTTGATGAAAGTGCGCTTCGGGAGCTTGTTAGCGCAGTCCGTTGGAGGTCTACTCATGAGGTACTAGTTGACAGTAAGAAAAGGAGAGAGAAAAATCCACCAAAGGACCTGTATGTGCTGCAGAAACGACCAAGGATCGAAAGGCGTGAAAAAGATAGCCGAGCAGCTGATAAGATCAACAAAGGCTTTGGAATGTCATTGGTAAGGAGGCTGTCATAAATACAAGTTCCAGTAAAGGGGTGCTTGAAATCCTAAAATGGCCGTCAAAGTTAAGAGAAGCAGTAACAGCGTTCACGTGCACGCAGGGAACTGAAAAAGATACAAACATTTACTAAAAAAGAGGTGACAATCTATCTTGCACGGAGAAACTTGAGTCATGCTTTGTGAAGGGTGTCGTGATCGTCCTCAAGCGAAGAAAATGCCGTGCTATGGTGTCATTCGCGTATGCGAGAAAAGGATGGAAAGACTACGTGTCGCAGAAAGCCATGGGGCGCAGGATGTAGGGGAGTGACGTCTTGTATTTAAGCGCCTCCTCCGCACAAGGAAGTGCTTGACAATCCGGATATCATCTCAAGCCTAGTCGGAAGGTGCGTTCGGAGAAGCCAGAAAGTGGTCTACTCCGATCAAGAGCCTGCGTGGTCAGTGGGTCTGTCTTCAAGGGTCGACGCCAAACAAGAGCCTGCGTGGTCAGTGTGAATCTACGCCCTTCCTCCTCAATTTACCGGAGTATCGCAAGTACCTTAGGAGAGCGGGCTAGCCTCCTTTCTACTTGATTGCCTGTTTTTGTTTTGTTTTCGTTTGTCCGTACCTTGGGATACCTTACCTTTGTTTTCCTGGTGATATACTGTTTCTTTTGGTCTGAGTAGCAGTGAGATTAACTTGTTATTTCAGCCCTTAGTCTCCAATGCCATAATTGGTAGACGTGGAGAGTCCCGGCCTTATCGATTGGGAGTTCTGGTGAGTTACGGGTGCAGAGTCGGGGGGAAGGGAGGCCGTCACAGTGAGTGGTTCTAATGGTAGTGTTCTTGTCTTCCTGTCCTGCAGCACTCCAAGTCCCGCCACAACCCTGCTGTACATCTGACCAGTCCTTGTTGGAAATGCAGAACATTGCACTCCTTTCTTTGTTCTCTCCCTTTTTTCCCTGGGCACAGGTTCAAGCAGTGAGTTCTTTCATTGCCGGGAATTGTGTCAGGGGGAGGAAGGGGGAATATCATCGGCCATCGTCTCTGCTGGTCACCCGTTTCAGGTTAGTGGCGTTTGTTTGTTTTTGTGCCGCTTACAATCCTGACAAGGGCCATGAAAGACAAGAAAGCGTCACGAAAAAGACGCACTTCAGGCACACAAAATTGCCGCCAAAATCGTGAAGGGCTGTATCAACATGAATATGCGGGCAGAAAATCAGGAAAGCCAGTACATTGCAGGAAGAAATGACAATAGCCCACCTTGCAGGTAAAAACTGGAGCCAAGCATTGCATTGTGCGGGTCCGTTGAAGGCAGGAGAACGCCACTAGAGAAGATCGCGGCGGACACTCAAAATGGCGGCCGCTGAGAAGCCGCGGCCAGAGAAAGCCTCGGTCAAAAAGAGAGAAAGAAGCTGCAATGAGCCTCACGGAGGGTAGCAAGGCATGCCTGGAGTGTTCCGTAGACTGAGGTCTCCGTCCACAAGTGAAGAAGAGTGCGCGAACCGTCTGTCTGCCTCGGGGGATACGGAGCGCTCACAAGGATGCCGCCATTCTCACTGGGTGCTAAGCCACGCCCCCCTTGCATACCCTTAACTTTGCTCTTTTTCTCTATAATGACTTTCTGCTTCAGCCTGATTTTGGTTGTAATGGGAGACGTTACTTAACACAGTTTACAGATGTTTCTCCTCGAAAATTAAACACAAAGCACTATACTATGGAATTAAATGGCTCCTAGATCTAAAAAAGAAAAAGGCATTGATGCGTCTGACACACCTGTGTTTGTTATTAGCTTTAAACAAGTTAGATTCTAGTTGGAAAACTACAGCACAATTCTAGTGTTTGCATGGTTGTTGTCATTCACTCGTATAAAGAGTGCTACACCGAAAAAGCAACACAACTCTCTCTTGATTCTATATGTGCATCTAAAATAATAACCAATTATTCTGCATCTCTCCACTTAAATATTAATACATTTTGTGTATATAGTTCCTCATGTTTTCTATATATAGAGTCTCCAGGTGCTGCAATCTGTTTAAAATTGCACTTTTTGTTACAAGTAAACAGTACAGGAAGCTGGGTTGCTAAATCGGGATTTGAACTTGCGATCTGTATCTCGCTGCAGATATTAGAGATGAGCAGTCAACTGGTAGAGCCATTTTGCTTGCATTTGTAATGTAATTGGCACCTCTGTTTTTCGAGGCACATGTCACATAATCCACATTTGTGCTTGCGGGGCTTAAAAACACACCATTGAAGATATGTGCAAATTCTGATTATTGCATGTGCCACCCGTGCCAACCTACACGGGTAAGTCAAGACATTTAGTACAAACCAGCGTGTCTATTTTTTCTGAATGCTTGTCGGCCATTGGCATGTGGTGAAGGGTATGGAATGGGCACACAATGATTAGGAATAAACCTCCGACAAGGGCCAATGAACTTACTCCAGCTTCTTCTGAGTTTAAAAGGGTGAATCCATGAGGTTTGTCTCACACTTCCTTCAGACGCTCACCAGTCCGTTCGTGTGACGCATGCATGCCATGACATAGACAAATGGGGAGAATGAAGAAAGGAGCGATGAAGGCGCCAGCAAATGGAAAGTCTATGGGTGAGCTGAAACCCACAAAGTAGATGTAGCATGTTTCTTAGATACAACGCATGCGCTGTATGCATCCACAATCTAAAAAAGAAGAACATGTTAGCAAGTTAGCACATATTTTTGCAGTTTCACGGCTACTTTCGTGTGAATATCTATACACAAGAATATTTGCTCATGCGAAAATGGAATTCAAAACTTTCAAAGAGTATGCCACGAATTTATGATTGCCACAGGTTGTGTTGCACACTTTGAAAAAATTGTGTGAATTAGTCAAAATTGTACATTTACACCAACGCAAGGTTGTAAACCTGTGTGGTTGCAGATTCAGGACTGTCTTTACGAATCAATTTCAATGTGTTGTGAGCCAGCACCTGGGCACCTTTAGCACTGGGCTTTGAATTGTACATGTTGGGATGTCTGTTACAGAACTAACAGGCATATGCATCAAAGTAAATACCGGTCGCAAATGGGCAGATTCTCAGAATCTGTCCCTTTGCTCCTTTGTATCATACCAAATGCAAAAATCGCAATTTTAGGAATCTCTAAATTGAGATTCCTTAAATTCGATTGCATTTAAGGAATCCCAAATTGAGATTCCTTAAATGCAATGCATGAAAGTCAAAAAAATAGCGAATTCGCTAATAGGAGTAGCAAATTACCATGAAGTTGAACTTCATGGCAATTTGCTAAAACTTTGAAAAAAGCACTTTTGTGCAATTTTCAAAGTTTCATGTTGCGCACACACATGCCCTTAGGGCATGTGTGTGTGCAACATATGTGCAGAGATCAATTTCATGGGTGCAACAGGTTATCATTTTGACACCCTTGCACCATTGAAATTGCATGAGCAATTTGGGAGTACCTACCGGTACTCGCAAATTGCTCATGCAATCTCCAATTCATTCCTATGGGCCTGTAGGCCCATAGGAATGAATGGGACAGCATTCCTTAATTGCGACTAGCAATTTACAAGTAGCAATTAAGGAATGTTTAGGAATCGCTATTTTAATAGCGATTCCTACATGCAATGCATAGGCTTTTGCTATTCCTAAATAGCGATTCCTTAAAAATCGCTATTTAGGAATAGCAAAAGGCTACGTTGATGCATCTGCCAGTTGATAGTGAAGGTTTGCAGCGCCAGTCTTTGTGCAGATGAGACAGCCATCCTGTTTCATTTTGTAACCAAATAGTCCGATCACTATGCGTTTAAATAGGTGATCTACAAAGCCACATGAACGTTCTACCTTTTTATTGTCATCACACGTATCCAATCATTCATCCCTCCCATTCTTGAGTGCAAGGTAAAGGGACGGTGAACGCCATAAGAGCCAATCATTCACTGCCCGAGTTTCAAGAATTGTAAACATATTTCAAATACGTCTTCCTGTCTAGTTTCGGAAACATTTCTGTGGAGCCTGAAGAGTGACGTCTCTTAGCAAAACGGGCAACATAATTGTGCTCGTTTATTATTTTCCACATAATAATGTTACTAAGATTGTTGAACGATTCTATTCTGGAAATTCTAGTTAAAGGACAAATATCCACAATAAATACAGACACCAACTTATGCAAATGCTCATTTACTGGACACACACAAACACATATGTATATAAACAGATATATGAATACACATACATATAACCGGGCGTGGTTTTATACATGCACATATATTTATACATATAGATATCTATACACATTCACATACATATTCACACACACACACACACATATATATATATATATATATATATATATATATATATATATATATATATATGTGTGGGTTGTCATGTGATCAAGGCAGGGATCTGCCGAAACGCGTCGTGGCTGATGTGGTTGCACTTTAATAACTGAATAAAAAAAGAAGCACTCATTCGGGTCTACCTCGTCTTTTGCTGGTGTGGCTGTTTGGTTTCGTGGAGGCCAAGACGAGCTCTTGCAACATATATATATATATATATATATATATATATATATATATATATATATATATATATATATATATATATATATATATATATATTACCTACTGGCGGTCGCCAGTAGGTATATATAGTTAGGATTTTTTCTCTATGGGATTTTTGAAAATTCTATGTCTAATAACTTTGGCGTTTGTGGACGGAATTGGCTGAAATTTTCAGGAAAATGGAACATTTTGTTTCTGAGCAGCCCCTGACAATTTGCGGGGGTTTCATCAAGGGGGGGCTGAGAAAAAAGGGGGGTCCCAAAACGCGTTTTTCCCATGTTAATTTCCATAGGGCGGTTGGCCTCACTTTTAGCTCGAACGGCTGAATGGATTTGCACGAAACTTGGCAAAATTGTAGGGACTGTTAGCCCGATGTGCCTTTGCTAGGTCTCAATATATGTGCTCCAGTGGATTTTGAGTAATTTAGGTTCA
Organism: Lissotriton vulgaris; assembly: GCF_964263255.1. Lineage (NCBI taxonomy): Eukaryota > Metazoa > Chordata > Amphibia > Caudata > Salamandridae > Lissotriton > Lissotriton vulgaris. The sequence continues at coordinate 1,018,560,601 of NC_141691.1, read as the reverse complement.
AAAAAAGATATATATCTGGGCGGAGCCTAACCACACATCTGATCTGATTGGCTGTCAGCACTTCATCCAAGAAGTGTTGGCAGCCATCTTGGGACCAATATACATGATAGCACCTCATTAAAAAGCATTGTAGTTAATAGAGGGTTTTAGGACTTTAGTTACATTATAAATCATTTGTTGATGGTACCATACTCGTTTTAGGAATTGTGGTGGGTTCTAAGGTGATTTTACCATGTGAAAAAACCTTCTGCTGTGATATCATGAATATTGTTTGAAAGAAAACTAATATCTCATGATTTTCCCACAGTGGTTTGGAAGGGGATCTATAAGCTAAACTGAAAGCATATTTTCTGTAAATTCACATTATCTTTCTCAGTCATGTGAAAATGAAGTCTGACATTCTCAGTAAAACATGTACATCCAACAAGGACAGAGACTGTCAGTTGATTCCTTTGTGTTCTACTGCAGCCTCCTAGAGTGTTCTAAAGAACAACTAGAGCGCTAACAGTCCTACTTATTACAAAGGTATGGCACACCTGAAGCCATCTTGATTGGAATAAAGTGGTAACTCTTACAACATTTAATTTAAAAAGAAACAACATGAGGGGGTATATTTTGCCATAGAAAGTATGATTAGTGCTGCAGAATGAAAAATTAGGGCACATTTTGAGTGACTTTTCCAATCCTTTTCTATTTCATTAAAAAATTCTGACATGCAGTCTCCCAAAATGGCCACCAGAGACAAAGGAGCCCAAATGTAGCCCAAATATCACCCAGATGTAGCCCAAGTATAGCCCAATGACAGAATGTCCCAGAGTGTTCTAAAGAACAACTAGAGCGCTAACAGTCCTACTTATTACAAAGGTATGGCACACCTGAAGCCATCTTGATTGGAATAAAGTGGTAACTCTTAAAACATTTAATTTAAAAAGAAACAACATGAGGGGGTATATTTTGCCATAGAAAGTATGATTAGTGCTGCAGAATGAAAAATTAGGGCACATTTTGAGTGACTTCTCAAATCCTTTTCTATTTCATTAAAACATTCTGACATGCAGTCTCCCAAAATGGCCACCAGAGACAAAAGAGCCCAAATGTAGCCCAAATATCACCCAGATGTAGCCCAAGTATAGCCCAATGACAGAATGTCCCAGAGTGTTCTAAAGAACAACTAGAGCGCTAACAGTCCTACTTATTACAAAGGTATAGCACACCTGGAGCCATCGTGATGGGAATAAAGTGGTAACTCTTAAAACATTTAATTTAAAAAGGAACAAAATGAGGGGGTATATTATGCAATAGAAGGTATTATTAGTGCTGCAGAAAGAAAAATTAGGGCACATTTTGAGTGACTTTTCAAATCCTCTTCTATTTCATTAAAACATTCTGACATGCAGTCTCCCAAAATGGCCACCAGAGACAAAAAAAAGAGCCCAAATGTAGCCCAAATATCACCCAGATGTAGCCCAAGTATAGCCCAATGACAGAATGTCCCAGAGTGTTCTAAAGAACAACTAGAGCGCTAACAGTCTTACTTATGACAAAAGTATGGCACACCAGAAGCCATCTTGATTGGAATGAAGTGGTAAGTCTGAAAACACTCAATTTAAAAAGGAACAACATGAGGGGGTTAATTTTGCCATAGAAAGTATGATTAGTGCTTCAGAAAGAAAAATTAGGGATCATTTTGAGTGACTTCTCAAATCCTCTTCTATTTCATTAAAAAAATTCTGACATGCAGACTGAAACATGCACTTTGAATACCAGCAGCAGACGTCCCTGGTGAGCAGTAGCTTTACTACAGTGATCTAATGTGCAACTAGAGTGCTAACATTCAGAATTTATGGCAAATGTGTGACACATCTGAATGCCTTCTTGATGGAACCAAAGTAAACAAGCATTGAAAATGCAATAGATCTCGCCCTCGTTTAAGTTAAAGCCATTCTGTTTGTAATGAGGTGGCTTTTTAGCTTTGCTTTTATTAGTGTTTTTTCAACTTTCATGTAAATAACATGCATCTGTATGCATATAAGTATATGTATGCATGCATTTATGTTTGTATTTATATAGATATACAGATGATATATGTTTATATATGTATGTATATATATATATATTCACTGAAAAAACCATAGGTTATAGACCATATATAGTTAGGAATTAGCATTTACAAAACCTTGAAAATTCACTGAAAAAACCATAGGTTATAGACCATATATAGTTAGGAATTAGCCTTTACAAAACCTTGAAAATTCACTGAAAAAACCATAGGTTATAGACCATATATAGTTAGGAATTCGCATTTACAAAACCTTATTTTACTCACACAAAACCATTGAAATTCCATATATAGTTAGTTGCACTAACTATATATCGCGCACCCGCAATCCACTGCTGATGATGTCACATATTACATCATTCATGACATGGTCAGTGACATCACTGATGACATCACTGATGACATCTCAAATGACATCACTGATGACATCACTGATGACAACATCCAGTGACTGTATGTTTCTGTAAAGTTAAAGTATGTCTTACATATTGAAGAATGAGTGGATGTATAAGTGTCTGGATGAAGGATTTAGTAGGTGCATGACTGACTGTATGAGTGAGTGATTAAATGTGTCTCACTGAGTGCATGGGTTAGTGACTAAACTGTCTTAATTTGTGCATCATTATGTCTGTTGTTCTGTAAACTGTTGCATGTGTTGATAAGTAGCTATATGAGTAACTATATGGGTTATTGATTGGTTGCCCAAGTATTTGTATGGGAGACTGAGTGTGTGTGTGGGTGGCTGGGAGGTGTATGACTCTGTGCATAGATGTGTGAGCAGTTGATTCACTAGATGTATGGTTTCAAAAGTGCATGTGGAAACAGCTGTATGGGCGGTTGACTGTGTGCATGAGTGTATTGGTGAGTGAATGGATATCTCAGTGCTACATGTCAAAGTAAGTACATATGTAAAACACAGTACATGTGAGAGTTGACATATATAAATAACTGTGCATAAGAGCCAGTGAATATGTGCTGTATGGATCATTGTGAACTTGTATCAGGGATTGTATAAGAGAGTAAATATGTGTTAGTATATGTTTGAATAAGTAAAGTTTGTATAACTGTATAGTTGAGGAAATGGAGGTGTGATTGATTCTTTGCATGACTGACTAGGTGTGTGAGTAACTCCATGGATGAGTGACAGTCTGTGAGTGTCTGTTTACACTGATTGTATCTAAGGTTATATTAGAGTCTGAAGAGGTTCATCATATTATCACATGAATGATATCATCAGTGATGTGATCAGTAATGTCAAATGAGATGTCATCAGTGATGTCATCAGTGATGTCATTTGAGATGTCATCAGTGATGTCATTTGAGATGTCATCAGTGATGTCATCAGTGATGTCACTGACCATGTCATGAATGATGTAATATGTGACATCATCAGCAGTGGATTGCGGGTGCGCGATATATAGTTAGTGCAACTAACTATATATGGAATTTCAATGGTTTTGTGTGAGTAAAATAAGGTTTTGTAAATGCGAATTCCTAACTATATATGGTCTATAACCTATGGTTTTTTCAGTGAATATATATATATATATATATATATATATACACACACACACGCAGACATTCATATACATATATATGCTTACACTCACTCGCATATGCATGTAGCTATCTATGACAAGACTCTTTATTGCTGACTCTGTAACATATTTATCTAAAAGCACACGCGCACACACACACACACACACACACTTAACTAATTAAAGGAATTCATTTTGAGCCTTCCTCGCCCATATTCATCTCCAATGTCCCTTCGACAGAAGTGACCTTCCTCCTCCCTTGCTCATCCATCATGCACTGAACGTTTCACTCTTCTCCACACTCATTTCACCCTGGCCGGGGAACCTTTGTCCAGATCCCTGACCAGCACCCACCAGGGATTCTCTTTCTGTAGACATGTGTATCACAGACCGTAAGAATGGAGGAGGGGAGGAGTGAAAACAGTTCAGCACCTCTCCAGCTTATTGCAGATGGTTCCTGCTGAAGCCCATCCATCATTTACACCTTCTCCTGCACTTTAGCTAATAAACCTCTTTCATTTTGACGCATCTACTTAATAGAACATGGCGGTCATATTGTCGGCGTTGAATCACCATCCTACACTCTCTGCCCTTTTATTTCACTCTCGCAGGTTCTTCTTTACCCTGTTTTCCCCGTCACTCTTTCCCCTTCGTCCTCTTTCATCTTTCTCTCTGTTTTTTGCCTTTCAACCTCCCGTTTTGGGCCAATGACTGATGACGAAAAACAAGTCCAGTGCCCAAAATATTAGTCCTGGTGCCCCACCTGAAGCTAGTAGCTCAATTTAATTAGTGTTTACATTGCGTGCTCCCAGCAGGTGCACTTTCTGCAGCTGATTGCCAGACTGCTGGAATAGCAGCGCAGGCGCGGACAAGGTCTCAGAGGAAAACCATTACCTCCTCGTCCTGTCTCCCCGTCCCATTCCTGATAAGTGAGCAGCTAGTCTGCTCCACAGAAACCCCTACCTAGCTGAGCTGTTTGCACTTCCCCTAGGATGACGTCACCATCATGTGACTATAAAGGGGGAAGTGCATCCATTAATCATCCTGTTCTTTTTTTTTTCTGCGAACGCAGTTGCCTGTTTCCTGGCTGTGCTGGAGGTTTGCCTTCTTATGGGTAAGTTTCTTTTGGCTTTTTTGTTGTATTTTGGCGGCCTGCTTTAGCGGCCGCCCTTTGTGTCTTTTATGCTGTTTCTCTCCCCCCTGGTTTTCATTGCCGGTGGTCTGTGCTTTTCATGCGCGGCTCGCGTTAGCGGCCGTTTCTGCCTGTCCTCGCTCACCTTGTTTGCTGGGCCTGCTTCAGCGGCTGTTTCCTTGGTTTTGGCAGTCCCCGATGGGCCCTGCTTTAGTGGGCGGGGGTTTCTGCTTGTGGAGGTTGAGGTGCACTGGATTTCCTGTGCTTTTGGGGGGGCGTGTTTGGCGTTTGGCTGGGTTTTATCTGGCCTTCTTTTACCTGCACTCGTGTGAGTCCAGGTCCTCCGGACGTTGTGTCCTTTAAATGGGGTCCTTCCTGGCTGCATTTTGGTCCTTGCTTCTGCCTGCTTTTGGTGTTTGAGTCTGGACTGGTTGCTGTCATGGATTCAGGGGCTTCTTCCTCTGCTACCCCTCTTGTTGCCCTGCGCATCCTTTTTGTTGTGGCTGTGGCTGTGGCTGCTGCTTTCCTGGCTTGGGACGCGGCTGGGCCTCCTCCCAGGGTGCCTCGTGTCTCTTTGATTTTGCAGGCTGCTGCTGGGGGTGTCATTGGTCCTGTTGACGAGGGGGGTGTACGTGGTTTGTTCAGGGTGCTGAGCTCGCTGGACTGTTCACCCATGTGCGGTCCTGTTTGGACTTTTTCTCCTCCGGCGGAGACTGTCTTTTTTGCGCAGTGTGTCCTGCCTGCTCCTGACTTTTTTCCTGGGCACGAGATGGTACGCTATGTGCTGTCTCGTGTATGGATGGAGGTGGTCATGTCTTCTTTTCCTTATTTCCTGTCTCGGCGTTACCTTCTTGGGTTTTTGCTACTGAGTTCCCTCAGGCTGTGCAGGTTGTGGATTTGATGGCTGGCTTTTCCTCTCAGGGTTTGGTCGTTTCTATGTACGCCCTTCCTGCGGATGCTGTGGATATGCGTGCTGAGGGGGCATGGTGGCGTTCCTGTGCTGCTTCTATAGTTTCTGTCCGGGCGAATACGGTTTCTTCCTATATGGTTTCCTTATGGATTTCCTGTCCCTGTCAGTTTTGCTGAGACGACAGCGAGGATACCACGCCTCTTTTGTCTCTGATGGAGTTGCGGGTGCGTTCCCTATCGGACTGCTTCTGGCGCTTCCGTTGTTGCCAGTCGTCATGTTTGGCTGCATTCCTGGTAGGGGGATTCTTCCCAGGAGTCGGTCCTCCTTTTGTTTCCCTTTGTGGGCTCCAGGGTGTTCGGTCCTCAGCTGGAGGGTATGGTTGAGCGGTCTGCTGGGTACCGCAGGCTCTTGGCTCCGGTCTGCCCTCCTTCTCGGGGTCGTGGGTTTGGTTACGTCGCGTTTTGGGCCTCCTGCTCATGGCGCTTCTCTGCCTTTTCGTGGCAGGGATCGTGGCCGGGGGGGGGGCCCTGGAAGTGCCAATCCCCGCTCCGCTGCCGGTGTTACAACCCCGCTTCCTACTCTTCTCGGTGACTGTCTGCCTTTGCCGGTTGGTGGTCGCCTCCAGTCCTTCCGCGCCCTTTGGTTGTCGATTCCGGATGCCTGGGCGGTTCAGACTGTTTCGGTGGGTTGCCAGATAGAGTTTTCCTCTCCTTCTCCTCCGGGTTTTGTACGGACTCCCCTGCCCCTTCTTCCTCTGCGTAGAGTTGTTTGTTGGCAGGTGTGCAGCTCCTGTTGGTGTTGGGGGATGTTGTGTGGGTTCCTCCGCTGGAGTGGGGGTTGGGTTGCTACTCAATCCTCTTTCTGGTTTCCAGGAGGTACTCTTCGGTTCTTCGTCCTGTTCTGGATCTGAAGCGGGTCGTTCGCTTCGTCCTCCGTTGTCCAGTCTGGATGGTGTCCCTCCGGTCCGTCCTGCCTCTGGTCCTTCCGGGTGGCTTCCTGCCATCCCTGGTTCTGTTGGTTGCGTGTCTGCACGCTCCTGTCCATCCGGATGACCAGCGTTTTCTGCGTTTTGCTGTGAGGTCCCTTCGCTTTCAGTTCGGTGTGCTGCCTTTCGGCCTGTCTTCAACGCCCAGGGTTTTCACCTTGCTCCTGGCCCCTCTGGCTCTATCGGTTGTGGGCCGGGTGTGTCTTCTGCTGGGTTCCTTGTCGGCCACCGGTGGTCCTCCCTGGTGCCCTCTCTGTCCCTGATGTTCCTGGGGACTCTCTTCCGGATGGACCTGGGCATGGTGTTCTTCTCCCGGGGGCACAGGTTGACTTTGTTTCATCTCCTTACCCGGCTTCTTACCCTGACCCGGGTGTCTGCCCTTCTCTGGTGCGGTGTCAGGGGGAGTTGGCGTCCGCTCTGCATCTGCCTCCCTGGGCCGGGCTACGTCTGTACCCCCTGTTGCATCATGTTCTGTCGCACTGGGATCCTGCCTCCTTGGACTGCGAGTCTCTGATCCCTGTCGCTCCGGGGATTCAGGCGGTTCTCCTGTGGGGGTTCTTCTCTTTCTCTCTTTCCCAGTGGTTCGGTCTTCTTCCTCCTCAGTCTCTGGTCGTGTTGTCCACGGATGCCAGTGCTTTGGAGTGGGGTGCCGTTCTGGGTGCCTCCTGGGCTCAGGGTCGGTGGTCCCGGTCTCTGTGCAGACGGACATTTAGGTGGTTCGTTCTTAAGTGCATCACCTGGGGGGGGCATGTGTCGTGCTCTGTTTCTCCTGTCCCGGGTAATCGGCTTTTGGGCTGTGTCGCATCTCTTGTCTCTGACGGCGATCTGTCTTCCGGGGAAGGAGAAAGGGCCTGCGGATTCTTTGTGCGGGGTGTTCCCCTCCTCGGTGTCCCTTTGTCTGTCCCCGGTTCTGTTCAACCTGTTGTCCTCGGTTCCGCCTTCCTTGGCTGGTTCTGTTTGCCTCGGAGGTGTTCGCCCTTCTTCCTAGGTTTTGTGGCATGGTTCCCTCTCCATTGGCGTGGGCTTCTGTTGCTTTCTCGATTCCTTGGTCGAGGGGTCTGCTGTTTGCCTTCCCTCCGTTTGCCTTGCTCCCGAGGGTCCTCTGGAATATTCGTTGGGATCGGGCGGAGGTTCTCCTGGTGGTTCCGGCGGTCTTGGTACACCCTTCTCCTGGCCTTCTCTGTTTGCCCTCATTGGAGGTTTCCCCTGTCTCCCTCCCCCCTGCGGGCTCCTCTTCTCAGTCTTGCCTCCCTGCGATGCCTCCGGCTGGGGGTTTGGCACTTGAGAGGTTGAGTCTACTGGTTTTGGGTTGCTCGATGGAGGTTGCCCAATATCTTCAGTTTTCCAGGCGTCCTTCCACCTTGCAATCTTATGCCCGCCACTGGAAGTGTTTTTCCACTTGGTGTCTGGGGTAGGGTCTCTCTTCTGCCTCCTGTGTGGCCGTTGTGATACTGGACTTCTTAAGAGATGGTTTTGTCCTGGGGCTTGCGGTGTCTTCCCTACGGGCGCAGTGGGCTGCCGTTCTTGCCTTTCGGGGTTCCTCTGTTTCCTCTATCTCCCCGTTGGTGGCTCGCCTTCTGCGGAGTTTCTTGCTTCAGCGTTCTGTGTTCCGTTCACCTGTGCCTCCTTGGGATCTTCCCTTGGTTCTGCGGGCTTTGACAGGTCCTCCTTTCGAACCGTTGGACTCCGTGGCCCTGAAGTTCCTTTCTGCGAAGGTTATTTTCCTGGTGGCCATTACTTCTGGGCGGAGGGTTGGTGAGATTGGTGCTCTGATGGCTTCTCCCCCTTCTTACGTTTCTGCGCTGACAAGGTCGTTCTCCGTCCGAGTCAGTTCTTTCTTCCTAAAGTGGTTTCTTCCTTTCCCTGTCAGGAGGATATTGTTCTCCCGGTGTTTTTTCCGGTTCCTTCTTCTCCTGAGGAGGTGTTCCTCCATTCATTGGAGGTGCTGAGGGCTCTCAGCATCTACTTAGAGCGTACGGCTGGTTTTCGCAAGGTGGATTCCCTGTTCGTCACCTATGGCCTGTCCGGTCTGGGGCTTCGCCCTTCTCTGTCCACCTTGTAACATTGGGTCAGGGGCGCTGTGGTTGCTGCTTACGATTCTGCCCACTGTCCCCTGCCTTCTTCGGTTCAGGGTCGGTCGACTCGGAGTGTTTCTTCCTCGTGGGCCATGTTCAAAGGGGCCTCGTTGAGGGACTTTTGCAATGCTGCCACATGGGCTTCTCCCCGTGCTTTTGTTGCACGTATCCGTCTTCAGTTGGGGTTGGCGGCCTCTGCTGCTTTTGGGACTTGTGTCCTGTCTTCTGTACATGATTTGTAGTCTGTACTGTTTGCTATTGATTAAAATGGACCTGTTTTTTCTCATACTTTCTGGTCTGTTTTTTTCTCACAATCACCGTGTGCTTGGGTATGGGCTCACTTATCAGGATTGGGATGGGGAGACAGGACGAGGAGGTAATGCCCGGTTACTTACCGGTAATACACATTACTCCGAGTCCTGGTCTCCCCGTCCCATTCCTGAGCCCTTCCCTCCCTCCCTGGTTTGGGTTTTTCTTTGGGTGATTGTTTGTTTTTTCGTTCTGGTTTCTTTGGTATTTTCAGGATGATTAATGGATGCACTTCCCCCTTTATAGTCACTTGATGGTGATGTCATCCTAGGGGGAAGTGCAAACAGCTCAGCTAGGTAGGGGTTTCTGTGGAGCAGACTAGCTGCTCACTTATCAGGAATGGGACAAGAAGACCAGGACTCAGAGTAATGTGTATTACCGGTAAGTAACCGGGCATTCATAGCACACTGGGCATGGCATTCGCTGGTTCACTCCAAGCAAATAACACTGCGCCACATCCCAGCAGCCTTGAGCCATTCTAATGCGCACACTGCAAGCCTCTTCTGCGCATGCATCTTACTCTACACGATGCTTTCAGGTGCCGGTCCCTCACAGGAATTGGAGCCATGGCCTAGATCAGCAGAGCTTCGCCTCCACGCCTCAGCCGTGCACACGCTTCCTCCAGCTCAGGTGCTCTGTTTACTCACTGGCTGCCGCACAGAGAACCTGAACTCGTGGCAACAAGCACCTTCGCCATAAAAGCCTGAAAATGCACCGCCTCTGAAGCATCGAATAACATAAACAAAGAATAAAGAATAGGAAAAAATCACTTACGTATTAAAATATTGCCCTGCCAGCATTTACACCGAAGAAGACTTCATTTCTGTCGGACGTGCTCAGGCGATCACTCTGTTGGCAAACCTGAAGGCTGTCTGTACTTACCATCGATCTAATGTTAATGGTGAGGGTAGGAGCCTGAAGAACAGGCGGAAAGAGTGGGACATGAAAAAGTGTCCGAGTCACCCAGTGAGGGCATGCCCTACCCCCACTGTGCAAAACCAGCTCCCAGTTAGGCAAGCACTGTTTCTCTAAGTCATCCTGTCTACCCCGTAGTATGGCAGGGCTGAGACGGAAGGCAACTCCTGAGAAAGCGTGTTAATGGTTAACAGCACCAGCACAACATTTGCATTGAGAAAGTACCTCAGTAAAGCTACCAGACCATTTTAGTGAAATCTAAAAATATTTTATTATTAAAGTAAGCTGCCTCTAGCCTTCTGTCAGGTCAGAGGGGTTGGAGGAGAGTCAGTTCAGTACAGTTCACAGCTTCCAAGCTTCACAGAGTTCCTGTAGGGGTATCTGTGGCTTCTGTCTCCAAAGCAGATAAACGCTCTGGTCTTCTCGACCTATATTAGCCAGTCGACAGTAGCCGCCTCTTTCTCCACTTTTTTGCTTCCACCACAGTCCTTGGTATTGACTTCAAAGCCCATGAGAGAGCCCTCTTTCTGGGTTCCAGTTCACAGTGGGGGTAAGGTATTAAGGATGACCAGTGATTGATAAAGGCAACAGCCCATGAATATTATATAGGCAGATTATATTTCTAGGATTGAGTGTTTAGCTTCTCAAATTTAGCATAATTACTTGTAAATATATGCCGATGAAAAATAAGACCAATTCCACTTATTGAACAGCGTGAATGGACCGGCGAAGCTTTGTGGTGTAGAGGATTGTGAGATTTGGCAGTGGCCAAAAATCGTACCTAATTTGTAAGCGTTAGCAGTATGAAACTGTTCCGTCCTTCAGGTCTACCTATAATACACTGGTTAGATTTGATGTCGGTGGATGATAGCCTTAACCCCCCAAAATCAGTGCAAAAACATATGATGATGTCTTGTTAGTGGAAGGCAAACCCTGCGGCACAGTGTAGTGTAGCTCACCACTTGTAGAAAGCACACTCTCAAAGTAAACGCCTCTGGTTCTATAAATGCCACTTATTGAGGATGATCTGGAAAATTGAAGATACATGTTGATCGTTTTTCTACTCCTCATTGATAACAAGACTATATTGCCACTCACTGCCATTCTCGATAGCACCTAGTCTGACCCCTTGCCCCTTGAGGAGTCCGGACCTGCTGAAGCTGGCACAGTGTGTATGTAGTGCGCTTTACAAATGAAATGATTGAGTGATTGATTGGGAGACGGTGCCACTGCTATCTGCACCCTTGCATCTTCTGTGTGTAGTTGCACTGGTCTGTCCTGGATCTGCCTAAGTTGAGTTATAAGTATAAAAAGAGCGGCTAATGATGCACTTAGCGCTGAATGCTGCAACATTGAAGAACTCTTGTGGTTTCTATGGTTTGCAGAGGATGCGCTTCCAGTAATTGTCTCGAGCGGAGACAGAGCGTCTATATCGAAATTACATCTTCTGTTTTTTCGAGAATTGATTTCACTTCAAGTTCTCCATCACCAACAAATATGTTCTAAAAGCTACTTTTTAATCGGTTTAATTCAGTTCCGTATGTTTGTGAAAAGACTCTAGTGGTTAACCCGCTCTGGGCTCGCGCACATTTCTTAGGAGCAGGGGCGTGTTTATTCCAATATTTGAGCCGATAGTGAGGCGGGCGAGAGATGCGGTGGCAGGATGTTCTGTGATGCTCTGCTGCGGTGCAGTTTTTGTCCATGGCCCAAGAGGGCAGATCCGCTGTGCCAGAGCAGAGGTGCTAGGAACCCCAGCAGCATCTGTTAGACACACCCTTTCTCACAGGTCCTGTCTCAGCCATATACAGCACCATCCTGGCCCCTCCCTTCGTGCCTACTTCTAGCCTGACGCTGACCTTGGCACTTAAACTGGCTGCCCCTTTTCTGTTCCCACCTCCACCACTGTCAGTGTACCCACAGTGCTGCTCCCATACTGTGTACTGCAAACCTAGGGTACCCAGATAAAAAAAAATCAGTGCACCGACTATACCCAATGCAACGGGACCGAGCAGCTGCCACCAACGGGAAGGGTTCCAGAGAGCACCTAAGCGAGGTCTTTCCGGTCCGCAGTGCACAGAAGGTGCCCGGATTAACAGGAAAGGATTTTGGAGTCAGAGCCGGGCAGTGCTAAGCCCCTCGGAATGGCTAGGAAATCTGCCTGCATAACAGCTCACACCAGCGAGGCTGTGCCAGGCCAAGTTACGTTCTCTCTCGTCCTGATATATACACAGTACATAGAAACAGGCAACACAGGCAGGAGTGTGCAGGGTGAGCAGTGTGTGAGTGTGCAGGGTGAGCAGTGTGTGAGTGTGCAGGGTGAGCAGTGTGTCAGTGTGCAGTGTGAGCAGTGTGTCAGTGTGCAGGGTGAGCAGTGTGTGGGTGTGTAGGGTGAGCAGTGTGCACAGTGAGCAGTGTGTGAGTTTGCAGGGTGAACGTTGTGTGAGTGTGAAGGGTGAATGGTGTGTAAGTATGCAGGGTGAGCAGTGTGTGAGTGTGTAGGGTGAGCAGTGTGTGAGTGTGCAGGGTGAGCAGTGTGTGAGTGTGCAGGGTGAGCAGTGTGTGAATGTGCAGGGTGAGCAGTGTGTGAGTGTGCAGGGTGAACGTTGTGTGAGTGTGCAGGGTGAGCATTGTGTGAGTGTGTAGGGTGAGCAGTGTGTGAGTGTGCAGGGTAAGCAGTATTTGAGTGTGGAGGGTGAGCAGTGTGTCAGTGTGCAGGGTGAGCAATGTGTGGGTGTGTAGGGTGAGCAGTGTGTGAGTGTGCAGGGTGAACATTGTGTGAGTGTGCAAGGTGAGCGGTGTGTGAGTGTGTAGGGTGAGCAGTGTGTGAGTGAGCAGGGTGAATGGTGTGTGAGTGTGCAGGGTGAGCAGTGTGTGAGTGTGCAGGGTGAGCAGTGTGTGAGTGTGCAGGGTGAGCAGTGTGTGAGTGTGCAAGGTGAGCAGTGTGTGGGTGTGTAGGGTGAGCAGTGTGTGAGTGTGTAGGGTGAGCAGTGTGTGAGTGTGCAGGGTGAGCAGTGTGCGAGTGTGCAGGGTGAACGTTAAGTGAGTGTGCAGGGTGAGCAGTGTATGAGTGTGTAGGGTGAGCAGTGTGTGAGTGTGTAGGGTGGGCAGTGTGTGAGTGTGCAGGGTGAGCAGTGTGTGAGTATGCAGGGTGAGCATTATGTGAGTGTCCAGGGCCAGCAGTGTGTGAGTTTGTAGGGTGAGCACAAATTACGTGCTTTGATGGCAGTGAAGTCCAGTACTTTCACTGGGACTTTGTTCTAGGCACCTAGAAGACCTGGCACATGTTACTTAAGGCACACTGGTGTGGTGGTGTTAAAGACAGGGGCACTGCTTTCAGAGTCTTTGACTCCTAAGGGGGACCCAATCACCTGCCAGCTCTTTCACAGGAGTGCAACATTTCCATGCTCCTTCATCTAACCAAAGCTACCATTCCAGACAACAGACTCCGGTGTCTCACAGTGGATCACACAACACCACACACACACCACACACACACACCACACACACACCACACACACACACACAACACCACACACATAACACTACATACATAAGACCACACACACACCACACACACACACACCACACACACACAAAACCACACACACACAACACCACACACATAACACTACATACGTAAGACCACACACACACACCACACACACACACCACACACTTAACACTACATACATAAGACCACATGCACACACTACACACACACCACACACCACACACCACACACACACCACACAAACAACACCACACACATAACACTACATACATAAGACCACACACACACCACACACACACACCACACACACACCACACAAACACACCAAACACACCACACACACACACCACACACACACAATACCACACATATAACACTACATACATAAGGCCACACACATAACACCACACACACACCACACACACAACACCACACACACATACACACAACACCACACAACACCACCCACACACCACCACCCACACAACACCACAATACACACACACACACTAACCACCACACACTCACCACCACACACTCACCACCACACTTTCACCAGGAACACACACACACACCACCAGCCGTCGGTGCACACTTTCAACAGGCACACACAACACCAGCCGTCACTGCACACTTTCACTAGGAACACACACACACCACCAGCCATCAGTGCACACTTTCACCAAGGACATACAACACCAACCGTCCCTGCACGCTTTCACTAGGCACACACACCACCAGCTGTCTGTGAACGCTTTAACCAAGCACACACACCACCAGCCATTTGTGCCCAATTTCTACAGGCACACACACCACCAGCCATCCGTACACACATCAATTGTTAACGCATCCACAATTAACTATTGTAGCAATCACAGTATGGCACACTTTACTTTTAAACATATTCATCTAAAGCGCAGCATGCCACCATTGCTACAATTCAAATCCACCCCACATAATTCCACTACACACCACATGGTACACTTCATAACACATGGCGAAAAGACATTGCCATTTGCAATGCCATTAGCTCAAACTCAAATAAATCCGAGACCTATTGCATTTCCAATGTTTGTTTCAATTCCCTTGGCAAAACACAATTGGGTCCAGTAAAAGGCAGTGTTAGCCAAAGTTGTCAGACACATTAAAACCTGGTGCACGCTGCACAGCCATGCAAGTAAAATACAACCTTTCTTGCATGCAATTACCCTCTTAGTATTTTCAATATCATCTGTGATCACGATCTCCAACTGTCAGCAACTGAAGATCTTGAACCAGAATTCAGGGACCATGAGGTAAACAAATCATCACCGTACATGAATGATAAATATTCAAACCAGTTTAAACAATATAAAATAAAACATGATGGATCAGGACGCAACTGTGAGGTTTCCCATAAACGTGACCAGCCTCAAGTAACACTTACTCACCCGTCCACAGGTGCACCTCAATCCACTGGCAGTACTCTAATCTCGTCTCCCACACAGAACAAGCAGGGTCCAATTCAATGGAAGCCGTCGGCATGCACAGTTTACAAACATCAGATGAACCAATACGACGAAAGAAAGGGCACTGTCCAGGAAATAACCAATCCACTACCAATACATCGGTGCTCACAACACTCATCTGTCAACTGCTCCTCGAATGACACATGAGAGTTAGGAAAAGGAAAGCCAATGGCAAACCACCATTACTTAGCTCCAGGTTTAGGGTAATCCAATCAGGAACAGCATTGTCCACGCGACAATGTGCCAACCAATCCATATAGTGATTGACTGCTAGTGGGGAGCTCGGGCGATCGCCTGACTGGAGAAAAATATTAGATTTTCTGGTAAATCAGGAAGTGAATTGCTCACTCACGCTAGTTGAGACTCACAACTGCTCTACAACAATGGGCACTTTCTTGTTTTCTTTTTTAAGTGACGTTGATTGTTGCGTAACAAAGGCAGCGAATATTTACGTATCAAACAACTTTACATCTCCTAAACCATTACTTTTATTTATTTATTTTTATTTATTACTCGCACCATTTTGCCACAGAATATGCCTTTCTTTGATCCGGCTTATCGTTAGTAAAAAACAAACATCTGCAATGAGCGACCGAATATTTCAAATCGTGTTCCTGAGTATAGGAAAAAAAGCTCCTTTAATATGGCGATTGTTTGGTAAAATTCAAAGAGGAACCTTAAATGCTAGACTGGGTGTACGGTTCGCTTTAAGGTCAGCAGCCATATTGGGTATAAATAAGATAAAATCACAGCCAATCAGAAGAACGACTGTGTGTGAAAGTAGTAGATGAACACTGTGACTTTCAATTGGAGAAAGAACCTCCCAAAACCACAGATTCTCTTTATTAATTACACCACTTATGCCCCTGTCTAGACTCGTATTTTCAATTGAGGTGAGTGGTCTAGCTTTTTTTGCAGAGTTATATTCCACTATTGTGCTTTTTCTTCTGAAAGGCAAAGCTGCTGATCAGTTGCCTCAGCTGATTTTGCTACAGAATTGATTGTCGTGGAGATTGCCCCAGCAGTGATCAAAGGCAGAGGAGGGCTAGGCTTTTGTGCTCTCATAGCTCGTAAAGCTATAGGGAGCTGAGCTCGCTGCACACGTTCCGAGGAAGGGCGGTGAGTGCATGTCTGCTACACAGTTGATAGGGTTTCAGAGAGGTATTATGCAAAGGTTACTGAATCTCAGAAAGCCTGCACTACCATTGGACTGTGCCAGCACAACTGAGCGCCACAGGAAGACTGTTGATGTGTTGAAGTGACCGTCAATGTTCCGCCTTTCTGAAGTGGTTTATTCTAACCAATGTCTTCTAAATAACAAGCGAGGCATGGTCCCAAAAGTGAAAGAGGATCTCTTGCCTTTATGGGACCATGTGTTTAAACGCATGGCCCCATAAAGATAAGAAATTGCTTACGACAGAAGGAAAGCAGGCGAGCCAGTCCAATTGGGCCGGCACAAAAAGCCAGGGGAGGCAACATAGATAAACGGTGACGCCAGCCAATGGAAATGAGGGGCGGGGCTTCAAGCCTGTGTGCAGCAAGGCTAGGCGCAACCTAAAAAGGGCTGGAAATCACTAGAAGTAAAGTCAAAAGTTATATCCATCACAAGACGCTCAACGAAGGGAATGTGCCTCCTGAAAAAGCACCCTCTGGAAAATGTGGCGACATACAAATACCTGGGAGTCATGATAAAAGAAAAAGGTACCTTCCTGCCCAAAAAGACAGTTACAAATAAGAACCGGAAACATGTTCATCGCAGGTATCTGCACTCTCAATTTAAGTGGCTCACATTCTCCGCCACAGGCAACTGTCATGGTGGCAGAATTTAGGCTTACCGAAGAGTTTTCAAGTTTAAAAAATACACGTTCCCAGCACAAATTCAACTTGAATTTGGCCTAGCACTGCAGGTACTGCTATAGACTGAGGTGTGTCTGTGATAGCTCACTCAACAAAATACTTTGGCCTGTGATAGCCACTCCTTCGATATTGTCATTCAAGTCTTTTATCGACAGTTCTTTGGTAGGCCTCCAAGTGCACGCATTATGGGACCAGTCACTGCCATACCAGACCTTCAAAAGGGCTATAAATGCAAGTGACTAGAGAAAATCTCAGATTGAGGGGAAATTTGCCCTGATAAATAGATCCAATGCGTGGATGCTAGTCGAGAGTTGCAAGCAGCTCAAACAGTAATTACACTTCATTCAAACACCCATCAGTGTATAGAAGGGACATGTTTTGGGCATTCCTTCAAAATGCCAGTTCAGAATGGGCTGCATTAATGTTTTGGGTGCAAAATCAGGTCGTAAAACATCAAAAGATTACTGTCTACTCAAAGGTAGTGGTTCTACATTCACAAACGGGAAATAGTCTCCTAGGGAGGGACTCCTTTCCCTTTGTGAATGTTGACAAAACATTTTTTAAGAGTAGGCAATGGTCCAATGGACCACAGACTCATCCTAAAAAGTGTGTGTTAACATTTTAATTGTTTTTTAAATGCTTCCAATTTCGTTTAAGGAAAACGTGCTGAATTTTAAAACATGTATTGCTTTATTTAAAAGCAATCACAGACATTATGTTTGGGTGGCCTCAGCATGCCTCCATCCCTGTGATAGCTGCAAATCGTAGTGGGTCATAATCTGCGACCTACCTCATTGTCATTCATGAGGTAGGTCAAATGATGAACCACTATGATTTGGTATTTTTGAACTGACGTTTTAGTTTATAGGTCAGTCCCTAAAATATCGCTTTGGTCGCAAAAATACTAGTCACAAATTGCGACCAATATTTTGTGACCGGTGCTTAGTACATCTAGCCATGGGACCGTAAAGTTGCATTTTCATCTGTATGAATATTGAAAATCTCTTGGCCATCCCCCTCAAATGTGCTGAAAAAACTCCAATGGTGTAGAATCTCCTTCCCTGTGTTTGGGACGCTGCCACAACTAGTTTGCCCAGTTGTTCCAGCATTATTGCCACTAAAACTGTG
Source organism: Lissotriton vulgaris (assembly GCF_964263255.1). Classification (NCBI taxonomy): domain Eukaryota; kingdom Metazoa; phylum Chordata; class Amphibia; order Caudata; family Salamandridae; genus Lissotriton; species Lissotriton vulgaris. The sequence continues at coordinate 1,018,542,674 of NC_141691.1, read as the reverse complement.
CCGCTTATTCATGAGAGAACTGTGTTTCTTTTGCACCACATAAAGTGGTACATACATGACGCAAGGCTCTAAAAAAAGATTTATGAAGCCACACAAACCACCCGGCATGGCTTTGAGTGGCTTCATAAATCATGAGTAAGGTGATGCAGCATAAATCGCAGTGTTGCCTTACTCTGCACCCAAGAGGCGTTTCTTGGGCGTTGCAGAGGGATTTCCCACACAACACCCATAGAGTTTCAAACTGCCGTAGATTTACAAAGTGATGTAAACCTGGGAAGCATCAAAACCTTACTCCTCCCTAGGGAAGGATTAATGAGGAAAAATATGTTTATTTCTCCTCGTTTTTTCCATCTTGCCATCTGTGGTACATTTTGCAGCACACATAGGTAGTGGAAAACGCCTCGTAGGATTGTTTTCGTGCAGAAAGGTGCTCACGTTCCTGCACAAATCCATTCCTGACTGCAGCTGAGGCACCCTTGAAACACGCTGCAAAGGGACCAACTTTGGCTCTAGGCAGCAAATTGTGTGCCCGCACAAGGGGAAAGGACAGGAATGCGCCATATATCGTAAACACAATGCAATTCTACCCTTTCACACTGGTTTGGGGCAGCCCAGCAAGAAGACTTGCAGCACTGCCCTACGCCAATCTCTCATAAGTGATGCCCTAAATGTGCACAGCCATTAGGAATGTTCATTCATAACCCCAAAAATGGCAATTTTGTGAACGTTCATCACATTGTTTTGATAATCTACCTACATCACATTTGGGTCAAACCCAGGTTTTCACGCTCATAAATACAAAACGTATTTATCATTATTTATCCATTTTCTGTGCTTGTAAATGAGATTTAGAATCAGATGATTTCTCTGATCCCTATTTTGGAATTAGAATTGACAATTTAGACCCTAAACCTAATATTTGTACGGTAACTGTAGTTCACAACTTCAAAATTCTTAGTGAATCAGACTCAAAATTACCCTTTGGGTAGTTCTTCCCAATGGGTATGTCCTTCCATTATTTTAACTCAGTCGCATTGAAGGTTTATGTACTGCTTCTCCCAAAGACATAACTTTTTTGCTACTCAAACTCTCTATCTTGAAGGTCATATGACCAGGAGAATATATAGGAACACCTGCATGAGATTAATATGCTTTTTTTTAGATTGGGCTCGACTACATTTACTTTAGAATGTATACATTCTGCACAGAGCCCTAAATATCAACTACATAGTTAAAAAAGTGAAGTAGCGGAGACGGTAATCCCAAAAACTGAACCCCGAATGAGCCACAGCCATCAAATGATCCTTCATTCCCTTAACCAGATTATTTGGAGACTGATGGTGATACACTACTTTTTATTTGACCCTTTGGACAGTCTCTTTATGACCCTATTTAGTATAGGCTGTTCAGTTTTTATAATTGGGGTCCTTCAGGTGCTAAGGCCACAGTTTTCAAACATGTAATAGATATATTTGGAAAATAGTGCCCTATGTGCACCATTTTGGCTCACGTTCAGGTATGAGGTGTAAATAAATGATTTGTTTCACCTAACTTTAGTAACTAGCCAATGCTTTTTGCAATATGTTTTTGAACATTTGTATTCACAGGCGCTTTGTAGAAGCCATTGGGCACACAATACGCAGAGCATAAATGAATAAATACTTACATCAATAGATAGCTAGATAAACTGCACAGTGCAATCATAAACCTTTTCATTATTGAGATATTGCTCAAATGTTTTGAGCGCCTAAACTGACTTGAGTAAATATCTCAATTTAGTATGCATCTCCTCATATCGAAAAAAATATGTCTCAGTTTCGAAAGGATTTGAGTAAACAATGTCACTGCGCTTCATTAGTTTTAATAACTACACAGTTTCAGCAAGAGCGTTACGTTCATCATTAATTAAAAGTATTCCAATTATTCTGCAAACATTCAATCGGAAGATAAGCTGGTGTTGCAGTCAAACATTATAATAAACACTCTAATTGTAATATTTCATTTATGGAATCATATGAAACGCCCCTCCAAAAAGGTGCCAATATTTTTCTTATCCATAACCCTGAAAGCAAAACAAAGGCTGCTTTTTGTGTTATCACATTATTCAGAGTTATTCTCAATTCCCTTCACACAGAGGGCAATATTTACAGCATTCCAATAAAGAGCGTTTTATTGCACGAATGTGAAAGTATGCTTTAACCTATATCACATTTTCAGCTTGTTATTATGAGTTTCATAAATTGCCTACACGTTGGTGTTGTGAATATTACCGACACCATTATTAAATCTAAAATAAGTGTGGAAAAAATGAAAACAATTGCTTAGAGAAATAAGCAAATTAATGCAAATAAACTATTTAGGACAGTATTCTTGTGAACTTCCGTTCAACCAAATATTATTTCGACAACAGACAGGATTTTTGCAGGATGCATCCTTCAGCGCATTTTCCTATTTACTATTCTTTCAATAATATTGAGCAGATATGTGACTTAATGGTGAAAATCAAAAGTATCATATTTAAGGGTAAAATCAGTTTGTAATCACACATTCTAGTACTTTATAGAATAGGGAAAGTTCTGTGTAGGCACAAATAGATAGTAGAATAACAATGCCATTAAATAACCAATGAGTGCATGCTTCCTCCGGTGGTACAACAATATTTCATTAGAGAAGGGCAACAATCAAGAAATGAAAGACATACTTCTTTAAATGTGTGAGAGTGATTGTTATTTTCATGTAGTACCTTATTAAGACATGATGAAGTCGCTCTGGGTGTCACGACTCACCACTCCTATTACTCGACTTGTTATTGTTTATCCTTTCTTCACCCCCCCCCCAATTATATTTCATTTCTCAGGTTAATTGTAACATGTCCTTTCACCTTTTCTAGTAGGACTATGGAAAATCACAAATAAATAGATACGTTCACAGAGGCAAGATTTAACAATTCCATGTTGTAATTTGTGATAAACATTTTGCAAGGGTTCATCACAATAACAATAATAGCAATAACAATAAGTAATGCATAATAAATAAGTGAATACATTAAAATGAGAAAAAGAAATACATGTAATAAGTACCATATGTTAATAAATAGAATATATATAAATACATGAATATTCGATTAATGGTTAAAACTTTTAAAAGTTAAATAGCTGAGAGAAATATAAAAGAGAAAGAAGGGAGGGAAAAGTGTATAGAAATGAGAAGTAGATCACAATAGAATTGAATAATTACATGAATTAAATCATTGCAACCGTAAGTTGATGATAGTAGGATACCTTTTTTTATAATTCCTAAATAAATACATTATAATGAAAAGAGAGAGTGACCCAGAATTATAGAATAGATAATTTAGAATAAAATAGTTTATGTAAGTTGCAGAATACATTAAAATAAAATAAAAATAGGAAAGAGTATGAGATATTATAAGTCATAATAAGATTAAATGAAATATAGTTAGAGATAAAATAGTTAGATAAAATGGAGCCAAAGATTGGGGGATGGGAATTAGAGAGGATAAGTAAGAGTAATAGCACTAAAGAAAGTGCTAGGGATAAGGTTAGGGGTAAAGATTAAGGGATAGGAGTATATGTTGTGGAAACAGTATCAGAACTATCATTATCACGATTCATATTTATAAAAGGTGACCAGACCAGGAGAAAAAATCACTTTGATTTTGGAGGTTGTAAATTACTCTTTCATGTGATGCTGTTTGTATCATAGTTGTCAACTATTCTTCTGGTTAGGGGGGATGCAGATTTCCAATATCGTAGTATGCATATTTTCGCTGTAGTCAAAGCTGTATCAAAGAGAAGGTGTTGTGGTTTGGAGATCCTTGGAGAGAGTCGTAAATCATGAAGAAGAATACTAGTGGGTGTAAGTGGGAGGCATATTGGCATTGTGGAGTGTAAGACTTTACCCACATATATCCAAAAAGACGGTATCATTGGGCATTCACATATAATCTGAGTTGTGTCACAGTTAGTATTAGAGCATCTCCAGTAATTAGCATGGAAGAGTAGTCCAGCTTTTTGCAGTTTTTCTGGAGACCAGTGCCAGTCATGCAAGATTTTGAAGAGGCAACATTTTCATCTAGCTTCACGAGCTCCTTTGTCTAATTCTTCCACCAACACTTCCCATTCTTCTGTATGTAGGACAGTGAAAGCCGAGCCTGCCTTTTGAATTGTAGTGCATGTGAGAGAGGTTGAAAATGGTGAGTAGCCAAAATATCAAAATTAAAATATTGATATATAACAATTTCGATGGCACAGTATATCGTTGTGCAATAATATCGAAGGACAGAATATCGACTTTAAGGTAAGTAATATCGAAGTTAGTAATATCGAAATTTTGTTTAGTGTTATGCATTTTAATATGTATTTTATATGTTTGTTAAACATGTTTTTAATGTATGTTTAGAAATTATTAATTTTGTTTACATTTTGCGTTTTAGTATCAGAGCGGGTTGTGGGTTTATAGGGGAATAGGGTGGGAAGTAATTTAAAAATAATGAATTTAAAAATATATATATTATTGATTAGTGATTAATAGTTAATTAATAATTAATTGATAATTAATTATTATTAATTAGTTAATTACATTAATTGGAGTTAATGTATCAATATTTTTTATTGTTTGTTATTGTTAATCAACAACCTCACGATGTGGATCAGCAACTGCGCAGACGACCTCGCCCCACTGAGGACCCCACCCAACAGACCTGAGGTTCCGTGACGATTTGAACCCGTGTTTTCAACATTGTCGTAAATACATAATTTTGGTATCAGTGAACCGCAAATGATCCATTTAGCATATCCTGGTGTTTTCGCTATGCTACGAGCAAGAACACTCCTGTTATGAACACATTTCTGATCTACCCATGGCATCCATCTTAGATCACGGAAGCCATTTTGTGTTTCTTGCCCTCACGTAGACAATGGACACGCAGTGACCCCTTTCACCTAAGGACACGTAAGCTTTAGCCGGAGATTCACCTTGCTAGTAACACGTGCACCTTAGAACAGAACACGCCAAGGCTGCATGACTCGGCAGAAGCTGCCTCCTCTGCCCGAGGCCAGTCCTGCTATACTGGTTCTCGTGTTCGTTGGCCTGATCATGATTAGGCAGCCGAAGCTGGTAGCCTTGCCCATTTACGACCCACAAACATCTCTTATCCTGCCTTTCTATCTTCTGCACCTGGCTCTGCTCCTTTCCTTCTGGGCCTTTATTAGGGGAGGTAACGAAATTTACGATGAGGCGGTCCGGGTCTTGAATGAAAAGTTGACATGGGATTATGATGGAACAGTGGGAACCCCTCGTTCGTAATGTTTTGACATCAGATATTGTTGACGATTCCTGTGCAACGCCAAATATTTATTGTTTAGGACACAAAGGTTTGAGAATGTACTAACATGTAAAGAATTTGCCTCAAGCCCAATTTTTAGTACATAAGGAGCAACCCTCTTTGTACAAATCGAACAGGCTCCTAGATTCTGCCCGTGTGTAGTTTCTGTGACTTCTGTGTCCCTGCAGTAATAAACCTTTGGTCTTTGACGCCACCATCGAGAAGCCTGTGTTTCTGTTTATTTGTGCACCGAGACAGGTAGAACTCCGGGGTCTTCGGGTGTTATCCCTGACACCTCTGGGCGGAACCAAAAAGTCCAGAACTCCAATTGGCGCCCAAGGTGGGGCGACGTCATTCGGTACCGGTCCAAAAGCCTGAAGAGTTCGAGAAGCTTCGTGTGAAGATTCCTGAGGGAGGCGCCCCACTTCATCGATCCAGGCATATCGCAAAAGTGGCCCGACGTTCTCTTCCACGAGGGTTCCCGTTCAGGACGGCTGCAGTGGTCCGTTGCCTTGACCGTCGCCCTGTCTTGGACCCGAGGTGCAGTCCTTAGTGCGGCGAGACATGACGGGTTTCTCCTTGGTGACGTCTTCAGTGCCTCAGTTAAGTATTAAGTGGTTGCTAGTTGGTTACTTCGTAAGGGTTGTTCCTGTTTGGATAATCCTTTTTCAGTTCTTGGTTTGGTTTGGTTTCGTAAGATTATCACTGGTTGTTCTAGTTACGATAATCATTTGGTTTAGTTTTGGGTATCGATACATTTGTTCGCTTTTTGGTAGGCCTAAGTTCTTGGTTCGAGTGCACATTTCTGTTCGTGTTTTTGTTTGTTCTGTGTTCCGCGTTATAAAATGGTAAGTCGGAAAAATTGTATGTTGTCGTGTTTTGGTTGCAACAGTGATTCCCGGTTGGAAGACTCATGTCTGGTTCCTCCGATCGGGACTCCTCTATATGATCTTTATTGTAAGTTTGGTGTGGGTCCTATATCGTATAATGAGGTATGGGTCCGTTATACAGAGAAAGACGGTGTCCTTAGTTGGCCACTGCATGGTAGTTTTGAACCACAAGTTATTGACAATTTAGAAACAAAATTGTTCAAGAAGAAAGCCCGGCCGGCAATGTTTGATTCTCTTCGTTATTGGCGAAAGGAATCTAAACAGAGAGAAATTAAAAAGCTGAAGAAAGAACAGAAAGAGCAAGAGTTGACTTTAGAGCAGTCTGTCAAGCAGCTGCAAGTCAACGAATCCGAGAAAGCAATGGAGGTGGCCAACAGAGAGCGTAATTTAGCGATAGACAAGTGCTATCCTGCCTTGCCATCGAGTACAGCTAAGATAGTAGAGGACCCCGAAAATGATCCTCTGTTGTCTTACTTGTTACGGTCACCTCCACCGTATGCACAAGGTGCTACGGTTCCACCTTTACCGGTTGCTGGACAACCTGGTATTCCTGCTCCTGCTCCCCAGAATCAAGCTCCTGTACCTCCTGTGGTCAATGTTAATGTTCCTTCGGCACCCCCTCTTCCAGGGTTGCCAGCTTCTTTGCCTATACCTGTATCACTTACACCTGCTAGTTCACAGGCTACTTTGCCTGATACTCCTACTGTTTCTGTCCTATCCGTTCCAACTGCTACTGTGTTTTCTACTTCTGCTAGTATTATGACTCCACTTTCTGTTCGTCGGAGAATCACTGATTCTGTCTCTAATATTTTATCTCCCTTCTATAAAACTCTAATTAAGACTCCCACTTCTGACTCTGTGCAGAGACGTAGTCAGCTTCCCAGTACTGAAGAACGCGGAATATTAGATTCCACAGCTCTTAGATGGATTTCGAAGAGTAGGAGATATAGTACTAGAGATGTATTAGATACATTTATGCAGTGGAAGAAACCGACACAAAGATATGTGTTCGACGAAATGTGCTCCCTTTTACGTGAGGAATTAGAAGAAGATGACTCTGAATCAAATTTAGAAGAATTAATTAGTGTTCAGAAAGAGTTTGCTGCTGGTACGATAGTTGGTCAGAATATAAAAGAAGCGATGGAACTGATTTTAAGTTATAGGAATGATCCATCCCTTCGTTCACCGAGGGAGTTAGAGAAACGTAGTACGAAGCAAAATCGCCAATATCCAATGAGGGAGGTTCCTCCAATTTGGCGTGAAGCTGTGCAAGCTAATGCAAACCTTGGTATTGTTGCCGCTCCGGCGCAATTCCAGAGAGTGTGGATACACATTCCGTGGAAGCGAGCCGAAGTATTAGCAGTAAAGCAGGCCTTGCCAGATCCGCGTAAAAATCCAGCCGGATATTATAAGGAGTTAGCACAGACAGTTGAGGCTTGTGTGATGAATCTAGCGGACATTGACATGTTATTCGGGAATGTAGTTCCGCAACCAATTTGGGCTAAAATTCGTAAAGAGAATCATCCAGTTGCCCTAGGTGGTGATTGGGCAGCTATAATTGCGGCGGATGGTCAGCAAATAGGTGGTTCCAAACCCGAACCTCTAATTGCTAATTTGCCCGGTAGAATAATTGACTTAATGAAGACTCTGATGCCAGCATTGCGCGTTAACTGGGACAAGTTGTCCGCATGCAGGCAAAAGAAAGACGAAAGTGTTTCCGACTTTTTCACAAGGTTCGAAGAGACTTTCGTGGATCATAGTGGTCAGGATATGAGTACGGAAGGGGGACAGAGACTATTCGTTGATAAATTTGTACACAATTTGTTGCCAGAACTTAGTAATAAACTGAAAGATTCCGAAAGTGCGTGGGCTGTCTCTACGACTGCGCAAATTCTTGCGACTGCCCAGTACTATGAAAATAGGGATAAAGAGGAAAAGGAAAAGTCAGAGAAGAAGACGAAAGATTTAAAAACTAAAGTTCTTTTACAGCAAGCATATCCGCCTCGCACGAATCAGACTAATACACAGCAAGGGTCATATCAAAGGACAGATTATGGTTCTCAGAGACCGCAATACCAATGGAATCAGTGTGCGTATTGTAAAAAAGAAGGTCATTATAAAAATGAGTGTCCTGTCTTAGCGCAAAATAATGCTGCAGCAGCCCAGAGAGGTCGTGGTGGTTTTGTGCAAAATTCTAGGGGTCGAGGACGAGGTGCTATGCCTCCACAAACGAACGATCGCCCTTCTAATCATTTTGATCAGCGAAATGGACAGTCTGCTCAACAAAATAGATCTCAACAGTATCACGTTGAGGACTATTGTGAAACTAATGAAGGATTTCAACAAAGTGAGTACTAGGACAGCCATGGACAAAGAGAGGGAGTAGTATCAGTTCCAGTGGATCAGAGTGGGCCTTATGTCGCAGTAGCAACATCAGGTGTAGACGAACCATTTCTGTTGGATACTGGTGCAGCAAAAAGTTCTATCATACATGAGAAACTCCCTGGCGCACCTTTGTCTGGCTTAACAAATGTTTCTGTAGGTTTTTCAGGCGCCCCTGTTTACAACCCTGTATCTGGTCCTTTGTCTATTTCTGTTGGACCTCGTCAATTGAAAGCACCTTTGATTTTGACGACAGGTTGTAATGAAAATCTGCTTGGTTTAGACTTGTTAAAACGACTATATGCGACATTGTACTGTTCTCCGGAAGGAGTACAGCTTACGTTGGGTAAAAGAATCACCTCTCCAATGTACTTGTCGATGGATGTGCTCCCACCAGAGCTGCGTTCCCTCCCTGATACTCTTTGGGCGACTGGTCCTAACGATGTAGGTCTTTTAGAAATTCCACCATATGTAGTTACTTTGAAAGCGAATGTCAAATTTCCACGAATCCCACAATACAAAATCTCTAGTGAAGGTGAACATGCACTTTTATTGATTGTGCAAGATTTGATTAAGAAAGGCGTGGTTGAAGAAACTAGAGGAAATGTCTGTAACAGCCCTGTATTGCCAATTCTGAAACGTACTGATCCTTCAAAGCCTCCAGTCTATAGGTTTGTAATAGACCTTAGGGAGGTTAACAAGATTGTGATTCCACAGTTTCCTGTGGTTCCAGACATCACTGCACTGTTAACGTTGATTCCTGCAACAGCCACATGGTTTTCAGTTATCGACTTGAAGAATGCCTTTTTCAGCATTCCGATAGCCGAGGAAAGCAGAGATATCTTCGGCTTCACTTTAGGAGGTCGAAGCTTCAGGTTTAAACGTGCTCCACAAGGGTATTGTGAAAGTCCGTCCATTTACAGTCAGGCATTAAAAAGTCAGTTAGATTCCTTTGTACTTCCTCCTGGTTCTGCTTTAGTGCAGTATGTAGATGATCTTCTAGTGGCTGCCGATGACAAGGAAACTTGCAAAGCAGCTACAATTTCGTTATTGCATCATTTGTCTAATTTGAATCACAAGGTGTCACCTTCGAAAATGCAATATTGTTGCCAAGAAGTGACCTACCTAGGTCATCTCTTGTCAAAGGAGGGAAGGAAGTTGACCCCAGAGAGAATAAAAGCAATTACGCAGATGGATGTTCCCCGCACACAGAGAGAAGTACGTGCCTTTTTAGGTATTACCTCTTACTGTAGGCAGTGGATCCCAAATTTTTCTCTTTTAGCAAAACCATTGGTAGCTTTGACTGGGAAAAATGTTCCGAGTCCAGTGCCATGGTCTGCTGAATGTCAGGAGAGTTTTTCTGAGTTACGAAATGCACTATGTTCAGCTCCTGTATTGGGTACACCCGATTACAGTAAGCCATTCACGCTCTATGTTCACGAGAGAGAAGGTTGCGCGTTGAGTGTTCTGACACAGAGATTTGGTGATAAACAACGCCCTTGTGCGTATTTTTCATCAACATTAGATCCGGTAGCTAGAGCATTGCCTAGTTGTTTGAGAGCTACAGCAGCAGCTGCAGCTTCCATTCGACAATCTGCTGGTTTGGTGATGAACAACATGCTAGTGGTCATGGTTCCTCATGCTGTGGACACACTCATGAATCGAACCAAGACACAACACCTTACCAGTGCTAGATTATCAGGCTATGAGCTGACACTGTTAGCGAGTCATATACAGATCAAAAGATGCAATGTCTTAAATCCAGCAACATTGTTGCCGACTAATCAGGAGTCGAGTGATTCTGAACCCCATGATTGTTGTTTCAGAACCGAGGAAGAGACAAAAGGACGAATTGATTTAAAAGACACTCCGTTGTCAGATCCAGATGGCACGTTGTATGTTGATGGGTCTTGCTTTAAATTGGAGAATGGTGATGTGACTGCTGCCTATGCAGTAACGACTTTAAGTACGATTGTGGAGACCGCAAGAGTGAGTCAGAATTCTGCCCAAGCTGCGGAATTAATCGCGCTAACAAGAGCGTGTGTTTTAGCTAAGGGAAAGAGAGTGAATGTGTTCACAGATAGTCAATACGCGTTCGGCGTGGCCCATAGTTTTGGCCGTTTGTGGAAAGAGAGAGGTTTCATTACGTCCCATGGGACTAAGATTCAACATGGTCAGCTAGTTAACGACTTGTTGGAATCTCTAACCTTGCCGACTGAAGTTGCGATTGTGAAATGCAGCGCTCATAAAGCAATCACGGATGATGTTGGTCGTGGAAATGCTTTTGCTGATGAGACCGCTAAACAGACAGCTAGAAATATGATGAATAGAATGTATGTTGCTACGTCTGCAAGATGGATTTCGGAGTCTGGAATGTGTGAGGACACAGTAGAAAGCGTGAGAGAAATTCAGAAGGAAGCGACTGAGGAGGAAAAGCTTTTATGGAAAGAGAGTACGGGTAAATTGGACTCGAGTGGGTGTTGGATTGATTTGTCGGAACAACAGCGTTGGATGTTGCCTGATGCGTACGTGCTTGCAGTAGTAACGATGGCACATGGAGCAGCGCATATTAGTTCTAAAGGGATCTGTAAGATGTTGGCTCCAGTCTGGAAGAATGATGGGATTAGTAAGTGTGCAGAGAGAGTGGTGAAAAATTGCATGGTATGCTTGGTGCATAATCCTGGAAAGGGAATTCCCACACCCGCTGGTCACTTCGCTCCTCCTTCCTGCCCCTTTGAAGTGATCCAGTTAGACTTCATTCACATGGATCGTTGCAACAATCTAAAATACGTCCTAGTGGTAGTTTGTGCTTTCTCCAGATGGATTGAAGCTTATCCACTGAAGGACAATACTGCCTTGTCCACTGCCAAAATTCTTCTTAAGGAATACTTCCCTAGGTATGGAATGCCACGGATTGTATGGTCAGATAACGGAAGTGAGTTCGTAGGGAAAGTTATGCAGAGTGTGTGTGCCGGTTTAGGGATCAAGCAGAAGTTTCACAGTGCGAACCATCCCCAGTCTGCTGGTCTAGTTGAGGGTTACAATGGCACCCTCAAACTAAAACTTGCTAAAATACAGGCATCCACGGGTTTGTCCTGGCCAGATGCACTACCCTTGGCTTTGTTATCCACGAGAGCGACTGTGCATTCTAGAGTAGGGCTTAGTCCTTACGAAATAGTTTTTGGTCGTCCCGCTAATGTTTGGGGAGTGCCAAGGCCAAAAGAATTCTGTTCTCTGGAATATCCAATGTTGATTGATTACCTTTACGACTTGACTGCTAAATTGAGTCTTATTCACCAACAGGTTTTCGATGCATTGCCAAAGCCACCGGATAGTCCAGGTCATCAGTTGAAACCAGGGGACCACGTTGTTGTACGGAATTTCGCAAGAACGAAAAATCTTCAACCCAGATTCGTTGGCCCCTTCCAGGTGCTGCTAGCGACGAGAACTGCTATTCGTGTGGCCGGACGGAAGAACTGGATTCACACGACGCACGTCAAACGTGTGCCCCTGCCACTTCCTTACGATAACTGGGTGAAGAAGGGAATCGGTGCCTCTGAGTTTGAACAAATACCCAGGTTTATCCCTTTCAGTGATGCCGAACTAATAACTGACACATCGAACTCTGGCTCTCCTCCTGAAATTGCTCCTTTGAATTCTGAACATTTGTCCTCTGCATCAGAAGAAACTTTGCCATCTGCGAACTTAAACATTGCAACACCTGCTGAAAATACACTGTTTCCAGATCAAACAGCTCCTGCTAAACTGAGATACAATTTACGATCTCGCAATATGGACAAATAAAGCAGGAAACTGCCTATTTTTCAAGTTTAAATTTGAATACCGTACATTGCCTCCAGCCAGGAAGTTTGCTATTGTTTTGTTGTTTTAAAAATTGCCTTGCCGTCTGGGTAGCCGTAGGGTCGTGGCTGTGTGCCTAGTTGAATCTGCGGGGGTCAGACACAAGGTCGATCTTTCTGTTAGTTCTGGGAACTCCCAGGGCTGATAGAGGCATTTTCATCTACGTACACATCATCAGTGGTCGCGAGCGGATTGTAGAAGATGGAGCTTCCTGAGCTGCATCGAGAAAATGTAATTTATGTTCGCAGAAATAGATTATACAGAATTCTTCACAGCAAATGCTTTCTAATGCAATGTACAGTTACGTTTTTAATTGTTTTGATAACGTTGGTGGGTGGAATCGTCTTTGGTGTGAATTTGATTTTTATGCCGGTAACTACAGTACCTCCCCTTGATCCTGCTACTTCTACTGTTTCTTCTATGCATTCTTTTCACTCGTTTCCTGAACACGAACAAGCTTGACGCTCAGAATTCATTAACAACACATTTATACAGCTTCTGCACCAACACCAACTGGTAGTTAACACTACAGACTGCTGGGTGTGTGGCTTGATACCACACACTATGGATAAAGGCATTCCATATCTGGTTTTGCCTTTTAGCTATAATGGATCATTTCAGGCCTTTCAGACTATTTTTGCCTATGCCCTTGAGACCTATCCTCCGCGTCCACCACGTTCCACTAAATACAACTCTGCCAACAAAGCTTTAGTCCAGGGAATTATTGACATGATTAGGGACGTCAATAATACTCCATCTTACCCTAGAGACGAATTACGGGTATATTTGAGTTGGAATTCTACAGAGTATCGCCTTAGTTTGGGAGAAAGCAAGCGTAAAAGCTCCACTCCAGTCTGGGTCGTGCCCCACCGAGGTCAGGTCTGTTTGCAAGGAAATGGGAGAAATCCGAGAGCTCAGCTAGGGAGGAGTGAGTGCGTTGAGACTTACGTGTTTCCGTCTAACTCTTCCCCTGCCTTCCTTACTGCTAGGGGTACCTACTTCATTTGTCAAGACAGAGCATATACATGGCTGCCTGCTGACTTTTCAGGTTCATGTTATATTGCTCGACTGTTGCCTCCAACGTACACTGCTTCCTCAGACTATCACAAGACCAGAGTAGCAAGAGGTGTTTTCAGCAAGGAAGATACCGCTGGCCAGGAAGCTGGAGACTTCTTCAAAGGTTTCCTTCCGTTCTGGGGGCCTATGGCCAATAGTAGAAATCTATGTCAGCTAACACGGGTAGTTGAATCTACTATTACCGAAACTGCTGGTGCCCTTAGCAACTTGACAGCTGAGCTTCAGGCGGATCGACTCATGACGTTGCAGAACCGTATGGTTCTAGACGTAATACTTGCAGATCGAGGTGGGGTATGCAGAATGATCCAATCGAGCTGCTGTGTTTTTATTCCCAATAACGCTCCAACTGTCTATGAGGCGATCTCTAAGCTACACAAGATTTCCGACTCTATACACGTAGACAAGGGAAACTGGTCCTTCATGGAGTGGTTTTGGACTCTGATATCAGCGTGGGGATGGAAGGTTCTGATGGTCATTGGTGTCATCCTAGTATTTCTATTCTCATGCTGCCTGATTATCCAGTGTGGTCCCGCTTTGTGTAGTCTCTGTGCTGCAACATGTTTCAGAAAACCACCTGCGTTTGGAGAAAAGGCGCGAGAAAGAATGATGATGCAGCAACATGTTACTGACCTGATGAGCATAGAGATAGACTCGGACATAGAGTAATTGCCTACGTTAGGGCAAAAGGAGGGTCTGAGGTTCCGTGACGATTTGAACCCGTGTTTTCAACATTGTCGTAAATACATAATTTTGGTATCAGTGAACCGCAAATGATCCATTTAGCATATCCTGGTGTTTTCGCTATGCTACGAGCAAGAACACTCCTGTTATGAACACATTTCTGATCTACCCATGGCATCTATCTTAGATCACGGAAGCCATTTTGTGTTTCTTGCCCTCACGTAGACAATGGACACGCAGTGACCCCTTTCACCTAAGGACACGTAAGCTTTAGCCGGAGATTCACCTTGCTAGTAACACGTGCACCTTAGAACAGAACACGCCAAGGCTGCATGACTCGGCAGAAGCTGCCTCCTCTGCCCGAGGCCAGTCCTGCTATACTGGTTCTCGTGTTCGTTGGCCTGATCATGATTAGGCAGCCGAAGCTGGTAGCCTTGCCCATTTACGACCCACAAACATCTCTTATCCTGCCTTTCTATCTTCTGCACCTGGCTCTGCTCCTTTCCTTCTGGGCCTTTATTAGGGGGAGGTAACGAAATTTACGATGAGGCGGTCCGGGTCTTGAATGAAAAGTTGACATGGGATTATGATGGAACAGTGGGAACCCCTCGTTCGTAATGTTTTGACATCAGATATTGTTGACGATTCCTGTGCAACGCCAAATATTTATTGTTTAGGACACAAAGGTTTGGGAATGTACTAACATGTAAATAATTTGCCTCAAGCCCAATTTTTAGTATATAAGGAGCAACCCTCTTTGTACAAATCAAACAGGCTCCTAGATTCTGCCCGTGTGTAGTTTCTGTGACTTCTGTGTCCCTGCAGTAATAAACCTTTGGTCTTTGACGCCACCATCGAGAAGCCCGTGTTTCTGTTTATTTGTGCACCGAGACAGGTAGAACTCCGGGGTCTTCGGGTGTTATCCCTGACACCTCTGGACGGAACCAAAAAGTCCAGAACTCCAGACCCGGCAGTACGAAAGCACCATGGTTCACCGACGAACTCAAGAGCTCCAAGAAGAACTGCAGAGCCCTCGGAAGAGCCTGGCGCAGAGACCCAACGCCAGACAACATGACCACCCTCAAGCTCGCCACTCGAAAACACCACCAACTGATCCACACCACCAAGAAAACAGCATTTAAGGAACAACTGGACAACAACGCCCACAACAGCAAGGAACTCTTCAACATCATCAAAGAGCTCTCTAACCCCAGCGCCGGAAACAACAACATCACCCCATCGCAAGACCTCTGCAACTCCCTCACCTCGTACTTCCACAACAAGATCGCAGACATACACAACAGCTTGAGCACACAGCCAACGCACCCCATGATCATACCAGCGACCCCCACCACCACCCTTCATGCCTGGACCCCGATCAACACTGAAGAAACTATAGGCACGATGAACTCCACCCACTCCGGATCTCCATCCGACCCCTGCCCCCACAACGTCTTCAACAAGGCCGACTGTGTCATCGCTCCCCATCTACGGGACATCATCAACGCCTCCTTCAGCACCGCAACCTTCCCGGAGAGCTGGAAGCATGCCGAACTCAGCGCCCTCCTGAAGAAACCTTCAGCGGACCCCACCGACCTCAAAAACTACCGCCCCATCTCGCTCCTCCCGTTTCCTGCCAAAGTCATCGAGAAGACCGTCAACAAGCAGCTGGCCGCCTTCCTCGAGACAAATGGATCCCTCAACCCCTCGCAGTCTGGCTTCCGGGCCAACCACAGACCCGAGACCGCCCTCATCGCAGCCACTGGCGACATCCGAGCCCTGCTCGACAACGGAGAAACAGCGGCCCTCATCCTCCTGGACCTCTCCGCGGCATTCAACACTGTCTGCCACCGCACCCTAGTGCAGCGGCTCAGCAACGTCGGAATCCAAGGGAAGGCACTGGAGTGGATCATCTCCTTCCTCGTCAGAAGAACACAGAGAGTCCGCCTCCCACCGTTCAGATCAGAGGCCACCGAAGTCATCTGTGGCGTTCCTCAAGGTTCCTCGCTCAGCCCCACCCTCTTCAACGTCTACATGAGCCCCCTCGCGGTCATCGCATGCCAACACAACCTCAACATCATATCCTACGCAGATGACACCCAGCTGATCCTCTCCCTCACCAACGACCCCGCCACCGCCAGAGCCAACCTACACGAAGGGATGAAAGACGTGGCCGAGTGGATGAAGAACAGCCGCCTGAAACTGAACTCAGACAAGACGGAAGTCCTCATCCTGGGATCATCGCCCTCCGCCTGGGACAACTCCTGGTGGCCCCCTGCCCTGGGCACCGCACCCAAACCAACGGACCACGCTGGCAACCTGGGCTTCATCCTGGACTCCTCCATCTCGATGACCAGACAAGTCAAAGCCGTCTGGTCCTCGTGCTTCAACATCCTACGCATGCTCTGGAAGATCTTCCGGTGGATCCCCACCGAAACCAGGAAGACGGTCACCCAGGCCCTCGTCACCAGCCGACTGGACTACGGAAACTCCCTCTACGCCGGAACCACCGCAAAACTCCAGAAAAGACTCCAGCGGATCCGGAACGCCTCAGCACGACTCATCCTGGACATCCCCAGACACAGCCACATCTCCGGACACCTGAGAGACCTGCACTGGCTCCCCGTCAACAAGAGAATCACGTTCCGACTCCTCACCCACGCACACAAAGCTCTACACAACCAAGGCCCAAGATACCTCAACGACCGCCTCAGCTTCTACGCTTCCACCCGCCAGCTCCGATGACCAGCCACGCCCTCCCCATCCTTCTCCTACCTGGCCGCCAAGTCGTGGAACTCCCTCCCCACCCACCTCCGCATGACCCAAGACCACCTCGCCTTCAGGAAGCATCTCAAGACCTGGCTGTTCGAGCAGTAGCGGACCCCCCCCTCCCCAAGCGCCTTGAGACCCTCCGGGTGAGTAGCGCGCTATACAAATGCTTTGATTGATTGATTGAATCAATAATTAATTGGTAATTAATTATTATTAAGTGATTAAATGATAATTACAGTTTTGATGTGATTTATTTATGTGTAGTATTATTGATTAATAATTAATTGTTAATTAATAATTAATTGGTAATTAATTATTATTAATTAGTTAATGAAAATATTTATCGTTAATGTATTAATATGTTTAATTTTTTGTTATTGTTAATCAATAATTAATTTGTAATTAATTATTATTAGGTGATTAAATGATAATTACATTTTTGATTTTATTTATGTATGTGTAGCGGGTTGTGTGTTTATAGGGGAATGGGGTGTGAAATAATTAAATTAATTAATTAAAGAGATTGTATTTATTTATTGGTATTTATTATTAATCAATTGTTAGTTAATTAATTGGTAATTAGCATTTTTTAAAGTATTTCATAATATTAATTATGAATAATTAATTAATAAATATTATTTATTCTTGTAAATTAATTATTAATTGGTCATTAATTATTAATTGGTAACTAATATTTGTTAATTAGTTGATTTATAATTACATCAATTTAATATTATTAATTGTTATTATTTGATTAATTGATATTTAGCTTAATTGTGTTTGTATGTGTAGTGTATTAAAGGGGGAGTAGCGTGGGAAGTAATATTTTGTTATTTAAGTAAATATTATTTATAAATATTTGCTATTTAGTAACATATTTTTGTAAATTAAATATTACATTTCTTTTTATTTTTTAATATGTAATTGATAAGTATGTTAACATAATGCCTACGCTATCCTGCGCTTTCCCTACTGTTGCACCCTCTGAAATGGGAATAGTAATTTTTACCCCTGGGCTGTAGAAAAAGGGTAGGGCTGTCGGCCTGTTTCAAGATTGCCCGGCGTTACCCGCCTCTATACCATTCTGGTTACCAAACAAAGAGACAGGCGCTGGAGACTGGAAGGCAGGAAACAGAGGTTTTTATTCCGACGGAGCAGAACACATCAGATCAGACAACAAGGTATCGTCTCGAGGTGCTCTAACAGCCTCTCTGAGGCCTGGCCTCTTATACACTGGTTTATGGCATGTGACCTTTCTTTATTACAATCAAGACATTGTGAAGCAAGGAAAAAGACATCCCCGTAATCCTCGTGTCAATCCCACCCACACATGCATCCACAATAGAGGTCCTCAACCTGCTGATAAGAGGAGGGGGTTATCACGCAGCTGAGTGTTCTGCCGATTCTTAGGATGTGTGCACCTGATCGTATCCCAGGGGGTGGGGAGGCCCTGATCAATAGTGGGTCCTCTGAAGAGGAGTGACTTCATACAATAGAGGGCAATAAACTGCGTCTTCTGACTAGGTGAAGGCCTGGGACCTCGTGCGACCGGTCGGATTCAGAGGAAAGGGTCATCAAAGGAGAAGTATTCATGAGGGGAATGGTCTGAGTGGACAAACAAGCGCGGAGCTTATCAACAGAGGGGTATTCATGAAAGGAGAGGAGGTGTTGGTCAGGCGCGGGTGCGAATTCCAAGGACAGGGTCATGCAGACTTGTGCATGTGAGGGAGGGGGCAGCCAGGGCGCGCGGAGGGCGCTCGCAGGGTCAGGGGAGCGCGCTGGCGATCGATCGTGAACAGGGAGACCATGGTACCCAAAATGGCTGCCGTGCAGGTTATACGTGGGTGACAAGCTGGCGCAGATGATGTTCAGTTTGTAAACTTAGATTTCCACAGTCCTCCCTTTTAACATGTCTCGCCAACTTGTCAGTTCGGATTTATCCCCATAAGGCCACGTATTTCTACCTCATAGAGGGGACTCATGCGCTCATTTCTGAAGTCCAAAGTCTTTGGGCACACACAGTTAGAAACAAGTGCGCACAAGGGTGGCAGGCATTGAATACTTAAGCAACACACGCATAGTATCACAATCGGTATCAATAAAAAGGTAAACAACCTCCAACCCCAGTCCTTCAAAGTGCCCCAGAACCAGCTCCCAAGCGACCATCCTTCTTGTTCTTGGTGAACCTCCGAGGAAAGTCTGTGGAGGTGTTCAATTGCTTTGTAGACTGAGGGCGAGTTATCTAGCACGTAGGTGCAACAGCTAGATCCGATGATGCGGCATGCTCCTCCTCGATCGGCTAGAACCACATCTAGAACAAGGCGGTTTTGAAGGGCCACAAGGCGGACCGCTTGAAGCTCCGCCGTGTTGTTAGCGAGGATGCCAGCCGTGATGTTGATCGTGGTTTCTACTGCCTGGGTCAGGTGTCGG
This sequence comes from Lissotriton vulgaris, assembly GCF_964263255.1. Taxonomy (NCBI): domain Eukaryota; kingdom Metazoa; phylum Chordata; class Amphibia; order Caudata; family Salamandridae; genus Lissotriton; species Lissotriton vulgaris. Next base: position 1,018,523,234 of record NC_141691.1, on the reverse strand, counting down.
ATAGCTCGGCTGTTAGCCATTGGGCCCCACAGAGGAACAAGTCCCTTTGCTGCATCCAGGAACTGTGCTCCAGTGAAGTCGGTTTGTTCAATGTCATTTGCGCGCCTCTGCCGGTGATGGTTAGCAGGGGCGACATATGTGGGAGGGAGAACGAAGGCGATGTAGCAGGTGCCCTTCCAACCTTTCGGGAATCAGGTGTAAGCTTTGGTGCCACAAACAAAGTACATATTTGGAGAAGCAACAAAGGAAGGGGGATCAACTGAGTCCAATGTTCTGGTAATGTGGCAGGAACTGTGACCCACCAGCCGTGTTCCCTGGCCTTCGAGACACACAAGACCTGTGATATTGACAACAGTCAGAGCCACAGTCAGGGTGGCGGCAGTTTGTTTTTGCAGGTGAGAGAAGGTGGGTCTAGCCGGATTGTGGAGCACTTGCACTTCAACACGTTCTTTGGCTGGGATGTTCTTAAGGAAGGTGGCACCCGAGGGCACAGGACACAGGGGAGCAGAGGTCCTTCCGGTTCTGTTCAGCCAAAACTCAGAGTAGAAGTGCGACACTGTCTGGCTGGAAGTGGCGTTATCCTTGTGGCTCTCCTGCATGAGGATCAACCAGGCGAGGCAGGAGCCGTGAACTGAGAAAGGAGAAGGGATGAAAGGGATGGAGTGTCCAGTGGCGTGCGGGAGCAACCCGCAGATCCAACAGTTCGTGACATTTGCAGCAAGGTTGTGTTGGTGCAACAGTTGCACGAAGGAATTGTTCCAGAATTCCCTACGCCTTTCTCGGAGCTGGGGCGACAGGGAGATCAGGTGATGCTCTTTCATGGGGGTCGGTTGTGCAGTGGGCAGCAATGCCTGATGAGCGAGTGTGCTTTCCTCCAGAATCCAGAAGGAGGTCATGAGGAGGAGGCAAAACAGGAAGACAACGAAGAAGGCGATTGTCTTTGATTTGTGCAGATTGTCAGTCTTTGGGTTCCTGTAGCGGGTATTTCCTGTTGCTTCCATCATCTTCTTATCTGGCGCTTCCATCATCTTCAAGGTGCTCGGTAGTGGGCAGAACCACAGACTTCGTTTAGCTTCTCTCCCGGGAACCCTTGGTTGTGTTTAGGTCACCGTTCTGAGATTTAACTTAGTCCGTGGCCTACTTAGCCGAAGCTCCCTCCTTTCGACGCAGGAAATACCCTTCTCTGGATGGCACAGTGGCATCAGAGAATTTTGAAAGTTCGAGTGCCTCAGTATCAGGATAGCAGTCCAGTGCTGGCCGGTCTTTATTCAGGAGCTCTTCTTGGGTGTTGACGTTATCTGTCGTGGCCAGGGTCGAGGAGACCCTCCTGCAGTGGTGTGCGTGCAGCCAGTGCCGCTTCCCCTCCACTCGAAGCGCCGTCCGGGTGGTGATCAGCACTTGCCAAGGGCCCGTCCACCGGGGTTCCAGACTCTTGGCCCGTTGAAAGTTTCGGATCAGCACAAAGTCCCCCGGTTGGATGTCGTGGCCTGGGCCCCTGGAAGCATCGGGGATGGCCTGCTGCTGAATTACCTGTTGATGAATTACAGACAACGTTTTAGTCAACTTGCACAAATAATCCGACAGTAGGACGTCCGGGACGTCATGAATGGAGGTCGGTTTGGGGGCAGTCCAGAGGTTCATCGGTCGCCCGAATACAACCTCGTAGGGGGTCAAATGGTGTTTGGTGGGAGTGGAGCGCATCGACAGCAAAGCCAGTGGGAGGGCATCTGGCCACTTAAGTCCGGTGGTGGCCACTATTTTTGACAATTTCAGCTTCAACGTGGCATTATGTCGCTCCACCAGACCGGCGGATTGGGGGTGGAAGACCGCATGAAACCTTTGCTTCACCCCCAACCCTTTTAAGATTAGTTGGATAACCTCAGCTATGAAGTGGGGGCCATTGTCGCTCCATAAAATTCGACAAAGGCCATAGCGAGGAAAAAATTCTTTCAGTAGTACTTTGGCAGTAGTCATGGCAGTGTTGTCACGGGTTGGATAGGCCTCTACCCATTTGCTGAAGGCACATACAATGACTAGTACATACTTCAAGCCTTGACATCACTCCAGCTGGATGTAATCCATCTGGAGGACCTCAAAGGGGTGATTGGGAGTCCCAAACCCTCCCCGGGGTACCACAGTTCCTTTCCCGGGGTTGTGTTGCAGACAGATAAGGCACTGCTGGACCAGGCGTTTGGCCGAGTCGGGGATTTTGTCGTTGTACCAGACTTTGGAAATGAGTTCGATCATGGGTGCAGATCCTATGTGTGCGGGGGAATGTGCCATAGTCAGTATCGGGATCAGGTACGAGTCAGGCAGCAGCCATCTGTTTGCGTCTTTTGTCCGCCAGCAGCCCTCATCGTCCTTAAAACCCATCCGTGCCCACTCGGTCAGTTCGTGAGGGGTGCTGGCCGACTGGATGTCTCTAATCATTTCCCTAGCATCAGTCCATTTCTCTGCTTGTGACCTGGTCACATATATGCGTGCCACCGTCCTATTCTCAGCTGTGGTTCATGCAGTGATGTCTGCCAGTGCGTTCCCTTGTCCGACTAAGTCTGTCACCTTCTTGTGTGCCTGGCATTTGATCACTGCTAGTCGTTCGGGGAGGAGAATTACCTCAATCAGGGCTGAAACCAGATCTCCGTGAAGGATGGGGGTGCCGTGGGACGTCAGGAATCCCCTTTCCCTCCACAGGAGCCCAAAATGGTGAACCACCCCGAAGGCATACTGGCTGTCTGTATATACGTTCGCGGTGGTTCCTGTGGCTATGATGCATGCTCGTGTGAGGGCTATCAGCTCTGCTGCCTGGGAAGATCGTTGTGTGATGCGGGCTGTCTCAACTACTGTTCGGGCTGTCGTTACTGCATAGGCAGCTGAAGTGGTGCCATCTGGGAGTTTGATGCATGAGCCGTCTACCCACAGCTCTCCATCAGGGTCTGTAAAAGCAGTGTCTCGGAGGTCAACTCTACTCCTAGTTTGTTCGTCCGTGAGGGTCACACAGTCGTGTATGGGAGGCACGTCGGGGTCATTTTCAGGCAGGGGCAAAAATGTGGCAGGATTCAGAGTCGTGCATCTTTTTAGTGTGATGTGGGGTGCAAGTAGTGTCAATTCGTACCCTGTCAGTCGTGCGCTAGTCAGGTGTTGAGTCTTAGTTTGGTTCAAAAGGGTGTCGACTGCATGGGGTACTAACACGGTGAGGGAGTTTGAAAGTACGATTCCCTCGCTCTGACGGATAGAGACAGCAGCGGCAGCTACTGCTCGAAGGCAGGCAGGCAAAGCTCTGGCTACAGGATCAAGAGTGGCGGAGAAGTAGGCACAAGGGCGCTGCTTAGGACCAATAGATTGAGTTAGGACAGACAATGCACACCCCTCCCTTTCGTGGGTGAAGAGGGAGAAGGGTTTGGAGTAATCCGGGGTTCCCAGGACAGGTGCGGAACAGAGGGCATCCTGTAATTCCTTAAAGGATGCTTGACACTAAGGGGTCCAAGGGAGCGGGAAGGGGGCATCTTTGGTCAACAAGGCAAGTAGGGGTTTTACAATGAGGCTGAAATTTGGTAACCATTGTCTACAAAAAGAGGTAAGCCCAACCAAAGAGCGGACTTGCTTTTGTGTTTTTGGGATGGGGGTGTCTAGGATGGTTTGGATTCGATCGGGCGTAAGTTTCCTCCCTTCTTTGGACAGGAGATGGCCTAGGTATGTCACTTGTGGCTGGCAGAACTGCAATTTCTTTTTAGAGACTTTATGGTCATTTTCTGCGAGAAAGTGTAGGAGTTGGACAGTGGCTGTGATTGCAAGTGGGGTGGTGTCGGCCGCCAAAAGGATATTATCGACATATTGGATCAACACCACTCCATCCGGCAGCCGTCCAGCTGTCTTTTGAGGGCCTGGCTGTAAATACTGGGACTTTCAGTGTACCCCTGGGGAGCTCTACAAAATCGGTACGAGCGGGATTTTAGGGTGAAGCCGAAGAGATAACGGCTGTCTGGATGGATGGGGATAGAGAAAAACGCATTCTTGAGGTCGATAACAGTGAAGGTGGTGGCAGTGGACGGGATGAGGGTCAGAATGGTGGTGATATCTGAGACTACGGGATATTGGGGTTCGACCACTTTGTTAATCTCTCGCAGGTCGATGATGAAGCGGTACGCTTTCTCATCTCCCTCGCCTTGCTTCTTAACAATGGGTAGGATAGGGCTGTTGCAGACATTGCTAACCACCTCTTCAACCACTCCTGCATCTACCAGAGACTGAATGATCGCTACCAGTGCCTTCTCGCCCTCGGGCGATATCCGATACTGTGGGAGTTTCTGGAGCATAGCGCCCTGTCTTACAGTTATATGAATAGGGTCAATCATCATTCGTCCCACATCAGAGTCATTTTTGGCCCATAGGTACGGAGGCAGGGTGTCAAGCAAGGACAGGTCAGCGTCAGTTATGGAGCACATGTGTCGTGCAGGGCAGGATTTGGGCATGCCTGGGTTGTCGTACAGGATGACTCGGATTCCATCTGGGGAAAACCTAATGGTTGCTCGAAAATGCTTCAGTAAGTCAATGCCCAATAATGGCGTCAGGGGAGTTGGAGGAGAGCAGAAATGTTGTGTCAGTGGTGTTGCTTTCTAGGTCAAAGGTGATAGACACGGACAGGGGATTAGTGGAGGGCGTCCCATCGAAACCTATCGATGTAATGTGTGAGCCAGACAAGGGTGCCCTTGGAATCAGTCGTTTCGATAACACACTACGTGTCGCCCCAGTGTCTACCAAAAATGGAGACTCTGTACCCAGGACCTTAGCAGTGACGTAAGGACCTTGCTGGTCAACACAGAGCTCGACTGGATCCCTCCCTTGTCCCTGGCAGTCCTATGCAAAATCGGGGGCATTCTCACCGTCGGATAGTTGATACTGGTTCTGTCGGGGACGGTCAAACGTGTTCGATCTCCCTGGTCGGTCATTGTTGGTGTCGTTCGAGTACCCTCGTCCTTGTCCACTATTTCTCGGCCCACCCGCTACATCCTTGGGGTCCCTATTTCTGCCCATTTCTAACAGAACCGGACACTGGGATTTCCAATGGCCGAATCCTTTGCAGAAGGCACATTGGTCCTCGCTAATGTCTCTACGTCCAGTATGGGGTGTTGGGGTGTGGTCTTTGGGAGGTGGATTTCTTGGGGTGGTCGATTGGTAGTTCCCCCTGTGGGGTTCCCGTCCGACCGTTATACCTTGTATCTGAGCTATCATCACCCTTTCTTTCAAATCTTTCTTCTTTTTCTCGGATGCCCTATCACTCTCATTCTTCTGGTGCTCGTAATACTGAGCCATCCGAAGGATAGCTGCGGGTTTGGAGGCCCCCCAACTACTCTCACTCGTCTGCAGTTTTTGGGAGACCTCTTGTGATAGACCCTTTACATAATTTTGCACAAATAGGTGTTGTCCGGTTGCGGTGGTCATGTCTTGGCTACTGTAGTCGGAGAACACTGTCTCGAATCGAGAGAAGTATTCCGATACATCTTCCTGGGGTTTCTTACGACAGGCCGTGACTATCGACCAATCTACCTTTTTCTCTGGGATCAGTGTCTTTAACTTTTGAACTAATTTGTCTGGGAGTTCTAATATATCCTTTACTGGTTTCCTTCCAGGCTCTCGCTGTCTATCTAGTTCACTGAGTTGGTTCCAGGTATGTCCAAACAGATCCGTGTGGTCAGCCTTCCGGATTTGCTTCCACACGTCAGCTGGCAGGCATAACCCGAAAAACAAGTCAATGTCCGCTAAAGTCATTATCGTCGAACCCAAGGCTGTGCCCAATTCGGTATAAAATGCTGTCGGGTTCTTTCTTAAATCGGGCAGAGTTTGTCTAAAAGTTAGGATATCCTGTCGGTCCCATGGTTGGTAAACCCAATTGTACACAACCCTCCCCTTTGCATCTGCGTGATTAATATCATCGTTTGTTCCCTGACCACGTGGCGGGATCCAGTAAGGGGCCGCCTCTCTGATGGGCATCATAGTGTTGGCTACTTCTACTGAGGTTGTTTCAGGGACTGTAACCTTGGCTTCTGGTTTTTGTTCCGTGAGGTGGCGGAAGACCTCAAGCATCTGCATGAAGAGCTCCGTCGCCTCACGTTCAGTCCCATCTCCAACATCAATCTTCCTATACAGCGTTGTCAGTTTAGCGGGGCCCTTACTCTGATACCTATCTTCATATGCGTTCAGGGTGTGGTAGCTGAATCGTAAAATGAAATGCCGTCTGTGGCTGTCGGCATGCGAATTATAGATGTTCATTGTGTATTCTTTGCTCTCCCTTCGTTCTACTAATGTCTTTGCTATTTTGTCAATCCCATCCCGCTCATCTTTGCTCAACCTATTTGGTCTGGCTGGTGGTTGCTTGCTAGCCTCGGGGTCATCTGGCGGTGCTGTTAATGTGGTTGGTGCGGAGGCCGTGAGGGCTGGTGCACTAGCGCTAAGGTCGCTCTCGTTCGCACTCAAGGCTTGCAGGTGTTGTTGGCAGGGGGCATATGGAGGGGGCATGTAGATGATTGGGGGACCTAGCAGTAACTCATCGTTCGCCCGTTGTTTGGAGGGCAATTCAGGGTAGAGTGCAGAGGGGGTCCTAACGGGACATTGACCTGTCAACCCTGATTCTTGGGTTTGTGTAGCTTCCTTTCTTTCTTTTATTTCTTCTTCCAGTTGCTTAGCGGCTAAGTGGGCTGCCTTTCGTAATTCTTTCCCTATTTTTGTTTCTTCTCTTTTTCTTCGTTGTTCCGTTTCTTTGCGCCACATGCCGATACTATCGAGCATAGTGGGCGTAGTCTTATTTTTCTGGAGCGCTATTTCTAATGTTTTTATTTTATGATCGTCAAAGGAACCTATCAGTGGCCACTGACTTTCAGGGTTCTTCTTTGTGTATTTATGCCATAACTTAGTATAAGCTATAGCGACTAGTCAATGCTTAGTGAACATGTCCTTATTAGGGGTGCCCTCCAGCGGGGCTGGATGGTTCATCTCTAATAAGCGGTCCGGGCTGAACAGGCTACCAATCAGTGGGGAGAAGATAGGCATGACGGGTTGCAACGGGGACAAAGGTCTGCACTACCTATCTTATCACGGCGGGCAAAGACTAGACAGAATATTTCTATTCTCCGTTGTTTGCAGGCCGTGAATACCTCAAAAGAACCTATACCGAACACGTAATGTACGGTCAATCAAACAATCAGTGGGGAGAATAAGTGGGTACGACGTGTTAAAGGCTTGCATTACCCACTCTTTCTCTACCTGCAAAGAAAGACCTTGTTCTTCCCTGTTTGCAGACAGAGAATCTCCAGACAACAATCCAAGAACGAGAGTTCGGGAAAACAGTGGGGGAGGAAGATAGGCACGACGGATTACAACGGGGACAAAAGTCTGCGTTACCTATCCTTCACTGCTTGCAAAAAGAGAGCCTGTTGTTTCTCCCTTTGCAGACGGTGAATCTCCAGAAGACTCAACAAAGCGTAATACTAGTATTATCCAAATCAAACAATCATTTCGTAATTTTGTCGCGTTTACACGACCTTACCCGGACCGCATGGACAGTTTCCTGTCTTCCGAATCCAGCGCCCGATCGTCCTCTATTCTTCGTGATGTTCGCGGCACTCCTGATGGTTCCCAGTCAGGACCGTAGATTACTCGAGAGAGGTCTGTTCAGAACTAGTGAAGTTCGGATGATCGGCTGTCAGACGAGGGTCTATCGGACAGGAGCTCTCCCGATCGTTACAGTCGTTCACTCTGTCGTCGGGACCTCTCCCACTGGATCCACGTGTCGCTGATGGGCCCCACGCTTTGGGACGCCAATTGTAGAAAAAGGGTAGGGCTGTCGGCCTGTTTCAAGATTGCCCGGCGTTATCCGCCTCTATACCATTCTGGTTACCAAACAAAGAGACAGGCGCTGGAGACTGGAAGGCAGGAAACAGAGGTTTTTATTCCGACGGAGCAGAACACATCAGATCAGACAACAAGGTATCGTCTCGAGGTGCTCTAACAGCCTCTCTGAGGCCTGGCCTCTTATACACTGGTTTATGGCATGTGACCTTTCTTTATTACAATCAAGACATTGTGAAGCAAGGAAAAAGACATCCCCGTAATCCTTGTGTCAATCCCACCCCCACATGCATCCACAATAGAGGTCCTCAACCTGCTGATAAGAGGAGGGGGTTATCACGCAGCTGAGTGTTCTGCTGATTCTTAGGATGTGTGCGCCTGATCGTATCCCAGGGGGTGGGGAGGCCCTGATCAATAGTGGGTCCTCTGAAGAGGAGTGACTTCATACAATAGAGGGCAATAAACTGCGTCTTCCGACTAGGTGAAGGCCTGGGACCTCGTGCGACCGGTCGGATTCAGAGGAAAGGGTCATCAAAGGAGAAGTATTCATGAGGGGAATGGTCTGAGTGGACAAACAAGCGCAGAGCTTATCAACAGAGGGGTATTCATGAAAGGAGAGGAGGTGTTGGTCAGGCGCGGGTGCGAATCCCAAGGACAGGGTCATGCGGACTTGTGCATGTGAGGGAGGGGGCAGCCAGGGCGCGCGGAGGGCGCTCGCAGGGTCAGGGGAGCGCGCTGGCGATCGATCGTGAACAGGGAGACCATGGTACCCAAAATGGCAGCCGTGCAGGTTATACGTGGGTGACAAGCTGGCGCAGATGATGTTCAGTTCGTAAACTTAGATTTCCACATGGGCTATCCAACGCTTTCCCTACTGTTGCACCCTCTGGAGTGGGAACAGTAATTTTTACCCCCACGCTATCCAACGCATTCCCTAGTGTTGCACCCTCTGGAGTGGAAATAGTCATTTTTATCCCACGCTATCCAGCGCTTTCCATACTGTTGCACCCTCTGGAGTGGGAATAGTAATTTTTACCCCCACGCTATCCAGCGCTTTCCCTACTGTTGCACCCTCTGGAGTGGGAATAGTAATTTTTACCCCTACGCTATCCAACGCTTTCTCTACTGTTGCACCTTCTGAAATGGGAATAGTAATTTTTACCCCTACGCTATCCAACGCTTTCCCTACTGATGCAATATGTGGAATAAGTATATATATATTAATTTAAAAGTAGAGTTTTTAATTTATTTTAAATGTATATGTATTAGTTATTATTTTTTAAATATGTTTTAATGTTTATATCTATAATTTTTTTAATTATATGTATTTTGTAATTATTTTTACATTATTATTAATACATTTAAAAAACAATATTTTTTACTTCGATATTTTTGTACTACGATATTTTTTTCTCTCGATATTTTTGTACTTACCTTTATGTAGATAGAACTTAGATATTTTTGATGTCGATATTTTTGTGTCGATATTTTTGTATGTCTATATTCTGTCTTTCGATATTATGTCATATATTCATTGAAAATAAAGGTGTGTTGAAAAAACTCTATAAAGACCAGAAATTACTCCTTTATGTCTGCGTCAGGTGTTAAAATATGATACTATTTATGAATATTTGGACTGACCAAAGAGATTGACCTCATTGTTTTTTCAAGCATTGTTGAAGTTGGATATATTTCTATTAGAAGATTAATGCATTGGGAGACCAACTTCTTCTCCTATTAGTGTAAATTATTTCAAATCATCGTTATGAAAAATGTGATCTAGGGGTTGTATGCCTGCTGACTGCCATAAGTGCCAAGATAATGCTTTTCTATTGATGCGAATGCTGGTGTTACCCCAAATAGGCGTTTTTTCATCAATATTTGGGCTTATGCCTAGTAAGCAACGTGCTCCCCTTGCCAAGATTTATACATAACTGATAAAATTGGGTTTTTAGAATTCTGACGATTAGGTCCTGTACCATATAAAGCAGAAATACTTGAATCCTAGGATAATAGGTATCGTTCTACATGAACCCATTGTGGGACATCAGAAATCTTCGGCAGCATATATGATAATTGAGAGATTTGTAATGTTCAATTGATGGAAGACTCCCATGAGAATGATGCGCTCTTAATTTCACCACAGCTAAGCGAGATTTTGCTGATCCCCATATGAAAGTTTTAATTAAGAATGGGCTGAAAATTCATTCCGCTCGCGGAATTTGCGGATTTGCGGATTTTGCGGTAAAATCCGCGAATCATCGGGGAAGAATTTTCAGCCAAGCACTTACAGGGTTACAGCAGCAGGTGCAAAAGTTGAAGCTAATTTTTTGTAACCTTTTACAAAAGGGTTACAAAGAAATTAACTTCAACTTGGGCACCTGCTGCTGTAAGCCTGAAAGTGCTTCCTGGCGCCTCGTTGCCTACTTGCAACTATTCTCTGACCCTGCTCTGACCCTTGAAGCAGGGTCAGCGAATAGTTACGAGTAGGCAATGAGGCGCCAGTCACGAAAATTAAACCTCAACAGGAAGCACTGACAGATATAAAAACAAGCATTTGCAATGCAATAGGTCACACATTAGGAAAGTTTGAGCTATTGGTCTTGTAAATGACAAATTTATGTGTTGGTTTTGAAAATAGCTAAATTAATAGCTTTGTCATTTACAATGCCAGTAGTTATAACTTTCGCATATGTGACACCTATAGCATTTGTAAAGCAACATGTTTTGTATTCACGTGACTTATCTGTATTGTTATTACAAATTACAATGGCTTTTAATTTTTTTAAATAAATAATACTTAAATAAAAGTGATTTTAATTTATAATGGCAATAGCTTGAACTTTTGTAAATAACTTTTGTGAAGATTATGTTCAGTGTATTTTATTGTGACGAAAATCCAAGAACAGAAGTGAAATGTTAACATCTTTTTGTGACATTTGTAATAAAGTTTGAAACATTGAGAGAACATATTTGAACCAGTTGTTGTTGAATGGTTGTGCAGATAGATGCTGGGGTGGCGCTGAGTGGTGCTGTGGTGGTGCTGAGTGGTGCTGTGGTGATGCTGAGTGGTGCTGTGGTGGTGCTGCGTGATACTGGGATGGTGCTGAGTGATGCTGGGGTGGTGCTGAGTGGTGCTGTGGTGGTGCTGAGTGATGCTGAGGTGGTGCTGAGTGATGCTGTGGTGGTGCTGAGTGGTGCTGTGGTGGTGCTGAGTGATAATACGGTGGTGCTGAGTGATGCTGTGGTGGTGCTGAGTGATGCTGTGGTGGCGCTGAGTGGTGCTGTAGTGGTGCTGAGTGATGCTGTGGTGGTTCTGAGTGGTTCTGTGGTGGTGCTGAGTGATGCTGTGGTGGTGCTGAGTGATGCTGTGGTGGTGCTGAGTGGTGCTGTGGGGGTGCTGAGTGATAATGTGGTGGCGATGAGTGATGCTATGGTGGCGCTGAGTGATGCTGTGGTGGCGCTGAGTGGTGCTGTGGTGGTGCTGAGTGGTGCTGTGGTGGTGCTGAGTGATGCTGTGGTGGTGCTGAGTGGTGCTGTGGTGCTGCTGAGTGATGCTGTGGTGATGCTGAGTGATGCTGTGGTGGCACTGAGTGGTGCTGTGGTGGTGCTGAGTGGTGCTGTGGTGATGCTGAGTGATGCTGTGGTGGTGCTGAGTGATAATGTGGTGGTGCTGAGTGATAATGTGGTGGTGCTGAGTGATGCTGGGGTAGCGCTGAGTGATGATGTGGTGATGCAGAGGGCAGAAAGGCACAAAAAGCAGTCTAACAAAGGGCAGAAGGGCAGAAAAACAAGGGAAAAACCAGTCTAACAGAGGGCAGAAGGGCACAAAAAAACAGTCTAACAGGGGGCAGAAACGCACAAAAACGAGTCTAACAGAGGGCAGAAGGGCACAAAAAACGAGTCTAACAGAGGGCAGAAGGGCACAAAAACAAGGGAATAACAGAGGGCAGAAGGGCACAAAAACGAGTCTAACAGAGGGCAGAAGGGCAGAAAAACAAGGGAAAAATGAGTCTAACAGAGGGCAGAAGGGCACAGAAAACGAGTCTAACAGGGGGCAGAAGGGAAGAAAAACACGGGAAAAACGAGTCTAACAGAGGGCAGAAGGGCAGAAAAACAAGGGAAAAACGAATCTAACAGAGGGCAGAAGGGCACAAAAAACGAGTCTAACAGGGGGCAGAATGAATCCAGCGGTGCGTGTTTGTCCACGAAGATGCCACCTTTTTGTGCAATACCTCTACTCAACTGGAGTACTTTCTACTGTCTAATCAGTAAGTGCTCCCTCGTTGGCTAAATGTATAGGGGCAGATTTACAGTAACTGGCGCATCCCCAGGGATGCGCCAGTTATTGTGCGTCGCAGCTCAGCCACCCATGGTGCACCATATTTACAATGCGGCGCACCATGTGGCAAAAACGACACAGATGTGTCACGCATCTGTGCCGTAAAAGCAGCGAATTGCTGGAGCTGCGTCGCAAGCGCGACGCATCTCCAGCAATGCTCTGGGGGGCCCTATCTCCCCAATGCTGCGTCAAGCCTTTCGCCTGCTTCAAGCAGGCGCAGGGATTTGACGCAGCATTGGCCTAAAAGTGACTGAGTGAAATCTTGTAGATTTCACTCAGCCACTATTAGGAGGCGTTCCTGCGCAGGAGCGCCCTCCTCTGTGCCGGAACGCCTCCTGATGATGCAGGGCTTTACAACGTGATGCATCTCTCAGATGCGTCACGTTGTTAATACCCAGCATCATGGCTAATCTTTTGTGCTGCCGCTGCATCACAAAAGTGACGCAACTGCTGCGCAAAAGAGGCGCAAGAGGCTTGTAAATCAGCCCCATAGTGCTTTTACTACACTGTAGCTGCGTAAAGGGCCAGAAGATGTGTATCCAGTGACCATGTGTGCCTGTGCCTGTGTTACAGGCACACATGGTCACTGGAGACACATCTTCTGGTCCTTTACGCAGCTGCAGTGTAATAAAAGCACTATACATTTACCAAATGAGGGGGCACTTACTGGATTAGCCAGTAGAAAGTACTTCAGGGGAAATTGCAAAATAATCCACGATTTCGAGGGAAAATTCGGCAATTTGCGGATTTTTTTTGCGATTTCGCAGGGAAATTCGTGAATTCGCGGAACGCGAATCCGCTAATTTCGCCCATGCTTTGTTTTAATTTTTTAGTTCATAAGTCGAAACATGGACAAAGGAATATGAAGAGGAAGCATACCTAGAGTGTGTGACAAACGTGAAAGAATTACCATTTTACCAACTTGAACCCTGCCCCACATAGAGAGATTCAAAATCTTCCATTTATCAACATGTCACTGCATTAAAGCGATCAAAGGATTCAGATTGTCAGTAATCATGTATTCCATACCTTTATTAACCAGAATTCCCAGATACTTAACGTGTGAAGGTTTCCAATGAAAAGGGAATCCATGTATAGCTGCTCTCCTAGTACCATCAGAGATAGGTAGCGCTTCACTTTTGTCCCAATTTATTTTATAACCTGATAGGGAAGAAAAATTGTCTATAATTTGAAGTAGAGATAGTAAGGATCGAGGAAGATTAGTACGAGTGAATAAAATGTCATCAGCATATAAGTAGAATTTGGATTCACCCTTAGAGAGATGTATACCCATAATTTCTTATGATTGGCGAATAGTGGCCACGAGGGGTTCCATAGCTAAAAGGAAAAGAAGTGGTGATAAAGGGCATCCCTGACGAGTGCCCCTTCGGATTGGGAATGGGTCAGATAAGAAGCCTCCACAATTTCCTTGGGCAGATTGATTGTAATATAATAGTAACACTTCATTCATAAATTGAACGTCTAATCCAAAACCTTCCAATACTTTGAAAAGGTATTTCCACTCAATGCTATCAAACACTTTTTTGGCATCTAATACTAGAGCTAACGCATCTTGTGAAAGGTTTTTTGCAGACCACCATGTGTGCGCCACAGTACGTAAATGATTCCGAGAGGAACGTCCTGGAACAAATCCCACTCTGGTTGGATGTATTAGGGAGTGTAATACTTTCTTGAGATGAGAAGCTAGAATACAGGCAACTAACCTCTTGCCGTTGCAGCCCTATAATAGAGAAAGTGGCAACACTACCGGAACTCCTAAAAGATGTTCTAGAGGCAGCAAAACAGTCCTTTAATACCCACATCCTAGGAATCTCCCAAAAATCGATTACGCAAGAGCAAATCGTTCATCTCCCCAAAGCCAAAAACGAGGAACCAAAACATACCAATGAGGCACAATTTAATCAGAACCAGAGATAAATCAAAGTCAATGCGAAGATCAAACAGAGGCATTACATACAACAACAAGGGCGGGAGGTAAAACTGCAAAATGGGAAAGAAAGGGCGCAAGGAAGGCCAGGCTAAAATATAACAAACAACCAAGCCTTTCCCCGGTCAAATTATTTCCTCTCTTTGCAGCAAAACCAACCACGAAAATGAAAGGAACACCACTCTGCTCATCCGTGGCAGGAAGTGCTGAAAAAAACAAGCACACTGTTCGCAGACCTCCTATACAAACAGTCAAGGTCTTAGTCACATGGCAAAACCTCAGACTGCTCCCCAAAACAAGCATGGAGCCAGAAGCCCAACCATTGAAGACAAAGCGACTGGGAAAATAACCTTGGCCGTGCAACAACCGAAGATGCTAATACTACACTACAATGCACAGGTTGAACCACTAGATATAACAAATCAGCAATTATCGGGAAGCAGCAATCCAAGGGGCGGCAAAGTACAGAGTAGTCAATAATTTGCACTCCAACAAGCAGAGACACATCAAGGGCCTAACTTAGCAGAGCAAAAGCAACACCCATATAACAGGTCGGAGGTCACAATGACAACCATCTCTCAAATCTCCCCCAAATCAATTGTTGTAACAATAAGGGGAAAGGATCGCCACTGTAAGCTTTCAGTCCAGGAGCAAGCGGATCAACAAATAAGGATGTCGGCCCGAAAAAAATCAGGCCCACTGAGTGCCATTCAAGAGATACGAATCGAATACCCGCCAGAGTATGAACAAGGAAGCGGGCAAGAACTGCCGCTAAACTTCACAGGAATAGGGGGAAGGAACGAATGTGCACCATTGTCTTTCGAAAAGCAAGTCGAATTTGACGAGTGTGAATTGAAGCTTTCTTTTATTCCGGAATACTCATCAAACGGCACCCAGGAAATGCTCAACAGGGGAAACCTTTTGAGACTTCCACGAAATCCCGAACTAAAAGGAATCCATTTGTGTGACCTAATTTCGGTGGAATTCAAGGAAACCCCGGGTAGGGGGGGTAGAGGAGTCGGTGACAACTTGGTCGTCCAAGGACCTGGTGGACAACATTGCAGCAATGAGCGGAAGATTCGAGGCATGGGGCATCAGGCTTAAGGCATTGCAACGTCCAAGGTATCCATATCCCTTTCTCAACAAACTAAACAAAGGGAAAAGCCCAGTTAGACTCCAGCCCACATGCTTGCGTGGAGCACGTTCCAATTCACCGACACCGCCCCTGCAAAAGAATAGGCACCCCAAAAGCGAAGGTCTGGGCACTACCGGGGGAAGCCTACAGGAAATCAAGGACTGGGCCTGGATCTCAAAAATGCTGAATGATAAGCATTCCTAACCAAGGAAGAAAAATACCAGAATTAGCAAGGGAAGACAACAAATTAATTAACATCTCACTCTGTTCATGGAATGTGCATGGCTTCAGGGACACAGGCCAAGATCAAGATACCGCAACCTTTTTAATGCAACAGCAAATAATTTTGCTTCAGGAAACATGGAACATGGGGGCAACCTCAATACCTGGTTTCATTGAACATCATTGCCTGGCAGAAAGACACTCAAACTATGGTCATCCGAGAGGGGGCTTATCAATTTTTATAACTCAAAAGTTAAACTGGGAAACTGAAGAAATAGACACAGCAGCAAACTGGATTCAAGTGATCAAGGTAACCGGTAAGGAACAAATCACTCAACTCCTCCTACTAAATGTTTATATGCATCCGGAGAGAAAGAAGCAGAATAGAAAATACGTAACTCTAATAACATTTTTAAATGCATTGCAGAAAAGCCATATAAATTCCCACATGGTGATCGCCGGCGACTTTAATACCAATCTTTTAGCGTCCAAATGGGGACGAAACAGTAAAGCTCCACAGGGTGCGTCCGACTTTATATGCAAATTAGCAGCACTTGACCTGATAATCATGAACGGCAAACCCCAGTGAGATTCGCCCCCTGCGGCAACATACTTTAGCGGAAAGGCTGCCTCGACAATAGACTTTATAATAACTAGCATTAATCTGTTCTCAGAGATAAACAGCTTCAGAATAATCCCACGAGCAGTAAGCGACCACCTGCCGCTGACTTTGAACCTGAAGAACAGAACAAAAATTGCTCAAAAGTGCAAAGCCATCACGCAGCAGCCAGAAACATTCAATTTGCGCAAAGTAAAATGGTGAGGAGTGGCCCCACAATCCATGGAGGAGAAAGTAAAGGCCTATAATGAGACCCAAGGCCCAGTACAAGAACAGGTGCATGTAAACCTTTGGGAGCAATTGGCCGAGTTCTTGCTTCAAACCTTCCCGGCTTCCAATCCACAGAGGTCAATAAAAACACACGGAAGGGAGCCTTGGTTCAATTGTGATCTCAAAATGCGCAAAAGAGAGATCACAAGAGAAGTGCGACGCTTATACCGAGAGGGAGGAAAGGGCCTAAAGCAAGAAAAAAAAATTGCAAACACTAAGGAGTGCTTACAGAAAGAACTTGGGAAAAGCAAAATCAGCGTATAAAGAATTAATCTGCCAACAACTATTAACAACCAGCAAAAAATCCAACAGCAGCGATTTTTGGGGGATCATTAACACATTAACAGCTGGTCCAAAACTTCAGCAAGAGGCAGGAATCGGTGCAGAAATTTGGACAGACCACGTAAACACCCTGTTCAACAAACCCACGAGGAGTCCCAAACAATCAACCTAGGGGCCACACCAGGACCAAATGGATGCTCAAGCCGGATACAGTTACGCTACATCAAAAGATAACTCATTCCATCTGAACTCGTTTTTCAATGAACAAAGCCCCCTGACTAACGCGAAAGACCTAAGCAGACTTATAAATAAAATAAAGTCTGAGGGAGCGGCTGGGCCAAATGGAATACCAAACGCAATTTTCAGTAACAATACAGAGATGTGGTCGGAAATCCTTACCCCAGTCTTCAATGAGATTTACACGTTTTCTAAAATCCCAGTTTGCTGGAGGGGGACTATCATCCACCCCATATTCAAAAAGGGAGATCACGGCAAGCCGGGGAACTACAGACTAATATCTCTGATTGACGTGGAGGCAAATTATATGCTTCGTGCCTACTGATCCATTTACAAGCCTGGATGGAGGAAAAAAACATCATCCCCAAATTTCAAACAGGATTCAGGCAAGGCATGGGCACCCAATCGAATCTCGTAACTCTAGCCCTCTTGAAGGAACAGGCGCAAAGAAGGAAAGTCCGCCTCTTTGCCTGTTTCGTGGACATCAAATCTGCATTTGATAGAGTGAGCCGGAGTCATTTATGGAACAAACTCAAAAGATGGGGCCTTCCAAACACACTCCTCTCTGCTATCATAACCTTGTATTCTGATACTTGGACAAGAGTCAAGCTGGGAAATGGGCTGAGCACCACCATAAGTGTTCACATTCAAGGCGGGTTGAACCAAGGCTGTGTTTTGGCAACCAGCCTTTTTAACCTGTATTGATCAGATATTGCCACACATTTTGAAAACCCAGATTGCCACCCCCCGAAATTGGCCAATGAGCCACTCGCAATCCTCCAATACGCAGACGACATAGGGCCAGATGTAGGTAAATGTCATTTAGCGATTCTTAAATACCGAATTTTACCGATTCGGTATTCAAAAATTGGTAAATGAGATGTAGGGAAAAAATCTGTATTTTTTACAGAATCGGTAAAATTCAGTATCGGACTTTCGGTAATTAACGAATCGGTAAATAAATAAATACTGATTCTGTAAATACCGAATCGGAAAGCAAGCAAAAGTGAAACTCAATACAATAGCCAATCAGGTGCAACCACCCTCCCCTTTCCTACCAGGAAGTGACAACACAGGCAGCTGCAACTAATTAGAAAGTTCTGGAGAGGCAGTTGGAGCAGAGAGACTGGGAGCAGCAGCAGACAGAGTTTGTGTACTTTTAAAACATGGCAAGCAGCAAGGATACAGAGCAGACAGACAGAAAAAGAAAGCTCAGAATCAGCAGCATGGAGCTCCAGGTCCTTGTGGAGGAGGTGGTAAAGGTGCACCACAAACTTTTAGGAAGACAGTCCCTCTCTGTGCCTGAATCTGCAAAAAGGAAGATTTGGCATGAAATCCTTGATAAAGTGAATGCAGTGGGAGTGACCCCCAGAGTCACTGAAGATTTAAAAAAGAGGTTTTATGACCTAAGGAGCCTCACCAAAAAAGAAATAGCAGACCACCACAAACAGGCCTCGCAAACAGGGGGAGGAAAGAACACAGCACCCCCCCCCCATTGACCTGGAGGAGATAGTGGCCACAACCTTGGAGCCTGAAAGCGTCTACGGACTGGGAGAAGTGGACAGCTCGGCGAAATCTGCAAGTAGAAAAGGTAAGATGCATGCACAGCAATCCCCCTCACACCCTCATCGATCCCTCACCCCTTGAAGCTAAGTTATCCCAGTCCCAGTGTGTCTGTGCAAAACAGTTGCAATGCATCCTGGTACATGTAGTCAGTAAATGAAATACCATGTCATACAGCACAGTAACCACCAAGTCAGGCAAATGATTGCAGACACAATGAAGGGCAGGCAGCATGTAATAAGTGCAATTTTTCAAGTTCAATTGTAGTGGCTGTGAGACATTTGCACCTAGCTGATATGCACTCATATGTCCACAGGTCACACATCCAGAAGGCAGTCACTGGAGGCAGAAGGCACGGCACCCGAGAGGGATGACAGTCAAGATCCAGGTCCCAGTGCATCACAGGACACAGGTGTACCGAGTGGGCAGCCACCTTCCCAAGAACCTGACATCAGTGAGGAAATGCGCTCATCCCCTAGACCTTCACAGTCCCCACTATTGGTATCTTCACCAGAAATGCCAGCATCACAGGATCTTCAAACACCATTGGCACAACCTAGCAGGAGGCATGTCGTTTCCCGACTAATGGAAAAGGAGGCAGCTGATGGTGAAATGGTGGATGAAGACTCACACAACTTGCCTGGAGCTGACATTGCTGCCACACTGCAGCCCAGCGCAGAGCCTGTACCTAGTACCACTAGACGCCGCACAGTACAAGGAAGGAGTGTAGGTGCACGTGGGGAGGGGTCCAGTGTCTTCCAAGGCCTGCAGGGATCCATGGTCAGGATTCAGAGGATGCAGGGTAAGGGCATCATGTCCTGTCAACGACAAATGTGCAACCTCAACATCAACATGCAGGAAATTGGCAAGGGCATCAGGGAACTGGTGGAAGTTAACAAAAACCTGGCCACAGGCATACATGACATGACCCAATCCATGCAGCAACTGTGCACTAAACTGGACTCTGAAATTACATCAAGGCGCAGGGAGAAGCAGCGTGCACAGAGAACTGACAAAGCCATTCACCGCCTGGCAACAGCCACATCCCTGCTATGCAGGCGTAGCATGAACAGTCAGGAAGTCTTGACTCAAAACAGCAATCACCTGACAAGGGGCATAGCCGGAATGACCGGTGTGCTAGAGGCTCGAATCAATGCTCAATCTGCACAAACTGCTGCTATTGACGTGCAGGAGAGTGAAGGCAGCACCAGTAGGAACAGCACGCCAAGCGCACTTGTTGTAGAGACAAGGAGGAGCAGCAGGCGACAGGGTGAGGCTACAGTCCAAACGCCCGGGGAACAGGGTGAGCCACACACACCTGCCAGTGCAAAGCGTGGCCGCAAATGACCACTTAATGGTATGGCCAATGGACATTCAGCTTTTAAATCTGAAAGTCTTAGTTGCACATTTGTGCCATTAGAACCTGCGTAGTGACAATATACAACTACGGTGGGTGCATTCCACACCTGTCTGTGTGTGTTTACTCACTGTGAGTATTGCAGCGAAATGCTTACTGGTGCACTTTTGTTCCTTCACATACCTACATATGTACTAAATTAAACAAAATGTTGTGCTCACAACATAGGTCTCAGTCTCATTACTTACTCAGAAATAGTTTTGTGTTATCTCCTCACGTCTGTATCTGCCATTACTTGGTGTTGACACTCCAGCAGGTTGTGTTTCAGGCACAGCAATGTCGTCATCATGATCCTCATAGTCTGACAACTCAACCTCAGTACCTTCTTCACAGCAAGGTTGTTCAACATAGCACAGGCAGCAATGATCTTACAGCAGGTGATGGGGGTATACTGCCTTGCACCTCCACTCTTGTGCAAGCACCTGAACCTGCTTTTCCAGATGCCAAAGGTACGCTCCACGACATTTCTTGTGCTCTTGTGGGCCCGGTTATATCTCCTTTGCCTGGGTGTTGAGGGGTTGAGGTAGGGGGTGAGTATGAAGGAGCGGAGGGCATATGCACTGTCTCCTAATAGGAAAAGGGAAAACATTACTCACATGCATACATGTATTTTTTACTGCTATAGGGGTTATAGGGGTCGCACACTGTGTCTTACCTAGGAGGTATCCTTCACCAAATTCCCCTGCAGTCAGCCGTGCATAGATGCCGCTGTTTTGAAATATATAGGAGTCGTGGGTACTCTCAGGGAATTTTGCCACAAGGTCAGTGATGGCGCACTTTGCATTGCAAATCACCTGCACATTGATGGTGTGGGTGGACTTCATATTCCGGTATATATATTCGGTGGCAGCAGGGGGACAAATGGGAATGTGCGTGCCATCATTGCAGCCAATAATATTGGGGAATCGTGCCATCTGGTAAAAGTCAGATTTTGTTTGGACCAGTTCCGCATGGGTTGCAGGAAAAGATATGTAATGGTCCATCCTCTGTAACATGGTGTCAAGGAATTTGTGGAAAAACCTTGACAGGCTGCTCTGGGTCACCCCACCTACCGCAGCAACCACACTCTGGTAGCTACCAGACGCAAGCAGGTGTAGGCTGCACAGCACCTGCACGTGGGGTGGAATAACGTGTGCCCTTGGGGTAGTGTGCTCCAACAGTGGTTGGAGGTCCCTGATGAGGTCCAAGATGGTGTCTGAGTCCAACCAGTACCTCTGGAGAATCTCTGCCTCTGTGAGCATGAGCAGGGAGATCCTCTGTCTGTAGACCTTCTCCTCTCTCTGCCATTCCCTCTCTCCTTCCTCCTGTAGCTGTAGTCATCTTGTAATGACATAAAATGATGCCATTGTGCAAGAAAAATTGCATTTTGGTCCATTTTTATAGGTTGCACCTGGCTACCACCTGATTCCAATCCATGGTAAATACCGACTCTTAAATACCGAATTTGAAGCAAATTCGGTATTTCAGGGCTTACCTACATCTCATTGTTCAATTTTTCCACTTCTTATTTACCGATTCTGTATTTTACAGATTCAGTAAATTTACCGATTCGGTAAATATACAGATTCGGTAAATATACCGATTCGTAATTTTTCCGATTCGGTAACTTTACCGATTCGGTAAATTATCCGATTCGGTATTTTTCCGATTCGGTAACTTTACCGATTCGGTAAATTATCCGATTCGGTAATTTACCGATGCAGTAACTTTACCGATTCGGTAAATATACCGATTCGGACGATTTTCGGACTCCTACATCCCAAATGCTCAATACCGGTCAGTAACGGCCGAAAATACCTATTTTCGGCCGTTACCGACCGGTATTGGCCTACCTACATCTGGCCCTTAGTCTTGCTGAGCCAAACCCCTTACAGAGATCAATAAATAACCTGGCATCCTACTTGGACACGGAACAGCTGGAGATAAATAAAGATAAAAGAAAAGTTATCCGCCTAGTTGACAGTAGAAAACTAAACTTCAAATGGATGGTCAAGGGGGTTCATGTAGAAGAAAAAAGCTTATACAAATACTTGGGGGTAACAATTGGGCAGGGTACAAGTCACAAAGAACACAAACTGGCTCTTAGAGCAAAGACTCAGTCTCTTATATATGCTTACAGATTAATGCGGAGAAAACTGGACTGCCCAAATCATTCTCATCTGTTAAAAGTAATGGCTGGCCAAATCCAGCCCAGTTTGTCCTACGGCCTGGTTCCCTGGTGTGGCAAAGATTCGCATTTACAGAACGAGTTACAGTCAAAAATCTTCAAATTGGTTCCTGATTTGCCAAAATGCACCTCGCCTGCCCAGGTAAGACTGGAATTTGGGCTCCAGGATCAAAAATACAGGGGAGTGAGCAACTTTATTAAATTCTGCCACACTCTACAATCATCCGAAGCGGGCACATTGAACAGACTCTGCTGGGACGAAGTTAGGTCACAGAAAGAGCAAGAAATGCCAAACTCTTGGGGGAGCTTCGTGAGTGCCCCCCTGGCCATGTTGGAACTTCACCCAGCATGGGACAATACGATGGATAGAGTTTCTTTTAACAAAACAGTGAACGTCGCCACTAAAAAGAAATCTTTACTGGAAGATAAAATGGCGCTTACAAAGAGGCGGCATGGATGGACAGTTATAAACTAATATAGGACATCAAAGCCACAAGCCTATTTGTCTGTCCATTTCAGTTCTTATTTAAAGATGTGCTTTTTAAAGTTCAGGATGGGTGTGCATGACTCCAAGGACTTATCTCCCTCATGGATGCCAGCTTTTAAAACAGAAGCTTGTCGATTATGTGGATTCAAAAAAGAAACCTTGATCCATTTGTTATGAGCTTCTCCAGCCATGCTAAGCCAAAGGAGACAGTACCTAAAGGCGATTTTCATCAAATTTAACATTGGATCTAGCAGACAAGCAGTGATAAGCTGGCTGGAGGGTTCATCATGCACCCTGGCCTGTAGAGGAGTCAAATATATGAAACTTGTCAATAGTTACCTATTGCAAGCAGTTGCCGACTAAATATAATCTTGTGAAATATCTCCCCACACCATAAATTGGGGGTACATATTTGTTATTTCTCTGATGTAACTGGATTTTAAAACTGTTTATTGTACAATTTTTTCTTTTTCGCTTGTATAATAACAATCTTAGCTGCATGTGCAGATGTATTTTATTTTTATTTTTTTGCTAGGGGGGGTTTGTAATGATTTTAAATAATCAAGCAATAAACTTAAACTGAACTGAAAGCCATATGGCTATCTACGGTTAGCAATGACACAGTGGAAATTGGCATCTTTAGGGTCTCCATGTCACCCACGGAAACTTGGGACGGAGACCTCTTTTACCGTCCACCAGGCCAGAGACTGAACTTTGTTAACTATTTGACAGAATTTATAGCTACATAGGTCCTGGCGTGTAGTAGTTTTATTTTATTAGGTGATTTGAACTATCATGGAGAAGCCCTATATGATCCGGATGTCCTTCAGCTGACCTCAAGCCTATGTGATATGGGTCTCTTCCAACAAGTATGTGGCCCTACTCATAGTGCAGTGCACACGTTGGACCTTCTATTTACAAATATGGAACACTTAAAATGTGATTCTTCGTATAGTCTGACATAGACAGATCACTATATGATCCTATTTTCATGCCCTCTGAAAACTAATTCTTCCAACTGGAAGGAGTCCAAACCCTTAAAATCACAAAGGGGCACATTGAGACAGAAGCTCACTCTGGTAGCATTTAAGGAACGGTTTCCACTCTCTGACAAGGACGCTTATGATCAAAGCTCTCAGGATACCTCCGTCCTGCTGGACAGATTTAACTTGACCATGATGCAGACTTTGGACGCGGTAATTCCTGAGGTTAATAAGAAGCTTGGTTCCCAACGGAAATCAGCTCCATGGTACTCGGGGGCTTTAGAAACTGACAAATCTCTATGCAAAGTCCTAGAGAGACGTTGGAGAAGAACTAAAGAGGAGGCGGATAAGTCAAGCTATAAAGCGGCCTTAGCCTGCTACCATCAACCAATTAAAACCGCCAGATGCGCATTTATACATCTGCAAATAGAACAGGCTGGAAATTCATCTAAGGCCCTGCTTGATTTTGTCAGGGGCTTTGCATCTCCTCAAGCATGTAAAAAGTTACCCTTAGAAACATAGGAGCTTAGCGACGTATTTTCAGAATAAAATCTCTTTAATCTACGATAACTTTCCTGCTAAGAGTACCATCCATGATAGACTTACTGGGTATCCTGATGTTCCTGCGCTAACAC
Source organism: Lissotriton vulgaris (assembly GCF_964263255.1). Classification (NCBI taxonomy): domain Eukaryota; kingdom Metazoa; phylum Chordata; class Amphibia; order Caudata; family Salamandridae; genus Lissotriton; species Lissotriton vulgaris. Next base: position 1,018,499,085 of record NC_141691.1, on the reverse strand, counting down.
ATGGCTGCTTTCTTAATTGTTTTGAAGCTATCTCATTCACGGATGTAACTCTCCAACTTCAAGCTTCAAAATCAGGGTCCCCGAGTGATATTTGCCCTCCAAACACTATGGCTCTGCTTGCATAAATTTGTGCCCCTTCGATTCAGGAGAATTTTAACTCCTCTATTTCTAAATGTCGTATTCCAAAAGCTTGGAAGGAAGCCTATGTCTGCCCAATTCTAAAAAAACAAACAGCAGACCCAAAGGTCTTGAACAACTACAGACCTATATCGCTGTTACCTTTGTGGGGGAAGATATTGGAAACCCACATTAATAAACAACTGAGCCACTATTTAGAGTCCAATAAAATCTTGGATCTCTCCCAGTCAGGCTTTCGGACGGGCTTTAGTACCGAGACCGCCCTATTGGCAGTTACAGATTCAATAAGACTGACCCTTGACAAAGGAGGATCCGCGATGCTCATTCTTTTAGACCTCTCAGCAGCATTCAATACTGTTTCTCATCGACTGCTTGTGGAGAGGCTCCGGGACTGTGGTGTTGGGGACCTTGCTCTGAAATGGCTAACAAGTTTTTTGGCTGATAGGATGCAATTGTTCATGCTATGCCCTTTTAGGTCAAGAACATTCAAGCTTGATAAGGGAGTCCTGAAGGGCTCATGTTTAAGCCCTACTCTCTTCAAAGTTTATATGGCCCAGTTGGCTAAGATCGTCCGACATTATGGGTTTGAGGTTGTCTCATATGCGAACGATACTCAATTGGTCTTCCCCATCGGGTCAAATTTAGAATTGGAGAAATTGCGCTTCTCGGCTGGAATGTTGGCTATTTCAAACTGGATGGCAAAATCCTGCCTCCAACTTAATCCAGAAAAAACAGAGCTGATGTTTCTGGGAAAGGCACAGGATCTAACTCTGGCCCATTGGTGGCCTGCCCAGTTAGGGATAGCTCCCATCCCCTCAACATCGTTAGTATATGCGTGATTCGCATATGTTAATGTTATGTTATGTTAAAATGGGACTTTTATAGCGCAACGGCTACTCCGAAGGAGTGTCCCGGCGCTTTGAGCTCCAGACCATGTAAAAGAGCTAGAAAACATAACAATAACAGAACAAGGGCCTAAAAGGAGGGGACAGATTATCCAGCAAACAACCAGGTTTTCAAGTCCTTCCTGAAGACAAGCAGATTAGCGGTGTTTCGCAAGGACACCGGTAGCGAATTCCATAGCTGAGGAGCAAGGAAACTAAAGGACCGGCCGCCTAGCCGAGCCCTTTTAATGCGTGGCACCCGAGCCAATGCCAAGGCTTCTGACCTGAGGGATCGTGCAGGTCGATAGAAGTCCAGCCTCCTCTGGAGATACTTGGCGCCATTGCCATGCAAGGCCTTATGGGCAAGGGTCATGGCTTTGAACAGTATCCTCTTCCGCACCGGAAGCCAGTGAAGGGATACAAGGAGGTTAGAGACGCTAGTGCGGCGATGAAGGCCAAAAATATACTAATGAAATCGACGCGGAAGATCCTTATCTGTATCTACGACGAACTGGGTCTTCCAAAAAAGGAACACACTTTGGTGTATCTGCCTTCATTAAAAAGAATATTTTCGGATACAGCTTTTCACATTCTTTTTTTACGACACCCGCCGAGCGTGATTCGCATATACTAGTGAAATCGACGGGGAAGATCCTTGTCTGTATCTACGACGAACTGGGTTTTCCAAAAAAAGAACACACTTTGGTGTATCTGCCTGCATTGAATGGAATAATTTCTTCCAAATTCCCGAAGTTATACATGAAATAGAGAATGCTACTTTTTTGACTTTGGATACTACATGCTGCATGGAATTACCTCACGCTTTCATTAATCAGTATAAGACATATTTCTTTCATCATTGGAATAAGACTGATTAAGAAATCTAAGGGAACTTGAGTTTGCAATAAGCCATGTTGTGGAAATTCTAATAACAGAATCTGTGGCTCCTGAAGAAGGTGTCCTTGAAACGCCGAAACGCGCGTCGGAAAGCATTGATTGCCACTTTATGGTCTTTTTTAATATATGATTAATTTTTGTCAATTCTGTATAATCTGTTATTTCCTGTTTTTTTATTGAATTTTATGTAATATTGAAAATTGATGTATATTTTGTTTTAATATGAACATTTATTAAATGAAATAGAGTTTTTTTGTATTTAATTGTATTTGTGGTTCCTTTGGGCAGTTACCCTTCCCTTCTGCTTGGTATGATTGTGCTATGATATACACAGTTTATTTCCCTGTCTTAAGGAATCACCACTTACGAACAGGTGGTCCTTGTTGTTTACATTATATGTGTCTACATAACATACACATTGGTCATGCAGCCAGTAGCTCAAGTTCATATTTAGGGTAATTCTCACAGATAGGCGGTGAATTATCGTGATTAGCCAGTGTGCCGCAGGTCACCATGATTGATCTGAAGTTAAATGCCTAAAAATAGCAGCCGTGTGGTGTTAGTTTAATAAAGAATAGAGAGTGGGAATAACAGTTACTACATACCACACTAGTAGGTATACGTGCTCCTATGATAGATGAAATACAGCAAGAGTGACAGAGGTGATTGCAAAGAGCAAAGTTAAGGATTGCCCTAGGCATGGTGTTTAAATAGGAGCATTTACGTGATAAAAAAGAGAATGGTACAAGCAGAATGAGTACCACCTCAGGCCTGTAAAATTGTCTGCTGTATTTCATCTGTCATAGGAGCACGTATACCTACTAGTGTGGTATGTAGTAACTGTTATTCCCACTCTCTATTCTTTATTAAACTAACACCACACGGCTGCTATTTTCAGGCATTTAACTTCAGATCAATCATGGTGACCTGTGGCACACTGGCTAATCACGATAATTCACCGCCTATCTGTGAGAATCACCATAAAAATTAACTTGTCAATAATTTGGTGACTTTGCTACAAGCTGCACAACCAATGTGTATGTTATGTAGACACTCCATATTGTAAGTGATTTTTCTGTAAGTGATTGTTCTGTTATTCCCAGCCCTGAAGATTCGCGCGAGCAATGAAACACGTATCGGCTGGCTGCTGTTTTTCTGTCATGGAAATAAAGAACTGAAGATTTCAGTCCACATAAGATTCGGTCGACTCTCTGCCACCTTACCTTTCGTGATTTTTTATTCAACCAATGATATGACTACTGATTGTGTGCATAGGGTAATTGTTTTTTTTAGTTTGGGTCCCACCGGCTCGCTGGTCTGACCACAAAGTGGTTTCAAAGGTTTTCCATTCACCCAGTTGCACCACTAATATATTGTTGCTAGGTTACATACTCATGCGCTTTTGATCTCTAGCTGTGCGCCCATTTTTCACTGACACCAAAACCTTTTCTTGCATTAGCTTCTGTCAAGTCAGTACAGGGTAGCCGCCCAGCGCATTATTTATCCAACTTTTGTCCGGGCATTCGCTGGACACATTTGTCTGTCCCACAATGGACCGAGGTAAGGCAGCAGAGGAATTATTTGAGAACCTGGCAAAGGGTATGCCGACTGCGACGGCCTCTGCTACTAATCTACCCCCTAAGAAAGAGGGGCTGAAAGACAAGTTCATGAAATTGGAGAGACTCAAAAAACAAGAGAACTCCAAGTGGTTGGACGTTACCACGCTTAAACAGTATCTCCGTCTCAAACGTAGACCTAGGGGTCTAAGGGGTCAGATCTTTCCCACATACGATGAACTAGACACTGATCTGATGTACAAATGGGAGGAATCACTCACACATAATTCAATTACCTTGATGGGCTTACTAATTGAAAGCAAGGTCAATAAGCTTCAGGCAGAAATCTCCATAGTTGAGTAGGAGATCAAAGATCTAAATATGCCAGAAGCAATTGTTAAAAATTACACTATTTTGGATGACATTCTTCTTAAACAACAAGCAGACATAAAAAACAGAAAGGCAAGACAAATTAGGAGAGATGAACTAGATTATCAGCAAGGCAGGATCTTTACGTATGCTAGAAAATATGACTCTCTCATTACCAATACTGGAATCAGTGATAAAAATAACACTCCTGGTACTGGGCCCAGCTCCCTATCATCCAGCAACACCTCACTGAGTATCACAGGGGTTAGTGATAGTGATCCCGAAAACACAGAAGGTCCAACTACCAGTGGTTCAGCTTTTTTACGCGCAGTCCAGTGCATAAGAAGGTGCAACAGGGGTACTCCACCAAAACCCGTAGGGGCAGGAGGACAAAGTACAGAAGAGTACAGGAGGAAACTCAGGTCCGGGGTGACCAGGAACTAGCCTCACAGGAATCCACAGAAGTACAGGTTATTAATCTTTCTTCTTATCATCTGACACCTGACATGATTTCCCTACTTGGGAAAGGTCTCAATTTCAATCCCTATGACCCTGGCGATTTATGCAAACTTAAGATAGACCTGTTTACATTTGTAAGAAATTTGAAATTAAGAAAACATATTTTTGATAAAGAAAGAACTACCACAGATATTTCTAATATTCCTGCCTTCCCTAACACTGAACTTTTGTCAATAAAAGACTTACAAGCAACCCATCTCCTTTTGTCTATTACTGATACTGAGGATACTCCTTATGACATGGAAGACTCCTAGAAGAACTTAACATAGATGCTGATTTCAGCATCTCTAGCGGTTTGAGGTCAAAATCAAAATGGATCCCCACATTACAGGGCGGCAATGCTAATGAGAGATTTCTCACACGGGTGTTAGAGGATCTAGACAGAATCAACCTTAAACATAGACAAAAAAATGTTCAAATACAAAGACAATCTTACACAAGGTGAACACCTAGCACTGACGACACTCAATAGTAATGACACAATCACCATTAGAGAGGCCGATAAAGGTGGGATTGTGGTTGTTATGGACCGCGTGGACTACCAACAAGAAATCTTTGGCCAACTTGCAGATACTGTTTGGTATGAACGGTTAAGTTACAATCCCATGGGACCACTGATAATTGAAATCAATGGGAAACTATTACAGTGGAAAGAATCAGGTCTCTTAAATGATGATGAATATCTTTACATGAAAGTCTTCAGACCAACGTACCCTTGGCTTTATACTCTCCCAAAGGTGCACAAAAACTTAGCATTTCCTCCAGGCAGACCGATAGTGTCCGGTATTGGGGGACCCACTGAGAGAATAGCTGAATATGTAGATCTCTTTCTTGGTCCCCAGGTACAAAATCTTCCTTCATACATACAAGATACTAAGCATATACTAAGTACTCTTGCGGATATTCAATGGCAACCTGGCACTATCTTGGTCACCATGGATGTGGTGGCCCTTTACACCAGTATCAACATGGACTTAGGCATAGAGGCAATTAACAAGATCCTGTATAATCGACCAGCCTCATTATGGCAGCATACTACTATGCTGTCGTCCATGATGGAACTGGTACTGAGGAATACATTTTTCATCTTTGAACAAACCTGGTATCGCCAAAAGAGGGGTGTGGCGATGGGGTCCAAATTTTCCCCTTCTTTTGCTAATCTGTTCATGGGCACATTAGAGGTGGACATGATCTGGGAAAAGAAAGGTTCTGAATATACCGACTCCATTATCTTTTGGGGTCGTTATATTGACGATTGTATACTTTTATGGTCAGGCACTGAAGAACACCTGGCCAGATTCTTTGAACATCTGAACAATAACCCATGGGAAATCAATTTTACCATGAAATTCAGCAGAACCCAGATTGAATTCCTTGATGTTGAATTTTATGTCAGGCATGACACACTGCACAGCAGATTATTTAGAAAATCCAATGCTTGTAATGCAGTACTTCATGCCTCTAGTTCACACCCACCTCACCAGGTCAATTCTATACCATATGACGAGTTCCTAAGGGCAAGACGTAACTGCAGTGAAGACAGTGAATTCAAACGCTGTCTATATGGCATGAAAGACAGGTTCTTCAAGAGAGGCTGCACAGATAGCACCATCAGGAAGGCAGAGAAAAGGATTGTTAAAGTCAAAAGACCCAACACACTGATTAGTGGTACACCCAAGAGACCCACTGATAACACTGTCAGGTTGGTTACAGATTAGAATTCTTTGCACCATGCTCTGCGCAAGACACTGGGGAATTCTAAGAACTTAAAAAACTATCCTGGAAAGCATTACCGAGAGACCTCAAATCACATTCAGAAAGGGGAACACACTAAGAAACAGATTGAGTCATACAGTACCTCACGGCACTACTTCAACAACATGGCTGACCCAACAAAGTATAGGTTATTACAGATGCGGACTGTGCGCAATGTGCAGATGGGCAAAACATGGCACCAAGACCTTCACCAGTCCTAAAGGGGAACAATACAAGATTAAGTTGAACATCAACGGTACCACGAGATTTGTTGTCTGCATTATAGAATGTAACTGCAGGAAGCAATATGTAGGCAGCACTATTCGACCTTAAAAGGACAGAATGAGTGAACACATGCGGGCCATTAATAAACAAGACCCAAGATATTCAGTGACATTACATGTCGCGAGTTGCCAAAAAGACGAATCAGACCGTAAGGTACAATTCTATGGCATAGACGTGATTGTGATGGGAGTAAGAGGTGGCAACAGAGAACTGAAACTAGGAAGAGCAGAGGCAATGTGGATTTTGCGTCTGCATGCTGTGGGCCAGGGTCTTAATTATGATTCAGAACTACAGTTTTTTCTGTGGGACTAACTATGTTGAGTACAGTATCCTCTTCTTGATATTCATACATGGGTCTCAGTGGCAATTGGTACTTACCACGTGGTTGACCCTATTGAATGATTCATAACTTTTCATAATTTTTACATGAAATACATATGAATGATACTGATCACTGACTTTAGTATGTGGCTGTTGTATATTAGAATGTCTCCAAGCCAACAGGCATTAGAACATCTGCGGTACTTCCACCAATTACCCAGAATTCCTATCATGTAATAATAGGTTCTTTAATGTCAAGTCTGTAATTCAGTGATACATACTTTATTTTCGACAATCCATCTTTGTTGTGTATGTAATTCATCCACATACGATTTATCTGTTATGGACTTTACTAATTGACATTGTGAAAATTTGCATAATGTAATTATGACGGTTTGACACATACTCTATTTTCGACAATCCACCTTTGTTGTGTATGTAATTCATCCACATACAACTTATCTATTATGGACTTGACTAATTGACATCGCGAAAATTTGCATAATGTAATTATGACGTTTTGTTATCCATCAAGGTATATCTAAATTTTGAAATGTATGAATAATGATACCTATAAACTAGGCACTATGTATAGAAACTATCCATTGAAGTATTTTAAGTTCATATGGGTACTATGAAATTCGGGGTAATATTCTGTATAGGAATAGAGAGAATGTAATGTCTTATGGTCACTTTCAATAGAAACATAAGCAACTCAATGCTATCACTATATGTGTTTGCACTTGAATGACCTCTCTTATACACGAATTCAGAGCATGATCACTCTAACTTTTCTATTCGTTTTTCTGTTGTGAACGATGCATGACTACTGATATATTTCACCGTAGTCGAAGCTTTAATGGATATCAATGCGAGATTTTCAGACGAATGTTTCAGTTATTTTATTCATTCAGCATATATTTTAACCTTACGATATTCATCTACTACACGCTCGTAATGTGAACACCACGTCAAGATTTTATATTTCACTTAGGCACAGACCACGACGTATAGTGTTTCTTCTTTTTGCACAATCTAGTGGCCGATAATATTTGAGTCAGCAGTCTAGCGGTACGAGACTTAGTTGCCGAGCAACCTGTGATCACTATTTAACCCACGTCACTTCCGGGTCACGTGTCCGATATCAGGAACACTGTGACCCAGGAGTTTTGTACTTCGTCGCGTACTTCGCGTCCTTCAGTAAGTTTTTAATTCCAGATGAGGAACAACTACCTTTACGGCCACGCCGATAGCAATTCTAAACTTTAAATCTAGACGTAGGACCATCTATCTTTGAGTTTGTGCGTCTCATTTTGATACGCTCTCCTCCTCATTTCTTTTAGTTTTTACCGCGTCTTCTACACGAGAATTGGGGATTCTCCCATATAAAGTAAGAAGACGGACCGACATGACTCACAATATTTGGTGAGCTTTACACCGTGTGAATATGCATAAAATGATCGTGGTGTATGTCATGGAATTGATTGCTAATACCCATATATTTCATTTCATTACATTACAGACAGTGGGTTCACGTTTCAGTATTTGACATCCCTATCGTCACCACCTTTAAGCTCTTATTAGTCCTGTCCGATTCTACTCAGTCGGCAGGTAAGATTCTTGTTTATTATATGTCTAAATTCGCAGTGACTTATTAAGTGTCTTCAATAGTAAGATTAATGTGTTTTGAGTCTTTTTTCGGTGGAGCTGATTAGGATTCGAGACAAGACTGGTGCATACTGGTTCCGTAGTTATGTACCGTTCTCAACAGCTTGATATTTCGTCAGCTGATGAAATAGATAATTGACACCTTCTATCCGCCGTTTTAACTCTAACTATGACGTTTTCAGCAGATTAGACAGTCTGTAATAGTATCTGTTCCAATCCTAATAGACATTTGGAGCACAGATTTTCTTTGTTCGATAGAGTACATTCCCCCAGTGAATAAGCTGCTTTAAACGAGATCTTTGAAATTGTCCTATCTGATGTGTATTTCCACTTTGTTCTGATAGAAGTTACAGTGTTTTTTATTCATTTCTTCATATTCTTTTATTAGAATTTTAGCGACCTTCCTCATAATTTTGATATCACTCATATTGGTCAAGGGCCCCACCGGGTCGGCAGTATCACCGGCAGAGCGGTGAGCATTGCTTAGTCCACATACCAGAAATACAAGTATATGGATTTGTGATTTGAAATCTAACAACTATCTAATCTACGTCACTCTCGATTCTCTTCCCCTTTTTTGCTTCCTTTGTCCTTCTTCCTTTTCCCAACTCCATGATTTTGTACCCTCAGACCTCCTTGCGTATACAGTAGCGTCCGAGGTATGTGTCAGATAATTTCACAGGCCTGAGGTGGCACTCATTCTGCTTGTCCCATTCTATTTTTTATCACGTAAATGCTCCTATTTAAACACCATGCCTAGGGCAATCCTTAACTTGGCTCTTTACAATCACCTCTGTCACTCTTGCTGTATTTCATCTATCATAGGAGCACATATACCTACTAGTGTGGTATGTAGTAACTGTTATTCCCACTCTCTATTCTTTATTAAACTAACACCACACGGCTGCTATTTTTAGGCATTTGACTTCAGATCAATCATGTTGACCTGTGGCACACTGGCTAATCATAATAATTCACCGCCTATCTGTGACAATCACCATAAAAATGAACTTGTCAATAATTTGGTGACTTTGCTACTGGCTGCACGACCAATGTGTATGTTATGTAGACACTCCATATTGTAAGTGATTTTTCTGTAAGTGATTTTTCTGTTATTCCCAGCCCTGAAGATTTGCGCGAGCGATGAAACACGTGTTGGCTGGCTGCTGTTTTTCTGTCATGGAAATAAAGAACTGAAGATTTCAGTCCACATAAGATTCAGTCAACTCTCTGCCACCTTACCTTTTGTGATTTTTTATTCATGCAATGCTATGACTACTGATTGTATTCTCTATTGTGTGTGCATCGGGTAATTGTTTTATTTAGTTTGGGTCTCACCGGCTCGCTGGTCTGACCACAAAGTGGTTTCAAAAGTTTTCCATTCACCCAGTTGCACCACTAATCTATTGTTGCTAGTTTACATACTCATGCGCTATTAATCTCTAGCTGTGCGCCCATTTTTCACTGACACCAAAACCTTTTCTTGCATTACGGCAGCTCGGATAGTTTTAAACCAATTGCCAGGCTCGCCGTCACTCCGTCTACTGAAAGATCTTCACTGGCTCCCAGTGAAGAAGAGATCTTTTTTTAAGATTTGCTACTTCACCTTTAAAGCTACTAATGTTATAGTCCCTGAATATCTGCAAAACAAACTTTGTAAACAGATCTCTTGCCGCAACCTGAGATTGATTGAAAAGGCTTTGCTGACGATTCCACGTATTTAGCGGACGCGCTTAGGGGGCAAAGCTTTTTCTTATATTGCCCCAAAATATTGGAACTGCCTACCAGAAGCCCTGCGTAAGTCCACATCCTACATTGTGTTTAGGAAACTATTGAAGGCTTTCCTATTCTAAAACTTCTCTGCAGCTTTGGATCCTAACCTTCTCTGCTTCAGGTTTTCACCTAGTCAGCACTGAGATGCCCCTGGGTGAGTCATGCGCTTTACAAGAGACCATAAACATAACATATAACATAACATATTCGTATCTCCACCGCCCTCAAAGACTTCTTTGTGAAAGCTGAGGTCTTCGCCACACTCCATGGCGACCACAACCCGGTACAAGTAGTGTTTAAACTGTCCCAGAGGCCGATGTACAAAAGAGAATGTGGTGCCAGGGATTTGGCATCCTCAACAGACAAATTAAGATTAGTGTGGCGAAGGGTTATCAGTGACGGTCTATTCTACATGATAGTTAGGGACAACTTGGAACTTTTTAACTCTTGTTTGTCCAGATGGGAACCCAATCCTGAGGTTATTAGCGCATTTGCTAAACTTTGTGAGGTCATAAAATCTGCGCTATCGAAACCTGATGCAGCATGGACCTAGAAGGTTCAATAGCGAGTGCTCAGCAATCAATATACAACTACGGAGGGCCCTATCAACTAAGCCAAGGTGCCCCCCCCTAATTAAGTCACTCAGACAGAAGTACAAGCTGATTATATTTCGTAAGAAGGACACATTATTATCAGATCAATTGACATTCGCCAATGCTGCCAGTCTAATGAATGGGAAAACTTTTTGGGCTGGTGTTAAAGACATGAGAGAAATGGGCCAACCACTAACACCGATCAGTTGTAACATAACCGGTGAGGCCTGGGAAGCTCATTTTTCAAAGATCTTTACAGCCACCCTATATGAAGGAGACCTGTTTGGGCCTCAAGCGCCTATTGGGGTATTAATATCACTACCTAAGTTGAGGAAGCCATACATCGGAGCCCAGGCAATAGAGTCACTGACCCAATGGGTTACCAATTGACGTCATTAAGTATAATCCCACTTTTTTGGGCTCCACTCTTACTGAATGTTTTAACAATTTCACCCATGCCCCATTAAGTAGTACTTGGTCAACCAACATCATCGTCCCAATTTTTAAGAAGGGTGACCGCTCCCAGCTCAGTTGTTATAGACCCATTTCCCTGATTGACAATACTCTGAAAATCTTAGGGCGGGTTTTATATAATGAGATTAAAACTTGGTCCGGGTGAATTTTATTTTACAAACCAGTTGAGGAGTAAAGTAGGCACCATCGAGCAATGATTAAACCTCAACCTAATATTTGGCTTTCATGGACCTGACCTCAGCTTTGATCATGTAACCCTGTCATGACTGTGGTTAATCCTATTAGAATATGGGTTAGACAAGGCTTTAGTACATTTCTTAGCATATTTGCACAAGGATCTGAGAGATCGAGTTAGGATCAATATTGGAGGTGAGGTCTCTAATGGCATCAGGATTGGCAGAGGGGTTAGGCAGGGATGTGTTCTGACCCCCCTACTCTGCATCATATATATTAACAATTTACATAAAATACTGATCAAACTAACCAATGATGTCCCTAGAGTTAACAGCAATATACTCCCAGCCCTTTTATATGCAGATGACGAGGTATTAATGGGCCGCACACCTAATACCTTACATCTTTTAGTACAGGGTTTTGTCTATTTTATGGCCACCTTATATCTATGCACTAAATTAAAAAAATCTTTTAAAATGGCTTGTGGGCCGAGGAAGAACCTTTCAAACTCTGTCTCCGAGGACAATCAAAGTTTACAATGCACTAGCACTTTCCCCTATCTGGGGCTGGTTTTTGCTGCAAATGGTTCCTGGTCTGACCCCATGCCATATTTTAGGAACAAGTTCTCCAAAGCTACTAACTTGGGTCTTGGCCTACCACAACATAGGATGACAGGGCTGTCTTAGCTACGTTTTTTTTAAACTCCAGTGCATTCCCACGGCAACCTATGGCGCGTAGAACTGGGGCTTCTCAAGGAGCTGCAGCATCCAGTGTGAAGAAAATAGGTTCTGCCAGAAACTTTTAGGTGCCCCCATCTCCACGTCTCAATAAGCTTGCCATGGCTAATTGAATTTACACAACATCAAAAAATATATACAGGCACACCCGCCCTATTCTGGCTAGCCATTTGGGAAAACCCAGCGGCGACCCTCACACGAGAGATTATAGGAGATTGCTTTCAATGTGAAAAGGGAATATACATCTCATGGCTAACAGAGGTGCGTTCAAGTCCAAGCAGGGTTAACTACGAACATATTTCTGTAAGCCCAAATGAGACAGATACTGTCAGCAAATAAGAAGTTTGAACAGCACTCTGTACGCATTACAGTAAGGCAAGATTAGACAGGGAGTCCAAGAAATCAACTGTAGGTGCTTTTATGTCAATCAAGAAAAAAAATTCACTAGCTGGCTAGCTACCTTACAAAACCTATTAGGTGTTGGGTGAGGGGACTCCTTTTTCGCTTAAGAGTGGGTACTGTGACATTTTTACTCTGTTTTTCCCTCGGTTTTCATGCTAATCTCAATCTTTTGCCTTGCCCATGTGATGGCCAGAGCGGGCAAACCACACTACACTTTTTATTCTTTTGTACGTTTTATACAACGTATGCTAAATGGCTTTTAATACCTTTTTTTAAAAATAATTTACCTGTCCACCTCGAAGTTGCATATAGATCCATTCTCCTCCTGGAAGATGATGAATTGGTCTTCTGAGTAGGCACTTTTTTGAAAACTGCTGTGCAAGCCCGCAAAACGATGTGCACTTTATGAATAATGTTTTAATGTATTTGATTTTACATCTGATATCACGATGCAATTGTGTATTTTGTATGCTGGAATGTAATTTGTCTTTTAATGGATATGTTTTTATCCGAATAAAGCAATTGAACTGAATTGCAAAAAACGTTGGTGTCTGGCTCAGTTTCCTTCTCTCTTTCCACCAGCCACAGCTTAAAGGACCAACTCCTAGCACAATACTCAGATATCTTATCACATTGCTGTTGATGAACCAACAATCTGAAAGTCCTCTGCTGCTTCAAGTCAGGACTATTGCAATGCAGTCTAAGTCTGCCAATCAAGAAAGGTTGTACACAGAGAGCCTTGTTTTGAGAAAATGGAACCTCATCTAACTGGTTATGAAAGAGTTCCATTCACTTTCAGTGGAATAAGAAAATGATGTTTAATGTCCTTTGCATTATGCACTATGTTCAGAAGCTTAGGGAGCAAAGTATCTGAATACCTATAGAAATTGCCCTCCTCCACATCCAACACTTGATATTGGGGCAACTAAAGATTAGCTGAGCAGTCAAACACAATTCAGGCAGAAAAGACACCAAAAAAAATCTTTCAGAAACACCCCCTTTCTCTGACCATGGGCCAGATCTGTATTTGTACCTCAGTACTCACCATCACCCTCACTATAAAAGTCTAAAACTGGATGACCAGGATAGAGCAGCATGACACCATTGTCCTTTCCTCCCTTCTCTTAGAATATGCCCACAAATTGAACTGAGCAACTTCCAATGACGGTTATAGAGCTGTAGTCAATTTTAAAAGCAAATAAAGAAAAGTTAATAATTCACTAAAATACATTTTATGGAGAGTAAGTTACTGTTTCTTATGCTGATGAGGCATTTACATAAGATTAGAAAGGGAAACGGTGAACCAGTTATGCTGCAATGAGGATAATGAAACAAAGTCAAAACAAGCTTTGACATTGAGAAATTATAGTTAGCTATGCAAACCACTGCTCACACCTCTGCGATACACCGCTCATGACTTCACACCTAGCATCGCTGCTGACATCTCAAGTGAAATAATAGCTGAAATCTCTGATGTCATCCCAAATGACATAATTGATGAGATCTCATAGCCTGGGGCCACTGATGACAAGATATGACATTCTAGGTCTTGCGCCCAACATGCTGTAGGGCAACACCTTAGTGTAAGCAGTCTTTGGCTGTTTACAGTTGGGATAGGAGGGGGGGCCATGGCTAAGCCCCTTGTCCATATTCCAGAGATGCAAACCTAGCTACCTACGGCTCACGACTTTGCGCAGTCAAGGACGTCATAGGAGTTGTGCCCTACCTCCAATTTGGGCATGCATGCACCTTGATCAAAAACCACTATGCATTCAATCCCCGTGACACCTTCAGCCATGTGCAGTGGAGGTTGGCTACTAAGTCCGGTGCGTGACTAGGCCATGTGCTCAACCGACCATATGACCAACTTGAAATATATAGCAGGAGCTGGCCTCAGACCCTCCACTTCCTGCAGCCAGACCCTGCATCCAATCTACAGCATGGCCAAACCCAAATGCAGCAAAATCCATCTGTACATGCAGCTGCAAAGCCTGCTATCTAGGTATTAAATCTTTTTTTCAGCATGTATTGTGGGCTCTGGACACAGGCCTTAGCATATTATCAGGCCCTGTGCCTGTCCCCTGCCTCTGAAATATAGCTCCGCACCAATCCCTCTGATAGGCAGTCCCTATGCAATCAAACTAGGTTTGCATGACCTCCAGCCTTGTGCAGTAGACTCTGGGCACAGAGACAGGCCTGTTTTATGTCCTGCACCAGACCGATGTGCACTGAACTTGGCATGCACCATATATGTGTAGTGGGCTGATGGCACGCGCCTGGCCTGCAGCAGACCCTGCACCAACCTCTGTTACTACTAAATCAGCTGGACATGGCATCATTTCTACACTGGGACAAGAACGTCCAGAATTACCATGCTCTACCCCTTTCGATAACATTCCACTTTTGTACTGGTAGAAATGCTTACCTCCCTGGAGAAATATTTTGAATCTTCTGCCAGAGTCACGGTCAGAAATTAAGTTAAATGTCCTTCGATCTTCTGAATATTATAATATGGAAATGGCATCAAACTTTCTACTGGTGTATTCGTTTTGAAAGAAAGCGAACTATTTACATTTTTCAAGTATTATTCTGATTTAGGGACAAACATTCTTTCATGATCGTGTCACCTCTCTCTTATTTCAGGTCAATTTCTCTCTTCTGATCTCAAAGATATAATTCACCCCCTCACCTCAATTCACTTCTTAGAGCACTCGAGAGGTGGTCGCCTCTGGGATAAGTGAGGCACCTTTCAGAAATCTCAGCCAGGCGCTGAACTCCAGCGCTTTTCAATATCTCTACTCCCATTATTCCTCATTAGGGAGCTCTTGGCTCACCCTGCATAAGGAGGCGCGCGCTGCTCTTGATCCTTCAATTCTCTTCGACCTTACCATACATATTGTAAATATATGCGATTCTCAGACTCTATCCCTCAAACTACATGATGAAGACGAAATTGACTTCTGCAAAAACCATTATCGGGATTTATTGACTTGAGAGGATATTGTTTTGCAAGGCAAAGCTGAACATGAAAGAGAGAAAGGCTAAATAGCTCAGGTCCTCAGGGCCCTCGTGCATATTTTGGTCACCAAGGTTTCGCCTTTGCTTTTAGCCTAATTTATTCACCCCATATCCATAAAAATATTTTTGAATTCAACCTTCAGACAGCCCTTTGTTTGAATACAGTGACTCAAAGAGTATACATATAATATGCCGCTGTCACGCGTTTGTCCTTTAGGCATGGGAATGGCATAACTCGATTTGAATTTCCAAGAGAGATTATATCCACTTTCTTAAAAGCTTTAACTTAAAGAATGATTCAACTCTGGCACATTAGGCAAAATGAAAGCTATTCTTCAAGCCCTGGATAGGAGGGAGTTAATAATTGCGAAGTAATATGTTATGAGCCCTTCAACCTCCATACTTATCAGACAGAAAGAGGAGGCTTCTCTTTGCATAAAAGAAAATCTCTCTTCCTTCACCTATGTACTCTTGTGTCATTGCAACAAAAGGACACCCCGCGAGGCGTAAACCCTTGACAATTGTATCTTTACTGAAAGGGACATTTTTAAGTACTGTGTAACTTCCCAAAGATAACAAATGGAAGCTACGTTTTGCTTGAAACTGCACACACAGGTTGTTGCTAAGTTTATTTTTAAAAGTGCCCCTACTTTTAATAATTGAAACATAGACATAAGGACACATGCAACTACAATTGAAACGAAATAGTCCTTGCTGTGTCAAAGGATGTTTTTAAATGTGTGCCATTGTATTTACTTTTAATTAAAATATAGAGAAAACATAAAGGACAAATATGACAGGGAAAAATCCAAAGATGCACACAAAAATAGTCAAATATGTGACCACCTTGTATCAGAGCAAATACGGTGAAAGGGAAGGATATGAACTCGATAATAAAATAGTTAACGTACATTTTGAGTTTTCACTATGAAACAATGATTTCTGCAATCATAAGACTTTTTTCGCAAGCGAATGTTAGTGTTACAAAAACAATTCACATCACCATAAATATGTAACACATGTATGCATAAGTGCGATATGTAAAATGTGACTGACACCTTGAACGTGTTATATACTCTTTAGTAGTTTTTGAATAGAAGTTCCAAATACAAGGGTATATTGGGAGTGACAGGAGAGCCCTTGCACGTTGCTGAGACTGAATATGAGCCCGCAATCATGCTAGTTCAATGAGGCCTCCCTTTTAAAATGGATTGTGACCACAGGGGGCAGCCAAAGTGCAGCAGATGTCCTGTCTAATCAGGCTTTGTATCGCTGGTAGTAGTGACTGATTGAGTGCTAGTGAAAGGACAGGCCATGCTATATGTTTTCATTGGTAGATGTTTACTGGCCTCAAATGTAACAAGCTTAGCATTCTCCCATAACCAGTTTTCACTCATATATGATTGGGATGTGTGCATAAGATGTTTATATGTCATGTGCGAACTGTGTGTTCCAATGGAGGAGCACAGGGTAAAATCCATGTTGGTGTTTGATATGTGTGTGACAACCTAGGATGGTCGGACAGCACTATCCAAGGCTGACCAGGTCATTAATGACCTTGTGGCCTACACTTGTGCATTCCCCTCTCCTCCTCAGTTTCTTCTGGAAGGTGAATCAGCATTGCTGTGGATTGCAGTTTCATGGCCTCATCCCTTTAATGCTTGCTGTTCTGTCTTCCTTATCTGTGTCTAGAAAGACTATGGCTGATGTGCGGCCCACATCAATATGCTTACATAGGAAGAATAAAATCAGCTCAGCAGATATTCCTGTTGTTCATTCACCTGGCATGATCTTATCGTGCAGTGTCATGTAGGATTTGATTGTAGGAGCCACTCTAATGTCGGACATTGCAAGAGAACTTGTTTGTCAACCTTGAGAATAAGTAAGGCGAATGTCCCCAATATTTTGTTCATCGGATCCTGCATGACGAATGAAGGAACTGAGCACCAGAGTTGAGAAGGACTGAACACTAGGTCTGAGACTGCCTGACAGCCGACCCTCTGCCAAACTAGGACGAAGTCTGAAGCAAGAATCCTTCTGACAGTGCCACTAAAATGCCTTGCCGCCTGTGAAAGCAGTGTCTGGATTGCGTCTTGCAGAGAAGAGCCTGCAAGGAAGAAGGAGCTCATCAGCTGAGTGGCCAATGAGGATGTGGGGGAGCTCTAGTGAGGTCCCCAGGTCTCTAGGAACACAAGGTCACCGAGCTGCTGCGCAGAAGGAAGAAGCTACATCATCTGCTTGGATCACTGGGTCGTATTGGAAAAGTCCTTAGCGTCAATGGTAGTTGATGAGTCTTCTTTACTCCTGACTTTCCAGTACAGAAGAGTAATCTGTGTGTGTCCTGCAGTTGTCTTCAAGATAAACACAAGAATGTGTTTGTTTTTTATAAAGTAGTGTTTGGACTGGTGGCGGTTCAGCTTTTTCTGAAATTGTAACTGTTAGTGCCTATGCAAAACTGTACAATTGTCTGTCAGACACTGTCTGGGGGGTCATGGGGCAGAGAGTGGCTAGCTGACCCCAACCGTGGTAATTTAGGCTGTTTGCCACATGTGTCTTGGGCGCCGCCCTACTATGCCTCTGCAAACTGGGACACGTACAACCCTTGGGTAGCGAGGGCAAGGAATCACAGACTTCTATGGGAGGTAGAGTGAGGGTAACAAAAGCTCAGAACTCAAAAGCCAACATACAAAGCAAATGTTATGTATCTATTATTATCTTTAATTTTCAAGTATTTTTTTAATAATGGATGTCTATCTTCTTATTCTGGTTCTTAACATGTATATTTAATGTGAATTTCAATAAAAAAATTCAACACAAAAAAAGCCAACATGCACAATAAAGTAGTGCCCAGCTGAGTGCTTATCTTTAATGGGAAAGTATTTTAATCACGCAGCCTTATATAATGCTACACAGAATGAGAGCATAATACAGGGTTGAAATCCGTTGCATCTGAGAGTGAAGCCCTTCACCTCTCTTCTACCTAGCACTTCTCTGCTTCCAGTTGTGGTGGAGTTTATGTCTCTGTAGTTCCCAATGCAATTCAGAGTAGGCAATGTTAGGCACAGGAATAGATAACTCAAACAGTACCACTCGTTAAAGGAGCAACTTTGTTCTATTTCTTTTTCAACCCTTGGTTAGAATATCTTAAGAGGTGGGGATCATGTCCATACATCAGTCTTTATTCCTGTGTGAAGGCTAAGCCCCAGGTTTACCTTGTCTTGATTCTTTTGTATTTCAAGCTGATTGGCAGGCACAGGACATGCTCCAATCCTTACAGCACTAGTCTTTTCTTTGTGGGGGCCGTAGCACCACCCTTGCCCAAGTCAGGGTCTGCAAAGCTGACTCGCTGGGCAGGTCTGCACAGTTACACAGTTACACTAATCTTCAGCAGTGTTGTAGTTGGTGCAGGCCAGTGATCATATGAAGTAATTGCAACTTCCAAACCAATCAATGCATCCCACTTTAGGGGCGATATTGCTTTTGTTTTCTCTGCCCGCAGTTGACTATTGGGTGAGACAGAAATATTCACACTGTTGCAGTCATCATGCAGTTCACTGTACGGAGACCAGCGGTCCCCTTTGTTGCTGGGGTCACTAATAGTTTGGTCTTTTTGTCAGCTTCCTCCAGATGCTGCACATCCCAGGAATGTGCCTGCCCTCTCCTCCTGAGCAGTCTGTCATCCTGCAGGGCCAGGAACACTCCTTCCCTCTCTTATCAGCAAGCTTCTAGGATCTTTAGGGAGCCCACCAGCTCTTCCAGCAGAAAGTGCAGACTTGTCCCCTCATCTCTTGTGAGGCTGGATGTCAGGCAGGCAATAGCACTGATTACACAGTAGCAATTCAAATAATCTGCAAAACTCGCCCTTCCTTGGACAATACAATCCTTGGATTGGAATAAAGTAGGGCGGTATGTATCCTATTTTATAAGCATTTTACGACTATAGATGTGGATCAGATTTCTACAGTTTGTGAAATTGATTGTTTTCTTTTTAAATGTAATTTCCAGGCAGCTCTTCAGGCACCAACTTAGTGTAAAGTGATGTTACTCACAGCACATAGCAATGGTTCTGGTTATAATCAGGAATCTCCAAAACATGGGCACAATTAAGCGCAAGTTCTCTGCAACTATCTTTCATCAGAATTCGAAAGTAGTAATGAAAGTCAAACAAAAATGAAAGATCTGCCTACAACTTTCTGAAATTATCAAAGGGAGCCCTGTCTCCACCCTCCTCACTTCAGGAAATGGGTATCCACCCTGGATTCACAGGAATACAGGCAATATACTTCCACTGTCTGGGAAATTGATCTTTATCCTCCATCTTGTGCCAAGCCAAAACACAGGCATTCAAAACGCATCCCTCTGGCCCCAGTACTCAGACTCACACACATGCATGCACACTACCTCACATGTGCTTCACATGCACCTCACACACACACTCAACATGCTCATGGGATGCAAGCTCAAGATTTTGGGTTTCCATTAAGAGGGGAACCTCAAAAAATATGTTTTATTGGACTGTTTCTATCACAGATACCAAGGAAAAGGTCTGGTCTACTATAAATTCTCAAAACACAGTATGCTACTACCATTTTACATGATGCACCTAGTGCGCCCACAGTAATTCCACATTCTAGTATAAGGGCATTCTTGGTGCACCACTCCAAATCACAAAACTAGTTCTGAACTTCAATATTCAGGGACTGGCCTGTGCCACTGCACACACGCTAAGGCAGCGTGACACCATGCCCAAAATAAAAGTCAGAATATCAGTTTTACAGGCTGTCAGGCATTCAGGCAGGGCAATATATGTGTACCATGCAGAGTACATTCCCATCAAAAAACCAGCCTCAACACCTGCCTCTTTCAATTAATTGGTTATTGTTTTTCTCAAATGGATTTTGTGAACTCTAACCCCTGCACAAACTTCTGTTTATACAGGGGTCAAACTTCCAAGTTGTGTGGTATTTACCACACTCGCTAATTACTATGTGCGATAAAGAACTCACCCTTCACTAAATGGCAGAACAAAGCTGGGGGACTTAAAAGGGGGAAACGTATATGGAAATTACCATAAAATGCTAATTTCAGTGAGGTGTGCATCAAAATGCATCAAAATCCACAAGTTACTCACCCCAAAATATATATAGTTATTGCATCCAATAAATTCCCAATATCTCGGTGTCAGATTTTTATTGACTGCAATAACTATTGCATCTACCTCAGGCCACCCATATTAAGGCTCAAAATTGGTCTGGTTCTGTGATCGTAAAGTTAAGAAGTGATCATGAGTAACACCATGGGCCAAAATTTGCCAGCATTGGCCTGTGGATGTTAATTGTAGAAGAAAATCTAGCACATAGTGCATAGGACCTGTAAGTAAATTTTGAGTAAGAACTAGAGATTCTTGATTTCCTTTCGATATCTGTATCTTATGAGAATTAATAAAAATTGCATGTGCAAGCTATTTTCTTTTTAACAGTTAAAACACGGAATGGATTGAAAATATTATTGAGCAATATGTCAGTGCCTTACTGTGTTATGAGTGTCTATTCTACATCATTGCCTTGTGTAAACCTGGCACAGCTCTGCCTCTTTAACACTGACTGTCAAGTGCCCAAGGAAAGTACATAGGGGCAGATTTACAAGCATTTTGAACTGGGTTTATGTCACAAAAGTGACACAAACCTGTGCAAATACTTTTTTTAAAGTTACTTTAAGGTGTAAAACATGTTTTGTGCTGGAAATTTGCCTGAAAGTAACGCAAAACAGCACAAAGCACTACTTTGCGTTATTCTGCATCAAGGGGGCGTTCCACGGGTTGTACATGGACATTCCTGTGAAATCATCCATGGTTTTGATGCACAACCCGATCTACTAACAACAGTAGACAGGATTTTGCATCCAAAAATAATCCTACTTGAAAGAAGGCATTAAAAGGAATAAATGCTTGTATTTCTCCTGAAAGTTCGCACTTTGCATATGTGCTGCACTGTCCAGCACACAACAGGGATCCTGCTCTTTAAACAGAACTATGGGCCAGATGTAGGTAAATAGCATTTACCGATTGGAAAATACCGAATTTTACCGATTCGGTATTTTCGAATCGGTAAATGCTATGTAGCAAATCATTCGGTAAAAATTACCGAATCGTTAAGATTCAGTATTTACCGACTTGGTATTAAATACCGATTCGGTAAAAGGGGTAAAACATTGAAGGGTGGCGGGGTGTCACTTTGACACCCTGTTGCACCCCTCAATTGTGTATGGGTGCACATGCTGCAGACATACATGCCCTAAGGGCATGTATGTCTGCAACATGGCACTGAAGCAATTTGCATAAAATTGCTTTTTGGGGTGTTTTTGTTATTTACCACCAACTTGTAGTTGGTGGTAAATAACGAATCCTAACATGGGATAAGCACTCATTTAAGTGCTCCCTACATTAGGAATTCGGTAATTTACCGAATTGGTATTTAAGAAATCGGTAATTTACCGATTCCATAAATTACCGATTTGGTAAATTACAGAATTGTTAATTTCGGCCCCTACATCAGAAAAGCCTATTACTGACCGGTAATAGCCTTCCTACATCTGGCCCTAAGTGTTGTAATCACAACATGACAAGGAAACAGTGCCTAGATTCCTCACATGTATTTCTCCTAGCACGTAAAATCAGAGCTCCTCCTCCTTCAGTCAGCAGCTGTTCAACTGACAGGACGCGAGCACACAGTTACCTTTAGAACGTTGACATTCCTCTCATTCCACTGAGGTGCGCTTCACGCGGCCGCATTGACAGGAAGATCACAACATACCCCCTTTCCTCTACACGCAGGTTGAGCAATGAAATAGAGAAAGAACGAAGAGAAGAACAAAGGAAAATAGAGCAATAAAATAACAGTGAGCAAAACCTACCCATATGAATATAATCACAATGAGGGCAAATCACCCCCAATGAAATCTTGTAAGTGTTGAGGGAGTCTCCTAGCTCTTAAAGGTCTTTGACACAGTTCAATCAATGACACTTATAGAGCGCGCTACATACCCGTAGGGTCTCAAGGCGCTGGGGGGGGGGGGGTGCCGCTACTGCTCGAACAGCCAGGTCTTCAGCTTCTTCCTGAAGGAGAGGTGGTCTTGGGTCAGGCGCAGGTCGGTCGGGAGGGAGTTCCAGGTCTTGGCAGCCAGGTAGGAGAAGGACCTTCCTCCTGTAGTCGCTCTTCGGATGCGGGGGACGGCGGCGAGGGCGTGGTTGGCTGATCGGAGGTGGCGTTTGGGAGCGTAGAAGTTGATCCGGCTGTTGAGGTAGCTCGGGCCTTGGTCGTGTAGGGCTTTGTGTGCGTGGGTGAGGAGGCGGAAGGTGATTCTTTTGTTGACGGGGAGCCAGTGAAGGTCTCTCAGATGTCCGGAGATGTGGCTGGTTCGTGGGATGTCGAGGATGAGTCTGGCTGAGGCGTTCTGGATCCGCTGGAGTCTCTTCTGGAGCTTGGCGGTGGTACCGGCGTAGAGGGCGTTGCCGTAGTCCAGTCGGCTGGTGACGAGGGCCTGGGTGACGGTCTTCCTGGTCTCGGTGGGGATCCACCAGAAGATCTTCCGTAGCATGCGTAGGATGTTGAAGCACGCCGAGGAGATGTGGTTGACTTGCCTGGTCATGGAGAGGGAGGAGTCCAGGATGAAGCCCAGGTTGCGTGCATGGTCTGTCGGTTTGGGTGCGGTGCCCAGGGCGGGAGGCCACCAGGAGTCGTCCCAGGCGGAGGGTGAAGAGCCGAGGATGAGGACCTCCGTCTTGTCAGAGTTCAGTTTCAGGCGGCTGGTCGTCATCCACTCGGCTACCTCTTTCATCCCTTCGTGCAGGTTGGCTCTGGCGGAGGCGGGGTCGTTGGTCAGGGAGAGGATCAGCTGGGTGTCGTCGGCGTAGGAGATTATGCTGAGGTTGTGTTTGCGTGCGATGGCCGCGAGGGGGCTCATGTAGACGTTGAAGAGGGTGGGGCTCAGAGATGATCCTTGAGGGACGCCGCAGATGACTTCGGAGGCCTCTGACTTGTACGGTGGTAGGCGGACTCTCTGTGTTCTTCCGTCGAGGAAGGAGATGATCCATTCCAGCGCCTTGTCCTGGATTCCGATGTTGCTGAGGCGCTGTACTAGGGTGCGGTGGCAGACAGTGTCGAATGCCGCGGAGAGGTCTAGGAGGATGAGGGCCGCTGTTTCTCCATTGTCCATCAGGGCTCGGATGTCATCGGTGGCGGCGATGAGGGCGGTCTCGGTGCTGTGATTGGCTCGGAAGCCGGACTGTGAGGGGTCGAGGGATCCATTTGTCTCGAGGAAGGCGGCCATCTGCTTGTTGACGGTCTTCTCGATGACTTTGGCTGGAAACGGGAGGAGCGAGATGGGGCGGTAGTTCTTGAGTTCGGTGGGGTCCGCTGTTGGTTTCTCGAGTAGAGCGCTGAGTTCGGCATGCTTCCAGCTCTCAGGGAAGGTGGCGGTGTTGAAGGATGTGTTGATGATGTCTCGCAGGTGGGGTGCGATGACAGCGTCGGCCTTGTTGAAGACGTGGTGAGGGCAGGGGTCGGTCGGTGATCCGGAGTGGATGGAGTTCATCGTGCGGATGGTGTCTTCGGTGCTGATCGGGGTCCAGGCGTGGAGGGTGGTGGTGGGGGGTGGTTGTTCGGTCATGGTGTGCGTTGGTTGGTTGTTGAAGCTGTTGTGTATGTCCGCGATCTTGTTGTGGAAGTATGAAGCGAGGGAGTTGCAGAGGTCTTGCGATGGGGTGATGTCGTTGTTTCCTGCGCTGGGGTTGGAAAGCTCTTTCACGATGTTGAAGAGTTCCTTGCAGTTGTGTGCGTTGTTGTCCAACCTGTCCTTGAATGCTGTTTTCTTGGCGGCGCGGATCAGCTGGTGGTGCTTCCGGGTGGCAAGTTTGAAGGAGGTCCTGTTGTCCGGTGTAGGTTCCCTTCTCCAGACTTTCTCGAGGGCTCGGCAGTTCTTCTTGGAGCTCTTGAGTTCGTCGGTGAACCACGGGGCTTTCTTGCTGCCGGGTCTGCTGGGCGGGGTCCTCAGCGGGGCGAGCTCGTCCGCGCAGATGCTGATCCACTTCGTGAGGTTGTCGGCGGCCTGGCTGGGGTTCCCTGAGCTGACAGGAGGGTGCTGGCTCAGGGAGGTGGCGAGCTGGTCTGCTGTGATCTTGTTCCAGCTTCTGCGGGCGGCCTGTTGCTGGTGGTGGTGGGTCGTCGCTCTCTTGAAGGTGAAGTGGACGCAGCTGTGGTCCGTCCATTGAAGCTCTGTGGCGTGGCTGAAGTCGATGTCTGTGCTGGAAGAGAAGACTGCGTCGAGTGTGTGTCCGGCGAGGTGGGTGGGGGTGGACACCAGTTGCTTGAGTCCAAGATTGGCGAGGTTGTCGAGCAGGGTGCTGGTGTTGCGGTCGTTGTTGTTCTCCAGATGGAAGTTGAGGTCCCCCAAGAGGATGTAGTCAGCGGAGGGGAGGGCATGCGGGCTGACGAAGTCGGCGATGTCCTCGCTGAATTGTGTGCGTGGTCCCGGAGGTCGGTAGATCAGGGTGCCTCTGAGGGTGGTGTTCGGGTTGGTGTGGATCTGGAAATGCAGGTGTTCGGCGCTGGTCAGGGTGTTGTCGGTGCTGGTCGTGAGACGGATGGTGTTCCTGTGGATGATGGCGATGCCTCCTCCCATCTGGTTGGCGTTGCGGTCCCTCCGGACGATCTTGTAGCCCTCTGGGATAGCGATGGCGATGTCGGGAGCTGAAGAGGCGTTCATCCAGGTCTCCGTGAGGAAGGCAACGTCAGGGGCTGTGGCGTCTAGAAGGTTCCAGAGTTCGATGGCGTGTCTGTGGATGGAGCGGGTGTTGAGCAGGATGCACTTGAGGTGGGTGCTGCTGGTGTTCGGCTTGGCGGGTGCTGGTGCGAGGCAGGTCCGGATGCAGGTGAATTTGCAGGCGTGGCAGCAGAAAGGTCCGTGGGTGCGTCGTAGAGTGGCTTGGTGGCATTCTGGGAGTCGGCCGGTGTTGAGTGTGATGAGGGTGGCGGAGGAGTACGACAGGCGGGTCGATCGGGGTCTTCGTGGGCCAGGGGTCCTGGCGCTGGTCGCGATCCGGTCGCGGACGGGCGCAGACGGGCTTACCCTTGGCGCGCCTTCGGCGCACAATCGGCCAGTTGAGTATCATGGGGGCCCTGCGAAGCTGTATTACTAACATTGAGCCCAAGGTTGTTACTCAAATTGTCACCACTGGGACCTGCCACTCTTAACTTTGCATCAGTGCGGGAACTGTTGAGCAATTGGTGAATGTGAGCCAACATGTATCCCAAACAGGAATTCCTGTTGGTTGTGACTTTAGGAGGGTTGTCTCTTGAGCGATACTTTGCTACCCTAAGTAAATTCCACTTTTCCCCATTTGCCAACACAACATACAAAGGATGCATCTCTTGAACTTTGAAAGGACCACAAAACTTACATAGGCCTTTGATCCAATGACCAGATCTGACTTTGACCCAATCTCAAACCAGGAGGATGGCAGACGACTTGTCTTGTGAATGTACGGGAGAGTGTGCATGCATGGGAGTACCCTTGTAACTGCCATTCACAATCTTCCCTTCCAACAACCCTCTGATCCATGAAGGTATAAGCTTGGAAGAAGGTGTTCTACCTCGCATGGCAATGAAGGGAACAACACCAGTAGTAGAATTTTCAGTGGTACGGTAAGCCCACACTAATTCATTCAAGGTTTCTTCAATGTCCAGGTTGTTGGTGAGAGCCAAACCAATAGCCCCTTTAATCATGCGGTTGGCTCTTTCCACAATACCATTAGATTGAGGCTTGTACAGTGTGGTGAGGGAATGTTTAATGCCACACTCATGAAGAAACTCACACATTTCCCTGGAAGTTAATTGAGTGCCATTGTCCGTAATAAGGTCTGTGGGAAAACCTTCCCCTTTCAAAATGGTGCGCAGCACTTTAATGCTGACTCTAGTGGTAATCTCTAGAAGTAGATACACAATAAGCCTTCTAGTGTGAACATCCATTACAACCATGCCAAATCTTTTGCTAGGGTGGACTCCAGGCATGGGTCCAATGAAGTTAAGGCAAATGCTATGCCTCACCAGACCAGGATCATCGATGGAACTCGGGACAGACTGTGGTCCAACCTTGAGTCTCTTCTCACATTCTATGCATTCACTGCATCTTTCAACCCTATCAACCACCTCCTTATCCATTCCTGGCCACCAAAATTCATTCCACGAACGTTTTTTCGTCATAGTCTGCCTTAAGTGTCCTTCATGGGCTTAGTTGAATAGTCTTTTGCGAATGCCAAACAGGGGAATAATCTTGTCGCCCCGCATGACAATCTGGTCGGCAAGAATGGATAGTTTGTCATTGACAGCATTAAAGGGTCTAACGATGGTGGGTAGGGTACTCTCTTTACGCCTACCTTTAAGGATGAGGTTGAGAACACCTTTATGGACCTCATCTTGTGACATGGCTTCCGTCCATTCTTCTCTACTGACAACACCACAGCGCCACTGAACAACATCATTGACGCTGGAGATAGCTCCTTCTCTTTCACTCTTTGACACACCACATTTGTCCACTTGCTCCCAGTCTAAGGGCAGGCGTGACAGACAGTCAGCATGAACATTACGCCAACCAGAAATAAACTTAATGTTGAAGTTATATTCTTGCACCCTGGAGGCCAAGTGAGCTAGTCTATCTGACCCTCTCCCAGTTCCATCAGGTAACAGAATTTTAAGTAATGGTTTGTGGTCAATCAATCAATCAATCAATCAATCAATCAGTCCATTTATAGAGCGAGCTACTCACCTGTGAAGGTCTCAAGGTGCTGAAGGGAGGGGAAGTGCTGCTACTGCTCGAATAGCCAGGTCTTGAGGTGCTTCCTGAAGGTGAGGTGGTCCTGAGTCATTCGCAGGTGGGCAGGGAGGGAGTTTCATGTCTTGGCGGCCAGTTAGGAGAACGATCTTCCTCCGGTGGTGGTTCTGCGAATTCGTGGGACGGTGGCGAGGGCGAGGCTGGCGGAGCTGAGCTGTCGGGTCGGAGTGTAGTAGGAGAGGCGTTTGTTAAGGTATTCGGGGCCTATGTCGTGGAGTGCTTTGTGTGCGTGGGTGAGGAGTCTGAACGTGATCCTTTTGCTAACGGGGAGCCAGTGCAGGATTCTCAGGTGAGAAAACACTACTGGGTTCGGGCTCCCAAAAGTAAGGCCAAGCCACTGACCAATCCAAAACTGAACAAATGCCAATACTGTTATCCTAAATTTCTGTGAACCATTTTATATCACATTTGATTCAAACTAAATGTGAGTGTGAAATTCCCATTCACTATGAATCAATCAATTATTTTATTCAGATTCTTCATGCGTGTGTTGATTCAATTTCAACAAATTTACATTTTAAACATCTACAATACAAAAGCACATTTAATACATCAAAATTCTATACATATTCACACCCATTCATTTCTCCCATTCACACAGATATCTTTTCTCTCTCACCCACACACCCTCTATATATACACATTTACATATACATTTCAATGAAAAACCATAGCATCAAATTGTTCTTATTTCCTTATGTTTGGAGCACAGTTGTTACAATGAATAGTCTTATGGCTCAACAAAACAGTGGTCTACGCGTTTCGAACTCCAATCTTGTATGGAGTTCTCATCAGGACCCAAAGCTGTGGAGAAAACAAGAACCCTTCTAAGTGTTTTATTTGTATCTAGCAGAAAATGACCAAGTCCTCCTCTACAAGCAGACCGCTTACCGTCAATGCAGAGAAATTTGTTCCGACGCTTGACACTGCAAAGACTATAGCTTTTCTGTGTCTATTTTGGCTGAAGCTCCTATGGTTCAGGCTACTTTAGCCAACAATGAAAGAAGGGTAAGATGGCCGAAAATAGCCTTAAATGAAGGTGCTATGTCCCGGATTAGGAGCATGCTTATGGCCACATTGGACAAAATCTACTGTTTCGGGCAGCAGCATGAGCTTATAGAAAGCATTCCTACCTTACATAGTGACCTCTTTACAAATCTTAAATTAATATTGGTTAAGAGTTTTCCGCCTAACACCAGAAGCAAAGAGCTGAGACCTTGTTCATGGTTTGACAACGTATGTAGACAGGCTCAAAGAGCCCTGCACATAGCCATAAAATCTAGAGCCTAGGATACCATTCGTAGTTGTAGGGCCACATACAAGGCTGCTCAAATTTCAGCTAAAAGGAACTGGGACGAGGAACGTTGGAGGGAACTGCTTGAGGCCTGTCAGGGGCATAATATGATCAATTTCTGGCATATCTCAATGGTGCAATGGCCCCAAAGATGCAGTTCCCTCAAATTTTGTGGAGCCAAAGGAATGGGTCTTGTATTATGGCAATCAATTTAAAGCTAAGCCTAATACCAGTGCCATATTGCCTACCATTACTTGTGACGAAGCCCTGGTATTTACCTCGAGTGAAGTAAGGGCAGTCCTAAAGGCAATACCGAGTGGTAAGGCACCGGGTCATGAATCTATTCCGGCGGACATCTTTAAACGGGATCATGATCTTTGGGTCCCTTACCTGACATTATTAGCTAAGGCCCTTGCGAAAGGAGCAGGGGTTCCAGATTCATGGTTGGGAGCTGAGATCCTTCCAATTTATAAGAAAGGCGACCGCTCCGCTCCGGCTAATTATCGACCAATTAGCCTTATCGATGCGGTTCAAAAAATTGTGGCACGCCTTCTCTTGTGCTGGATGTCAGATTTTGATATTTTATCACCACTACAGGCAGGCTTTCGCCCGCATATGGGGACCCTTGAACAGGTATTTAGGTTTATGCTCTTATATTGGAAAGTGGTACTATTGGGGGGGGTCTACTTTTACGGCCTTCGTTTATCTCAGGTCTGCCTTCGACCTAGTACCCAGGTCTACGCTGTGAGAAGTCTTACTGGAGTTGGGCATGCCAAGAGAGCAGGTGGCATTACTTATGAACATGCATGCGAATACCTATGCCAAAGTCAGATGGGGCAAGCCAGGAGAGGTGACAGATAGATTTGCGGTCGCTAAAGGGGTTAGACAAGGTTGCGTATTAGCACCCACCCTGTTCTCCATGTTTATAAATGGGGTCCCAAATTATTTTTCTAACTTCCCGACCGATGCGCCCTCCCTTGTTGGCAGGAAAGTTCCCTTGCTCATGTTCGCTGACGACACGCTCATAATTTCTAAAACGAGGCAGGGCTTACAGCTAGCTTTGTCCCGTTTTGAGCTTTTTTGCAGCTAACATGAGCTGGAGTTGAATGTTGGAAAGACCAAATGTATGGTCCTTCGGGGCCCTAAAGCTGTTAAATCCAAGGTTAAAATGAGTGGGTTTATCTTGGACCAAACAGAGGTCTTTACATATTTGGGTGTCACCCTGAGCAAAAACCTAAGCTGGAAACCCCAGCTAGACTTCTTGTCCCTTAAACATGCCCAGCTTGGGGGGGCTTTACTGAAGGAACATTCTAACTCACTTACTAAACCCCTGGCCCCATTGATTAAAATTTATGGCTCAAAAATTCTACACTCCATTTTATACAGAACTGAACTGTGGGGTTATATCGACTTATCTAGACTGAAGGTGGCACAGAACAAATTCCTCAGAACAGCTATAGGTCTACCCCAATCTACGCCTTGCCTCCCTCTATTGTTTGATTTAGGATGTAATCCGATAGAGGATGTGGTACGGTATAGACCACTGGCGTTCTGGCGGCGCTTGTGGACTACACCGGAACTGTCCATGTATGCTGAGGCCATCTTGGAGATAAAGGGATTACAGGGGGCTTCTAGGGTTTCTTGGTTATCCGCTCTTAGAGCGTCATTGTTGGATATGGGATTGGAGGCGCTGTGGGTAGATCCAGAGTTCGACGGCGTGCTTGTGGACGGAGCGGTGTTGAGTAGGATGCACTTGAGGTGGTTGTTGTTGTTGCTTGGTCTCGGGGGCGGGGTGCAGGTACGGAGGCAGGTGAATTTGCAGGCTTGGCAGGTGAAGGGTCCATGGGTGCGCTTCGGGGTGACTAGGTAGCAGGCGGGTGGGCGCCCGGTGTTGAGTACGTTGAGCGCGGTGGTGTCGTATCTCAGTCAGGTTTCCTGGCTTTGGCGGGGGCCAGGGGTTCTGGCGCAGCCGGGCTTTCCTTTGGCGCACCTTCACGGCCTCCATATGAGGGGCAGAGGGAGGGAGAAGCAGCTGGGAGGTGGGAGCGGGTGGCCAATGGGAGAGAAGAGGGCGGGGCCGCAGGGACGCAGTGGTGGGACATGGTGGGGACACAGAAGGCAAGGGAACAGGGGAGAAGGGGGCACAGAGGTGAAAAAAACGGGCACATGCGGACAGAATGAGGAACATAACAGAATGCCAAAGATGGGCACAGAAACACGTAAACAACAGCAGAGAAGTACTTCGCAAGGATGCAGGCGGGCCAACACGGGTGACAGCAGCTCACAGGTCACACACGGGGGCTGCGCAGCGGTGAGGGGAGCGACCTGCCTGGTGGCAGGGTCAAGGGTCGCTGCGAAGGAAAAATCTGTGCCCCCTCAAACATATGTTCTGAAATAATCTATGTCCCATGTGGCAGCTAGAGTTTATTACAGAGTAATGACGTTCACTAGAAGTCAAAGTCCGGGATGCGAACGCTATAGTCTACGGAGAGGTACCATCATTCTGAGATAAAACAGCTCCAATGCCAGTATCACTGGCATCAACAGTGACAATAGTTTTTGCATTGACATTGAAAGGAACCAATATTCCGGCATTACAGATTTCAAGCTTGATATTGTCAAAACTGTTTTGTTGATCAGTACCCCACATCAAATTGATACCTTTCCTCATGAGTACCTTTCACGGTTCAGTTTTACTTGCGAAATTCCTCACAAACTTTGCGTAGTTCTCGATTAAACCAATGAAGGAACACAGCTGGTCTCTGTAATTGTTAACAGGAGCCAATTTTATAGATGCAAGTAAATCTCTTTTGGAATTAACACCTTCAGAAGAGATGTAGTGTCCTAAGTACTCCACCTCTGTGGCAAGGAAGGAACACTTTTCTCTACGTAGCGTTAAACCAGATTCCAAGAGTCTGGCAAGAGCATCTTTTAACGCTACATTGTGGCTGTTCACAGTATCACCAAAGACCAGGATATCATCTTGGAAGTAGATTATATTTTTTAGACATTTAAAGACTTCTGAGACCATCCTCTGAAAAACACTAACAGCCGATGACAAGCCGAAAGGCATCCTGGTAAATTGAAAGATACCTTCTGTGGTGATAAATGCCGTAAAGTGTTTAGAGGAGTCATGCAAGCGTTTTTGGTGATAGGCATGACAAAGGTCTAGTTTAGAGAAAAATGTTGCTCCTTGTAACAACATCATCAATTCATTGATACTGGGTAGAGGAAAGGTGTCAGGAATAATATTCTGGTTTAAACTCCTCAAATCAACCCAGAAACGCACATTTCCATCTGCCTTCTCTGAAATAACAACGGGAGAAACCCAAGGGGAGTACTCAACGGGCTCAATGACACCGTTAGATAACATTTTATCTAACATCTTCTTGATGACCACTTTCACCTTGATAGGGACTTTCCTAAGCTTATGTTGAATGGGGATGGCACCCTGTTTGAGGTTTTTTTGTGGCCATAACCTTCCAAATTACCCAGTTGGTCTCTGAAAACTCTTTTACCTCCCTCCAAATGTTGTCAACTGAGAGTTCATCTTCCACCATTACCTGTTCAACAGCGTGAGGGTCAATCCTAATATGGAGGTCATACTGGTGATACCAACCAAGTATGGGAGGCCCATATTCAGCTACATAAACTTTTCCTTTGACAGACCCGTTTTTGAAAAAAATGTCTGTCAAAATGTAACCCAGTATGTCTCTGTGCTCACCTTGATACCCACCAGGATTTATGTCTTTGGGTAATAAATTCATATGGGGCCATTCCTGTTGGTATATTCTCTTAGGTATGATGGTATATAAGGACCCCGAGTCCACCACAAGATCAACTTTCTTGTTAGCAATAATAAACTCAGCTTTTGGTCTACGTCTTCTTTTATCATCCAAGGTGACAGTATTGCTGAGAAGGACATCTTCATTACCTACGTCATAAATTAGGGAAGGTTCCACAAAAATAATTCTGTCTGCTCTGAATGATCATTCACCAATGTTTGCCTCCTCAGACAACATTGCCACCTTTCGCTTGTTAGCATCTCTACACATCCTAGCAAACTGACCTTTGCGGCCACACTTTCTACATTCTTTGCAAATGGCCCAGCAATTTTTGGAGTCCAACGTCTTAGTGCCAAAGTTACTAGGAAACAACCTGCTGCCATAAGTACCTCTCCCACTTTTAAACTTAGTAGAGGCAGCCACATCCCCTTCACCACCCTCTACCACAGATGTTTCTCATTCATTTGTAACATTCAGTTTAGAATCTCTGCAATCCATTTCCTTCATACAGAACTCAGATTCCTCAACAATTTTCGCAATGTCAATTGCATCTTTGAACGAGGGGTCTTTAGCAGCCCAAAAGCGTTCCTGTGTCTTTCTGCTTCTACATTGCACAATGAGTTGGTCTAGTATCATTTCTTCAGCCATGGGACCAAACTTGCATTTTAATGAAAGTTCACGGAGTCTTGTAACAAAGTCATCTATGGATTCACCTATTTTTTGGGGTTGAGTATAAAACTTGTATCTCCTCATGACTACTTTAGACTCCTTAGCAAATCTGACCTTCAAGCTTTTACTTGCTTCCTGAAAAGCATCCTTAATGGGTTGACCATGTTCATTTGTGACCACAGGCAAGTATTTGAAAATATGTTGACCTTCTTTTCCCAAATTGGTGAACAAAATTGCTTTTTTCCTATTTGAGCTGTAATCTTGAGCATCCAATGCTTCCAAATAATTGTCAAACATTTCTATCCACCCATCCCACTCTATGCAGGGACTGCCTGGTTGACTGAGAAAATGCAGAGGAGAAGAGACAGCTGGTACATCTGATGGTGTGCCATCCATGTTCACTTAAAAATTGTTGATGTGCTTTGTTATACACAAATGATTCCAGGCATGTAATGAGAAGGAGGGGTGTGCTCCCGACCTTCCACCAGCAGATGGCACCGTCTATCTCCTCAACTTTTTACTGCTACAGCACTTGGAAAGTGACATATAGGGGTTAATGAGCTTGTTGTGAGGGAATGATCGTAAGGTGTGTCAGTTCCCAGTCAGGTGACTGCTGCTCACACTCTGTAGTCAACTCGGCATGCTCTGCTGTCAATTCGGTGTCGTCCCTCCCTCAGAGCCCATAGCGAAAAGAGAAACACCGCACTCGCTGAAGGGCAACAATGACGGCGCGATGTCGAGCTGTATAGCTGAGAAACCGGGATCACTGCACTTTAAATGCTCAGAGGGGCGATGCGCAGAAGTTCGTTACGGGCGTTTCTTCAGGTAACATAGAGGGCACAAAGTCAAACCTCCAGCCAAAATAACGGACACACAACTTGCTTCACCCTCTATTGCACGTAGTGTTGGGGTTAACTCCGTGCGTCTCTTCACTTCACACAGCAAACTGTTCTCCGACACCACACAACACACGATTTGGGGAATTCACTACAAGCATCTCTTCACCCTTCACCTCATGTCGCTCAAAACACCACAGAGCACTGGTTTTACTCACAGTCTGAGTGTTCCTTTCAGGGTGTCAATCATGTGCAATGTGTTGAGGTTTCACTGTAGGCGCTTGTTTATTCCGCTGTACATTTCGCTCATTGACTCCTCACAGCACTTTATATATTACCAGTCAGGTTGTGCTGTACTAGACAAAGGTGTTTTCTTTGAGTGTCAAACATGATAGCTAAGCGCAAATTTATCCTGATAGGTGTCTTACCATGCAGTGAAGTTGTTGTTCCTGTGCAAGTATGACATTCGACACTCGCTCAGCACGCATGGATTCTTCGCTGTATGTTACGTGCTCCGCTGACCGAAGCTCGTCGCCAAAAACATGTTGTAATCACTACATGACACGGAAACAGTGGCTTGATTCCTCACAATTATTTCTCCTAGCACATAACATCAGCGCGCATCCTCCTACAGTCAGCAGCTGTTCAACTGACAGGACATGAGCGCACAGTTACCTATAGAACGTTAACATTCCTCGCATTCCACTGAGGCGCGCGTTGCGTGGCCGCAGTGACAGGAAGATCACAACACTGCTTGGGACCATAGAACATCAGTATGTAGGAACTGAGTTACCATGTCACCTCGGTATCCATGAGACATGAAGGAAGTTTAGAACATTTATTTAAACTATTGTGCTCTGAATTGCAGTATTCATGCCACAATTAGAAAACAAATACTTACTAAAAATGCTGTTAGCATGGGAAATAAACCATATATCATGAAAAGCCATGTCATTACGTAGGACCGAGTAGCCTACACCCCTCTAACCTGCTACTGAAGCTGGATGATTATATATAAAAGATCTGTGAGATTAGTGGCAGACCCGTACATTAGCATACACAGATGGAGGCACTACATCTCAGCAGAAGCAGTAATCTTGTCTCAGAATCCTTGCTCAGTGTTTGCTTAAAACCCTTGTGCTCACAAACAAATGTTATATGACTAGACATGTGTGTTCACAAACAGCAGCTGCATTCTCTTGTTGTGTCGAAGTGCAAGAACAGAACATGAAAACATATGCCAGTTCCGTGTGAAAGTATGTGGCAGAAAAGCGAGTGTGTTTATATAGTAACATGTCCAAAAGGAAATCTGGCATACAACGTGCACAATTAGGCTAATATAGGGAAAACTACAATAGGCCTTGCAGGAAATATACAAAACAACCAATGTGGGCAAAGCTTTAAAATTTATCTAGGCATAGTATTTTGTGTTGGAAGGTTACTCTTCTAGTCGAAAACCTATGCTAGACTCATGTAGACACCTTTGCACTATAGTGGCAAGGGTGAGCTTGCACTCTGCAGCCTAACTGTGCACCAGTGCTAGAGAGAGAGCAGGATAATGCCATATCTTAGTACATATGGTGCTTTCCTGCTCTCTCGCTGTCACTCACCAAGCACAGCAACTTGAGTGCTGCGCTATTTTGAGTGGTACAAAAGGGGGTGGTAATGGACGGCTGGAATGCCAGAAACCGGTCCTCGGAAGCTTGTTTCCGGTCCAGGGAAGACATGGCTTGGCAGTTCGGGCTGGATTGTTCCCATGAGGCTCAGGGTCAGACTGATTTGCATATAGCCATGTCTGAACAGGGGTGGCGGAGTGGGCTAAAGAACGGTGATGGATTAAACCCAGATCTTTTGACTGGGTCTGAGTGTTTGATTGATTCAGATGCTCCGTCCATCACCACCCCCTTTTGTACCGCTTTTGGCCGCCATAAGTGTGGCAGGGTATGCTCAGACGTGAGTCCCTTGCTCACTTTGCCACTGGATTCAAGCAAGGCGGGCTGAAGACGGCTGGAATGCCAGAAACCGGTCCTCGGAAGCTTGTTTCCGGTCCAGGAAAGACATGGCTTGGCAGTTCGGGCTGGACTGTTCCCATGAGGCACAGGGTCAGACTGATTTGCATATAGCCATGTCTGAACTGGGGTGGCAGAGTGGGCTAAAGAACGGTGATGGATTAAACCCAGATCTTTTGACTGTGTGTGAGTGTTTGATTGATTCAGATTCTCCGTCCATCACCACCCCCTTTTGTACTGCGCTGTTTTGAGTGGCAGATTTGTAAATCTGAGTCTTAGGGGCCCATTAGGATGTCTGGCGGATCACCCCCGCCATGCGGGTGGTGGCAATCCGCCAGACATCCTTGCCGGCCCGCCACCCGCCCGCCACCCATTTCCCCCCACCATATTACTATGGTGGGCGGAACCGCGGCCGACGGAAACACCATCCGCCGCTTTTCCGCCCCGGTCGCCTTGCGACCTGGATGGAAAAGGTTTAATATGGTGGTGGTGTCTATCAGACACACACAAGATGATGGCCAGAATGTTGCACAATGGCAAAACATTCAGCCCAGTCACAGATCTGGGTTTAATCCATTGTTATTTTGCTCACCAAGCCACCCCAGTTCAGACATGGCCACATGCAAATAAGTCTTGACCCTGTGCCTCATAGGAACAGTCCAGATCGAACTGCCAAGTCATGTCTTCCCTGGACCGGAATCAAGCATCCTAGGACCGGTTCCTGGCTATCAGCCATCTTCAGCCAGGATAGTTTGACTCCAGTGGCTTAGTGGGCACGGGACCCACGTCTGGGCATACCCTTACCACATAGGGTGAACAGCAAAACACACAAGATGATGGACGGAATGTTGCACCAAGTCTTCAACCTTGGGAGCAAGACGATTGGCGACAGGCTCAAGAAAGTCTTCTGAACACCTCCATCACTTCAGCCTCTTTCCATGAGGACTAGAAACCCACTTGATCGAGCCACCTCCTGAATAATCGATGGGCTGACACAGCAGAACTGAAGAACTACCAGTCCATCTCCCTGTTCCCCTTTACAGGGAAGGTTCTCAAGAAGGCAATCAAGCAGAAACTCACCAAACACCTGGAACACAAGAACCTTCTGGACCCCTCTCAATCCACATTCTAATAGAACCACAGCACCGAGACATCCCTTATCACAGTCACTGACGACATCAGGGTCCTCCTGGACCACAGCAAAATTGCAGCCCTCCTCCTTCAGGGCTTTTCCGTCACCTTCGACACCATCTCCCATCACATCCTGGTCAACAGACCCCACCTTATCAGAGTCCAGGGAGACACCCTTAAATGGATTTCCTCATACTACCCAGGAGGAACTCAGAATCTATCTCCCACAATTTACCTTGGAACCCAGGAAGATCATCTGCGGCATGCCTCAAGGACCATCCCTCAGCCTCAACCTCATCAACACTTACATGACCCCCCCTGGCCAACACCATCAGATCACATGGACTCAACATAATTTCCTACAAACATGACACCCAGCTCATCCTCTCGCTGTCAGAACACCCGTCCACCATCAGAGCCAACTTCCAAATAAGTATAATGAACATCATCAAATGGATGAAGGACATCTTCCTCAAGCTGATCATAAACAAGACAGAAGTCCTCATCTTTGGGAAGAAGACCTTGCCATGGAAGGATGGATGGTTGCTTGTGGAAGTCAGCACCCCCACCCCAACAGAACATGACTGCAACGTCCACATAATCTTGAACAGCAAGCTATCTTTGAAGCAGCAGGTAAACACAGTCTCTTCCACCTGCTTCCACACCCTACACATGCTTTGCAAGACATTTAGGTGGCTCCCATTTGACACCAGAAGAGCTGTAATGGAGGCCCCTCATCACCAGCAGGCTGGGCTAATGGAACACGCTCTAAGTAGAAATCACCACACGCCTCCTGAAGAGAGTACAGACAATACAGAACTCAGTGGCAAGACTCATCCTTGACCTCCTCAGACGGACTCACATCACACCCTACCTTAAGCAGCTACACTGGATCCTTATCCAGAAGAGATGCCAGTTCAAGATGTTGACTCAAGCAGACAAAGCCCTGCACAATGAAGGACCAGCATACATCAACAAATGCATGACCTTCCACCAACCGACCAGGCACCTACGGTCGTCTAGTTCCCAGGAATCCCCAGGACCTGCATGTTTTGGATGACCTAACTTGAAAGCTTGGTGTCCAAACCGCTTCTGGAGACCCCCACAGGATATGACAGCCATTAGATCAGCTAGCTCTACAGTGCCACTACCACACCCCTGTATCTTACAGGGGTGTAGGTAGTTTCTGGCAACCATTAACATGACAACCATGTTTCATCAGGGATTGTGGAAAACAGTACAGTACTTTTCGCTCAGTCACTCATGCTTACTTATTTTCAGAAAATACACAGGATGGTGATTAGGACATTTCAATAAGTATTTATTGAGCCAGCATTAGTCTTGTGTAAAACATATTTGCCCCAACAATCAGGAGATAGAAGCATGCAAAAGAAATCATGCTCCAAGGATGAACCATGCAAGGGATGTCAGACCGCTGCATGTCAAAGATTCAGCATGCAGGACCCCGAGTCAGAGTGGAAAGAATTCTCCTCTAGTTTTCAGACGAAGATAAGTGTCTTATATACTAGAGTGGCCACTCCAGGGTTTCTTCTAGAATCAATATATTTTGAAAACAATCATAAATGTTTTGAAAACAATTATAAATGTTTTTCCAAACAAATGCGATTATGCACAGCAAGTCTGTTGGCCAAGGATGAAGAAATTGATGACCTTTATACAGAATAAATATGGAGTGCCTGAGGACATGTTTACGTACATCAGGTACAGGGATTATGATGAAATACTAAGAGCCTGGTGTTGAAGAGACAGGAGCGAGTTACTAGCTGAAAGGTCAATTGTTCAGAACTGTTATTGTCATGTTGATGGGACTATATATGTAAAAAGGGGTATACATGACAGGACTAGCCTAAAGGGCATGACACTAAGATCTGCCTCACTTTTCCTCGCTGACACCACACCCACTGATCCTTCAAGCTAGCAGTACAGAACTCTCTTTCTGACATCTGGAGGCCACCGCTTGAAACAACATTCACCTGCACCTCAGCACCATCTCATTGCTCCAGAACTTCAGGAAAGGTCTCACGAGCTGGTTGTTCGAATCATCAGACCACCACACAGCAGCTAGCAACTCCAGGGCCAACAGACCCTCATGGGTGATTTGCTGTGCTTTATAAATGATTTATTGATTCATTGACTTTGGAAATAATTCAGAAACCTAGCAAATAAATGAATTTTAACCATTCTTAACATTGCTACAAATCTCTTCAAATGCAGGCCCTAACATTGCATATCACTTCTGGATAATATGATCAAGACTAATTCCTACTATTTAACATCACATTGAACATTGGTTGATAAAGCGTAAACATTCAAAAGCTAGGAAGGACATTTTCTGACTCCATTTATCCCGCCTGATGGTGGCAAAACAACCCACATTCATCATTTATTTTTTAATTGATGCCTTTAAAGTACTTGCATCTTAAGTTTTAGGCAGTTCAGACACATTTGGCCTACTGTGTCTAGAAAGAAATAAGGTGTGGCTGTGCTCAGGTATAAGACAGAATTATTTTTGGGTTCCATCAGATGTTGTCTTGGAATTTATCTTGAATAGGGGATTCAGATGGATTGGTGTCAGTACAACGCGATGTATTACAACGCGTTCCGTTACAACGCGTTTTTTACATCGCAAATACCATTAC
This sequence comes from Lissotriton vulgaris, assembly GCF_964263255.1. NCBI lineage: Eukaryota > Metazoa > Chordata > Amphibia > Caudata > Salamandridae > Lissotriton > Lissotriton vulgaris. The sequence goes on along the minus strand of NC_141691.1, from coordinate 1,018,459,252 downwards.
AATGCATGCCATTACAACGCATGGCATTACATAGCAGATACTTTTACAACGCATGGCATTACATCGTAAGTATAGGTAAGTATATCTTTTTTTAAAAAAATGTAATAAAGTTAATTTAATTAAATTAAAATAATAAAAATAATATAACATTTTTAAAACAGTAATTAATTTAATTATAGTAATTTAATTAATATTAAAATTGATATTAATGTAATATATTTAAAATAATATAATTAATGATATATAAAAAGTTTATAAATAGAAAATAATATAATGTAATTAATAACAATAAATATAATTATAATTTAATTAAGTTATAAATAATACATAATATAATTATATTTAATAAAATATAATTTAATTATAATCGTTTATTAATACAATTAAATTAATAATTGTAAATATAGTTATTATTTTAATTAAATTAATGATATATAAAAAGTTTATAAATAGAAAATAATATAATGTAATTAATAACAATAAATATAATAATAATTTTATTAAGTTATAAATAATACATAATATAATAATATTTAATAAAATTAAAAGAATTTAATTAATTAAACATTTTTAAATAATATAATTTAATTATAATTGTTTATTAATACAATTAAATTAATAATTGTAAATATAGTTATTATTTTAATTAAATTAAATAAAATTAATTTAATTAATTTAATTTATATAAAGTCGTAATACCCCTGTACCCCAAAAAACAAACCCAGCCCTAAAACCTAAAAACACCCCTGTACCCCAAAACCCAAAACCCTGCCCTAAAACCTAAAAACACCCCTGTACCCCAAAACCCAAACACTGCCCTAAAACCTAAAAACACCCCTGTACCCCAAAACCCAAACACTGCCCTAAAACCTAAAAACACCCCTGTACCCCAAAACCCAAACCCAGCCCTAAAACCTAAAAACACCCCTGTACCCCAAAACCCAAACCCAGCCCTAAAACCTAAAAATACCCCTGTACCCCAAAACCCAAACCCTGCCCTAAAACCTAAAAACACCCCTGTACCCCAAAACCCAAACCCTGCCCTAAAACCTAAAAACACCCCTGTACCCCAAAACCCAAACCCTGCCCTAAAACCTAAAAACACCCCTGTACCCCAAAACCCAAAACCCAGCCCTAAAACCTAAAAACACCCCTGTACCCCAAAACCCAAACCCTGCCCTAAAACCTAAAAACACCCCTGTACCCCAAAACCCAAAACCCTGCCCTAAAACCTAAAAACACCCCTGTACCCCAAAACCCAAACACTGCCCTAAAACCTAAAAACACCCCTGTACCCCAAAACCCAAACACTGCCCTAAAACCTAAAAACACCCCTGTACCCCAAAACACAAACACTGCCCTAAAACCTAAAAATACCCAAACACCCCAAAACATATACATCAGTACCCCAAAACATATACTCCTATACTCATACTTATTTTAAAAAATACTTAAATTAATATATTTAATTTATAATATTTAAAAACGAAATAAATATGTTTAAATAATTAATAATAATTAAATCAATTATAAAATATTAAATAAAATAAAAAAATAAATTAAATACTTACCAATACTTACGATGTAATGCCATGCGTTGTAATAGCATCTGCTATGTAATGCCATGCGTTGTAATGGCATGCATTGTAATGGTATTTGCGATGTAAAAATCGCGTTGTAACGGAACGCGTTGTAAAAGATGCGTTTTAACGGTAACACACCATTCAGATACATCTAATACCAAAGACTGTCCGTTTTCTATTGCCAGGACGAGTTGGAATTTATATTCAGGATTTAGTCATCCATTCTTGCCAGTTGTTGAATGTAGATGCCAAATTAGTGCCTATTACAAGATGGTCTTGTTTAATGGCTGTGTGAACAAAGGCTTACAAGCGGAGAATATTTTCAGTAACTTTATGACTCTCCTGTAGTTTGTTCGGTCTCTGAAAAGCAAAACTCTTGTTCAAGGATTGGCCTTGAACTTTTATCTTCATTCCCCATGTCTCTTCCACCTCACTTCTGGCTGGCCAATCGAGTGTTTCTGGCTACAATAATGGTGAGAGTCACGTGGCTGAAATCTTTACTCCTGAAGAAAAATTTGCAATAAACAGAATTCTGAAATCAGTTCCTTGCTTCACCAGGAGTCCGAAGAGAGTGTTTAAGGATAGGGCCTCGTAGTTCTTTTTCTTGACATTCAAACGGCTTCTAAAAATGATCTTGTTTTTTTCGACTTCTAATCAATACCTGTAAAGATGGTGCTGCAATAGTATGTAGATGTAACAGTAAGGACCCTTAAGAAATCGAACTCCTATTTCGCTTGTAGTGGGCTCATTGCTTTGAAAGACATACAGGATGTGTGTCGCTGAAAAGGTTTAGACATTGGAGACCATTTTTGACAGTAGAAGATGTTAGCAGTTTTGGTTGAATTGTTTCCAGGACACATCCTACATTCACAGTTATGAGCTATATGTGTTTCTTTAGGATGTTGAGGAAAAATCCAGTTATATTTTCCAATGCATAGGAATAGCACAGGTGAAAGGTGACTAGTAGGCAGCCTGCACAAGAGGAGAATGAATACCCTGACATACAATGACCACCTAAAGAGGGACAGCCTATTGAGGATAATGAAATAGTGTATATACAAATAGATGAAAGAGTGAATATACAGTGCTGCAAACATTTCTAACACAAGATGGTTTTTATTGACTTTGCTGATACAGATCCTTATTTAGTGCTCTGATGTGTCAGTAAATACCACCTTGAATTACATTTGCGTGACTGCATGTATCTTCAGATGCAGAAAGTACAAAGTTAAGCAGATATATTTTTAATTCGTTTATTTTGGCTAAATATTCATTTGACATTTGTAGGATATTCGTTAGATTCTCAGTAAAAATATAATGTCATGTATAGTTGATCCATGTTTAATTATTTAAACATCGTGCTAAACTCTGAACCTAGGTCAGAGATTTCGACATTAATTTTACTTTCCTATCAAAATGCTTGCTATGAACTCTACAACTAAAACAATGTTTTATGTTGTAACATTTGCCTTTGACAGTATGTCTTAATGTTTTTGGCCGCATGAAAGAAAAGGTCAGGTTTTAAAAGTTCTGTATTGTTTTGAAGCAGATCAATACAGTGAAGGTCAAGCTATCCACAATACACATTTGAATGTTTTATTTATTGAATTTCCAACTTCACAAATTACACATATGGGATGCTACAACTCTTTAATCCCATGCCATGATGTTTTCGAAATAGCTCTTACTGAGATCAACGAGAATTTAGACATTGTTTTGGGAAATGCTTGTTCAGAAATTATGATCGATCTGCTTTTTGCATATAAAAGACTATGGTATAAAGCGAATAAAAGTTCATGTCTTCTTCTTTGTAAGTTACGGTTTGCATATCTGATGTGTAAGTTAAGGATTGCGATCCTAACCAGAACTTGCGAATTCCAGTGTTTTTACGTTTTTTCCAGTGTAAGTCATATACATAATTATGTTTTTCGCGCAATGTAGCTGTGCACCTACAAAAGTTGTTGTGTTACATTGTATTTTTTTTTTTGCGGTTTTATATAGTGTGAACTCGACCTGAAGGTACAGGAGCGCTTTACATGAGCACCAGTTACATTGCACAAGGACACATTAATTTTTTGTAGGCACAGGGAGATTAGGTGATTTGCCCAGAATCACATGATGTTGACCTGATGGCGACACTCAAACCTGTTTTCCCAGCTCCAAAGTCAGCAGCTCTGACCCTTAGACCATAAAGGGAGAGAGTAAAACAGCGCAATATATACAAAGATATAGCACTGTTACTGTCTCCCATCATGCTGACGCACATTAGATTGCCAATTGCCAAATGCACAGACCGATAAAACAACGTGCAAGGTTGTATGCATGATGTCAAGCATAGGTTTTGTACTTGAATACTGACCTTACAGTACAAAATATTATGCTTTGACAAAGTTAACATCGTTTACTACTTTGTATGTGTGCTATACAATGCAGCTCACTTGCAAAATCAGAACAGTTTCTGAGAAAAGAAAAATGTTATGTAGCTTTTCTCCTGATTCCAGGAGGCATACAATTTGGGAGCAAAGTCCAAGCTACTCTTACTAGATAGGACTTTGCATCAAAATCCATAGGTGGTTCCATGGGAATGCCCAAGTACCATTCATGGTACAACCCCTTGACTCACTTTATATATGCAGATGAGCATAGTGCACTATGCTATTTATTACCATTGTTGATTGTAGAGAAGGGCCATGACTCACAAAAGCAAAAACTTCAATTGATGGACAGAATGCAGAGCAATGTCATACATTCACCCCAGTACAGAGATCTGGGCCTAAATCCATCGATTTTTGCTCACCATGCCATACCAGTTTGAACCCAGCCATACACAAAATAGTCTTGACCCTGTGCCCAATGGGAACAGTTCAGCCCAAACTGTCAGGCCAGGTCCTCCCTGGACTGGAAACAAGCATCCTAGGACTCACAAAAGGCAATTCCTTGATTGACTCATGATGCATCTCCCCTCCCTCAACCATGGTAATAAATAGTATTATACTCCGCACATTTACAGATATGGTTTTGCCACAGTATTTTGTTATGTATACTTGCTTTAACAAAATATTTTTAACCAACTACAGGATGCAAGAGGTTATATTTCTGCATTATGGCAAAATCATATTATCATTGCCTCACCTTTCCTTCCCAAATCTAGCCAGAGTGATGCACTGCAAGGGGGCATGATGCCTGTCGTAATACTTCTAAAAGCCCAAATAAGCGTCAGCAGTAAAATAAAATTGCACAGATTCGCTTGTGTTGGCAACATTTTATTTCCAACAGCCTTGTGGCACCTCTCCTCATTTCAGCCTTCATGGCCTTAATACGACATAAACATTGTAAATTGCACACGTTTTAATTGATGAAACAAAATAACATAGCCAAAATTCCATAATATGAAAGACATACAATGTTTAGAAAAGGTTACAGCCATACTGGAAATGTTAAATGCCGTTATCAGTCAATAAAGGACACCCATTAGTAGGCTGATGTACATGCCTTTCATTTGTGCACATATGTAGATACAAAGGATTGTAGATAGCATTTGAGAACATTGTGCGCAAGATGGATGATGTTAACTTTGATGCCATAATAACTGGCAGCTGCAGGTAAGAGCGGTGGGGCAGTAAGGCCGGCTGGGGGGGATTTTGAGAGACGACCATGAGGGAAAATAGATTATTTATTTAATTTTCCCTTGTGGTAGTCTCTCGAAATCCCCCCTCAGCCAGTCCCACCGTTAGTACCTGCAGCGGCCGCGGCTGCACTCTGGTATGCTGAGCTAATCCTGTTATACTAATAAGTACCAGCCATCGCTTCAGCCCTATTGGAAAATTATAAGAGCACCACACAATGAATTAACTACCTAATTTAGGGCTGGTATACATAAAATATATCTGCATTCAGCATTCGACTTAAAAGAGTGTATAAGCATCATTGCAGAAAATCAAGTCCAAGTGGGCTTAGGAGACAGGATATCAATTTATCTGCTATATTGTGTAGTGTACTTTTGCTAAATATGGTCTAATATGATCTGTTCAAAACGACCACCTCTTGTATATGAAATGACTGAAGAATACATCAAAAATATATTAAGGTGACAATGACCTTCTATCTAAACATGTAAGTAAATAATATTGCAGCTTATATGAAAAATTGAAATCCTGAGGACAATTTTTACTTTTTTTTCAAGTAAATCAAGCCCCAATGGTCAAACTAGTCCTTCACTTAAAAAGTAAATGACAATACAATACAATACAATAAAGATACACGTGCCTTGATTTGGGTCCCATCTCACCATGCCACTGAACTTGGACTAGCCTGGCTGATGAATGGTGAGACCCTGAAACAGGTTATAGGATGCTTTTCTTTCTGGTTCAAGGAGGACCTGGCCTGGCAGTTCATGCTGCACTGTTCCCATGGGGCGCAGGGTCATGGCTGATTTGCATATGGCTGGGTCCAAACTGGAATGGTATGGTGATCAACAAACCAAATGATTTATGCCCAGATCTCTGTACCAGAGGTGAATGTTTGACATTGTTCAACATTCTGTCCATCAATTCTTCTTTTTGCATTACTCATAAGATAAGAAGACAATAATCAAAACCCACTCAGACTTACAAGAATCTTCATATGTGATGTAGCGGAAATCACATTTTACTTGTAGGGATGCATTATAATCACACATATAGACCGCATCTGCATATAATGCTTTGTTGTATTTACATGAATTGCTGGAATTGTGAAATACATTAACCTGAAACATCATGTATTCTAGGCCATTGAAATGTAACATGGAGAATTAACGTAAAAGGTGAATTTATCTAGCAGGAAACATTGACGTGAAGAACACGTGTTGTGAATCTGACAATTATTCATGTACTAAATGTGTTTATTAGTAGTGTCATTTATAGGTAAATGCATTAACTGAAGGTACCTTATTTTCTATGCAACTCGTGAATTTCCTATAATGTTTCCTTGTTTGCTAAACTTGTAGGCCTGAAATGCAATTCCCTGAAAACTTGTGCTTTAGAATTAACAGTTTGAATTTCATGTGCATTGTTGAATTTGTTCTTTCTTCCGTTTTCTGTTGCAGGTGAAAGAAGCATTTTGTCAGCTAGAATAATGTCTTTGTTTTACTAGTCAGGCAAGGAGAGAGGACGTTACAATTGTGTTGCTTGAGTCAATAAAGGTCATTGTGCTTCGTACAGGAGAAGACCTGGGAACCAAGGACAAATTATTGCGAGAGAAAACCATTGTCCCATGGAACACTACCTTTAGGACTGTACCCAGAGTAGATGTGTGACCCGCAATGACTCTTGGGAAAATAGCCTGCAATCATATGATGATGGGAGTAGGGAAGTGCTAGGGAAAGTGCCCACCTATTCTTCTGCCTTTGAAGAGAAAACATCTGAGAGCAAGCTCTGTCTCAGTAGCTTTATGCTACATGACCCATTGACTGTGGAGAGATTTCTGAGGAAGACTCCACATGCTGATACCTTTTATCCTTTATTCCTGAAGATGCTTAATTAGGGATGTACCTTTATGGTTAGTGTAGGGATACATGTAATTCTTTTTATACACCAACCCTCGATGCAGTAAAATTTGGACTCAAGTTTTCAGACCCTCTGCATCCTGCTTCATGAAATAATTGTATTGTTCATGCTACATTGTCTTAATTGGATATGCAGATTGGGCTTTATGCTAATTCCAATGTATTTTTACACTCGCATCTTGAGGTGTCATTATGTTGAGTTGTTTTTGGCTTTGTTATAAATCAAACTAACTTTACATAGGGGTCTGTGGTCACCAAGCGATGATTAGGATAGCGGGCGGATCGCCACCGCCCGTTTGGCAGTGGCGGTCCGCCCGATAAAAACCACCGCCCGCATAGAAATTTCCCCCTGCCACATTCCCATGGCAGGGAAGCCCCGGCGGACGGAAAGACCGTCTGCCGATTTTCTGCCCGTTCGAAGAGTGGACCGGGCGGAAAAGTTGTTAACATGGTGGAGGTGACTGGGAGACACCACCATCCATATTAGCATATCTGCAGAGCCATGTCTTTCTGTGGCGGTGCCACAATGGAACGGCATGCGGTTCTTGCCATTGGGGCCCGCAGCGGGGCCCCAGGGATTCTGGGGGGTGGGGGGTGCACATGGCAGTGCCTGCCACGTTGTGCATGGAACTGCACGACATGCCTTCTCGGCATTGCGGCGGGTGGTGCCGAGAGCACCGTCAGCCGCAATGTCAAGAATGCAAGATGCGCCCGCCAGTGTGGCGGGTGCATCCTAAGTTCACCTACGGGACTCCCGCACCGATGACATGCAGTTCCATTCTACGAAAGTATGGCGTGCGGACAAAGTCCGCCCTCCATCCTAATGATACCCTATGTGTCCAAAAGGATTCTTGTTTAATTGGCTGAATAACAAATTTCCTCCTGCTTTCATGCTGCTAAAAGAACCATCACATTGTGTGTCTAGAACAGATCCAGAACATATAGGCCCAACCCTTTCATATGCATGGCAGAAATCACATCACATGCTAAAAATAGATAAGATTCTCTTGAGAGCTACACTGTCAGGCAATGGTAAAATTTGAAATGATAACAGCAAACCCTGTTATCAATAAAGGGGTGAGCAGGATAGACCAACTATTATCAGGCACAAAAAGTATGTCATTTGTAGAAGCTCACACAGCTTACCATTTCTTCCTCCACCAATCCTAGAAGTACCGCTAGTTATCACACAGTTTATCCACGGCCCTAGGCCCACATCCTATTCCCCTATGAAATCCTCTCTGTGGTCCTACCTACAGACATGGGGAATCTATAAGTGGGTGGTCTCTGAGTTATACAAGATACTAATTAACACAGCCTTGTTGTCTCTGACACGAGCCCAATTAAAAGAGTGGTTTTCCTCCTGAGTGCATTTAGAATGCACATATGATGACTGGGCAGAACTACTTCTATACCATGATAAATTCCACCAAGAGGTACAACTAGAGCTGGAATACTACATAATTCTACACTGATGGCACTGTTCCTCAGATAGGTTAAAGCAATCAGGGATCACGGGGGACTCAGCATGCTGTAAGTGTAGCACAGTAAATAGCAATATCATCCACAAAGCCAAGACCCTATTGGGGTGCTGTGTGGAGGGAAATGAAACACCTATCAGGGATTGCAGGGGATTTGGAGGACTCAGCAGTAATGCTAAATGATTTCTCACAGTATCCAGAAATCACACAACAACATTGACCATGGTTTTCCACAACCATAAAGGTTGCTAAGCTTGGTGTTCTCCGGATCACTGACATAATACCATGGAGCAAAATATCGACCTTCTAAAATTTACTATACCCACTCCAGTGAGTTCAACAGTTGGGAAATTGTTGGATAGCAGGAGGGTAAAAATTATTATTCCCACTCCAGTGAGTGCAACAGTAGGGAAAGCATTGGATAGCAGGAGGGTAAAAATTACTACTCCCTCTCCATTGAGTGCAACAGTAGGGTAAGCGTTGGATAGCGTAGGGGTAAAAATTACTATTCCCACTCCAGTGAGTGCAACCGTAGGGAAAGCGTTGGATAGCGTAGGGGTAAAAATTACTCGATATTCTGTCCAGTCAATATTTTTTTTTGATATTGTGACTGTTCACCGCGTTCTCCCTTATTGGAAAAATATCGCTGCTTCCACAGTCAAATTGTGGTTGAGGGAATTTTTTCTAATGGCCTCCTACAAATGCATAATATATAAACTGGAAGATCAATGACCTATTTTCAGAAAATATGGGGTAATTTCCCTAACTACGGCAGAATATTGAGTCTACCGAAAGGACATTCCAAGTTATTTTAGAACAACTGTGGTTCATGTATACTACAAGGGAGCATAGGCCTTCCACTTCCACACCACCATGTCCACCGGTCTTTAATCCTGACTTATGTTCTTATATATCTTTGGCATTATTGCAAAGTCACTACAACTCAAAACAGGGCTCCACTGACAATATTTTTAATTCCTATGTTTTTTTTATAAAGCTTAAGGTTATCCAAGGGGTGAAGAGGTGAAGGGGAGAAGGGACGAGAGGAGAAAGTGTCCAGGGCAGGTAAACTCACTCACACACTGACAGATCACTAATAGTAACAGTCATTACATGGATTTCATGGTACTGACTATGTTTCTGTTTTGAACTATGAAAGCAGGTGTTTTGCCAAAGTGGCCTTAGAGTGGGTGTAAACAATAGTGTAATCCCTAGTGAGACACGCTGAGCAAGTCATCTGCTCTGATCTGAACAATGCTTTGGATTGTATAAGTACTAATGAAGTAGCTACCCTCTTACTTCTAATTCGATCAAATGGTGTTCCTGACCCAAATGGGCTTCCCAATGCCTTATTCCATGCCAACATAGTTATGTGGACTGAAGTATTGACCCCAGTGTATAATGAGGTACTGGCATTGAAGATTGTACCAGTCTTATGGTAACGAAGCATTCCCCAGCCTATTTGTAAAAGTGACCTAGTTGGTTACCCTGCCAAATATCGGTTGATATCTTTAACTGATGTTGACGCCAAGGTTTTTGCTTCATGTCTTTTGATTGACCTGGAATACTGGGCAACACAGTTAGGTATAATCCCAGTAAATCAAACAGCTTTTCTCAATGGCCAATCTACTATCACCACCTTGTTGGGCCTTTTGTTATTAGCTGAAAGGACAGTTAACAAAAAAAAATGTATGTATTGTTTTTATTGATTTAAAGGCTTCTTTTGATTCTGTTCCTCGTGCCTTACTGTGGAAAAAACTGGTTGGCTGGGACATTCCAAGGAATTTGTTGGATGTTATTGTTCTACTTTACATCAATACCTGGACTCAGGTCAAGCTAGGTGTTAGTGATACTGTATCACAAAAACAACTAATACCTATGAAGATCCGAAGCAAGGTGGTGCCCTTGCCCCTTGCCTTTTTAATCTATTTTTGTCAGACCATTTTCAGCATCTGGAATCTGTGAATGCTCATTACCCAAAACTAGGTGAGGTGCTACTGAATTATCTAAAATACGAAGATGATACCATCCTGCTGAGTCAAACCTCAAGAAATTACCAAAGATTGATAAATGCATTCGATGATTATATTTAAATGAGCTGCTTGGAATTTAATGTAAATAAAAAACTACAATTATGCAAATTGGACCAGTAAAATGAAAGATCATTCATGGAGGGCTAGAGAAGGGCCAATTGAAGTGAATACCTATAGATATTTAGGCATTTTATTTGACAATAGAGTTTTGTTTAAAAATAATTTTAAAGACTTCAAGCTAAAACTGCAACTGGCATTCATGCTTTCAAATGTGTAGATAAATTGCTGAGATGCCAATCATGACTATATTCTTAAGGTTTTAAGAGCAAAAATCCAGACAACTATTACATACGGCTCTCCTATTACCAAGGGGAAAGACGCAAAACTATTAGATTTATTAGTTATTAAGGCGTATAAAACTATTTTGGGTTCCCCTGGTCAGTTGGCCAAGCAGAAATAAGACTGGAGTTTGGTCTACAGTCTATGGTGTCGCAAGGATCTTTCTTGAAATGTGTGTATACTATGTATACATCTGACCCTGATTCTTTAGCATGGGTCTTTTGTATAATTGGAAACTGTGGAAGATGAGTTACTATATGACAAGTTTGAGAAAGCTGAGAAAATGGCATTCACTTTATCAAAAAAGAACGTTGCTATGTTGTTGCACAGGCCTTGACTAGTGGGGGTGGGTGCAGTAACGGGATGAGCTAATGATTTAACAATTTTAAACAGGGTTTTAGGCTGGTTTTTCGCCTCCTGAATTTTTGTTGTGAAATATTTTAATATTTTAGATTAGTACTGTGAAGTAGCTGTTTGTACTGGGCAAGCCCCTGTTTATAAACTTTTTCTTTTCTTCACTATAGTCCTTCCTCCAGCACCTTTCCTGATGCTTGCAGCCAGCTTTTGGTCCTTAAGTTTGCGGGAGTACCAGGGAGCTGAGGGGCGCTGTCTGTGATGCGTACCTTTTGCATAGGGGCTAATTTATTTCCTGCTTTAGTTAACCAATTAGTATAGCAGTTGGTTGCCTGGTCAATTTTTGAAGGAAGCAGAAAGTTGTTATCAGCAAGAAATTTGTTTAGATCTTCGGCCTCAATGTTTTTCGATGTCCAACTGTCGAGGTATCTTTTGTGGGGTTTGTAGATTGCGAGGCTTGAAGAAGTGAGTTCGAAAAGAACAGCTTAGTGGTAGGACCAAGAAAGGGGGCAAAGGCCAGTAAAATTTATATGGGGATGGTTAGAGAAGATGCTGTCCAGGGTATGCCCTGCTTGATGCGTGGGTCCAGTGACTAGCTGTTTTAAATTCCCAGATGACATAAGGTCTAGCAGGCTGGCAGTATCTATGTCTGAGGTTGATTCTAAGTGGAAATTGAAGTCACCTAGAATGGTATAAGCAGAAGAGTTTAGTCCTACCTCTAGTATGGTGCCGGCTTGTTCAATGAAGCGAGTCCTCTGCCCAGGGGTTCTGTAGACCAGAGAACCTCTAAAAGAGTAGTGGTGAGAGAGATAAATACAAAAGTCTAATGCTTCACATACCTAATGTTTTATTGGCTGAAAAGATGAAGTGATGAAGTTATGGTGTATCACTGCAAGCCCTCCCCCTCGTTTGAGTGGTCTGATAAGCGAAAAGCAGAGGTAGTCAGAAGGTGTCACTTTCACTACGTCTGGGCCTGAATCACCATCAGTCAAGGTCTCTGTCATGAAGGAAATCATAATCCCCTCGTGTTCAAGAAAGGAGGCGCATTCTATGCTGTGCTTAACCAGTGATCTTGCGTTAATGAGGGCGCATTTCCTTGCAGAGTTAGAGGAGATTTTGCCGCTCCTATTCCGTTTGTGTAGTAACACACCAAATGAAGGGCAAAAAAATCAAGATAAAAAATATGCAACGTTCGATGCAGACAACTATTCATAGTGTGAAATACACACAAAAGCAACATCAGAAATGAGACCTCAAGTGTCCTATATTTGGATACACTTTAAAAACCTCAACCAAACATAGAGTCAATAATACATATACATAATAGGAGATAAAACATGATTTTGGTTTATGACGCAAACTATACTGTATTCTCATATTACAGACACATGAACTAGATAGTGTAAATTACTGGATTAATTACAATTGTTTCTTCTATAACTCTGTGTAAAAAAACATGCTTTCCATATCAGCAATGTATTACCCACTTAGGCCCGGATTTATTATACTTTCATGCAGCGCAACGCAGTAAGCAACATTTCTGCGCTGCGTGAAGGGCCAGGAATGTGCTGTATTTAACATTATACAGTGCAATCCTGTCCTGTATCTGCGCTGGCACACAATGTGCTGCCTTGCATCAACAAAGACACCCTTGCGTCATGGTACAATGGTGCCTGTATTGTAGGCAGGATTCTTTTGTGGAGGAAGGAACATCTTCCTTCACCGAACAATCACCCAAGGCATTATCCTCTTTCTATGTGTGCTGCAGAATGCAGCACATGTAGAAAGAGGAAAAAAGAGGAGAAATAAAGATATTTCTCCTCCTTACCGCTCCCCTGGCAAGGCATTGCATATTGACGCAGAGACAATTATAACAATTAACATGTAATAAGTACATGAACCCAAGAATAATAAACTATTGTTCCTGATTTAAAAATATTTGGTGCCTATTGACGTATTGTATTGATACACCAATAACGGTGTGCACCTAGTCAATTGGATATAATGAAGAAACTCTGGAGTTTGAATAAAGTAACAAACATGACTGTCATACTTTGCTATGTGCAGGGTAACACAAAAATGAGAAGCTAAAAAGGAGGGCAGCACAGAGCTCAGTTGCTACCATTGTGGTTCCTACCAAGATGACCCGAACTCCATAAAGTCTTTGTGTTGTTCGGGGGTGGGTTTTCAAAGGGTGTAGTGCAGCAAAATGGATATTCAAATCCAGTGTCTAAAAATTTACCTCCTTTGGTATCAGAAATCCCCCTGTAAAACTCTGTGCTTGTCCACGACGGGCACTTACTCCAACACGTGCATGCTTTAATAATCTTGCACAGCTCAGTAGTATTCTTTTTAACAACTTAAGAAGAAATAAAGGACACCCCATGCAAGTCTGATATGTTCAAGTACAAGTTCAAGTTCAGGGATTTATATAGCACACTACTCACCCAGAGGGTCTCAAGGCGCTTGGGGAGGGGGGGTTCATTTTTTGTCGAATAGCCAGGTTTTAAGTTCTTTTCTGAAGGAGAAGTGGTTCTGAGTAAGGCGGAGGTGAGTGGGGAGTGAGTTCCAGGTCTTGGCCGCCAGGAAGGAGAAGGATCTGCCACACATGGTGGATTTTCGGATGCGCGGGACTGCGGCGAGGGCTTGATTGGAGGATCTTACTCGGCGGGTGGGTGTGTAGAAGGACAGTCGATTGTTGGGGCATTCGGGTCCTAGTTTTAAGAGGGCTTTGTGTGCGTGGGTGAGGAGACGGAACGTAATTCTCTTGTTGATGGGAAGCCAGTGCAGGTCTTTTAGGTGTCCGGTAATGTGATCTTGGTGAGGGATGTCCAGTATGAGTCTCGATGATGCGTTTTGGATGCGTTGGAGTTTTTTCTGTAATTTTGCTGTGATTCCGGCGTATAGTGTGTTGCCATAATCCAGTCGACTCGTGACCAGTGCGTGGGTGACAGTCTTTCTTGTCTCGGGGGGATCCAGCGGAAGAACTTTTTGAGAATACGAAGTACGTTGAAGCAGGAGGATGAGACTGCGTTGACTTGTCTGGACATCGAGAGAGAGGAGTCTAGGACGAAGCCAAGGTTACGTGCGTGGTCTGTGGTTATGAGTGCTGTGCCCAGAGCGGAAGGCCACCAAGAGTCGTCCCAGGCAGAGGGGGAAGATCCTAGGATGAGCACCTCCATTTTGTCTGAGTTGAGTTTTAGGCGGCTGTGTTTCATCCATTCGGCTACTTCTTTCATGCCTTCGTGAAGATTGGTTTTGGCGGTGTTAGGGTCTTTGGTGAGGGAAAGGATTAACTGGGTGTCGTCGGCGTAGGAGATGATGTTAAGGTTGTGTTGGCGCACGATGGATGCGAGTGGGCTCATGTAAACGTTGAAGAGGGTGGGACTGAGTGATGATCCATGTGGTACGCCACAGATGACTTCAGTGGCCTCTGAGTTGAAAGGGGGAGTCGGACTCTTTGAGTTCTCCCGGCGAGGAAGGAGATGATCCAGTCCAAGGCTTTTCCTTGTATGCCGATGTTGCTGAGGCGTTGTACAAGGGTGCTGTGACAGACGGTGTCGAAAGCGGCGGAGAGGTCGAGTAGAATGAGGGCCACTGTTTCTCCGTTATCCAGTAGTGTTCGGATGTCGTCTGTCGCAGCAATGAGGGCGGTTTCGGTGCTGTGTTTGGCTCGAAATCCGGACTGAGAGGGATCGAGGGAGTTGTTGGATTCAAGGAAGGCGGCGAGCTGACTGTTGACGGCTTTCTCAATGACTTTGGCGGGCAATGGGAGGAGGGATATGGGTCGGTAGTTTTTGAGTTCAGAGGGGTCAGCTGTGGGTTTCTTCAGGGGGCGCTGAGTTCGGCGTGTTTCCAGCATTCTGGGAAGGTGGCAGAGTTGAAAGAGCAGTTGATGACATGACGGAGATGGGGTGCGATGATGGAGTCAGCTTTGTTGAAGATGTGGTGGGGGCAGGGGTCTGTTGGCGAGCCAGAGTGGATTGAGTTCATTAGGCGGATGGTGTCTTCAGTGGTGATTGGGTTCCAGGCGCTGAGGTTGTTAGTTGGCGGTGTAGGTTCTGAGGGGGGTGGGGGGGTTGTTCGCAGGGAGTGTTCTCGAAGCTGTTGTGAATGTCGGCAATTTTGTTGTTAATGTTAATGTTAATGTTAATTGGGAATTTATTGAGCGCTCGTACGCCCGGAGGCTTCATGGCGCTATAGAAGATGAACCAAGCAGGCAGATAATAGAAAAAGCAGTGCTATCAGTAGTGAGCTTGAGTGAAAAGCCAGGTTTTCAGAGAATGTCTGAAACTGAGGATGTTATCGTTGAGTTTAATGTTGAGGGGGAGAGAGTTCCAAAAACCTGCAGCGAGGTGGTCGAAACAGCTGCCTCCAAGGCGTTTCCTTTTAAATGGGGGTACGATCAGGAGTGATTTATAGGTCGAACGAAGATGACGGGAAGGGCAGTATTTTTTGAATAGATCTCTGATGAATAGAGGGCCAGAGTTATTCAAAGACCTGAACAGTATGCACCCGGCCTTGAAGGCCACACGCTGCTCAACTGGCAACCAGTGGAGCTGTTTAAGGCCAGGTCTGATAAATTGCCTCCTAGGTATATTCAGAAGAAGCCTGGCGGCTTGGTTCTGGACAAGCTGGAGACGTTTTAGCTCTCCAATTTGCAGGCCGAGATAGAGACTGTTGGAGAAGTCAAGCCTGGACAGAACCAAGGAGATGACAATCTGTGTGAGAGCTGCAGGGGAAAAAAAACGAGCGATTTTTTTTATTTTCTGCAGTTGGAAGATGCTGGAGGATACCACCGCTCCAACCTGTCTTTTTAGCGAGAGATCCTCGCTGATAAGGATACCTAGGCTCTTGACCACCGTTGATTTAGATGGGGGGACTCCCATACTGATGGGCCAGAAGCTGGAGTTCCAACTAAGCGAGCTCTGTCCGGGCAAGATCAACTCGGTCTTGCCCGGATTGAGCTTCAGATGGCTGCAGCTCATCCAACTCAGTATGTGGGACATAGTTCTTTGGAATTCAACCACTGAGTCCTGGGTGTTAAGAGGAAAGATGAGCTGCAAGTCATCCGCATAGTTGAAGATGGTTACATTAGCATTACGGAGCGAGTGCAGAAGAGGGCGTAGGTACACATTAAAGAGCAGGGGGGACAATGAGGAGCCTTGTGGTACCCCACAGGTGGTAGGTAGGATGGGGGCAGAGAAAGAGCCCAATCTGACCGATTGAGTGCGGCCCGTGAGAAAAGAGCGGATCCAGCTCAATGCAGGACCCCTGAGACCTGCCTGTTTGACACGGTCGACCAAGATGGTGTGGTCGACCGTGTCGAATGCAGCAGAGAGGTCCAAAAGCACAAGTGCCTGATGGGTTCCTGCGTCTGCGTTCCGCCTTAGAGTGTTTAGCACCGAGAGGATGACCGCCTCGGTGGAATGGCAGGGACGAAACCCTGCTTGATTAGGTGCCAAGTACTCGGTTTTTTCCAAAAAGCTGGAGATGCTTTCACAGACATGTGACTCCAACAGTTTCGCACAGTATGGCAGCAGCGATATAGGTCGGTAGTTGATAGGATCTAATGGGTTTGCTCCTGCCTTTTTTAGGAGGGGGACAAGAAGAGCTTTTTTCAGACCACATGGAACTTTACCCTGTGAGAGAGATCCGTTCATTAAAGAAAGTAGACACTCAGGAAGATAGGTGCCCACTTCTTTCAAGATGTAAGGGGGACAAATGTCATCGGGGGAACCTGTTTTGACTTTGGTGAGAAGTTTAGGTAGTTTAGTCTGATCTATGAGGGGAAAGGAATCTAAGGTGGTAGGGTTGCGCAGTGTGTCATCAGACACAAAAGGACACTGAGTGATGGGGATACTTTGCTTGATAGAGCAGATTTTATCATGGAAAAAAGAGTTCAGTGTGTTACAGAGTTCTTGGGTGGGGACTATCGGAAGAGAAGTTCTATCGTTAGAGCAAAGATTCTCCACAATATTGAATAGCTCTTTTGACTTATTTTGAGCTTTAGAGATTTTGTCTGAAAAGTAGTCAGTTTTGCATTTAAGAATAAGATTTTGGTAGTCCCTACGAGCTCTGCGAAAATTGACCCTGTCGTCTTCTAAATAGGCTACACGCCACTTACGCTCCATTTGACGAGCCTTAAGTTTAAGGCTTTTCAGGTGAGGTGTGTACCATCTGTGAGCGTCATTGGGGCGAGAGCGGGAGAAGTCGATATAGGGTGCATGAGCATCAGCTGCAAGAAGCAGCCACTCAGTAAAAGCTACTTCTGATTCATCGATGTCCTGATCAAGTGATGGAGAGGTAGAGGTTAATGAATCAAGGAATGCTGAAATAACTACATTCTTCCACATTCTTGCCTTCCCACCTTGATGTGACTTAGGTTTGTTGTTTTTTGCGATGGAAATGCTAAAGTTGATCAGGAAATGATCCGACCAAATGCACGGCAAGATGGAATTCACTGCCAGAGAGATGTTCTGGGACCAAATTTGGTCAAGGCTATGTCCTTTCTCATGGGTAGGGAGGTGAATGTGTTGAATGAGATTGAGGTACAAAAAAGACTCTTTCAGTGTGGCTGCCTGAGAGTTAGATTCCACAGAGTCCAGCCAAAGATTAAAATCCCCCAATAGTACAGTTTTGTCATGGGAGATAATTAGGGGGGCAAGTTGTCCCGCTAGGGATGCAACAAAAGTGGGCATGTGTTGAGGGGGCCGATATATGAGGATTACAAGAAGTGATCCCGTGTCCAAATCCATTTTAAAAATTAAATTGTCTGAGCCAATCAGATCACAGGAAGGTAAGAGGGAGGCTTTAAGGTTTTTGCGAATGATCGCAGCGACCCCTCCGCCCCTTTTACCTAGTGGCCTGTCAACATGCAGTATGTAGTACTCAGCAGGGACTGCCGCCAAGATGTCAGGTAAGGATGCCTCGTTTAACCAAGTCTCAGATAGACATAAAAGATCTGGTTGTTCGGCGTGGAGCAGAAGGAAGATGTCCAGGTAGTGTTTTACCATGGACCTGGTGTTTAGGTACAGACATTTGAGAGTAGTCAGAGGCATGGGTGGAGACGAGGGGGCAGACCAGAGTGTGGGCTTATGGACTTTTGCGAGTCCGAACTCAGGTTTTAAGATACCATGCGTGGCGGCACGCTTTAAAATGTGGGCGGGTGGGGGGAAGCTAGAGCTGTCAGAGGGTCTTAATGATAGCAGCGAAGCAGCGGAGTATTTGTGTTTTAGACCAGGGGTTCTGGCCCCGAGCCCCGGTCTGCCGCGGACGGGCGCAGACGGGCTTGACTTGAGCGCGACTTCGGCGCGCCTTCGTCGCGCCCGCTGCGCTCGTCCGCTGCGCTCCTGGATGCACATAGTTTTATGGCCGGCCTCAGAGGAAAGCTAGACCGCTCAGTCTGGTCCGGCTACACCAAAGATGGCGGCACGTCTCACCCTCCACACAAACGGCACCAGCCGCGATGGAACGGGGCGGACGACACACAAAAAATACAGTAGTGCAGGTAAGTAAATGATAACAAAGTGCTTAAATGATTTTAGTAATTTTTAAAATTGGAATAAAATATTCCTTCGCGCTAGCGCCTAAATCGCGCTAGAGCGAGCAACCGCTTCTTCCAAGTAACCGCACTGCAATGCGCTGATTAGCAGGGTTCAAGAGGGCTAGGCTGCTGCCACCAGCCAAGCGTACTCGAGTGGCCCTGAGTGAGAGAGAGTTTTATGGACGGCCTCAGAGGAAAGCTAGACCGCTCAGTCTGGTCCGGCTACACCAAAGATGGCGGCACGTCTCACCCTCCACACAAACGGCACCAGCCGCGATGGAACGGGGCGGACGACACACAAAAAATACAGTAGTGCAGGTAAGTAAATGATAACAAAGTGCTTAAATGATTTTAGTAATTTTTAAAATTGGAATAAAATATTCCTTCGCGCTAGCGCCTAAATCGCGCTAGAGCGAGCAACCGCTTCTTCCAAGTAACCGCACTGCAATGCGCTGATTAGCAGGGTTCAAGAGGGCTAGGCTGCTGCCACCAGCCAAGCGTTGTAGAAGAAGGAGGATAACGCATCACAGAGGTCTTGGGAGGGAGTGATGTTGTTAGATGCTGCGGTGGGGTTGGTGAATTCTTTGACGATGTTGAAAAGTTCCGTGCTGTTATGGGCGTTGTTGTCGAGTCGATCCTTGAATGCTGATTTCTTGGTGGAACGAATCAGTTGGTGGTGTTTGCGGGTGGCAGCCTTGAGAGTGGCCATGTTGTCGGTGGTTGGGTTTTTTCTCCATGTTTTCTCTAGGGTGCGGCATAGCTTCTTGGATTTTTTAAGGTCATCATTGAACCAGGGAGCCTTTTTGCTGCCTGATTTGATCTGGTGGTTTTTCAGGGGTGCTAATTGCTTGAGTTTGGTGGCTGCTTGGTTTGGGTCCAATGAGAGGGTGGGAGAGTTTTGGTTGAGTGATGTGAGGAGTTGGTCGGTGGTGATTTTGTTCCAGTTTCTCCGAGGAATAGGTTGTGGGGGGTTGTGGATCAAGGTGGTTTTGTAGCTGAAGTGAACACAACTGTGGTCCGTCCAATGGAGAGCTGTGGTGCGATCGAAGGAAATGTGCTTGCTGGAGGTGAAGATAGGGTCGAGCGTGTGTCCGGCTACATGGGTGGGGGTGTCAACAAGTTGTTTGAGTCCGAGATTGGCCAGGTTGTCAGAAGGGTGGTGGTGTTGCTGTCGTATTTGTTTTCAAGGTGGAAGTTGAGGTCTCCTAGTAGAATGTAGTTCTCGGAGGCGAGGGCATGTGGGCTGATGAAGTCAGTGATGTCATCGCTGAATTGTGTACGGGTTCCTGGAGGCCTGTAGATGAGGGTGCCTCTAAGTGTGGTCCTGGGGTCGGTGTGGATCTGAAAGTGGAGATGTTCGGCGGTTGCAAGATTATTGTCAGAGCTGGTCGTGATTTTGATGGTGTTCCTATGGACGATGGCGATGCCTCCTCCTGTTTGATTGGTGCGGTCTTTTCGGATGATCTTGTAAGCGTCCGGGATGGCTATGGTGATGTCGGGTGCTGATGATGTGTTCATCCATGTTTCTGTAAGGAAGGCGATGTCCGGTGACGCAGTGTCGAGTAGGTCCCAGAGTTCAGTTGCGTGTCTGTGGACTGAGCGGGTGTTCAGCAGGATGCACATCAGGTGGTTAGAGTCGGAGCTGTGTTTGGAGGAAGTGGATTTGGTGTGGGTCCTGAAGCAGGTGAACTTGTAGGAGTGGCAGGCGAATGGACCGTGGGTGCGTCCTGGGGTGGCTTCGCAGCATTGTGGTGTGCGTCCGGGGTTAAGGGCAAAGAGGGTAGCGGCGTCATACGTTATGCGGGTGGAGTGGGTTTTGCGAGGACCAGGGGGTCTGGTGCTGGGCGCGGTCCAGGCGCGGACGGGCGTACCTTTGGCGCACCTTCGGCGCGACCGCTGCGTGTGAACGCTGCGCGCAAAAGCATCTGTCATATGTGGATAGTGGTAGGGGAGGGGCGAGGGAGGGTCAGCTGGGAAAGCGGGAGCGGGGTGGAGACCTGGGCAGGGCGACACAACAACAACAACAACAACAAAATGGCCGGCAGCGTAAAACGGAGCAAGCAGCCAATATAGTGCAAAAAGGCAGTGTCCCCGGTCTACTGGGTCACGCCTCGATGTCACAAACACCTAAATGAAATGGCAGCAGCACAGCGACGACACAGAGATTCATGCAGTTAATTAGCAGGCGAGGTGGTTCAGCGCTATTTAGCAAACTAATACAAGCGATTCAGCATAAAATGTTATAGCAGTATGACACAGTGTAATACAGGTGAATTTGCAGCAATTAAAATCGGCAATTCCTGTCAAAGCAGCGGAGATGCGCAACGATACCAGGCTGTGAGGCGAGGCAGGTCAGGGAGCAGCGTGGGGGAGCGACTGTTTTTGCAACCCCTTCACGAATACCAATATCAAACAACTGGAGCAATATGGTGCAAGGTTGCCTGCATGGGCATTAGGCACCTTGATCTAGCACCAGCACAGGGATAAACACAGGAGTGAGCCGTATTATTGTAAATACTACACATGTCTGTGTTTCTAAAGTGACAGAGTGTGGCATTAGCAATTTTGAAGCTAACACGTTTTCTGCCACTTTCTTGTAAATATGCCTTTCGGTTCGAACTACCAGCCTGTGCTGCTGGACACATGCAGCTTCATGCAAGTACTGCATAGAGTTGTTTCTGGAGCCACATTTTCAGGAGGATTCACTGCTGGCATTGCAGCTGGACGGGTGTCAGCTGGTTGGGTGCTAGGTTGGGTGTGGGCAGCAGGACACCTTTCTGTGGTTTTCCGTATTTTCCTTTCTTCTTTTGGTATCTACCACAGGACGTAGGCTGGTGAGTTTGGGTGATGTCGCTGGTTTTTCTGTGCAGAGTTTTCCTGCCTTCAAGTCCTAGTCAGGTTCTGTGCCCGGTCCCTTTTTGCTGGCATTTGGTTCAACCAGTTAGGATAAAGGAGGTCTGTGTACCCTTCTGTTGCTTCACCCAGTTTTTTGCAGGGTTAGGGTAATGGCCGACCCACATGACTGGTGTTCACCATGGTGCCCTTTTCATTGTTGTGGTCTAGGCACTGCCCTGTTTGATGGAGCTGGTGAGGCGGTCCTTCAAGACTTGATTCTACCCTTGACTTCTCCTATTTTTTTGACTGACCTTCTTGGCCCTGTTTTATTGAGCATCAATTGGGGTGAGGACTTTGGGTTTTGTCCTCCGCCCTCCTGGATACATGGTTGGATCATCTTGTGTTGGCTTTATTGTGTCCATCGTGGATTGCAATGGATGTCCTCATCTTTCCTGGACCTTGCTCCGGCTTGGGGCTGGTTGGTCATGTGTTTGCTGTGGAAGGTTACTGATAGTGGTTTTCCGAGTGTTGTGTTAATCTCCTTCAGCCACTTGGGAGTTTCTGTTGTCTCCAAAGGCTGCCTTTCTGCATCAAGCCAATTTCTGATGTTACCGGAGAGGGGGTTGTCCTTGGTGTGTGCTGTTTAGGTGTGGGGTCTTACCTGGAGTTCCTCTTTGGTCTTTTGGTCCCATTGTCCCATGCCTTTGCTTCTCTGCCTCACTCAAGCCTACTTCGATTCTGGCGCTCCGTTGGATTCTCTACGGTTCAGGCTCTGTTTGGGTGTCCAGCTCCCAGGTTGACTCTTGTCTGGTCTTGGTTGCAGCAGGTTGCCTCTGCTTTTTTGGTTAGGGGTTCCTGCACTTCTCCTAGATGCTTGCAGGTGGCTGCTCTGGCGTTTTTTGCAGACTGTGGTGGTCTCAGCATTGGGCATTCTGGGCCCAGATGCTGAACCTCAGGTTGTTTGGGTCAATGGGCTCTGCTGGTGAGCTTCCCTTCTGGTGCCGCTGTGGTAGCGTATACTGGGTCACATGATGGCAGTGATTTCCTAGTTCTTTTGTCCCAGGTTCCCCTGGGGTCTGTCTCTTTGGGTTCTTCCTTCTTCTGTGATCCCCGATCTCAGGATTTCGATCAGCTGGTTCTGATGACTCAGGCACTCGAGCTTCTGTGCTGATAATCTGTGCAGGGCTACCTTTTCAAGGACAGTTGTGTTCCCACAAGGTGCCTTTGTGGCCAGATATGCAGGTGGATCCTTTCAATGGGGTTGGGCCATCTTTTTTCTCTGATGGCAGTTCCCATCAAATCTATTGGGTGGTGGATACTCTCTGTCAGTGCTTTCCTTCCTTCCAGGTTTTGTGTCTCACGGATGGTGTCTTTTGTCACATGTGTAGGAATTTTGGTGTTCCTTTCCTGGACCTGTTGGCTTTCTGGCTACGTGCACAGATTCACCATTTTTGTGCCTGCAGGGCGCATGCTGGAGTCTGGGTTGTGTTTGTTTTTTCCATTCCTTGCCTGGTCCTCCTGTTGTATTCTTTTTAGCTCAGCTGTTGGGGACTCCCGGGAGGTACTGCTGGGGTTCCTTTTTTCATCCTATCACACTTGGGTTTCCCAGTCTCATTCTCTTGACAGTTTGGGGTTTCTGAATGGCTCCCCATTTCCCCTCTCTTCTACAGTCTGCTCTTTAGTTATCTCTTTAAAGGCTTAGTCTGTTGCGAAGCGAGAGTTACGGCGCACGGGGCTCCAACCGGCGTTTGCAGAGGCCCTCCATCATTTTTGTAGGCCTTTTCTCTGAGGTCCTTTGGGGGCGTCGGGCTTGTTTTTTGGTGTGAGTGCGAGATTCTTCTGTGGTCCCCTGGAGTGCTCCCTGATGGATGTTCTCCTGTTTATGTGGGTAGATTTTGAGCACTGTCGGAGGTGTCTATGTTGAGATTCCTGTGGGCATCTGTCTTTGCATGTCGGTCCCTATGGTGGTACCTGGTTGTTGCTGATCACTGGGTGGCAATGTATTGAGTGGCGTTCTCTTTCTTACCCGTTTGTGTGGCCTAAGCTTCCTTTCTGGTTTGCCTCTGGTGTTGTCGGTTCTAAACTTTGCCCCCTTTTGCGCTTTTGGGGTTGATGGCAATTCCTTTTGTCAAGCATCCGGTTGTGCTTTTTTGTTGGCCTTTGCTTCTGCCAGACTGTGGGATGCTTTGGAGGTTCTGGTGGTTTGGAGTCCATTTTTTTTTTCCATTTTTTTTTGTGCCGTTGGCATTGTGCTGTGTCTGTTACTTCCTTTGTGCCCTGGGTGGCAGTTCGAGTTCCTCCTTCTCCAGGACTGATTTTGCCGGCTTTGGTGGCTACTTCAGGGTAAGCTGCGGTTGTTCTGTGATCCTTGTTGAGCGCGCAACGGGCCTTGCTGATTTGCTGGAGTTTGTGCATCTTCTTGCGGGGGGGGGGGGGATTTAAGCTTTACTTGTTTCTTTTCTAGCTTCCTCCTGTGAGGGGGTGTAGGCTTCTTTTTTTTCCTATTGTAGGGGTTCACACAGTCGTTTGCGCAAGCTTTATCCATCTGGTTCCCCTCTTCTGCTGGGGGTGCAAGGGCGCTCTTCTCAGGGAGGGGCAGCTTCGTTTGTGCTTCACTGATACAATATCGGTGTTAAAAATATCGAAAAAAATATATTGACAACAAAAATATCGACTCCCATACTTAAACAAGTACAAAAATATTGAATCAAAATAATTGATGTAAAAAGTATAGATGTAAAAAATATCGATTTAAATATATATATATATATATAAAATAAAGTAATATATATTCAATATAATAATTTTAACAAACTTAATTCAATTTAATAAACAGTGTTACAAAATATAACAAATAAACTTAATTAAAAAAAATAAACACACAAACATAATCCTTAATACATATATATTTACTTTAAAATAATTAATAAACTATTGTCTTTTATTATTTTACAACTATATATATATACATATTTCAAAATACGAAAAAATATAATAGAATAAATCAAAATATTAAACAATGGAAAAAGTAATTAAACTTAAAATGCCCAATACAATCAGTGCAACAGTGGGGAAAGTGTTGGATAGCAAAATAATTCAATGTACTATTTCAACTCCAGTGAGTTCAACAGTAGGGAAAATGTTGGATAGCAAGGGGTAAAAATTACTATTCGAACTCCAAAGAGTGCAACAGTAGGGAAAGTGTTGGCCTGCGGAGGGGAAAAAATGTCTATTCACACTCCAGTGAGTGCAACAGTAGGGAAGGTGTTGGATAGTGGAGGGGTAAAAATGACTATTCCCACTCCACAGAGAGCAACAGTAGAGAAAGTGTTGGATAGAGGAGGGGTAAAAATTACTTTTCCCACTCCAAGGAGTGCAACAGTACGATAAGTGTTGGATAGCGGAGAGGTAAAAATTACTATTCCCACTCCAGTGAGTGCAACAGTAGGGAAAATGTTGGGTAGCGAAGGGGTACATTATACTATTCCCACTCCAGTGAGAGCAAAAGTATAGAAAGTGTTGTATTGCGGAGGAGCAATTAATACTATTCCCTCTCCAAAGAGTGCAACAGTAGGAAAAATGTCGGAAAGCCAAGGGGTAAAATTAGTATTCCAACTCCATTGACTGCAACAGTAGGATAAGTGTTGGATAGCAGAGGGGTAATCCGATGTATTCCCACTCTAGTCAGTGCAACAATAGGGAAAGTGTTGGATAACGTAGGGGTAAAAAATTATATTCCAACTCTAGTGAGTTCAACAGTCGGGAAAGTGCAGGATAGCGGATAAATATACTATTCCAACTCCAGTGAGTGCAACAGTAGGGACAGTGCTGGATAGCGGAGAGGTAAAAATTACTATTCCCACTCCAGTGAGTGCAATGGTAGGGAAAGTGCTGTATAGCGAAGGGGTAAAAATTACTATTCCCACTCCAGAAAGTGCAACTGTAGGGAAAGTATTGGATAGCAGAGAGGTAGGAATTACTATTCCAAACGAGTGAGTGCAACAGTAGGTAAAGTGTTAAATAGCAAAAGATAAAAATTACTATTCCCACTCCAGTGAGTGCAACGGTAGGGAAAGTGCTGGATAATAGAGAGGTAAAAATTACAATTTCCACTCAGGTGAGTGCAACTGTAGGGAAACCGCTGGATAGCGAAGGGGTAAAAAATACTATTTCCTCTCCAGTGAGTGCAACAGTAGGGAAAGTGCTGGATAGTGGAGGGGTAGCAATTACAATTCCCACACCAGTAAGTGCAACAGTATGGAAAGTGATGGTCTGCGAAGGGGTGAAAATTACTATTCCCACTCCAGTGAGTGCAAAAGTAGGGAAGGTGTTGGATAGTGGAGGGGTAAAAATAACTATTCCCATTCCACTGAGCGCAACAGTAGGGAAAGTGTTGGATAGAGAAGGGGTAAAAATGACTTTTCCCACTCCAAGGAGTGCAGCAGTACGATAAGTGTTGGATAGCAGAGAGGTAAAAATTACTATTCCCATTCCAGTGAGTGCAACAGTAGGGAAAGTGCTAGGTAGCGGAGGGGTAAAAATTACTATTCCAACCCCAGTGAGTGTAACAGTAGGGAAACTGTTGGATAGCGAAGGGGTACATTTTACTATTCCCACTCCAGTGAGAGCAAAAGCATAGAAAGTGTTGTATAGCGGAGCTGCAATAAATACTATTCCCTCTACAAAGAGTGCAACTGTAGGAAAAATATGGGAAAGCCAAAGGGTAAAAATTAGTATTCCAACTCCACTAAACGCAACAGTAGGATAAGTGTTGGATAGCAGAAGGGTAATCAAATGTATTCCAACTCTAGTCAGTGCAACAATAGGGAAAGTGTTTGATAGCAGAGGGGTAAAAAATACTATTCCACCTCTAGTGAGTTCAACAGGATAGCGGATAAACATATTATTCCAACTCCAAAGAGTGCAACAGTAGGGACAGTGCTGGATAGCGGAGAGGTAAAAATTACTATTCCCACTCCAGTGAGTGCAACAGTAGGGAAAGTGCTGGCTAGCGGAGGGGTAAAAATTACTATTCCCACTCCAGAAAGTGCAACTTTAGGGTGTAGTGTAGTTCCTAGTTTCCCACTAGGCCCTGCGCATTGGAATAACATAAACAGTAGTATCGACGTAGAAGTGCGGATCTTCCAGGCCTCTACTGACTATGCTAAACTTAATTGGGTTTGTTACCAACTAGCTCAGAGGTCACTGGAAACTTTCTTGACTGAAATAGGAAGTGATCAGCTTCCCTGGCACAGACAAGAAGGGATTCAGTTTTCCAACAACCGTGCAACATGACAACTTTGCTCCTCAGATCAAGAGTCAATCTCTAGGGTCGTGTGAAACAATAGACAGTTATTTTACTCAGTCAGGTTAGTGCAGATTACTTTCACAATATGTAGAGAATAGAGAGACGGGCGTTTGTCAATAAAGGGTTAACATTTATTGAACGGTCTTTCTTCTCGTACAAGAGAAATGAATTGCCACAATTGCAAGACTTGTTATGATAAAAAGTACGTACAGTAAGATAAGTATTGCGAGATAATACTGTAAAAGCATTGATATGGTTTCTTAGCCATACAATGGTTTAAAAGTAATAAAACATATATACAGTCATATATACATTAGGCTAAAATACTCAACTGGTGCTTCTAACTACGCCTACCCCAGTGTACCTGACCTAAGCCTAATACTTGGGAGGGGAGTAAGTAAGTAGCTTTAAGTTAAGTTGGTTTTGCCAAGGTTTGCTTCAAGAATTCTCACTAAGGGTTTAGTCAACACCATACCTCTGAATAGAATGATGGAGGTCTGGTATCTCCTTCAGGGAAACTCAGTATCCCCGTCACCCGCAAGGGTAGACCAGAAACGCTGGAGCTGGATTTCTCGGCAGGAGAAAGACAGCATCTCTCTTCAGCGCGTCGAGGAGGAGAAGGAGGGGGGACATCGTCCGCGGGCAGCTTGCATCTGCTGGGCTCTTCGCAGAGGGACGGCTGTTCATCTCCTAGTTTCACCACACCATTGTTCACTAGTTGGCAGCGATAGCAGTAGCGATAGCAGCTATGGTGTCATCAGCATGACAGCTTCTTCAGCAGCAGCGAGATAGCTGGCAGTATCAGCTTCACCAACAGCAACTAACAACAGGCAGCAGCAACACAGCATTTGCTTAAGGCAACGTTGGTAATATTTATACCTGAAAGGTGCCATGTTTGACGTAAGTTTGCTGGACATAAGACGTCAATTAAAGATGTCACTAGGAAGTGATCGCTATCAGTTGCTCATTAGAGTTCTATTACTAATCAAAACACAGCAAGCGGGGATTTCCAGGTTTGCTGAGTTTTTATCTTATTGAAGAACTCGGAGTGTTAATCTAGGAATCTCAGATAGTGACTTCTGCTCTGTCATTGCACTAATTGGTTGCAAAGGAAGTGGCAGAGAAAACTATTCTGGAATGTGGCTCTGTTCGTGTGAGGCCAGAGATGAGTTTCTGAATATCGCACTTGAACGGTTATGCCAATATAGGGAATAAATGGATTTATAGCCGAATAGGGGCATAAGGTCACAGTATCGATCAGGATCCTAGATAAGCACGCAACAAGGGAAAGTGTTGGATAGCAGAGAGGTAGAAATTACTATTCCAAATCGAGTGAGTGCAACAGTAGAGAAAGTGTTGAATAGCAAAGAGATAAAAATTACTATTCCCACTCCAGTGAGTGCAACGGTAGGGAATGTGCTGGATAACGGAGAGGTAAAAATTACAATTTCCACTCAGGTGAGTGCAACAGTAGGGAAAATGCTGGATAGCGGAGGGGTTAAAATTACCATTTCATCTCCAGTGAGTGCAATAGTAGGGAAAGTGCTGGATAGCGGAGGGGTAGCAATTACAATTCCCACTCCAGTGAGTGCAACAGTAGGAAAAGTGTTGGATAGCGAGGGGCAACAATTATTATTCCCACTCCAAAGAGTGCAACAGTAGGGAAAATGTTGGATAGAGAAAGGGTAAAAATTCGAATTCCAACTCCTCTGAATGCAACAGTAGGATAAGTGTTGGATAGCGGAGGGGTAAAAAATGTATTTCTACTCCAGTGAGTGCAACGGTAGGGAAAGTGTTGGATAGCCATAAGTTCTGGGGCCCACACTACTGGCCACCAGAGCTGGGTCCTTCACCTTTCCCTTCTACCTTGGCCAAAACATTGGGAGTCTCCCTCAATAACGAACTCACACTGAATTCTCAGGTTGGCACAGTGATTTCTAAGTGTTTCTTCCAGCTGCGTAAGATCAGGAAGATACATCGCTTCTTTACCCACGATGCTCTGGTCCAGATTATAATTGCCACCGTTCTGTCACATTTAGATTATGCCAATTCAGTATACCTGGGAATGCCACTCTATCTGTTCAAACGGCTGCAGCTGGTTCAAAACCAGGCAGCATGGTTGGTCTTTCGACAACCAAGATGGCAACCAGTCACGCCTGTGCTAAGGAAATTACATTGGCTCCCTATTTCTCAGCGCTGTGCTTTTAAAACAGGCTGTCTGGTATTTAAAGCCTTGCATGGCAAAAGCCCTGCATTTATCAAGAGCCAGATACTCAGACATACTCCAACGCGACATCTCCATTCTGCCCATCTCGCACTGCTCACCATTCCAACCTTCAAGTGAGTACAACAAGGAGGTTGCAGATTTGCGGTCCTCGCTCCTAAACTCTGGAACTCCTTCCCTTTGAAAATCCGGTCCAGCACTGACATTCTGCAATTTAGAAAGCTCCTCAAGACCTGGTTGTTTCTGCAAGCGTACAAATAGATTATCCTGGTAGCATACTAAGCCTGTCAGCGCCATGAAGCCACCCGGTGTAAGTGCACTCTACAAATGCCCATTAACAATAACATTAACATTAACATAGGGGAGGGGTAAAAATTACTATTCCCACTCCATAGAGTGCAACAGTAGGGAAAGTGTTGAAGAGCGGAGAGGTAAAAATGACTATCCCCACTACAGTGAGTGCAACAGTAGGAAAATGCAGGATAGCGGAGGGATACAAATGACTATTCCCACTTCAGTGAGTGCAACAGTAGGGAAAGTGCTGGATAGCGGAGAGGTAGAATTTACTATTCCCACTCCAGTGAGTGCAACAGTAGGTGAGTGCAGGACAGTGGAGGGGTAAAAATTACTAATCCCAATATAGTGAGTGCAACAGTAGGGAAAGTGTAGGATAGTGGAGAGATAAAAATTACTATTCCAACTCCAGTGAGTACATCAGTAGGGAAAGTGTTATATAGCAGAGAGATAAAAGTTACTATTCCCACTTCAGTGAGTGCAACAGTAGGGAAAATGCTGGATAGCGGAGAGATAAAAATACTATTCCCCCTCCAGTGAATGCAACAGTAGGGAACGTACTGGATAGCGGAGGGGTAAAAATTACTATTCCCACTCTAGTAAGTGCAACCATTGGGGAAGTGCTGTATAGCGAGGGATAACAGTTACAATTCCCACTCCAGTGAATGAACCAGTAGGAAAAGTGTTGGATACCGGAGGAAAAAAATACAATTCACACTCAAACACTTATATAAATATACTATTAAAAAATTTTCAAAAGAAAAAATGAATGAATAATATTCAAAATATATATATTTTTTTAACACTTATTTATCAGTTTTCCAGTATAAAGAAAAAATACACCATGTTGAAACTTTCACACGCCGTCGTAAAGGAAAATAGAAGAACCCATGCCACAGTTACAGAGTATTACACTTTGAGTAACTAAACAATCACGTTGAGTTAATACAGTGAAGAGCCCCCAGTGAGCTTAAAGTAGCATTGATCATGGTGCGCCTCTCATAGGGTTTCACAATCAAATATTACCAATCTCAGGAGCGCCAGTGATACAAACCGCCTGTATCGGACATCTAACTCCTTAGTGTAGCCTAATAATGTGATTAGGAGGGTGTCTGGAATGTGCAGTCCAGTCATCTGGTCAAGCGCCATTAGTACATCTGTCCAGTTTTTTTGAATAGGTGTGCAGTCCAGGCTAGGTGTTGAAAGTCCACCCCCTCTTTCCCACACCTATCCCAGCAGTCTGTGTTTCTGAGATGGAAACGCATACATACGTTTTTCAGGCATATAATAGAGACAGTGCAGGTATTTGTAGTGGATTATTTGCAATCTGCTACTAGTAGATATTTTCACAGTCTGCTGGCAGCAATAGGTCCATTGGTCATCAGTAAGGGGGAAGTTTAGCTCTTCCTCTCACTGCGTCCGCGCGGCAGGGGCAGTGTGTGAACAGCCAGCCTGGGTGGTGTGATATAACATGGAAACGACATGTGTGGGGGCATCCTTCTGCAGCAGGGAATGTAGTGGGCCCATGGTGGGAGGCTTACGTGGGAAATCAGGGGTAAGAGATCTGACTTCCTGTCATAGCCTGATATACAACGAGAGTTCTAGCGGTGTGGGGTTGTCACCAAAAAACTCCTCACAGGTGTGAAATTCTCCATTTTTTAAAAAGTCTCCCCATGTCAGAGCTGAGATTTTCCAGAGCAACTACCGGAATCCTCCCTCCTGTGTGACGGGAAGGTCTAATCTACCTGCAAGAGGCAGCAGGGGCGAGTATAGTATGTCCAGTCTGAGCCGGCGGGCCAGGTCTCCCCAGGCTTTGTTTCGGCAGTCTACCGTGGACAGGGTGGTGAGAGTGTGGGTGGGAGGTGACCTAAGATAGGTCGAACAGGAGGTGGGGGTCATATATTCATTTTCTACTGCTAGGTGGGGCATGTAGGGTGGGCCGTTCATCCAGTACGTAGCATAATGGGCTTGTGCGCAACTGAGGTATAACTTCATGTCTGGGATTTAGAACCCTCCAGCAGCGAATGGGCGAGTGAGAGTGTCCCACTTAAGTCTCAGTTGTTTCCCTCCCCAGGTGAGGTGGATAAGTTGGGATGTCAGGGTTTTAAAGAAATATCTACTGGAGGCGTATGGGATATTAAGAAAAAGATACAGTAGGTTAGGAAGGATCACCATCTTTATGGGTCTGCCATAGACCGTGGCATGGCTATCCATCGTGTAATTTTCTCCATGAGGAGGTCCAGAACCCGCCTAAATTAGCTCTCATTAACTCATCTTTTTCTCTCGTGATTACATTGCCCAAGTATGTGACCGTGTCTGCACCACAGGTAAAGGGGAAGTCTGGATCAAAGCGGGTGGTAGCAATTGTGAGAGGTAATATTTCCGAGTTTATTTTGATGCTAGATAAGTTCCCAAAGTGAATGAGGACACGGAGGATCGGATTTAAACTGTATTCAGGGTTGCGGAGATATAGGGTGAGGTCGTATGCATATAAGGAGATTAGGAGTTGTCATTCTTGGTATATGAGGGCAGAGTCACGATGGTGCTGGCGCAACTTTGCTGCTAGGGGTTCTTTTGTGAGAGCGAAAAGGAGAGACAACAGGGGGCATCCCTGCCCCGTTCCCCTCGCAATATTGAAGGCCATAGAGTGGGTGCCATTATTAAGGATGCTGACTTGGAGGTTGGTATATAGAAGTTGAATCCAAGCTAAGAAAACAAAAGTCAGGTAATCCCATTCCAGGGAATGAAGGGCCCGATGTAGGTAATCCTCATTTACCGACTCTTAAATACCGAATTTTGCCGAATCGGTAGGATTCGGTAATTACCGAATCGTTATTTACCGATTCGGTAATTGACATTGATTCCTATGGGCCTTGAGGCCCATAGGAATCAATGTCAATTACCGAATCAGTAAATACCGATTCGGTAAAAATACCGAATTGTCAAGGGGAACAGGGTGTCACTTTGACACCCTGTTGCACCCCTGATTTTGGCTTGTGTGCCATGTGACACACATAAATGCCCTTAGGGCATGTATGTGTGCCACATGGCACAGGTGTACATGCATAGATGTGCATGTACACAGGAATTTGTTATTTACCATGCTATAGTATTACATGGTAAATAACGAATTGGTAATGGCCTTTGGCACTGTTTGAAGTGCCACCTACATCTGGATTTACTGATTCGGTAAATTTACCGATTTGGTATTTTACAGAATCGGTAAATTTACCGAATCAGTAAATATACCGATTCTGTAAATATAAGGCCACTTACATGTCAAATCCCAAATACCGGTCAGTAACTCCCGAAATCGGCCGGTACCGACCAGTATTTGGTGACCTACATCTGGCCCTTAATGCTTTGGTCGCATCTAGAAAGACGGCCTCCGCATTTTCCATAGGGTCTATGTGCTGGAGGACAGCAAATAGGGTCCGCATGTTGTGAGAGGTTCCCCGGCCGGGGAGAAAGCCCGGCTGGTGAGTTAACACCAGGGCAGTCATCAGGGGGCTGATACGGTTTGCTATTATCTTGGCCAGGATTTTTGCGTCAACGTTGATGAGGGAGAGCAGCTTGTATGACTGGCATCGGTCTGCTCGTTTACCTGGCTTTTGAAGCGAAATGATTAGCGCTTTGCACATTGTTTGGGGAAGGGATCCTGTTTCTCTGGTTTCTTTGTAGACCTGACAAAGAAGGGGGATGAGGGAGGAGCTGAATGTTTTGTAGAATTCGGCTGTAAGCTCAACGGGGCCAGGGGATTGGCTCTATTGCATTTGCATAATCGCGGCCCTAATCTCGTCATCCTCAAAATCCGCAAGGAGACACTTGCGTTGGGTTTTGCCCAGCCAGCCAATTGCTATGTCTTCAAAGAAGGGTGTGAAATCTGTCATCTGCGTTCTGTGGGACTTGTATAGAAAAACGGTCACCCACGCACTGGTCACGAGCCACCTGGACTACGGAAACACCCTATACGCCAGTACCACCGCAAAACTCCAGAAAAAACTCCAACGCATCCAGAACGCTTCAGCCAGACTCATACTAGGCATCCCGCGTAAAGACCACATCTCTGGCCACCTGAAAAACCTCCACTGGCTCCCCGTTAACAAGAGGATTACTTTCCGCCTCCTAACCCACGGACACAAAGTACTTTACGAACTTGGACCCGAATGCCTCAACTCACGACTTTCCTTCTACACCCCCTCCCGCCAGCTACGATCCTCCAACCAAGCCCTTGCAACTGTACCTCGCATCAACAAAACCACCATGGGAGGCAGATCCTTCTCCTACCTGGCAGCTAAAACCTGGAACTCACTTCCCACTCACTTTCGCCTCACTCAGAGCCACCTAACATTCAGAAAGCAACTTAAAACCTGGATATTCGACAAGTAATTCCCCACCCTTCTTCAAGCGCCTTGAGACCCTCTGGGTATGTAGCGTGCTATATAAATCACTTGACTTGACTTGACTTGACAGTTAATCCAAAGGTTCGGCGTCGACCGCGAGGAGCGCTACGTCGAGCCCGGAGTCACACAGACCCCCAACAACACAGTACCTTTGGAAAAGGAAGCACACGATGATCAGTGGCGTCGAGCAATCCGGCGTCGCGTCTTCGGTGTCGATCAGGCCTCAGCAGGCATCGTTGTCGATGATGCTGTTGCAAAGCGTGAGCAGCGCTCACGGCGTCGAGAGGGCACGAGGGCGATGCGATCAGCAGCGGTGCAGGCACGAGGTCCTTTGGAGCTGGAGCCGAACTCACTACTCACTGGCGTTGCTGCTGGCATCGATCGGGCCCGGTGGCCGGCGTCGAGGAAGTGGGACACTTGAGCCGTCACTCACGGTGTCGAGCTGGATTCGGTGACGTCCGTCGGCGTCGGGATTGCTGGCTCTTTCAGAGGTGCTGGATTTACAGGTTCCAGCAAATAGCACTTGTAGCAGATGAAATCCTTTAGCCCTGTGACTTCAGCAGGAGACTGGCACTCTTCCAGTCCTTGGAGATTTTCTTAGCAAGCGTGAGAGTACACACACAGTTCCTCTCTCCTGGTTCCTCAGCAAAAATAAAGAAGCACTGCAGGATTCCCCCCAGCAAACAGTACACTGGCGGAAGGGGTAGGCAAGTCCTTAGATCAGCAGGCCTCTTGTCCTTGGTTACAGGGTTCCTTGTCAGAAGTGATCTGATCTCTTGGTTCAGGGGTCCTTCTCTTATACCCCTTTTTGGCTTTGATCCCTTTGTCCATGCAGGGGAATTTCCCAACATCCTGGGTCCGTTGTGGGTGGAGCCAGGCAGAAGCACCTGGCCTATTCACTGAGCAGGGCTGGGTCCTCAGACGCCCCGCAGGAGGTGGAGCCAGCATTGTCACTGGCAGGAGCAGAGCTATCGGCCTCCTGGCAGGAGGTGGGGCTAGGATCGTCCATGGCAGGCACAGAGCCATCAGCCGCTTGGCAGGAGGTGGAGCCAGCATTGTATCAGGCAGGGCAGGCTATCAGCAACTACTCTCCCCCTACTCTCAACGCAAATGTCCCACTCATACCACACTGACTCATCCAGACCTGGGGAGCCACCCAGCTCCTGTCACACACACGCAAGACCGGCAGAAACCAGAAATGGTTAGACAAGAAAATAGACACTTTCTAAAAGTGCTATTTTCAAACCCAGAGTCCAAAAACCATCCACACCAACGGATGCGTAATTAAACTCCGAGTTCAGGGATACCAAACTCGACATTGCACCATGCTCCCCGAGCAAGCTAGGATCATAGCATTAATAATCCCGGTGGCCCATTCTAACCAATGGAGAGCAGGTTACCTTGCAATAGTGAAGAACGAAGATGGCCGTAGTTCACTATTAGGACATGCCAACTTAGTCAGGCGTGTCCTACCTTATCCTTACAACGCACCCTGCCCGTGGGCCTACCATAGGGGTGACTAACATGAAGTTAAGGGAAGGTTTGAGGGGCTGGCAAGTAGGTATACTTGCGCAGCCCGCGTGACAGCACTAGGCTGCACGTAGGTCTCGCAATGACCGACCCGTAGACATCCTTTTACGAGGCCGCTCTTGTGGGTGGCACAACACGTGCTGCAAGCCCACGAGCGGCATTTGTATTTACAAGCCCCGGCACTCCTAGTGCACTAGACTAGGGACTAACAGCAAACCAAATAAGCCAAACATGGAATACAATCGATACATCAATTTAACATAGGGAGCACTTGCGCTGTGGCACTGATCAGCAGTGGCACAGCGCCCAAAGCATATACCAGCAAAACATCGTAAACAGTGGAGGCAAACAGAAAAAATGGAGGAGAGACTCAAGCCAATGATGTCAGGTCTAACACGTGTCCCCTCCAGCTGAAATGTGGGGAGAACTACCCTTAACCTAGGGAGTCCTCATCACTAAGGCGGAAAAATCTGGACAGACCATCAGCATTGGCGTGATCTGTACCAGGACGGTGTTCCACCGTGAAGTCCATCCCCTGTAGGGAAATGGACCACCTCAACAGTTTCGGATTCTCACCCCTCATCTGCATCAACCATCTGAGGGGCCTGTGGTCTGTCTGAACCCGGAAGTGAGTCCCAAACAGGTAGGGTCTTAGCTTCTTCAGCGCCCAGACCACAGCAAATGCTTCTCTCTCTATCGCACTCCACCTCGTTTCCCTGGGAAGTAACCTCCGACTGATGAAGGCTACAGGCAAGTCTCGGCCCTCTTCATTCACCTGAGCCAGAACAGCCCCCACGCCATGCTCTGAAGCGTCCGTCTGGACAATAAATTCTTTCGAAAAGTCAGGTGCCTGGAGTATAGGTGCTGTGCACATTGCAGTTTTCAGGGTGTCGAAGGCCGTTTGACAGGCATCAGTCCAGATCACGTCTCGTGGCTGCTTCCTGGAAGTCAGCGAAGTCAAGGGGTGCACAATGTTACCGTAATCCTTGACGAACCTCCTGTAATAACCCGTAAGTCCTAAGAAGGCTCTCACCTGAGTTTGGGTTTTGGGCGGCGCCCAAGCCAGAATGGTATCAATCTTGGGTTGCAGGGGGGCAACCTTGCCGCTCCCTACTTGGTGCCCCAAGTACACCACAGAACCCTGCCCAATCTGGCACTTACTGGCTTTGATTGTGAGGCCTGCTCTGCGCAGGGCCAACAACACTTCCTGAAGGTGGCGCAGGTGTTCCTCCCAGCTGGCGCTGAACACTGCGATGTCGTCCAGGTATGCGGCACTGAAATCCTCCAGTCCAGCCAAGACCTGGTTGACCAACCTCTGGAAGGTGGCAGGGGCATTCTTCATCCCAAAGGGCATCACCCGGAACTGGTATAGCCCATCTGGTGTGGAGAATGCTGACCTCTCCTTTGCCCCATCGGTCAAGGCGATCTGCCAGTACCCAGACGTCAGATCAAACGTGCTAAGGTACCGGGCAGCCCCCAACCGATCTATGAGCTCATCAGCTCTGGGGATGGGGTGCGCGTCAGTCTTCGTGACTGAATTGAGTCCTCTGTAATCCACACAGAACCGGAGTTCCGGTGAAGCACCAGGCGCTGCAGCCTTCGGGACCAAGACCACTGGGCTGGCCCAAGGACTGCTAGAGGACTCAACCACCCCTAACGCAAACATTTTGGAGACCTCCTCCTTAATGTATGCTCGAACCTTGTCAGTCACCCTGTAAGCCTTGTGCTTCACAGGAGGGCTGTCTCCGGTGTCAACGTCATGGACACACCAATGAGTGACACCCGAAACCAAGGAAAACAGATCCGGGAATTGTCCCAACAGGTGGCGACAATCCTGTTTCTGCTCAAGGGTCAGTGTGTCAGAGAGGACCACACCATCCACTGACCCGTCTTGCTCTTTAGCACACAGGAGGTAAGAAAGAGGCTCACTCTCCTCCTCCATTCCAGCATCTGTAGCTAGGAGCATGCCCACTTCGGACCTTTCTAAGTGGGGCTTCAAACGGTTGACATGCAGGACCCGCAAGGGGTTCCTGGGAGATTTCAAGTCCACCAAGTAGGTGACATCGCTCTTCTTCTCCACAACCTTAAACGGTCCAGTCCACCTGTCCTTGAGCGCACAAGGTTCCACAGGGGACATGACCCACACTTCTTGACCAGGCTGAAGCTCTACCAGAGTGGCATTCCGGTCGTACCAACGCTTCATCTCCTCCTGGCTGGCCTCCAGATTTGCCTGAGCAACTTCTCTGAAGCGCCGAGTCTGGTTCCGAAAGGCCAGCATGTAACTGTATACATCCTGGGGAGGTTTCCTGGGAGATTGCTCCCAGCCTTCCTTGACCAGACTCAAAGGCCCTCTTACCGGGTGACCGTACAAAAGCTCAAAGGGGCTGAACCCTAGAGACTTCTGCGGCACCTCACGGTAAGCAAACAACAGGCATGGCAAGAGGACGTCCCATTTCTGCCTCATTGGTTCTTCAAGACCCATGATCATGCCTTTAAGGGTCCGGTTGAATCGTTCAACCAGCCCATTTCCTTGAGGGTGGTAAGGAGTTGTGAACTTGTAGGTTACCCCACACTCCTTCCACAGAGACTTCATATAGTTAGAAATGAAGTTGGTGCCCCGGTCTGACACCACCTCTCTGGGGAACCCCATCCGGGAGAAAACACCCATCAGTGCCCGTCCCACCACGGGGGCCGTCACTGTTCGGAGAGGGATGGCATCCGGGTACCGTGTGGCATGGTCCACCAAGACCTGGATGAACCTGTTGCCCAGGACTGTCTTGGGGTCCAGGGGCCCAACAATGTCAATACCCACCCGGTCAAAGGGGGTACTGACCACTGGAAAAGGTTGGAGGGGAGCCTTCTGCTTCCTTCCGCTTTTCCCACTTGCCTGGCAAGTGTGACACGTCTTACAATGGATGTCTACATCCCTTCGCATCTGAGGCCAATAAAAATGGGTGACAAGCCTGTCATAGGTCTTGTCCTGCCCCAAATGTCCAGCTAACGGAACGTCATGAGCCAAACCCAGTAGGAAGGCTCTAAAGCGCTGGGGTACCACCAGCACACGGGCTGACCCAGGCTCAGCAGCCTTAGGCTCGCTATACAGGAGGTCGTTCTCCCAGTACACAAAATGTGACCCTGACTGATCACCTGAGGATTGGGCTGAGGCCTGCTGCCTCATACCCAGAAGAGAAGGGCACACTTTCTGTTCGGCACAGAATTCCTCCCTGGAGGGACCACCATCCTGCTGCCAATGGGTCAGCTCGGGCAGGTCTCCCAGTTCGGCCATTTGTTCCCCTGCGGGCTCCAGGGCATCCCCCTCAGGGTCTACCTCCTCCTGGACCACGGGAACTATGGGGGCCGGTTTCCCGCGCCTCCTGCCTCTTCTCTTCACAGCTGGGTCCTGGGCCGTACTTTCAGGCTCCGGGACCCCATCAACACCCTTACTCGCTGTCATCGATCGAGTGGTTGCACCCACCCACTCTGGCACGCCCAACATTCTCAAATGTGTCTCCCTCTCCACCTTAGCCCAAGGGGAGTCTTCTAAAACATTGCCCAGGAGACAATCGACAGGCATGGCGGGCCTCACAGCAACTTGAAGAGTACCTGAAAGTCCCCCCCATTCAAAGGAAACCTGAGCTACCTCACACTCTTTCTGGGAGTTGTCAGCAGCTATCACAGGGTAGAATGCGTGGGGAACCACCTGCTCTCTGGACACTAAGTGACACTTGACAGCTGTCACACTCGCTCCGGCGTCTCTGAGAGCTTCCACTCTATGGCCATTAATGGTCACCCACTGCTTATATTTACTAATGTTACTAGGCAGAGGGGGTGGAGGGACCATTTGCATGTCTCCTAGCGAGACCAGGGACATTTCTGTGGGACCCCTCCCACCAGGGACAACCATCTCCTCCCCTCCCAGGGCTACACTCGCCAACTGACGGGGAGGTGCACGCGGCGGTGCATTCGAATTCTTCATGGGACACTGGGGGTCATAATACCGGTGTCCCACCTGCCCACAAACGTAGCAGGTTAGGGGGCCCCTATGAACAGGTTTACCCGTCGGGCCCCTGGCTTCTTTTCAGGGGGAGGCTGGGAACCTTTCCCTTGGTTTCCTTGGGGATTACTTTGGGGCCCTTTCGGGGACTCCTTCTGTTTACCCCTGTTTACCCTTGTCCCCCCCACTCTTCTGCTGGGGACCCTGCCCACCCTTGGCTGAGTCTCCCACTGGACCCTTGTGGACCCTGGTACTGACCCAGCGGTCCGCCTCCTCAGCAAGTTTTCTAGGGTTAGATATCTTGCTATCAATCAGGCGCTGGGGATGCCCAGACGTGGGTCCCAGGCACTCCACACCACTGGAGTCAAGCTAGCCGGGCTGATGAGAGGTGTTACCTCGAAACCGGTCCGGTCCTCGGATGCTTGATTCCGTTCTGGGAAGGACATGGCTTTTGTAGTTCGGACTGGACTGTTCCCATGGGGCACAGGTCAGAGCTGATTTGCATATAGCCATTGTCTAACCCAGGGTGGTGTGGAGTGCAAAAAAAGGATGGATTTGGGCCCAGATCTTTGGACTGGGATGAGTGTGTGACATTGATCCACATTCGGTCCATCACCTGTTGTATTTGCATATTCCGCCCTAAGTGCGCTGGGGATGCCCAGACGTGGGTCCCAGGCACTCCACACCACTGGAGTCAAGCTAGCCGGGCTGATGAGAGGTGTTACCTCGAAAGCGGTCCGGTCCTCGGATGCTTGATTCCGTTCTGGGAAGGACATGGCTTTTGTAGTTCGGACTGGACTGTTCCCATGGGGCACAGGGTCAGAGCTGATTTGCATATCGCCATTGTCTAACCCAGGGTGGTGTGGAGTGCAAAAAAACGATGGATTTGGGCCCAGATCTTTGGACTGGGATGAGTGTGTGACATTGATCCACATTCGGTCCATCACCTGTTGTATTTGCATATTCCGCCCTAAGTGCGCTGGGGATGCCCAGACGTGGGTCCCAGGCACTCCACACCACTGGAGTCAAGCTAGCCGGGCTGATGAGAGGTGTTACCTCGAAACCGGTCCGGTCCTCGGATGCTTGATTCCGTTCTGGGAAGGACATGGCTTTTGTAGTTCGGACTGGACTGTCCCCATGGGGCACAGGGTCAGAGCTGATTTGCATATCGCCATTGTCTAACCCAGGGTGGTGTGGAGTGCAAACAAATGATGGATTTGGGCCCAGATCTTTGGACTGGGATGAGTGTGTGACATTGATCCACATTCGGTCCATCACCTGTTGTATTTGCATATTCCGCCCTAAGTGCGCTAGGGATGCCCAGACGTGGGTCCCAGGCACTCCACACCACTGGAGTCAAGCTCGCCGGGCTGATGAGAGGTGTTACCTCGAAACCGGTCCAGTCCTCGGATGCTTGATTCCGTTCTGGGAAGGACATGGCTTTTGTAGTTCGGACTGGACTGTTCCCATGGGGCACAGGGTCAGAGCTGATTTGCATATCGCCATTGTCTAACCCAGGGTGGTGTGGAGTGCAAAAAAACGATGGATTTGGGCCCAGATCTTTGGACTGGGATGAGTGTGTGACATTGATCCACATTCGGTCCATCACCTGTTGTGTTTGCATATTCCGCCCTAAGTGCGCTGGGGATGCCCAGACGTGGGTCCCAGGCACCCCACACCACTGGAGTCAAGCTAGCCGGGCTGATGAGAGGTGTTACCTCGAAACCGGTCCGGTCCTCGGATGCTTGATTCCGTTCTGGGAAGGACATGGCTTTTGTAGTTCGGACTGGACTGTTCCCATGGGGCACAGGGTCAGAGATGATTTGCATATCGCCATTGTCTAACCCAGGGTGGTGTGGAGTGCAAAAAAACGATGGATTTGGGCCCAGATCTTTGGACTGGGATGAGTGTGTGACATTGATCCACATTCGGTCCATCACCTGTTGTATTTGCATATTCCGCCCTAAGTGCGCTGGGGATGCCCAGACGTGGGTCCCAGGCACTCCACACCACTGGAGTCAAGCTAGCCGGGCTGATGAGAGGTGTTACCTCGAAACCGGTCCGGTCCTCGGATGCTTGATTCCGTTCTGGGAAGGACATGGCTTTTGTAGTTCGGACTGGACTGTTCCCATGGGGCACAGGGTCAGAGCTGATTTGCATATCGCCATTGTCTAACCCAGGGTGGTGTGGAGTGCAAAAAAACGATGGATTTGGGCCCAGATCTTTGGACTGGGATGAGTGTGTGACATTGATCCACATTCGGTCCATCACCTGTTGTATTTGCATCAATCAGGTGCTGGCGCAGCTCTGGAAAACAGTTATTAGACAAATGCTCCCAAGCAAACAAATCATAAAGAGCTTCGTAACTTTCCACTTTGCTGCCCTTCACCCAACCATCCATGGCTCTGCAAAAATAAGACACGTATTCAACCCACGTCGTACCAGGCAACTTCTTACATTCTCTAAAAGCTTGTCTGTACTTCTCGGGGGTTAGGCCATACCGCAACATTAAAGCATTCTTCATATGAGCATACGACATCCTATCCTCAACAGGCATGTCTAACAAGGTATCTCTCCCCTCATTCACAAAGCGACCCCACAACCCCGCTCCCCAATCCTTCTCAGGGACCCGGTGGGCCAACAATGCTAACTCATACGCTTTAAACCACTGACCAATATCTTCATTCCTATGATAATCTTTTATCACATCTTTGGGAAAATAAAACCTACTTTCTGCAGGCACAGATGGGATGCTGCCACCAGAGGGATTCAATTCTAACTTCTTAGCTTGGATGTCCAACTCCCTCAACTTGGTATCACGCTCCAAAGCTAACTTCTCTCTTTCAAAATCTAACCTTTTGGTCTCCAAATCAGCTTCTCTTCTACCTCTTGCATTTTCTAACTCCAACTGCCCATTTATCTTTAGCCTTGCCATTTCCATGTTGTATGCACGCTCCTTCGCCCTTTCTTCTCGTTCTTCAGGGGAAAGACCTTTGGAGGAAATACTGCTTCCGGGAGAGGACTCAGGCCCATTCACTGGCGCCTCCTCTTCCCCTTCCACTGGCGGTACCACCACCGGATCAGTGGGATCTCTGGCCTCCAACCAGGCCTGCAATGCTTTGAGATATTCCTCTTTTCGTGAGATGCCTTTGGTAGGCACTTTCAACTGCTTGCAAAAGGACTTCAGCTCCTTCAAGCCGTAGTCGTTTATCTTCGCTCAGTCGAATTCCTCCACAACAACAACAGGGGTAGTGACTCCGGTGTCACTCATGGTCAAAACTGGCAGTGTTCAAAAAATCAAGCTTCAGAAAAGCGGAGAACCAAAAATGGAATCCTTCCAAGTACATTGTGGCTGCGCTATGGTCTGCTTTCACTATGTAGCGCACACTAATCACTGCACATGGGTCATAAATGCAAAGTTCAAATCCTCACCGCTTTCCCACCAATGTTAGAACCGGCTGTCTCTAGTTGGCAGAGGTACACACTTCTGACAAATATGGACACACCTTTTCTAGTCAGGGCAAGGGGATCACACCCTTTGATAACCCCTGCTCACCCCCTTGGTAGCTTGGCAGAGCAGATAGGCTTATCTCGAAGGCTGTGCGTTAAGCATTTATGACCACATACAGCAATAAAATGAATACACTACAAATGGACACGACACAGTAGTATTATAAAAATAAGGATTTTTATATAAGGCTTAGCACAAGACCAGATAACGACAAAAATATACACAATCTTAATAAATACTCTTGGAAAGGAAAATAATAGTTCAAAGGTAGTTTCTTCTTTAGCACAAAGTCTTTAGTATCAAAGCAAGTCTTCTTCCTGGAAACACAGTTCTTAGCAACAATGTAACCCCCACCGGAGCTACACGACGTCGAGGCAAAGTTAATCCAAAGGTTTGGCGTCGACCGCGAGGAGCGCTACGTCGAGCCCGGAGTCACACGGACCCCCAACAACACAGTACCTTTGGAAAAGGAAGCACACGATGATCAGCGGCGTCGAGCAATCCGGCGTCGCGTCTTCGGTGTCGATCAGGCCTCAGCAGGCGTCGTTGTCGATGATGCTGTTGCAAAGCGTGAGCAGCGCTCACGGCGTCGAGAGGGCAAGAGGGCGATGCGATCAGCAGCGGTGCAGACACAAGGTCCTTTGGAGCTGGAGCCGAACTCACTACTCACTGGCGTTGCTGCTGGCGTCGATCGGGCCCGGCGGCCGGCGTCGAGGAAGCGGGACACTTGAGCCGTCACTCACGGTGTCGAGCTGGATTCGGCGACGTCCGTCGGCGTCGGGATTGCTGGCTCTTTCAGAGGTGCTGGATTTACAGGTTCCAGCAAATAGCACTTGTAGCAGATGAAGTCCTTTAGCCCTGTGACTTCAGCAGGAGACTGGCACTCTTCCAGTCCTTGGAGATTTTCTTAGCAAGCGTGAGAGTACACACACAGTTCCTCTCTCCTGGTTCCTCGGCAAAAATAAAGAAGCACTGCAGGATTCCCCCCAGCAAACAGTACACTGGCGGAAGGGGTAGGCAAGTCCTTAGATCAGCAGGCCTCTTGTCCTAGGTTACAGGGTTCCTTGTCAGAAGTGATCTGATCTCTTGGTTCAGGGGTCCTTCTCTTATACCCCTTTTTGGCTTTGATGCCTTTGTCCATGCAGGGGAATTTCCCAACATCCTGGGTCCGTTGTGGGTGGTGCCAGGCAGAAGCACCTGGCCTATTCACTGAGCAGGGCTGGGTCCTCAGACGCCCCGCAGGAGGTGGAGCCAGCATTGTCACTGGCAGGAGCAGAGCTATCGGCCTCCTGGCAGGAGGTGGGGCTAGGATCGTCCATGGCAGGCACAGAGCCATCAGCCGCTTGGCAGGAGGTGGAGCCAGCATTGTATCAGGCAGGGCAGGCTATCAGCAACTACTCTCCCCCTACTCTCAACGCAAATGTCCCACTCATCCCACACTGACTCATCCAGACCTGGGGAGCCACCCAGCTCCTGTCACACACACGCAAGACCGGCAGAAACCAGAAATGGTTAGACAAGAAAATAGACACTTTCTAAAAGTGCTATTTTCAAACCCAGAGTCCAAAAACCATCCACACCAACGGATGCGTAATTAAACTCTGAGTTCAGGGATACCAAACTCGACATTGCACCATGCTCCCCGAGCCAGCTAGGATCATAGCATTAATAATCTCGGCGGCCCATTCTAACCAACGGAGAGCAGGTTACCTTGC
Organism: Lissotriton vulgaris; assembly: GCF_964263255.1. Lineage (NCBI taxonomy): Eukaryota > Metazoa > Chordata > Amphibia > Caudata > Salamandridae > Lissotriton > Lissotriton vulgaris. The sequence goes on along the minus strand of NC_141691.1, from coordinate 1,018,414,557 downwards.
AATAGTGAAGAACGAAGATGGCCGTAGTTCACAATTAGGACATGCCAACTTAGTCAGGCGTGTCCTACCTTATCCTTACAACACACCCTGCCCGTGGGCCTACCATAGGGGTGACTAACATGAAGTTAAGGGAAGGTTTGAGGGGCTGGCAAGTAGATATACTTGCACAGCCCGCGTGACAGCACTAGGCTGCACGTAGGTCTCGCAATGACCGACCCGTAGACATTCTTTTACGAGGCCGCTCTTGTGGGTGGCACAACACGTGCTGCAAGCCCACGAGCGGCATTTGTATTTACAAGCCCCGGCACTCCTGGTGCACTAGACTAGGGACTAACAGCAAACCAAATAAGCCAAACATGGAATACAATCGATACATCAATTTAACATAGGGAGCACTTGCGCTGTGGCACTGATCAGCAGTGGCACAGCGCCCAAAGCATATACCTGCAAAACATCGTAAACAGTGGAGGCAAACAGAAAAAATGGAGGAGAGACTCAAGCCAATGATGTCAGGTCTAACACTGACCCTCCTCATCTAGTATGTCGAGTATAGTGTTCGAGAATCTAGGAGGCCAGGTTAGCGCTGCCAGGGCTTTCCCGGGTCGCTCCCCCTTTCCATATTGCCGGGTACAGAAATATTTGCCTCTGAATTGAGACTCGCTCTCCACAATGTCCTGATACTCAGTTACTATGTCTCTCATTTTAGCCTGCAATTCAGGGAATGGCATTTGCTGCATGTGGGCGTCTAGATGTTTGAGATCCTTTTCTAATTAGTAGAGAGTAGTCCGTATGTCTTTTAAAATCCCTCCCCCCTTAGCAATGCATATGCCCTGGATGGTGACTTTGAATGCCTCCCATACCGTAGCATAGCACTGCACTGACTGTATGTTTTGAGGGAAGACCTGTATGGGGACTCTCAACAAGGGGGGTAAGAGTCATTGAGACGCGTACGTGGTCTCAACAGGTGCGGGCAGATGTATAGCTTGGGTAAGCCAAGGTGCCAGTCCTCTGGACAGGAGCCATCCATATATGTAGGACCATGAGGAGGCGCTGTGGAGCAGCAGGTGTCTTCCCTGTTTGTGGGGTGGAGGTGGCGCCAGGCGTCAATCAGACCATGATCTGCAATGATGCCCTGAAGGCAGTGCTGAGTATTAGAATAGTGGTGTGGTTTAGAGTATGATCTGTCCATGGGCGGGTTCAATGTAACATTAAAGTCTCCCCCCCCAGACAGTATGCTCTGAGCCAATGGCTAGGATTTTCCCCCATAGGATATGGAAAAATTCAGGGTTGTCTAAATTGGGGCCATAGCAGCTGACAAACGTAATGGAATGGGATTCCAATCTCCCCCACAAGTCACAGTAGCGTCCTGATGGGTCCGCGTAGGAACCAATAGCGGTATGTGGGAGAGTGTACCTGATCAGTATTGTGGTACCTCGAGCATATGTGGAATACCAGGAAAAGCTGCGGTGTGCTGCCAAACGGGCTGCAAATGTGGGCGAAGAGTCAGGACCTAGATGGGTCGTTTGCAACATGGCACAGTGTACATTATGTCTGGATAAGTATGCTAAGATATGTCTGTGCTTACGGGGTTCCCTCGGCCGTGAACATTCCATGTCAAAAGATTGTAGCTAGGGAGGCTAGGCTGGGTCATCTTGAGTGTGTGGGTTATTCTGGGCGATGGGTATTGTAGGCGCGTCTCACAGCTGAGTTACATAAGAGTAGCTGTCTGTTTCTATTTTGGCATGCAGTGTCTCTTGAGTGAAATCCCCCCACCACATCAGCAGCCCAATCCTGCTGTGGTGTGTGGCCCCCCTTCGCTCCCTGCATACCCCAATGCAAACTTCCCAACGGGGGAATAATTATGAACCTCTGTAACATCAGGGTACCAAACCATGTTATGGATGTCCTACTGGGTACTGGCTAAAGGGCAACACAGGGCCTCCTCAGTGGTACATGGGTGCTCAGGTGCAAATATAGTGTCTAAAATGGCAGAATGATGCATCGTGTTGGCGTGGGATCGTTCCCGCACATACCATGACCAACACAGGGGAAAATTGCTGTGTCTCTTCAGTTGTGTTAATGCAGAAAGCAACCAATAAGGCCTGCGTTGACTGCTGCGGGGCACAGCAGGCTACTTAAAAGAGTTATTTAGTTCCCTCATTAAACTATGTGGTGTAGGTTCGCGAAGTGCCAGGGAACGCTTGGCCAGAGGGTCTCTTGGGCAAGGACTTTAGAAAGTCATTAACAAGTTGAGGTTGATTTAAAAAATGCTGTTTGTCCTGATAAGTTACTTTCAAGCCTACTGGAAACAGCATGGCGTATGTGATGTTGGCCTGCTGGAGTTTCTTCTTGACGGGCAGAAACTATTTTCAGGCCTCCTGGCTGGCCATGGTGAAGTCGAGGTATATGGTTATTGTTGTGCCCTCGAAGGAGAGCGGATGCTTTTCTCTCGCCAGCCGCAGGGTGATGTTGCGGTTATGGTAGTTTAAGATCCTCGCGATGATTGACTGTGGAGGGGCTCCTGGGGAAGGATGGGTGGCTAGTGATCTGTGCGGTCTTTTGACCACCAGCAGCGCGGAGAAGGCGTCTTTACCAAATAGCATAGTAAGTAGGCGCTCGATACACTTTTCCAGTGTTTGTAGATTCTAATACCCCAAGGATTATGAGGTTGTTTCTACGCAACCTAGATTCTAGGTTCTCGTTCTTGGCAGTGATTACTTTAAGGACCTTTTCATATTTAGTCATTTCTCTGTGCTTGCGGAGGAGGTATCTTCTAACTCAGAGATATGCTGTTCAGTATCTTTAGTCCGCTCCTCATGCTGGTCGAGCTTGTGTGTGAGGTTGTCAAGGCGGGTATAAATGGAGCCCATCTTGGCCTCAATGGAGGTGAGGCTGGATTTCATTGTGAGAAGAATATCTTTCAGATCCTAAGTGGATGTGGATGCGCCTTCGGTGGGGGCGTCGGTCGTGTCGTCATCAGCCTCATGCTGCGTTCTGGCTGATTTGCGTGCGTCAAACAAGTTTTGGTTGTCTTCCTCCGTCCACACCATGGCGCTTGCTTTGCAGTCGCTAGTTAATGTGGTGACTACTGGAGGAAGAGAGCTGGTTGTAGAAGGGTGGGAGTGCGGTTCCGGCACTACATGGCGATGGCGAGGGAGGCAGTAGTGCTTCTTCTGAGTTATTGTGGGTAGAGGCCAGCAGGTGGCGTTGGGGCAGACTGATAAGCAGGGTTCCACTCCACCAAGAAGAGCAACAGCAGTGAGTTCAGTGGAGCCCAGCCAGCATGGCCGCAGTCCAGCCAGTGAGGAAGGCACGCAGCTTTAGTGGCGGTGGTGAAAAGGACACTGCGAGGTATGAAAGCCGCTGGGGCCAAGTACTTGATTTGTGGGTGTTCGCTGCGGGTTCTGAATTCAGTGTGAGGGCAAAGCCGCTGGTGGTGCCTGCTGTAGGGAGGTCAGAATAGAAGGCAGCAATGACTTATCAGGCCCCCCTCATAGTTGGTGTTTTCCAGATCATCGTTAAGCAACTGGGCTGTGCTGTAATGTCTTAGCTTGTAGGACATATAGTGCTGGTCAGAGTCCCATGTGGGGATGCCCTTACCACCTGGATTGCAGCGATTATGGGTGAGGGACGTGCCGCAGGCGGCGGTGGGAGACCGTAACACCTCCCCGATGGTGCCCACAGCAGCGGGCACAGTGATGACCGCAGAGTTTGTTGAGAGTGTCCTAGGCCAGTGCTCTGTGCACCGGAGCCGGCCACAGTCAGGAGTCAGGCAGGAGGGTGCCTTAGGTCGTGTGAGGCCTCCGGTGAGGTACTGATTCACGGCAGGTACTGCGCAGCACCTCTCGTGGAGGTCACAGGAGCGAGGCGTGATGGAAGGGGAGCGGGAGCGCCACAGTCCAGAGGGGCGGCCTCACAGCCCTGGGGGATCCCCACTCACCTGACAGTTATGCCACTTACATTGCGGACAGGCGGGCTCCCCCAGGGCGCGGTGCGCCCGCGGCAGCAGAGGCCGAGCAGCAGTGCTACCAGGCTAACAGACCGCATTGAGCAGGCTGGTCTCAGTGCTTCTGAAAGTTAGGTTCCTGTGTACGGCCAGAGGAGTAGCGGAGAGTTGCGTCAAGTGTGCTCACAGTTGTGCTTGGGGCAGCGCTGCTGGCAGTCACTGGAGCTGGATTTTCAGGAGTGGTAGCGGCCCTTATCGGGTGAGCGCAGCGCCATCTTGAGAACTCTGTAGCACAGGTCACAGAGGCTGATATATTGGCGACCCGGCCAAATTGGACGCTGTAGCCCACTGCAAAATGTAGCGCTAATACAGCATAAGAGTAGGATAGTGATGGTTATGGGTCCTGCGGTGCAAGAGCCTCACGCAAGTGCGGCCATCTTGCTTGCGCCCCCTCTAGCGCTCTCATATTTAAAAAATATATATATATATTAAACATATAAAAAGAACAAATATTATAATATTAATTACATATAACAAAAACCTACAAATATTATATAAAATAATTTAATAAATACAAGTGCACCAAAATAAATCTGTTAAACTAAAAAATATTTATAAACAAAAAAATTAACTAAAACATAAAAGTCTTTATTTTATTTCCTACCCTATAACACCACACCAATAAGAAAACACTTCAGCATTTTTAATGACATTTATTTACATAATTAACATAATTAATTATAAATTAAAAATATTATTAATAAAAAAACTAATAAAGATTAAGGGCCAGATGTAGGACACCCAATATCGGTCGGTAACGGCCGAAATTACCGAATTTTGGCCGTTACCGACTGGAATTAGGGTTTCCAGATGTAGGAGGCATTTTTTAAGGATTCTGTATTTTACCAAATCAGTAATTTAAGGATTCGGTAAAATACCGAATCCAGGATGTACGAAGCACTGAAGTTAGTGCATTCCTCAGTTAAGGATTCGTTATTTACCACCAACTAGAAACCCTTGAAAAAGCATTTTTTTTGCTTTTCCAACAGTGCCATGTTGCAGTCATACATGCCCTTAGGGCATGTATGTCTGCAACATGTGCACCCATACACAATTGAGGGGTGCAACAGGGTGTCAAAAAGACACCCTGCCACCCTTCAATGTTTCCCCCAATTACCGAATCGGTATTTATCGATTCGATAATTGACATTCATTCCTATGGGCCTCCGGGCCCATAGGAATGAATGGCAATTACCGAATCGGTAAATACCGATTCGGTAATTACCGAAACTTAATGATTCGGTAATTTTTTTGAAAAAATTACCTACATCCCATTTGCCTGTTCTTAAATACTGAATCGGTATGATTCGGTATTTAAGAATCGTAATCTGGGATTACCTACATCTGGCCCTCAATGACTTCACACTCTAATATCCACAACACACACCTAAATTAAATGACGAAATGATAAAACACAATTAAAACTTATTTTGCAATTAAAAACTATTACCCTTTACCCCTCTAAAAGTAAAAACAACACACACAAAAATTAACATTTACCAAAAATAAATATCAAATAGCATTAATTAACAAATATATTTTAATTAAATAAACACAAACACTTCCCACCATTTACTCCTACATACACCAAAACACACACCTAAAATTACCATAATTAATTACCAATTAATTAATTTAAATTAATTAACAACCAATTATTAATTCATCAATTAAAAATAAATTGGTTCCCACCCTTTAAACATATAAAAACCGCAAAACACAAATAAATCAATTACACAATTCCCACAATTCATTAAAAATTAATTAATTAAAATGAATTAACAGCTAATTATTAATTAATCATTTACCAAATAATTACTTCCCACCCTTTACACCGTCTACACCTATAAAAACCACAACACACAAATTAAATTAATTACAAACTTACCATAATTAATTGCCAAATAATTAATTAAAAACCAGTTATTAATTAATTCATATTTAATTACACATTCAACACTATAATATCTCAATTAAACTAATATTAAACAATAAAAATTAATCAATACATTTAATATATTTAAATTACTTCCCACCCCATTCCCCTAAAACCCACAAGCCGCTTTGGAACTAAGAATTCTAAATTCTAATTAAAAAAATATATAAAAATGAATCTAATTATACGGAACTGAAAACGCAAAATTCTAATATTTTTTTTTTTCAATACATTTAATATAATTAAATTACTTCCCACCACATTCCATATAAACCCACAACTGGCTACAGAACTAGAAGCGCAAAACTCAACAACAAAATTAATAACTACTAAAAATGTAACACATATTAAAAATACAAAATAATCTTATACAAAAAAACATACATTACATACATATAAAATATATACTAAAATACATAACAATAAGAAAAAACGATATTTTTAACAACTTTATTTTTGCAAACGATATTAAACTCTTCGATATTTTCAAAATCGATTTCTCTTACATTAAGTCGATATTCTTGACTACGATATTCTTGCTGTCGATATTTCTGACCCACGATATTAATGACTCGATGTTTGGGCAACTCGATATTTTGTACTAGATATTCTGTCTCTGCACCTCTTCGGTTGCTTGTGTGTAGGTGTCCTTTTCAATGTTTTGCCCAGTTGCTACTTGGGCCTCTACTGCTACCTTTCTCAGGCATTGTTGTCTCCCGCATTTGTTGTGTGCTGGTACCCATTTTGGTGTTGGGGAGTTGCGTGCTGTGTGCTCCCGACTTGTTTTAGGGTCTGGGTGATGCATATATTTTTGGTATGGCTGTTTGGTGGTGAAACCTTTTGTGTTCCTTCCTATATGAATTCCAGATTCCTGGCTTGGGTATTCTCACTTTGTAATGAATGGGTTGAGGACAAAAGGGTCCTAGTGATAATGCAGCAGCGGCCAGCACAGGTAACCATGGTAGGGCAGTGAGGCGGGCTGGACAGGGTGGGAGGGATAAGCCGACCCACAACGGAACAGGTATAATTAAATAAATTCATAATACCAATTCTATCGTCTGTCGGCTCCGCCCCTCACCCTCCCCCCACGCTGTGAATGAATGAATGAATTGAGTTTTATAGAGCGCACATAGCTGCCCTGAGGCGTCCAAGCGCTGAGATTACCAACTGATGCTTAGAATGCTTGAGGGAAGGGTATCTCAACTGTAGGCTGTTGATGTCACTCTGGATTCAAAACGAGCAACCAATTTAAAGTTATATGATCATTTTTTTCAACAGTGTAATAAATGAAGGACAAAATGGGAAACCACTTCAAACATTTGGAATATACCTGGTGTTTTAAAATCCGTTTTCTTGTGCAATAAACTGATTAACAAAGACCTATGAATAATCCTTGATATAAAATTGTTTTTATCTACTGTTTTCTCTAAGACACTTTGGAGTTTCTTGTGAACATTTTTCGGCTGTACAATGAAAATTAGCCACAAGTGGGTATGTGAATGGTTCAGCCTCGTTGTACAGCCTTGGTATGGATGTATATAATTGGCTTTGCCAGGAGCTTTAGGTTAAAATGTTGTGACCATCCACATTGGTGGGCTATGTATAGGCAGGGCCTGCTATTGGTCTACATGGATGGTGTTTACTGTTTTGGTTTCCCTGGTGTTCAAACAAACATTGCATGTAGCGAGATCAAATCCGTGGTGTCTTCCATACCTTGCAAAAAACATATATTGTGTGCCTATAAACGTACAAAACTGCACTAGTCTGCAAACATGAACTGCTTTTTATTTAGCTATCTAATTAACTGAAGGGGGTCACATATTTTAGTGGTAGGTGCTATTTATTGTCCAAGTCCAACTCTATGTATAGGTGGGCTTTCACTGCCCTTTCGGTATTTTGCTAGACACAGACAGCTGCGACCTCTCCTGATTGTTAATTGGCGGGGCAGGACCAGTTCTTGTGGTTTCCCAACAAACTGAATTTACAGTCATTTCTATTCAGCAGCAAATCTTGGTTGTGTCTGATCGCGTGTGAAAGAAAACATATAGAACACAGGGGCATATTACCAACAACTAGTGATAATTTTTGTCTCTAACTTGTTTAGAGACAAAAATTATCGCCGCACATCGGCGATTTTTATCGCAGATAAACCTTGCTATTAACAAGGTTTATCGCAAATGCGATAAAAAACGGCCGAAATGCATGAATATCGCTGAAAAGTCAGCGATATTCATGCATTAGCAAGCTAATGCTCTTAGCCATGTTATCCACCTCCCATTGGATAACATGGCTAAGAACTGCTCAGGGCAGGTGTTAGCTGTTGGAGATATTCCCGCTTAGCGCGAATATCTCCAAAAGTTGGTAATAGGAGATAGCGATGTTAGCGACTGTTTTCAGTCTCTAACATCTTGGCACGCCCACTTTGCATCTCATTAGTGATAAATATCACTGACATGCAAAGTGGGGCCCAAGATGGTCGCTATCTCCTACTAGCTGTCGCTAACTGGTGTTAGCGACAGCTTGGTAATAGGGAGATAATTTTATCTCCGCTTTCTTGGCTTTTAAAGCCAAAAAAGCGGAGATAAACCCCCTTGATAATATGCCCCACACTTCTTACTGAATGGTGTAGTGACAATGGAGGACTCAGAGGAATAAATCCGGTGGGGAGATGGGAGAGGGGCAAGTCGATGTTGGTAAAATATATACCTTTTTTCGGGTTCCAGTTAGACGTGTATGACGTTTGTTTTGTTTCTTACTAAAGAAAGGGTGAGATAAAGTTTACATGCGTTTGTATGGTTTTGCTCAATGCAAGAAAGGCCTCCTGTGCGGACGCTCTGTGCTGAGAGGATTACACATGACGAAGAAATTAAACGTTAAACAACGGGCTTCTTTCCGACATGTCAACGTGAGGAAACGGTAAAACAATGTCGGAATAAGTTGCAACCTGCACTCTGCTCCCAAGTGTCTATACCACGCATGCTTATGTTTAAGCCCGTAATAGTTACAGTGAAAATGTCAGGAAGGTATTTTCAGAATCGCTAAAGGGCACTTTACTCAGAAGGGATCCCTTATTCTGACAGATATGTGTGAGCTGCAGTACACTTTCCCAGCTATTATTTAGGTCATAAAAAGCTATCCGTTATGCCGACGCTATAAAGGAAAAGGAAACAGGTTCAAAAAGGTACACTATTCAGTTTTTTAATCAATTTGAGATCCATGCGAATTGAGTACAAACGGTGAAAATGTACATACATAGTTTGAGGTTCAGCGCTGTTTGCAGCTGCTGCCACTTGATGAGTGACGTGCGTGGTTAATGCCCACAACCACAGCACGTATTTCCGAGTCTTTGGAAAAATCATAGGCCTGTGTACAGTGAGTGGAGGATCAGAATACATTTCCTGGTGGTTTCCTAGAGTTATCTTATTCCACTGAAAATATCGTTCACTTCATGCCCAGCAAGCCAGTGACTCACGAGAGCATCCGTCAGCAGGCCGTGTGAAATTAAGGCTTTTTAAAATTAGCCCACCACACAATTTGAGCCTCTCAAACTATGACCATGTGTAACATTCCTCTAAATAGAGAGGGGGGAGCGCTAATAGCGCCAAATCTGTTTTACTGTGGGTCTTGTCCTGATGACCTTCAATAATTGTTAAAACTGATTGTTATAAATACTGTTTTCCTTTAATGTGTTTTTAATGTGGGTGATCTGTGAGAGTCTCCTCTTCCAGCCATTTCGCAGAGAAATGTGTTTGTTTCATGCAATATCCATAAAAAAGTTTCTTTTAGATGACGATAGGATCTCACATAGGAGAAATGGGAGGGTGTCACAGAGATTATTTGCACTAACATTAGTGAGCTGCTCCTGTGTTTCAATATTGAAACCACGTCACTATCCATGAATATTAGCTGTAAACATATTTAGAATTTGCGTTAGCGCGCCTGTGCACTGTCAGTGGCCTATCCAAAGAGGGCATGAAACAGCTGAAATTGAAGCATAAATTCAAAGCTGTTCTGAACAGGGGACCCCCAAAAATACATTTGACCCAGGGCCCCCAAAACCCTTAGCTGTCCCTGCTTATAACACCAACATTAACATTTCAACTACTTACCAGGATTTTTACTCCGGGAAAATGTTGGTAAGTTTTACCTGGAAAAATGCAGGAGGTGTGGTTCTTATCACAAAAATTGTAATTGAGATATGTACAGTATCAGGGGCTACCTCACAAGTCTCAATTAAGCGGGTGAACCATAATAGGGGTTTAACAGTGAATACTTAATGGTTGCGCTCAACAAAGGAGAGTTTTTCACCTAGGGGTACAGAATTACATTGTTAACAACTTAATTGAAAGATCCCATTGTTGAGGATGTTACCTAGATCTTTTTAGAGAAAACTCACTTGTTTATCATTTGACTTTGTATATGGCACCTCGACTATCCACATTACATTGCTTTGAGGTTTGCATTTTCCATAAATTCCACAGGTCTACGCATGAGTTGCTCATCTGGTGTAAGGTTTTTCTTTGCAGTCTGGTACACATTCATACTTTTTATACCTTTACAATGATGTATATTTTTATTTTTAATTTAATAATCAGCTTATATTAAAAATAAATTAAATGAAATAATTAACCTAGCTTAGAAAATCTTCAAATTATTAAAATTAACTAAGAACAACCTCAGTTGTTTTCCAGTGATTTACCACTGAGCGTGTGATACACAGAGGTTTTATTAGTAATTTACACTTTTGAGTGTGTTTACAACTTTTTTGCTGTTTATGAAATCTTATTGTAAGTATACTCCAAAAGTGTAACATACATGTCTCCACCAAACTGAAGTGACTGAGGCTATTCATAAACTGCAAGGGCTTAACACAAAGTTAACTTACACTTCTGTGTAATTTAATCTTGCACTTTTGAGTAAGTTTACTACTTTCACAAAATGAGAGTGAAAACTCACTAAAAAGTGTACTAGTAAATTACATGTTTAAATTACTCACAAGTGTAACTTACTTGTGACTGGCTTGACAGTTTTTGAATTACCCCCACTTGCTAACATGGTCCAATAATCGCTTTACACTGATAATTTTCAGAATGTTAATGTTATTTAGAGATGTTTGCCTCTATGGCAAAATATAAAGAAATGTACACTTTAAAGGAACAAAGAGGGATTCTAGTAGTATTTTTTAGCAGCATTCATTCCTCCATTAGGGCAAAGGAGCTTCACCCCTATGCTGCAAGTGCAGTAAACATAAAAAATAACATGATAATAAAACAAATGTATTACCATTTTAGTTTTCAAGCTGTCAGCAGAGTCTGAGGATGGGCCCATTGCTACTTATTGGCAGCAGGAAGGAGTGGTGTACACTTCAATTTAAAGTATCCATGTCACTTTGCCAAAAATGTTGCGACCGCCAAAGTGATATGTGCACTTTTAACTTCTCCAACCTGAGCTGTCTTAGACAGCTGGGCGGAGAGCAGTAACAGGTCCCATGGCCTGAGGGAGTATCGAGCCAGACCACTCCAGCTAAACATGGTAACTCATGCTGCCTAACATTATTAGCAACATGACAGCAGTGTCTGTATTGGTAGAGGGGAGTTGGCTGCAGCTGCTGGAGCCACAGACTGCTGAGACGGAGAGGAGCACCGAGACAGTGGGTAAGTGAATTATTTTATATTTTATTTAAAGTTAATTTAACTCACTGACAGGCACTGTGTGAAAATTGCAGTGTCTTTAGCCTCAACTGCAGAACTCTCAATCGTTATAAACACTGAATAAAATGGTCCACAATTGAGAGCTTTGGCATTGAGCCTAAGGGCAATGCTAGTTTTTATCAGTGCCTGTCAGTGGATCAAATATTCGCAATATTAGTTTAATTTGTCAGAAGCGGCCAATGGATTTTATGGCGTGTAATTACCGGGCCTAGGGATTAAAAAAAGTACTACCTTTTGCACTATATGGACCAGGAGGACACCATATAACACAAAAACTCACTGAGGAACATATGGTAAAAATAGTTGTGTCACACACTGTAGCTAGTGAAACTTTAAATTAGGATCAAATATTTTGTTTTAGGCAATGCTAGGACACCACTGCATATGGTCTACCCTACACATACAGTAACACCTGAGCATGCCTAGGATAAGATTAGGGCCTAATTCATCTCCTAGTCATGTCTCTATAGCAATATATTTATCAATTATTTTAGCAGTTAAAGAGTGTATACATTTACTTTATGCTTAGAAGATATTAGATTTACTGAAACACAATGTATTGTGACTGCATCACTAACAATCAACAGAGTGGTGCATTGTTTTGTGATGGAAAAGGAAGCATATGTCTGATGGAGTAAAAAAAACTAAAACTACTAACCGTACTGTGAACGGTAGAAGGTGGGAAGTTTGTAGAGAGGCTTTTTGAACTTAAAGATGGACTCTTGGCCATTTTAATATCCAACTATGTATGAGAAGTTCCTTGGAGTAGGAGCTGGAAGTAGTGTTTTGCGGGGCTAAAGACCCAGGTGTTGCTGACCTATTGTGCCCACAAAGTCTCCAGTGTGTGGCTACCACAGTTCTGTCCAATTAGGCCCATGGCAGACAAGATGGTGGAGTGGGAGGAGCTAGTTTCAAAAGCAGTGAAACCTCTGACACTTTTATTTGATAGATACATAAAAGAAAAGAAAAAACTAAAAATGAAAGACAAAATAACCAAAGAGCCCAGTGTTGTCCATGTTGCCTTCGAAACTGCAGGGAACTGAACTAATGAAAACTAAACAGGAGTATTTAACTTAAAAATGGAAGCAGCAAATTAAAATAACAACAACACACTTTTGCTACAAGATACCAGAAACAAATCTAAATATAGACGAATAACCAACAGAGCCTGGCTCCCCATATAAGCAAGGAAAACAGAAAATGGGGAAGTGAACGGTAACATCACTCCCAAAGAACTCAAGATGACAGAATCACCAGAATTACCTGAATGACTAGTCGAACGTTGGTCACTTAAACCCTGCTAGTCAAGATGATTGAGTGAAAGTGACTAGCTGTAATCTCAGCAGAAATGTAACCACTTTCGCTCAGCAGAAAAATTAAAGTAAACTAAATGTAAAGAATTAGCTTTTCGCCTCAGCCTGACCTATAGAAATGGGCATATGTCCAAAGGGCTGAGTTCAGAACATTTTAATCTCTCACAATTCAGCTAGCTAATAAGCCACCCGGCTCCTGGGACGTAAGAACAACACTGTCAATGAAGAATCAAAAGCAGTAAAAGGTGGCAAGACAGGCAGACTCACAACTCATGCCACCTGCACTTGCGGAAGTAGTTGTCTTGATCCTCAATGGTTGGGTAAAGACACCTTTTCAATGTGCTATATTCACATCACTCTTGAATCTGTGGGCTGGCTAAGAGCTTCCACACGGGCAAGACCACAAGCAGCAGGAAACATACCAAGTGGGAATCAACAGCACTTAGCTTCACACTATGGAAGAGTCAGTAGCAACAGGGTATACACAAGTGCAGGATCAAATATGTTCAACAAGTTGTTCAAACGTTTATGGCACTCTGCAAATGAGAATCAATGCATGCTCCATGTTCAGAGAGGTCGGATAATCAGGGGCATATTCATAAATGAATATTGTAGCATGTGAAGTAGTACTATAGTACTACTGCTCACATACTCCAAAATTATATTCACAAACCTAAGGACCTCTGCCTCTCTTACTTTTCAATGTGGAGCTCTCCACCAACATGGCAGAAAACGTTATTATTTAGGTGTAAAAGCGGGATAGTAAATATTGAAGACAGAGCTTAAAAAACATATTTTTGAGTATTTAAAATTATGCAAAATTAATAATAACATATTTAATCATGTTTAAAATTAACTTGTTTAATACAAACATTACATTTCAAGTTTAAAATTTATTTTATTCATGTTTGATAATATGCCAATTTGGTATTACAAGCATAAAACAGTCTCAATGACATTATTCACATACCTCCAAATTTAAAAGAAGTGAATCCCCTTCACAACATATCAAAACACTAAGGGCCAATAGTATGTCTAAAGTCACGGTGGGCAGAGCAGCAAGTCACCTGCTGTTCTGTACTGAGTGACAGGGAAAGGGTAGGAATGTGCAGTTTTTAACACAATACGGTGCACTACAGTCCTTTTCTTCTGATGCTTTTTTCCTGTTTCTATGTGTGCTGCGGAATGCAACGCACATAGAAAGAGGAAAAAACGATAAGGAATAAAGATATTTCTCCTTGTTATACCCCACCTGGGGATGCGTAGGTCAAAGCCCAAATTATACACAAGTTATTTCAATTCTTATTTTCTTTCATTCTGTACAGGAAGGTACACCTTTCTGCACATAAGCAATCATTCCCCCCAACGCAGACACCCTTGCACTGTACTGCATGGGTGCCAGCGCTGGCGCTAGGCAGCTAGATTTAGCACAAGCGCTAGGGGAAATTCAAGGGGGCACCACAGTCGTGTGAATACGGCGCATCCTTGCATTTTCAGAATGGCGGGGCATGGTGTTAGCAATGCTTGCTTAACTCCACGCTTCGCCAGTCCCTTGTAAATATGCCCCATAGTTGGGTGATAGGTTGTGTCTACTGCCAAGCTGCTTCCTACCTCACTCACGTGATAAAGGTCTATTTGTTTTGCTGTGTTCATCACTCGATCTCCTATCGAACTAGACGGTGTTGTGCATCTTACAGTACAACCCGCACCCCTGAAAAAACATGAGAACTCTTGTTAACACTGACTTTCAATTGGCTATTGTTTCATATAACTCTTTTAGACGATTTTGTTATATTTTATTTGCACTAAATATTTGTATTTGCACATTTAATTGAGCACTGCAGCGAGACTGGTAAACATCAAACCAATCAGCCACGAATACAAGTAATTCAAATACTTTTATTTTGGCTGATTTAGAAAAAAACCTTTGACTAAACTGTCCAAAATGGAAAAATTCATTTTTAAGTGCAATGCTAGCTTTTCCTTTGAAGAACGTTTGCGAGATTCCGCCAAATTTCATTCCGTGACAGCCTGATACCGATATTACCTCTGGGAGAGTGGGCTATCTCTCCTCTCTTGACTTTCTTATCACTGATGGGAGGAAATGACTGATTGGCTCTGGCCTCACCTGCAGACCTCTTGTAGTGCTTTACCTCTGCGTATCCTGCAGCAAACAGATATTGTTAGTGTGTGCTGCCCGCCTTATGCAGTGATCTGAACAGATGCTGACAGATGAGGGAGCTGACAGGCCGCCCTACTGTTAGAGCTGGGATATTTAGTTACATGTGAATGTGATGGCTGCTTGAGAGCTGAATCCTTGCAATTGTGTTTAAGGTCACCTCTGGGCTCAATTATCTGTGCAAAGGAAACTCTGGCCATTTCTCCTTAAAAAGATATACATGTTTTTCTCCTTACTTTGCATTTTGATGGGGAAGCTCGGTTGAGTGGTTATGTTAAAGGTGTTTCAGAGGTCACACAGACAGATGTATAATTTTAGGTGTAACTAAATATTTTCTGGAATGGAACTAGGAATGTCTAAAATGAATTTGTGATTTACGCTAGCTTAGTAGTCTATTCAAACCTATTCACAAATGTTAACCTTTTATTTTGCGTCTTTAGATTTGTGTTCGCTGTGATCATATTACACATTTTCGGCAGAAATATGAAATCGTAGATGCTATTTAGATCACTCTCTTGGCAGTAGAATAGTATTAAAAGTGAGTAAAAAATACAACTCCTTCTTCAAGTGTACTCATAGATAGATGTGTTATTTAGAAAGTACTGCAAACATAGGTGCCAGCTATACCATTCATAGCTGCCAACCCACTCACTTTTCCCCAGTGCTTAGGTGAAATTACTGTGGAATAACATGTTACTTTTGGGGAATCATTGTTAGAAGCCCGGTAAAATTAGCCATTAATACTGCACCCAAAATTACTGATACTGGTTACAGTTCAGTGTGGATCAAAGTAGATCATCCGTGGATCTCGAGGCAATGTCGAATAACACTCTTTACTCATTTTGTATTTTTTTATTTCTTTTATTTATGCAATTAAATTGTGTGGAAATAGCCAATGGCATTGGAGAACTGTGAAATAAGGATAATGGTAATTACTAGGGAATATAAGCCAAACAGTATAAATGAAGTAAAAATAAAAATAAAGATGAACTTGAACAGACAAAAAGAGGTGAACTTAAACAATCCAACAGAAATTGTAGCATCCCTTGCCATACAAGAGTAATTCCTATCCCACGTGGAAACCCGGTCAGTTTGATAACCATCACCCACTCTAATAGTGGCATGCTTCATCATTGGGTCCACCCTGGCCCCTAAATTCCATGATAGATTCACCATATTACAGAAAGTTCTTTGATATTATTATTTTTACTGGGGGGGACTAAAAAGGAATAGAAATCCCCTTACTGGTGGGCTTTGTGAGTATGGGCTAAAAATGATCTTTAGATGGTTCTTTGGATATATTGGTCTTATGACTCTGTAGAATGACCGTCAACGCTTTCAGCCCCTGGTCCATGGCCTATTCAATCAAGGCTTTCTTTAGGGTGTAATGGCATTAATTGCCCTGTTGTAATATACATTCTCTCCTAGTTACATGTATGGGTGGCATGCAACTCTAAAATTGCCCGCAAGGTGAATAGATTCACTCAATTTAGTATAGAATCGCTGTACCCCAGTTGGAATAATGGTCCTACCACCTGGCGGGTGGGGGAGCATGTCACTGTAATCAAGTCAAGTCAAGTCAAAACATTCTTTATTTCGATAATTTTAGATCATAAAAGACACAATGTTATTAACAATGTTACACAAAAACGGGGAAAAAAACACATATATACATACAACTGTTAAAATTAAGCAAATATTTTGAGAGATGAACTAAAGCACTGTAATATAAAATACATTGAGTATAAAAATGAATTTAAAGAATCATCAGTGATATTAAAAAGAGTTAAAAAGAGTTAATAACATTTCTGTTTATCGGTAGCTTCTTACTTGTTCATGTTTTTTGCTAGTATACCCACATCCAGCTCAAAATGTTGGCCACGGCTATCACTATGGGCTCCTGTGTGTTGGTCTTTAGAACACGAAGAGCTGTGGCAATAGATCTGGCAACCGAGTTGGAGCATATTGGTTTAATCATTTCTCCCTAGGTAGCTTATATGCTGGACACACAAAAAAGATGTGAGGGATTGACTCAACCTGCTCAGGGCAGGAAACACTTTTATTATCCGATGAGCCATTCCATTTGTGTGTACACGATTTGACGGGGCGTGTTCCCACCCTGAATTGGTGGAATAGCTTTCTATCACATGGTTTGGTTATTAAATCCCAGTACTCCTCGGACAGACTGTCTTGCTTATGTTCCAAAAAGATGCCTGATATAGAGATGCCGTCACACAGTTTTCAAGGGTAGCATGCCTCCCAAAACACCAATTTTCATACCCACATTCTCCCGGCTCGTTGAGAGCTAAAATATTGTAAGGCAAATCAACTCAACTTGCATGCAATTTTAGCATTGCGTGCCACATAAACATGTAACTAGGAGTGAATGTAGCTAACACCGGGGAAGTTGGCTATCTTACTAGGTCAGGCTTCGCATTAAAAGCTATGAATGCTTGTACACACAAGTTATAGCACACCGTAGATACAAGTGGCGCAAAGCACTATATGTGGTGATTAAAGGGAACCATTCTAGTGCCAAATATATTTTGTGCTGGAAAGTAAACTTTCTAGTAAAAGTGTTTTCTCTTTGCACGAGTGTAGCATTCCAAGAGATTTCACGCTGTCCATAATTGATGGTTCGCAGCCCAGAAAAGTATAGGAGTCGAGTCAGGACTGGAGTGGAAGTTAAGTTGCAAGAAGCAATGGAGAAATGCTCAGATTTTAAAGGACTATGTGTCAAGTAATGAAAAGTCATCTAGTTTTGTGTATTTTATTGAGTTTTAGGGAAACAGCGAGACATCACTTGGAGAGAAAATCCTGTATCCTCGGCATACTAGTGATAGAAAGTCCCTGAATCCTTGAATGTGACTTCAAGAGGGTCTATATATGAATCTATGACAAAATCTCGAATACAAAAATATCGACATACAATATTATCGCAAGAAAAATATCGATGGCAAAAATATCGGGATCCTATACCTAATAAGGTAAGTACAAAAATATCGAAAAAAAATATAGAATGTCAAAAATATCGTTTTTTGTAAAATATCGTTTTATTTTATTAAAATAAAAATGTAATATTAACAAAATAATACTTATGAATGTAATAAATATACTTAAAAATATATTATAATATTTAAAATTAATACATAATGTAATACAAATTAATAATAATAAAGATATAATACATAGTATATTTTTCATTAACAATAACTCTAAATTATTTATTTTAATAACTTATAAATAAATAAAAATATAATACATTACAAATACATTTATATTCATAAAATAATATTATAAATAACAATTAATAAAAACATACAACTAATTAAAAAATACATTTTAGATAGCGTATGAGTAAAAATTACTATTCCCACTCCAGAGAGTGCAACAGTAGGGAAAGTGTTGGATAGCGTAGGGGTAACAATTACTATTCCCACTCCAGGGAGTGCAACAGTAGGGAAAGTGTTGGATAGCGTAGGGGTAAAAATGACTATTCCAACTCCAGAGAGTGCAACAGTAGGGAAAGTGTTGGATAGCGTAGGGGTAACAATTACTATTCCAACTCCAGAGAGTGCAAAGGTAGGGAAAGTGTTGGATAGCGTAGGGGTAACAATTACTATTCCCACTCCAGAGAGTGCAACAGTAGGGAAAGTGTTGGATAGCGTAGGGGTAAAAATTACTATTCCCACTCCGGAGAGTGCAACAGTAGGGAAAGTGTTGGATAGCATAGGGGTAACAATTACTATTCCCACTCCAGAGAGTGCAACAGTAGGGAAAGTGTTGGATAGCGTACAGGTAAAAATTACTAGTCCCACTCCAGAGAGTGCAACAGTAGGGAAAGTGTTGGATAGCGTAGGGGTAACAATTACTATTCCCACTCCAGAGAGTGCAACAGTAGGGAAAGTGTTGGATAGCGTAGCGGTAAAAATTACTATTCCCACTCCAGAGAGTGCAGCAGTAGGGAAAGTGTTGGATAGCGTAGGGGTAACAATTACTATTCCCACTCCAGAGAGTGCAACAGTAGGGAAAGTGTTGGATAGCATGGGGATAAAAACTTACTATTCCAACTCCAGAGAGTGCAACAGTAGGGAAAGTGTTGGATAGCGTAGGGGTAACAATTACTATTTCAACTCCAGAGAGTGCAACAGTAGGGAAAGTGTTGGATAGCGTAGGGGTTAAAATGATATACTTATAAATAAATGCTCTTTTTTAAATAATAAAAATATGAACTATTGAATAAATATAAATAATTTACAATACCTATACATAATTATTGAAAACATGATTAGCAAAATATATTTAACCAAATAAAATTATTATATATTTAATTACCAACTAATAATTAATTAACAATTATATAATTAACAAATCAAATAATTTAAAAACATTATTACTTAATTATATTTAAATTACTTCCCACCATATTCCCCTATAAACCCACAACCTGCAACAGAACACATTTATCAATTAATGATTTAATTAAAAATTATCACCAATAATTAAAATTATTTACCAATTAATTAAAATTATTTTATAATTCCTACTAATTAATAATTAATTCAACATAATTAAATTACTTCCCACCCTATTCCCCTATAAACCCACAACCCGCCACAGAACATATTAATCAATTAATTCAATAAATTAAAATAAATTACCAATTAATTAAATTTAATTACCAATTATAAAAAAATAATTAATAATAACTACTAATTATTAATTAATTTTACATAAATAAATTACTTCCCACTCTATTCCCCTATAAACCCATAACCCGCTACAGAACATATTTATCAATTAATCAATTAATTAAAAGTAATTATAAATAATTACCAATTCATTAAAATGTATTAATTATTCCTACTAATTAATAATTAATTTAACATAATTAAATTACTTCCCACCCTATTCCCCTATAAACCCACAACCCGCTACAGTACTAAAATACAAAATTTAATTAAATTACATGAAAAAAATCAAAAAATCATAATAAATACAATAAAATATACACAAAAATGATTTAAAAATCGATATTAGTAACATCAAAATTATTTATATTGATATTACTGACATCGATATTTAAAACTTCGATATTACTAATATCGATATTAAGAGTGTCAATATTACTTACCTTCGATATTATGTCTCTTCGATATTTAAACTTCGATATAATTGTATATCGAAATTTAAATCTCGATATTTTGTCTGTGCACCTCTATATTTAATAGTGAGAGAAAGTAGAGAGCCTTATGGTACCCATTGTGTTTTAATGTGCTGCGCTCACTTGGTCAAGAAGGAGGTAGACCATTTGAGCACAGCGTCTTTAGTGTTGATGCATTTGTTAGAAATCCTAGGGAGCAGAGAATGGTTCATAGCATCAAATGCTACCTTGATATCAAGATGCATGAGTAGAGAAGAATGACTTGCATTGAGGATGCCAAGTGTGTCATATACTACCAAGCGCATAGGGTTTCATTGTAGCAGACTTGTCGAAACTCTGAATGGAATTTTCCAAAAAGATCAATATCAGAGATAGTTATGTAAGTTGGTTAGAAATGCAACTCTTTAGAACTCTCACCAGCAAGGGCAGACATGGTATGGGATGAACATTTTTGAGGCTCCCTCCATCCTTCGATAGTTCTTTCAGTTGAATAATGACTTGGACAATTTTAGGGCAGTCAATATCACTCATTCTGTAAGAGAAAGCTTCACTGACCTAATTATGTAGAGCAAAAGATTCTATGAAAAGACCCCAGAAACGGGGTCAATACAATGGTTTGCAGACTTAACTTTAGTGCTGTAATCAATGCTACTGCACCAATTTTCACATACAAACTTATTTCCTTATTCAATTGCCTATGGATGTCAAATCCACCAGGAAATAATTGGCTTCAGATAGAAAATGTAGAATTACCCTGCCTAAAATAAAGGTGTGTGGTAATATTGCCTTACAGCTAATTTACAAGGGATCCAGTAACTTTTGTTAATGATAGTTTTCAGAATTACAGGCAACTTGCAATGAGTATGTAAGTGTATTGATGCATGGCAGTAATCATGAAAACAGAAAGCTGTCGAAGCAATCTAATTCTTCACTTGGGGTGATGTGGAATAAGTAACATGGGACATATTGACATGGGAACGTCACTTTTTCTGACATTCCGGTGGCGATAGGAGCTTTGCTTTATTTACATGGCATGGTTAAGCCACTTAACATGGCTTAATGTTGCCTTGTAAATAAGGCCCCCTTTTACTCTATGCTTAGCGTGATAGGGGTGGATCAGTGGGTGTTGCAGTGGACGTTCCACTGCAACACCCATTGATTTTGACCATGCCCCCAATTTAAAAGGGTGGCATTAATAGGAGGCAGCACCAAAATTACGACCAGCGAAAACCTGGTCTTAACTTGGCGAAATGAGGAGAAATGCTTTATTTCTCTTTGTTTTTTCTTTTTTCCATGTGTGCCTGGCTTCTCTCTTCATGCACATAAACAATCTTTTAAAAAAATGACATTTTTTAACAAAACAGCATTTACAGATTGTTTATATGAAGGAAGGGACACCTTCCTACACATAAACAATCTTTCCCTGCATGGAGACAACCTTGCACTATGTTGCAAGGGTGCCTGCATTGGTGCTAAGCTGCTAAACATAGCACCAGCACAGGGGGGGAAATAAGAAAAATGCACCATAATCTTTTAAGTATGGTGTATTTGTGCGTTTTTGAAATGGGGGAGTGAGGCATTCAGCCATGATGGCTAACGCCTCAATCCACCACTTCTTTGTACATATGGCCCATGATGTGCCATCCCAAATAAAACAAGGGACAACTTATTTGCAGTCGATCCCAAAGGTGCATTACACGTTTATTGGAATACAAATTACATTTTAACTGGAGTATATAAAACACACCTTATTTGCACCACAGGTAACAACAGAATCATAATTAGTGACAACAACAAATGGGAAAGTACATGGAAAAAGACTTGAGTACAGTATATACTTATTCAGTTTCCACCAGAGCATGATTTTTTGATATTCACAGTTAAATATTATAGACATGACATTCACGGTACCAATTAACCAACTAGCTTGCAACTGGTGTGCATGAAAATTACAAACTGATTATGGTTGGCAACAATTGAGCTGTTCCTGCTTTTATTTTTAAGACACAGTGTAATGTTAGAAAAGCTTTTTCCATCAAAATGCAAATGGTGCTTATCCACTTCTACTGGAGTAAAATAGTGAATACCGTTTAATTTAAAAGCTTGGCATAAAAGATACCTTGCTTTCCATGGAAAAAGAGGAAAACTGGGACAATTGGCCATACTGGAAAGTAACTTGGAAAATAATGAAAAACAACAAGTCAAGTGGAATTGCACTGTCTTCATAAATGTTTTACATCATGCTATTAGGGAACCTGAATGAGCTATTTTTAATGTCTGAATTCAGGTTATCCACCACTGTAAATGAAATGCAGAGTTAGGTGTAGTATTGTGAGGGCCTCCCTGCAAAAATTGTCGAACCCTCAAAAATAGGCATCTGCTGCTGATTTCCCATGATCGTTAATAATAAAGATTAAATATTTATTTTATATTAATTCATGATATCTTCGAAGATGTTCAGATTTCATTGTCTGAGGGAAGTAGTGAAAAATAGAGAATATATGTTTCAATCTTGTTAGTGTTTATGGAGTAGCTTTGTGTGAAATCGTTAGCAAAAACTGAAATTGTGAAGCAAATATTATCTAGTTTAAAGGGAGAGCTTTGGATAAAACTTGGACATAATGCGAAATCTCTGGAGAGCAAAATTACACAAAAAGAGGCCCTTTTTGCAGGGTTATCCCCAATTGTTCTGCTTTCTCCCTCATATTTTTGTTGGCGTTAAGACTCTGGTCACTTTACCATTACTGATCAGTGTTAAAGTAAATATGTCCTTTGCTTAAATTGTATTGGTGATTGGTTTATCCCTGATTGGCATATTTGATTTACTAATATGTCCGGAGTAAAGAACACCAGGTGTGCCCAGGGCCTGTAAATCAGATGCTACTAGTAGGCCTGCTGCACGGATTGTGCCACCCACAATAGTATCTTGTAACCATGTCTAAGACCTGCCACTGCAGTGCCTGTGTGTGCAGTTTTAAATTGTCATGTCGACCTAGCAAGTGCACCCACTTGTCAGGACCAAACCTACCCTTGTACTACATGTCAAGCAGCCTAAGGTAGGCCCAAGGTAGCCCATGGGCAAGGTGCAATGTATTTATAAGGCAGGACATGTTCTGATGTGTTTTACATTTCCTGATAGAGAAATATCACTATTGCAAGAACTCACTCTCCCATATGTTATGATTTAAAAAAATCTACTTTTAGTGAAAATGTTTTTTAAATTATGTGTTTGAAAATGGCACGTTTTAAAAGTTTTTTTTATACACAAATGATCCTGACCGCTAATTCATTATTGTTATTTAAAGATTAAACTGAGACCATTGTCTAATCGAATTAGTAATTACTTTTTCTATATGCCATTCTGTAACTCATTCAGGCATTATTGAAACATGTCTTTCAAAAAGACAAACCACATAGAACAATAAACATATATACATACTGTGTTCAACAAAAAATTAAACATACAATATGTGCAAAGTACAAAACAAAATTGCTCATCAACCAGTCAATTTTTGAACTCAACAGACAATAGAGTAATAATTTGTAAACAATTCATCACTAATACTGCAGAGGCTGTTATCAACTGGGGACTCTATTTAAACGTCTAATGGGCACAAATAATTTCAAGCATAGTGCTCAAAGTAGACCATTATTATATATATATATATATATATATATATATATATATATATATATATATATATATGCAATGTTAACCCAGTGCTAGTAAACGCTGACGCGTTTCGAGCCCCAAACCAGTTTTTCTGGTTCTTTTCAGGGCTTGTGACTGGATAAACTCTGTTTAGCGAGCCTGTGTTATCATATTTTGGGTGAAGTAGGCATACTCGGCTCCCCTAATTCTCTCAGAAGCCCCAAAGTAATACAGCTTGAATAGAAGCAGAGGACAAAACACCTCTGGTTCATTGTTTTTTTTGTACCCATATCACTGAGCAAGGACTTACTTCAGGCTCAGGCCCTCTCGAGAGTCAACCACACTCCTATTGCCAATTTTTGCCACGGCCATAGAGATGAACAACCAAGAGCTGAGACATGTTGACCCCCTTGTGTAATCATAGGACTATTTAGGTTGTCAGACCTGTCTTTCCTTCCGATCTTGGAAAGCTCTCCCATATAGCTTCAGCTCCCCTATGTTCAATCCCATATCTAGTTTACAAGTCCCATAGACAGCTTTTAACCAAGACTCCAGGGGAGGAAGGGGTAGGGCATTAAGTCAATCTTTACATATTTCCCTTTTGGCAAAAGTAAAATAGAAGAACTCACTGGGTGTCCTCCAGAGAGTTGCAAGTTACAGTATCAACCCCAAATAGAACAAGAACGTAACATACCCCAATAAAACTCCAAACATTCCTTCCGTGGCCTTTCTCAGATTACCTTAAAAACTAGAAATCGAGACACAAGAGAAGAACATACATTTGACATCTGCTTCAAGGCAGCCACAACTTCTACAACTGGGGATCTGTTTTTTGGCAAATCTTGAAATCTTTTGAGTAGTTTAAAAAATCCAATTAAATGTGAAAAAAAAGATTCCTTTTAAAGTTGGCTGGTATAATGACTTTATATAAAAGCTTGAGAGAGACATGCCACAAAGATTTCAGATTTGCCTCTAAAATCCTTCCTTCCCAGATCAAAAAGGAGGCCTCAGCGTCTTCTCCTTGGCATCGACCAACATCCAATATCATTTGGAGACCTCATTTTATTATAATTTTTATGTCCTGTAACCTTGTCTTGATCTCCCAGAGGCCTCCTATTTCTAATTCATCACTTATATACCACAAAAGCAATTCTATATATTTAAATCTTGAAATCTGCCCCTCAATCATGCTTATCAATGTCTACCAAGGTAAAAAGGTCCACCTAGACTTTTATGCCGGGATTCCTCAGTGGATGGCTCAAGCTATACAACAGAATGCATGAGGAATCCCAAATAGGGGAATAATCTGAATGATATTTGATGCCCAGGCCATCCTGATTTTGAACCAGAACCTAGGAGCAATCTTTAGGACTTTTAATCTGACCCTTTTAAAGTAATTTGGGTCTCCGAAATTATATAGCTGGCCATATGTTCGTAGGTCCTTAATCATTGCCAAAAACAGCCAACCTCAACATTGAACTACCTGCAATTCCTTGCATTATTCTGTGGTTTTCTAACTGCAAGGCTTCATGCTAGTTTTTCAAATCGGGTAATGTGCAGCCTCCTTTCTCCAGTCTATACCTCAATTTTTTCCACGTCAATCTAACTGGCCCCACCGCCAATGTAAAAGTCGTTATTTTCCCCTGAATTTTTGCAATTATTGTTTCAAGGAAATATAGTTGGATACAGTTAAAAATGTATGCCATCTTATGTAGGATGCTCATTTTGATCAACTTCACTCCCCCATGAATGGTGAGTGGGAGATTCTGCCACTTAGTAAGCAACATGTCAACTTCTCTAGCGACCCTTTACACATTCTGAGATGGGAATGCTTCTTAGGGATGGACTCTGGATATACCCAGATACTAAAACTCTGGCTTCATACATGATGTCTGATTTATCTTTATTAATAGAGAACTTGAGAAGGCCCCAAACTCTTCTGCTAATTCCTCTACTCATATAGCAGTATCTGGATCTTCTGTATAGGTTATAACATCATCAGCATATAGGGCTATTTTAGGACTGAACCCCTGTGAATAAAATGGGACTACTTGCTGATCTCCCCTGAGCATTTGAGTGAATGGCTCTGTAGAAGTTATCAAAAAGGAGGGGAGAGAGAAGGCAGCCATCACTAGTGCCTCTAAAGATGCTGAAGCTCCTAGTCAATGCCCCATTGAGTAACATTCGGGCAGACAGAGCAACACATGGCTTTTGGAGGGTTGAAATAAAGTACAAACTAAAATTCATGACCTTCAGGACATCCCACAGATATTTCCAGCAAAAAAACTATTAACATCTTTGGCTACATCCAATATGAATATGGCCGGAAAATCTGAATAGGCAGTAGCACGATCAATTGTGCCAATGCGCATATGAATCTGCCACTTGAGGACAAAGACTTTCTGGCCTGGATGGATTAATTGAAGGGCCAACGATGTAAATCTACCTGTCAAAATGCTGGTAAATACATTATAATCTCTATTAATAAAATAGTCCACTACAACTCTGCCTTCCTGGGGTTCTTAGTTGGTTTCAATATTAGCACCAAAATGGCTTATTTCCAAAACTCAGGGATTGGTGCTCCCTCATGGTAAATAACATTCAATAGTTTTTCACATTTAGGTATAATCACCTCCCTTAATATTTTAAACAGCTCAGAGAGAATGACATCTGGACCTGCTGAAATCCTGTTTTTTGCATTTGTCAGATGTTCTCAGTTCTCTGCCTCAGTAATCCTAGCCACCCAAACATTCCACCAAAAGTCTGAAAGCCAGGAAGTTTCCTCTCCCTTAGCCATCCCCTAAACTGTACTGAATCAGGCTTGACCTCCTACTTTTAGAGGGATGAAAATATGGTCAATAAATGTTCTTCAATCTCTTGCACCCCGTCGGTGACTTTTCCCTGGAAATTAACTACACACACTTTGATATTATTTCTGGCTCTCTCCACTTTCACTTTCCATGCCAGTACAGTCCTACTTCCCTCGCCATATTCAAAGGTTTTTCCAGCTTTTCAGATATGATCTTCCTAACTACCCTCAGATTCTGCACATGAAGGGTCGCGTCCAAGTGGCCTGTCTCTTGTTCAAGGGTGCCAAACGCTTCCCTGACAACTTGTTTTTATGGAATGCCTGGCTCTGCAGAAGCCCCCCGAATGTAGGCCTTATAGATGGCTCAAATTCTGGCTAGAGACGCATACCCTATATTATCAAGAAACAAATCCTGACTGACCTTCCCTAAGGACTTCCCAATTTCTATATCTGAGAGTAAGGCATGATCAACTGTTCATTTAGGATTCCCCTGAGGTGCAGGTAGTTCTAGTAGCTCCATCACTGCTGATTGATCAGAAAGAAGCCCTGGCAGGTGTTTGAGCTCCCTAATTCCTTCAACCTTGATCCTATTGATAAAGACATACAGCCTGATTCATGTACGGGCCGTTTTGCGTGTCCCTAATAGCGAATCATAGCGATTCGCTATTGAGGACACGCAAAACGGCATTCATGTAGGAATTGCTACTTAAATAGCGATTCCTACATGTTCTTTATTTGCGAGTAGCAATTTGCTACTCGCAAATACTCCCCATTCATTCCTATGGGCCAAGAGGCCCATTGGAATGAATGGGGATTTGCGAGTAGCAATTTGCTACTCGCAACTGAGATAGCGATTTTAAGGGTGACAGGGGTGTCCAAAGGACGCCCTGTAGCACCCCTAAAATGCACTTTTGGACAGGTGTTGCGCACACACATGTCCAAAGGACATGTGTGTGTGCTACATGCAACTTTGAAAAATGCTTTTAAAAGCATTTTTCTGAGTTTTTGCTATTTACCGACAGGTCTGACCTGTCGGTAAATAGCGGCCCCAAATGTCCAATATCGCTATTTTGTTGTGTGTCATGAATAGCATTTAAGGAATCTCTATTAGAGATTCCTTAAATGCCATTCCACGCAAATATGCGAATTCTTAAATAGCGATTTTTGCATTTGGTATCATGAATACCAAATGCAAAAATTGCGCTCGCAAAGGGCCAGATTCTGAGAATCTGGCCCTCTGCGAGTGCAATTTAGCTACATGAATCAGGCTGATAGTGTAGATAAGTGGCCATACATATTACCGTGTCTTTTGCATCCTCTCTCTCTGCTCTCATTCTGTGTTGCCACACATCTAATAGACCCATGTCCTGAGACATACTTTTCACGGCCTGCATGATATTGATTGTAATAATGCATCTCTCCTGGTGGATCTGTCTAGATTAATATTTTTTGCAGAGTGTTAAAATCCACCTCAAGGACAAATGGTATTGGGGCTTCTAATAGATTCCACTCCAAAGTCAGGAGATAAGATGGGTCATCTGAATTTGTGTCATAAAAACAAGCAACCAAAAAGGTATAGTTCGAGTACCTCACCCTCCCAACCACCCATATTCCTGCAGAATCAGTTCTAGAACCCACCAAATCTATTGCTTCCCTTTTTCTCACAACTATAGAGACCCCATTGAAGTATTCAGCTTTTTTTGTCCTCATTCTCCTTAGATAAAACAGAGATAGTTAGGGATTCTCTGGCCCCCCTACTTAATCGGCACCAACCAGAGAACTCTGTTCCAAAGGTATTGTACTTTACACAGAACATCTCCTTATATGGTTGATTGCGGCTCTCTCTCAGAGCCATCCAGAGGGTAACCGGAGTGGTGAGGTATATCAGTGTAGAAGCATAATCATAGGACCGTGTGTACCGCAGATTCCAGCCAGCTCACACATGGTAACCAAAAATCTCTCTTCTTTTCTGTGATGACCTATCCAACTTAATTATAATTTTCACAATGCGAATCCAATCTCTTACAGCTGAGGTGCATGTTTTATCTAGTTTTTACAGATTTCCCTCCAGGCCAGTAAAATTGAATAGAACATCAATTTATTATTATCAACATATAAAGATTCATGATATGCAGGAACCCCAAAATAAGACCAACTCTGGGCTTACCTGAAGTTGCCATTTGAGTATTGTAGCAATACTATTACTTACATCAGCCCAGAAATGTTGCGATGTTGAACAATGCAGGAACATGTGGGTATCATCTAGCTTTTCTTAAGAGCATTTAGGGCATTTTAGAGTGGCACCCTTCCAAAATTAAGAATGCCTTAACGGTGTCCAATAAACCCTATAAAGACAAACAAATGTGGTTTCTCTTTAAATTTGCAGCCTGCACCATGGAATAAAGATGTCACAAGATACTTGCCATAATTCTTCTAGCTGGATTCAAGGCAAGCTTGTTTCCCACAGCTCCGTCGGCAGTTTAAAATATCCCTCTGTTAGATCAATCAGGAGCCAGTATAAGGTTGCCACCTCTTCTTTCTTGGCACTTTGCTTGATAACGCGGATTTAACTCCTTTAGGGTGCCAATTCCTGGTATGACTGCTTGGTGCCAACTTCTCAATTGCAGATTTGTAAATCTAGACAACTCATTATCTGTTATGTTCAACAGCTTATGCAGAGAGAGTAGAGTACCAACTTCGAGTAGCTGCTTCCAACACGATATTCCAGCTTTCCTCAAAGGTGCCGCGGGAGAATCCTTAGTACATTCCGGAGAACCGGGAGCATCACAAATCGGAGCTAACGCACTATAATAGTTGATTTTTAGCTCCTTTCTGATTTTAAACCTGGTAGTGGCTAACCCACTCACTATAATAGTTGTTTTTCAGCTCCTTTCTGATGTTATACCATGTAGTGGCTAACCCACGCAAAATCTTTAAGTGCACCTTTTTGAAGTATCTCGGATCTCCAAATTTATAGATAAAACCTTGCTCCCCTCCTTTCACATCTAAAAGCATCTCCTTCAGCATTCTTCCGATATTTGAACCATCTGGTTAGTTCAACAGCATTTTCCCATTACTTATCAGGAAAACCCAATTCAAAAAAGATTAGAATCGGCAGGCACAGTCCTCTCTTAATTTTCTTCCTACAAAGTTTCTTTCATGAGATACGTATAACCTTGGAGGCCAAGATAAAACTACTTATCTTGGACTGCAGCTCTTTAAGCCAGATTTTATTGTACACCAAGGGGATGTTCTGGAATATAAAGATAAATAAACTCTGTATTTTGAAAGGAGAGATAGAGTTCCGTTCACTAAAACCCTTGCTGTAGGTGTTTGCTATATAAGGCTCATGGTACTACAGAAGTTTTCTCCTAAATCACACAGCCTTGATATTTTTTTGAGATAGGGCCAGTTTACCCTATCAAACGCTTTGGTGGCATCCAAGGTGATATTAGCCAGGGGAGTTTTGTGAAGTGTAGCTAAAGCTATTGCTCCAATTAGATTGTAAATCAGGTCTTGAATCTCTTACCCTCAAACAAAGTCTTTTTGATTTTCGTGCAGAAGGCACCCCACCACCCCATTTAACTTTTCTCCTAAGATCTTGGTGAAGATTTTGTAATCACAACTAAGCAGAGAGATGGGCCTATATGAGTCACAAGAATTGGGTGACTTTAAAATCTGTGTAACTGTGGCTTCATTCCAGGATGCTGGCATGTCCCTATCTTCCTCGTAGGTATGTGAAAATAGCTTCTCCGTTATAGGAGTGAGTACCTCGCTCAAGCACGTATAAAATTCAGCCGTTATCCCATCTGGACCTGCCGCTTTCCTGGACTTCTCAGCCGTTATGGCCTTCATAATTTCATTCCCTATAATGGAACTATTAAGGTACAGGCCTCTCTATCCTCAATTTTACCCGGAACATACTGACCCAACCAGGTCTCAATATCCTCTCCTGTTACTCGTATTTGCTCCTGATATACCTTTTCAAAGTGAACAATTCAGCTTGGTCTGAAACAACAAACTTGCCCACCCACTTTTGCTTTGAAAATACATCCCTGCTCTTTATTGCAGTCAGGTGGGTCTCCTGTAGAATCATTAAATGGGCTAAGCCATCTTCCAGCCATTGCAACACTGTATTCTCTCTCTCCCTAGACCTAAGCCTGTTGACATTCCATGAGAGGAGTCTTAGTTCTTTACTCATCCCCAT
Source organism: Lissotriton vulgaris (assembly GCF_964263255.1). Lineage (NCBI taxonomy): Eukaryota > Metazoa > Chordata > Amphibia > Caudata > Salamandridae > Lissotriton > Lissotriton vulgaris. Next base: position 1,018,383,580 of record NC_141691.1, on the reverse strand, counting down.
TCAATCCAACCCTTGATTCCGAACTCATACCCAGACTTAACATAATATTATCTATAGGCCCTATTATTCTTGCTTCAGCTGGAAAATCAGTGATCATAAGTACTAAAAGAATTTTTTTGTATTTTAGGATACCCAAATAGGCAGAAGCCTAGGAGGATCTCATATTCAGCGAAAGAGCTTATATTGGGAAGTGATCTAAGAAATGGCCCATTCATCCACAAGCAAGGGATTCACTTTCATTATCCGGTCTCACTTGCATAAGGCCATGCAACAACACCAATGGGAGGTGGTTAGAAGAATGGAGGAACTCAACAAGCTGAGAGTTAACATAATTAATATTTCCAGTCATGCTCCTCATTATGTGGAAAAATCAAATGTATAATTACTGAAGTGTGAAGGAAGTGGATTTGCTGATTGAGTACATTAAGAAAAGTGCTAATCTGTGAGCTGAGAGGGTGAGGTTTGAGAAGTGTGGAGAATAGTACAGAAAGGGGCGTCTACTGTGTGGAAGCAACCTAAATATCACATTTTGTTCGATTTTTTCCACCTTTAGTATAGAGTTCACACATGAGAGACCTCAGACTGGCTAATAGTAAAGATTATGGGACTTCGAACATGCCGACCAGCTTTTTTAGCCTTGCAAATGCAAGAAAAATGAAATGTATTCCAAATCGATTGCTTCTTTTTTTTAAATTTTGTATAAATCATCGTCCCAATCTTAATTCGAGTGATTACTGTGCCTCAATGAACGCAATTATTGTGTAAATCTATTTTTTAACATGTTTTTACTGTATTCTAATCGAAAAAATGTTTTTATTGTTCTTTTATGGTTTTCACTGAAAATCGAATAAAGATGATTTTGAATTTGAATTTGAATAGTATAGAGTTCATATGGCATTTAATAATGCCACAGAGTAATGAGGGGGGTTTCCAAGGGAGTGGTAGGGGTGGGGCACAGGGTGAGGAGCTGTGGTTCATTCCATACTAGCACAAAACATTCTTAATGATATTCTTAGTGGTGAAAGTCTAAACTCCCACTCAGATGATAATGAGGGAATTGGTCAGCACAGGAAAAGATTGATGATACCCCAATTTAACAGCTATGGAAATGTACAATGTAAAGGCACGCCTCTCCTTTACCTATCTCTCTATAATATTGATACCATCCCCACTTTATTGTTTACTAGCACATACATTTAGACCATGGCAATGCAAATATTACGCTTACTAGTCTATTCTGCAAGATGGATCAGCACACTATTGCATGTATTTTCTCTACTGGGTTTAACATGGTAAAAAATGGAGGAATTCTAAATATTTTTAACCAGGGCATAATAGCAGTTCATCACCAAAGAAAAGACTTGAGAGTAAAATTAGTCTACACAAGTTGTCATGGAATCCTAAATGGACCTTATAATATCAACATGAGTGGCAATATCTGCCTGTTAATTTCAACCCCTTTATTGGGGTGATCAGGTGAGTAAGCCATATTTTGACCCCCCTTTAAAAAGAGGAAGTACATTATGCCCATACCTACTCCACAATACATAGCACAACAATTTTCTCATTCACTCTTCACATTTATTTAATCTCAAATATCCAATAAGCAGTATTACCTTCCTTTTTATTCCAGACATCATAGACCAAAAGTTATTTTTCCTAAATGAGTACCTAACGTAATAGCTGTTTCATAGCATAGACATTTTATTTCACAAATGTCATTGGAAATAAGAAACAATGTCAAACTCACAATATTTATGTAACAATAGAGGCGTATCTCCCGCAGCTTTGCCCTAGTGTGGGATGCTACAGTGCAAATATTTGTGTAAATAACACAGCAGTGATGGTATAATCCAACAACATGACCTTTACTTCATCACTAACCATTACTTCACGCCCTCTACCTCTTTGAATCAAGCGCAACAGAGACTTTGTCTCATTTAAGTAATGTAATTGAACATGAATCAAGAGTTAAGCATAGTTTGTTACCGTTGCCTCAAATTGTAAAGCGCTCTGAAATCCTTCGGGATCAAGCTTGCGCTATATAAAATTTTATAATAAATAAATAGTTACGGCATTAAAGTTTTTTCAAATTCATTCATTTGTTTTGTGGTGAGGGATATTGAGGACATTTAAATATATTTACATTTCATTAACGGGGAGGGAAAAAAGCAAAAAAAGGGGGTCAGCAAACTACCCCATCTTAATTTAATTATAACATGTTAAGAAACAGGTAGCTTTAGAGCTGGGAGAGATAAAAATTATATGTATTTTAATGCAAGGATAAGACAGTACAAATGTCCCCACAAAGGCTGCTGTTACAGTTATAAATAAGATATAATAATTAAAATGAAATTATTTTTAGAAGACAATGTAAAAGCAGATTAAACATAGAGTTGGTGCACTAGGGTCGAGGTACTCTGCAATACATGCATAACTAACCTGAACAATTTAACGTGAAGACCTACAAAATCGTGGTGGGGGTCCAGGAATCCTTCAAAGAGCTCTGGAGAAGGAATATAACCTAAGGACATCATCCACCTGCCCATCCAACCAACTGCAGTCAGCCACCATAGAGGGAATTAGGAGCCTCTAGGAGGACACCTGGGGTCCTTATGTGGTAATGAGGATCCTCAAACCCACATCAGATTGGGGCTTGGGGCCCTCGGCCAGTTGAGGAGTTGATTTTCACGGCCCTACTAGGCCTCATGCTGATTCTCTTGCAGAGGGTGTGCTGCCATTGCAGGCCAACTTACTGCATATTAAGAACAACAATTGGTTCAATTGGTGCTGCTGAACCAGCACCAAGAAGCTCTGCTGTAAGTGCATTGACTGCAACCACAGCTGCGTTGATTCCACTGAAAACAACATGTAGGGAGCCAAAGGACAAGGGTTACGAGGTTTGAAGGATTGGCCTCTTGCCCAAGGTGAAAGGCATTAGTGAGGCATTAGTTGTTTGATTGCAGTTGTTTCAGTTTCATAAACTTTTATTCGATTACCACTGTTTGTAATCATAAAAAGTACACCATTAAAAACAATAAACATACATATAGTAATTGTAAAATACAGGTACGTCAAAATTAAAGTGGAAGATTGCAGTTGTTTATCGCAGACAGCAGATCTCCTCTGTCACCCTTGAACCAGCAGACACCACTCAGCATTGTTTGGCGGAAACAAATTATGCCTGACTTTCATGGTGGTGGCCATAACTTTTTGCTTCTACGAACTTTCATGATTGACTGCAAGCTGACATGGACTTGCTCATCATCATCTAACCCCATGCTCCAATTTTTCATGGCTGTCCATCTTTGGTCATGAAGTACATATTCAGTGAATAACATGCTAGAACTCTTTCTTTGTAGAGAAGTTATAGGATCTTATTTCAAGTTTAGTGGTCCAATGGACCGCCAAACCTATGGTGGTGGTCCATCCGGCACATTAGGACTGAGGCGGTTGGACTGCCAAGGGACCCCTGCTGCCCTCAAGGATCAATGATGGGCTTTTTGGTGCAACGTTCAGACTCCCTTTTTTAATATACAGGGCTTTACATTAAAATCTATGGGTAAGTGTATGGTAATATCCTAGTAATACACTTGGAATGGGTTCTTGATGCAAAGTAGCACAAAGCAATACTTGTCCTTATTTATGGCTACTTCCAGTGGTAATAAGAATTTGCACTGGAAAGTAAATCCCAGAACACTTTGTTGCCTTTGTCCATGCATGTCCAATCGTTTGCATGTAAACATGGAGCTGTTCCTATGTATACTGATCTTATGAAGTTTTTAATTGATCTTATTTGAAGCTTTATGTTTATCTGTTCATATGTAAACCTATGCATATTGAAACTGCTGTTATGCAAAGTGTACAGATACCCACTGGGTGTTGTTAATGCTTCATAAATCTGCACAAATAATCAATAAATAAATAAGCAACTTGTTCTGGTGATGCAGCGGCATGGTGATAGTGGATTATGTAGTTCAATTTACCAGTGAAAATGTTACATATACCTAGCATCTTTTTTTCCAAACATTTTTAAATAGGTTTTGCCATCATGAAAGAGACAAATGAGGCAATGAAAGCAAAAGACCTACAGGATTGTCCACAACATGGTCAATGTAACATGGTTTTCAGATCCACTCCCATAGCAAGTAACAATCATTACCAACCATGGTACAGAAACAGAAATAAAATAAATGATATAACATTGAAAGCAACAAATACAAAGTGCACATTGCCATTCCAAAACCCCAAACAAAGTTTACACAGAGGGAGTGGGAGAGAAAGAAGAGAGAGGAGATGTCCAGTCCCCGAAATGCACCACACCCTCCTGTCCAACTCCCAGGAAGCCCCTATGTAGATATTCCCTGATTTCAGTTTTCAGAGAGCCCAGTAGCTGGGAGCATGGTTCCAGCTGTATCCTTCGTTGAGTAGCCCAACATTCCCAAATGTTATGGTATTTCTTTGGTCAACACCTAGCAATATATATAAGATTCTCCAGGCCCATGCATCTGTCTAGACCGTCTTTCCAAGTCCCCAGCAAGGGAGCGGTTTGCTCCTTTCATCCCTGTAATTGTTATGCTTAGCCACCTGAGGCCCAGCCACAAAAGAGCTTAGCGGTATCTATTGCCATTGATGTCATCAGACAGGTGTAGAATAGCACATCATGGAAATGAGCTCAAGAAGATATATTTTACCATCTAGACTGAGAGCCCTATTTATCAAGGGTTTGTGCCATGTTTACACCACTCAACGTGGTGCATATGTGACATGAACCCTAAAATGCTATTTATCAAGCCACACAAGCCCACTTTGCTTGGCACTGCGTGGCTTAAAAAAAAGGAGTAAATCAATGCAGTGCAAATCACTGTGATGCGTTACTCTATTGTGGTAAGGTATTCCACACAACTCCAATAGATTTTGACACATTCTGGGATTTACCATTGGTGGTAGACCTGGGAATGAGCCTAAATGCTATGCCTTCCCAGGTGAGGCATGATGAGGTGAAACATGTTCATTTCACCTCGTTACTTCCTCTTTCTTTGTGTCCTGCATTCTGCAGCACATACAGATAGAGGAATGTGCACCAGGGGATTCCTTTTGTGCATTAAGGCACCCCTTCCTGCACAAAAACTATTTTGCATGCTATACAGACACCCTTGTACTGTGTTGCAAGGGTGCCTACCATGGTTCTAGGCAGCCCATTGTGCGGCAGCACTGTGGGAAGGACAGGAGTGCTCTGTAATGTAATAAATACGGTGCATTCCTGCCCTTTTCATGTAACAGAGTGCAGTAAAGGTGACTTTCTGCTCTGTGCTACTTTTACATAAATAGGCCCCTTACCATTTTTATCAGACCAGGAGAACTAAACCTTTATACTTTCAGATGTGGAACACTTCTTGTAACTTAATTCAATAGAGTATGATTGTGAGAATAGTAGAAGGGGCCTTTGTGTTTGCTCAGTGATATTTCATCAGCTGCAGTGTGTAACTATTACTGGTATTTGTCTGCCCACATTTTAGTCATTTTATGTTGTAATTTGTTCTACTCCTTGAAGCTAAACTTTCAGATAGAGGAGCTGAGTTGAGGTTGGTGGTAACTGCAAATCAGAAATGCGTAGAAAGTGATTAATCCTCCATTGGAGAATTGTCTACCAGTCAAGGATCCAGCAGCAGAATTATCTATTCCAAAAATTGTAAAATGGGGTAGTGGGGTATCTCCTCCCCCATTAGAAATTCAAGTAGCCCCTGAAAAATTGATAAAATATTTTTCCGAACAGTATTCATCAGATGATGTAGGGATTACTGAACCTCCACTACACATACCTAGCGATCAGAGGTGTTTAGTATTTGAATCCTCGAAAGTAATGGTCGGTCTTCATGCCATTACGGGGGTTAGAGCTCCAGGTATCTATAGCATACCCACAGATGTTTTCTACATGACAGCGAAAGGTGGTGCAGGTATATTACATTGCTTGCAAATGGTCTGGCCCAGGGTGTCCCCACTCCTGAATCATGGAAGGGGCAGAGATTATACCAGTCCACAAGAAGGGGGAGAGATCGCAGCCTGAAAACTATCGGCCCATTAGTCTTAAGGATTTAATCCAAAAGGTGGTGGCATGCCTTGCCCTGGGAGAGGTACAAGAATGGGTTGACAACAATAGCATTTTAACTCCTAATCAGGCTGGCTTTTGGGCCCATATTAGTACAGTGGATCAAGTCTTTAGATTTATTCTGATTTATTGTCGGACAGTGGTAATAGGCAAAGGCAGTATGTTTTTGTGGATTTAAAATCAGCCTTTGATTTAGTTTCCAGTAGTAATTATGGGAGGTGCTGTGGGATTTGGGTATGCCTGCTAGTATTTCTAATGCACCTGAACAAGAGTAATTTTGCCTATATACGTTGGGGCAGACAGGGACATTCAGGGTGGAAAAGGGAGTGCGCCAAGGGTGAGTCTTGGTACCCACGTTGTTCTCCCTTTTCATTAACGAGGCAGCTAAATTCTGAGGCAAACACCTACTGATGCCCCGGCCCATGCTGCCTCCAAGGTCACAATTCTTATGTTTGCTGTGGACACCCTTATCATTTCCAAGACACCCAGTGGATTACAGCATGCATTGGCTTTGTTTGAAGACTTCTGTGACATTAGAGGGCTCAAGATGAATGTAAATAAAACAAAACTTATGTCTTTTAACAAACACCGATCATAAAGGGGGAAAGACATGATGGGGGATGGCTCAAGAGGAGGTAGATGTGTTTAGGTATTTAGATGTCACCATGGAGAAAAGAATTAAATGGAGTCCCGTATTGATAGGATGGCACTAAAACATGGGCAAATAGCAGGTGCCTTAAGTAAAGAATTCTGCCTGTCTCTGACTAAACCTGTAAGCCCTGAGTTAGAGATTTATAAGGCTAAGGTGATCAGCTCAGTTCTATATGGTTCGGAGCTGTGGGGGCTTGGAAACCTTGCACAACTAACTACTGCTGAAAATAAGTTATTTCATGCAATTTCTAGCATCCCTCAAAAGCACACCCTCCCTCCCATTGCTTAACGACATGTTAAGGCACTCTGTGGCAGATTTAGCAATGCTTCGCCCCTTATCATACTGGCGTAGGATTTGGTTCACACCTGAGTTAACCACCTACTCAAGCAGCTTAAGGGATGTTCTAGATGCCGACTTTTACCATAAAATAAGCTGGCTTAGAAATATCAAGGGGACACTGTCTCTAATAGGCCTGGGAAAAATGTGGGAGTACCCGGCTGACCTATTGACTATTCCTAAAGCTGTATTGAAGAATAAATACTGAGATATGGTGGGGCACAATTATAGTAGACTGAGTGACAATTCAACTCTGACATGGAGGTTCTTGTTAGTTAAACCCTGCCTCTATCTCAAACCATACTGGGAAACCTTCCACAAGCCCCTCGACCGTAAACTCAACTTCCAAATCAGAGTTGGTACTTTTCCTATAAATACATTCATGGCAATTTGGTCAGAAGCAGGAGATAATAAGTGCCCTTAATGTACTGATCATGTAGAAAATACCAACCTGTTCTTTTTGAATGCCCTGCCCACGCTATTCCACGAAAGATTTAGCTTGCGCCTATGTGTAAAAACTTGTGCACCAGGCAAAGCAGTGAAGCTTTAAGAATTCTCAGGACTGATCCCTCGCTTCGATATGCTATTCCCCTAGCCAAATATCTAAAGTAGGTTTGGTGCATTAGATCAAAAGCAGCACCAAATGAGAACAAACTAGCACCTTTTCGACTAGGTTCTCTCTCCGCTGAAGCATCAAGTTGATCTTTATATGCTAATATTGAATCCCACTGCCTAAATTTTATAATTTGTATTTTAGCTTTGTTTAATGACTTTTTGATTTTTTACGAGTTTATAGCATGGAGTTTTTATGAAATGTTGACTGTTTTGACTTGATACATTGTAGAGATTATTTCGTTTTTTAGTTGGATTACTGTGTGTTTTGAGGATTGTGCCCCATTAAACTGTGGTATCTTACTCCATTAAACATCATGCTTTTATTGTATGGCGTATGCTATATAAATTTTGTGGTAATACCATTGACGAAATTGCCCACTTTTAATTCTCTAAGATGTATTGTTTAATTATGTTTATTTTATCACCATTGATTTATAGAAAAAGCTTTATTCAAATGTTGAATATCGTGTTGTTTTGCTTTTATATTTGCTATTAATATTGTCGAAATAAAGCTTTTTGAAGTGAAGTTAAGTGATCTACTCCAAGTTGTCCTGTCTTGGTGGTAATTCCACCTCCAAATTCTCTTCCACTGGAGATTTTTCCAGTGGATGCTCTTCAATTGGTTGATTTCTAGTTTTTGTCTGATTTCAAATCAGCCCAGCCATCCATGAAGATTTAACTTTGTTTGGATTGCTGCATGAACATAAGTTGAGGATAAAAATGTTGTCAGATGAGGCCAATCAACTGACCACGTTAGTTTAGAGAGGCAGGGTATACTTCTTGTGGGGTTTCTCCTGGGACACAAATAAATGCCTCCTAAACCAATCTTCTACCCTGGCCTGTATAAAGGAAAAGGAAAGAGATATAAAGGATGAAGTTTCTTATTGCAGGTTTCAAGTATAGACACTGAAACACGGTCTATCAGAATGTGCGACAAGCCCCAGAAACAAAATGCTACTACTGTGAAGAACAAAAGTGTTCACTAGAGTGGAATTCGTGATATGGAAAAATCCAATCAAAATTCCAGCCATTGTCAACACTTCCATTAACCACACAAATAAAGTCCAACTGAACAAAAACAACAAGAACAGATTAAAAAAACATATTTGAGAATATTATATGGCATATTAATAATAATAATAATAATAATAATAATAATAATAATAATAATAATAATACCAACATTTGTAAAAGCGCGAACAGCTACCTCAAGCAGAGGTGTCCCGGCGCAAAGCAAGACAGAAGAGCAAGCCACCGGAACTACTCACGCTAACCTATTCCATCGGATCTAGGCTAAAAAGCCAGGTTTTCAGTGCTTTCCTGAACAATGGCTCACAACCTATCCGCCGCAAAAAGTTAGGCAAGGCATTCCACAGCTTAGAAGCCGCAACCATGAAGGATCTCCCTCCCATTTGTGCTTTCTTAAACCTCGGAATGCAAATAGGTTTAAGGAATTCGATCTCAAGAGCCTATTCAGTATATAGCTACATAAGCGTCTTTTCAAGTAGCTTGGACACTTACCATGTAGGGTGCGGAAAGCGAAGGTCAGGGCCTTAAACTCAATTCTCCTGGCTACGGGCAGCCTGTGGAGTAGCTTGATGTGTGTGGAGATATGATGGCGGAAGGGTACTCGCCTAATCATTCTCACAGCCACATTTTGGACCATTTACAGCCTTTTAATCAAATATGCGGGTAAACCTAGATATAGACAGTTCGTGTAGTCCAATCAAGCCATCACTGTGGCCTGTTACAAGAATGGGGTAACCCTAAAGGTATGGACCTGGGTAACTTAGCAATATGAACAGACAATGGTCCGCAACCTATAAATTGAGGTATACAGATCAAATCAGAAAATTAAATCATTATTTCCAAAGCAGTGGCACCTTTGATAAGTCTGCTCACTATACAGCAAAGACTAAATCTTTGGGAGAAGAGACCTAACACCACGGTTTTTGAAAAATATATATTCTTATTTATTTTTATACATATTCAAATTTTTGGCATATTTTTCAATAAAAACAAACAGAGGTTGCCCCACAACAGGAAGGTGCAGAGATGAAAGTGTGAATCAAGGGGGTGAGCAAGTGAAAAAACAGAAAGGAAATTGCACAGTATTAGAAAAGAAAATTAAATATAATTCAAAAAATCAATGCTGCATGTACATAATTCAACCAAATTGCAGCAATGAGCACCTAACCAGCAGATATAAATTCATACAGTCATAAAACACAACACTGTAGTGTTCATATATCAATGTCCATAGTTTTGCACAGTATACAGTGTTGGTACTACACTGGTCTAGGTTGTGTGTGTTGAAAATGTCGACGTTTCGACTCGACTTATTCCCAAACGGTGATTTGAGCCTGGGGATGGCGAGTCTTCATCAGGACAAGAAGCAAAATACGAGGCAACCAGGGATAAATGAATAACCCTAAGACAGAAGGGGGAGAAATTACGAATTATTGACCATGGTGTAGATATGCAGCCTGACCCACAGTGGGAGAGGTATGACAGTCTCTCTTACCCTTAGTAGTAGAGGAACCGTTGATTTGGTGATCCAAAAAGAATTCACCGCGTCTCACACAGGATTCCTGGAGAGACAACAAAAAAGGGGGGGAGAGGGTAGAGTCCATCCCAAACTCCGTGGTGATAATTCCCACCTCACCTGGTTGGTGAATCAAGAGCATCTAATTACCTTGAAGCGATATATGGGTCCATATGGAGTCGTTCGTTTGTTATATGGACATGATAGATGATGCCTAAAATTAATTGAAACAACATCAGTACGTCTAATGTACACTGTCTCAAGGTAACTCATGAAACGCAGGTATCTGTTTACCTTAATGATATATATCTTGATCCTTGTAATCTATTCGTAATCTTCTTATGTGGGCATGTAGTTCATACCTATAATTAGTTAAATTAAAACCAACGTCAGAGTGTTCATTTGTATATTAAACCAAGACAATTACTTTTGGCCCTGTTTGACTTTTTTTCATTACCTTAACTGTGTCAATGCACAGTATTCCAATCGAACAGGTACGGCCGACCACACCAATGAGTTGTAGGCGCACTGTAAAAATAACAGTGTATAATGGTAAGATATGTCCTTAGTCTTGGGGATAGATGATATCCATTTTTAAGTAAACCAGAAGGGCTTACCTGATTCCCAATTAATTTAGGCGGACGCTAATGGAGCTAATCCAAATTCCATCAATTTTCAAGCTGTATAGGAGACATGAAATGGGGAGTTCGAGCTTACTCCAGATGCATAGTCGTCACAATGGCGAAGTGCTACCATGATTGTAATTTTAATTTTTTTTGAACAAAGCGTCCAGAAAAAATGAACAAGGTGTCCTAATTCAATTTGAATACAGAGACGATGAAAGCCTACCCGCAGTGTTCCGGCTTCCAGCTTGACCATCCGAGCCTCCCAGTGCTAACGGATGTGTAAAAAGTGGAGATCACTTCCACTGTTGCGTGAGGATGCTGTTAAATGAAGACAAAATATATTTCAATGATAGGCCGTCCTGGGCATTAACGGGCTACCGAGGAAAACGGGGGGTCAAGCGGGGAAAGAATTAGTGACCTACCCGTCCATGCGTCTGGGAGGCTCGGATGGTCAAGCTGGAAGCCGGAACACTGCGGGTAGGCTTTCATCGTCTCTGTATTCAAATTGAATTAGGACACCTTGTTCATTTTTTCTGGACGCTTTGTTCAAAAAATTTTAAAATTACAATCATGGTAGCACTTCGCCATTGTGACGACTATGCATCTGGAGTAAGCTCGAACTCCCCATTTCATGTCTCCTATACAGCTTGAAAATTGATGGAATTTGGATTAGCTCCATTAGCGTCCGCCTAAATTAATTGGGAATCAGGTAAGCCCTTCTGGTTTACTTAAAAATGGATATCATCTATCCCCAAGACTAAGGACATATCTTACCATTATACACTGTTATTTTTACAGTGCGCCTACAACTCATTGGTGTGGTCGGCCGTACCTGTTCGATTGGAATACTGTGCATTGACACAGTTAAGGTAATGAAAAAAAGTCAAACAGGGCCAAAAGTAATTGTCTTGGTTTAATATACAAATGAACACTCTGACGTTGGTTTTAATTTAACTAATTATAGGTATGAACTACATGCCCACATAAGAAGATTACGAATAGATTACAAGGATCAAGATATATATCATTAAGGTAAACAGATGCCTGCGTTTCATGAGTTACCTTGAGACAGTGTACATTAGACGTACTGATGTTGTTTCAATTAATTTTAGGCATCATCTATCATGTCCATATAACAAACGAACGACTTCATATGGACCCATATATCGCTTCAAGGTAATTAGATGCTCTTGATTCACCAACCAGGTGAGGTGGGAATTATCACCACGGAGTTTGGGATGGACTCTACCCTCTCCCCCCCTTTTTTGTTGTCTCTCCAGGAATCCTGTGTGAGACGCGGTGAATTCTTTTTGGATCACCAAATCAACGGTTCCTCTACTACTAAGGGTAAGAGAGACTGTCATACCTCTCCCACTGTGGGTCAGGCTGCATATCTACACCACGGTCAATAATTCGTAATTTCTCCCCCTTCTGTCTTAGGGTTATTCATTTATCCCTGGTTGCCTCTTATTTTGCTTCTTGTCCTGATGAAGACTCGCCATCCCCAGGCTCAAATCACCGTTTGGGAATAAGTCGAGTCGAAACGTCGACATTTTCAACACACACAACCTAGACCAGTGTAGTACCAACACTGTATACTGTGCAAAACTATGGACATTGATATATGAACACTACAGTGTTGTGTTTTATGACTGTATGAATTTATATCTGCTGGTTAGGTGCTCATTGCTGCAATTTGGTTGAATTATGTACATGCAGCATTGATTTTTTGATTTTTTGAATTATATTTAATTTTCTTTTCTAATACTGTGCAATTTCATTTCTGTTTTTTCACTTGCTCACCCCCTTGATTCACACTTTCATCTCTGCACCTTCCTGTTGTGGGGCAACCTCTGTTTGTTTTTATTGAAAAATATGCCAAAAATTTGAATATGTATAAAAATAAATAAGAATATATATTTTTCAAAAACCGTGGTGTTAGGTCTCTTCTCCCAAAGATTTAGTCTTTGCTGTATAGTGAGCAGACTTATCAAAGGTGCCACTGCTTTGGAAATAATGATTTAATTTTCTGATTTGATCTGTATACCTCAATTTATAGGTTGCGGACCATTGTCTGTTCATATCACTGTGGCCTGGATAGCTACTCGGCGACAGACCTCAGGTAATAAAGGGATGAATTTTCGTAAGCTTTTCAGTTTACCAAAGCAGGTCGATGACACCTGCATGATCTGAGCTGAAAGCGAGAGATCCGTCTCCCATGTAACCCCCAAATTTTTAGCAGACTTTGCCGTGGTGGATGGAGGACCATTTTCCTGTGGCCACCATAGGTCCGCAGGTGGCGTGAGAGTATTTCCAAAGAATAGTACCTCAGTTTTATCAGCGTTAAGCTTCAATTTGTTGTTATTAGTCCATGAGGAGATATCTGTCAGGACTGGTCAAGGCTTCTCTGATTTTGACCCTCAGCTGATTTCTGCAGTGGTTCAGATGCATCAGGATCGCTATTTTAAACCTTCTTTGTCCCCTTCTAAACGATTGTCTTCACTCTTGTACCAAAAGCTATGGGTGCAATTGTGGCGATATTCCAAGATGGCCGCTTAAGTTTCTAGATTGTTGTCGGTCTAGTGTTCTGACCGGCAGCTAACGCAGCTGAGTTTGCAGTTCTGCATTAGCGGAATTGTGCACTTCAACTAGTTCCTGATGAGAAACGGACGCTTTCCTCTGTCGTCATTTCTCAGTAGCTCGCAGTTTGTGAGTATTCCTGGAACTCTCTGGCAGTATGTCATTTCCTCAACTGCAGTGAGTTGTGCATTTTGTATCAGCCAAGATTGTAGAAGCCCAACAAGAAAGAACGAAAAGAAAAGGAATTTAAGGGCTATAGTCGAAGTTGTGCACTAAAAGTTAAACGCTGGCCTCAGTTATTACAGAAAGGTTTTGTATTAGTGCACGGTGTATGTTTTTGGGATGCGGAGTAAAAAAAAAGGACAGAAATATGTTTAAAGAAGAAGGCGATATGAAGAAAATATCGTACTTCAATTAAGGCCTTTACAGAGACATTCAGCATAAGTTTATTTGAGGTCGAATTCAAGGCAAAAGATTTATTCCCTGAGGTTCTTCAAGTAGGTGTTCAATATATACATATATATATATATTCACAGAAAAAACCATAGGTTATAGTGGATATATAGTTAGGAATTTGCATTTACAAAACCTTGAAAATTCAATGAAAAAACCATTGGTTTTAGGCCATATATAGTTAGGGATTTGCATTTACAAAACCTTATTTTACTTGCATAAAACCATTGAAATTCCATATATAGTTATAAGCGCTAACTATATATCGCGCACCAGCAATCCACTGCTGATGATGTCACATATTACATCATTCATGACATGGTTAGTGACATCACTGATGACATCACTGATGACATCTCAAATGACATCACTGATGACATCACTGATGACAACATCCAGTGACTGTATGTTTCTGTAAAGTAAAAATATGTCTTACATATTGAAGAATGAGTGGATGTATAAGTGTCTGGATGAAGGATTTAGTAGGTGCATGTCTGACTGTATGAGTGAGTGATTAAATGTGTCTCACTGAGTGCATGGGTTAGTGACTAAACTGTCTTAATTTGTGCATCATTATGTCTGTTGTTCTGTAAACTGCTGCATGTGTTGATCAGTAGCTATATGAGTAACTATATGGGTTATTGATTGGTTGCCCAAGTATTTGTATGGGAGACTGAGTGTGTGTGTGGGTGGCTGGGAGGTGTATGACTCTGTGCATAGATGTGTGAGCAGTTGATTCACTAGATGTATGGGTTCAAAAGTGCATGTGGAAACAGCTGTATGGGCGGTTGACTGTGTGCATGAGTGTATTGGTGAATGAATGGATATCTCAGTGCTACATGTCAAAGTAAGTACATATGTAAAACACAGTACATGTGAGAGTTGACATATATAAATAACTGTGCATAAGAGCCAGTGAATGTGTGAGTGGCTGTATGGATCATTGTGAACTTGTATCAGGGATTGTATAAGAGAGTAAAAATGTGTTAGTATATGTTTGAATAAGTAAAGTTTGTATAACTGTATATTTGAGGAAATGGAGGTGTGATTGATTCTTTGCATGACTGACTAGGTGTGTGAGTAACTCCATGGATGAGTGACAGTCTGTGAGTGTCTGTTTACACTGATTGTATCTAAGGTTATATTAGAGTCTGAAGAGGTTCATCGTATTATCACATGAATGATATCATCAGTGATGTTATCAGTCATGTCAAATGAGATGTTTTCAGTGATGTCATCAGTGATGTCATTTGAGATGTCATCAGTGATGTCATCAGTGATGTCACTAACCATGTCATGAATGATGTAATATGTGACATCATCAGCAGTGGATTGCGGGTGCGCGATATATAGTTAGCGCTTATAACTATATATGGAATTTCAATGGTTTTATGCGAGTAAAATAAGGTTTTGTAAATGCAAATCCCTAACTATATATGGCCTAAAACCAATGGTTTTTTCATTGAATTTTCAAGGTTTTGTAAATGCAAATTCCTAACTATATATCCACTATAACCTATGGTTTTTTCTGTGAATTTCATTGGTTTTTTAATAGCAAATATGAAAAGCTTTAAAATGTCAAGTACGTGATAAATAAAAACATTTTCGTATTTATGCACGCTGATGTGCTTTGAACGCTGCACCCCCCCCTCCCCTCTTTTGTCTTAGTAGTACTCTCTCTTTGCAGATACTGAAGGGTAGTTAACGCAGGCCTTTACCCCCGTTGTAATCCGTCGTGGCTGCTTGTCTCTCCATTTGATTGATTGTTGTCCAAGCATTTACTGTTTTAGAATTGGTTCTCTTTGGATCATTCTCTATTTACAAACAAGCACAAAGTTGCAATACTCTGTTTAGTCTTTGCAGATAGTGAAAAATCGTGTAAAAAAAATAAAAGTAATCGAGCAAAATCAGTAGGCCACTAATTGGATCTCTTTTTGACCTCGCTAAAATAGAAATATTAGGAACAACCCTTCATGAGAAATACGAAAATAGTGAAATGAACTGAGCTCCACACCATGAGGGCTGCAAGACAGCTCGGCTCCATCACCCATCCCGCACAAAATAACGACAAACCGTATGCAAATATTAAAAATATAGACAACACACCAGCAAAGAAACAGGATAAAACATTTTATTAAAAAACTATTTACATAACGTTGGTTTATAAGATGATGTCAGTAGTGGACCGATGTGTGAATAGATCGAAAGCAGCACAAGGCTCCAAGATCCGGATGGCAAGCTCCTGGATGTTGGGTGCCATAGTTTAGAGTTCTGAATTTGAGCCTTTTTGAATGTCTGTGCTTTGTTGAATCAAATTTGCGGCTTGACACAAAGCTGACTCAAGCGTTGCTACTGATGCTATGCAGACCAAAACTGGTTTTCAGTTTGTACATTTTTCTAGATTTTTAATCCAAGTTTGGTTGACTTTGTAGAACGATGGCTTCAAATTTTCAACATACGGTGTGGTGGCGCTGACTGGGAGGGGGCGCTTCGCTCCTGCCCCCTCCCCAAGTAAGATTTTCATACGTGAAAGTACGTTAATGGTTTTGGTCCCTGAGATGCTTCGATGTCACTGACATTCTCAAATAGCATAAGTTCTGGATGTTGGGTGCCATAGTTAAGAGTTCTGAGCAGCGCTTGTAACACTGTCTGAAGCTTATTTCCACCTACTGCAGCTTCACTATTCTCAAAGTAAGTGAATGTCGTTTGTGGACCTGACTGCATTAGAAAACAATGTGATATGTTACCTTCCTAAACAGCTTGACGGAGGCCCCTGAGGGGCGGTGTGATGGCCATGGACTCGGAGAAGACGCTTGGCTCCGACACCCTCCCCAAGTCTTATAGCACTGGTGTAGCCTGAGATTGCCCCCGACATAGGCGGCCGGCTCCCGGGATCCGGCGGAACTTTTTGCCTTTTGATGACTCTTCAATTCTGAACCTTGTCCCATCCAGCTGAGTTGCGCCCACTCTTGCGGCTACAGCGTCTTGCCCACCATCCAGCTGAATTGCGCCCACTCTTGCGGTGCAGCGATAGGCGACTGCCACAGGACTCTCAAAATGGCGGCCGGCTCTTCGGTTTTGGGCCTGGTCCACTAAAATGGCCCTGGGACACCTTTGAACTCGGACGCTTCCCTGATAGTGCTTGGGTCCCATTCTCGAAAAGCGTCCCCTCAGCCGTGAAGATTCTACAAAAGTCTTGGGGGCCTCCGACTCCCGCAGGCTTCTGGTGGGGAGCGGCTGCCATGATTGCTCGTAGAATGGCCACGACGGAGCTACGAGATGGTAGTGGTCTCATGCTGACGCCAGCTTTAGTCTGAAACATCCAGAAACACTGTAGACTACCAATTCGATCAGTTCCGGTAGCGCCCCAACATGACCCGGAAGAGAAGAACTTGCCCTCCCCTCTTTGACTGATGGTTCTTGTTGCCTGTCCCCTCTGTTGTCATTTAACAGAACTTTTTGGACTGCTGAAAGGAGTTGTGTTCCGAACGCTGGTTGGTGGAGACATTTTGACTATATTCTTGACCTACGTTGTCGCGTAATGCGTTATATGACACGCCGCGTTACCGCACCCGGAAGTGATCCGCGGCGCGGCGCGCAGCGCGCAACGTAAGCATAACAGGACATGTGACTTGTTAATAAAACTTTTCATTGGTTCATTTTACTTTTGTTAATTTAATGATGAAAAGCTTGGTCATATGACCTAAAAATTACGCTTTTTATTGTTTTCGAACAATATTTTTTTTTCGAACATATGTTATAATATTCCAGGCTAATGTACTTTCCCGGAAAATTTACAACTGTCTTGTAAGTAAAATATATTCCTTTTTCGAGAAAAAGGGCGTTTCTTCCTTCCATAACGGAGCCGTTGAGTAAAAGAGATTCGGCCTGCTATCTTAGTCGCCGATACGCCTGATTATCAGATTCTTATCGATCACTTTATATTGCAGACATGAAAAACACAACTGCCCTTAAGCATTTATCTTTACTGCGTTCCTACATATTATACCTTTTATCCGTCATGTAATTGGACTGCTTTATTTCACTTGCCTTTACTGATTCGAAAACAGTGACTAAAAGTAAAAACTTTACCAATGTAAATACTACTACCGTGTTTTGTTTTAAAAACCTTTATTGTGAAAATGTCAGTATACAAATACGGGCCTATAACCACGTGGGCCGGCCACGGAGCAAACTGAAATCGTATATGATGAGGAGACATTTACACTGTAGAAGAACGTAACGAGCGGGCCATTAGGTTGCAAGAACAAAGGTGTCTAACAGTTGCGGAATCGGTGGACGTACATTTTGTAATTAAAATACGATACAGCCACTTACAATAACATTTTCTAGATATACATTTGCGGGCAAGGAGTTACGAGTCCCATTTATACCGGCGCCATTTTGGGCGAGGCCGGGCAGGTCCAAGATATAGTCAAAATGTCTCCACCAACCATCGGCCAGACCAGAACCCCTTTCGGCCCTTTATGCTACAAGATGGTGTCTTCCATTCAGAAAATAGTGTTGGCAGCATTTTGAAAGGAAACAGAAACAGCCATTCTCCTAGTGAGTTTCACATTGTTACATTTAGGAAGAATGTTGAAGAGTAGTATGTGGAAAATCTGAAGCCATTTTTCTACAAACTCTCAATCAGACTTGGACGGAAAAAAAAAACCTGAAGAATGTACAAACTGAAAACCATTTTTTGTCTGTATAGCATCAACAGTAACGCTTGAGTCAGCTTTGTGTCAAGCCGCCATTTTCATTCAATCAATAGCGTCCCGCTGCACACATTCAGGGACCTGGTCGTGTCTTCAGATGAAACGGATTGTAGGAAAAGAAGCAGAAAGGAAAAGGAAAAAAGTTCCGCCGCACCTCGGGAGCCGGCCGCCTATGTCATGTGCCACCTTTGGCCACACCAGGGCAATAGTGAAGCTGCAGCAGGTGCAAATAAGCTTCAGACAGTCTTACAAGCACTGCTCAGAACTCTCAACTGAGGCACTCAACATCCAGGACTTGCCATTCGGATCTTGGCGCCTTGTGCTGGTTCCGACCTATTCACACATCAGTCCACTACTGACATCACCTCATAAGCCAACGGGGCACCCCACGCCGACTTTCGGCGCAGCATTGTAGGATGGCCACACCAGTGCGGCCACTTGCTGGACACCACCTCGGTGCCATCCGGATCTCGGCGCGTTCGAGTCACTGTGCCGGAAGAGTGACCGGAACTCAGCTGAACACGCCGTCTTTCGGCGCAGCATTGTAGGATGGCCACACCAGTACGGCAATTTGCTGGACACCACCTCGGTGCCATCCGGATCTCGGCGCGTTCGAGTCACTGTGCCGGAAGAGTTTCCGCAACTCAGCTGGACACGCCGTCTTTCGGCCCAGCATTGTAGGATGGCCACACCAGTGCGGCAATTTGCTGGACACCACCTCGGTGCCATCCGGATCTCGGCGCGTTCGAGTCACTGTACCGCAACAGTGACCGCAACTCAGCTGGACACGCCGTCTTTCGGCGCAGCATTGTAGGATGGCCACACCAGTGCGGCATTTTGCTGGACACCACCTCGGTGCCATCCGAATCTCGGCGCGTTGTGCTGCCTTCGGCCTATTCGCACATCGGTCCGCTACTGACGCCGCCTCACGTGCCAACGGAATTTCTACGCTTTTTGTAGCCCTATGCCACATAACAGGTCATGTGACTTGTTTATAAAACTTTTCATTGGTTCATTTTACTTTTGGTTTCCTAAAGATGGAAGGCTTGGTCATATGACCTAAAAATAACACTTTTCATTGGTTTAGAACATTTTTTTTTCCCAAACGATGAAAGCCCCACCTTGTTTCTGGATCATTCAGACTGAAGCCGGCGTCAGCATGAGAGCACCACCATCTCGTGGCTCCGTCATGGTCATTCCGCGAGCAATCATGGCAGCCGCTCCCCACCGGAAGCCTGCGGGAGTCGGGGGCCCCCAAGACTTTTGTAGAATCTTCACGGCTGAGGGGACGCTTTTCGAGAATGGAGCCCAAGCCCTAGCAGGCAAGCGTCCGAGTTCCAAGGTGTCCCAGGGCCATTTCAGTGGACCAGGCCCAAAACCGAGGAGCCGTCCGCCATTTTAAGAGCCATGTGGCAGCCGCCTATCGCTGCACTGCAAGAGTGGGAGCAACTCAACAACATGGTGAGCGAGACGCTGTAGCCGCAAGAGCGGGCGCAACTCAGCTAGATGGCCGCCACCTGGGGAGGCCCGTTCACGCCGCCTCCCCCACGCCCGGGCCGCCGCATGCCAATTTTCGGAGCAGCATTGTAGGATACCAAAACCAGTGCGGCAGTTTACTGGACATCACCTGGGTGCCTGTCGTACATGTTGTGTCAGCCATGTGACACTGGACACAGTCCCATCAACATCTCAACGCGTTCTGCTGCCTTGGGACTATTCGCACAACAGACCGCTACTGACGAGGCCTCCCCCCGCACCACCCGGGACGCCCCACGCTGTTTTTCTGTGCTGCATTGTAGGATCCCAAAACCAGTGCGGCACCCAGGCGACATCACCTGGGTGCCGTCCAGAACTCTGCACGTTGTGCTGCCTTGGGACTATTCGCACAAAAGACAGCTTCTAACCATTGTTGCTTTTTGTGTTGAAAAATGTTTAAATGTTTTTACTTTTTGTTCCGTTCGTTATAGTTAATAGTTAATAAAGTTTTATAATCTTACTTTGTTGGAGTGTTATCTATTTTTTTAAAAACGGGTGAATGGGGCCTTGAATCGGGTTATTGTCATGTGTGGGCTTTGGAAGTGTGCTGCTGCAGGATCGGACATTTCAAACTCAAATGCACGTTCTTTTTCTTACCTTTCCGAAGCATGGAGCGCAATAGCAGGCAGAGAAAGGGTGATGCACGTGTTGAACACTACCTGACCTGGCAAGTTGCTGGCAGTGCCCCCCCGCCCGCTCCTAAAAGAGGGCACACACACACCGCCGCCCCGAGTACTTCACAAATCTTTAAAAGACCATGCGCTTGTTCATGAGGCTTAAATGGTTTATCACCTCTTCTAGAACCCCTGCATCGACCCTCTGACGTTTCCTGGAAAAATTACCATGTAACACAATACCAAGCCCTGTCAGCTGAAACCCCCCAAGGAATCGTGGGGCATATTATCAAGGGGGTTTATCTCCGCTTTTTTGGCTTTAAAAGCCATGAAAGCGGAGATAAAATTATCTCCCTATTACCAAGCTGTCGCTAACACCAGTTAGTGACAGCTAAAAGGAGATAGCGACCATCTTGGGCCCCGCTTTGCATGTCAGTGATACTTATCACTAATGACATGCAAAGTGGCGTACCAAGATGTTAGCGACTGGAAACAGTCCCTAACATCGCTATCTTCTATTACCAACTTTTGGAGATATTCGCGCTAAGCGCGAATATCTCCAAAATCTAACACCTGCCCTGAGCAGTTCTTAGCCATGTTATCCAATGGGAGGTGGATAACATGGCTAAGAGCATTTGCTCGATAATACATGAATATCGCTGACTTTTCTGCGATAATAGCAAGGTTTATCTGCGATAAAAATCGCCGATGTGCGGCGATAATTTTTGTCTCTAAACAAGTTAGAGACAAAAATTATCGCTAGTTGTTCGTAATATGCCCCCGGGTTTTTGCTTGCAGAAATCGGGAGGCGGGAGACTAGCACTGAAATCAGTAGTCACACGCCTGAATCAGGAGGGTTGGCATGTCTGAATTCTCTACAGCTGGGGCCATAAACTACATCCGCAGGGGTAGGTGATAGCCTGGGACCAGCCTGGCATCTAAAATGGCTGCCGTGCACGACAAAATTGTGGCATTGGAAAAAAGGCAAGATGGCGCAGCCGCTGGAAGAGATGTATCAACATATACGAGCCTCCTCAGCCACCCTCAGGAAACATAGGGGATTAGGATATGTCTCCCGCACCCCCTTATACCTAGTAATTTAATTAACGAAGCACAAAATGGCGAATTCCCGTTTCGCTACCAGTTTGCGGCCCAGTTCGCGGCCCGTGAAGCGCTTCTACCGTGAAAAATCATTTTTTTTTTCTTTTCCCCACGGGACCCTTTAATAACCCCAACAACATTCCTAGGGGGTCAAGAGGGGGATATCTTGCCCCCTTTCATTAAATTCCCCCTTAGTTTTTCACCTCTTCTTCTCTCTCGATCCTACCGAGAGACAAGATGGCGGCCGCTCCGGACTGTCACGCAGCAAAATAAAAAAAAGCTCACGCACAGCCGCTGGAAGAGATGTATCAACATATATCAGCCTCCTCAGCCACCCTCAGGAAACATAGGGGATTAGGATACGTCTCCCGCACCCCCTTATACCTAGTAATTTAATTAACGAAGCACAAAATGGCGAATTCCCGTTTCGCTACCAGTTTGCGGCC
This sequence comes from Lissotriton vulgaris, assembly GCF_964263255.1. Lineage (NCBI taxonomy): Eukaryota > Metazoa > Chordata > Amphibia > Caudata > Salamandridae > Lissotriton > Lissotriton vulgaris. The sequence goes on along the minus strand of NC_141691.1, from coordinate 1,018,361,246 downwards.
CAGTTCGCGGCCCGTGAAGCGCTTCTACCGTGAAAAATCATTTTTCTTTCCTTTTCCCCACGGGACCCTTTAATAACCCCAACAACATTCCTAGGGGGTCAAGAGGGGGATACCTTGCCCCCTTTCATTAAATTCCCCTTTCGTTTTTCACCTCTTCTTCTCTCTCGATCCTACCGAGAGACAAGATGGCGGCCGCTCCGGACTGTTTAGAATGTTGACAGACACCGGAGAGCCAATCAGCTTTCTGCGCGCAAAGTTCCGATAAGCGAAAAGTAAGCGGACCGGATCGCTGCCCGGCGCGCTGTTACAGATATATATCTTGATTTAAACGTTAATTTCTCAAAATCCACTGAAGCACATATATTGAGACCTAGCAAAGGCACATCGGGCTACCAGTCCCTACAATTTTGCCAAGTTTCGTGCAAATCCATTCAGCCGTTCGAGCTAAAAGTGAGGCCAACCGCCCTATGGAAAACTCAATGTAAAAAACGCGTTTTGGGACCCCCCTTTTTTCTCAGCCCCCCCTTGACGAAACCCCACCAAATTTTCAGGGGCTGCTCAGAAACAAAATGTGCCATTTTCCTGAAATTTCAGCCGATTCCGTCCACAAACGCCAAAGTTATTAGACATAGAATTTTCAGAAATCCCATAGGGAATTAATCCTAACTATATATACCTACTGGCGATAGCCAGTAGGTAATATATATATAATATATATATATATATATATATATATATATATATATATATATATATATATATATATATATATATATATATATTACCTACTGGCGTCTCGCCAGTAGGTATATATAGTTAGGATTAATTCCCTATGGGATTTTTGAAAATTCTATGTCTAATAACTTTGGCGTTTGAGGACGGAATCGGCTGAAATTTTCAGGAAAATGGCACATTTTGTTTCTGAGCAGCCCCTGAAAATTTGGGGGGGTTTCGTCAAGGGGGGGCTGAGAAAAAAGGGGGGTCCCAAAACGCGTTTTTCCCATTCATTTTTCCATAGGGCGGTTGGACTCACTTTTAGCTCGAACGGCTGAATGGATTTGCAAGAAACTTGGCAAAATTGTAGGGACTGTTAGCCTAATGTGCCTTTGCTAGGTCTCAATATATGTGCTCCAGTAGTTTTTGAGAAATTAACGTTCAAAACAAGATATATATCTGTAACAGCGCTCTGGGCAGCGATCCGGTCCGCTTACTTTTCGCGAAACGGAACTTTGCGCGCAGAAAGCTGATTGGCTCTCCGGTGTCTGTCAACATTCTAAACAGTCCGGAGCGGCCGCCATCTTATCTCTCGGTAGGATCGAGAGAGAAGAAGAGGTGAAAAACGAAGGGGGAATTTATTGAAAGTGGGCAAGGTATACCCCTCTTGACCCCCGAGGAATGTTGTTGGGGTTATTAAAGGGTCGCGTGGGGAAAATAAAAAAAAAATGATTTTTCACGGTAGAAGCGCTTCACGGGCCGCGAACTGGGCCGCAAACTGGTAGCGAAACGGGAATTCGCCATTTTGTGCTTCGTTTTAATTGTTTAGAGACAAAAATTATCGCCGCACATCGGCCACAATGCATGAATATCGCTGAAAAGTCAGCGATATTCATGCATTATCCAGCAAATGCTCTTAGCCATGTTATCCACCTTCCATTGGATAACATGGCTAAAAACTGCTGTGCGTGAGCTTTTTTTTTTTTTTTTGCTGCGTGACGTTTGTTAACGTTCGATTCGATGGAAATCAGGAAGTGTTGACCACCATTTTGTCACTGCGAGTAAATATTGTGTTATAAATGAATCCTTATTGATAAACATTGTCTGCGCCATCTTGCGTTTTTGTCCAATGCCACAATTTTGTCGTGCACGGCAGCCATTTTAGATGCCTTGACCAGGGCCACTCTCTGCACGCCGCCGATCCTCAGCATGGCTCCCCACCCTTGCAAGCATCTTCCCCACGCACTGGTCACCCCGCTCTCTCTCTCATGCATGGGACATATACTTCCCCCCATCTGCGCTGCTCTTCTCTGAGAATCACACCCTGTGCCCGCCCGACACCTCCCTTTCACCCTATTCACTACCGCACCCTCTGACACTCCTCTTCCTCTGTGTCCGATTGTCCAGGCCGGACCTAGGCTATCACCTAGCCCTGCGGATGTAGTTTATGGCCCCAGCTGTAGAGTATCCAGACATGCCAACCCTCCCGATTCAGGCGTGAGACTACTGATTTCAGTGCTAGTCTTTCGCTTCCCGATTCCTGCAAGGAAAAACCCGGGGGCATATTACCAACAACTAGAGGTAATTTTTGTCTCTAACTTGTTTAGAGACAAAAATTATCGCCGCACTTCGGCGAATTTTATCGCACATAAACCTTGCTATTAGCAAGGTTTATCGCAAATGCGTTAAAAAACGGCCGCAATGCATGAATATTGTTGAAAAGTCAGCGATATTCATGCATTATCCAGCAAATGCTTTTAGCCATGTTATCCACTTCCCATTGGATAACATGGCTAAAACTGCTCAGGGCAGGTGTTAGGTTTTGGAGATATTCGCGCTTAGCGTGAATATCTCCAAAAGTTGGTAATAGGAGATAGCGATGGTTAGGGACTGTTTCCAGTCGCTAAAATGTTGTCACGCCCACTTTGCATGTCATTAGTGATAAATATCACTGATATGCAAAGCGGGGCCCAAGATGGTCGCTATCTCCTTTTAGCTGTCACTAACTGGTGTTAGCGACAGCTTGGTAATAGGGAGATAATTTTATCTCTTTTTTTTGGCTTTTAAAGCCAAAAAAGCGGAAATAAACCCCCTTGATAATATGCCCCATGATTTCTCGGGGGTTTCAGCTGACAGGGCTTGGTATTGTGTTACGTGCTAATTCTTCCAGGAAACGTCAGAGGGTCGATGCAGGGGTTCTAGAAGGGGTGATAAACCATTTAAGCCTCATGAACAAGCGCATGGTCTTTTAAAGATTTGTGAAGTACTCGGGCGGCGGTGTGTGTGTGCCCTCTTTCAGGAGCGGGCGGGGGGGCACTGCCAGCAACTTGCCAGGCCAGGCAGTGTTCAACACGTGCATCACCCTTTCTCTGCCTGCTATTGCGCTCCATGCTTCGGAAAGGTAAGAAAAAGAACGTGCATTTGAGTTTGAAATGTCCGATCTTGTAGCAGTACACTTGCAAAGCCCACACATGACAATAACCCAATTCAAGGCCCCATTCACCCGATTTTTTAAACATATATAGCACTCCAACAAAGTTAGATTTTAAAACTTTATTAACATTTAAATATAACGAACGCAACAAAAACTGTAAATATATTTAACCATTTTTTGAAATTAACCAGAACTATAACGATAACAACAACAACAACAATAATATAACTTTTATGCCTAAATTACGCAAACATTTAGCTAATCTGCTAAAGGGGGGAGTCGCCATTTCTTTACAATAATCAATAATGAAAAATCCACATCAATAGGGTTGTCCGTTTTCTCGATGCAGCACTATAGTGCAATATACACAGCACCTGGGGTGTCAAGAGTGAACAGGTCTTTCTTTGTTCCTTAAGATGTTATCTGTGTCAACCTCTTCCGAGAATGCTGATGCGTTAGGATTTCCTTGTGTTTCTTAATAGCATTGGTGTCTGTACACTTCTTTGTCAATTCTGTCAAGATGATAACTGCTTCATAAACAGACGATATCTTTGTTTAGTCATTAGTGTTAAGTGTGTCTGAAACTACAGTGCCCTTCTGTTTTTTTTTCTTCAGGCTCCACAGAGTTTTGTGTGTTGTTCTTTTGAGCGACAATTATTCCAGAGGTTTCAGGTTCACTTGTTTTGTCCTGCAGTGAGTTAACAGCTTTAGAGAGTTCATGTTTATTTGCTATGTCCTGCTGTTCGTCAACTGCTTCAGAGACGTCAGCCTCATTTGTTATGTTTCAGTAGATCCTGGACCTGCCCGGCCGCGCCCAAAATGGCGCCGGTGTAAATGGGACTCGTAACTGCTTGTTGTGTACTGGTTGCCCAACCTTGATATCACGAGATACATATGCAGTTTTGAAGCACATGGCGGAGGCTTGTCTGCTGTAGTGGGGCGCCCCTTTATCGTTTCATTCGCCATTCCGCCCGCTTTTGCTACACTGTGCCTTTTCCGCCATTCAGCTGTTTAGCGCCCGCTCTTACGGCTACAGCGTCTCGCTCACCATGTAGTTGAGTTGCTCCCACTCTTGCGGTGCAGCGATAGGCGGCTTCCACAGGACTCCTAAAATGGCGGTCGGCTCTTCGGATTTGGGCCTGGTCCAGTAAAATGGCCCTGGGACACCTTGGAACTCGGACGCTTGTCTGCCAGGGCTTGGGTTCCATTCTCGAAAGCGTCCCCTCAGCCTTGAAGATTGTACAAAAGTCTTGGGGGCCGTCGACTCCCGCAGGCTTCCGGTGGGGAGCGGCTGCCATGATTGCTTGCGGAATGGCCACGACGGAGCTACGAGATGGTGGTGCTCTCATGGTGACGCCAGCTTCAGTCTGAAACATCCAGAAACAAGGTGGGGCTTTCATCGTTTGGGAAAAAAAATGTTTTAATCCAATGAAAAGTGTTATTTTTAGGTCACATGACCTAGTCTTACATAATTAGGAAAAGAAAAGTAAAATGAACCAATGAAAAGTTTTATTAACAAGTCATATGACCTGTTATGCTTACGTTACGCGCTGCGCGGCGCGCTCTGGATCGTTTCTGGGAAGCTGCGCCTTGCGCACCGGAGCACTTCCGGGTGCGCTAACGCGTCGCGTCATATGACGCATTACGCGACAATGCAGGTCCAGAATATAGTCAAAATGTCTCCACCAACCAGCGGTCGGAAATCAACCGCTTTCAGCAGTCCAAAAAGTTCGGTTAAATCTTAAGAGCGGGAGCAACTCAACTACATGGTGAGCGAGACGTTGTAGTCGCAAGAGCGGGCGGTAAACAGCTGAATGGCGGAAGAGGCACAGAGTACCAAAAGCGGGCGGAATGGCAACTAAAACGGTAAAGGGGCGCCCCACGACAGCGTGTCTTCAGGTCAAACGGATTGTGGGACAAGGTCCAGAATGGAAGATTCTTCAAAAGGGAAAAAATTCCGCCGGACCCCGGGAGCCGGCCGCCTATGCCGGGGGCGATCTCAGGCCTCACCAGGGCAACACGACTTGGGGAGGGGGCAGGAGCCAAGCGCCCCCTCTCAGTCCGCGCCATCTCACCGCCCCTCGGGGGCCTCCGTCAAGCGGTTTAGGGAGGCACCGTATCACATTGTTTTCCAATGCAGTCAGGTCCACAAATGGACCCCACTTACTTTGAATAGTGAAGCTGCAGCAGGTGCAAATAAGGTTTAAACAGTGTTACAAGAGCTGCTTAGAACTCTGAAGTATGGCACTCAACAACCAGGACTTATGCCATTTGTGTAAGGCAGTGACATGGAAGCAACTCAAGGACAAAAAGCATGAACGAACATTCACGTATGAAAATCTTATTTGGGGAAGGGGTAGAATCCAAACGCCCCCTGCCAGTTCGCGCCACTACACCGTATGTGGAAAATCTGAAGCCATCGTTCTACAAACTCTCAACGCTTGTTATCAGTGCATGAGTTTCATGCTCGATCGATTGAGCTAGCCGGATCGGGCAATAAAAAGTATAAAATAGTTATGTAAATAGTTATTTAATAAAATGTTTTACTCTGTTTCTTTGCTGGTGTGTTGTGTATATTTATAATATTTGCATAGGGTTTGTCGTTATTTTGGGCGGTGTGGGTGGCGGAGTCGAGCTGTTTTGCAGCCCTCATGGTGTGGAGCTTAGTTCATTTCATTATTTTCGTATTTCTCATGAAGGGTTGTTCCTAATGTTTGTATTTTACCGAGGTCAAAAAGAGATCGAATTAGTGGTCTACTGATTTTGCTCGATTACTTTTATTTTTTTACACGATTTTTCACTATCTGCAAAGACTAAACAGAGTATTGCGACTTTGTGCTTGTTTGTAAATAGAGAATGATCCAAAGAGAACCAATTCTAAAACAGTAAATGCTTGGATAACAATCAATCAAATGGAGAGACAAGCAGGCACGACGGATTACAACGGGGGCAAAGGCCTGCGTTAACTACCGTTCACTATCTGCAAAGAGAGAGTACTACTAAGAGAAAAGAGGGGAGGGGGGGGCAGCGTTCAAAGCACATCAGCGTGCATAAATACGAAAATGTTTTTATCTATCACGTACTTGACATTTTAAAGCTTTTCATATTTGCTATTAAAAAACCAATGAAATTCACAGAAAAAACCATAAGTTATAGTGGATATATAGTTAGGAATTTGCATTTACAAAACCTTGAAAATTCAATGAAAAAACCATTGGTTTTAGGCCATATATAGTTAGGGATTTGCATTTACAAAACCTTATTTTACTCGCATAAAACCATTGAAATTCCATATATAGTTATAAGCGCTAACTATATATCGCTCACCCGCAATCCACTGCTGATGATGTCACATATTACATCATTCATGACATGGTTAGTGACATCACTGATGACATCACTGATGACATCTCAAATGACATCACTGATGACATCACTGAAAACATCTCATTTGACATGACTGATAACATCACTGATGATATCATTCATGTGATAATACCATGAACCTCTTCAGACTCTAATATAACCGTAGATACAATCAGTGTAAACAGACAGTCACAGACTGTCACTCATCCATGGAGTTACTCACACACCTAGTCAGTTATGCCAAAAATCAATCACACCTCCATTTTCTCAACTATACAGTTATACACACCTTACTTATTCAAATATATACTAACACATATTTACTTTACTCTCTTATACAATCTCTGATACATGTTCACAATGATCCATACAGCCACTCACACATTCATTGGCTCTTATGCACAGTTATTTATAGATGTCAACTCTCACATGTACTGTGTTTTACATATGTACTTAATTTGACATGTAGCACTGAGATATCCATTCACTCACTAATACACTCATGCACAGTCAAGCGCCCATACAGCTGTTTCCACATACACTTTTGAATCCATACATATAGTGAATCAACTACTCACACATCTATGTACAGAGTCACACACCTCCCAGCCACCCATACACACACACTCAGTTTCCCATACAAATACTTGGACAACCAATGAATAACCCATACAGTTACTCATATAGCTACTGATCAACATATGCAGCAGTTTGTAGAACAACATATATAATGATGCACAAATTAAAACAGTTTAGTCACTAACCCATGCACTCAGTGAGACACATTTAATCACTCACTCATACAGTCAGTCTTGCACTTACTAAATCCTTCATCCAGACACTTATACATCCACTCATTCTTCAATATGTAAAACATATTTTAACTTTACAGAAACATACAGTCACTGGATGTTGTAATCAGTGATGTCATCAGTGATGTCATTTGAGATGTCATCAGTGATGTCATCAGTGATGTCACTAACCATGTCATGAATGATGTAATATGTGACATCATCAGCAGTGGATTGCGGGTGCGCGATATATAGTTAGCGCTTATAACTATATATGGAATTTCAATGGTTTTATGCGAGTAAAATAAGGTTTTGTAAATGCAAATCCCTAACTATATATGGCCTAAAACCAATGTTTTTTTCATTGAATATATATATATATATATATATATATATATATATATATATATATATATATATATATATATATATATATATATATATATTCACTGAAAAAACCACAGGTTTAATACCAGTTATAGTTAGGAATTAGCATTTAAAAAACCTATTAAATTCACTGAAAAAACCATAGGTTTCACACCAGTTATAGTTAGGTGGAAATTTTACGCACATAAAACCAATGAAATTCCCAAGTTATAGTTAGTTGGACTCACTATAACTTGCACGTGTAATGCACTGCTGATGACATCACGTATTACATCACTCATGACATGGTGAGTGACATCACTCATGACATCACTGATGACACCATCCAGTGAATGTGTGTCTTTCTGAAAAATAAATATGTTTTATATATGTATATGTAAAGCTCGATGGAAGAATAAATGTTTCAATAAGTGTCTTAATGGATGTTTAAAAAAAAAAAGATTGGTTAACTGGCTTATTAAGTGTATCATAGTGAATACATATATTAGCGAGTATTGTTTAAATATTTAAATGTTTGTATCTGTTTTTCACTTTGTGTATAAGTGGCTGCATGGGTTGGTGAGTAGCTACATGTGTGTTTATATGGGTTATTAGATGTTTTTTTTAGTATCAGTATAAGTGTCTGTATGATTTGGTGGGGGTGTTACTTAGCACATAGATGCATCAATGAATGACTCACTGTTTGTATGTGTTTTGAAGACAGCATATGTGCCGGACTGTATGTGTGAATGAGTGTGTATATGTATGTGTTAGAAATTGAATGACTGTCTTACTAGTGTCTTTATCAATAACTACATATGTTTTAATCTAGTATATGTGAGTATTGATGTATATAAGTGAGTATATGTGAGAGTGAGAGAGTGAAAGAGTTCTTGTTTTAATAAGTATGTGTTTCTATAAGTGATTGTTTAAGAGAGTAAGTATGTGTAAGTTTCCTTAGAAGTAAGGTGGTAGTGTGTGTATAGCTGTATATGCAAAAAAAATGGATGTTCAATAGTTTATTTGCATGTGTGAGTATGTGTGTGAGCAACTTTTGGAAGACTGTCGGTGTGTTAACGGATGTATAGGTGTCTCACTACATATGATGAGTGAGTATATGTATGAATGACTATATAGAACTGTTGGTGAATGAGTGGATGTGTATATAAATGGTGGAATTACTGAATTGGTTGTTGTAACTGGTATAGGTATCTCCACTTTTTTGAAAATGTTAGTTTCTATTTTTGAATATGTGTTTCAAGGGTTACTTTACAGTGAAAGGAGGTCAGTCACTCTGTCACAAGGATGGTGTCATCAGGGATGTCATGAGTGATGTCACTGACCATGTCATGAGTGATGTAATATGTGATGTCATCAGCAGTGCATTACACGCGCAAGTTATAGTGAGTCCAACTAACTATAACGTGGGAATTTCATTGGTTTTATGTTAGTAAAATTTCCACCTAACTATAACTGGTGTGAAACCTATGGTTTTTTCAGTGAATTTAATAGGTTTTTTAAATGCTAATTCCTAACTATAACTGGTATGAAACCTATGGTTTTTTCAGTGAATTTCATAGGTTTTTTAAATGCTAATTCCTAACTAAAACTGGTGTGAAACCTATGTTTTTTTCAGTGAATTTCATAGGTATTTTTAACTGCTAATTCCTAATTTTTTTATATGGACTCATACCTATGTGGTTTTTAGTGATTTTTTTATGGTTATTTTTTTGCAAATATCTATAGCTTAGAAAGGGATGTTTTTCTAAAAATGAATCCTATATTGTATATTAATATATATATATATTTTTTAAAGTGTATTCTTTTTTTTTATATTTCACTCAGGAGCGCTCCCGGTGCTCGTACCGGTCTGCGCCCCGGTGCGTGTACCGGGACGCGTCCCGTCAGCGCACCAACAAAAAAAAGAAAAAAAAAAGGAGTGAGCATGAGGAATGGGGAAAAAAGAGAGTGGTGTAAAGAGAAAGAGAGCTAGAGAGAGAAACACAGAGGGACTGTGTAAGAGATAGTAAAACAGAGAAAATGTATAAGAGGAAGTAACTGAGAAAAGGAAAATGAATAAGGGAGCAAAAGAAGAGAAGAAAGAGGAAGAAAACTAAAGCAGATGTTCTAGGAGAATGTGAATGGGTGATGACAGTAAAAGGAAGGAGAGTAAAGGATGAGGAATGAAAGGTAGTGACGGAACCAGAGAAAAGGAACAATGGTGACGGAGGGAAAGAAAAAAGAAGTGAGTGTAAGTAAAGAGGAGTGAAAGAGGGTGGATGAAAGTGAATAAGGGTAAGACATGGGGGTGACAGAAAGAAAGAACAGAGAGAGTAAAGGAAGAAGTGTCAGAAAGGGACTAAGTGAAGCAGAAAAAAAGGAAAGAGAGGGAGTGTGGGTGAGCAGGGACACTGAAAGAAGTTGAATGTGGTAGGAAAGTAAGGAAAAGAGAAGTAAATATGGAGGATAAGAATAAGTGAGGGAAGCAGAGTAAGAAAACAGGGGTGAGGTAGGGTGACAGAAAAGTAGTGAGGTAAAACAAAGGGTGATGATAAATTACATTTTGTAGTCACACTTACCATATAATTAATGAAAATTTACTTGCATCTTTAAACTACACTTTGTATCTGTGAAAGACAAAAGAAAAAACAAGTTATAATTAGTAAAATATATATTTTAAAATAGAAGAAACAGGTCAAGAGGTAATAAATCTAAAAAAGTTTACTAAGAAATAAAGCAATAGTGAACGATACAAAAACAGAAATAAAGTAATGTAGAAAGAGTAAAAAGAAGGAAAAAGAAATAGAAAGAAAACAAATTACTGAAGATAAGTAAGATACTAAAAGAATGCGAGATACCAAAACGAAATCAGGAAAGATGAGAAAGGAAAAGGAAAAGGAGTGAAAAGGAGAGGAGTCTACATGAGGAACTATTAATAAGAAAGAGGAATAGAAGATGACTGAGAGTGAGTGAAGGGGAGTCACAGAGTGAAGGGATGAAGGGAATGAGGTTAATATAGAACTATTGAGGAAAAAGGAGTGAGAGAGTAAGTACACAGAAAAACAAAGGGAAGGACTGAGTGAACTGCAGTACAATGAGTGAGAAAGGAAAAAGAGTAAAGGACCAAAAGAAAGAAAGAGAGGGGAAGAAAACTAAAGCAGTGGTACTGAGAGAATGCGAGAAAGATAAAAATGGGTGGAAGGGAGAGAGGAAATGCAGACAGTTCAAATTGGATTGAGGAGTTGTGAATGAAGTGGAGTAAAGGAACAGCGATGAAACAAAGTTAAAAATGGCAGTGTAAATGAGTAAAGAGAGCTAAATAAGGGTGGAAAAAGGAAAATGAGTGTGAGACAATGGGAATACAATATAAATTACACAATGCAAACTATAGAATATGTTACATTGTTTATTTTTGCTGTTCTCAGAATATATTGAATTTCACTTAAATTAGTGAGTTCAAACTCTTCATCATATAACAGCGGGAAAAAAAACACAATCTAAAAGATTGTGTTTAAAAAAAACATAAAAACTTACAACTCATATATGTACACTAATCTTTGATTCACTTACTTTTCCGTGAGGCCAAATAGAAGATAGTGAAGGTCCTTTTGGTGGTAAAAAAGTCTGCTGTTGTCTATAACTTCCATTTCATCGACTTCCTATGAAAAAAGATCTAAGAACATCATACCTTACATTTTCCTTACGGCCAAATCGTGTCAGATATATGAGTATTTTTTACTATGAGATCCAATTACAGTACCTATATGAGATAAATAATTTTAAACATTAGATTAACTAACTAACTTACTTTTATCAACTATTCCCATCTTCAAAGGCCAATTCCCTTTACTAAAACTTTGGTTTTAAAAACACTAGGTAAGAATTTTTAAAGTCGTAAGGCAAACGTTGTTTATAAGTCAAATGAGAATCATTGCAGTAACTCCAAGCTTTTTTACATTTTAAGTAGCATGTATAATGTCCTGATGTTGTCGAAAGACCGTCATGACAAATAATAGCTTCAGTTGTAAAGGTTCTTCCTGAAATTGATAACTGAGAAGTCACAACATTTTTGATACAAGTTGTCAATTTAATTCCATCAGGTCTCCATCGTTGGAAAACTAAAATGATATACTGACCATACCTTTGTATAAATAATGTGGATAGCATTGGACACTTACATTGGGTACACACCATATTATGATCTGCTGCTTTAACTAGATTTTTAAATGACACTGATTTACAGTCTGGTAAAGTCAAATATATAAATCTTTCAGTGTCTATTCTAGTATTACTTGATGAACTACAATTGTGCAGTCATGCTGCCATTGATAAGAAAGGCTGAAAAGATTATCTACATCTACACCTTCATCTTCCAAAACACCAAACATATACATTAAAATTCCTGACAATCCTGCTGAATGTTCTGTGAAAATTTATCTTGACCGGAACACATATCTAAAATATTTCGAATTTCTGTTACACTTTCTATTTTTGATCTATCACTGCTACATTTCTCAAACACAGAATTCAATAAACCACACAATCTTTGATCCCTATTTTCAACAATCTGTTTTTGTAAAGTTTGAAGAAAAAAACCAACATTAATCACTACATTAGCATAGCAGTTGACACCAGAACTATTTTCAAACTGAAATCCAACAACATTTTCATCACAATCCTTTATCTTTCTGTTTTGAATTACAGTTTCATCTACTTTTTGTCTTTTTGCTACTACCTCACTGCAATTATTTTCATTTCTTCTTTTTCGGCCTACCACACGTTTTTCAAACAGAGGATATTGAGGCAAATGTGGAGCATACTCTCTTCTTAACCTATTGTATTCTTTAACACAATCAAGAGCTGCACAAATCTTTGTCTCATCACACTCAATCAAGTACAATCCTGATAAAGTTCTGACTCTGGATAATGCCACATATGCAATACCCTCTTTAAACACAGATCTTCCAATGTTCACCAAAGCACTATCTACACTTAAACCTTGAGATTTATGAAATGTTACTGCATATGCCAAACAAACAGGAAACTGTTTTCGGCGAACATATAAGTCTTTTACAAGTAAAAATCTAGCAGAACAACGACTGATTTCTTGTACTTGCTCAATACCATCAAATTTTATTTTTAAAAATTCAATTCCATCTCTATTTCTATAATTCATAAAATCAACAACGTAACCCATTGCTCCATTTACCAGACCTCTTTCAACGTTTAAATTCCTTCTCAAAATGATACGACAATTTAAACACACATTCAGAGTTTTTTTCAAAACCAGCTGTTTTAGAAATACTTTTCTCTAATGAATCCAATTTTGTTTTCAAATTTTCTGACAAAACAATTGTTGCACCCATATGCTCTATTTTATCTATTGTTTCCAGTTTCACAATCTCTTCATTTTCTAACTTTAACATTTTGTTGTTGAAGATGGAACATTCTAGCAGAGTTGGCATCATACATATCCCAGATTTCTTCTCAGTCGTTTTTTAAAAAATAATCTCTGGCAGAATGTTTTCATTTGGATACAAATTTGAAATTAAGCGAGCATGTAAAGCTTCTTTCCCAAGCTCACTTACTTTTCCAATTCTTACATCTTGTAGAATATTTTTATAATCTTCATCCTTTGCCTGTTGCATATTTTGAAGCAGTTCAGCATATTTAAAATTTAACCATATATTAACGTTTCCAATGCTTCCAAGGGACTTCCTGGTATCTTCATGCGTGAGCATTTTAAACACTGGTTGTCCTTTTACTGGAGTCAACTGCAATAGATCTCCAAAAAAAATAATGTGTTTTCCTCCAAATAACACATCATACTCTGTTCTAAGAATTTCTTGCATTCTCAAATGCACAAAAGCAAGCATTAGATTTGAGACCATGCTTACTTCATCAATGATAAGAAGTTTCATTTTCTTCAAGACTCTTGAAACTTCAGAACACGCATCTCCAGATAAGTTGTTGTAATGCAATTTATTATCATGCTCAACTGGCAGCATCAGTAAACGATGTAGAGTAATCCCTTTAATTTTATGTGCTGCCAGACCAGTTGGAGCAGTTACAACACAAGATAGCGGTGAATCAGTCCTTTTCTGCAGATAAGTTGAAATGGCTTTAATCAGAAAACTTTTTCCTGTCCCCGCTTCTCCACTTACGTACAGTCGGACAGGCTCAAATGATGTACATGAGCACTCTTTTTTCTCATGTCTGAATCCATGTTCAATCTGTTCTGTGACTTCATCATATATCATTTTCTGCTCAACGTTTAGTTGCTTTACCAAATCTTCTAAGTTAACTCCATCCTCTTGAGCTTGTTCCATAGCTCTTTCCACCTCATCCATGGTAGTTGCAGCTTCATTTAGGATAATTGGTCTTCCTAGTGGATCCTGACTCGATGAAGTAGAACTCTGACTGTCTTGAGAACTGTTTTTAGCAATCTCTTCAGCAATTGTGGTTTCTTGCTCTATTTCTTCGTTCAACATTTGCAGATAATTTAGAAAAATAGGACATTCTATGGTATCCTTAGTTGCATTAAAAGAGTCTTCATAACAGAGGAAATCTCCAAGTAGTTCCTCTTCTGTACGCCATGGCTTAAAGAGTTGCAAAAGAGCTAAATAGAAAAATTCTCTTTTGTCTGGAGCTTCGCAACTCAATTTTCGATGATTAATCAAATGGCCTTTTCTCTGCTTCACTAGACATCCTTCATACCCAATGACAGCATATTTTCCATTATTGATATCTTCTGTGATGTTCCTCTTATAACTGTAGTTTTGCAGAACTTCATACAAACAAGTGTTCTCAAGGTGAGCACTTCTATTTGGATAGTATGTATCCAACATGTTTGTCTTCAAAATATCTGTACTGTTTGGTTCTTTCTCCGCCAAATATTCAATTTCTTGTACAGATTTCAAAACTCGGTTTCGTGTTGCAGCAAGACCTAGACTCACCCAAATGATTGTTCTTGATTTGGTATAGAGACTTGCTGATGATAACCGATCAGAACATTCATATGCTCCAATTTCTCGGTGCGACAACATCTTCAGACTGAAACTGTATAATTTCTTGCTTAGACTCTTTTCATGTGAAATGTCTTCCACATTTCCTTCAGTTCTGTCTTTTCATTTTTTGTGATGTAAGATGTCACATATCGAGCCACAGCAATAGAGTTGTCAGCAACGAACTGAATATCCATGTTAGCATTCCACATGGACAAAATCACTGGGTTGTAGTCGTTGATGTACTTAGACTCTTCGTTTCTTTTTAAATTATATGTATTTTTGGGAGATTTCCTCGTCACAGTATGTCGTAGAGATGACATCAAATTATTTACTCTTCCCTTAGAAATTACTGGTCGTGGAAACGCAAAACGACATTTCGTGTAGTGCTTTTCCTTGTTTTTAAATTTTCAACGACAGTACTTTCCACAACGATGAGATTGAAAACGTAAAACTTGTTGCCTTAAACTGTTTTCTTCAGTAGTTTTTGGAGCAGCACATGTTGAATACTCTTCAATGAAACTCATCATTGTTTCATCCGAATCTAATCCAAATTTGGGTGCATCTTTAATCCATAACAACATATGTATATGAGGAGCACCTCTCGCTTGATATTTCTTCCTCCAAAAGAAATCCAAAACCTCTCCAATGGGAGGATTTTTTTTGTTGGTAATAGAAGACATCATAGCTTCAAATCTATGATTAAAATATCTGCAAACATTCACTGGATCCAAAGAACACAGTTCTCCAGGTGTTTTCAATTCTATATTTTGTATGTTTCCATTTGCCTCTCGTAGAAATTGAAGTAAGTTGTCCCATGCATACTCAGCACAGCTAAGAGTGAGGAACCATGTAGGAGTTCCTAAGTTTCTTAGCATACATTTCAATTCCCCATGACGACGGAACCAATACTCATTTGTTCCACGCTGACATGCCATGAGATTGATTAGCTGAGATTCCAAAATACTGTCTTGCAGATTGACTTTCTCCATAAATTCCCTTGCTGAAACATTTTGCAGATGAGCTCCACTTTTCAATATATGATTAACTGCATAAGAAAGTCCAGACAAATCACTTTCATACAGTAGATGAAACAAATACGGAATGCATTGCCGAAATCTTGGATCTTCAGCATATAATCTTAAAGTCCGGTATTCACCTGCAGGAACTTGAACTGGTCGATCGTCATATTATCCACCACGACCTGTTGGAAATAACTGTGGAAAACAACAAGCTTCCAAACTTTCTTCCCCTACACTAATGGGACTTCCTTTTGCTGCTTTCATTTGAAACAAGTCAATTGCATTCCCCATTACATCTTTGAAATGCAAAGGATGAACAGTATAATGTTCATATATTTCTTCACTTCTAGACACATCAAATTTTTCAATTTGGCCAACTGAACAATCACTGTCTTCTTCTGTAGCTGTTTCCTCTGCTCCAACACTTACATCTTTATAGTACTCATTGTTTTTGACCAAATACAACGTTGCCTTATTGACTTTCCTAACATCCACTAAATCTTGCCAGATTTTCTTACTCTTTGTCGGAACCCCATTAACTAGAATAACCAGAGGATCCTCTTCTACTCTTTCTACACCAATTGTATCAATATTTTTCTTGACATCTAGAGGCAAATAAACAACTCTTCCCTTTAATCCTCTTTGTAAATCTCTAGGAGGTAATTTCCCTATTTTAGGCTCCATGCGAACAATAGCTTGAAAAGGATGGACACATTGAATCAAAATTGATTCATAAGTATTTAAATCCATCAATTCAGAAGGAATATCTATCAACTGAAGATTATTATGAGCAGCTCTAGCAGGCATTCTATTTTCATTTAATTTTTTCAAACAATAATTACAAATACGCTGATCAAAACTCAAATCAAAAGAATTCTCCACCACCAAATAACTTACAAAATCCTTCCATTCACTATTATTTTACAATTCACATTTTGCATATAAATCAACTAACCTAGTCTGAATCTTATAATGAGTCCGTCGACAACACACACAAGTTAAATTAGGCCTTTCACTTGATTTCACCTTAAACTTGGTAATTTCCTCGTCAAACTTTTCTGTACTTGAAATCTGTACATTGTCTTCCACATTACCATCCATTACAATATCCATTTCTACACTGTCCTCTTTGTTCCCAAAATAACAAAACTCAATTTCTTCACAAATAGTCTTCATATCTACTTCAGATCCAAGCAAAAGAGCACTGTTTAATTGTTTAAGCTTAAGTGCTGGACTTTTTGCATAATACAACCTTCTCACTAATTTCCTCCCCTTATTATGATGCACTGCTAACATCCTAAAATGATGAAAAACACTTTGACATACTTTTCTAGAATGACAAGCCAGTGAATGCCCATGCAAACCTGTGTTTTCTCTTACTCTGCAAGGATCTAACTCTTGCAAGATCTTCATTTTTTGTTTTAGACTTTTCTTACTATATGCACGTAAGAAATTTCGAAGTAAATCGATTGAATCCTGTCGCACACTACACATACTACTGCACTTCCATGTGTACACTGGACCCTTAGTATGTCTCCCTAATACTTCATCACTTAACACCTCTTCTGCATCTCTAGACATAAGTTTCTCTTTTTCCATCACACAACCATCTTTCACCTCACATGCTCGACCACTGGTGTCAACAGCATGCACCAAATCATTTTCCTGAAAGTAACTCTCCTCATTAAAAAATGGCTCAGAACTTGAACTATGCATCCATTCTCCAGAAAATACTTCACAAAAATGAGTCCGTTTAATAATTCTTTTCCATCTACTGTTCGATTTGAAAACATCAATTGCCTTATTAAGTATCCTAATTCTATTGATTACTAAAATAAATAATTTTTTCTTAACTTCAAAAGCCTGATCAACAATCTTCTCTATACTTTTCTTTTTCTTGTAAAAAGCAGTTCTCTATTTACCTTTCTTTTCATTTTTTAGCAAATTTAAAACT
Source organism: Lissotriton vulgaris (assembly GCF_964263255.1). NCBI lineage: Eukaryota > Metazoa > Chordata > Amphibia > Caudata > Salamandridae > Lissotriton > Lissotriton vulgaris. The sequence goes on along the minus strand of NC_141691.1, from coordinate 1,018,343,595 downwards.
ACCCTATTGCGAAACATTCGTCTACGAATGTCCCTAAATTGATTTAACCTTCTATTGCTATCCATGGTCTTATCTCCTGCTCCAATAGAGACATTTTTTGAGGGCCTCTCGTTCCTTTTTAGATTTCCTCTCTGCTTCTGGATCTTCACATTACTATTAACATTACTTTTTGATCTACATAAATTGTGAAGAAAAGACTTAATTATCTTACCAGGAGATTTTCTGGTGTTTTTTGAAGTACTTGTTGTAGAGGATTCGTTTAATTCCTTTGATGATTTTGTTCTTTTACGTATGGTATTTTTTCTATTCCTTTGCCTTGATGGCATTTTTGCTTGCTTTTAAAATGTTGATTTCAATCTGTGGTTCTGAAAAAAATAACACATTAAAGACCACTATTAGCAAACAACAAAGTAATGACAAAAAGAAAACAATATAAACACTAATTTGCAACATATTAAAGTTTATACCACAGCAACTTAGGGCCTTATTTATGAAGGCCTTGCGCCACCAGTGCGTCCCATGTTAAAAGAGACGCACCAGTGCCATATGGCTGAGATACCCGCCACCCCCTCTCAACACAATCCCCAAGGAATGGGAAACCGGAAACGGTTCTGAACTTTTGGAAGACGGGAGGGAGTGACCCTCTTGGCCGTATTTATTAAAATATGAAACAAAATTAAAACATTAAAATAACAGTTTCATATTATGTACAATTTCATTTCCACATTGCGATGTTTGGCTAACCTTAACATATTTTCTAATACAAAGGTTCACCTAGCCGAACTAACATCCTACAAAACATTTAACTTGAAATTGTACATCCTAACGTTTAAGGGCCAACGGCAAGGTCGTAACCGGTGTCAGATCCCTAAACCAGAAATATCCCCCTCACTTGTGAGGGGCGACCGCACAGAGGTGTACCTCACGTGCATCTACCAATTTCCCTTGACTTGACGGGGGCCCCAATAAACTCGACGCCATTTAAAGGTCGTCCGAGGACTCGTGTGAGGTGTCTAGAAGGTAGCGTAAACCCCCTCCCAAACCCCACACAACTTACCACATCTGCCGTCGCAGATGTCCTGGCCCCGGGAAATTCCCCAGGAGGGGGCTGTAGCCCCTCCTACCCAGGAAGGGGCCTTGACCGCCTTTCCTTTCCTTTCGGCGGCCCATCCTTAGAAGGGACCGCCTCCCCGTTGAGGGGCCAATGGCCACCTCCCTCGAGCGCTCCCATCCGTAATGGGTGACGCCCACCCATAGGGATCTTCCAATTACTGCTCACCGATCATGACCTTACCGCCCGACCAAAATAAATACGACAATTCTAACTAAATTACTAAATGACTAAATTACTAAATGACAGTAATAATTACAACTTATTAAAAGTATGATTACTGACCAACACTAGTGCAGAATTACTTTATTTGCAACACATACTAAAAATTGACCATTCTTTATTGCATATTCAAAGTTATCACGATAATCATCACAACCTGCAAGAAATAGAGTCACCACATCAAACTTTATTCAAAACACGATAATCATCACAACCTGCAAGAAATAGAGTCACCTCATCAAACTTTATTCAAAACCACTTGCTGTCCTCAGGGGCTGGTGGGTGGGTCAAAATTGGCTCTTCGTTCCGTCTCGAGCTCACGTGCAGCGAGGAGGTGCAGCTTCAGAGCACAGGAACAAGAGGATGCTTTCTTGGCTTGTTGCTCCTTTTATCCGTCTTCAGGGCGGGCGTAAACCCGCCCCTGCCTGCCCCAAGGGCGTGGCCGGCCGCGTCAGTGTCTAGGCCAGCCCACTCCAGGGCGGGAAAAAGGCGTGCCCCGGCTACGCCGCTACGGGCATACCAGCCGAGACTCGCCTCCCGCCCAAGATGGCTTCCCGGGGGGATTGTGGTACTCCGCCATACGTTCGGGGGGACCGAATGGTCGCCCCTTTCCATATGGCTGAGATACCCGCCACCCCCTCTCAACACAATCCCCAAGGAATGGGAAACCGGAAACGGTTCTGAACTTTTGGAAGACGGGAGGGAGTGACCCTCCCGGCCGTATTTATTAAAATATGAAACAAAATAAAAACATTAAAATAACAGTTTCATATTATGTACAATTTCATTTCCACATTGCGATGTTTGGCTAACCTTAACATATTTTCTAATACAAAGGTCCACCTAGCCGAACTAACATCCTACAAAACATTTAACTTGAAATTGTACATCCTAACGTTTAAGGGCCAACGGCAAGGTCGTAACCGGTGTCAGATCCCTAAACCAGAAATATCCCCCTCACTTGTGAGGGGCGACCGCACAGAGGTGTACCTCACGTGCATCTACCAATTTCCCTTGACTTGACGGGGGCCCCAATAAACGCGACGCCATTTAAAGGTCATCCGAGGACTCGTGTGAGGTGTCTAGAAGGTAGCGTAAACCCCCTCCCAAACCCCACACAACTTACCACATCTGCCGTCGCAGATGTCCTGGCCCCGGGAAATTCCCCAGGAGGGGGCTGTAGCCCCTCCTACCCAGGAAGGGGCCTTGACCGCCTTTCCTTTCCTTTCGGCGGCCCATCCTTAGAAGGGACCGCCTCCCCGTTGAGGGGCCAATGGCCACCTCCCTCGAGCGCTCCCATCCGTAATGGGTGACGCCCACCCATAGGGATCTTCCAATTACTGCTCACCGATCATGACCTTACCGCCACAGGCCGGATAGTTGACCGGCTATCCGGACCCCCCACAACACTCCTGCCTAAAGGTCATGTTATAAACTCTTTAACCAAGCTATGAGGTCTCCTATGAGTAACTCGTTCCCCACCCGGGACAAATGAACACCATCCCCCAAATACATACTGTCCCCTATAATACAACCATGCGAAACAGAATGCAGTGTACTTGAACGAAACAATCTACTCACTTTGTTATTAATTTTCCTTACTGAATGATTCAGGGCAGAAACCGAAATAGCCCCCCGCCACACTTTTCGTGGGATCATATGGGACCATGCAATTGTGCACCCTGGAACTCTTCTTGCCAACCAACTTACTGTGGAAAGCATTGCCTCAAGAAGAAGTCGTCTACCAGTGGCCACCAAATCGTTGCCCCCAAGATGGACTATGATTATAGACGGCGGTGACCTTGTCCGCCCTAACAAACCCTCAAAAAATGATTGAAATTGGTCAACACAGAGCCCGCCCTTTCCGTAGAAGGACACCCTGTACCCGTATTCCCCAGCCACGTGAATCATATCACCTGCTTTGAATACGTCCGCGGCACGCCTCACGTAAGAGTGGCCCACGACCCACACCTCCGTTTTTACAGCCGGTGATGTCTGACCGCTGGTCCCCAGGTGTCGGGTCGACTGCACAGTCCGCCCCGCCTCGTAGGCTTGCGCAACTGAAAACCAAACAAAAACAAGAAGCGTGAGTACATCATTACAGCTTCACAACATGTGCAACCGCCCATACCTTTTATAACAGTTCGAGGACCAACGCCCCACACGTTTTACTTCTTCTACACTGAGACCCCTGGCTGTAGCCTCTGTAGCAGCCCCTATCCGAAAGGAATGGGTCCCAAACTCGCCGGGGTTCAAGCCCGCGGCCGAAATCGACATCGCAAGCACCCGCTGGAACTGAAACCTCGTCAGTGGGGTGGCGTCAGCGTGTCTCAACAAGGTCCCCCCCCATGATGCCACCCTTTGCGCTAAATATTCCTCCACGCAAACCACAGGGCACATGGAAGACCCGGGAATCCTCTGTATGATTATACAGTCCCCAATCGCACCCTGATCGGTTTTGTACCTGACAAACGAGACAGTCATCGTCTCCCCCTTGACCTGAATGTGCTCTCGGCACAGTCCCCCCATCGTATCCTGCTTGTTCTTCGCCACTAATTCGCTTACCCGCATAGCCCCATGGAATGCCAGCGCAAAAGCGGCTCGGAATAACACTGTTTCATACTGGGATGAACATGTAGCAGGGAGTACGGATAATAACAGGGCCAACCTATCCAGACCTATCGGGTGCCTCTCATCTACTCTGCGACCCTCAAGGCGTTGCCACCCACGTAGCGCTTTCTGCACAACGAAAGACGCTGTCGGGTCCTGGATCCCGTGAGCCCTTGCCATAAAGGAGATGGCGGCCCGATGCCTCTGGGCCGTAGCTACTGATTTGCCTGCCCGATGTAAAGACAGCAGAAATTTTACTACAAACTCTTCCTGGCCCCAAAGCTCCCCCCTAGCAGTCCCCAAAAAGGCCCAATAGGAACGGAACGCCCCTTCGTAGGCCTTCCTCGTCCTGGGTGCTAAACTCTCTCCCACGAGGTTTTGTAGTTCGGGGCACCGAGAGACCAGAGAGCTTCGGGAAAGGGTGCCGCCACCGGGTCCGCTGTGGGCAGAAAACCCCAGAAGGCCTGCATACGGAAACGAGAAAGCGCATCAGCCGCTTGGTTCATTACCCCCGGCACATGTCTTGCCTTAAATAGCACATTCAATTGCATACACAATAACACAATTTCTTTGAGCAGTCTCAGAATCCATTTGCATCGTGCTGCCTGACTATTGATACACTCAACCACGGTCATGTTATCAGACCAGAACACCACAGAGTGATCTCTGAACCCCTCGGGCCAAGTTTTCAGGGCCACCAGAATAGGGAAAAGTTCAAGAAAAGCAATGTTACTTGTCAGCCCGCACGCGTGCCACCATGTCGGCCATTTTTGAGCCGACCATCGAGCGCCGAATATGGCACCAAAACCAATGCTTCCTGCCGAATCTGTCCACAGCCCCAGCTCCTCGGAGGACACCCCCGGTTTGTTCCAGACAATTCGACCATTGAAATCCGCCAGAAATGCCAACCAAATGCGCATATCCTGGCGAACCTCTGCCGACAGCCTCGTGCGATGATGACCCTCCTTCAGGCCGACCATGGCTTGCGCGATCGACCGGGAAAAGGGGCGGGCCATCAGCATTACTCTCAGGGCAAAATTCAGCTGGCCCACCAATTGTTGTAATTGAAGCAGTTTGACCTTAGACTCATTAATACACGTCTCCAGGGATGCCCTGAATCTTACCACTTTTTCTCTCGGTAATCGAAAACAACCTTCCTCTGAGTCGAGCTCGATCCCCAGAAACTCGAGGCTAGTCGAGGGACCCACAGTCTTACCTGGTGCCAATGGCACCCCAAAATGCTTCATTAAGACACGGAATTCATTCAAAGCCTGTCCACATTCCGGATCCCCGGCTGCCCCCAGAAACAAAAAGTCATCGAGATAATGCATAACATGTTGAAAACCCGTCCATTTTGTGAAGACCCATTGCAGAAAACAACAGAATTTTTCAAAATAGGCACAAGATATAGAGCATCCCATTGGCATACATCTATCCATGTAATAGTGACCCTGAAACATGAAACCAAGGAGACGCTGATCGTCTGGGTGTACCGGAAGCAACCGGAACGCTGACTCAATATCTGACTTTGCCATCAGCGCACCGGGCCCTAGGCGATTCAACATGGCAACGGCCTCATCGAAAGATGCGTACCGCACCGAACACACTTCCGGGTCTATCGCATCATTCACGGAAAGACCACGTGGGGCTGATAAATTATGTATCAGTCGAAACTCACCCGGGTCCTTCTTGGGGACCACCCCTAAAGGGGAACAAACAAAGTTAGCCATCGGTGGCACATCAAATGGACCGGCGACTCGACCTCGAGTAACCTCCTTCCCAATTTTTTCCTGTACCACGGTCGTATGTCGCAAGACCGACAGTTGGTTCTTACATTTTGCTACACCCTGAAAATCCCCCACTGGGATGCGGAAACCATATGAAAACCCGTTCCGCAACACCCCAGCGGAAGCATGATCCGGGTATTCGTTGAGCCAAGGAATCATCGCCATGGTATCAATCGGAGTAGGTAAAGGCGCCCCTCGGACTATTTCAGACCTGTTTGGCGCTTCCCCTACCACCGTTATCACCCGTTTTGGCTCTGCACATGGACTCAGGATGGGATGGCTGCCCACACCCCCCACATTCGTGTCTAAACTTGCACGACCCCTGGGGCCTCGTACATTTACCCCTGTTAAAATTCCAACAAATCCCCCTTTTACCTGCGTTGCCATTCGGCTTAGAGTGGTAGTCGTTACCTGCACCCGATCGAAAGGGTGTCCCAGCATATTGGCGGGAGGACTCGCCCCCGCTACTTCCTACCAATGGTACTTTCAACATTCCTGTACTCTCCATTTTTGACCATGAAACGGAGTCGTAACAATCCCAAGTCAAGTTTTTGTCGTGTTCTTTCGCTTTCCTAAAAATATTATCATAGCAGAACCACTGATTGCCCCCATATGATACGTAATACTCCATGATCCGTGACTGATAAATAGGCAATTCGGTCAACAACTCGGGCCTACGTTCGCCCATGATGGAGGTAAAGATTCCCCATGCCCTGCCCCAAGTGCCAATGTTTTCGTCGACCTTAAAGGCGGCCATTTTTGCGCGCCAAACACTCGGATGCATGAGCTCCTTTTGGCTCTTAACATGCTCCATCTCATAATGGTCGGTAAGCAAAGAGAAAATGTTTACATACTCATCTGCCCACATCTTCTCCTTAATTGCCAGAGGAACATGCTGACCCACCTTTTCCCTTCGTGAAGGTGCAGACCCCTCCCTTGCAATCGGCAATGGCCGCTTACCTGAACCAGAAGCTGCATCTGCCGCTGGACCTGATCCTGCTGCTTTTTCCACCGCCGGAGACAGCGGAGTAACTGGCGCTGGTGCCTTCACCGCCTCCCTAGTTTCACACAGTTGTTTCATTAACACCTGTGCGTCGTCAGCCGTGGCGCCCTCGCTATCTTTCCCCAACCACGCTGCCAATTGTGCTGCTAACTCAGGAGGCATATCCTCCCCGGACACAGGAGTGACCACCACGGGAATCGGATTCCCCTCCCTCGGCACTGGAGTTGGCTCTTCAAGTGGGGTATTGGGAACCGGGTTGTCCCCCCCGGATACCCTCCTTCTGGGCCTCTTGCCTTTCCCTCCGGGAGCTGCTCCCGACAAAGGTCGTTTCGGTCCCCCTTCCCCATCTTTAGCCGCCATCTGCTTCTTCAGATCGGTTACTTCTTTCATGAGCATACGGAGCATCTGATCGGTAGTAACTCGCTTTCCGACTTTCTTGGGCATTCTCAGCAGAGTATCTGTAAGACAAAAAAGAAAGATTACCACGCTCAAAATTGGCTCTTCGTTCCGTCTCGAGCTCACGTGCAGCGAGGAGGTGCAGCTTCAGAGCACAGGAACAAGAGGATGCTTTCTTGGCTTGTTGCTCCTTTTATCCGTCTTCAGGGCGGGCGTAAACCCGCCCCTGCCTGCCCCAAGGGCGTGGCCGGCCGCGTCAGTGTCTAGGCCAGCCCACTCCAGGGCGGGAAAAAGGCGGGAAAAAGGCGCGCCCCGGCTACGCCGCTACGGGCATACCAGCCGAGACTCGCCTCCCGCCCAAGATGGCTTCCCGGGGGGATCGTGGTACTCCGCCATACGTTCGGGGGGACCGAATGGTCACCCCTTTCCACAAGACAGTCATAAATAAGGACCAAATGTAAATACCATTGATTTTCCCCCAAAATCGTTTTTGAATAACATTTAAAAAACACTGCGCAGAACCTATGTACAACCACTCAATATCACTTCTGAAACCTCACTGTTTCCCAAAATACAAATCCTCTATCTTGCAAATGTTCATAGCAAGTATTATCAAAAAGCAAAAAACAAACCAACAGCAAACAAACTCAGGGCCTTATTTATGAAGGCCTTGCGCCACCAGAGTGTCACTTATTTCCCATGTTTAAAGTGATGCACCGGCAGCACAAGGCAATCATAAATAAGGGCCAAATGAAAATACCATTGATTTGCCCCCAAAATCGTTTTTAGAATAACATTTTAGAAACACAGCGAAGATTCTTTTTACAAGCACTCAATATCACTACTGAACCCTCACTGTTTCCCAAAATACAAATCCTCTATCTTGCAAATGTTGATATCAAGCATTATCAAAAAGCAAGACACAAACCAACAACAAAAAAACTCAGGGCCTTATTTATGAAGGCCTTGCGCCACCAGTGCGTCCCATGTTAAAAGAGACGCACCAGTGCCACAAGGCAGTCATAAATAAGGACCAAATGTAAATACCATTGATTTGCCCCCAAAATCGTTTTTTGAATAACATTTAAGAAAGACTGCACAGAACCTATGTACAACCAATCAATATCACTTTTAGAACCTCACTGTTTCCCAAAATACAAATCCTCTATCTTGCAAATGTTCATAGCAAGTATTATCAAAAAGCAAAAAAAAAAACAACAGCAAACAAACTCGAGGCCTTATTTATGAAGGCCTTGCAACACCAGAGCGTCACTTATTTCCCATGTTTAAAGTGATGCACGGGCTGCACAAGGCAATCATAAATAAGGGCTAAATGAAAAATACCATTGATTTCCCCCAAAATCGTTTTTTGAATAACATTTAAGAAACACTGCGCAGAACCTATGTACAACCACTCAATATCACTTTTGAAACCTCACTGTTTCCCAAAATACAAATCCTCTATCTTGCAAATGTTGATATCAAGGATTATCAAAAAGCAAGACACAAACCAACAACAAAAAAACTCAGGGCCTTATTAATGAAGGCCTTGCGCCACCAGTGCGTCCCATGTTAAAAGAGACGCATCGGTGCCACAAGACAGTCATAAATAAGGACCAAATGTAAATACTATTGATTTGCCCCCAAAATCGTTTTTTGAATAACATTTAAAAAACACTGCGCAGAACCTATGTACAACCACTCAATATCACTTTTGAAACCTCACTGTTTCCCAAAATACAAATCCTCTATCTTGCAAATGTTCATAGCAAGTATTATCAAAAAGCAAAAACAAAAAACAACAGCAAACAAACTCAGGGCCTTATATATGAAGGCCTTGCGCCACCAGAGCGTCACTTATTTCCCATGTTTAAAGTGATGCACCGGCTGCACAAGGCAATCATAAATAAGGGCCAAATGAAAAATACCATTGATTTCCCCCCAAATCGTTTTTTGAATAACATTTAAGAAACACTGCGCAGAACCTATGTACAACCACTCAATATCACTTTTGAAACCTCACTGTTTCCCAAAATACAAATCCTCTATCTTGCAAATGTTGATATCAAGGATTATCAAAAAGCAAGACACAAACCAACAACAAAAAAACTCAGGACCTTATTTATGAAGGCCTTGCACCAAGAGTGCGTCCCATGTTAAAAGAGACGCACTGGTGCCACAAGGCAATCATAAATAAGGGCTAAATGTAAATACCATTCATTTTCCCCCAAAATCGTTTTTTGAATAATATTTAAGAAACACTGCACAGAACCTATGTACAACCACTCAATATTACTTTTGAAACCTCACTGTTTCCCAAAATACAAATTCTCTATCTTGCAAATGTTCATAGCAAGTATTATCAAAAAGCAAAAACAAAAAACAACAGCAAACAAACTCAGGGCCTTATATATGAAGGCCTTGCGCCACCAGAGCGTCACTTATTTCCCATGTTTAAAATGATGCACCGGCTGCACAAGGCAATCATAAATAAGGGCCAAATGAAAATACCATTGATTTGCACCCAAAATCGTTTTTTGAATAACATTTTAGAAACACAGCAAAGATCCTATGTACAAGCACTCAATATCACTTTTGAAACCTCACTGTTTCCCAAAATACAAATCCTCTATCTTGCAAATGTTCATAGCAAGTATTATCAAAAAGCAAAAAAAAAACAACAGCAAACAAACTCGAGGCCTTATTTATGAAGGCCTTGCGACACCAGAGCGTCACTTATTTCCCATGTTTAAAGTGATGCACGGGCTGCACAAGGCAATCATAAATAAGGGCTAAATGAAAAATACCATTGATTTCCCCCAAAATCGTTTTTTGAATAACATTTAAGAAACACTGCGCAGAACCTATGTACAACCACTCAATATCACTTTTGAAACCTCACTGTTTCCCAAAATACAAATCCTCTATCTTGCAAATGTTGATATCAAGGATTATCAAAAAGCAAGACACAAACCAACAACAAAAAAACTCAGGGCCTTATTAATGAAGGCCTTGCGCCACCAGTGCGTCCCATGTTAAAAGAGACGCATCGGTGCCACAAGACAGTCATAAATAAGGACCAAATGTAAATACTATTGATTTGCCCCCAAAATCGTTTTTTGAATAACATTTAAAAAACACTGCGCAGAACCTATGTACAACCACTCAATATCACTTTTGAAACCTCACTGTTTCCCAAAATACAAATCCTCTATCTTGCAAATGTTCATAGCAAGTATTATCAAAAAGCAAAAACAAAAAACAACAGCAAACAAACTCAGGGCCTTATATATGAAGGCCTTGCGCCACCAGAGCGTCACTTATTTCCCATGTTTAAAGTGATGCACCGGCTGCACAAGGCAATCATAAATAAGGGCCAAATGAAAAATACCATTGATTTCCCCCCAAATCGTTTTTTGAATAACATTTAAGAAACACTGCGCAGAACCTATGTACAACCACTCAATATCACTTTTGAAACCTCACTGTTTCCCAAAATACAAATCCTCTATCTTGCAAATGTTGATATCAAGGATTATCAAAAAGCAAGACACAAACCAACAACAAAAAAACTCAGGACCTTATTTATGAAGGCCTTGCACCAAGAGTGCGTCCCATGTTAAAAGAGACGCACTGGTGCCACAAGGCAATCATAAATAAGGGCTAAATGTAAATACCATTCATTTTCCCCCAAAATCGTTTTTTGAATAATATTTAAGAAACACTGCACAGAACCTATGTACAACCACTCAATATTACTTTTGAAACCTCACTGTTTCCCAAAATACAAATTCTCTATCTTGCAAATGTTCATAGCAAGTATTATCAAAAAGCAAAAACAAAAAACAACAGCAAACAAACTCAGGGCCTTATATATGAAGGCCTTGCGCCACCAGAGCGTCACTTATTTCCCATGTTTAAAATGATGCACCGGCTGCACAAGGCAATCATAAATAAGGGCCAAATGAAAATACCATTGATTTGCACCCAAAATCGTTTTTTGAATAACATTTTAGAAACACAGCAAAGATCCTATGTACAAGCACTCAATATCACTTTTGAAACCTCACTGTTTCCCAAAATACAAATCCTCTATCTTGCAAATGTTCATAGCAAGTATTATCAAAAAGCAAAAAAAAAACAACAGCAAACAAACTCAGGGCCTTATTTATGAAGGCCTTGCGCCACAAGAGCGTCACTTATTTCCCATGTTTAAAATGATGCACCGGCTGCACAAGGCAATCATAAATAAGGGCCAAATGAAAATACCATTGATTTGCACCCAAAATCGTTTTTTGAATAACATTTTAGAAACACAGAAAAGATCCTATGTACAAGCACTCAATTTCACTACTGAACCCTCACTATTTCACAAAATACAAATCCTCTATCTTGCAAATGTTGATATCAAGCATTATCAAAAAGCAAGACACAAACCAACAACAAAAAAACTCAGGACCTTATTCATGAAGGCCTTGCGCCAAGAGTGCGTCCCATGTTAAAAGAGATGCACTGGTGCCACAAGGCAATCATAAATAAGGGCTAAATGTAAATACCATTGATTTTCCCCCAAAATCGTTTTTTGAATAATATTTAAGAAACACTGCACAGAACCTATGTACAACCACTCAATATTACTTTTGAATCCTCACTGTTTCCCAAAATACAAATTCTCTATCTTGCAAATGTTCATAGCAAGTATTATCAAAAAGCAAAAAACAAACCAACAGCAAACAAACTCAGGGCCTTATTTATGAAGGCCTTGCTCCACAAGAGCGTCACTTATTTCCCATGTTTAAAATGATGCACCGGCTGCACAAGGCAATCATATATAAGGGCCAAATGAAAATACCATTGATTTGCACCCAAAATCGTGTTTTGAATAACATTTTAGAAACACAGCAAAGATCCTATGTACAAGCACTCAATTTCACTACTGAACCCTCACTATTCCACAAAATACAAATCCTCTATCTTGCAAATGTTGATATCAAGCATTATCAAAAAGCAAGACACAAACCAACAACAAAAAAACTCAGGACCTTAATTATGAAGGGCTTGTGCTCCAGTGCGTCCCATGGTAAAAGAGACGCACTGGTGCCACAAGGCAATCATAAATAAGGGCTAAATGTAAATACCATTGATTTTCTCCCCAAATCATTTTTTGAACAACATTTAAGAAACACTACGCAGAACCTATGTACAACCACTCAATATCACTTTTGAAACCTCACTGTTTCCCAAAATACAAATCCTCTATCTTGCAAATGTTCATAGCAAGTATTATCAAAAAGCAAAAAAAAAAACCAACAGCAAACAAACTCAGGGCCTTATTTATGAAGGCCTTGCGCCACAAGAGCGTCACTTATTTCCCATGTTTAAAGTGACGCACCGGCTGCACAAGGCAATCATAAATAAGGGTCAAATGAAAATCCCATTGATTTGCACCCAAAATCGTTTTTTGAATAACATTTTAGGAACACAGCAAAGATCCTATGTACAAGCACTCAATTTCACTACTGAACCCTCACTATTTCACAAAATACAAATCCTCTATCTTGCAAATGTTGATATCAAGCATTATCAAAAAGCAAGACACAAACCAACAACAAAAAAACTCAGGACCTTATTTATAAAGGGCTTGTGCCTCCAGTGCGTCCCATGGTAAAAGAGACGCACTGGTGCCACAAGGCAATCATAAATAAGGGCTAAATGTAAATACCATTGATTTTCCCCCAAAATCATTTTTTGAATAACATTTAAGAAACACTACGCAGAACCTATGTACAACCACTCAATATCACTTTTGAAACCTCACTGTTTCCCAAAATACAAATCCTCTATCTTGCAAATGTTCATAGCAAGTATTATCAAAAAGCAAAAAACAAACCAACAGCAAACAAACTCAGGGCCTTATTTATGAAGGCCTTGCGCCACAAGAGTGTCACTTATTTCCCATGTTTAAAGTGATGCACCGGCTGCACAAGGCAATCATAAATAAGGGCCAAATGAAAATCCCATTGATTTGCACCCAAAATCGTTTTTTGAATAACATTTTAGAAACACAGCAAAGATCCTATGTACAAGCACTCAATTTCACTACTGAACCCTCACTATTTCACAAAATACAAATCCTCTATCTTGCAAATGTTGATATGAAGCATTATCAAAAAGCAAGACACAAACCAACAACAAAAAAACTCAGGACCTTATTTATGAAGGCCTTGTGTCACCAGAGCGTCACTTTTTTTCCCATGTTTAAAGTGATGTACCAGCAGCACAAGGAATCATAAATAAGGGCCAAATGAAAATACCATTGATTTGCCCCCAAAATCGTTTTTTGAATAACATTTTAAAAACACAACACAAGACCTATGTACAAGCATTCAATTTCACTACTGAAACGTCACTATCTGCTTCCAAATATTCTCCATACAGCAAACAAGTCTCTATCTAAATTAAATAAATCATTTCTTACCTTTACACATGCTTTGGGAGATTGAAAACAATGTCAGACACACACACCAATGTTTCTTTAGCAGAGCAAAAGGTGTGCACTCAATACACTGAAACCAAGACTGGCATAGAAAATCTCTAACTTTACACACATATGCCTTATTTCAACCAATCAAAAGTCTTCCCTCCCTATTTTCAAAACAACACCCTTCCCCCTCTCAGGCCTTTCTATCTGCTACCATAGCAACTCCCTCCTAACTGAACTCTCAGGTTCAAAAGTTTATTCTACAATGTTCCAAATTAAGTCAGCAAGGATGTTTGACCTCTCAATACACCAGCTTACCCAGGGTAATATTGCTTTTAGTGACTTTTTCTTAACCATTCAAATTGCTTCTTATCCACAACACGACCATGCACCCTAACTTTTTGTTTTCAACTAACTGAATCCATCAATCATTGCTTGTGATTCAACAGCAGGGAAACTCCACAATTATTTTTTTGTAAACTCCTACTGTTCCAACTGCCCTTTCATTCCCACACTTCGTCTGACTGCACCTGAACCTTCTCACATCATGTATTCTGTATGGATTATTGGACATAGCTACATCCACTGGGCTCAAAGGTATGCAGCAAGCAGAAATTATCACAACCTTGATCTATCAAATGTGGAAATCAAGTGGATTGGCCAGAGAGGATTGAGATGTCGTCAATTGATACCATTGGTGAAAACCTTTTTGCATCTGCCAAACCCTGACCTCTTAATAGTGCACTGTGGTGGAAATGATTTGGACACTATGACTGGGGTTGGTCTGGAAATGCTTTTAAAGGACACCTTTGATCAATTGATGACACTTTTTCCACAAACTGCCTTGGTATATTCCAATATATGCCAAAGACAGAAATGGAACTGGTCCAACCAATTTTGTCCACAATTTGAGAAAGCACGGAAACATGTGAATAAATCTGTTTCTGCTTACATGAGAGACTTTGGAATGGGTTCAATATACAACAACAACTTCCGTTACAACATGCAAGACATCTACATAGGAGATGGTGTGCACTTCTCAGATGAGAGGAATAGAATATTCCTCCTGAATTTAAGACTGTGCATTGGAACCTACTTGTAGGTACCTAAATCAGCCACAGAACCCAAAAGCTCTTTTCAGAGCTACACTACCTCTTCTCATTCAAAACGTGTATCTTTTTCTAACTTTTTTCACTATTTTTCACCAAAGTACGCTCCCTGGTACGCTTACCGGTGTGCGTACCGAGCGCTCCCCCCGCGAAATTTTTCCCCCAAAAAATATCATTTTTGGCCTATATGAGCGTCCTAAGCTCTCCTCAGAAAACCTAGAGTGTCAGGAAGTGACTACCGTGCCCCCTTCTACCCATTCCCAAAGTTGTTTGTCCTCCATTTTGTGTCTCGATTCTACCGAAACACAAAATGGAGGACTCCCGTAACGCTGCCGGTGCGGGTACCGGGGCGCACACTGGTAAGCGCTCCCTAAAAAAAGGTGGGAAAGTAATTTACTGAAAAAACCACTGGAGACACTTTCATCAAATATAGAATAGGCCCAACTACATAGCAATCCCTACCATTTACCCAAATTTGATGGAATTCCATTGAGACATTTATGCTGTAGGCCTGACTAAATATCCTGAGGTAAATTACATGACAAAAACACATATGAAGTGTTAGAATTGACAACCAATTAAAATGTTACTTTCATTTTCTTCTATTATTTCATGACATTTGATTGTTTATGTACCTGAACATATATGAAGAAAGAGAGAGAAACACAGCCATTTTGACTACTACTTCCTGAAGTACATTTCAAGAGCATTTTCACTGACAACTTAAACTTCTTTTTGAAAGGTAAGATGTTATTTTAAAAACTGAAATATGTTGTGCACTTTAAGTTAATTTGGAAAACATTTTCTGATAGTTATATACTATCCCTCTGTAATAGTTATAGAATAAGATAGACTTCTCTGTTATAGTTATGGATGGAGTTAGGCTTGTCTTGTATAATTATGAATTTACTTAGGCTTTATCACATACACTTTTTTATATTTCTACTTCCAGTCTGATACCATACACTGCCCAAAGATAAAATCACTGTTAAAAAAAACAAAGTACCTGTCTGAACTTAAACCCAACAGTGCCCTATCTCTACTGATATATTTTTTTTAAATGCAAATCACAGCACAAAAATGAAAGGAGAGCAAAAAAATTCCATCGAAATTGTTCTGGAGAGCAACAATAATAAAGTTATTGAACCCAATGGAAAAGGAATCTAAAAAATAAATTTATATTTAATAATTCAAAAATTGTTTGAGACATTATTCATTTTTATATGTATGTCTTAAACTAGTACCAAAATTGATTATAATGTAAAGTCAGACTTAAAATATACTGTGCAACTTTTTTGTGTTACATAGTAAGTTTGCTCATAGTTACTTCCTTTCTCCCACTATATTATCTCCTTTGTGTATTTAACATCTCTTTATCATCTCCTGCCTCCATATTGTTTCTACTTTCCTGACAGACTATGCTATGAATTCCATATACCACAATAACTTCTGTAACAACATGCAAGATATCTACAAAGGAGACGGTGTATATTAAATTTTAGACTCTGCATTGGTACCTACATGTTGGTACTTAAATAAAAAAATAAAAAAAGAACAATTAATAAACATACAATATTTGAAAAGTCTATCATTCTTTTTTCCCCATAGTACGCTCCCCGGTCCGCTTCCCGGTGCGCGTACCGGGCGCTCCCCCCGCAAAAAAAACGAAAAAAATAATTTTTTTATTTTGCCCCGCGGGGCCCTTTTAAAGCCCCCACATCAAACCTAGGGGGTCAGGGAGGGTCTACTCTGCCCCCTTATGGTCATTTCCCCCTTTGTTTTGGCCACCTCTCATGTCTCGATCCTACCGAGACACAAGATGGCGGCCGCTCCGGACTGTTTAGGATGTTTACAGACACCCGAGAGCCAATCAGCTTTCCGTACGCAAGTCGCGTGGCGCGCCCGGAGCGCTCCCCGGTGCGCGTACCGGGGCGTGCTTATAGATATATATATATTTTTGAACCTAAATTACTCAAAATCCAGTGGAGCACATATCTTGAGACATAGCAAAGGCACATCGGGCTACCAGTCCCTACAATTTTGCCAAATTTGGTGTAAATCCATTCAGCCGTTCGGGCTAAAAGTGAGGTCGACCGCCCTATGGAAATTAACATGGGGAAAATGCGTTTTGGGACCCCCCTTTTATCTCGGCCCCCGCTTGACGCATCCCCCCAAACTTTCAGGGAAGGACCGGAGCTCGACGAGGCCATTTTGAGAAAATTTTCAGGCAGATTCGTCAACCGGCGCCAAAGTTATTCCAAATAGAATTTTGAGATTTAACATTGAAAAAAATCCTAACTATAACTACCTACTGGCGACCGCCAGTAGGTAATATATATATATATATATACGTCTGTGAGCAAGGGCGGATGCCCGAAACGCGTCAGATTTTGTTGGACTAGACTTTAATAAACCATGTGCCTTCATTTACGTTTTGGATTCGTGTGGTCTCTCTGGGTCGATGGAATGCGGAGCCCTGAAATACTGCTGTTGCTGTATATATATACATATATATACACTTCAAGTTCTTAAAGGCATTGTCCGCTTGATCTTTAAAAGAGAACACCAACTGGGTGTCGTCTGCGTAAGATATAGCCTTCACACCACAATTGGCTATAAACGAGAACAGTGGGGCCAGATAGATATTAAAAAGGAGCGGGATGAGTCCTGAACCCTGAGGGACTACACACTAGATCTGCTTGCGTTTGGATTTTTTAGTTTGCAGAGCAATCTGTTGTGTCCGGTTGGAGAGAAACGAGTTCTGCCAGCTCAAAGCCAGCCCCCCCAAGCCAATATCCTTAAGTCTGAGCAACAATATTGCATGGTCTACTGTGTAGAATGCAGCGGACAAGTCAAGGAGCACCAGCATCGTTGATGCCCCCTTGTCCACTGTCATTCTTATTGATTTTGATATCTCCAGGAGGGCCGTTTCGGTACTAAAGCCCCGTCTGAACCCAGATTGGGTATCATCCAAAATGCTAGATTCCTCAACAAATGAGGATAGCTGCCTTTGAACACTCTTCTCCAGCATGCGGGGGCTGGGAGAAGAGAGATAGGGCGATAGTTGGTCAAATTGCCGGGCAGTCCATTACATTTTTTCTGAACTGTAAAACAATGGTGTGTTTACAAGACTCAGGGAAGATATCAGTTGTTAGGCAAATATTCCAAATGTGGGTCAACATCTTTACAGTGGAATGAGCCACTACCTTCCAAAGTTTGGGGGGGGCAGGGGTCCTCTGGTGTACAAGATTTGCAGCTAAGAATCAAAGCCATTTGGTCTTGCAGCGTAATTGGGGAAAATTAGCTGAACGAGGGTTGTGCATGGTAGCTCTCAATCATATCAGTTTTAATTGTTATAGCATGATGGGTAAAGGCATTGTAGATGATTCGAATTTTATTGTCAAAGAAGTCGGCGAGATTCTCACATAATGAATGAGAAGATTGGGCTTCAGATTGAAGTTCTTGAGGCTTAAGGAAAGCCCTCACCACCTTGAATAATTCCCTACTAGGATTCTCAGCAGACTTGATGCTTTTAGCTATGTATTCTCTTCTAGCGTTTTTATACTTTTGTGTAGCTCTTTCAAGGCTTTCTTGTATGCAGCTTTGGCTATCTCACCATAGTTGGAATGCCACTGTCGTTCTTGGCGCTTGCATCTACTTTTGTTCAGTTTAAGGGCTACAGAGAACCACGGGCCGAGGGCAGTTGCCTCCGTGATTTAGTGAATCTGTACGAAGCTACAGTATCTATAGCTGTAGAGATCCAACTATGGAACTCCAAAGCATCTACATTGGGGTCGTACTTACTAGAGGGTTGGCTCTCCTGAAGAGCCGGTCCTAAAATTTCTACAGTAAGCTTTTTCCCATTCCTTTTTCGGACCATGCATGAACCGACCTGCTGCCTTTCTTTGCCCGGGCAGATTGAAAAAGGGATCAGATAGTGATCTGACCATACCACCTGGTAAGGGTATTTCGTACTCAAGGATAACAGGTTAGTAAATACAAGGTTCAGAGTGTGTCCTGCCTTGTGAGATGAAAGTTTTACCTGTTGAACCAAATTGATTCCAGCAAGAGCAGCTTCCAACTGAGCAGCCTGGGTACAATTCGGGTTATCCCCATGAAGGTTGAAATCCCCCCGTACTGTGAAATTAGCATATGAAAGGGATTTCTGTGCTATTTAGTTACACAATTCTGAGGTGGCACTGGCTGCACAGTCAGGGGGTCTATAGATCAGGAGTCCTGAGAGTGACATGGAGGGGGCAATTGTTAGGCAGAAATTCAAGCCTTCCTTTGTGCTTATTTTGGGCATCCCCGAGGACTCAGCCTCCCATGAGTCTCTGTATATAATCGCTACCCCCCCTCCTCTTTTGGACCCCTACCCGATGTGCACAGCAGATTTTAAAGCCAGGCGGATAGCCAAGACAATTAACGGTGTGGCAGCTTCCTGTAGCCATGTTTTTGTCAGAAACATGGCGTCCCATTTGCCCTCTTCCGGTAGAAGCCATATGTTAGTCGCATGCTTAACCAGAGATCTGCAATTGATCAGACACGCCTTAATAATACTTGTTTGCTTACTACACTCTACTTCGCAGACTTCCTTGCTACTGGTAGCCGTGTGCTCTGATATGGTCATGGGAGCCCATAGGCAATTTGCACAGGGGCTGGGATACTTGTGGAAGCCAAGGTTAGTGTCCGCATACCAGAGCAGGGTTTGCTTTTTAAGGCCAAGTGATCGTTTCTGGACCATCTAAGCATGTCATTTGAGGCACAACGGACATCATGGCTGGCCTTGGCCGCTGTCCGGACGTGGACGGGGGCAGACAGGCTTGCCTTCGGCCAGCAGCACATGAAATTAAATACACAGCCCCACCAGAAGTGAGGAGAGCAGAAGGAGGAGCTACCTCCCTCCACGCAATCGGTCCTAAAGACCGCGGTGGACCAGGGATCGTAGGGCCCAAAGTGCAGGGTGCAGGAGAATTATGGTATGTGCAAAGCGGCAAAAACACAAGTTAAAGACAGAGTTTTAAAATCATATTAAAAATAGCAGCAAGGAGTTCTGGCGGTGTGTGCAATCTATGTCAGCACGGCCGGCAGCACCTGAAGATTAAATCTTCCTGAAGATTAAATCTTCAGGAATCTGCATCGCTAGCTGAAGAAGGAATA
This sequence comes from Lissotriton vulgaris, assembly GCF_964263255.1. Lineage (NCBI taxonomy): Eukaryota > Metazoa > Chordata > Amphibia > Caudata > Salamandridae > Lissotriton > Lissotriton vulgaris. Next base: position 1,018,323,716 of record NC_141691.1, on the reverse strand, counting down.
TGCGATGACTGTGTGTCAACAAAATTAAAATTGGGATTCTGGCATGAGCTAAAGCAATTCTTACAGTGCTCATCATGGTTTCAATATTACAGTCATAGGCAACAAAAACTGCAGCATGAGATCACTTCATCTTTGATAGTAGGACATTTCTCTCACCTTGGTGAAAATCCATGAAGGAAAAATGGGAGAATGCATGTGGTATTGTAAATTGGTTTCTAATAGATTTCTAAAGACTTTGGAACAAGCATTATTGTTGTGTGAGGAAGGAGACCCTGCACTTTCAGAGCAGTGGCGTAACATAAAATAGTGGTACTCCCTACAGAATGTGATGAGGCCCAGGGACTAACATGTCTCACCAATTTTCATTGACTTTGGGATTAATGGTGACCGTATGAAGGGTTGGGGGGCTCCTGGAGGTTGCCCCCTACGCTACAGGGTCTGCAGAGGCTTGACTTACAGCCCTGTGTCAAAGTAGAAATGGCCTACTCTACAGTCTCTGAGTCCACATTGATTCTGCCTGATTTCACCATTGTTTAGGCTTTTGGCCTTTGAATGTGACCACAGGTACATGCTCACCATGTACTCCGGACAGATACAGATTATTCACACTGACAAATTGGCAAACGATTGTCTATGTCTATCGAGACAAAGAATTGTTACTGGTTATGATTTATAGTGGTCTATCTGCAGGGACAATTCCTCACTAATGCCAAAGCTGCCAATTTCGGTGGGAGACTCCTGTTTTTTAACTTAAAAATACGGTATTTACCTTTCATCCACATACAATCCCACCATCCCAATAGAAGTTAATGAGATAGTTAACTGCCTCCTATTTTTCCTCGAAATTTTCCTCTTCTACATTCCCAAATTTCCCTCTTCTACATTCCCAAATGTTGACATTTCTACATTCGTCACTTGAATAATTGTGACTGAATGACAAATGTGTGCGTTTTCTGCTCAGGATTGCTCAGATTCATTGCTTTTTAATTTTGCTCAGTAGTTATAAGTGTAAGCACGAATATTGCTTTACTTTTCCATGAACCTAAAATACAACCACAGAGAAAGTGAAAGCCAACAATTCCCCAAATTACAAGTACATATTGCATGATAGGTACAAGAAATAATTAATCATGATTAGTGAGTACAGAAAAATGTAGAGTCATTAATAATCATTAGGTATTCTAGTCTAGAACACACTGCCCTTTCAATATTGGCGTTCGCTCTCACGCACGTTCTTCTTTCTGGCGTGCGCTCTCACGCACGTTCTTCTTTCTCACCACCAATAAGTGTGACATCCATGGAACAAGGGTCAACGAAAGACCATTCCCTTGCTCTAAATCACAAGCGAATTATTAATCGAGTGCAATGGAAATACGTATCTAATACATTGTAAAAGAATTTCAGAAATGCAAATAAAAGTGGTGCTCTCGTTCCTTTACTTTTATCCTTTGGATGATTAGAAACAGATGCTCACGTGTCCACCTGAAACGGAGTATGCCCAGAAACACAAACATCTGCTTTAGAGATTGAATATGTAATAGCCTGTGTTGTTATTTTTCACCCTTATCTGATCAGAGATACAATATTTAAATCTCTAAGCTCATTTTTGTTTTTCTGTGTTGAAACTGAGTTGACAAATAGCAACGCAGGAAGTACGGGTCTGAAATACGTATTTCAAGTATATTATTTTTACAGGTTTGAATTATGGTTATCATTTATCTGTAATGAATCGCGCTCCCGGATACTTGTTCTGCCAGTCTGTGGGCACTTTTTTATTCCGTTCCGGAGTTCCCCACAGTAGAAATACAGGTGTGAGTTATTACCCGCATTAATCCGATAGAAAATGCGTGGTTAAAATGCAAATTCTGTCATTGAAAACAATTGTACCGTTTGATCATGATACTGCAGCCAACAGCCATATGTCACTGCTGTATTTATCCAAGCACTGTGCCACCCCTTCTCCTCATTTTAACATTTCTCATCCCCGAAGAGATCCTGCGATTGTGTGAAATGTTTCTGTCGGATTGGACCTGACAACAATATTCAGACAAAGAGATTGACTCGGAATACAATAACCTGCCTTATTCCAGCGCCTCAAGTACTGCCCCCAATTGAGTTCTTTGTATCCAGAGATTGTTTTCAGCAATATTTTGGAAATCTCACTTGAGAAACCCAAAACTCTGGGGGACAAAGTTCCTTCACATTGAGCCATCTACTTTGACAAGTTGAAGGCGATCTGTGAGTTTTGTCGCCCTCTCTGAAATAAAGGACATTTACCAACAGCCACGCAGTTGCATTGCAGGGGCTCATGAATACATTCATGTCACCACAAAAAGGGTGTTCGTGGAAGGTAAACAATCAATGGTAAGCGTAACATCACATGGAACAGAATGCAAATATTTGATGACAAACTATAACAAGCAGATCCTCAACCTTAATACCTGACCAGTGCCCATGTCATGTTCATTTTGAAAGATAACGCTGGTAATCATGATTGGGGAAACGTAGCTTAAATTAAAAAGTCGTATGTGTACTTTCATATTATTGTAATTGAACATCATGTGTTGTGACCAGAGGCAGGGAGGTTGTATATCATAAGAGCAGAGTTCCTAGGGTTCCTTTTCTATGAAGTTTATTTGATGACTATGGCATCCTTGCAGGCAAGGAGGACCCTCCATCCAGAGGCACAGTGCTTGGATCATGCAGAGCATATACAGCCTGATTCATGAAGCAAAATTGCGCCCGCAATAGCTGCGAAAATGCTATCGCAGGCGCAAATCCCATATTCGGAATTCACCATTAAATTAGCGAATTTGCAAACACAGATTTGCGAATTCGCAAAAATAATCGCAGAATGCCGGCAGGATACCAATTGCGAATCGGAAATAGCGAGAAAGCACGGATTCTGGGAAAATAATTGCGAAATCGCACATTACTCGCAATCAGTATTCATGAAAAATCGCTATTAGCGAAAAAGCCAAAAATCGCATTTTGCGAGGCGCAATTTAAGGACAACCCAAAGCAGGTGGTAACCATCAAACCCATAGGAAAAATTATTTTGAAAAACCATTGGCCAATCAATAACTGGTGCAGGCCTGACCAAACACACTTAAGGGGAAGCAGCATCAGCAGAAGGAGTCTCACAATGCCAGGAATGTACATAGTGGTCAGGCGGCGAAGGCTACAGCGAGCAGCAAGGAGGAGACGCAGAATCCAGGAGAGGATATTCCGCCAGCGGGTCACCCTGCTGGGCCAGACCAGAGAGCAAATATACGCAAAGTACCGCTGAATGGGGCTATGATCATCAAGCTTATACAGGACCTTGACCCCCTGATGCAGCACCCAACAAGGCGGACCAATGCCGTCCCAACACATGTCCAGGTATTGTGTAGCCTGCACCTCCTGGCCTCTGGGAGCTTCCAGGGGATAGTTGCGGTAGCTGGGGGGATATCCCAGCCCACCATGTCCCGCTGCCTACGTAGTTTCCTTGACGCAATGCTGACCCAGCTACACCACCACATCAAATTTCCCACCAGCCAACAGGAATTGGATGAGACCAAGCTACAATTCTACAATGTTGCCCGTTTTGCACACGTGATAGGATGCATTGACTGTACCCACGTCCACATTTGCCCACCTGCTGCAACGGATTACATGTACCGCAATCACAAGTCCTACAACTCCCTCAACATCCAGATGGTCTGCAATGCAAAGACATACATCACGGACATAGTGGCACAGTACCCGGGGCGTACACATGACTCATTCATATTCCGGCACAGCGGCCTCCACACATGACTGGTCAGGGGAGACTTCGGGGAAGGACACCTACTTGGTAAGTACACTTTGCCCACAATGTTACATTGCGAATGACTAGCTGCGCTGCACAGGCACTCACCCTCTGCTCCTCTCATTCAGGTGACAGTGGGTACGCCCTGCGTGGATACCTCCTCAGCCCATACCTCAACCCTGCTCACCACAGCAACGGCGTTACAACGTATCACACATACGCACAAGGAATTGCATAGAGAGAACTTTTGGCCTACTGAAGAGCAGATTCCGCATACTTCACAAGACAGGTGGGGCCATGCACTACAGTCCTGAAGTGTGCTGCCGCATTGTGGCTGTGCGTGCTATCCTACACAACATTGCTACCAAGCGCCAGATACCTGTCGACATCTCTGGCAGTGAATCGGAAGGGGACGACCGGCCACCTGGACATGTGCGCCATGCACGCGGGGAGAACCCAGCTGAAGGCCACAGACATCTGAAGGCACTGGAATGGATCATCTCCTTCCTCGACGGAAGAACGCAGAGAGTCCGTCTACCACCGTACAAGTCAGAGGCCACCGAAGTCATCTGCGGCGTCCCTCAAGGTTCCTCGCTGAGCCCCACCCTCTTCAACGTCTACATGAGCCCCCTCGCGGCCATCGCACGCCAACACAACCTCAACATCGTCTCCTACGCTGACGACACCCAGCTGATCCTCTCCCTGACCAACGACCCCGCCGCCGCCAGAGCCAACCTTCACGAAGGGATGAACGACGTAGCCGAGTGGATGACGACCAGCCGCCTGAAACTGAACTCAGACAAGATGGAAGTCCTCATCCTGGGCTCCTCGCCCTCCGCCTGGGACGACTCCTGGTGGCCCCCCGCCCTGGGCACCGCACCCAAACCGACAGACCACGCACGCAACCTGGGCTTCATCCTGGACTCCTCCCTCTCCATGACCAGACAAGCCAACGCCGTCTCCGCGTCCTGCTTTAACATCCTGCGCATGCTACGTAAGATCTTCCGGTGGATCCCCACCGAGACCAGGAAGACGGTCACCCAGGCCCTCGTCACCAGCCGTTGGACTGCGGCAACGCCCTCTCCGCCGGAACCACCGCCAAGCTCCAGAAGAGACTCCAGCGGATCCAGAACGCCTCAGCCAGACTCATCCTCGACATCCCCCGACGCAGCCACATCTCCGGACATCTGAGAGACCTGCACTGGCTCCCCGTCAACAAGAGAATCACCTTCCGTCTCCTCACCCACGCACACAAAGCCCTACACGACCAAGGCCCGAGCTACCTCAACAACCGCCTCAACTTCTATGCTCCCAAACGCCACCTCCGATTGACCAACCACGCCCTCGCCGCCGTCCCCCGCATCCGAAGAGCGACAACAGGAGGAAGGTCCTTCTCCTACCTGGCCGCCAAGACCTGGAACTCCCTCCCGACCGACCTGTGCATGACCCAAGACCACCTCTCCTTCAGGAAGAAGCTCAAGACCTGGCTGTTCGAGCAGTAGCAGCACCCCCCCCAAGCGCCTTGAGACCCTCCGGGTAAGTAGTGCGCTCTACAAATGTCTTAATTGATTGATTGATTGATCGCAACCACATCACACTGAACAGTTTCTAGTGCACCCTCACCCCACAGATCACAAATGCATGCAAAATGTAATAATGACACAACGCCAATGTGTGCTGCAAAATTATATATTATTGTTTCATTCACAATAATGGTACCAGTTTAAATGTTGTCATTGCTAACAGTATTTCAGCATACTGCTGTGTGAAAGGACAAGGCAGGCTTATACTCAGCCTGTGCCTGTAATAGTCCTATGAAGTCATGTGCGCCTCCTGCGCGTACCACCCAAGCGCCTCTGCGGCTCATCCTCATCCAAGGCACGTGTACCTGCAGTGGGCCTGGTGCTGCGCCTGAGTGCCCCTACGTGTGAGGCAGAGTGGCTGCTCACACTCGATGTCCCCTCACTGGCATCATCACCCCCAACAGTGGCAGGTAGAGCAGGGTGTAGTGCTGTCACGGCAGTGGTCAGGTGCTCAAGGACCCTGGCCACATCCTCGTAGCACTGGATGAGCTGCTGCTGCTGCGCAGGGGACCGCCGTGATAACTGTGAGGTGGCATTGCCTATTACATAATTTGACCTGGTGTAGGCCGTCAGCCGGGTCAATAGCTGACGGTGGCGGCGGCGTGCTGCGTTGCGCTGCGATGTAATTGCAGCAGTGTTGGCCTCCATGGCTGCAGTCATGCGGGCCATTCCCTCCCCCACACCTGCCATGGCTGCCGTCATGCGGTCCATCCGGTCCCCCACTCCGGCCACATTGCGCCCAATGTTGTACAGCTGTAGCTGTATGGCACCTTGCCGGCGTGCCTGCAGCTGATCTATACAGAGCATGCGTCGTTCCACGCTCATTCTCGCCAGCCGCTGTCCATTCCCCCTCCTGCTGATAGGTGCATTGGTTTGCAGGCGAGACCTGCCACGTCTGCTCTGCTGCCCTGACACAGTGGGTGGCCGCTGTGTTGCCGCTGTCGCGGGCCCTGATGTTGAAGCACCAGCTGCTGGTGGTGTCATGGTAGGCGTTGCTGGTGCGGCAGGGGCTGGAGGCACGCTGGTAGTGGGCCTGGCTGCGGCAGTAGTTGCAGCGGCAGAGGCAGGGGGCACACTAGTAGTGGGCCTGGCTGCGGGAGTAGTAGCAGCGGCAGACGCAGGAGGCACACTGGTGGTGGACCTGGCTGCAGGAGTTGTTGCTGCGGCAGGGGCTGGTGGCTGTGTATGTGGCGGCACCTCCTCCTCATCCTGTGCCTCCTCATCTATTTGCAGCCTCTTGCTGTCGCTGCTGTCTGCACCACCTGTGAGGGGAAGTGGACGTTCATTAGTTGCTTGTATCTGTCACACGTGCAGTTGCTACATGCATGCTGGGTGACATTCCCTGACTGGCTATGGCTTTGCGTACTTTGGAACCTGTCTGGCTGCATTTTGGTACTTCTACATTGTGGCCACACTACATGTCCCACAATGCTTCAGGGCATTACCTGATGTGCAACGATGGCATGACTATGGAACATTATGGGAGGCTATTTGGTCATGGACATTCATAGGGGACAGGGTCGCAGTCGCATGCCACTTACCTTGGATGTCTTGGGAGGGGCGGGATGAGTCCAGACGAGTCACTCCCCTTGTGGGACACCCCCGCGCCGCACGGCCACCAGCTGCTGCGTGTGCCCCTTGCCTGCCCTCTGCCTCGCTGCCTGCCTTGTTGCCGGCTGCCGGCTGCCTCCGCTGTTGTTGTTTTTGCCTTGTTTTTACTGTAATTTGTGCCTGTTTTTTTATTTATTTCGTTGTGCCTGTGTTTTGGTTTTCCTTCCTTGTTGTCCGCCTACCTCGCCGCCCTCCGCTCTCCCTTCCCGCCACCGCTGCTTTTCCCCGCCCCTTTTTCTATTCTGTACCCTCCCCGCTCCCGCCTCCCAGCTGCTCCGCCCACCCGCGCACTTCGCCTTAAATGGCGACCGTGCGAACGCGCAGCGGTCACGCGCAGCGGGTGCGCCGTTTGTGCGCCGAAGGCGCGCCAAAGGTAAGCCCGTCTGCGACGTCCGCGCCTTGACCGCGCCCAGTGCCAGGACCCCTGGCCCACGAGGACCCCGACCGACACGCCTGACGTACTCCGCCGCCACCCTCACCGCACTCAACACCGGCCGACTCCCAGAATGCCATCAAGCCACTCCACGACGTACCCACGGACCTTTCAGCTGCCACGCCTGCAAGTTCACCTGCATCCGGACCAGCCTCGCACCAGCACCCGCCAAGTCGAACACCAGCAGCACCCACCTCAAGTGCATCCTGCTCAACACCCGCTCCGTCCACAGACACGCCATCGAACTCTGGAACCTTCTAGACGCCACAGCCCCTGACGTTGCCTTCCTCACGGAGACCTGGATGAACGCCTCTTCAGCTCCCGACATCGCCATCGCTATCCCAGAGGGCTACAAGATCGTCCGGAGGGACCGAAACGCCAACCAGATGGGAGGAGGCATCGCCATCATCCACAGGAACACCATCCGTCTCACGACCAGCACCGACAACACCCTGACCAGCGCCGAACACCTGCATTTCCAGATCCACACCAACCCGAACACCACCCTCAGAGGCACCCTGATCTACCGACCCCCTGGACCACGCACACAATTCAGCGAGGACATCGCCGACTTCGTCAGCCCGCATGCCCTCCCTTCCGCTGACTACATCCTCCTGGGAGACCTCAACTTCCATCTGGAGAACAACAACGACCGCAACACCAGCACCCTGCTCGACAACCTCGCCAACCTTGGACTCAAGCAACTGGTGTCCACCCCCACCCACCTCGCCGGACACACACTCGACGCAGTCTTCTCTTCCAGCACAGACATCGACTTCAGCCACGCCACAGAGCTTCAATGGACGGACCACAGCTGCATCCACTTCACCTTCAAGAGAACGAGGACCCACCAACACCAGCAACAGGCGGCCCGCAGAAGCTGGAACAAGATCACAGCAGACTAGCTCGCCACCTCCCTGAGCCAGCACCCTCCTGCCAGCTCAGCGAACCCCAGCCAGGCCGCCGACAACCTCACGGAGTGGATCAGCAACTGCGCGGACGAACTCGCCCCACTGAGGACCCCGCCTAGCAGACCCGGCAGCAAGAAGGCCCCATGGTTCACCGACGAACTCAAGAGCTCCAAGAAGAACTGCCGAGCCCTCGAGAAAGTCTGGAGAAGGGAACCGACACCGGACAACAGGACCTCCTTCAAACTTGCCACCTGGAAACACCACCAGCTGATCCGCGCCGCCAAGAAAACAGCATTCAAGGACCGGTTGGACAACAACGCACACAACTGCAAGGAACTCTTCAACATCGTGAAAGAGCTTTCCAACCTCAGCGCAGGAAACAACGACATCACCCCATCGCAAGACCTCTGCAACTCCCTCGCTTCATACTTCCACAACAAGATCGCGGACATACACAACAGCTTCAACAACCAACCAACGCACACCATGACCGAACAACCACCCTCCACCACCACCCTCCACGCCTGGACCCCGATCAGCACCGAAGACACCATCCGCACGATGAACTCCATCCACTCCGGATCACCGACCGACCCCTGCCCTCACCACGTCTTCAACAAGGCCGACGCTGTCATCGCACCCCACCTGCGAGACATCATCAACACATCCTTCAACACCACCATCTTCCCTGAGAGCTGGAAACACGCCGAACTCAGCGCTCTACTCAAGAAACCAACAGCGGACCCCACCGACCTCAAGAATTACCGCCCCATCTCGCTCCTCCCGTTTCCAGCCAAAGTCATTGAGAAGACCGTCAACAAGCAGATGGCCGCCTTCCTCGAGACGAACGGATCCCTCGACCCCTCACAGTCCGGCTTCCGAGCCAATCACAGCACCGAGACCGCCCTCATCGCCGCCACCGATGACATCCGAGCCCTGATGGACAATGGAGAAACAGCGGCCCTCATCCTCCTAGACCTCTCCGCGGCATTCGACACGGTCTGCCACCGCACCCTAGTAAGGCGCCTCAGCAACATCGGAATCCAGGACAAGGCGCTGGAATGGATCATCTCCTTCCTCGACGGAAGAACACAGAGAGTCCGCCTACCACCGTACAAGTCAGAGGCCTCCGAAGTCATCTGCGGCGTCCCTCAAGGATCATCTCTGAGCCCCACCCTCTTCAACGTCTACATGAGCCCCCTCGCGGCCATCGTACGCAAACACAACCTCAGCATAATCTCCTACGCCGACGACACCCAGCTGATCCTCTCCCTGACCAACGACCCCGCCGCCGCCAGAGCCAACCTGCACGAAGGGATGAAAGAGGTAGCCGAGTGGATGACGACCAGCCGCCTGAAACTGAACTCGGACAAGACGGAGGTCCTCATCCTGGGCTCCTCACCCTCCGCCTGGGACGACTCCTGGTGGCCTCCCGCCCTGGGCACCACACCCAAACCGACAGACCATGCACGCAACCTGGGCTTCATCCTGGACTCCTCCCTCTCCATGACCAGGCAAGTCAACAACGTCTTCTCGGCGTGCTTCAACATCCTACGCATGCTACGGAAGATCTTCTGGTGGATCCCCACCGAGAGCAGGAAGACCGTCACCCAGGCCCTCGTCACCAGCCGACTGGACTACGGCAACACCCTCTACGCCGGTACCACCGCCAAGCTCCAGAAGAGACTCCAGCGGATCCAGAACGCCTCAGCCAGACTCATCCTCGACATCCCACGAACCAGCCACATCTCCGGACATCTGAGAGACCTTCACTGGCTCCCCGTCAACAAAAGAATCACCTTCCGCCTCCTCACCCACGCACACAAAGCCCTACACGACCAAGGCCCGAGCTACCTCAACAGCCGAGTCAACTTCTACGCTCCCAAACGCCACCTCCGATCAGCCAACCACGCCCTCGCCGCCGTCCCCCGCATCCGAAGAGCGACTACAGGAGGAAGGTCCTTCTCCTACCTGGCCGCCAAGACCTGGAACTCCCTCCCGACCGACCTGCGCCTGACCCAAGACCACCTCTCCTTCAGGAAGAAGCTGAAGACCTGGCTGTTCGAGCAGTAGCGGCAACCCCCCCCCAGCGCCTTGAGACCTTACGGGTATGTAGCGCGCTTTATAAGTGTCACTGATTGATTGATTAACTCCGATGCACGCCTCAGACTCCAGCGTGTCTTCTACTTGGTCCTCCAAGGCGGTGTTTGGAGGGACTGTAGGTCCTTCCCCTCCAGTGCCCGATGACTCTCCAAGACGCTCAGCCACCTTCTCTTTGGCACGACCTCAGAGGTCGTACCAGCGTTTTTTGAGTTCGTCCAGCGACCTATCAGCCACACCCACAGAGTTCACAGTGGACGCTATACCCTGCCAGATCCTGCGTTTTGCCTGCTCCGGCACCCTCCTAGAGTCCTTCCCAAACAGTTTGGAGTGGTTGGCCACCACCCCTTCTATTAAATGCTCCAGCTCCTGCTCGGAGAATTTTAACTTTCTCTTCCGCCTTGTGGTGTTGCTGGGCCCAGGAACTGCATCCTCAGACATTGCTGCACTGTAGTTTCAGAGTAGAAACCCAAACAGAATTGCAGGAGCTCTCCCAGTTGCTGACTCGAGGTCTGCCTCACTGTGGTGAATGGGGGTGGGAACTGGCTGCTTCCTGGTTGTGATGTCATCACTGTGCTCGAAATGCGACTTCCCGTTTTCCCGATCTTGCGATTTTGCGATCTCGCTTTTTGCGATCTCGCAATTAGCGATATCGCTATTTGCGATATCGCAATTCCGACACAGATGTTGCCGGAAATAGCGATTTTTCTGCGATTATCGATAATCGCAAACGGCTTTTGCGGCCGCGTGCGATTCGCTTTTTTTTTCGCAAAACATCATGAATTCCGTTCTGCGATTTCTCAATTGCGATTCGCAGTTTTTCACAAATTGAGAATCGCAGATTCCGGTTTTCATCAATCAGGCTGATAGATTCCACGTTTGCGAAAGTGTTGTTTGTCATATTGCACCGCGCCAACGATAGCAATCCTCTGGAGTTCACAAGTTGTCATTAATGTGGATAAGAGGTCTAAGAGCTCTTTTTGATTAACCATGATGCAACCAAGAATATTGGAGCTATTTCTATGACTTTATTTGTAATAATAAATAAGATGCATCTTATTGCATTGTGAGCATTTTCACTGTGCGAACCCTGTTCTGGGGATAGAGGGTCAGCAGGGCTAGTGATGTATTTTTCAGTGGGTGATCTTCAGTGCAGACTGTTGCGTTGGGAAAACGGTTTTGGTTAAAAAAGTTAGAAAGCAGAGTAGATTTGGGATTCAAGGACAGCTGAGCATGACAAGGAACAAGATAGGAATCCCTACATTGTTCAGTGCCCTCAACTGAGGTGTGTGTGTGTGAGTAGCTTCTCCAAGGTCCATGTGTTGACTGAACTTATATTTCTTCACAAGTACTGTTTAGTAACTGTGCATAATGTCCAATCGAACATTAGTGCAGCACGTGCATTCACACTGGGGCACTGCAGAGTTTCGTGCCCATGGTAACCCAATTAAAGGGCCTATTACGACGGCGGGCGGACAAAGTCTGCCCGACACCATAACGGAATTTGGGACCTTCCGCAAGGGGTACGCGGTCCCACACCTGACATTAGGATGCCACCGTGGCAAACCAGATTCCCAGCATTGGGGCAGGCGGTTCTCACAGCACCGCCCACCACAATGCTGGGCATGCACGTCATGCATTTGCATGCACAACGTGACAGGCACTGGGCGGTGCTTGCCACCTTGTGCATGCAAATGCAGGGAGGTACCCCCCATGTGCACTCCCACCCCCCAACATCCTTGGGGCCCAGTACGGGCCCCGCAGGCAAAGACCACATGCTGTTGCCACCATGGAAAGGCACATCTCCGCAGGCATTCTAATATGGATGGCGGTGTCTTGCAGACACCCCAACCATGTTACCCTGGGGTCTTTGCTGTGTGGATGGCGGGCAGATTGCCCCCGCCAGACCGGCGGTCACTACAGCCAGCCCGACGGGGGCAGTCTGCCCGCCATCCTAATGGGCCACCAAGTCTGTCTTTCACTGCCTAATTGGAGGGGAGGGCATTTTCTTTGCTGGCACTAGGCCTAAGTAACAAAAAAAAACTCTGCAGTGCTCCGCGGAGTTCTGCAAGTGAGGTAAGTTGCACTGATGATTTTCACTGCTGGATGTTTGTCATGCACTGTAAAATCTGTGCAAATGGCACTACACACATTAGAAGAGGGTGCAGCTTCTTTCTGCCACTACAGTAGATGTTTTACTCAAGCAACAGCTTCCTCAGCGTGAGCAGCAGGTTTTTCAACATGGGCGGTATCAACCTACAGCCATAGCCCGTACTGAGAAATCTAACTGGGAGGTGGTCTAGCATTGGATTTTCCTCGCTCGTGAACTTAATGTTAGTGAGCCACAAGAGAAGAAAAAATCTGCTCCCCACAGCTATGTGGAGTTTTTCAGACCTCTATGCACCAAGTGGAGCTTGAGCAGAGTGTGAGCACAGCAGAGTTTACAGCCCAGGCCTAATAGATACCCTGGGAGAGGGAGGAGACACCAGCCTCCAGTGTACCATGCAGTTCTAGACCTTCAAACCACAGAATAAAGATTTGTGATCCAGAGACTTCATTTTGAATCGTCAAACAATACAGGATTTATGTAATCAGTTGGAGCATGACCTCCTGCCTCACATTACTTATCCTACATCCATCACGTCAATTGTGAAACTCATGTCAGTGTTGCATTTTCTGGCCACAAGTTCCTTTCAATTTACTGTCACTATTTCTGGTGGTATGTCACAACCCATGATCAGTTGTACTCTAAGAGGGGCTTACAGCAATGTTTAGACACATGGGCAGCTACATCCAGTTCCCCGACGTGAGGTTTTAGCTACAGTGAAGGGTGATTTCTATAGACTTGGTCACATCCAACATGTGAATGGATCCATTGAGGGCAGTCATGTTGCCCTATTACCACCGCAAGTATGGTAATAAGTGTATTGCAACAGGAATCACTTCAATTCTATCAACATGCAAGTTGTCTGCTTACCAGACTTCTATATCGCAAACGTCTGTGCCGGGTTCCCAGGATCTGAACATGATTCCTTTATACTGTGGAACAGCACCATACCCCAGCTGATGTCACAACTACTACCAGAGTGGGCCTGCCTTGTAGGTAAGTGTAATCCATCATAACTTTGTCTGGGTAATCCCAGGTAGTACAGTCTGAAAGTGTGTCACTCATTGTTGCACGTCTGTCTGTCTTTCATCTAGGAAACTCAGTGTATACCAAATGGCCATGCTTCTTGGCACAGCTGAGGAATCCTACTATGCCAGGGGAAGTTCGCTTCAATGAGGCCCATGGAATAAAATGGCGGCCAGTGGTGCAGGCTTTTAGGCTCCTGAAACCCAGACTTAGATGTCTGGAGAAGACTCTGGTAGCCCTCCTCTACTTTCTTGGAAAGGTGTATAAGAGTACCGTGGCCTGCAGCATGCTTCACAACATTGTCCTGCAACAGAACATCCCTAACATCACAGAAGATGCAGGCCACGAGGAACCACCGGGTGAGAGGCCTAAAATAGCAAATGATGATGATAGGGGTGAAAAGAAAGGAATAGCCTTGCATCATGATGTGATCCAAAACCTCTTCTCCTGAGAGTAAGTATGGTGTGAGATGTTATGACTTTGACTATTATTGCAACTCTTGTTGTGATGATGTGAGGAGGATGTTAATGCTACAAAATAGGAATATAAGGCTCTGGCAGTATAAGGTAAAAGGGTTTTCTTTTGTTAGTGTAGCTTTGTTTAGCTTTTCATTTTGTCTTGGACTTTTTTCTCTAGAAGTTGACCATGTGAATTGTGCCTTATGTATGATTACTTAGCTAATGTCTCTGTCTTGGTCTGTATAAGATTTCTTCACCACTGCATCTTCATTTGGACATTTCAGAGTTGGGACATTACCATAAATATGATGCCATTCAGACATGTGAAGTGGACATGGATTGGTCCTGGGAATGTCTGTCACAGATTTTTGATATAGAAAGCTGGTAGCCAGTCAGCTTGCATGACGATAGACTGCAATTTACATGATATCCTTTGGACTTGTTGCTTGTAGTGTGTTGGTCCTAATGTAACATGTGTGCCATCATGTGATCCAATACAGTGTTATACTGGGCCCAAATCATGAAAATCTGCATTTGCATTGGCTAAATTCTCATTGTTTATGAACTGCATGTAGCTGTTGATGCGTCTCCTCATTGCAGGCCAAAGTGCTTGTGGCACATTACTGACATTTGTGTGAGGCATTCCACCACATCAAACACAAGGAGATGATGGACACAGTGCTGAAACTTTTCAAGCACTCACCTGAGTCACTATTAGATCTGGTTTAAATCCATCATTGTTCTTTAGCTCACTTTGTCACCCCTGTTCAGACCCATCCATATGCAAATCAGTCTTGACCTTGTTCCTCATAGGAACAGTACGGTATAGAGACAAAATATCGACTCCAAAATATCGACTGGACATAATATCGAGTTTTAAATATAGACTGGACAAAATATCGACTGGACATAATATCGACTACAAAAATATCGTTTTTCAGGTAAGTGAAGTAATATCGACTGTATAAAATATAGATAGCAAAAATATCGATTTTTTAATAATATATAATATTTTATAGTGTATTTTTATATAATAATATGTGTGAATAGTGTGTATTAATGTTATAAAATATTTTATTACATGAATTTTTTTTTGATAATAATTGCGTAATGTAATTCTGTAGCGGGTTGTGGGTTTATAGGGGAATAGGGTGGGAAGTAATTTAATAATAATTAATTAATTAATATATGTTTGTTAATATTTTTAATTAATAATTAATTGATAATTAATTAATATTAATTAGTTAATTAATTAATATAATTTTGAATATATTTTGTATTAGTAAATAATTGTTAATTAATTAGAGTACATTTTTTATATATATAATTTTGTGTTATTTTAAAGTAATTAAATTTGAAAAAATAATATTAATTATTAAAATAATTACACCTAATGTTCTAATATATTTACTTTATTGTTATTGTTAATTAATAATTAATTGGTAATTAAATAATATTGATAAATTTTGGGTAAAGGAGCATTTTTAGGGTTCAGGGTCAGTTTTCAGGTCATGGGTAAAGGGGTATTTTTAGGGTTCAGGGTCAGTTTTCAGTTCATGGGTAAAGGGGTATTTTTAGGGTTCAGGGTCAGTTTTCAGGTCATGGGTAAAGGGGTATTTTTAGGGTTCAGGGTCAGTTTTCAGTTCATGGGTAAAGGGGTATTTTTAGGGTTCAGGGTCAGTTTTCAGGTCATGGGTAAAGGGGTATTTTTAGGGTTCAGGGTCAGTTTTCAGGTCATGGGTAAAGGGGTATTTTTAGGGTTCAGGGTCAGTTTTCAGGTCATGGGTAAAGGGGTATTTTTAGGGTTCAGGGTCAGTTTTGGGTTTTTGGGTAAAGGGGTATTTTTAGGGTTCAGGGTCAGTTTTGGGTTTTTGGGTAAAGGGGTATTTTTAGGGTTCAGGGTCAACAAATAAGATTTTAAAAAATTATTTTTATTATTTTCATTTAATATTTTATTATTATAATTTAATTTAAGTCATTTTAAGTATATTTTAGTAATTAAAATTTAATATTAATTTAATTTAACACTGTTTTTAATAAAGTTGATATTTTTTACATCTATATTTTTGTTAACGATATTTTGTACTCGATATTTTTGTACTTACCTGTTTGTAGATACAAACTTGATATTTTGACTGTCGATATTTTGTCCACGATATTTTGGCAAGTCGATATTTTGTCAGTCGATATTATTTCAGTGATCCGAACAGTACAGCCCAAACTGCCAGGCCAGGTTTTTCCTGGATCGGAAACATGCATCCTGAGACCAGTTTTGGGGTAACACCCGTCATCAGCCAGACTAGCTTGAATCCGGTAGCAAAGTGAGCAAGTGACTCACATCTGGGCATACCCTGCCAACTTAGGGTGAACAAAGCAAACACATAGAGGTGATGGATAGAGTGCTGACACTTTTCAGTTACTCACCCCTGATCACTATCAGATCTGGATTAAATCCATCATTGTTCTTTAGCTCACTTCGCCACCTCAGTTCAGATCCAGTCATGTGCAAAACAATCTTGACCCTGTTCCTCATGGAAACAGTCCAGACTGAACTGCTAAGCCATATTTTCCCTGGACCGGAAATAAGCCTCCCTGTACTGCTTTTGGGGTAGCACCCCTCAACAGACAGGATTGCTTGAATCCAATGGCAAAGTGAGTAAGGGGCCCACATCTGGGTATATCCCGCCAATTTAGGGGGAAAAAATCAAACACAAGGAGATGATGGTTGGAGCGCTGATACCTTTCAGACACTCACCCTAATTCAAGCAACACTGGATTTATAGGACCCTGTAATCAGAAACTGTTGTACTGACATGTGTCTATTTATTTGTTTAATTGATGTTGGATTCCTTGTGTGAGGTAGGCTCCAGCTGATGATGTAGACCAATCTTATTGCTGCATATTGTAGAAGATATTGTCAGATGTATCCCCTCCTTCAATGTTGGTAAGGTCTGCAACTGAATATATGATCTCTGACACAGAAGAATTGAGTCATGTTATATTTGTTATGTTTCTGCCATCATGTCAGCCTATGATTTGAAAAATGGAATAAAGATGTTATCAGACCAGGCACTTGTATGTATGTGTTGTTTTGACATGGCAGTGAATTGAACATTGTACCCGGTTTTGGCATTGCAAAGTTCACATGGAAGTACATACACATTGGTTGATGTGAGAGCTACAACAGGAGACAATGTATTGCTGACTTGTGTATTTATTGAAGTGAATAAGATTAAGGTCAAAAAGTGTACACAAATTTAAACTGGGAAAAACAAAAGTGAAATATTCAGTCATGGTGGATGAAACCATCGTTGTAGAGTCAAAATTGTCTGGAGTCTAAAGTTCAACATATTACCTGCATAAGATATGGGAATGTGTCCAGGAGTAGTCTAAAAAGTGAATGTGTTGCACATACAGAAGGAAATTAGAGTATATGTTTCTTACTGGTGCTGGTGGGTATCTTACCATTCCCACATCCTGGATTTTTGGGTTGATGTCCCCTCCTTTTGGTTTGGGGGTATTCTTTGCTGCTGAGACAGGGGTTTCTGCAGACATGCCTTCCTCTGACAGGGCTCCCCCTTCCTGTGGCTGTAGCACATGTTGATGGCCTGGATGTACTTGGACCACAGGAAGGGGTAGATGCAGGTGGCAAAGCCCTGCAGAGAGTGATGTTTATTTCCTGCAGCACCCCAATCAGGGAGGCCAGATTAGTGTTGATGCTGGTAACCTCCTAGCAAGTGTCCCTCTGCACCTGCTTAATATACTGGATTTCCGTAAGTACCTGGCCCATCACACCTCTGGGGTCCTGGTAGACTCTCAGGATTTGGGTGATGGCAGCCTGGATGTCAGTGGCCCCAGTGGGCTCACTAAGCCGTCCCACAGTTACCCTTCATGAACCCTACCCCTAAGAGCCTGTGCCCTTGGCACAGACTGCACACTCCCAGTGTTTCCTGGTTCCTCAGTAACTGGGTGGTGATAGCCACTTCAGAATCCAGGACTGGGGACAAAAGATGGTATTGACTGTGCTAAGTACACAGGATGGGGGTGCAGGGGTTGGCTGTGTTGTTGCAGCTGGGGTGGGGGGTGTTGTTGTGGGCACAATGAGCCCCCCTCTTGCCATCTGCCCTGGCTAACACGATGGGTCAGGATCATCATCCATGTCAACATTTCTAGGGGTGTTGTCATCACTGAGGGCTTCATCCTGGGGTGAAGGGGGAGTCTGTTTGGTTGTCATGCTCTGGCCAGGTGCTGTGTCCAATAGACCTGTTGAGAAATAGAGAACAGTGTTATTGATGAAAGTGCGGTATCTACATCCATATCAGTTGCTGTCACAGTACATAGAGACCTAGGATGAAACAAAATAAGTAGAAATTAGTATTCCAATCTATTTGCCTGGTGTTGAAGTTTGTTACTATACATTTGGAGACATTCAATACATGTGGTAGAATTGATCATCTCATTAGATGTGCTGCTAGTATGTGGCATTTTGGCTTTAGAGATAAACATGACATCTCCAAAAAATGTCAACCAACAGTGTAGTCGTAATATGTATTTGACCATTAAAAGGTCTAATTGTGTACAATAAAGGCAAACACACACCCTGGTTGTATATTTAGCATTTTTTATCATGTAAAGAGTGCAGAGTCAACGGGTCACCTGCCACTGCTAATCAGCTGAGTTTCCTTCATGGCTTACATATATTGTACATATACACAGTTGAATAGTGTCACTCATGCCATCAATAGTTTCAGTTTAGGAGACCAGGGCACCATCAAGCAAAGTAGTCAGACATTTATCTGAGTAGAGCATTGTATGTACATTGCACAGTCCACGATTAGTGAATACTAGGTGTGACATGGCAGACAAGTGAGTAGCGGCAAAAGGAGTATAGCAACTTGGTTAGTGTTACAGTCACAGGGCCTCATGATAGTAGTGTTAGTTTTTCTAGCTCAAAGTACCAGTACTTGACAAATGGTAACCTGCATGATGAGTGAACATGAGTTGTAACAAAATAGACAAGTGAAAAAGGACAAAAGGACTATGGAATCTTGGTTAGAGTTATAATAACTGGGTATCATGGTATTTGCAGTGATTTCTATGTAGATTTACCAACACTTGACAATTTGTAACCTGTATGTTAAGTTAAGTGAACATCAATTGTAACATGGGAGACAAGTGAGAAGGGGCAGATGGAGTATATTATCTTTGTTAGAGTTACAGTCACATGGCATTATAGTAGTTGTAGGGTTTTCTATGTTAAATTACCAACACTTGACAAATGGTTAGTGTTACATATCTGTTGGCAACATGCATTTTGGAACGACCATACCTTTATATTTTTACACATACGAAGAACCTTGGGATGATAATTTTCTCTTTAAATGCTTAGAAACAGCCTCTAACATGTGGCATGTAATGGAGATTGATACATGTGATCTTATATGCAACACTACACATTATCACTGAAAACCCAACATCTCAGATACATTGCCGATAGCATGTCTGGAAAGTAGATAAATGAGACAATAGCAATTGCAGAATTGAGAGGCAACAGGATGTTAAGTTATTGAAGTGTAACTTACCAGACTCCACTCCCCCAGGTGATTCTGTCATGCGCTCAGTATGCAGGATGGCCAAGACCTTCTCCTACAAGGGAAAGAGATGTAATGCGCTGCTGGGAGAGCCACTGCCAGTTCAACGAGCCTCCATGTCGTGCTTGGAGGCCATGAAATGAATCTTCAACTTCAGGTTGTACCATCTCCTCCAAATTTCCTGCTATGTGTGCATGGCGATACCAATAGCATTCATTTTGTAGAGTATCTTGTCCCACATTTCCATTTTCCTACTGAGAGGTGTACGTTGGACTTGGGATCCAAAAATGTGTGACTCTACTCTATTGATTTCATCCCCCATGACTGTCAACTCAGCCTCTGTGAATCGTGGATTTTTGTCACTAAATGGAAGGTAACAAAACAAGGGATAATGGTGAAATAGTGAAAAATACAATAAAAAAGATGTGGAAAGTGCTAAAAGGGATGGTGGAAGATGAAAAAAAGGTCTGCCTTAGCTCACAATAGTGTAAAGGTGAGTCTTGTATTGTGTGCTGCAGGTGAGAAGCAAAGGATCCTGGTCAGGGATGGTGTGTTTTTTTATAGTGTGATTTGCAGACATATCCACTTGGCAAAAGTACATCACCTGTGTAGTTTTTCAATTCATCCAATGCTCCATGTTGTGGTGCTTTGTTGAGAGCGTACGGCAGTTATCTACATCCTTTGGGTAACCGCCGTTAGGAGCCTACCAGTACAACTATGTTGTCATAATAGGCTTTGTGCAAAACCGCGGCCCTGTCAACATTGGAGTACACATCACCAACATTGCAGACCTCTGCAGCATTTCAGGCTCCACAATTCGTAATATGGCAGGCTGAAGACCGCCGGTGCAGCGGACTTCTAGAGACTTTGGTTGTGGCAGTTGGATGTCAGGATGCCAAACCCGTAATAGGCCCAAAATCCAAATGTGAAAATCTTAATTGTGGCTTCGACCTAAGGATATTCGACGACAACGCTCCCTCCCAGAACAACTCCTGTAGCCTAGCCCCACTGTATTTTACCTTCTAAGAATATGGATAATCGACAACAATGCTCCCTCTCAGAACACCTCCTGTAGCCTTGCCACACTATACTTTTCCTTCTCAGAACATTTTTCTCAGCAATTTTCAAAAGTCCAAACGTAAGCGCTGACCGGGCCCAATCCACTTCTTGTATCCAAACCGCAATCCATCATGGTTGCCATATTTTTCAACTTAAGCCTGGTCTCGCATGATTAGATGTCCATGGTTGGTGTTTTGTTCATTTAGGTGCTATTTTTGCTAACAAATTACAAATTTGTTTACTATGGCTCTACAGATTGGAATTTTGTTGTTTTGGTGTGAACATTTTTCTTTTGTGTGTTATCTATTTTACTAAATTGGTTTAAATTTTCCTTGTGTTGTGTTTTCACTTTATTACTGTCATGTGCTGCATACATACTTTATACATTGCTTCTGCGTTAAGCTTAACTGCTTTTTTTTGCCAAGCTAACCAGGATTGACTTTTTGTGGTTCATCCAGGGCTTACACCACAGTGCAAAAACAATCCACTATCTCACAGCCTCCACCTAACAGTAGCTATTTGCCTCTTTCAGTCTTTTTGAGCCTCACCGTATCTTTGTCAGTCTATATCTGTCTGTACTGGCTCAGTCTCTATCACAGTCTGTCTGTCAAAATGTAGCTGTCTGTGTAGTTATCTTTCTGTCCCTATCTATCTATGTCTCTGTGTTTATCTGTCAGTCTGTTGGTAAGTCAATGTTTCTTTTTCTGTCTGACTCCACCTTTCCCTATCTCTACCTGCCTTTGTCTAACTTTTTCTCTGATTGTATCAATCTTCGTTTTTTATATTTGTGTGTCACTATCTGTCAGTCAGTATCTTTCTGACTATAGAGATGTCGGTCTATTTGCAGCACTCTATCTACATGTCTCTGTCTAACTCTGGTGTTTCCTTTGTCAGTCTCTATCACTGACTGCCTATTTTTCACTAGCTATTTCTTTATCTGTCTCTGTATATCTCCATCTAATCAACTCTTTCTATCTGTAGATACCTTCCAATCTGATTTTATTTGGTTTTATTTGCATATCTTTATGTCTCTTTATCTTCCTACCTATCTATCTCTATCTGTCAACCTGGCACTTCGTATCTATCTATCTATCTATCTATCTATCTATCTATCTATCTATCTATCTATCTATCTATCTATCTATCTATCTATCTATCTATCTATCTATCTATCTATCTATCTATCTATCTATCTATCTATCTATCTATCTATCTATCTATCTATCTATCTATCTATCTATCTTTACAGATCTGTCTCTACATTTTCCTATGTGTTGCCTATGTGTTTCTATCTCTGTTTCTATCTCTATCTGCCTCTTTCTTTCATGATCGTTCTCTGAATTTATTATGCTGCATATCTCCCTGTGCCAATTTATATCTATTTCCAAATTTATTTATCTGTCTCGGTCTCTGTCTAATTATCTCTCTTTCTCTCTGTCTTTTCTATGGGTCCCTGCATGCCCTTATGTCTATTTTTATTTTTGTCCATATATATGCAGACATTTGTCTATATCTTTATCTATATCTTCATTTCTGCCTCTGTCTCTCTGTTTCTTTTCATTTGCTCGATCTCTACTGATCTGTCGTTGTATGTGTCTATCTTTTGCTCTAGCCCTGTCAATTCAATTCAATAAAAAAAGTCTTTATTGCAATTATTCATCTTAAAAGACGGAGAATATAATAAAATACACAATGCATCTGTGTACACCATAAAAACGATCGATATAAATTTGCCTTTCTATAATAAAAATATAAATACCTATATTCACATTTTAAAAATTTCATTAAGACAGGATTAAATATATCACATGCATAAGACTTTTCATACAAACAAGCCAATTACATTAAAATCCCTACCAAGCCGTACAGTAGAGTAGCTATGGGTAGCTATAAAGACCCCCTGTTTTTCTCTGAATGGCCACGACCAACTCAAGAACTTAGCCACCTCTATGACTGCGATGTCGTTGCAGCCAGTTTTCAGTAGTCTATTAGCGACCAATACAGAGCTAGTTCCCAGGGATCTACATAGGGGTTTAAGCCACATACTTCGAGGATGCTTGTAGGCTGGACAGACATAAAGGAGATGGCAAATATCTTCGATGTGCTTAGGACAAAACGGACATTTATCTCCTGTACCTAATGTCCATTTACATGTGAACTTCCTAGTTGGGAGTGTCTCCACTCAGAACTGATGGTAAAGCTTGCGATCTCCAGGCTTCGTTATTAGATCCCAATAGCTTTCCATATAGGGTTCTTCTTTAAGCTCACAAAAATCTCTAGTCAGGGATGAAAAAGTCAAGGCGGAAAACCTCCTAATTTTAATGAGGTTCCAGTATGCTGCTCTATAGGAAACTTTAGATAGAAATTCTGCAGTCTCTGGACTATCCCAGAAATCCCTCTTCCCCATGTCAATGAGCAAGGATTTAATACTGCTTAACCATGTAATTTTGTTCGCGCAGTCCAATCCCCTAACTTCTGTCATGCCCCTAGCAAATAAGTATAGTTCTGGGGTAATCCAGAGCCTTCTCCAGAAGGCCAGCATCATGTACCGTGCAATATCCTCTATTGCATGGCAACCAAGATCTAACAGGAGGGGGATACGCGGAGTGGATTTGGGGAGGCCCACGATTGATCTCAGAAATTTGTTCTGGGCCAGAGCTAGGTGGTACAAGTTACATGCTCCCCATATCTCAGCCCCATATAGGACTGCAGGGATTATTTTCGGGGAGTACATTTTGACAACAGGAACTATGGGCTTGTTATTTGACTGCCTATGTTCCTTTATCAAAGCTCCAGATAGCTGCGAGTGTTTCAACACCAATAGCTTCAGTTGTGGCGACCAACTCAATTTGTCGCCAAAGGTAACCCCCAGGTAGGTGAAGACATTAGTCTGCTCCAAGAGCTTTCCGCTCATGAAAACTCTTGATGTTACGAGCCTAGCCCCATGGAGAACCATAAACTTAGTCTTCTTTACGTTGACCACCAGTTCATGATCGCAGCAGAACTCCTCAAAACGAGACAGAGCCAACTGTAGCCCCTGTCTCGTCCTGGATAAAATCAACGTATCGTCTGCGAACCTGAGCAGGGGGGCCCTTCGGCCCGCTAGCATAGGTGCATCCGTAGGGTAGTTGTCAAAATACCGCACAACCCCATTTATAAATAGTGAAAATAATGTAGGGGCCAGCACGCACCCTTGACGGATGCCCTTCCCCACTGCAAATTTCTCTGTGACCTACCCTGGATTCCCCCAGCGGACCTGCGCATAGTTGGAACTGTGAAGCCTTACCACTAGGGAAACCAGTTCCTTGAGCATCCCCAAGCCCAGCAGGACATCCCACAGTTTAGATCTTGGAACTAGGTCAAACGAAGATTTTCAATCCACGAAGGCAGCGAATATCATACCCTTACCCAGCAGTACCTGCTTCCAATAAAGCAGGACAAATCTAAAGGCTTGATCTAGGGTCCCCATATGGGCCCGAAACCCTGCCTGTAACGGGGTAAGAACGTTCTCTTCTAGTATCCAAAACTGGATCTTACCTTGAATAACTCTTGCTACGATTTTCTGCAAGGCATCGATAAGGCTTATAGGCCTATAATTGGCCGGCGCGGAACGATCACCCTTCTTATAAATCGGAATGATTTCCACGCCGCACCAAGATGCAGGAATTGGCGCTCCCCCTGCTATCGCATTAATTAGGTTCATAATGTAAGGGATCCAAAGATCGGGGTCCAGCTTAAATAAGTCTGCTGGAATGCAATCAGGCCCGGGAGCCTTGCCACTTGGGATAGTCTTCAGAACTATCTCAACCTCTTTAGTACTAAAAATCAGAGGTGTGTCCAGGGTATTGAGAAGGGCAGGTACCTCGCCAGCATTGCTCTTCTGGAATTGGGTTTCGAAAAAGGCAACCCACTGCTGTGGTTCAACATTAATATTTAGAATAATTGATCTTTGCCCACTTCACCATTTTATCAAATCCCAAAACTGGGTCATATTCCTACCTTTGCATGCTAACAACAGGTCCTGCCAACGCCCCTCATCCCAGTCTCTCTTTGCCTTTCTCAAGGCTGTTTTGTAAGTTATTCGAGACTGTTTAATGGTACAGTGGTTCCTTAATTTAATAGCTACCACTAAAGCCTTATGGGCAACCCTTCATGATTCGTTGTACCAGGAGTTAGGTTTAAGATTGGGGATATTCCTAATTGGCTTGATATTAATAAAATAACTTTTCAGCCCAGTAAAGAGCTCATTATGGATCCGAGTTAAATTAACATTAAGGACCTCTTGTGTGCCGCATTCGTTTAGTTCCTTTAATGACCCTGAGACTAGAGCCCTAATCCCTTGCACCTTCCTATCATCAAGGGCCACCTTGGCCCATCGGACCATTCTCAGATCTTTAGCCAAGATTACTTGGATGGGACATATGTCAGCCTCCATGGTAAACGAACTACAGAAGCTCCTGTAATTCAAGGTGAGGACCAACGGATTATGATCGCTTTCAGGGTGACTTTGTACTTCCATATCTAGGACTATGGGCCACAGCTCCACATTCACTAGAATATAGTCTATCTGACTTTTGGAGCGCCCAACATCGAAGGTCGCCACACCCAGGGCATCAGATGCTGTCCTTCCGTTGACCGCCCTATGACCCCAATCCAGGCACAACCCTTTAAGTTGAAGGGCGACCTCAGTCCATTTTTTAATGGGCAGGAGGTCCAGCTGAGGCACACCCCAGATCTCATCCACCTCAACACTGAGTCTACCATCTTCCGTATCCAGGGACTCAAAGCAGGTATTAAAACCTCCTGCAATTATAAGATTACCATTAGGAGTTTCTACTGCCAAAAAGGACTCCAAGGCAGTAATCACATGTGAGCACCTACCGCCTGGTTGGCCCCTTGCATACACATTAAGCAGGAGTAGGTCAAGGCTTTTAATAGATTTGACTCTAATAACCAAAATATCAGGGTTATCTAAGTGAATCTCCTCTACGGTGTTCCCCTCGAGTTGCCTTACCCAGCAGGTTAGTCCACCCACTGGTCTCCCCCTATGGCCACTTATTGCTGGTTTGGTAAAATTTAAATAACCAGCATGGAACACGGGATTAGTTGACCATGTTTCTTGGAATGCCCAAATGTCTTCATCTTTAATGTAGAGAGACCAATCATCTGATGCAGCCTTTGATTCCAGACCAGCTATATTCCATGAAGTGATAACCATGGGAGTCTTCTAAGGGGCAGGGACAGATCGCCCAGTGCCAACTACTTTTACCACTTGATGTCTATAGGGCATCAGTGCCACAGGAGTTTTGGGGGTGGTGAGTACTTTAATAACTGCTGGGATAGGGCAACCAGGCGTCATAATAACCCCTTCTGCCTCCTCGCTAACCCCACATGCTAATTCCCCCTGTACGATCATCCCCAGTCAATCAATTTCTTCAAGGGTAGAAAATACCTCAAAGCGATTGCTAAGCTGGATAGAAAAATCGGGCCTTAGGTAATCGTCCTGTGTGCCTCGGACACCCCCCTTACTAGAAGAAATGTGTTGCTTATAAAAGAAACCAAGGGGAAGGATGCCAATGCAACCGTCTCAAATGGGTCATGACTAGCCATCTCGAGTATGTGACGGACCAGGCCAGGGGACCTGAAGCTCAAGGCTACACAGTCTCCTGGCATGGTCTTTGTGGCATGTCCAGCCCATTCTATACGTCTGACCATTTTAAACTCTTGAAATAAGGCATCCTCTAATCCAGTTTTTTTATTCAAAAAGTGGAGGGCCTTATTTTTAAGGTTTGACCAGTGCTCGTAAGAGCCCTGGGAAAGAGGAGGAACATTGTCTAGAATAACTGTTAAGGGGGCTGCTTCCGGTGGGAAGTGGAGGTAAGGATACTTCTCTATCCGGCCATCATTACTATTGTTAACCAACCTCCGGATTCCCTCTGTCTCAAGTGGCCTTCTAGTGGGTAAGGTCTTATCCACACTTGTGGCGGGAGCGAGCGTACTCCCGAGCCTCCCAGCTTGAAGATAGCCTCCCCCCAGTATCTAGGCATTCGCCTTAACACCATCCTGGTCCCTGGGAATTTCCCTTACTCGTACAGAAGTAGAACTGGTTAGAGCCTGCTTACCAGGCATTGCCTGGATCACTTGGGGCGGTCGCCCCAGTGCCACTTCGATCTTAGATAGTCTAGAATCCATCGAGTCTAGTATTTTAAGAATCGGTTCAAGTAGGGCTGTCAAATGCTCTTTTAATAAAATACAGATGTCATTTTTGGTCAGCGGGGGGAGTATTAGTTGTCATGGGGGGTTAGCTGAAGAATTAGTATTTTGGTTACCAAATACAAAAGCTCAACTCGGACCCTTGGGGGCTGGGTGTGACATTAGAGTCTTTGTACCTCGCACCTTCCTTTTTTTATTTGGTGGTTCCCTGTTTATGGCACCCATAGCCTTCATCCCTCTTGTTGTTACCATGGCAGGACTACTAACATTACTCTGGGGCTGGAGGGTGGTCTGTTCTAGGCTTGTTGGGAGCAAACTTGGTGACCTAAACGACGAATGATTACTGGAGGCAGCAGTATCAGGGACTATCTGGGTACTGGGTAGTTGAGCGCATGGTAGAGATCCCCTCCTTAAGAGAGAGGGATCAAGGGAAAGCCTGCGTTCAGTAGCCTCGATCTCATGGATTAATACTGATTCCGCCCTTATGAGGAAAGCATCGAGCCTTCCCACCACCCTGTCTCCCACTCTCCTTTTATCCATAATGCAGGGAAAAAAGCACTTAATACAGACAGAAATTAAATTCCCACTATCAAACCCCCTGCAGCCAAGTGCAGCAGTCCAATATTAAATGTGCTTACTGTCCAGGAATTGGGTTGACAGAGGGGTGGGCCCAGCCCAGCCTCGTCTGGCCTCGGATGGCCTCAGACGGTCCCGCCCTTGTCCCGGGCTTCTCCCAGGACGCTCCAGCGCCGCAGGGATTGTGGATGGCTTAATGGAGGGAACCGTTGTGGGCGTTGCTCAGTACCGGTCCAGGTGTGGTCAGGCAAGGAATCCTGGGACTTGGAGCCCGCCTAAGAAGATCCGGCATCTCTCACCAAGCCCACAGTGTCCAGGGAATAGGTATTACCCTCGCGACTCTCACAAACCTGCAATGACCAGGGCAGCAGGTATTCTCCTCATGGCCTCCCGCATGGTCTCCAACTTTCATCAAGAAAACCTTATGCGCTGCGGCACCCGCGAAGTGGATGCAGCAAGGTCTGAAGTAGCTCCTGGGGCTGTGAGCGTTGCTCAGTCCTTATCCAATTGTGGTCAGGCAAGGAATCCTGGGACTTGGAGTCCACCTAAGAAGATCTGGCATCTCTCACAAAGCCAACAGTGTCCAGGACACAGGTATTACCCTAGCAAATCTCACAAATCCGCAATGACCCGGGCAGCAGGTATTCTCCTCGTACCCTCCCGCATGGAACTCCAACTTTCGGCAAGAAAACCTCATGCGCTGCGGCACCCGCGAAGCGGGTGCGGTGAGGTAACTACCTGTCTCTAACGCTATCAATCTCTATCTCTATCTCTAAGTCTATTCTCATCTACCCTTTTCTATCTCTAATTATCTCTGTCTATTTGGCTATGAGTATCTATCAAAACCTGTGTTTATCTATATCATTCTGCTGTTCTCTCTTTAATTCTCTTTGTTTCTATCCCTATCTGTCAGTTTCTGTGTCTTTCTATCTTTCAGGCTGTCTGTATCTATTTTTCTATCTGTCTGTCTAGCTCATTTGCCTTGTTAGTCCATGTCTTTGTCGACCTCTATTTATTTTGTCACTTTGTTTCATTTGCTTTTGAGCATTCCCCTATAAATATCATCATTTTATGCTTAGCAAAACAAGTAATACATTTTTACTTTTCTCATTTTTAACATTCTTAAAATCAAATGTCTATTCAGACATGTGTGCGTTTTACTAGAAACAAACATCATATAAAAAAATACACAAAAAATACACTAACCACTCTGTCAACGCCAGACCAATTGGTTTTGCTAAAGTAAATGACCTATGTAAAACGACTTCAAGTGTATGCTTTTTTTGAAAATATTAAAACAGTACCAGCTTAAATTAATGTTTGTAAAATATATAACATAGTATCTTTACATCACCTTTTCTTTGTGAAAACTCGAAGGGCCCGATTATGATAGCGGACGGTCGGACTGTCACCCTATATCACGTCGATCAGGAGACCGCATGACAAGCAGTCGGCTGTCAGACCGCCGAACTAGGATGAGACCACAAAACATGCAATAAGGTGCATTAGCAGCAGGAAACTAACACCTGCTCCGAACTGTTGTAAAGTCGAACCACAGCCTGCACCATAAAAGGGAGCCCAGCCCAGAGCCACACCTGAAGGGGAACAGATGCCATGGAGCCACTGTTCATGCAGCTCGGAGCCCTAACAGGACCACAACATCCACCGCCACCACCCCCAGTTCCCCCCTCCCCGGGCCCCCCAGGCCAAAGACATGCGACATCAACTACACAGAATCATGTACCAAATAATCCGCCTGATGTCGCACAATCACATCAGGTGACATGCATGTGTCGTCATAAAAATGAGCATCACAAATTCATCATCGAATCAACAAATGAAAATGTATTCAAATATACACAGAACAGAAATGAAGACAAGGCAAAAATCATGATGAGAAGGGTTGTCTTGCGCACATCAAGGGACAGAGAGAGAGCGAAGGAGAGAGGGAGATACAGAGAGAGAGAAAGAGGGGGAGAGAGAGATAAATGGACAGAGGAGGGAGCGATAGATAGACTGACAGAGAGGGGGAGAGAGAGACAGATGGACAGAGAGGGGGAGAGAGAGATAGATGGACAGAGATGGGGAAAGAAAGATAGACAGACAGAGATGGGGAAGGAAAGATAGACAGACAGAGAGGGAGAGAGAGATAGACAGACAGAGAGGGGGAGAGAGAAACAAAGAAAAGAAGTGAGCAACAGGGACGGAGAGTGCTGTCACTGGCACCCAGGCCACACTGCTCACCTGCTGCCACCGGTGTGTCTCCAACCATGTGCCGGTATGAAGTGCAGTTTACCAGGTCCCACATCTGCGACAGACCCATCATCTGAAACAGAGTCCAGCTACATGAATGGCACAGTACATACAATTGCACGCAAAAACATTGCATGTCCGCCCTGTGCAACCAGGCAACTGCACCCCAGCCCCTCCTGCTGCCCAGCCGTGCATGCCTGCCCCAGCGCGCCCAGGCAGCTGCACCCCAGGTCCTCCCACCAACCAGCAATGCATGCCCGCCCCTGCGCACCCTGGCCTCACTGCTCATCTTCCGCCACCGGCGTGTAGAAAAGAGGGCCCACCACTTGCTGCTGAAAGCCACAAACCTAGGGCCCTCAGACTTTGCACCCTCCACATCATGCAGCCCTGCTCCACAGGGCATCATCGCAGGCTGCACACCCACTCAGCCCTTGAGGTGCCACTAACTCTGTGACCCGTAAGGCCATGCCACGCGGTGGTAGGCCCCGTTGTCCGCTTGCTCAGGCCTACACTGCGGTCCAGCAGGGTACACAAAACGTGAGCAGTCCGGACCACCGGGAAGGAGCATCATCGCTGTCTGCACACCCGCTCAGCACTTAAGGTGCCCCTACCTCAGTGTCCGAAAGTTGCCGTCCCGTGGCGGTGTGCCTGTGGCAGCCGCAGTGTATCCGGTGCTGCCAAGTCTGTGCCCCACAAGTCAAGAACCCTCTATGATTGGGTATCGTGGTGTGGATGACATCATGTCACCTCCTGACTGGTGGAATGTGATATCGCAGGCCCCTGGGCAACTATGCCTACATGCACACCACACATATACACCCCGAGAGAGGTTGTAAATGGCATCGAGCAAGTACGCCCGGTCCTTTTTATGGGCAGGGTCACATGTCCTGTGACGCATGTAATGGATGGGTATGGTGTGGGGGTAAAACAAGCGGTACAAAAGAGGGTGGTGATGGACGGAGCATCTGAACCAATCAAACACTCACACCCAGTCAACAGATCTGGGTTTAATCTATCACCGTTCTTTAGCCCACTCTGCCACCCCAGTTCAGACATGGCCATATGCAAATCAGTGTGGCCCTGTGCCTCATGGGAACAGTCCAGCCCGAACTGCCAAGCCATGCCATCCCTGTACCAGAAACAAGCTTCCTAGGACCGGTTTCTGGCATTACAGACGTCTTCATCCAGGCTTGCTTGAATCCAGTGGCAAAGTGAGCAAGGGACTCACGTCTGAGCATACCCTGCCACCTTATGGGGAACAAAGTGGTACAAAAGGGGGTGGTGATGGACGGAGCATCTGAACCAATCAAACACTCACACCCAGTCAACAGATCTGAGTTTAATCCATCACCGTTCTTTAGTCCACTCTGCCACCCCAGTTCAGACATGGCTATATGCAAATCAGTCTGACCCTGTGCCTCATGGGAACAGTCCAGCCCGAACTGCCAAGCCATGCCTTCCCTGGACCGGAAACAAGCTTCCTAGGACCGGTTTCTGGCATTATAGCCGTCTTCAGCCAGGCTTGCTTGAATCCAGTGGCAAAGTGAGCAAGAGACTCACGTCTGACTGATTGCATCTGGAGCAGTACAGGGCCATGCAAATCCCACTTTACAATGATGGCCCATGGAGGGCCAGCCAGAGTCCTTCAGGGAATGACAAGTCCAAAGGAAGAGGAAGTGTTCAGTCTGCAGTCTGATTGCTCTGTCATTGGCGATCACACAGTATATGGCAGTCCATGTCGAGGTCCAAGGTGAGTGTCGCAGGGTGCATCGAGGGACAGTAGAAGATGATGATGCAGAGGGCATAACCAAGCTGAAACCGGCCATATGGCGGAGATGAAGGCTACTGCGTCCTTCCTACCACGAAGGCGGTTTCATTCGCATCTTCATCCTCTGCTGTTCCATGTGCCTCGGGTGTGTGTGGTGCTGGCCTTTCTCCAGCACTGTGTGGCAGTGACACCTCAGGGGCCGGAGGTGGAATGTCTGCCACACTGTGTGGCACTGACACTTCATGGGGCGGAGATGTGGATGTAGTGGTAGCAGCAGCATGCATGAACGCCAGGCCTTGTGGCAGCAATGCCAAAGGGATGGTTTTGAGGTCATTTAGGAATCCAGCTACCACTCGCTAATGTGCAGCAGTAGCAGCTGCTCTTGCTGCATTAGCCCGCTCCATGGTCTCCATTAACCTCTGCATGTGTCCTAACTCCCGGGTGACATCGCTAGAGCCACTCCGACTGGACAGTTGTTCTATTCTCTGAGTCAGGGTTCCAGCGATGTCAGCCATGGTCCATTTGAGAGGATGGAGCAGACTGTGGGTGTCCATTAGGGACTGTGAGTGGTCCCTGATGCAACTTAGACACCCACGTATGGCATCTGGTTTGTCTTCCATGCGGTCAGAGCCCACCTGCACCTGTTCAGCCAGCTGCTTCTGGCATCCCAACACACGGCATTGGAAGGCCATGTGTTCATTGTGGGGGTCCTGGGAAGTATCCGTGGTGGTGGGTGCCGCCTGCTGTGTGGTCTGTGCAGAGGGTGGGGGGTCCTTGTTGCTGCTGGGCTGCCCTACTCCTGGAGGTCGGCAGTGGAGGCTGTAAATGAACTCTTGGAGGGCATCGGAGTCTAAGCTGTGGTGGTCTGCTTCGTCATCAGAAAAGAGAGGTTCAGGCTGCTCTGCAGGAGGTGTTGATTGACTCTCTGCTGTGAAGGGCAGATGCAGTTTATCAATGTGTTCACATGTATGTTGTCGCATTGTCCATATTTACATACAGACTGCATGACTGTGTACATCGTGGCTGTTTGGGAGGAGCTGCCTATTTGATGGGGGACAGTGGACATTTCGACAATAGACATGTGTGTGTGTTTCTGATTGGCCAGTGTCTACACCCAGTCGGCACCATGTGTGTCCTGTGTTCTGTTGTGGACATGTTGCGGTTTGTGCCACATTGTTGTCAATGTTGATGTGCTCTGCATGTTATGTGTGTTTGCTGCATTTTGGGGGAGTGGCCCCTGCTGCTCTGATTTTGCTGCCCCTTATCATTTCCTGCAATGTGCATTTGACTTCTGTGCTTCTACAGTGCTAAGATGTTGTATACTTGGGTACCTTGATTTCTTGGTGGGAGTTGGGGTTGGGGCATGGTTTGTCCGCAGATGTGCTCAGCTCAATTGTGCATGTGTGCCATTGTGCACATCTCCTCCCGTCCCCCGTCTCTGGTCATTACTCAACCTGCTGCTGTTGTGTCCGGTCATGTTGAGCAGTGTCCGGTCACACGACTCCAGCCACCGTCTCCCCACTGATGACTGTAGACACCATTTCCTCCATATCGTCCAGCTCCTCCTGTGGTGCAGGACTCCCACCTCCAGTCTGCATTGTTGCCTTCCAGTTGTTGGCGAGTTTCAGCTTGATTTTGCGCTTGATGTCATTCCAGCACCTCTCAACCTTGTCCATTGTCCTCTTCAGCACTCCCACTGCATTCATCTTGTACACAACGGACTGCCATAGTCCATCTTTTGTTGCCAATGACACAGTGAAGGTGACGAACATTTGTTGATGGTGTTCTACCACCTCAGTTATCAGGATCCTGTTTTCCATCAGACTGAACCTCTTCTTTCTACTCTTCTTCTTCTTGTCCTTTCCTGACCCTGAGGTCCCAGGCAGGTCCTCCCGGGGGCTTGTGGGGTTCTGGTTCTCCTCTGTACATGCTCCGGCAACATCCATTGTGCGTTGCTATTGTTTGGCATTTGTTTGTCCATTTTTTTTCTACTTTTATGGTGATTTTTCCCGCCTGACGCTTGTGAATTGCAGGCCTGTCGCTGGTTTTCACTGATTTTTGTATTGCGATTGGCCTCATCGCAGCTTTTTTTGGATTTGCATTTTGCATTTTTGCGGCGTGGCGTTGATTTTAACGCTGTCAGTTGAAGCATTATATGGAGACTATCGCATGGTGAGGCTGGGTTGAGAATGCTTAGTTAACACAGCATCATTTTCCTCCGATAGGCTGCGATGTTGGAAGTTGCATTAAGTTACTTTTGCGATGGTTATCACACGTTACTGAGAATATGCCCCTCTGTTTAGTATTGTGAGTCTCACAATTTCTTTATTTAGAGCAAGAACACCAATAGTCATTGCGTGATATATTGTGATGTTGGTGCAAGATAGAGGACAGTGTAAATACAACTTAGCTTAAGGTAAGCTTGGCTGATTTGCTTTTAAAAAAAAAATAAAACCCTCATATGACCTCCATAGATATAACGACCTCTCAACCTATACCGCCCTTGTCGTTTATTATCTAGGGGGAGTGAACTCAGTTGATGGTGTTGAAGTGGCACCCAACCACACCACTCATCAGGAGCTGACTGAGAGGTCTAATCATCGGATAGCACAGGTAGATTAAACACCGACGGTACCATCTAACCTGTTCCAGAACAACCCCAGGTCTGCGCAACCCCTATTCTGATTGACCTTTTGATCTAAATATCTAAAATATCGTACCGCATTCCACCAGGCTCTCCAAGTTGGTGGGAGGACCTGGCGCCAAAGCTTACAGATCTCCCTTCTTGCCAACAGGACGAGGTAAAATACCAGTTTACTCTCTAGGCCCGAGAAACCTAACAAGCCATCAGGGTTCAATATAATACCAAAAATAATAAGAGAGAGGGGCTTACCTCTACCTCCATGCCCAAAAGATCAGACAAGGTCTTACCCACGCTGCCCCAAAACTCTTGGATCCGATGGCAAGCCGTGAAGATGTGGACATCATCTTTGTTCGGGGCTCCACATCTCGTAGAATTAGCCTCTCCACCTCCCCTTATTTTCGCGAGCTTGAGGGGCGTCCAGTATATCCTATGCAGTGTGAAAAAATAGTTTTTCCTGAGTGCAGCAGATTTAATTAGTGAATATACAATTTCCAAAGATACTTGCCATAACTTTTCCAGATCTTCACTCGGCAAGCACTTATCCCAGACGAGATATGGGCATTCCATGTTCTTATTTGCTACCTCAAGAAGAGGCTTGTACCAACGACCAACTTCCTTTTTTCTAACCTTTGGATCTTGCAGCTCATCTTCCATGGAGGTGTCCTCGGGCAGTAACCTGTTTAAACTTCTACACCAAGATGTTATTTGGTCAAATTTAAATCTAGAAAGGGCTCCGCTGGTAATATTCCACCATACTTCTCAAGGATAACAGATATTCCCAACCAATATGTCCTTCCAGAATAGGACTCCGGCCTCTTTTAATGGGAGCGATAGTGCGTCTGTAAGGCATTCCGGCGTTCCTGGGGATTCCCACACTGGAGCCCAATCACTGTAATACAGCAAGCCTAAAACAGCTCGACATTCAGTTCATAGTTTAGCCGCCATATATAAAGTCTTAAGCCTAATCTTTTTAAAGTATTTAGGGGCTCCAAATGTATACATAAAACCCACCTTATCCATATCAGAGTGCATGGCTTCAAACATACTACTAAACAAGGAGCTATCTGGTTTTGATAGTAGCATTCTGCAATTTTTTAGTTGATATGCCCAACAGTACAACAGAAGGTCCGGAAGACCCAAGCCTCCCTTAACCATCTTTCGCCTAAGCTTCTTCCAGGATAACCTGATCCATTTACTTGCCCATACAAATGAGGAGATCTTACCCTGTATTTTCAAAAGAGCGGTTTTATCAAATTCCAAAGGAATAATATTGAAAAGATAGGCAAATTTGAGGAGCACTGAAGAACTGAAATCTTCATTCTCAGGGGTCTCACTAATATAACAAAGAACTTGACACAGAAGCTAGAATATAAAGAGAACATTTTTATTAAACTCAAATGAGTGAGGCTACGTCACACAGAAGCCTTCGCAACTGAATGAGGCATGAGGCAGTCTGAGGAATACAGAGAATAGAGGCCTTATATATGCTTAGGGTTATAAAACTCAGCATAAAAGTAGGGGGCGTTCCTAGCTTTTGCAAGCATGCAAAAAGCCCAACATTCCTTCTTACACAAGCCGGACAAACCCATAATAAAAGACCACATCCCATATCGTAAACAGGCCATAAAAGAAGGAACAGAAACAGATGAGAAGTAGGATAAGGGGTGTGTATGTGCATACCAAACTTTACAATCTCCTGTGCTCTGATCCTTAATCTTGATCAGCTACTGCGCAAGGAACTGGCCCAACAAGGTCAGCTTCAGGCAACAGGGTCAGTTCGCTCAGGTCATCTAAATGTCAGCTAAAGCCATCAGCCTATGTGAGGGCAACCATAAAATGGCTGCCATGCACAAAATGGAACCCAAGGGTTCAGAATTCACGGAACCTCAGAACCCTCCTTTTGCCCTTACATAGGCAATAACCTAAACTCACGTCAATCTGAATCCAAGTCTATATTCATCAGATCATCAAGATGTTGCTGGAGCATAATCCTATTACTTAGCAACTCTCTCGGGACAGGTCTCCTTACACACGTAGTAGCACAAAGGCCACATATGGCAGGACCAAATAGGGAATACCTCTATCTGTAGTACGTAGCATAAGACCACACACCCAACAATTAGTGATGTTCACTACTAACTGGTGTTGATGCAGAAGCTGTACAAAGGAATTATTAGTAAACTCTGACCTCCTAACCAGTTCATGTTCAGGTAAAGTATGGAAAGAATGCAAATAAGTAGTAGTAGGAAGAGACATAGGTTGGGAGGTGGGTACAGATGTCAATTGGGTAGCAAAAAACAATCCATAAAAGACAACGTCATGCTTAAAAACACTAGAAAACACGTTATTAAGAACATATAGACAACAGGAGAAAGTAATGACCTCTATTACAAACAAAATTATAATTTTTCACAACCCTAAGCAGAAAGCAAATCCTACGGCTCCTGTGCATTTCAGTAACTTATTATATGTTCAGGTGAAACAGTGGTGATCCTCATCAATGCTCTGAGGTGAAAAGGGGATATCCTTCCACAGAAAATGGACTTTATTCTGCTTTTACTAAACAGAATACTACTTTAGAATAATCCCAGCAAAACAATAAGAATCAGTCTCCTAACACCCATTTTATGCAATCACACGGAAAACACTTGTGAAACCACAACCATGCCCAGAGTCCGTTCCAAGCCTCTCTGGCAGGCTTCTATTGTCCATCAAGTCTGCTCCTGTTGCTGCATGGGCCTCTTGATTCAGGCCTCCCATGAAAAAAAAAAAATGCTTCTCAGTATCCGTTGGAGTGCCCTCCTGGCAAACGCTCACAGTTCACTTAAAAGTCTCAATGTCTCAATGCAGTGCACCAGTATCTCTCCTCTGCGGCAGACACTACAGATATTGTGCTCTTCATTGGTCATGGGCACAGATCATCTCGTGCAGACCCGGGACCCTTCTCAGGCTCCAACACTCATCATTCAGTGTCAGAGGACGCTCAGGCTGTTCTTTCATGGGCACCAGAATGTAGTGCCTTTTGCCAATCTTGGATCCTCCGATGCACTGCACTTCCATTGGAGCAAAGGAAAAGGGGTGTGTGTGTGGCCAAAACTCAGGCCAAGGGGGCTCAAGGGACTGCACACTGTCAGAGGTTACCAGCACATGACAGGTGGACAACGGAAGCCTCAAAACAACAGGTATCCTTGTTTTTCGCTCTTTTGCACTGAAATTCTGGTTCTGTGATGTCCAATGCCATCTGATGGAGCAAGTGCGATGCTTTAAAAAGTTCATTGTATAACAAGGGGACTGCAAGCAGGTAGCCTGCAATCTTCAAAGGAGTGACCATACGCCATGGGACAATTCTGGTCTAAAATACACTGTCATTCTTAAAGGCAATACAAGGACAAAGGCAGTAGGAAAAACAGTGCCTCTAGGCTCTTCAATTGGGTTTCCGTGTGAGAGCATATCCTCCATCATCTAAGGGTAGATAGCGACGTGATTAAGTCTAGGTGTTCCTAAATTCCTTATCTAAACATCTCAAAAGAAAAATTGCATAATACAGATTATCAGGGACATGTAGATACCTCCCTTTTTAATAACTGTGCATCAGGTGCACTACGCAACACACAAGCTAATGATCAAAATATTGAAACAAAAGACAAAAACTAGAGAGTCCTGGTATTTCCATTTTTTAGAACACATCTGATGTCACCAAAAATTAAAGAAGCAGGAACAAAAGGGTAAAAAACCAAATTAAAATAGTCATTGAAAATTTGTCATGTTCAAAAAAATAAATGTAAGGTATCTCCTATTGAGGTGGAAAACTTGTCTTACTATAGTATTGAGTCAGTTAACCAGTCCATCACTACCCTGACAGTCAGACTGGAAAACCTCGAAGTAGGCCTAAAGAAAATTCTTAAAAACCAATCTGGTCATACAAAAGGGAATTATACATAATACAGGTGTTCCTAGTACATTACTGCAGTCTGGAAGTGTGCTAATGTTCCAGTCCCTTCTTCAGGGAAAAATGAAACCTGGTTTCCTTTATGGTACAAAGCCATACACTACTTAGGAAGCAGAACAAAACTGACTAATGTAATATAGAAATTAGGTCACCATGTACAAGAGTCACAAATCTATAATTTTATCCTTACGTCCAATCAGGATACATAAATGTAGGGCTGCCTGTTCCTTTAAGGGAAGGGGGCAGTAAGTGACTAACAGCAGCTGACACACTTTGATCCTGTATATCTTTTTTATTTTTCTTGAATACTATTCATAGCCAAATTGACATACACTGGTGAAGTGTTGTCTGTGTTGTGCACAGTATGAAAATATCATTATCTGTGAAATTTAGCAAATCAACCCAACTGTTGTGCAGCGATACACATTGTCATGTATATCCCTTCACAACACAGGTAAACTTGTAATAGTATCAAAAGCAGCAACATAAAACAAAAACATGCATAAAATTAAAAAAAAAACTGCACAAAACGTCAAGCCACCAGATATACTTGCTGTATATCAAGCACAAAAAGCATAGACAAAACAATAGCATATGTGAATGAGCGGTGACACACAACACCATGTCATGTACTTTATGCACTGTGAACCTGCAGCCCAAAACCCAATATTCGGGCCTGCTTAATTTGTCAGGTTTAAAATCCTTACCCTCCTTTTGACAGTAGATCACCAGTTAGTGGATATCTGCTGTCAAATACAACTTTACTGTCTCTCTTCTAACATACAGGGCCAGCAAGAACAATTCATGATAGGACCAAATACACAAACATAAAAAACACATGAACATTTCTTTCCAAAGGAGTTACGCAAAAACACATCTCCTTTCAACCAACCAAACTCACGTGTCTTGTCAGCCTTAAATCACCCAGAACAATCCATGAATGATCTATAGGCAGAAGCAAAAAAAATACACAACACACAAAAGAGGAACATTTCTCATAACAAACAAATATCAATTATGACTTTTAATCAGAAGACAAAACATGATACACATTAACAAACACAAAAATAAATTTCCATTACTTAACTGTTACCATCTTGTCAGTCAGCTTGCAACATCAAGCCACCTTAGTTTGACCTTTCTAAAAGTAAAATTGTTACACTGATACTCCATAATATTTTGGCACCTACAATTTCCACTGTGAAGAATAATTCCTAATTGGCAAATCGTTCTTACTTAGGCGTGTAGCCTTCAAAATTTTAGAAAAGGGCTGCATCTTATTTTCTGTCTAAGACTTAATGCAACACTTCGTTTTCTGTCAAATAAAAGCAACTAGCAGACATTATTTTTTTTCAGAGCAGAGACACAAATGTATCAGTTCTGCAGAGCATTTAACATGATGTTGGGACTTTCAAAGAAACCTTTTTTATATTTTCACTTTGGAATTAAGTTCATTAATTTTATTGATGTTCTTGTGGAGAAACTAGAAACCCCACCTTTTAGAGGCCTGTTTAGCAAGGTCATTTTGCATTTTACAGAGACAAGGCCCTAATTTAAAAGGTCACAAATGTCAACATGACAGCCTCCTCCATTGTTTACAGGGAAACTAAAGATAGCATCTCAGCGCGACTTGAGCCAGCCTCTGCAGCTCTCCTAGCCCCCAGCTTCTGCTCACTGTGAGGCTGACAAAGACAAAAAGCCTTCCCAATTCCTCCTAACCTGCAATAATTTACTCTATTTTAAAAAATAATTTCTCCTTTTTAGACGCAAAAAAAATATCTCTATTCCCAGATTATTAAACAACATTTACTGTGAATAATTCACAAAATCTAATAACACACATACCAGTTTTTTAGAACAAATGCTTGTTGCAATGGTACTCATTTCAGCAACCTTAATTGGATCTCACTGGGCCATTTAAAAGCAAACCCCAAATGGGGACAATCTGCAAATTTGTATTATACCTACATGTATACATTTACTGAAGCCTAAAGCACTTTAAAGCTATTATAAATGGCAAGAATGCTGTTTTAAATGGTCTATTTTACCCAAATTCGACTTTGATATTAGGGGCACTTAAAATAAATATCATATAATTGTGTTACATATTAATCATCCTCAGAATGTCTTTTACAAATTGCAGAGATTGGACATTAGACATATCCCATGTAAATCTTTAGAAAAATTAGTTTTTTACGTCTGCGCTAAGTAAAATTCCATATGCTAATGTCTTCATTATGCAGGATAGCACAACTTAAATTAAATTATAATGCTAGGAGGTCACAGTATGAGCATTAAGCTTCATGAATAGTAAAAAACGAATTTTGTAGCACTTATTTTTAATAATTATTTTTCATAATGAATAATTATTTTTAATAAACCCAATCATTATTCATAATACCACATATAAAAGCAAGCTGCATTTCTTGCCTATCATTTTTGACGCATTCATTTATAAGCCCAAGCACAGAAGCCTAACTTGAAACATGACAAAATGTTTGTGACACTTTTTTTCTTCCTAAAAAGGACAATTTTATTGAGCAACAGACCCAAGAATATGCTTACAAAATTTTGCTTAATAGACTGAAAACATAAAAAAACCACAAACACACATTTTAGCTCCTTTCAGACATAAACAGAAAAGGGTCAAACACTCAGGACACACAATACGGAGCGCCATGCCTTTCGTAAATAGCGCCATCGCTATTCACTTACAGAAGTTGCACTAATGAGAAAACCACATAGACATTTAAACACACACTTAACCCACAAATCAATACTCAGGACAGAAACAAAGGACAGTCCACAGACTGTACTTGAACCAAACCATTTGCAAATACTAGTTGTAAGTCATATTTACAAGAAACGCTTCTCAATAGTGTTCCAAAAGACTGTAAAAACAGCCCAACAGACTGATGTATGTCCAAGAAGCGAAAATACACTCAATTCACTAGCTTTGGCTAGCAGAACACCTAACAAAATCGTTCTGTATATCTCCATTCATAAAATTGTGCAGAACAAAGGATCCTTGTTTTGTATTATGTCATATTTTAACTGTAGAATCTGCAGTCTCTTCAGTAAAAACTCCACCTCCTTAGAGACTTCATCCATACAGATGATCTTATGTTATATTCTTCTAATGTTAATTTGACTCTATCTGAGCTAAGGGCTGAAGTAAAGTCTTTTGCGGAAGTGTCAGGTTACCAAGTTAATAGTGACAAAACCGAGATTATGGCTTGGAATACCGCTGCACAGGGGGTTAGGTTTTTCTAAAGAATTAAAGTATCTGGGAGTGTTGGTAACTCAAGATAGAGGAAAGATCCTCAAAACAAACTTGGATAAAGTCGCTGATTTGCTTTTAATGTGAGAATAAACGACAATCTCAGACACATTCCCACAAAGGATTCCTAAGTCATCACTTTCTTTCTTTATTAAAAAACCTCATTCATTAACTTTGGATTTTTCTTCTTTGGTGTTCCCAAATCCTTCAGGGTGTCATAGAGTTTGCCTTGAATTTCTCCAAACTTTACATTAAGTCTCTTTCACATTCTTCCTCTCCTTGCTTACAGCTTTGTATACTCACAACCTGTACCATTTATGAAGAAATTCCTTTTCAAATGTTTACAAATATAAGCACATATGCACTGTCAATTAATATGATCAAAAGTGAGGTTAGAAGCAATTTTAGAATTCCTCCAGCTACAACACAAGGCCATTCTCCTATCCTAACAAAGCCCTTTCCAATGGATCCAAATATAGATCCTTCCCAGGCAACTGGATCATCTAGCTCAGTTAATTCATGCATTATGTTCATAATGTTTGTAATATAGCGTTCAAGCTGCTTATCTATGCATGGTATGTAACACTGCATTCCTGAGCTTGAATTACTTTGCAAACTCTACCTTCCATCTCAAGGAGTAACTGCAAGGCAAGGCGATTTTGCATAATCATGGCTCTCAATACAAGCACTTCTTTATTAAATTCAGTCAGAGCACCTGCTCTGATAGTGGCAAGCTGATCAACTAAGGTAGTCAACTTTCTGATCTTTACTTTGTTTAATGCTACCCCTATTGATGGTATAAACGCTCTAAAAATGTTGCTAAGGATCCGTTTAAAACTACTTTTACTCCTCCTTAGATGTTGCTCCAGAGGGAAGTCTAACTCAGTAGCATGATAAATTCTACGAAAACTAGGGCTGCATGGGACAACTACCTGTCTGGTTGTGTGGTAACTGAAAAAGCTGACTTACAACACACATAATAGATATTTTTTATGCTCAGTACTACATTTTAAAAGGTTTATCCCATAATTAATTAATCACGCTCACATTCACTCCATCCCAATTTCTCAGCAGTCTCACTTCCTTCTGTCTGCTGTATTATATATAAAGATCACTTCTTGGTGACATCAATACTTAACCTTTGGGGTGGATCCTTTAGGATCTCTTCACCTTCTCCAATAGGTTGTTCTGCATCTGTCTTTCTTTCTCTGCTTTCTTCAGCTATCCTTATCCTCTCATTCAATTCAGCTACAAATACCGTCTCATCTTGGTTAATTTTCCACATTACTACATGCATGCTCTGGTTAGTAATGCTTACGTTAGTCACAGGGGTAAAGACTTTCACCATATAATCACATTGATCCCTTGATTTAATCCCTTTGTGAGAGCGACATTTTTTTATTTATTAGTAGTAATTAGTAATTACTACTAATAAGTATTAGTAATTTAGTAGCCCAAAGATATAGATTCTAACCACTGACAATTGCCACATTATCTAACTAATCATCGAAATCAGAATAGAACACTTTGATCAAATTTTGCTGGTAAAAAATATTCAACTAGTTAGAACAGGAGAAATAATAGGACTTGGGTAGGTGAATATATGCTGTCCCTCAATGCAGAGGAGGCTGGAAGATATGAGCAGACGCAGCCATTATGTACTCCATAACTTTCACATATCCAGCTAACATTTGATAATATACGTTATAACTATACACACTCTAATGCTGTGAAACATGTAACACCCTACTATAGGGTGGGGTGGTTCTGACTACAGGTTCAAGAGTGGAGTTTGGCAGAACATGAGGGATGTCATCTCCCAGCAAATAAACATTTAACATCTATGCAAACATGGAAACAGAAATTGCAACTGCATAGCTTACAATCAAAATTTTGCAGTGTCGCTGTACCATGTTAGCTTAAATCATGACAAGGAAATCTCAAATACTTAACTGATACTAGCAGGTCACCTAGTTTCTACCCTATAGTCACTACCCTATCTCAAAAGCTACCAGGATTTTTATTCAACATCAACTGGAAACATAAAGGATCTTTCAT
This sequence comes from Lissotriton vulgaris, assembly GCF_964263255.1. NCBI lineage: Eukaryota > Metazoa > Chordata > Amphibia > Caudata > Salamandridae > Lissotriton > Lissotriton vulgaris. The sequence continues at coordinate 1,018,280,306 of NC_141691.1, read as the reverse complement.
CCTCTGACGATTACACTAACTCTCTCACCATTCTTTCAATGTTTTTCAGTAGCCCAAAGTGAATAGACCCTCTTTATGACTTATATTATTCTTCAGGGAGGCTCAACAATGTCAGTCCTGCATTCATCAGAATCAAATCTGATTTTGGCAAGATACATCCAGCCTGGGCGTGTATACTTTTGATTGATCTTTGTCTTCTTTTTAATGCTGACTAAGTCCAAACTCTCATCCACAATATCAGTTTAGTCAGCTAGCTCCAGTTCTTTTAACTCACTATCTTTCCCAATATTCTTTGGTCTCTTTTTAGTCATCACAGTCTTTTTCGAGCAGTTGTAGTTTTAGGCCAGCTTTTCTCTGTCCTTGAAGGTGCTTGAGATCTCTGTTTCTGCTGAGGCTGATTCACTCTCTGAGGTGGAGCATACTTGTCTCAAACCAACCTCTATTTTTTATGGCCGTTACAACAATAAATTTGTTTTGGTTTCACTGTCCAGGTAGACACATATTCTTAATCCAGACATTGGTTTCAGAGTGGCCCTGGGGGCAACAGCATTTTCTTGTTCTGGATTATGCTCATCTGATGGAAACTGTGGATTTTCAGCCTGGTCTCTCTTCTTCTGAAGCCTCAGATGCCTCAAACCTGGAGAGACTCAAGGAATTTGTGGATGTTGGCTCCACTTCTTGCTCTTCGTGCCTTGCCCTCTTAGTATGGGAGGCATTTATCCAATTCAGAAGACCAGCACACTTGACAGCAGTGTTGGCGCCCAGGATCAACTTGTATGTCCCTCTAGAGCACTTCTCCTAGCAGGAATTTTGAATGTGCTTCTTGATGTGAACCTAATCACCAGAGTTCAGATTATGTCCTGGATAACCTTGGACAGCTGGAGTAGCAGTGTCGCTATGAGAAGAGATAGAAAGTACCACATCAGACAATTCCTTGCAGTACTTAAGGACAAAGTACTCCGTGATATTCACAAGAGCAGCTGCTGGGATGGAGGGGAATCCCATAGCTCTCCCATAAGCATTTCATGAGGGAACAATCCAGTTCTTTTACAAGGGGTACTTCTAATGCTCATTAGCATCAAAGGAAGAGTATCAAGCAATTTGAATAAAATGGAGGCACAGGCTATAGCCAGTTTAGCTTTGATTGTCCTGGTCAGTCTTTCTACAATACCTGATGGCCATTCACCAAGGCTGTACACAGCAACTGCATCACTTTGCTCTTGAAATGTTTTCCTTGATTTGAGTCTAAGATGAACTGGCATCATGATTTGCGGTATCAAACCCCACTGTGTTATTGTGTTGGCTGTCATATCTTTTTGTGGGATATGCCACAACCCATCATACGATTATTAAATATTGAGGAGGATATAACTGAGTTGAATACATTTGAGCAGATCCACAAAATTAATTTAGAGATGGTTGAAGGACCATCTGACTTTCTAGCGTGGCTCATGGTCAGTGCAACTCTTTTGCCCACAGTTTGTTTTGGCGAGTAACACAGAGCTGAAACAGATTGTCAGCCATTGATCTGTAATGAGGAATATACCAATATAATCAGAAGTTGGACACCATTCCATCCCTGCCCACATGTGTTGGACCATGCATGTGTCACTCCATCGCAGGCAGCAGTGAATGAGGAAGAACTAGCTTTCCCTTACTAGACACCCAAATGTCACTGGCATCCCTCACACACCCCGTCTTTTCCCATTTGGCTCTCTTTAGCTCTGAAGCAATAGGATGCAGTTTCCTTAGCCCATTGAAGGTGTGTACAGTATTCAGTAACATGCTAGAGAGAGTTTCTCCCTCTGCATTCCATGGTTCATCCAAATGGAAGGTACGGGACTCAATTGCGCATTATCAACCAATTTAATTGGCATACCGGTTGCCTCTCGTAACGAAATAATTGCCACTCTTGTGTGCAGCACACTTCACTACAGCAATTTCCTTAGGCATTTGCAAAGCAGCAAACTGATTCGAAACAAGCAGTCTATTCTGGATGAGAGTACCCGCAAAAGTTAGGAATCTTCGCTGCAACCATAGCTGGCCAAAGTCGTGCACAAATCCGAAACCATGCTAACTGTTAGTGTAAATGGTTTCTCTTGAGCCTTTTGAAGTACAGCAGGCGATGGTAAGGGGAATCAGTTCAGCTACTTGTGCAGACGTTACATGGCACAAGTAAGAGACTTCCACAACTCTGCTCAGTGTAGATACAGCATAAAGTGCTCTTAAAATACTGCATCGTTCGCTAGAAGAGTGCCCATCAACAAATAAGGTATGATCAGATTCAGGTAGAGGTACAGTCAGTATGTCACGTCTCGGTTTTGTGCTCAATTTTATAATGCTAATATAGTCATGGTTAAATATGTCCCAATCATCTCCCTCTGCGCTTGGCAACAGTTAAGAAGGATTTTGTGTGCTACATTTCTGAATGGAACATTTTCCGCTGCCAGTATGTTTTTCTCATTGTGGGATCTGCAGCTAATCAGCAGGTATTGAGTTCTAGTACATGCCATGAGAATCCCAATGGAATGGGGCATCATGACAATAGGGAGGTAACCCATCACTATCCTCTCAGTCTGCTGAATACTAAGACTCACCGCTGCAACAGCATTGACACAATCAGGGAATGCTGCTGCCACCGGGTCAAAAGTAATTGAAAAATACCCAATGGGTCTCTTAGTCTTCCCATAGGCTTGTGTTGTAATTGTATTTGCATTTATTTAGTGTTTACTACCTCTGACGAGGCGTTGAAGTACCAACAGAGCACACCCATCGCTTTCATGACAAAAGAGTGCAAATTCTTTCATAAAGTCTGGCATCCCAAGAGCTGGCTCGCTACAAAGCAGATTCTTTAGCTCCTGGAAGGCTTTCATGATTTCATTATCCTTTTGTACTGAGTCATTTACATCAGTGTACATCAACCTCAGTAAAGGCTTTGCCACAAAGGAAAAGCTTGGGATCCTTTGTCGGCAGTAACCAACCATTACCAAAAACATTAGCACTTCCTGTAAAGAATTGGGAACGTCATCTAAAGGACTGTTTCTATGCGTTCATGGGACACATGCCTCACTCCCTTCTATATCTGATGTTCCAGGTACATGACCGCCCTCTCACAGCACTACAATTTTCAAGTCAAACCGTATGCTCTTTTTCTGTCAAATGGTTGAGCAGAACAATTGTATCTTGTTTGCAACCTTCCTTGGTCATTCAGACAATCAAGAGATCATTGATATATTGTATTAAGATCAAAGTACATGGTAACTGCAGGGATTCTAAGGGGCATATTATCGGGGAACATCCTTTACGACGCAACTATTACCCCGCACTACCATTACAACGCGGGAATTACAACAAAAGTGGTTACAACGACTTTCGCTGAAGGGCGCTGTTGGATAGGGAATAGTTTAATTTTCTATCCAACACCTTCCCTATCATCCACGGGGACTGGAGTTAAACTATTCCATTATCCAGCGCCCCTCAATGCAAGTCATTGTAACGACTTGCATTGTAATCCCCGCGTTGTATTGGCATGCGGGGTAAAAGCATGCGTTGTACTGACATACAACCATATTATCAAGAAAGGCAATAAAATTATCGCCGCTTTAGCGGCAGGAAACTGCTTCTAAAGCAGTGATAATTGGCTTGATAATATGCCCTTGTGAATTCACATAGCAGCCCATGTTAACTCCAAAACCTGGGCTGCTGTGGGAATTCGCAATAGCATATTATCAAGCCCATTATCGCCGCTTTAGCTGCAGTTTCCTGCCGCTAAAGCAGCGATAATTTTTATCGCTGTTCTTGATAATATGCCCCTAAGTTCTTTTTACTTATCTGATTAAAATAGGATGGACTTTTAGTGTACCCTTATGGAGCACAACACCACAGAAGTGTCTTTTATTGGAACTGGAATGCAAGGAGAAACTGTGCAAGTGAACCGAGAGGAAGGTTTGACAAAGATCATTGATTGTGAGCCACTTAGACTCTGGGGGAATTTGTAACAGGATCAAGGCGGAGTTCGTTACCGCAGGATAGCATGAAATGACAATTAGGTTAATCATTCAGAGGAATTTGGACGATATTTCTACTTTTTGTTTGCTTTCTGTACGGCCAGGATTGAGACGTTACATGGACGCATGAAAACTTCTTTCATGCTGCTTTGTTTTATCATGCCCTCAATGACAGGGATAATGCTTGCTATAGCTTCTGGGGTCATTTTATAATGGTGTATTTGTGCAAAAACAGCCCAGGTCAGATGGTGACCTTGGGTGTTTAGCACCTTTCAGTTGTTCAATCTCTTTCCCTGTGAAATCCCACACATCCTTCCTGTCTCTCTCAAATCCACCTGAAAGTCCTTCCTTTTTAATGACTGTGTATAACCTGAGAACAAGTTCTGGGGGCTGCAATTTGAATTTTGGCATCAGCTGCTTGGGTTTCAGTTCCGACCCCATCCTAGGTACAATATATGATGCAATTAGATTTGCAGAGTAGATCATAACCCAACATGTTCAGTGGACTAGATTCACAAATCACAAACTGATGTTGCTCTCAAATATCTCCTAATATCCTTACTTCAAGGGGGACAGTAATTTGGTCGGTACATTGCGGATTTATAATGCCTACAACTTGAACTTATTTTCCTGAGAGGGGTAAGTTAGGGACCTCAATTGTTCCAACCATTGAATGAGTGGCTATGTGTCTATTAGGAGAGATACTGGATGTCCATTAACCTCTCCATCAACATACTGCCCACTCTGATTCAATTCCAGGAATGCGCCAAGTACGTAATCCTTCATCCCTTCAGGAACCCTTATTGGTCCTGGCTGAAATCTATTGGAGTCCCGAACATCATAGGGGCTGGACCAACTTGCGACATCACAGGATTTTGGAGTACTGTGTGAATCAGTTGGGGAGATGAGATGCTTTGCTGCATCTGCATTGGATTGAATGGATTTTGGGACATTTGGAGAGGATATATTTGGTCTAGGTTTTGAGGATGCTCTCCTAGCCCTGCCGAACTGGATCCCTTTGGAAAACAAATTGGCTTGTACATAGACTGAGCATGGGTGGGCAAGCAGAAGAAGATCCTCGCCATGCCTTGAAATTGAATTAGTGTTGCTTTCACCACATCTGCCCAAGCAAGCGTGTGATCAATTGTTGGTGTACATTTAATGTAGACACATCACACCTCAATATAAAATCACACAGCCCAGGGAAAGAGGGTTTGGGGTTGATGAATGGATGGGAAGGGGGGTTTGGGGAAAGGTTTGACTAAGAAAAATAGTTCGCATGGACACAGAAAAAGTAAAACAATCTTTTAAGATGACGATGATCCACTATCCAATAAATCTATAAAGGCAGAAAAAGGAAATGCATGCATGATGAAGATAACTTGATTGTTAATGAGTAGTACTTAACTACTACTACACAATTAGGCAGTACAGGGAAGTAGTATTATATGAAAATTGCCTTGCCTGTATGCCCTCAGACAAACCCTAATTACCTACTGTACCGGGCTGAAAGCTAGCAAAGAAAATGAAAAAATAGTTGTAGGGATCGATAAGCAAACAAGCAACAATACAACAACACACAGTCGTAAAATGATGGAAGAGAAAAAAGAATCAAATTATTTAAAATATGAATGATGAATATGATACTAAAGTTACTGTATTATTAGGGCTCCCAGTTTTATGGTATTTATTTTTTTCACATTTCCGTCTGTATTTATCCATTTTTATTCTTTGCTAATTTTATCTGTATTTATCGGATGTATGTTCGCACATCGTAAACCATTACACCGCATGCTTTAACCACGCGGTCATTACATCGCGTGTTCCACAAGATCACGTACTTTAACATCGTACGATGTTGCAACGCCAATGCGTTGACTTCTATGCGCATGTAGGTTACTTCGCACACCACTAAATCACACGTTTTTACAATGCGATTTGTGGTGTCCCCCCTCAGTTTTTGCATTCTTTTTTTTGAATGCCTCATCCCGCCTCTAACCCCTGGCCCCCACTGCCCCCCTCTCACCCCCGACCCCAGGCGACTCCACAACGATCAATCTTCCCTTTTTATTCTCCCGATTTTTTTTTTTAATTAACATTTTGGCAATACATTTATAACCGTGCCATAACTTCATTATTAAAAGGCTTACATTGAATATTAGGATCAAAGTATGGGGGTGGTATAAAAGGTGCCCCACGCCGTTGCTCTATCCATTTCTGCGTTTGTTACGCTCGAAATACTGTAATGGGGTCACAAGTCAAAGATTTAAAGTCTGTTGGAGTGTTGTGTGCTATAGCACAAAACTTAAATGTGGAGGAAGCCGCGTGTAAAGGGAGTTCAGTGCCACAGTGGTGTCCGTCCTGGAGTTGTATCTTACGCCAAACTCCCAAAATATGCTCTCCTCCACATCATGGCCTTAAAAAATGTAAATCAATCAAGTCTGAGTTGTGCAGCTAAAGGGAGTTACGGGCCACAGGGCGTTTATAGTATCGTCCGCTTGGTGGCAGCGGAATCACTTTTGGTTCTCAATTGTATAGTCGTACGATATGCTTGTGAATAAGAGCAAATAAAGTATTGGACTGGCCACAACACATCCTTTATGTAGTAATCTGACCCTGTGTTCTCTGTTAATACATGTTACCGTAGGTGTGCGCTGAGTAATGTAAACTGGATCACCCCCATTAAGGAAATGAAAATTATGAAAGGTGACTTCACTCCCCACCTGGCTCACCTATGTTCCGAGCCATCACAGGATTTAACAAGAGATGCACTGTGGAGGCAATGCAATCTCCACCGCCTTTCATAGGTACTAAGATGCAAGAAGGCTGCTACTGGGTCATTACATACATCCGAAATGCGAAAAGGCCTTTATTTATTCTCGGTGGGGGAAAGGGGGAGCGGGGATCATGCATTAAGTGGGTTCATTGGAACAGGCTCACTACACAGGCCACAGCATGCAAGATTGTCCAATGGTTTTAGGGCACTATTTGTGTAGAGAGGTGTGGCTCACTGGTTAGAGGCGGCAGACCCGAGTGCAGAGAACGGCCCGGGACCAGGGTTCGATTCCCGACGCGGCAGGGTCTTGGACCAGGATCAGCGGACTGATAATTCTCGCATCGGTGCCCACTCCGACCGGGGAGCACACTCGGCAACTCTGGGCATTAGCTTGCCTCATCTCTACAACGGCCCCCACAGACGCCAGGGATGCCTGGTTTCACCCTGGAGATACCCAAATGGGACCATCTCACAGGGAAAACCAGGACGGGTTCCCCAGCAGTCTACAGCGCCGGGACACTCGGGTAGAGTAACTGTGCGCTATACAAGTATCCCACATTTACATTTATTTGTGTACATTTGTTGTAGTAAAGCCTAAACATATTAAACAATACTAGACCCTACCTCTTTTCACAAGTGTGAAAATTACGTCTAATTCAACCTAACCATTAGAGGTAACCACATTGCAGGTGGGGCATTATACCTCTTTCAAGGCTAATTATTATCAATCATATTATATAATCAGCTAGCGATGTATATGTTTGGCATCCCTTGCATGGGCTGAAATATGTAGCCACTGCTGCTTAATACAGATTATCATGTGCGCTTTATACAAAGATTATCAATATCCCTTATGGAATATTGCTAGCGATGTAGGTAGCATTAAAAAACATTAAAAAACCTATTAAATATGAAAATGTGCTATCATGTGCGCTATATACAAATATTATAGATATCCCTTCTGTAATGTGCTATCATGTGCGCTTCATACAAAGATTATAGATATCCCTTCTGAAATATTGCTACATATTGCTAGTGATGTAGGTAGCGTTAAAAAACATTAAATATGAAAATGTGCCATCATGTGCGATTCCAGTAAGCAATAAAAATAGATATCCCTTCTGAAATATTGCTACATATTGCGCTATAGACAAGCTGCTTTATGTAGCCACTGCTGCTTAGTGCAGATCATTTACGCATCATGTGCTCATCTACATGTAAGCATCATCTGTTGCGATGTCACCGCTAACGATGTGTATGTTAGTGCGATGTAGTACCATGCGTCTGAATGAAATGCGTTGTGATGCCAGCCGCGATGTAATAGTTGCGTTGCGATATGTCCGTTGTAACGGGTGTTTCCCGTATTCATCCATATTTATTTTGGTCATTGTGAAAAATTGAAGCTGAAATTAGAGTTTTTCCACATTCATTTAACTGATAAATATGCACTCATGCTTAAATACCTGCCAGGTTTCAGTGCTGTGAACACCTGCCGAAGATAAATGAATGCACTTAAAGGAAAACGTACAAATTTCAGTATCAGCCTTGTGTATATCTACTTCTTTACTTAGCTTTACTAAAATCCCTTTTTGTTTTTAACCCCCTTTCGTATCAACCCACGCAGTTATTGACTTGGCAGTCATGGCAGCAGAATTTAGAATTACTCAAAAAACAACCGAATTTCCATATTTATCCACATTTAAAAATAAATACAGACATGAAAATAAAGGTTTTCTGTCTGTATTTATCTGTAAAAATCAGTAAAAATGGAAAACAGGGAGCCCTATGTATTATTCATGTTCAATTGTGGAGTTGTATCTTGTCATTCATCTTGGACCTCCCTTCCATGAACACTCTGCATATTATTCTTGGCTGCCACTGGCTGGCTGATGCGGATTGGTAAGGTAAGTGTGAGTTGTTGCTCCAAGTATAATAGCACTGGCTAAAGGCCGGTCTGTAAGTGTAGATGGAAAAACAAAAGGGGTATTTAAAAATAAATAAATTTTAAAAAAGCATCAATTACGCTGTCGTGCAGACTCTTGAGCGAGAACACTTTCAGACTGAGGCAGCTTAAATACATTGTGTCTACTCTAGTACTATTTACACAGCATTAATCTACAAGAACAACAGGACAGGAGCCAGCACAGAACAGGCCCACGGCACCGGGCCGTGACCCAAACTCTATTTACATTAAACTTTGACAGAGGCATATACAGCAAACTAGCATTTTCCAAATCAAGTGACTAAATCAATGCGCCACTGTCAGTCATCATACCACTATTCGACACCACCACTGCATGGACATGTAGCCTAGGTCTGCTGTGGTTCTTGTTGAATTGTTGTGTTTACCTTTTATGTCAGTTCATGAAACGCAGTTATTCCATCAATCATCTCAGATCCAACTGACTGACTGCGTGCAAAGATAGTATGGGCAGCATCATGGTGTGGTAAGTGTATGTGTTCTCCAACACCAACTCAGTCTGTAGTGAGTGACTCCGATTAAGTAAGTCCAGACTGCACCTGCAGTAGTAGGAGTACAATATGGTTATTAAACAACAAGGAAACATTGACTGTCACTTGAGTCACTTTTACTTTGTATATTAACTACTAGTATGGTTTGACTTCATGTACATTCGCTCATAGTCAGCAAGCATCCAATGCAATGCATGGCATCATTCATTAATCCTATACCTGTCTTGCTCTTCTCTTTGGCTGTCAGATCAGAGATGCTGAGCCTTCTGAAAGTGATGATGAGTTTACTTTACTTTTGGATGCCTGCTCAAGTTCTGACAGTGAAGAGTTGTGGATGCCTGCAGACAGCGGTGGTAGCCTTATTACAGTGATGAGTTTCGGCTTGGAAACAAAAGAGAAGATGACTATAGTCATATATGTTTAACTTGTTATGGAGGGACAGTTAGAGGCTACACTATTGTACTATTCTCCATCTCCATCCAATATCTGGCTTGATGGAAATGTATTTAGGGCGAGTCAGGAAGATGGAGCAGGACTCTGAGGAGTGGAGTGGACAGTTAAATGCATAGATGTACAACTCCAATAGGTAAATAAAAATAGGAGATGGTGGTGATAGATTTGTTGTGGTTTGATTCGAACCAGAAAGACAGATACACACACAAATAAAGGAAGGAAGAAAGTAACAATTTGAAAGTCTAGTTGTCAGGGATGAGGAGCTTGTCCTCAAACTCTGGTGGTTGAGACAGAAGTAGGTCATGTAACCCACTACTTATGTCTATGGAGTGGCTCTCCACTTCCTGCTGTGATTCATGTATTTTGTAGTCCGGTGGTATGAAGTGCTGATTCATTTTGATCATGGTTAATCTCTCTACGCTTTTGGACGAGAGACTGGTTCTTTTCACAGTTACAATGGCACCAGCAGCACTGAAAACACACTCAGAAGAGACACTTACAACAGAGCAAGCCAGATACTTTATCGCCAGCCTGCTGAACATCGGCCATTGGCTTCTTTTCCCATACCAATACACCAATGGGCTTTGCTCATCATCTAGGTCCTGACGAAAGCTGGATAAAAATGTCCTACTTGGCTGAAACATGTTGACCGTCCTGCACGGCGCCATAATGTAGTTATATATTCATACTACCAGGCGTGATTTTAACCTTGGCACTCAGACAAACCCTATTAAAATATTCTTCTTTGTCTGAGTCGTTAATTTTAAGTCTTCACCACTGCACTGCACCACACACCTTGAGCACTACCCTTTGAGTAACAGTCTGGCTAGAGTTTCTACTCCACATCCATATCCGCACCATTATTTGATGGCTTGGGCGGTTGGTTGGATGGATTAAACAAATACCCCATATGATGAGACTCCGCCAAAGGGTGGTCTGATGGGAATATCTCAGCGAGCTGTAACTATTTCACTGTTTGCATGAGTCCTGTTTTCCTAGTCACTAGTACTGCAACACATACAAGACCGGTCATTTCTCGTTGTTATGTATAAAGTCTCATGTAGGGAAACGAAATGACAGGTCATTAAATATATTCCCTTGACCCTTTTCAAACTTAGTTTTTTGGTAATCGGAGGAAAATGCCTAATAATTTGTACAGCCGTGAATTTATATACAGTGATGTTTAAAAGCCCAAACCCAATTCCACGGTAATTGGGCAGGCAGTGAATTTATGTACAGTGATGTTTAAAGAGGCAATTAGTGACCGAGAATGTTGTCTTTGTTGTTCCCTGCTAGTGTCAGCCCGAACCCGATTCCACGGTTTATTCCCAATAGGAATGGTATGTCTAATAATCAGGCCGTGAATGTATATACAGTGTTATTTAAAAGGGGAATTAAAAGGCAATTGAAAGGTCATGCAGAGTGTGAACACTAAGTACAAAACTGCTAAAATCCCTTCAAATGTGGTGATTATGCTTATCAATGTACCGTATTTTCCAGTGTAACCGTATTGTACAAATCTGGTCCCCCCTTCAGTGTGACTTTGATAACGTACCACTTTGTACAGATCTGATCATTATATACATACCTGCTTTCATCCCTTCAATAAAGCGATCATGTTTGTTAATGTAGAAAACATTCAGGGTTGTGCATAAAGATATTCTGAAATCATAGATCACATACATATGATGACATGTAGTCCCAATCCCGGAAAAAAAACGAAAAGTTGCACAATAAGGGTGTATGTTATTTGAGAAAGCATACCACTGGGACAGGCAAAACAATGATATAGAAGGGTCTTCTTACATGTAAATAAAACGCTTAACAGGCGTGTATTTTATCCAACATATGACGTTCAGGGTGCATATATGTACAGTAACAACAGTTAGTGAGATAAAATTGGAAATTATTTAGTGTAAATGAGCACAGATCTATCAATATAATGTGACCTCATGGTTACAGTTGTCCCGTTTGTTTTGCAGTTTCTTCCATTTCGTTCAGCCCAGTCTGTACTGAGTTGAGCGAATGGATCCATTTGCACTCTCTGTAGTTTAAGGCCCACTTTCTCTATTGCCCACCATTTCATATTCTCAGGGGAATGGTTATGTGTTGAAAAGTGTTCGACCATGGGTGCAACCTGTGTTTTGCAACTTATTCTGCTCGTGTGTTGTAGGATTTTTGCTTTTGTTTTCTGCGTTGTTTGTCCAACATATATTAAGCCACAGGGGCAAGGAATAGTGTATATCACATGGGAACTGTGGCAGTTGGTAAAGTGTGGCAGTTTGTAAGTTCTGGTATTGTATATAAAAGTTGTTCCTTCATAACACATATCACATGCTTTGCACTGGCCACATCTGTGGTGACCCGTCACGGGTGGGAGGCCCAGGTGGCTCATCAAATCCTGTTATTTGGGGGGTTCCAAGAAGGCTCTGATTTCTTCCCCTCTTAAAAGCAAATACTGGATCTTGGTTTGTGTGTAATTCACTTGCAACTAGGTTCCAATACCTCTTTACAATCTTCTTCGTCGTTGCTCTTCGTATTAAATGTTGTTACACAGACAATGTTGTTTGACTCTCTTGGTCTTTCCTTGAACTCCAGCAACTGATCCCGGGGGCAGTACCAGGCTCGCTTTTTTGCCCGTTTCAGTAACCCGGTTGGGTATCCTCTCTCCTTTAGGCGGGATGTCAGAGTTTCCCTGAAAAAGTATTTTCTTTTGGAACAATTTCTATTTAGCCTTAAGTACTGCCCATATGGCAGGTTATCCCTTAGGTTCCGTGGGTGATGTAAGCCATACAATAGCAGTGTGTTCCTTTCCATTGGTTTTCGGAAGAGGTCACAGTATAACAGACCATCCTCCACCCGAAATGTTAGGTCTAATAAATCTATTGCAACACTGCTACTTGTCATTACAAATTGAATATCTCTCGTCCTGGTATTTAGCCATGCATGGAAATCAGTCAGCTCAGTTGTATTACCGGTCCATACCATTATCACATCGTCAATATACCTTTTCCAAACCTCAACCTTATTGAGGTATGGATTGGACTGACTGTACAGGTGTTCCACCTCTTAGTGGTACATAAAAATGTTCGCTAGACTGGGTGCGTACGTGGCTCCCATTGCCACTTCTTTGCACTGGAAAAAGAACTGCTTTTTGAAGATAAAATAGGTTTTTTTCATGGCAATCTCCTGTAGTGAAATCAGAAAGTCTGTTGGGATCCAGTGTGGCCTAGGGCGTGATTCCAGTGTGGTCCTGATGATCCTCAGTGCTTTGTCTTGTGGGATTGATATATACAGTGAGGACACATCCAGTGGTACCAGTAACTGTGTGTGGACATCGAATGCCTGGCCCTCCAACAATTGTATGATATGCATACTGTCCCTCACAAAAGATTTCGTTTCAGGGACCCAAGGTTGAAGAAAATGGTCAAAGAATTGGTTTAGTGGTTCCAATTTTGAACCACAGCTAGAAACCTATGATCTGCTGGGAGGCATCACCTACCGTTTGTGCACCTTAGGTAATGTATAAAGTATTGGGATCCTTGGTTCCTTTTTGTTAAGGAAATCATATTTGTGGGGACTAAAGAACCCATCTGTCAATCCGCCTTTTGTCACTTCTTCTATCTGAGTTTTAAGATCCGAGGTAGGGTCACGAGGAATTGGTTGGTAGCTCTCCAGTACCCCCAATTGCAGTTATATTTCCTCTACATAGTCTTCTGTCTTTTAAAGTACTACTGCACCACCTTTATCTGCTGCCTTGATAACAATAGAGTTGTTGTTACCAAGGGAATGCTGTGCCAATTTCTCAACCTTACTGAGGTTATATTGTATGTATTTCCTTCCATCCAAGAGTTGCATAGCTTCGTGGAGAACAATTTTCTCAAAGGCCAGTATTTTTTCACTCATCAGATGTGATGCTGGTGTAAATGTAGGCGCAGGTCTGAAATCTGTAGCAGCCGGTGTCGAGGAATATATTTTTTTACTGCAATAATATTTCAGTCTGAAGCTCCAGTTTCACTTAGAATGAGTCTGGTATCACGGTTGGCACAAAAGAAAGGTGTGATCTGATAGATTGATTATCGGCTCTGTGTGAGTCTGTGTATCGCTTTGCTGGGATCTCTCTTGGTCAATTGCAGGGACATTTCTCTCCGCATGAGGTACGGTGTCTTCCTCGTCTGGCTGTATATGGTAATTTCCTTCCAGATGAAGAGTCGTCCTTTGTTATGTATTGCTTTGTGTGTGATACAAAGCAGCTAGAAGGTGGAAATTTTCGGGACTGATAATCAGTGTAGTGCCCTCAAGACAGGGCTGCAGTGTTTTTATTGTGAGAAAGTTCCTTTTGGCAACCTTACACCCTTGTGCATTTGACAGCTTGGCGCCCATGGTATCTCTGAGGTTTCTTGTATCCTCCTTAGATATTTTTGGTGGTCATTCTAGATCGTTAGGGGGTTGCAAAGGTCATAGTTTTCCTGTCCCCAAAGGTGAGTATTTTGGTTTTGGAGACAATCAATTTGAGAGGGTTCCTTGTCATCCATTTGGTCAACAGCCAATAGGCAACTGATGATTTTTGATGGTGCAATACCCTTTGGCTTTTCAATTTCAAACTCCGAAAATTCTTTGAGGGTAGAGAGAACACTCCTATTGATATGACGTTTTCGACAGACTTACGGGGACCTACCCATTTCACACCCTTGAACCAGCAAGTGGGTCCTGAGGTAGCAGTATTTGAGCAAAAAGTCCTACAAGACATCGCGGACTTAGAACGACAACAGCACTCCACTAAATTGAGTAACATGACTAAAGCTGACTGTATGGCAGTGAAGTCACTTCAAGATAATGATTCTATCACCATCAAACTGGCTGACAAGGGCGGGCGGTGGTGGTAATGAATACCGCCGACTACGAGGCAGAAGTAAACAGACTCTTAGGGGTCAGAGAACATTACCAACCTCTAGCCAGAGACCCTACGCCTGAACTACAAACTATAATACAAACCATGGTGGCCACTGCCAGAGAAAAGAAGTGGTTAACGGCGAAGGAGGCTGAGTTCCTGGTAAATCCATCCCCCTGGGTACCAGCGTTCTATATTGTGCCGAAAATCCATAAAGCACAACGGCCACCTCCTGGTAGGCCGATAGTCTCTGGTATTAATTCTATACTTGAGCCACTCTCCCAGTTTGCAGACTTTTTCTTACGTCAATGTGAATTACACAGCCTTCATTTGTGCAAGATACGACTGATATCTTGAGACATCTCCAGACAGTCACATATAACCCTAAAGAGAACCTCCTAGTGACTATTGACATCGAGTCACTATACACTAATATACCCCAGGAGGCGACGCTGGTGGCAGCAGCCCGCTCCCTGGGGGAGCTTGAGTGGTTCTATGACACAGCACAGATCCAAGTACTGCAGTGCATCAAAATAGCCTTGACACACAATTTCTTTGCATATAACCAACAACTGTACCTGCAGACCTCCGGAACTTCGATGGGGGCAACTTTTGCCCCCAGCCTGGCATGCATCTATGTCGCCAATTTGATGCAAACTATATCCATCATGCATCTAATCTCTTCCAGGGGAACATTGTCCTCTGGAAGAGATATATAGATGACATCCTGTGCATCTGGAGGGGCTCCTCTGAGACACTGGATCAATTCCTATCGTGGCTTAATAGTCTCGATAGATGCCTCAGGTTTACATGGTCCATGGACCGCCATAAAGCCACCTATCTAGACCTAGACATATGTGCCACAGATAATAAGCTCATAACATCAGTTCATCAAAAACCTACAGATAAGAACTCACTGTTACACTATAGGTCATTCCATCCCAGGGCCCTGCGAGACAACCTCCCGGTGGGGCAATTCATGAGATACCGGAGAAATTGCTCCACAACTGACAGTTTTTTAGAGCAGACCGCAGGATCGGCCGATAAACTCACTGCCAGAGCTTATCCACTAAAAACGGTGAAGCAAGCCAAGAAATGGGCACTAAACACTCCTCGAGAGGTTTTGCTTGATCGACATACCAAAGAACCGCAGGATTGTATTCCGGTAATCACTACCTTTGGACCACATTCCACCAAAATCCGTCAAATACTGAGGAAACACTGGCATATCTTGAGCACCAACTCGATGCGAATGCCACAACCTCGGTTTGCTTTTAAGCGATGATCTAGCCTGAAGGACCGGCTGGTCCATACACGCCCGCAGGTAAAGATACCCCACTCCAATCTCCCTCCAGGCCACTACCCATGTGGAGAGTGCACCATTTGCCCCCTTACCACAAAAACTAGTTCTATCACTAGAACCAATGGTAAAACCTGGCACCTAAATAGCTTCAGCAACTGCAACACATGCAATGTGATATACAGGTTATCATGCCCCTGTGGACTGTATTATATTGGATTAACAACTAGAAAAATCAAAGTCAGAATCCAGGAACACCTTAGTACACTGAAAGTTGCGAAACTCTCGACCAAACTGGTGCAACACTTTACCAGCCTAAAGCACAAACCAAGGGACCTACGCTGGGTAGTGATTGAAAGAGTACAAGGAGATCTGTACAACATGAGTAATAGACTGCTCAAGAAGGAGGCACGATGGATTTTTGAAGAATCCACAGATGAACATGGCCTCAATGAAATTATCGAGTGGAACAAAGTATCAGCAATTTAGGGATTCATCCCCCATTAGACACACCAATAGTTAATGCTTGACCTGCAAAGATAGACACATGTGTATGATAGTTAAGTACAGTGTTGCAACTAATATTGACCCGTCTTGCATTAAGCTAGGGACTTAATTAGAAAACTCCTAAACTGTATAGAACAAGGATTAGATACTGTAGTCTGTATAGGCATTATACAAACATCAGATATAATAAACAATATGGACGAAATTGTAACTAATTTAAAAATGCCTGATGCCACTTGACATTCCAAGAAAAACACACAGAGGTATCAATTGCCCATTGTTTTGTGACTTTCCAGTCCTTAACTGACGATATACACCGAAAATCGGCAGGGACCCGATACAATGCACCAGTCTCCCGATCCAAAATGGCGCCCGCGGTTGTATTACGACGACGCGTCACGTCAATGTACCAGTCTCCAGATCCAAAATGGTGCCCGCGGTCGTGTTACGATGACGCGTCACGTCAAGTTCACACGCTCAGATCACATGACCGGAAGACCGTGGATGTAAGCAGTACGCTACCGAGGCTCAAACACACGAGGGGTGAGCTGAGACCACACCGGTGCGCACTAATGGTAAGGAGTTTCAGCGGCGGTTCACTACATGCTGAGGGGAACCTAGGGGTGGAACTATGAGCAGTTTGACAAACAGTGACACGGCCGTGGGAACAATGGGTGTCTTGAGGCAGGCATTGATAGAGGGTAAAATGTACTATATGACTTACCTCTATTTATTGTCTTGCCACAGATACCGACCGATTGGCGGTTGACAGGGACCCACTACTGAGTTAGGGGTTTGCAAACGACGATACATTCTTCCACGGGGGCTGGGTAGGCATGTCAGAGGAGGCCACCTGGTAACGTGTTTTCTACTCATATCAGGAAAACAGAAGTGCACTATATACTTTTAATGTGCACCGGAAACGGTGCTACTTGTTGAGACAGGACTAATGTATAATAAATGTGTGTGTTGTGTGTCCTATACCCGACTACAGGTACAATAAGGGAAGAATTCTAAAGGTGCAATTCATATGCTGACCCAAAACCCTGAAGAAATCACTGGTAAAGTAAAAAACAGTGATGAAACATGTCGGTTGACTTTTAACAGAGTGAGCTAACAGCACAGAATAAAGATAGTAGTTGCCAGTTAGCTTTGCTCATATTATTTGTGATACATCTGTATTCCACCAACTAGGGATATGGGCAACATCACATTGGGTTCTAACACGTGTGACACATAATGGTTTTTTGGTTTGAATGCACTTTCTCTTTTTCTCCCATTTTTATTTCTGGGTTGACAGTAGCTGATGATGAGAAGTGAGGAATCAGGCGAGTACCAGCCTGGTAGAATCCTCCCCTTAGTGTTGCTTTCGTGAGGCACTGTCAACCTTCCCTCCCCCTTTTTTCACGGTTGGAAGGAAGAGGGCATATATAGTTTGGTGGTGGACCACTTAGGCACACACACATAGGCACTAGCGCCGGTCAAATCTGTACCACAGTGCAGCTTATACAGACAGAAGGCTTATGTACATCCTCTGTCCTAGTAAAACAGAAATTTCCTTTAGCCATAGAGCTTATAAGGGGTAGGCCAATATTGTTGAGAGAATTTTCAATTTCAGAACCAAATGTGTGTCATCTGCATAGATATAGCGGATGAAGTCAAATTCATTGATAAGATCTGGTGATGCTTCCATATTGATGTTGAAAATCATTGGTGAGATGAAGACGCCTTGAAGGACATGTGCTTTAATGCTGTATGGTTTAGAATAGAATGGAAGAGTATGTATAATATTTGTTCTAGTGTGAATGTATATGGTGATCCAAGTGAAAGCTGTGCACTCTATTCAGGTTTCTTTAAGTCTTTGGATTAGTGTGTCATGATCCACAGTGTCAAAGGCCACCTGAAGCTCCAAGAGACGAAAAGCAGTCCATTCTTGTCTTTTGTGCCTTTTAAGGTCATCTCAGTTAGAGATTAGGACCGATTCAGTGCCACTTCCTGGACATAATCCAGTTTGGTAGTCAGAAAGAATGGAATCATGACATCTGAGCTAAAGCAGCTCTTTCTGTAAGTTTGCCCAGGAATTGTCCATGGTTTGTAGCTATCAAAATCTTGATTGTTCAGGGTAGGTTAATAATTGGGAATGTTACTACAGATGATAGTAGAATGTTTTAGAAGATTTTAGGGAGTCAAGGGTTAGAGGGGCAGACAGCTTGCTTTTTCGCTTTTAGAAGATCCAAAAAATCAGTTGGTGATGATTCTTTAAAGGAACGTAGAGGCTGTGTTTGCTTTTCGCTGGAGGGTCTTATTGAAAATGGGTTGGTGCTGTTGTTTTTTCTTTAAGAATCCAACATGTTCGCTTTAGTTGTATTATGATTTGCCAGTTTGACAAAGAATTCTTGTGAAATGGGACTGGTAGCTTCTGTGGATTTTGGCTTACAGAATTCTGTATTTTGCAAAATTCTTATTGTCACAAATTGCAATGTTGATTCAACTGGAATAATATCATTTTTTGCCTTTTTGATTGTTGATTTAAATATTCTGTTATGTCTGTGTAGCCATATTTTGTCTTGAATTTTTTGGTTTTGACCCAGTTACACTGCATTTTGTTTTTTTATATTTATTTTAGTAAATTAGCTCTGCATTCACCCAAGGTGATTTTTATTTTGTTATACATAAATGTTTTCAGGGGAATTTGTTATCCAAAGCATACTGCAGCTATTCATAGAGTGTTGTAGAGAACTGATTGTGACCAGATCTATGTTGGAGGTAAGCAAATTTATAGTTTTCCAAATTCAGCTTGTTCCAAGATTGATATATAGTAGAGGGTAAGGTGATTTTAGTTGGGGTGAGTTGTGGTGTCTTGTATTGGAAGGCAATGAGGTAGTGGCCTGACCGTATGACTGGTGTAATTCTTTGGAACAGGACTAGGTCTGAGTTGGTGAAGTTGATATCTAATGTGTGTCCAACGATGTGCGTGGGATCTGGAACAAGCATTTGTAGATTTGGTGTAAGTGTATGGACACACATATCTTTTCATGTTCCAGTTATCAATTCTTTACATTTAGTACATTGTAATATTAAATCATAAACCGCTTTTCTGGAGGCAAGATGGCCGCTGACAGACTGTAGGGAGCAGTCGCATCCTCTCGCTCTCCCCAGGACTTTCAAGTACTGCTGTGAAATGCAGCTGCTTTACCCTGGAGTATGCTGTGCCTATGTATTCTAGTTCAGCGCTTTCTGGACTGGCTGTCTAGAAGTGAAATTAAGTTGACACACCAGCGAATTATCTCTTTGGTCATTGGAACAAAGAAGTACTACTCTCCTTTAGATCGGCACAGCTGGATGCAAGCCATGGCGATGAGAGGACCAAAGCCCCAGAAAGAACAAAAAGACAAAGACAAGGATAAGGCGGTTTTAAGTGATCCCGGCGCGCCGGCCCCCGTTTCTACTTCTAACCTTAGAGCGACGGTACAAACTCGGAGACACATTGGTAAAAACCCAGACGAGACCGGAGAAGGATTCACCAGCGACAAATCAAAAGAAAAAAAGGATAAAGGGGACGCCGCGAAAAAAGGCTCTAAAACATGCCAGAATGAAGAAGTTGCAGTACAAGAAAATAATCTGCGGCAACCTACCCAGTATGAGTCTTTCTCAGAGGTGTCTCTCTCCGAGAAAGTCTGCTCAACGCGCAGGATCTCCGAAAGGCAAAGAGAGCCGAGCGACGACAGCGTGGATGAACAGAGAGAGATCCTCATCGCGGATGCCGATACACGGATGACAGCTGAGGAGACCTCGCCGTTGGCGTTTTTGCCCACGGAGCAGCCTACAGCACAGACGGACCTTTTGGCAGACCCCTTGGTAGAACAACAGACACCACAGGTATTGGGCGTTGGTAACACAAGGCCGGAACCGGACTTGCAATCACACATGCCTGCTGGAACTAAGACAGGCAGTAAGGCGTATACTGACACAAGCGGTGGGGGGCTCATAGTACAGGATACCCATACGACCAGCGCTGATTTGAACAATATTCTTGACACGGGAGCAGGCGCGCAGATTAAAGAGATTGGCAATAATGGTGGCGCCAAGGATATGGGGGATATAGCAGAGGAAAAAATAACACGATCAAAAGAAAATACGGCCATAGCTAAAATCACGAGTGTCCCCATTAAATATGCGGCTCCCACACAGAGAAAGGATCCTGCTACCTCAATACTGGGATCACCCAGTGACGACGGTTTCTTCTCTGTAAACGATGACGATTCAGGTTCATCATCAATAGCAGAAGAGAGCTGCACAGGAGAATCAGATTTGGAATCTGACTCGTCGGCTGTAGAAAGTACTTCAGTTCATAGGGCCTCTGCTCACCAAAAGTCTAAATATACAAAAAGCAGATCTCGTACCAAGTCAAAGATGGCATGGAGGCCGTCGCAGGAGGAGGTGGTTAAGAAGCTGGATTGGGACTACTCCGCTACCTCCCAGTTATATCAGGAGGGGGAGGAAGCAATGTACATCACTCTCATTCCACCAGTTCACCACAGGCCACCACCATGGATTTGTCATATACTACCTTGAAACAAATGCAAGGGGAGACTAGATCTGAAAGCCCAAGGGCCAAGCAAGCAAATAAGAAAATACAGGGATCGCTAAGGGAAATGAACAAACTTTATGCAGATATGGCAGGCAGAATAACTGAGGTGGAAGAAAGGACAGGGAAACCGGAGGATGAAGTCTCAAAGTGGCAGGAATTTAAGCAGGATCAGGAGAAAATCTCGGCGGATGTTCAGTGGAAGCTCGAGGACTTCGAGAACCATCAGAGACGGAATAACATTAGACTGCTTGGGGTTGCAGAGGGTAAGGAAGGGCAAGATGTACGGGCAAATGTCATCGCTTTGCTCAGAGGGCTTTTCCTGAGATAACAGCATGGAACTGGGAGAGTGAAATACAGCGCGCCCACCGGTTCCCTCTTGTCCAGAAGAAAGGATATACAGCGTCTCAGGCGGACAAGCCTAGGGCTATATTGGTCTATGTGGGGAACTACTTACTTAGACAAGAGTTCATGGACAAAGCCAAACCTGAGGCCAGACGATCTTATAATAGCACAACATTCTTTGCCCGCCCAGATTTCTGTCATGCCACAGTTGAGAGAAGGTGGCGAGTGAGACAATTAATATCTCCCTTTCAAAATTTGGGGTGCGAGGCCTTTTTGATGTTTCCATGTCATCTTAAGGTGGTGGTAAATGGCCAAGCTAGGATGGTTTCTGGAAAATTACGGCTCAAGCATATCTAACTAAGCTAAGAGAAAAAAGGGACCAAAATAGCATGACTGTCGCTTTGAGACAACCAATGGAAAAAGGTCATTAGTAGTGATAAGGAGTTATGATCTGATATGAGCTAATATGGTATTATGTTTATTAGATGGAGCAACAGACAGCACTAGCACCAGCACAGCACTAGGATCAGAATAGGATACATATGGGAGGGGGGACGGGACTTCCTTGGGCTCTAGCTGTCATATATAGGTAAGGATTGACCAATTTGCCTGTAAGTGGGGGAGGTCCTGAGGGAGGGGTCCTGTGGGGAGCTGGGGGGGCACGGGGACAGGGCACGGCACATCTTTGCATCATTTTGCTCACGGAGAAGGCACAACTTGTAATATACAGAGCACATTTAATGCGGAATTAGACTTGGCTGAAGCAATGGAGGCTGAAGGAAACCTCAAAAAATGTTGGTTGGTTAACTGGTTAGGGCAATCGCCGGATGTTTTTAAATGGGTATTCGAATAGAAACATTGAATGTGTGTGGTTTGAATGATAGCCTCAAGAGACAATGAGTAGCTACTCTATTGAAAACTAGGGGCCAGATGTAGGTGGCCATTTACCGGCCGGTAACGGCCGATTTCGGCCGTTACCGACCGGTAAATGGGTTTTTGGGATGTAGGGGGCCAATTTTACCGATCCGGTAAATTTACCGAATCGGTAAATTTACCGAATCGGTAAAATACCGAATCAGTATTTTTACCTACTTGGTAACTTCTAGATGTAGGTGGGACTCTTTTGAGTCCCAAAGGCCTTTCAGATTCGGTATTTTACCACCCAATCCAATTGGGTGGTAAAATACCGAATCCAGGTGTGCATGCACATGTGTGCATGCACACCTATGCCATGTGACAGACAGATATGCCCTTAGGGCATGTCTGTCTGCCACATGGCACACATGCCTGTATTTGGGGTGCTAGAGGGTGTCAAAGTGACACCCCCTGCACCCTTGCTGGAATCGGTATTTACCGATTCTGTAAATACTGATTCGGTAATACCCATTGAATCCTATGGGCTTCAATGCCCATAGGAATCAATGGGCATTACCAAATCGGTATTTACAGAATCAGTAAATACCGAATCTTAACAATTCGGTATTTACCGATTCTGTAATACCTACACCCCCCCCCTCTATTTTACCAGTTCTTAAATACCGAATCGGTAAAATTCGGTATTTAAGAAGTGGTAAAATAAAATTACCTGCATCTAGGCCTATGTGTGTAGACTTTGTGTGTCTGCAGGAAATGCACATTGAGGGAACAAAAGTGCTTTTACTAGAACAGTTAGGATTTCACTTGCTCGCATATTCGAAACAGGAGGCTTGGACCAGAGGAGTGGCTATATTATCAAAACATAAGGATGTTGCAATAAGGAAGAAGCTTGAAGATAAGTGGGGCAGATGGGTGCTGGTAGAATGTTTGCTTGATGGTGATTGGGTTACTCTGGTGTCAATCTATGGCTCAACCAAAGATGATCCTGAGCGCTTTGATCTTTTAGATTTGGAACTGGCCACATGGTTCCCATGTATTGTTCTTGCTGGGGACGTTAATATTAATGGGGCGGGGGGACTGGGTTTGGATTCCTATGGGCGATATCAGGGCCGGAAGAAGAGAATTTGTCAAGCAATCCTCAGTCTCGCAAGGAATAATGCACTGGCAAATGTATGGGGAAGTTTAAAACCTAAGGATCAAGGGTTTACTTACTACTCGGCTCCCCACTAGGTGTGTGTCAGGTTAGATTATTTTTTTGTATCAAACTCTCTTTTATCCAAATTGGAAATTGAAAGACTCCCCCGGATCATTTCTGATCATAACCCTCTGATTTTATCCTTAGATGTAGCAGCAAGAAGTAGGTTGGAACAGGTGTGGACTTTTGAGAGAGGGTTGTTGAAAGATGATATCTACACCCGACACATGACACAGTGGATTAAACATTTTTGGGAGATTAATAGGGGTAGCACTGCACCAGGAATTGTTTGGGATGCCTTTAATGTGGGTGTTTGGGGGGAGACAGTAAGCTTTAGCACCTCTAATCAGAAGCAAGAGCGGTTAAGGATGGTAGAACTAGCTAGGGTGTTATTAAAGGCTGAAGAAGAGTTGGCTCACTGCGTGATAACAGGTGTACCGCTAGAGCAGGTGCTTATTAAAGTAGCTAGGGCAAAAGCGGAGGCACATGAGAATATAGCTACTAAGGCAGCCAAAATCTTTTTAGCAAACAGAGAGCAGTGTTACGAGTTTAGTGAAACCGTGGGTCGCACATTAGTGGTTCATGCTAGACAGAAAGCAGCTACAGGTGAAGTGAAGGAAATCACAGACACTGCTGTGTGACTCCTTACAGACCCTGAAGGGATACGTGAAGTCTTTAGACAGTTCTACCTCACGCTACAGACGAGGCGCAAGTAAAAGACCCCTCTGAAATACAGGCATACCTGCAGGATATTCCGGTTTCCACTCTTCCTGAGGAGGATGGGAAGAAATGAGATGCACCCTTGGAGCCAGAAGAGATTATGGACACCCTCTTAAGTCTCCCCTCTGGTAAAGCAGCAGGGCCAGACCAGATCCCAATTTAATTTTTTTAAACTTTCTGGGATATAATTAGTCAGGATATAATCACTACAATACAGCAGGCACAATCAGGGGCATCTATACCAGGTGCCTGGGCAGGGGCAGATACAGTGATTATTCTAAAGAAAGGAAAGCCACCTGCAGAACCAGGATCAACAGGCCAATCATGCTCATGATCGCAGATGCGAAGATTTTTTCTAAAGCATTGTCACTCAGGTTTGCAAGGATAATAGGCACACAGGTGAGCATTAATCAACATGGCGTTATCCCAGGAAGAGGCACGACACATCACACATGTAAGGTCATTACTTTATTTGATGCCATGGAAGTTACAGGAGACCCGATGGCAGTTATGCTACTAGATACCGAGAAAGCATTCGATCGGGTCTCCTGGAAATTTCTATGGTCAATTTTATGGCGCGCCAGCTTCAGGGAGGGTTTTATTCAAGCAATACAAGTATTTTATGTAGCCCCTACAGCTCGAATTCGAGTGAATGCATGATATACAATGCCGTTACAGATTAAGCGAGGCATGAGGCAGGGCTGTCTGTCTTCTCCACTCCTTTTTGCCATGTATATGGAACCTTTAATTTGCAAAATGGAGCTGAATGACAGCATTCCCCCATTGGATACTCATAGGGGACATTGCAAGATCTTGGCATATGCTGATGACATGGCTGTCATTACCCCAGATCCCACAGAGGCTATAAGACAGGTGGAGGCAGAAGCTTTGCGCTTTGGTCAGGTCTCAGGATATGCCTTGAACACCTCCAAGATGCAAATCATTAAGAATGGGAATGTAGAATGCTTTGATCCTTGTGTGGCACAATCAGGAGTTTATTTAGGGGTAACCATCACTGCAGATTTGGATAGGTTAATTGAGGCAAACATAGGGCCAATAGTCACTAAAGCTAAGAAAGATCTGGACAGATTGCACAATCTTCATATCTCTCCATAGTAGGGCGCACCAACATCGTCAAGATGATCCTCCTCCTGAAGTTTCTCTATCTATTTAGGGCAAACCCGCACTTGTTCGAAACAAAGTGGTTCATTATTTTAGAACACATGGTAAATAGGTTCGATTGGGCACATGGCAAGACTAGACGAGCATTGAGGTACATGTCGCTTCCTAGGGAGAGAGGAGGGTGGCCTTACCAGACTTAAAGTTGTACTATTGGGCAGCAGCCCAACAATGTATGACGGGTTTATTGGGGGGAGCAGAGTCGGAAGTGGAGGATGCACTAGGAACTGTAGCTATATATGCATTGGTGTTGGGTGCTGAGGCAGCGAACGCCTTTTTGAAATATACTGACCCTAGCTACTTCAAAAGAACCAAATTCAAAACTGTGATTGCAGCATACAATATCTGGAAGGCTTTCATGAAACAATTTGGCCTGGGGAAGTATAATGCGTATACTAGATTGATTGGTAACCCTACACTCCCTCGCGAGATATTCTCAGATGCTGTGCTTGTAGAAAGGGGGAGGCAGGGAATAAGGAAGTTGGGAGATATGATGGGGGCGGAGGGATGAGGCAATTCTCTGATATGAGAACATTATATGTCCTTGACTCAAGCAATTGTTTTACATTTTTACAAGTTAGAAGTTTTCAAGTGGCAAAAAAAGGTGGACCGGCTGGGTTTGGAAAGAACTCAATCTTGGAAGTCATTCAAGGTGGAGTTGACTGTACGATAAAAAGATTTTATGCCGAACTAATTGAATGCAAGCAAGATGACCTGGAGAAAAATGAAGAAAAAATGGGCACAGAAGTTAGGTATAGGGCAGGAATGTTTCCGTGTGTCACTAGACCTGGGGCAGAGAATTTTATGTTCAGCCGCCCTTCTGGCATAGCATTACAAAACACTCTATTCATTGTATTATATACCTGTAAGGATTGCGCAATGGGGAGCAACAAATGGAATTAAATGCCCTCGCTATGACAGCCTTGAGGCTGATATAGTACATATTTTCGCCACCTACCTACATTTACAACCAACCCGGGATGCTATAGAAGTATTTTTTAAAAGGTCACTGAAATAGAAATTACATTAACATCACCAATAATCCTGCTTGGGGTAAACAATGACGCCAGGCAGGCTCAAGTCGGACATTTATTATTTGTAGCTATGGCAGTTCTGCGGATGTGCATTGCCTCGGCATGGCTTGATCGACTTCCACCTACTTTTCATCATTGGCTGGCCAAACTCTTGTCGGCTTATAATCTTGAGAAGACAATCTATGCAAAGAGGGGCAAAAGGGGAAGGAAACTAGGACTACAAATATGGGAACCCATAAAAAAATGGAAGGAGAGCCAACCCTAGTTTGTTTATTTATCATTTGAGAGCATTTTTGGAGTGAATATGTTTGGTTAACACTTTAAAATCATTTGTGTGCTTCATCTTATGTATGCTTATGTATATGTACTTTGGTCTAAATGTTGATTTTGTCTTTTGTTTATGACTTACTGTGCCCTGTACTAAAAATGGGGAAAATACTTAAATAAAAAAGTTTTTTAAAAAATAATATTAAATCATAAATCTGAGGTTCACATTTATGGTTTTATCGAAGGTTACACCAACTTAAGCATCATGCATATCACATCCAGTTGCCACAGAATCGAATATAACGCAATAGCTAAAACACTGATGTGACATCTGACAGGTTGTGTGGAATTATAAAACCCAAATAAATAGAGTTCAGGACATTCAAGCTTATAACATGTTGCGAATAGCAGCCACATAAACTATATTGTACTTTGCCCATGGTTTTGGGCCAGTCTTTATTATTTGCAGGCGGATTAGCCTGTCACAATGTGACTAATTTCATGTCTGCTTTAGTGCAAATACATTATGACACTATGCACTTATAATAATGCAGATGGGATAGCCATCATGTTGTGAATGAGTAACCCAGCAGCAAAACTCAATTTCAGGGCACACAATGGGGCTTTTGTTTCTTCTGGACAGCTATCCAATTCCAAATATGACTGATATCCCGTCCATCTTACAACATGTGAATTAAATAAAAGGCACACATAAATGCAATAAGGCAGATAGACACATTATGACACACAAATTGGAGCTTCAAAATATAAATGGTACACAGTGACAATACTGTAGTTGTAATATTGCTGATGTCATATCCGGTACAGAAGGATTTGGGCAGCTAAAAGTGTTCTGACCTGGCATTTCATTTAGTGATTCTTAGGATTCACTCTCCGATAGCACACAGAAAGAAATGACACATTTTTCATAGGTATATTAAACATAACGTTTTACATTACCTTGACCATAGCTCAATCCTCTAAATATTAAAATATACGTCTGGGCATGCTCTTGGCCACCTAGGGCATAAATCAGTCATAAAGAAGGATATGAGAGAAATGTTTGCAAGAAGTATAATCACTGGCAATCACTTGGGTAGCATTCCAGCCCATGATCTATCAACAACTGTGCCACTCTATAGAACGATCTGCCTTATGCAAATCGGTAGTGACCCTGCTCCTCAAGGAAACAGACTATCCAAACTTCCAGATGAGGTCCCCTCCAGAAAGGAATATAAGCAACCCCAGGCTAGGTTCAGCAGAGCGTTGATCAGATGCAATAGTGAGCAAGAGGCCTTCAGCTGGTCATGCTCATGGCCACTTAGAGCGTAACAATAATCACACAAAAGGAGATGGGAGAAATACTTACAAAATATCTTGCCACTGGCAATCATTCAGGATAGCCTTCCAACCCATTGTTTTTCCCCACTGTGTTACATTCAACAAAGGCCTACATTATACAAATCAGTACTGCCCATGCTCCTCATAATAAGAGTCCATCCCGAGCGGCCAGACATGGTCCCCTCCAGAAGGGAACACCATCAACCCCAATCAAGTTTTGGCCTTGTCATGCCTCATCAGTGAGGTTGATTCCAATGGCACAGTGAACAAGAACCAATATCTGGGCATACCCTTGCCCCCTTAGTGCAATACCATCAATGACACAAAAGGAGATGGGAAGAATGCTGTCCATGGGTTGACTTAGCAATCCAACCCATTTTATTTACCCATTGTATTGCTTTAAAGAAAGGTCCACCTTTTTGCAAAACATGGTTGCCTCTGATCCTTGTGGGAAACATCAATCCCAAACTGCAAGACAAGGCCCCCTATAGAAGGGAACACAAGTAACCCCAGTCCAGTTTCAGTATTGCTGGAGCTTGTACGTGAGGTATGGCTTGGATCCTATATCTTGGAGAGCAATGGACTCATGCCTGGGAATACCCTTGACAACTTAAGTTATGTCATCAATAAGGTCAAACTTATGCATATCAGTACTGACCCAGACCTTCATGGGAAACATCCATACCAAACAGTCAGACAAGGTTCTCTTCAGAAGGGAACACAAGAAACCCCAGACTAGCTTTGGCCTTGTTATCTCTTGTCAATGTGGTGTAACTTGAATCTATAGTACATTGAGCAATGGACGTCTATGTGGGTATACCTTTGGCCTCGTAGGGTATAGCATCAATCTAGCGAAATGAGATGAGAGGAATGCTTGCAAAAAGTCTAAACACTGGCAATAGCTCTGAAGCATTCCAACTCATTGTTTTTCACCCACTCTGCCAATCTAGTCAAATGCTTGCATTTTGCAAATCAGTACTTACCCATCTCCTCCTAAGAACAGCTATCCCAAACTGCCAGACAAGGCCCCCTCCAGCGGGGAACCAACCAAACCCAGAACAGTCTCTGCCTTGTTACTGAGTGACAATGGACAGGGATTCAGCCCAGAGTGATTATCTATGACTGAGATTATTTCAGAAGTAAGGGGGTTGGAAGCGCACTACCTGCTTTAACTAATCAGAAAGATTCAAACAAATTTTGAACAATTCTTTTAAAGGTGCCGCAGCGTAGCACTAGCTGCCTCTCAAGTGCTGGGGGACATGAAAACAAAAAGATACTGCCAAGGTTGGCACTGTGCTGAGCTGTGGAGCGTAAATTCTAGAGTACCAGTGAAATTAATAGAGACACATACACCTCAAATAGCTGCCAACAAACATATAAAGCAACTGTACGATAGAAAAAGGAGTGGAGTTTGGAAAAATAAAAGATCACAAAGGAGTGAGATGAATGTTAACAAGGTGTACCTGACTGAATCCTGCTAATCACCAACTAAGACCAATGACAAACAAAGGGCTTAGTGTTAAAAACACAAACTTAATGCTTTTCTAAATAAATACAATTCCCGGAAAAGCCAGCCTTATGCCCTACCTGATGGTCAAGCTCAGCTAATGTCCTGTGAAATAATCAATGTGGGCCGCCTGGTAAACATCAAACGTTCGAAGTCGATCAAATTACCCAGCTGCCAAAAAATAAATAAAGTCCTCAATAATCTGACTCACAATATTACTGCTGGGACCAATTATAAATACATCAAGGTAAAGCACCGTAGTAAAGTAATGAGTTCAATTACACTTACCGGCGCAGTGTACACCGAACAGATAACCCCAATGTTTGGCGGTGTGCAGAATTAAACTGTGCCGAAGGTCGGTTCAGATGGCTCTAAAAAGGCAAAACAAAGCTAATGGACTTACTCGCCCAGACTATCAAAATAACGCTGTATAAAAGAGTACACATAAGTATATTCATAATCTTGTGTGATATCATTGGATTGAATTATTGTATTTGCACTTTTTATTGGATGAGATTATTTCAAGCATTCCACCTTTTACTTTTTTGTTTACTTTAATGGGACGCCCTAAGAACAGTGAGTATGCCCAGATGTGGATCCGATTGCTACGCATCAAGCTTCCTGCGCCCTAAATTGGGTAAAATTACTTCCTACTACAGCTCCCACAATGCACCCTTTTAGTAATCCAGCAAACCTTGTTTGTGTGCTGCCACAAAACGACACCTGAATATTATTATCATGTGACTGGCTGGAGATAAAAGAAGGAGTCTCCATTCCCACAGTGTTTGGCTTACTCGTTTCATGTGTTGGACCATGTCCCCTCACTTGGATATCCTCATTCTGACTTCCTGACTTC
The DNA here is from genome assembly GCF_964263255.1 of Lissotriton vulgaris. NCBI lineage: Eukaryota > Metazoa > Chordata > Amphibia > Caudata > Salamandridae > Lissotriton > Lissotriton vulgaris. The sequence goes on along the minus strand of NC_141691.1, from coordinate 1,018,249,992 downwards.
CTGTGTGTGAAAGCCTTGGAGGAACAATGCGTCTGGGACTGTTTTCTTGTTCCATGTGTTTTTTGTATGACTTTCCTTTGAATCTGCCCCGTTCACGAAATCAGATTGCCTGGAGTTGTTTCAACTATCTTCCTTTCACGGAATTGTTTTGTGCTGCAGTGAGAAGTTTCCAGCCCCGCCCAGCTCATTAGAGCGGACTGTTCTGAACTGCCTAAACCCCATTCCCTTTTTAAGGTCTCGCCTAGGCAGCGTGCATGCGCTGCTCTAGGAGGGCCTTTAGCCATCGGTCTTCACTTTTCAAGCACTGCACCCGTGCTTGGGGCGGCATTCACCTTGCGGGAGCGAGCAGCGGCGCACCACAAGCACGAGTGCAGTGCTTAAAAAGTGAAAACTGCTCTCCCAAGCGCGTGCACGCATCACTCACGGGCTCACCTCCTGTTCCCTGTTTCTCTCACAACCTCTTCCTCATCCTAAATCACTCCCTCCTCCTGGCACCGACTTATTTCGCTGTTGTTCCAACCATGCATTGTCGGTTTTCATTCAATGTTTATTTCCACAATGGGCACGGACAGCATTGTATTTCATTTACATATAAGTGCCAATTCCTTTTCGCATTGCAGCGCTTTTATCTTTCTCGATACAAAAATAGTGTCACAATGTTTAAAATTAGTCAGCCTCTGCAAACCTTTATCCAGCATGTACTTCCCTCCAGACAGCCTATGCCTGAAATTGCTGGTATACTGACTAACACTATTCATGAAGTCATGATCTGACTCATGTCAGCAGGTTTGCCTACACTGCAGCGGTTCAGCAGTTTTTCAATAACTTGATTACACAGCACTGCGGACCAATGCCACTGATCCTGCCCAACTACTTGAGGACAGGTGCTCCTAAACGTGCAAGTGACCACACTTATAAATTAAAAAGACAAATCGCTTGGGGACAAGGAGGCTAAAGTTGCTTGTAGAAACAGGTTTGATGGATTGTTTTCCTTGGAGACATTTACAATGTCTTGAAAACACACTGTGCTGTGGACACACCTCCAATCCAAGTACTAGAGCATGGATTTCTGACCTCTGCATTACTCAAATAGTATTTAAATATTTTGTTTCACTGCTTCAGTACTCAAACATTGCCCTTTATAATTCACCTAAGTGCAGCAAGGCTTTCCCTATGGACAGATAAGAGGAGAGGAGAGACTTCCCCCCTCCGTAAAGCAAAGTTATTTTAGCCACACCCATATCTGAGGTACGTGAGCAAGACACTCCACCCTTGGAAGGCTCAGCAGTGTCCTAGAAAGCAACAAATCTCAATGGTGAATTAACTGAAAAGTAGACAGTGAATTTATTGTTATCTTCATAACTGGATTGTCTTAAGTACAGATACAAACTAGGCAGTTGCAATCTAGTTACTGCGTTAAGTTTTCTGAAGCTCAGTTATTATAACCTTCAGGTTTTAAAAACTCAATTTTAGTGGAGAAGAGGCGCACAAGCATGATGACGGTACCTCCATCATCCATGGATCCCTTCTGAATACCATAGCTGTACAGCTAAGGAGTCTACCAAGGGGATTCCAAGGGGGTGGAGTTGTTCAAGTGGAGCACCACCACGTCCACCAGCACTGCATCCACCACCACCACCACCATGTCCACCACTACCAGGTTCACCACCACCACCACGTCCACCACCACATCCACCACCACCACCATGCCCACCACCACGTCCACCACCACCAGCACCACTTCCATCAGTACCACGTCTACCACTACCACATCAACCATCACCCACCACGTCCACCACCAAGTCTACCACCACTTCCGCCATCACGTCCACCACCACATCCACCACCACCACATCCACCACCATGTCCACCACCACTACTTCCACCAAAATTACCACATCCACACCATGTCTACCACCACCATGTCTACCACCACCACCATGTCTACCACCACCACCATGTCCACCACCACCACCATGTCCACCACCACAACATCCACTACCACCACCATGTCCACCACCACCACGTCCACCACCACCACCACCATGTCCACAACCACGTCCACCCCACCACGTCCACCACCACCATGTCCACCACCACCACGTCCACCACCAGCACATCCATCACCCCATCCACCACATCCACCACAACCACCATGTCGTCCACCACCATGTCCACCACCACGCCCACCACCACTTCCACCACCACCCCCATCTCCAACACCACATCCACCAACTCCACATCCACCACCACCAGCACCATGTCCACTACCATGTCCAACACCACCACGTCCACCACCACCACCACTTCCACCACCATCACGTCCGCCACCACCATGTCCACCACCACCACCTCCACCACCACCACATCTACCACTACCACATCCACCAGATCCACCACCACCATGTCCACCACTACCACGTCCACCACCACATCCACCACCACCATGTCCACCACGTCCACCACCATCATGTCCAACACATCTACCACCACATCCACCACCATGACCACCACCAACACCACGTCCACCACCACCACCACGTCCACCACCACATCCACCACGTCCACCACCACATCCACCACCACCACGTCTATCACCACATCCACCACCACCATGTCCACCACCACCACATCCACCACCACGTTCACCACCACCTGTGACAGGTAAATTGTCACTGGAGGGCAGGGGTAATAGGTGTTTCAACCACGGCTGTACATGGGACATTTAAAGATGTATTGGGTGCGAGAAGACGGGAATAGGGGCTGAAAGTATTACACCAGACCCAGGATACCTTTTGAAGAGGTGCAATGTCACAGGGGCTCCTGTAAAAGCACTTGCAGCATCTCTATCTCACAGTGGCATACCTGTACAAGCCACTCACTAAAAACAAGCATTGGCATAGCCAATAGGTCTCGCCTTTGGGACCTTATAAGTGTTTAGCCATGCAACACTTGATGTTGTTGCAACAAGGATATTCTGCTGGATAACTAAACACTTATAAGGTCCCAAAGGCGGGACCTTTTGGCTATGCGAACGTGCAGAATATCTAGGCTTCCTGCCCCTCCTTGTGATCCAAACCCACGGTGCTCGGAGCAGCTGTTCTCAGATTACCGCATTGTGGAGTGCTGTAGATCCAGGCTGCCTGCCGCTCATTTTTGATTGCTGATACATTTCTGAGGCTAAACAAAGTATCAATTTTTGTCAAAGCACGTGCTTTCTACTGCATGCCTGTCAATGGGGCAGGCTTCTTGAAAGTTAAAGTTATTTTTGATTGACTGGCTGACGGATGCCTAATGAATTATTTTCACTCAGGGAAGTGTTCAGCCTTAATATTGTACTTTACAAGAAGAGACTTATTATTTAAATAGAAACTTAAAGACATTATTTCTTCAAGGTCACATCTTGCAGCTACATTGGTGAGTAGGTGGTGGTGCACAAACAAAGCAAATATTACAATATTTAGTAGTTTAATGAAAGCTAAAAATATAGTTGCTGGGACTATTTAATTAACATTTTTTAAAGCCGTGAAACAGCTTCCCAGTGGCAGCAGTAAACTCCGTAATGCCCGGGGGGGGGGGGTTCCATATAAAAAATCATACCCGAAATAGAGGTTGTGCTTCTGCAAGCATTCAGAAAACATTCTACTGCCCTCCACCCTACCTTGGTACTGTGGCTACGTCCCCCCATGACCCTACTCGACGGAACTCTGCTCTCTTGGTTCCTTTTGTGATCATTCCTTGTATGTATCCGGCCATTTTGAGATGGTTCCCTTTGATACCCATGACCCGGATCCGCCATCTTGTTGAACCTTGTCCTTTCCTTCGTTCCAATGGACTTTATCCTGTCAACCTTCAAACATTTATCTTTTGCTGGACTGCCTTAACTCTAACTGCCCCTCAGCTCCCCCTCTCGCCTCTCACCTATCTCAGCTTCTGACTCTGCCCCCCAGCTCTCTCTACCCCTTTTGTTGTTTTATTTCTCTGTTCATGCCACCTACTAATAATGCACTCTTCTGTAACAATTAAGCTTTCATCAGTTCCATGTGTTCCTGTTCCATGGTTTCTCACCCCCAACCCCCCGCTCCACTCTGTCACTTCCCGAGCACACCTGTTCACTATCTTGACAGCGGAGTCTGAGCATTATGTCCGACGCCAGGTGGAGCTGCATAGTTCAGCTATTGAGGATATCGGCCCTGGTCCATAACCTTAGCCATCACCTACCCAGCCAGACATTGGCCACAGTTTCTCCCAGTCTCCTTTTCTATCCCTTTCCTACCCCTCCCACAATACATTTTCTGTTACTCTTCCCTTTTTCTTTGGTTGCTAACTTTTGTTTGCTTTTAACAAATGTAACATGTTAGCCTGTAACTCTGATCCTCATTGTGTAACTTATGTAAAATGTGTAACTTGCAACTCGCTGTTCCTTATGTAAAGCACTCTGATAACTACGGGTCTAGCCAGAGCTATATAAAACTCAAGATAAATTAAAAACATTTTTTTTCTTCTTTATTATTGTATTTATGCAGTGCTGGGAGAATAGTATTGAGGACCCTTCCTGCACACACACCTATCCCGCTTACTTTCATCATCTGGTGGTCCATTTCTTCTCTCCCAGAAGGTCACAGTCATGGCTAGAGTGAGAAATAATACTCTGTTTGATTCGACCTTGGAGGAGAGTTGAGATACATCTCCGCTCCCATGGATCCTGGCTTCCCTGCAAACCTTAAGTAAGTCCTGGCACCAATGCTTACTGTGCCACTGGAACTAAGTTGCATCCAACTGTGGAGCCCCAAATAGGGTGTAGATGGTCTTTGGGTTGATTGTGTTCTGGTTCAGAGAGGACCTGGCTTGGTAGCTTCAGCTGGATTGTTTCTACTGGTGCAGGGTTGAGGATGATGTGCATATGTATGTGCTTTAGCTGTGTCTATCCGGAGGAGGCATGTGACAAAACATTATGGACTGGGATGCAGCCCCAAGTAAATACAGGTGTCTGAGATTATGTAAATTATCCCACCTCTCTCTTTCTGTTTACTTCAGTGCGATGTCATAAGTGTGACAGACATGTTCAATCATGTGTTCTGTTCTCACTGCGTATTCTGAAATCACATACTGGCCCTCTGTTTGCCCTTTATTAAGAATAACATGGTAAAAGAGATTATGATTGTGTATCTGTGATGTGCGAAGGTATTGTAATTGACCTCTGTACTCTGTAAGTGATGGGTGTATATGTGTGCTTTCATCTTTTTCTGGGGCTTGCAATAGATACATTGGCCAGACTTCGGAGGAGCAACATGAGAGCAAATGGGAGTCAGAATGGAGCCCCCTGACACCAAAAGACCCAGTGGTATGGAGAGGATGATGTTGGCCAGGAGGCCAGTACAGCATCAAACTCCGAGGCCTCTGACTCATACCAGCCTCTCGTGGTGGCAGAAAACCATCCCAGATTGTTCCAGCTGTTCCTGTGAACATAGAGCACTAAAAAGCACACCCTTTAGTAATCATAATCGTCCAGAGTACTGAATATATGTGAACTGGAAAAATGCGGGTTCCAGGATTATGGTAGGGAAGAAGCAGCGGGCAATAGTCACTTTAAGCATACTGACAAAGGGGAAAATTTAAACCATATTATGGCCAATTTTGACCTTGGCTTTGCCAACATGATGTATTCCCCCAGGGTTGACTTTAGTTCCACCTTCCTAGCTAGGGGGCCCCAATCAGTTATTGATTTTATCATGGTTCTTAATAGATTTTCTAACCGGGTGGAAAAATTTGAGATGCATACAGTTGGTCTGAGCGATCATCTTCCCCTTAGTGTGTCCATTGGCTTTTATGAGTGTAACAAGGTCTCAACTATTGAGTCTTTGGTATGGACACAAGATATTACTTTGGCAGGCCAAAATGGTCTGGCATTGAAATGGAGTATTGTGGACCCAGTGGAAAAATCCACCGAAATTGTAGCCAAGGCCTTAGAACACTTTATGGTTTGCTTAGATGAGAACTCCTCCATGGATGACACCTTGGAGGCCTTTGGCCATATTACAACTGTCATCCAGGACACGCTAACTAGGGCTCATACTGGGAATACCAAAAGAAGTAATGGCTGGTTTGACCCCCATTGCACTAAGACATATACTGCCCTGAAGGTCGCTTTAAGTAAAAAACCAAGGGACTTTGATGCAATCAGAAAATGTAGGAGGGAATATAACCTAGCAAGATGTAAGAGGAAGAAGGAAATTAAAGACCAAGCATGGCAAAACCTATTAACGGCCTCACAGTGTAGAGATTCTAAATCATTTTGGCAGGCAGTTAATGCACCCTTTTTTATTAAAAAGGATGCTGCAAGAATCGAAATAGCCATTGACGAAAAAATGTGGATAGAATTTTTCTCAAATGTGTATAAAAATACACGAGGGCCTACTGTGAACGAGAACGAGGAAAAAGGCCACTCCCCAACAGAGTGCAACCATCTCCCGATAGGTATGGAGATCTCCCTTGAGGAAGTTCAACTCGCAATAAATGCCAGTAAAAATAACAAAGCCCGGGGACCCGACGGGAACCCTAATGATATATACAAAATGAAGGTTGAGCTTTGGGCCCCTCTTTACACACGGGGTCTTGAAGCATGCTGTGCAAAAGGCTTTATAAAAACATGGACCGAATCGGTAATAATACCGATATACAAAAAAGGGGACAGGGAGAGTCCAACTAATTATAGACCCATATCCCTACTAGACTCCCTCATGAAAATTACAGGTATAGTGGTTTTAAATAAAATGCAAACCTGGGCAGAGGAGCATGGCATATTAAGCCCTGTACAGTATGGGTTCAGAGAAGGGATGGGTACCGTGGAGCACGTTTTAAACTTTGTTATGTTACAAGGGAAATATACCCGGGCCAAGCATGGATTTCTCTACACAATCTTTGTCAACCTTTCAGCCGCCTTTGATTGCGTGGAACATACAAATCTGTGGCAAATCCTGGAGGAAATTAATATTGAACCCGCCATTGTGCTTTTTCTCCGGCAGCTCTATTCAGGGGCAACAGCTAAGGTTAGACATGGGCCGAGGGGGGATTGTACGGGGTCTTTCCACATAGAGAAGGGTGTAAGACAAGGCTGTGTGCTGGCCCCTTTTCTTTTCTCTTTATATACCAACAACTTGGAGGCGGAATTGGTGGCCAGCACAAATGACTCCCCGGGGTACGGCAACAAACAGATTGTCTCCCTTCTCTATGCGGACGACATGGTACTGATGGCAGAACGAAAGTGGGTGCGCAGAAGGCCCTCTTGAAGTATGTAGAATTTATGGAAGCCAGGGGCCTTAAAATTAATGCTAAAAAATCATTTGTGAAGCTTTGTGGCAAAGGTCGCGCTTCCTGCGAACATCTTAAAGTGGCTGACCTAAAAATCGAACACACCAAATCCTTTCCATATCTGGGGGTACTAATAGATGGCTCAGGCACATGGGGACCCGAGGTAAAGAACAGGACCCTATCTTTTAAACGATCCATAGCGACGTTGATGAATCTTTCCACTAAATTGGGCAAAAGACCGCCCGAAATTATGCTAAAGATTTACGTGGCCAAATGCAGAAGCATTGCATTGTTTGGGGCAGGGATCTGGGGGTAACAGGACATATCTTCCATGCAAATTGTAGAAAATAACTTCTTTAGATATCTGTTAGCTCTCCCACATGGCAGGTCTGTTTTTAATTGTCACGCAGGACTTGGCATGGATCAAATAACAGATCTGATCAGACTGCAACCGATCTTGCTTTGGCGGAGAGTATAGGCCACTAAAGCACTTGGTTTAAATCAGGATATAATTAGAGACGTAATTGGCTTGGATAAAGCGAAGCGTATTGCCTAGCTCGAGTATGCAAGGAAAACGCTAACAGACCTGCAAATGCCAGAGCTATTTAGTAACCCGGATATGATCTGTGGGGTATCAAAGAAAGAATTAAAAAAGCTATGCATGAACCTCTTTGACTTACTAAGATGCTATGGGGAGATTACAAAGAAAACGGTTATTCAACACCAACTGTCCTTGGTCTGTTTCACAATACAACCTTACCTAAACTTAAATATAACGGGCTTTGACCGCTTCATTTTGACCAGGTTTAGGTTTAATATATTTCATCGGCTGGTCACATTTCCAACAAAAAACGACTGGACTAGAACCCTAGAACTATGCCCATGTGACAATCTGTCGCCACAATCTACCTTTCATGTGGTGTTGTTCTGTAAACTTTATGAGGGGGAGCGTAGCCAATGGATCAAACAATACCTAAGATAGGGAACCTGGTGGCAATGTAGGCCTGCGTACCTTAGCCTGCAACCGCTGGGAAACGTTAAATGGACCATGGTTATGATAGGTTTTTTAGAAAGTATTTTAAGAAAACGTAACTTAATGATTAGCTAAACTTTGATATGTGATAGACTATGTAGTACTCTGATTTATTACTTTACTTAACTTTAAATGCTATTTATTTTTTAACATATGAAATGTCAAGATGTATATATATGTATTACTGCTTTTATGATTTTATATTATGAAAATCGAATAAAGCTAATCTGAATCTGAATCTGAATAATAATCGTCCAGAGTACTGGATAAGTGAAGATACTCCAAATATCAGATGCCATAAATACGTAATTTGACAAATAGTATTATTTGATGAAGTCACACAACATTCCTTTGTGCATGAGTCCACAATAGTCAAATTCTTCAACTTGGCGATTTTATTCATGTTCTTATTACATCCAGCACGAAATCTGCCAATACGCCAACACATGTTTTGTCTTCCCTTTGACTTTTTCAAGGCGGTTAGCGCACAACTGATTGTTGAACGTGTTCATGAATGGGTCGAAGTTACGTGTCACTTGTAGTTACACAAGCATCCACAGCTATTACCAATAGGTGTCACAGCCCACTCGTAAAATGGCTGCACACCTGTCATATAATAAAATTGGGTGTTGACGACCTAGGAGAAAGAAGATCCTAATATTCTCTTTCATTTTATAATTGGACCATAAAAATACCGGAGGGAACCCTGAAAAGTTCCACTCCGCAAACAGGTGGGAGTAAATCCTCCAACTCGTTCCCGTTCTCCTGATTGTGGCTGGTACATGAGAATGAAGCGGAGGATGTACTCCCATTTTAATGGTCCAATTATAATATGAAAGAGAAATATTAGGATCTTCTTTCTCCTAGGTCGTCAACACACAATTTTATTTTATGACGGGTGTGCAACCAGTTTACGAGTGGGCACAGAGTTTGATGCTGTACTGGCCTCCTGGCCAACATCATCCTCTCCATACCACTGGGTCTTTTGGTGTCAGGGGGCTCCATTATGACTCCCATTTGCTCTCATCATACTATTTGTCAAGTGACATATTTCTGGTATCTGATATTTGGAGTATCTTCACTTATCCAGTACTCTGGGCGATTATGATTACTAAAGGGTGTGCTCATTAGTGCTCTATGTTCTCAAGTTTATACACACATTAGTTCACTTCTGTGTGAGTAGCATCTTTTAGTAGTAGGTGGAATTGATCCAAACAAGCACCCCAGAATTAACAACAATGTGTAGCAAACATTGATTCTCACTAAATTACTGTATATTTTGACACTTTTCCTACCTATTGATTGTGCAGTTCTTTTCCTAATTTGAGAACCAACACTACCAATTTAGTTATACCATCTGTTCATGTGTCCATCACAAGCACAACTACGATCAGCACCCTCACTCCAGTGGCACAGGAGAGTAGCCAACATTCATCCAGAACCTAACCCCCTTGACTCTATTCTGCCAGCACTGGTCTGTAGAAAGTCCTTGAAGTTCTGGAGAGCCTCTCTGTCTGTCAGAGAGCATTGTTTCATTCAGTTCAGAATATAAGTCAGCAACTGACACAAGTCATAGACATTCTGGATGGCATAATCTCTGCCCTATCTAACTTACAGAGAGGTTCATTGTATTCCAGTGCCTCTTCTGAAACCAGTGCTTCCGCCACACCAGCCCCATTCCTTCTTCTGCCACATTCCCCCTGCTCACATCCAAAGCCTTGACCCCATTCCACCACCTGAAAAAATTCCAAACCATGACCCCGTTCCCCATCCTATCTCAATTTCTCCTTGTGAAACCATCTTTACACATCCCTTCACTAATTAAACTGACTAGATCAGACTATAAAAACAAATGTTGTCCATATCCATAAACCTTCCATTTCTCCTAAACCTTTGCATACTCCAACATTCCCCTATTCTCCAACCTTACCATTCACCCAAACCTCGCCATTCCCATCACAATCCCTCCACAGAGCCACTTGGACTAACTCCACCTAACAAGACCCTACCAACACCACCCCATTCACAGAAGTATCTGCCTGGAATGACATCAGCTCCAGGATCCTCCTGCGGAGGAGTTAGCTACTCATGTTGGGATTGCAAGGACTATTCTTGGTGGTATTTGTTACATTGTTTATTGTTGGACAGTGATAGGACACTCTTGATTTGGACATCTACCACCTTTGATTTTTTTGTAATGTTGATCATGCACATATATAGATGTAAAAATACCTAGAGAATGAAGATGAAGATTTATGGTGTCACTCTTTGTTTTTTTTTATTAAAAACAATATTTTTAAAACAATTGCCTGTTGTTTACTTGAAGACATATTGTGGTTTAAAAATATGTAAACATTTACCATGTGTTTGTCAAATGTGCCTCTTCTGCATGATCCCCTCAGATATTTTGCCTGTTTTAACCCAAATGGTGCAGTTGTTTTAACTTTGTACACTTTACCCTTGCTAATTAGTTAATAAAAACAATATTTTTAAAACAATTGCCTGTTGTTTACTTGAAGACATATTGTGGTTTAAAAATATGTAAACATTTACCATGTGTTTGTCAAATGTCCCATTTCTGCATGGTCCCCTCAGATATTTTGCCTGTTTTAACCCAAATGGTGCAGCTGTTTTAACTTTGTACACTTTACCCTTGCTAATTAGGATTGAATTGATTATGTTCCATCTTTGAACAATGTTTAATAGACTTTTCCCCAAATTACATATCTAACTGCCTATAGGAACCTAGTATATGGTGAAAAGAATGCACCCAGAAGGATAAATGCGCCCTACGAACTGCAGTACTTATGGTGCCATCGACAGGATGGGCCTGTAAAACATGGCTTCAGGTCTACCATGTGGAGACTGACTGCAGCAGTCTCAAAACATGCTGTCAAATCACTTGAAATAACCCTTTTTGACAAGCTGGAAACCCTACTTGTAACTGCTAAGAACTGTCTGTCACTCACAGGATAGGTTGTCTGATATTTAGAAGTTGGACATCTGCAAAATTAAAGCTGCCATGCTCCTCCAGTGAGTAGCCCCTGAAAGTCATTTTCACTGGCAGGGCTGTAGATTGATCATAGAAAATATTTAAGTACATATTTTGAACTTTATTATGTAACCTTTAGTACAAAACAGCTAAAAAAGTAATTCAAATAGTAGTTTTTATAGTTCTTAAAAGTTATTTTCACTGTTGTAGTTAGTATGTAAATAAATATGTAGTAAAAGTAACTTTTTTTCTGAATAAGTGGTAGTTCATGGCAGGGTTAAAGAATGGGAAGCACAAAATGGTATCAAATATTTTTTTAGGGTTCAGGGAAGTGTAGCATTATAGGGAGGTTCCGGTCTTTAGGTTTCCGGGATGGGTAGCCTAAAAGGAAAATACGTTTTTTTTAGAGTTCAGACAAATGTAGCATTAAGAGGTACTAGGTATTTTTTAAGATTCAACAAAGGATATAAAGCATGGGAAGGTAGGAGTTTTTGGGTACAAAGAATAGTGGTATTAAGGAGTAGTAACACTTTGGTAGGGTATAGGGATTAGTACCTTTAAGAAGCAGTTAGAAGTGTTTAAGGTTCAATGAAGGTTAGTATTAAGCAGTAATTCGAGTTTTTTGTGGCTTCGTGGATGGAAAGTCTTCAGGATAAGGGAAAAGTTAGACAAATAAAGGAATGCATGTTATAAAAATAACTTTTACAATTGATATGTTTGGAATTGACGTAATTATGAAGGACACATCAATACCTTGAGAATTGCAAATACACTGTAATGCAGTCAGCTTTTTAAAAGTCATATTGAGTACATACAACCTCAGATACTTGTATCCCGAATGTACATAGATGCAGACTTAATAGAATAGCTAATCTATACTACCTGTGTATTTGTACCTTAACCATAAAGTGGTTGCAGATATTTTGCATATAATATTCTTGCAGGATGCTATTTAAAACTCAGTAATATGGGAGGACACCACTATGTAAATATTACTTACTGAAGACGCGCACATGGGACGCCACTTAAAAACCATGACAATGCATGGTCTGCTTTATCAGCCTAGCTGTAAGTATACCCCGACACCACTGTGCAGAGGACATTTGACATCTTTGATTAGTTTTCCTATTCTAGATAGTTGCAGTATGACCAGTACAGTGCCCTCTAATACATTTAAAATGTTGTGCACCTTCATTTATCAGGGTATGAAATTGTTCCTTACTCAACGTGCAATCATACAACATGCCATTCTTGTGATGTGTCCTTATCACGATTAGGTAACACACAATCCAGCCCCTATTGATCAAGATGCATGCAAAGTCAGCTCTAAATGAGGTGTGGCCAAAAGGTGATATGCATTCACAATGCTAAAATACATAAATATATAAATGAGAATAACATTGCATCCATCATGTTTACCTTACAGCTGTTTATCTTGTTTCTTTGTGTGGCAGCTACTGCCACTCCAAGTATTTGTTCCCTTGCTAGACAAACAACGCCATCTTCTTATTGTTCTGCCACTTGACTTAGTGTATGTAGTATCCCTCTTGTAATCCGACCTTGGAGAGAGCCTTCAAGGAACTGAGAGCAACGCTTGGCAGTTTTTTACCTTAAATATAAAAACATCTCAGAATATATAACAACACGTATTGTACACGTTACATATTTATGACAGTATTTCAGCATTATTATGATTTTGAATAGCTACATCTATCACCAGCAAGCTAGGTAGGCGAGTTATCCGCTTTGACTTTTTTACCAGTCAGCTTGTCCAAAACTAGAAAAACCCTACCAGTTCAACTCGGGCTCTCTTAAAGGAGCACTAATGATAGTAACATTGTTTAATAATAAAGGGGCATATTACCAAGCAATAGCGATAATTATCACTATTACTTGGTTAGCGTGAAAAAATTATCGCCGAGCTGCGGCGATTTATATCGCAGATAGACCTTGGTATTACCAAGGTTTATCGCAAATGCGATAAAAATCGGCCGCAATGCATGAATATCGCTGAAAAGTCAGCGATATTCATGCATTACCGAGCTAATGCTCTTAGCCATGTTATCCCCCTACCATTGGATAACATGGCTAAGAACTGCTTAGGGCATGTGTTAGCTTTTGGAGATATTTGCGCTTAGCGCGAATATCTCCAAAAGTTGGTAATAGGAGATAGCGATGTTAGCAACTGTTTCCAGTCGCTAACATCTTGGCACCCCCACTTTGCATGTCATTAGTGATAAATATCACTGACATGCAAAGTGGGGCCCAAGATGGTCGCTATCTCCTACTAGCTGTCGCTAACTGGTGTTAGCGACAGCTAGGATATAGGGAGATAATTGTATCTCCGATTTCTTGGCTTTTAAAGCCAAAAAAGAGGAGATAAACCCCCTTGATAATATGCCCCAAAATTCTCATTATTCTCACAAATGTTGTCTTGTTTGGGCATTGCAATAAATCGTACGAGTTCATTTGATTGTTAGTTATGTCTTGAAAATGGCACACATTTGTGTAACCTTGAGCTCGACTATTCTTCCAGCCAGTGAGTTATGGTGACCTACTAGAGGCTTTCTTAATCTCACCCCATTAGTGTCTACGTTCAGTTGGGATCTCTGTTATAGCCTGTTAAAGCTTTACTTTCTCACCCCTTGGCAAGTGTCAGCTACTTCATCACACCTCCATCAGCCAATATAAAATACACTTGATAGACTATTAATTTCTAATGTATAACAGCAATACCTTTCGGTCAAAACATAAATATCAAACAGGAGGAAAACAAACATAATGAATCAATAGACTTTGTGCTATGGTTTTTAAAAGAATCAACCACTTGGATGGGAAATTTGCTTGAAAGTCGTGGATATCTTATGAGACAGTTAACCACCAACAGGAAATCAGATTTCATTTAAAAAAAACGTTAACAGTGTCTTATATCTCGTGACTTATTCTACAGAATGTTACCCTGCACACAAAGGGACAGAACGGCAGCCAATAAGAAAAACGGACAATGACGCATGGTGAGAGGTATGAAGTGGAAAATGGAGTAATAAACTGCGACACAGCAACCCCAAAAAATTGCCTGAATATAAAAATGTGATGCAATTTACAGTTGGAAAGGGGGAGAGTTCCAGAGCCAATTTGTAGAAAGAAAATGTAAGCTATATCAAATATGAACAGCGAAAATGAGTGATGACCTCGCTATAAGTATTGCCTTTGGAAAGAAGATATTTTTCCTACTCTGCAGGGTAAGACACAAATATAGTCTGATGCAAATATAGCCCAAAATGGAACTTAATGTACAGTCAGACTGTATGCATTATTCATCCGCGGGCTCCTCTGTAGCGCAGGCTGTGTCCTTAGGGCTTCAGACCGACATTTGGTTTGCTCATTCAAAAACTAATGAAAGTGTCATTTGCTGTGGTAATCTAATCAAAGAAGAACAACTTTCCATTGATAATCCACTCACAGGTTTGCATATTTTATGACATATTAAACTTAAAATGTACCCTAACTTATGAATGATCCTGAACGATTTGCCAGAATTTATCTAGCCGTGAAGACGATCATTTACAATGTTCTGAACAGTGTATTAAAAGCGACCACATTACTTAATGGGAATTTCAGTTCACAAAGTTCTGGGAAATAAAATAGATGCACAGAGACAAGTCAACATGAATATGCATAATTTCCTTTGCTTGCAGTATTTGATAAAATAAGCATACACGATTTAAAACTGCTGCATTTAATTTTAAAGGAAAGCTATATATTGCTACATTCCATCAACTGCAGTAAAGCAATGATATATCATTCTCACAGCATTATGCAAACAAACACCCTCATTTTTATTTAATGAACTGATAATATTTATACTTATTTTACGACCAGTCCTGTTGCCTTGTCCTCAATATGATTTTTTAAAGTTTTTCCAATATTTTCGGAGCAAAATATCAAATCACATTTTTTAAATATGCTGTGCACAGTTCGATCTCCATTTCTTACATCTCTTTCAAATTGAAAGGCATGGGAGTGATTTTCCTAACATATACAATGCACTGAAAATCTTCAGTAGTATACGTAGAACTATAGTATACCCACTGCTTAGCCTAGTCACATTACTCGTTGGATTACAGCACAGTGAAATTTGTATCAGTTTGTTTGTTTATCATTAAATATATCAATGGCGAGAAGCTATTGAATAAGTAGATGTTAGAAATGGGGTCTCTGATCTGCTAAGGCTTGCACCAAAGCTAGCTAGAGGCCACCACTCTAGTCAGGGGAAGGGAGTTACACACTAAAGATAACCCCTGCTCGCCCCCTTGGTAGCTTGGCACGAGCAGTCAGGCTTATCCCGCAGGCCATGTTTAAAGCGTTTGCGCAACACACTCATTCAGCAGCAACACACTAGGCACACCACAAAAGGAACTCCACACAAAGTTATATATAAAAATAGCATTTGTACTATCATAAACACATTAGAATAGTAATCACACAATATACACTGTGCCACCTGGCACTGGGCAATTATTACAGGGGATTATATACACCTGACAGGGCCATTTGGGCTACTGTCAGAACCATCACAAGTACACACAATAGATGTAGAACATATAATACACTTAGAACACAACCAGTAATAACTGGTAAACACTGTACTTAGCATCATCTCCTGCAACACAAATCATATTATGCACGCAGAATCACATTAGGCGCAAAATACATTCTGCGTCATACAGGGGAAGAACAACAGATTACTTCCCCGGTTATGGGGATGAGGCCGGCTGGGAAACCTTCACTAGGAGGAGGAGGGGGGGTGGTGGCTACAAGAGGGGAATTCCCGGTCCATATAGAACTCACTATCCTGCTTATCTATCCACACAGAATCGATATAGTAGCCTAGAAACGGTAGATTGACAGGTGGCTGAAATGGGGAATGATGCCTGCGCAACTTCCCCAATTGATATCAACATATTTACACCTGATATTAATACATCTAGACCGTCCGATTCATGCTCTTCGGCAGTCAGCCCAGTCGAACCGAGCCAGGCTCCAAGCATGTCATACCCCCCTTCACCCCCTGCTATCAGTCCATTGGGTACAATCCACCCCTCCCCAAATCAAAGGGCCCACCCCGAGTCTATCGATACCAATGTGAGCCTACCTCACAATCGATTATTAGACATTACAGTAATCTCTTGGAATGTGGCAGGCCTCTCTATTAAAATAGATTGTTTAGAGTGGAGCTCCTATGTTAGATCTAAAAATGTAATACTTCTACAAGAAACCTGGGCGCGAGAAGAAATAGAATTACCTGGCTTTGCGTCTTTCTCCAAACCAGCCAAATGGGGGGGAAGGGGGAGGCCATCTGGGGGATTAATGATAGGGGTAGCAACGGATTTAGGTTGCCAGGCCACCCACTTGGAGACCGCTTCCGACAATTTGCTGGCTGTCTTACTTGAATGGCCAAACTCTTCAAAGCTACTAGTCATTAGCATCTACTCTAGGCCGACCCAAATGCCCAAAGAGTCGACCACTGTAGATGAGTTAGCTAGGTTCCTAGAGGGCACCCCTCGTGAACTCGCCTGTTTGGTTGGGGGCGATTTTAATTCTCACTACGAACCCCTGCCTGGATTACGTGATGGTCCTTCCCTAGACGAAGATTCTTGCTGGTTTATACCTGAGACGGCGGCACCACCGCCAAGGGCCTGGACTCCCCTAGCCCTGCAGATAAATGCTCTCACTCTTAATCTCGGCCTTAGGGCATGCAACGGCCGTTGTAAATCGGACATACCTAGCAATCCCACTTACAACAAACCTGGCAGTGAATCCAGACTTGATTACATTATGGTTAAAACCTTTATGTGGTCAGCAATAGTCGACTTTAAAGTTTACCCAAGAACAGATAGCGACCATAATTCCCTGGAACTGACTTATTCCCTCCCTGGGAGTGAAGATACACCGCAGGGGACATGGCAAAGATAAGACGGGCCTCCTACTTGAAAACAATCGTAGGAAAGTCAAGTGGGAGAAGTTGGCTAATAGTATGGACAGAATACCCCGCCTATATGAAAGGTTAATTCCATTATTGGAGAATGCCTTTCATCTAGGCACTAAAGTCCAAGATGAGGATATTAGAGGAGAGTTAGCACAAATTCATAAAAACATCATTGGCTCCCTGGAACAAGATCTGTTCACTACCGCAGGGAAAAAGAGTGGCTATAAGCCGAAGACATCTTGGTATAATGCCACGTGTAGGGAGGCTAAGGCTCATTTGTTAGCTGCCATTAAGGGACACCTTAGCAAGGATGAAATCCGTGCTAGGAGAAAAACGTATAAATCCCTTTTAGTGAACGCTAGGGCGGAATGGGACCACAACTATTGGGAGAATCTCGTCAAAGCACTGTCAACTAGAGACTCACGCAAATTCTGGCGTGTAGTAGCGAATGGTACGGATGAGTTATCCTCCGCAATAGAGCCCAACATAGCCCCTCTAGTATGGCAGGCCCATTTTGAAGCGTTGTACGCGGAGGGAGGTGGGGATCCTAATAATGATGGACCTCCAAACACATATAGCCTCCCAGGGGTCCCCTTCACTGAAAAGGAGGTGAGGGAGGCCATCAAAGGCCTAGCTGTGGGAAAAGCCCCGGGATTGGATGGGGTACCGGGGGACCTGTTCAAACAGGAACCAGGGATATGGGCACCGTACCTCACACTAATATTTAACGCCATTCTGGGGGGAATGACTGTGTCCGATACTTGGAGGGGAGCAGAGGTAGTCCCAATTTATAAAAAGGGATCCCCCTGCTCCCTTCCAACTATCGACCCATCAGTCTGATTGACATATCCCAAAAACTCTTTGGCAGACTGATCTTAAATCGTTTGCAAGCGTGGACTGAAGAAATGAATATCCTGTTCCAATACCAGGCAGGATTTCGGGAGGGTGTATCCACCACAGATCAAATATTCAGGCTACACCTGCTCTACTGGAGAACAGCGGTAATCGAGGGCGGCAGTCTATACACCATCTTTGTAGACCTACGTGCCGCCTTCGATTTGGTTCCTAGGGCAAGGTTGTGGAGAGTCATGGAAGAGCTGAATGTCCCTGCAGATATTTTGGCAATCCTGATGAGGCTTCATTCCAACAACTATGCCCGCGTTAGGTGTGGCAAAGGTGGCAAATTAACCGAAAGGTTCCCCGTTCGCAGAGGTGTGAGACAGGGTTGTGTGCTCGCACCCACCCTGTTTTGCATCTTTGTGAACGGGGTTGTTGCCCACCTAAACAGGATTCCCAATTCCGATGCCCCAAAGTTGACTGGCAACAGGGTGCCAGCAATCATGTTTGCAGATGACACCCTGTTGCTGTCTAAATCCCCGATGGGGATCCAACGCATTTTGGATGGTTTCCTAGACTTCTGCTCTGACCGGGGACTGGAAGTCAATCCCCAAAAAACAAAATTCATGATTCTAAATCCTAACCCTCGAAATCGAGCCCCTCCCAAGCTTGGCACGGTCCAATTAGAACGGGTGCATAACATTGAATACTTGGGGATTACCATAAACGAACATCTAACTTGGACGTCGCACCAGGCCAAAGTGACCATCAAACTGGCTCAGTTGGCGGGTGGCACTTTGCGCCTGGCAAATAAATCACGCTACCGACCACTTACCCCAATTATTCATATATACAAAACACAAGCCAGGGCAGGGGTTACATATGGGGGCGAGCTGTGGGGTCACACTCAGTATTCCAAGCTTTAATCTACTGAAAATAAATTCCTGAGACAGGTAGCTGCCCTCCCCCAGAGTACTCCATTATTACCCCTTAGACTAGACCTGGGAATCAAACCAATAACAGAGGAGCTAGGTCTTAAACCTCTAACATTCTGGAGGCGTCTGTGGTCTAGTCCAGACCTCGTAACCTATAGAGAGGAACTACAGGAATTCCTGGAACTACGGAATATAAAGAGGATTCCCTGGCTGACTTACGTCAAGGGAAGGTTCGAGGAAATGGGCTTTCCGGAACTATGGACAGACCCGTCTAACTCATGTACCAAGATTTCAAAAAAGTCACTCGCGAGTGCTTACTATGCTTTGATGCTCACCAGAGCCACCAATGACACTCGAGAGGGGTCCCTGACAAGCTTATTCCTGAAAGTGAAGGATACCTACTGCCTCGAAAAAACTCTAGATGAGATCTCCCCCCCACTAACGAGGAAATTGTTTCTACAATGGCGCTATGGATGCCTTCCTCTAGCTTCGTTTACAGCGTCCTGGACATCGTGCTCCACCGTACCATCTTGCCCAATGTGTGCACACCCGAAGGAGGATGACTTGCACGTGGTTTTCTTCTGCAAGGGCTACGAGCGGAGCAGGAAATACTGGTTAGTCCCGCTACTCAGGAACTTGGGATTTAGATCTCATCAAACCGCTTACAGAGTTTTAAAATCAGACCTTTCTCCCCCTGTAGTTTTTGCACTCTCAAAATTTTTAACTTCACTGTGGTTTATCCGCAGCCGAGTGATGAAAAGACTGGTATAATGGACCCTACCAAAGTGATTTCCCTTTACTGTTTTACTTGATATTTAAACTAAAATATCTTAATATCGGATCACACTATGTTTAATACGTTTTTAACTGTACATATTGTTTTGTATCTTTTATGATCTGTGATCGAAATAAAGATTTTTGAAAGTGAAGTGAATAGTAATCACACAATATACACTGTGCCACCTGGCACTGGGCAATTATTACAGGGGATTATATACACCTGACAGGGCCATTTGGGCTACTGTCAG
This sequence comes from Lissotriton vulgaris, assembly GCF_964263255.1. Taxonomy (NCBI): domain Eukaryota; kingdom Metazoa; phylum Chordata; class Amphibia; order Caudata; family Salamandridae; genus Lissotriton; species Lissotriton vulgaris. Next base: position 1,018,229,867 of record NC_141691.1, on the reverse strand, counting down.
AACCATCACAAGTACACACAATAGATGTAGAACATATAATACACTTAGAACACAACCAGTAATAACTGGTAAACACTGTACTTAGCATCATCTCCTGCAACACAAATCATATTATGCACGCAGAATCACATTAGGCGCAAAATACATTCTGCGCCAACCTCATGAGCATAAACACATTATGCGATAACCTTACCAGCCTAAACGCATTAGACAAAATAACCTCACACAGAAACACATTATACATAAATCCTGGTGCATAAATTACGGGGCATGAATCACATTTCCTGTGCATCACATAATTTACAGTAGGGCCTGGCGCCCTATTCACCTCACAGTCCCTGTTGCCAACTGGCCGTCTCAGAGGACTCAAATGCCCTATGTCCAAAATGTTAGGGCGGTTGCCAATGCAGGAGAGTTCACACATGGGCAATTGCGCAGACCTAAATGATGCAGCTCTCACTAAGGGGCACATGCATCAATGTGTTGATTTGCGATTCGTAATTTGCAAAAAATAGAGAATCGCAAATTACGAATCGCAAAACGGAATGCATGAATATTTTAGCGATTTTTTACCGATTCGGTAAAATTCGCAGAAATGAGCGAATCGCATTTATTTGTGCGAATAAATTGCGAATTCGCATTTTGCGATATCGCAAAATGCGAATTCGCAATTTATTCGCATTTTCATGCATCACAGCCCAGCCACACCCAGGAAGCCAGGAGCCTAATTGCACACACCTGCCAAGCAGATTCAAACTGAAAACAGGCAGTTGGTGCATTCAGCTCTGTTTGTCTGCAGTGGAGGAGTGTTTTGGAGTGCTGCTGTTGGAGAAATGGAGCCAGAAACTGCCAGTCAGGATGTACAAGTCAGAAAAAGGAAAATCAAGTTCAGTGAGCAAGAACTGGAGATACTAATTGAGGAGGTGACTTCGCACCACGACCAGCTGTTTGGAAAGGTCTCTTTAAAGGTCCCTGAGGCTGCAAAAAGGAAAGTATGGCTAGCCATACAGGCTAAAGTGAATGCAGTGGGGGTTGCCCACCGGGACATCACCAACCTACAAAAGCGTTGGTACGATTTACGCTCACGCGCAAAAGAAAGTATTGCGACAAGAATGAAGAGTTGTAAGAAGACTGGTGGTGGCTCCCCTGACAATAAACCCACAACTCCCCTTGAGGATTTGGTTGAGGGGACACTTGTTACAGAAGCTGTAGTTGGAGTGACCAACATAGACACCTCTGAGCATGCTGGCACTTCTCAGGGTAAGATTTAATTTTTTTTACAAACGCAAACTTAAATTAAATTGGGCTGCGGGATGTATTTAGACATGTGTTTGATGTTGTAACATATACTTTTAATCTTCTGTTACATCCTGACTTGCATAGCACTAGTGTAAAAGGCAATTTCATTGAACAGTGCAATGCATCATGGGAGTTGTAGTTTTGAAGTCTAAATCATTATTCATCAATGCAATATGTACATAGTCAGTTTGCCTATCAAATAATTTTTAAAGACATTGTAAATGAAGATTTAAAAGGCGTCCTTCTTCTGGAACACATTGTCTTTATTTTAAATCTTTTTTCTGAGAAGACATTACATTGATTTCATGCTTCATTTTTTTAATTATAGATGTACTAAAGGCAAATGAGGCAAACGCTTTTGATGAGATCAGCATGGATGTACATAGCCATTCAGACAATAATACTGTGAGTTCTTCACCCTCTGTGCACGTAAAAAAAATCAGAAAATCAGTGCGGAAAGTGCTTGAATCAGAGTCTGAGCAAGATGCCAATGTCACTGAATTTGTGGTTGATGATTCTGAGAAGCCTGCCACTTCCACAAAACAGTTTAGTGGTCCTAGAAGAATCCAACAATTCTACAGAAGAAGGCCTCGCTCTTCCAATCCAAAAGACTCCACAGTGGATGATGTCCATGCAAGTACAGTTGAACTCAAATTATTGAAAGTGCAGCGTCTTCAGGGTAAAGACCTGAGAGTGATAAAGGGAAAAATGAGTCATATAGTTGAAGACCTCAGTGGAATCAATAAGACATTGAAAACATTATGCAAGGTCATTGAAGGGGCGCATACTGCCTCAAATCAGAATTCTGAGCGTGTAGCAAATGCATTAGTGACATTATCTGAAATTTTTCAAAGTCAAAACATTGCCAACTGTAATAGACATTTGAGAACTGTGGCAAGTATGCACACTTATGCCCGGGCTCTGAATAGGGTGACCAGCAGCAATGCACGTCTCATAAAACACACAATGCGCATGCAAAAGGGAATTAAAAAGTGTTGTGCAGATCTATGTGAAGGATTTAAAAATATTAAAACAGGGGATAATGTGCTGCCACCTGATGACAACAAGAATACAGCTTATGAAGGCAATGTTATCAATAAATCTGCAGGAACCAGTGTTGATGCACACACCAATGACGTGTGTGAACGCCGTAGCAAAAGAGGAAAAGAAATTAATATTTCCCCTGTCATGGTTTCTGAATCGGTGAAAAATAAAGCTTTAGGTTTGCGTGGAAGGAAGAAGTAATTACTTGTAATTGTTGCATTTTATTTATCACATTTTCCCTGTACAATGATATGGACTAAGAATTACATTAGGCCAATATCTTGATTTGTTTTCCTTTTAGGGAAGTAATGCTTTGAATTGTTTTTTCAAAATACTACTGTGTGCAACATGGTATAATAAAGTGTTTACTTTTGGAAGCATCAAAATATATTTCCTACCTTTTATTAAAAGTAATGTTGTGTAATTTCTGCCCTTCTTCTTCTCCCTTCCGCTGCGTCCGGGCCATGAACTCTTGCATGTGGTTGTTGTGGCTGGTTGAAATTATTTGGTAGCAAATCATCTTCATCTAGTTCAAGGCCTCTCCTAGTTGCTAGGTTGTGCAACACTGCACATGTTGCAACTATTTTGCAACACACATCTGGCCGATATTGCAAGGCTCCTCCAGTCTTATGCAGTATTCGGAACCTGGACTTCATGACCCCAAACGTCCTCTCTATTATGCTGCGTGTTGAGATATGGGCCTTGTTGTACAGTTGTTCTTTGCCGGTAGTTGGATTCAGGTATGGGGTGAGAATGTAAGACCTCACTCCATATGCATTATCTCCTAAATTGATAGATGACATATGTAATTAAAACATCACACACATTGCAATGGATGTCAGAATCATTACAATTGGCATTAAATAAAAAAAATGTACCTAACAAATATCCATCTCCAAATTCTCCAGAAAGTAGGCGATCATGAATGGCACAAGTTTGAAAATGTACGAATCGTGGGCACTACCTGGGTAGCTGGCAACTAAGTCAGTGATGATTCCTTTGGAATCACAGATTGCTTGTATGTTTAAAGAGTGGTAACTTTTTCTATTTCTAAAAATGTACTCATTAGCAGCTGGTGGACAAATGGGGACATGTGTTCCATCAACACATCCTATGACATGTGGGAAGTGTGCCACGTTATAAAAGTCTAACTTGGTCTGCATTAACTCCTGATGCGTTGAGGGGAAAATTATGTGGTGATTTATCCTATGGAGCATTGCATTCAGGAAGTCATTGAAAAATCTAGACAATGCACTCTGTGACACACCCCCTGCAACTGCTATTACACCTTGGAAGGAGCCAGAGGCTAAAAGGTGTAGACAACATAAAACCTGCACATGGGTGGGTATAGCTTGAGTTCTACGCGTTTGCCTTTGCAGTATGGGGTCCAACTCTGCAATTAAATCAATGATGGTGTCTGCATTCAGTCTATACTTATCATATATGTCAGCCTGTGTCTGCCCAAGCAAAGTAATGCGCAACCTGAAAACCCTTTCACTGAGTTCTCTTCTCCTCCTCCCTGCTGCTCTCATCCGCCATCTACGTGCTAGGAAAATTGCTGCTGCCATCCTGGAAGAGATCCAGAGTCATTCTGAGGTCCCTTTTATAAGTTGCTAATCATTTCAACATGTGTTGTGTAAAAAAAAAAATTACCACCTGCTCTCACTTCTTCTTATTTTTGCACTTCCTAAATGTGTTTTCTGAGAATTACTGACATGTGCGAAAATTGAGGCATTCCGTTTTTTGCATTTTTTTAAGGATTCGCAAAATTTGCGAATTTTTAACGAATCGCAACACGGATTGCGACTTTCTAAGGAATCGCAATTGGTTTTGCATTTTTTTAAGGAATCGCAAAAGTAATTGCGATTCCAAAATGATCAAAAAAATGATGCATCTCATTTTCAGATATTGCATTCACAAACGGCCGAATTTTGCGATTCGGACCATTTGCGAATGCAAAATCTGTTGATGCATGTGCCCCTAAGTGCTGTACAGCTGGACATCAAAATACAGGCCCTGACACCAATGTGCCCTCTCTTGTCCCACTCAGGGACTTCAATGCCAATCTGCCCAAAACTGCACCTGCCCGCACTGGTGCGGCGCAGCTGTGAAGAAAGTAAAGGGGCCTGCACCACTGTGCCCCCATTGGGGCCCCACTGGGGCTCTCTCAGCAAACATAGCCAACATGGAAGGCACGGGCCCCTCTGGGCCCTCTGGACTCCCAGGGGCCCTAAAATCAAATGTGGCACGTTGGAGGGCGGGCACCGATAATGTGCCTGATGCCCCCCTCCCGTCAGTGACTCTAAGAAAGAATGGCCCCCATTGTAGGAGCGGCCCTCTGTCATGCGGGCCACTCAGAAACTGGCCATCAACACTGGTGCCTCGATCGGCACCACCCTGGGCAATGGGGGGTCTATCTTCACCATGAGAGCCCCGCCGACCGGTACCAGCATTTCCCTAGCACACGGGGCTTCCCCCACTCACGGGAGCCCCGTGCTGCCATCGGCAGCCTCGGCAGCCACTTCTCCCTTCACTCGGGCCACCTCCTGGGACCCGGGATTTCAATGTGGATCCTGCAGGCTCCGGGCGTGACTTCCTCTTTGGCCGCAGCTTACACCTGGTACCCCGCCCACAGTCAGGTGGACGCGCCTTGCTTCCTCTTTTGGCACTCCTCTGCCCCGGGCTGCGGCGGTGATTTCCTTTGGCAAACACGGGGTGGGCACACGCTTTGCGTAAAGCACCAATGCGGGGTGGGCACCCGCCAGTTTAAATACATGCATAAGCGGGGTGGGCACCCACTCGCTCACCACAATTCGGGGGAATCCTTACGTTAGGGATTCCCTCCCTCTCCTCATGCAGTGCAGCACTGCAAAAGCTCACGCGCTCCTCGCTCCTGGAAATTAGAATGTAGCTCTCACGAGGCACTAGGAGCCACAGCTCCTCAGCAAAAGGTCCTGAAAGATCAAGGGGGCTAGGCTTGGCCCAGAGAGGCAGGCCCTCATGGCTGTTCCTCCTGGACCCCAGCAGCACCATGCCCCAGCAGGATTCAGGAACAGCACACCAGCATCATGGAAGAGAACCTCTTCATGGGGTCACAGCCCCTATACTTATACCACTTCCCTCCTTTGTCCGCAGTGCAGGGCTTGGGTAACCAGATGCAACTGGTTCAGGGGAATTTGGAGCACTTTTTTTTTCAAGCTCCTCTTCCCCTTTGTCAGGTGGGTGCTAGGTGATCAGACACATCTCAGGGGTGGAGCCAGCATTGTACAGGCTAGGCAGAGTCCTATTCAGAGTCAGGGGATTACTCATCCCACTACTCCCAGGACAGATGTCACATTCAGCCTTGTGCTGACTCACCCTGCCCCTCCTGGAGCCACACACACACCTCTCAGCCCCTGTCACTCACAAGCCAGACATGCAATTCACATAGGGCAGACAGACACATAGCACACAGAAATTCCAACTTCTAAAAGTGGCATTTCTCACATAGTCATTATAAATCTGTGCACACCATTGTGCTGCATTTATTATTACAATTTCATACATACTACACTTGACCATGCTGCTCCTCCCATATCAGGAATTACCACTGACATTGATCAGGGAATCCCCAATGCATTTCTCTGGTAGGGCTGGCCAATCTCACCAATGCAATACAGAGAGGGCACACACTTTACAATGTACCACAGTGCTAAAGTGCCCAGAAGCCTAAAACCACCAACACCATGTCAGAAATAAGGCGGGGAGGAAGGCAAAAAGTTTAGAGATGACCCTGCAAAAAGGGCAAAGTCCAACAGTGGATCATTACATTTCAAAAACTGTAAGTTATTATTCTGTTACTTGAGGATCCCTACACATCTAAAAGTCATAGAGATCCATTGCCCTACCTAAACACGAGTAATAATATTACAAGGTTCCTTTTCATTGGACTGCAAATTCATGTGCAATGAAAGGAACTACTAGCTATAATTTTATCTAAAGGTAAGACACCGCTATTCTTTAAAGTTCTAGCTTTATAGATAGCAAAATATATTCTTGCACCATGTTTTGTTTTAAAAAAATGGCCATGAAGGTTACAGATACATTGCTTCTACTTTAATAGAAAGGGAGAAACAACTGCCCTTTATATCCACTCTTCAATGGGCAAGAGCACAGGTAGCAACAGCAGGAGTTCATTGATTTATTTCCAGTTGATAGGGACATTCTGTGTAATATGAATAGTAGACTTAATATTTAAATCTCTCACAATGTAAAAGCTCAGCTTCTTGTACATTTTTGAGGTGATCACATTGATTGCTAATAATACACCTGCATGAGATCTCATAGAATTATGGGGGTACCCTAACCAACAGAGGTATCCGGAGTCCAACTATCACGCTTTAGTAATGCACCTGCATGAGATCTCATAGAATGATGGGGGTACCCTAACCAACAGAGGTATCCGGAGTCCAACTGTCACGCTTCAGTAGTCCTTCTTCCCTCTAATGGCTCATAGAGGGAATAATAGATACAGTTTCAAAACACCCTTCTGTAGTGTTGTGTCTTGTAAATAAAAGAATGGTGCAACTCTTTTGGTTCCCACTGTACACCATAGGCATATGACGTATGTGTTGGAGAGATGAGTTGAAGGCAGGCTTAGAATGTGGGATTGTGACTTACATGCAGCGGAATAGAAACTTGTAAAATTACTCTCTGAGTGTGATGTAGTTTTTAGCGAGTACCTGGGCTGGCAGGACTCTACAATTGTTGATAAGATATGGGGATAAGAAGCTCATACATTAAAAGTGCTCTTCCAGAGAGTTTGCAGTGGTGCAGCAAACTACTTGTGCATGCCATGTGTGCCGCAGTCAAAGTGCAGAATTGCAGCTGACACTGATGCAGGCTTGCATTAATCACTTAAAGATAAAGAAAAAAGTCTATTTGTTGGTGGGCAGGAACCAAATGAAATGGACGCAAATAAAGGGTACTGTGCCATTACGTAAATTAACACCATAAGCAATACAGAGTAAGAATGCTAACGGCAGATGCAACCAGTTACAAAAGCAACCCACAGCCATAGTTGAGTACAAGTGAAACTGAAATCCATGTGCTTTGAAACAGAGATTAAACCAGGTGTTTGTGAAGAAACATTTAAGCACAAAGCCTACCAAATATCATAACGGTATCTGCTTTCATGGATTGGTAGAATGTAAGGTTTAGCTACTTAATGAAACCACTGGTAACTAAATCAATCAATCATACTTTTTTAATACAAGTAGTATCCACAAAAGTGCAGTGCATAATAATGAAATACATACAATACATAATAAAAATATTAAATACACAATACATACATTAGAACATACAAATTGTTAAGATACACTCCCCAATTAAAAGAACTAGTAATGCAAAGTCCAACAAGCCTATGCAATATTGTATGACACGCTCTTACAGCTACCTCCAGAGAAGTGCCCAAATGGATAGTTACCTCCTCATGCACCAGATGAGAAACATATTTAATGCCTCACTCAGAATAATAATATCTCATTTAAGAAAAAAGGATCAGAAAATGCTTTAAATATATAACGTAGAATTCACACAAAAAATTGAAATGTAGCATTGACATGCCTTCTCATTTTTCCAGATCGCAAGCCAAAATTGGGGGTGGGGGATGTTAGCTTTCAAATAATCCTTAACATAAGGGATATCCAATTCTCTATGCCAAATAAATGTTAAAAACAAAATAGGTGCCATATGAACCTTTATGCAAAACCTATTTTCCTCAATCTGACTGGGGTTGAAATTCTGGATACCCCACACCTCTGCGCCATGCATAGCTGTCAATAAACACTATGTTTTATGTATTTGCAGTAATGGCTAGAGGATGTCGCCCCTAGGTTCTAGGTTGTGGTGGCTTAAATAAAGTACCAGTAGACATTGTTAATTTTAGCCTGCTAGGTGTAATATGTGGGTTCCACAAACCAGTAGCAGCAAAGGTTCATCCCAAATACGAGAAGGTACGAACATGTGTCAAAGCATTGTTGTGTACAGAGATACAAACAATGTTTCTTAGGTCCACAGGCCATAATAAAGGATTTTTTTTTAATTCGTTAGCAAATCCAGGGTAGCCATAAAATCAAGAAAACCTTCACTAGCCAACGTAGTGCTCTCGGCATATACGCAATTAAACGGCTTTGTCTCATAAAAGTGTTGGCAAGGGAGAGTTATTATTGGTACGTCTGGGGTCATATGCTTTAAAAATGCGTGGAGATTAATACTATATCAAATACATAGGATTGGTGCTAACAAACACCCTTGTCTCTCTCCTGGGAAGAAATCTATTGCAGATGAAACCACACCTTCTGCAGTAATTATAATTTTAGCCTTGAAAACTGAGTGCAGACAAGCAGGAAAGTGGACCAGTACATTGTCCAACCCCTGAGTCAAAAGGATCGTCGAAAGCTTATAATGGTTTACACAGTCAAATTCTGAAGACAGATCCATAAAGGCTTCATACATGGGTGTCTGTTGTGCAAATATGTATTTTCCACTAATTAAGGCAGGTTTAGACATTGTTTAATAGTACCAACTCTACTCCTAAAACCGTATTGGCAGGGATATAAAACAGACTTCTCCTTTGTACAATCTCTAATATAGTTAGATATTTGAGTAATTGCATCTTCCACCTTTTCTAGGACAACATAAAATTCTTTGGGGCAGACTTTTGAGTTCTCTGTAATATGGTCATCAATAGCAGTGTAGATTTTGGAAAAGTGTGCCTCCCATATAGTACAAGCAGTATGACATGTTATTGGTGTTGCAATTTGGCTCACTCTCCTTATTGCTGACAACTCCCTCCAGAATAATTTACTATTCTTTGTAGCTGCGGATAGCGTGAGTGAATCCCACCGGCCTTGCAACATCTCCAGCTTCCTGCTTGCAATGGCCTTTTTATATTTCTTATGACATGCAGAAACTACCACGGATAACCTGGGGGTAGCTGTAAGAGCCCTTCATAGGTTGTGATTCGCCTTAGAGCAATCATAATTAAACCATCTATATTTTAAAGACCAAATTTGTGAGAGGTGTATCAGCATACGCCTTATGTTTAAGCACGAAGAAAGCCTGTACCACATAATGTTCCTCAGCAATATCGTCCAGACATGCTTCAACCAGAACTATATTCTCATTACCTAATAGGTGGAAGAGTTATGCTGGATCAACATCTCTCCATTTCAATCTTAGTCTAGCGACTCATCGTGCAACAACTTGCTGTAGATAGGCCCCAGAAAGAGGGTGGGGGGTTGTGCTAGCAGAGGTGTCCTCAAATGAAGCGGCCCATCACCAAAGCTGCCAGGTAGGGGCACAGAGGTAGAGGTGTGGCGCCGCGGCTAGGGCGACTGACTCCGGAATCTGGGGATCACGGTTCAATTCCCGGCACCGGCAGCAGATTAGCCCAGCATCATGTGACTCTGGGCAATAGCTTGCTTAATCTTCCCGATGACCCCCAGCGCCTAGAGATCCTTACGGGTGATTGCGTGCTTTACAAATGTGGATTATTATTACAGAACAGCACCCTAGACCGCCATCAATTAAAGAGCTCCGATGGAAAGCCAGGGTGAGAGCGAATCTCCAAAAGTTGTTAAGGTCGACACTGAAGCCAGTATATACATGGCAGTAGAGTAAATTTGTCTGATCAAGTTTCACAAGAAGTGCTCGAGAGGCCAATACTCTCCACAAAGATATATACTGCTTTTGCATTCTTAAAACAGTCAATTGCATTTGATACTGCCAAAAAACACAATTTGGGGAATAGATGGACTGGATGGATAGAGACTTTTGAAGATTTCATGGATGCAATAGATGAAAAAGACGATAAAAGTATCATAAAGTATCTGAAAAACATGGCTAGTGAAAAAGTGAAAGAAGCTATGAAAAATATACCACAAGAAGGTGTAATGATGTACGATCAAATCAAAACAGCTTAAGCGCTAAATTTAATCATGTGCCAAGTGTGGATTATGAAAGATACATATTCAGTCAAGAACGCTAGATACCAGGTGAAACTACTGATGAGTTTGTTGAGAGACTGGATGTTCTGGCAAAATAATGTAATTCAATTAATTTAATGATGACAAAGCTACCCACTTCAAAGAAATCAATGGATGTCTGTCAGATTCCTTTCGACGATGAATGCTGAAAGAAACTCTGAGCATAGAGACACGTAGGATGGAAATGGTGGATGCATTTTCTTACCTGGGGGTTCTCTTTGACAGAAAGGACTCCTGGGTCGATATAGTGCCTAATACATCACATGTAATGGAGAAAAGTGTAATGCCCCTTTCCAGTTTCATTAGGAAGTCGGGTCTAAGCCTATTGAGATAATAAAAAAGGTATACTGTGCTAAAACCATTTCCATTGCAACATATGGAGCAGGGGTGTGTGGGATGGGGGCAATAGACCAATTATAAAGAGTAGAAGATGCCTTTTATAAAAGACTACTTGCTCTTCCTCATATTTGCTTAAACTATAATTGCCATATTAAACTTGGTGCCTCATACCTTTCTGGTGTTGCCCGGGTAGCACCCATTTCTTATGGCATTTGATCTGGAGGAGGGAGACCGATAATTTGACCCAAAGTATTATCAGGGATTGTTTAAACCTAGACCATGCTCATAAGTTTCCTTGGCTACAATATCTGAAGTGCACATTGGGAGCTTTGCGTTTGGTCGAGTTGTACGCAAATCCATCCAGTTATATGACCATCTCCAAGATGAGAATTCAAAATTTCTTTGTAACGCAGGCCGCATGTGAGAGGATGGAGTTAAGTCCAACTGTCTCCCCCTATCACAGAGGTTGAAGATTTGTATTTAGAATTTGTGACAAATCCCCTGCATTGTTTCATTTTAGTGAGGTTTCATCTGAATTACATACCTCTGATGATGGGTTTTCCAAACAATATGTATTTAATAGATCACTTGCAAGCCTGTCCTTATGATGAGAGGTTATATCAGTCCGATCTGCATAATATGTCTTTTGTAGTTTTTATAATCTACAAAGGAAGAGGTTTTCTCCCTCTTCTGCACAAATACAACTTCTGGCAATGTTGTCCAGCCCTTTATTTTTATTAAAAAAACATAGTGATTCACTGGTATGACACGCAACAGCATGGTTTCTCTGGTCCTCCATGAAAATTAGGAGATGTTATAAAGATTGGTAGACTAGAGGGTAGATGTGGGGTGTTTATTAATTCATTTTGATGGCACTATGCACTCTATACATTTTATGATGATTTCCTTTTTATGGCCTTTTTTATTCAGGATTTTATCAAGGATTGTTTTTTAATTAAGTACAAATTATTGTACACATATTTTTATGCTGTTTTTGTCTTGTGTACGTTATATGCTTTGGAAACATTGTGAAATAAAGAATTGTGACTGATTGACTGACTGAGCATGAAAAGAAAGTCAAGAAATAAGGCTGAGGGACACAAAGCGATGTTTCCACTCAAAAAGAAAACAAGTTACAGATGTTGACTGTCATTTCAATACAAAGGTAAATGTCCAGCCATTTAACAGATATGCAACAGCTATTGCAAAGCAAATCATTTCATGACTCCTTGCAAGGTGAAGTGAAAAGTAAGTGCATCACAGTATGAAGACAAAATTGATTGTCGTCTAAATCATCTACAAAGAGGCCCTCAGTATCATTTTCCAGTGAAAGTAACAATGAAAATTGTGCAATGTCGATGTTAACTTAAAAAAATCATGCACATATGGGACTGGTCTAATGTGAGGAAAAAATTAAAGGTGAATAAAAATCTAAATGAAAAAGCACCACAAAGATTCAAACATTGTCTGAAGATCAATCTGAAGAAAACTGGGTGTTGGATACCATTCATAATTGATGAGAGTGTGTTGATAAATATCATGCCTGAGGGAAAGTATATAAATTATCCCCATTACCACAACTTAAAAAGTCAAAGATTAAAGCACACACATGGGCTGCCTCAACACCCTTAGAGAGTCAAGGTTTATTTGTAGCTACGATAAAGCATGAGAAAACTGGGGTACAAGCGCCTATTCATGTACTTCAAGGAACAAGTTCAAGTACCTTCCTGCTGAGTTTTAACACTGCTCTTGATATGGGACTGATATCAGTGAACTATAGTATGAATGGTCATTATGAAATTGTAAATTAATTTCCTTCATTATTCCAGGGAGAAGGAAAACTAAAAGAAATGAGAGTAAAGTTACATATAAATGAGGATGTTCGTTATATTGCTCAAAGACCCAGACAAGTAGCATTTGATTTGCAAAATGCTGTTCAAAAGGAAGTAAATTCATTGCTGAAACATGACATCATTGAACGCTTCACTGGTTTGACACCATGGGTTTCTCCCATTTTAATAGTGCCTAAAAGAGACAAGGAAGGAAGGAACTGAACGCACATGCATTGACATGCGTCAGGCCAACTAGACAGTTGAGCGAGAGAGACATCCTGGACCCCCGCATTCCTGATAGGATAAATCAATTGAAAGGTGTAAAGTTCTTCTCGCTACTTAAATAAAGATATCACTAACTGGAACTTGAGGAAAAATCCTGGTACATGACAACCATTTCTACGCATATTGGTTTGTTATGCTACAAGCGATTGAGATTTGGTATATACCCTGCTGCAGAACTTTTCCAAGACATCATTCGACATATGATACAGCCTACAGTAAATGTAATTAACTATAGTGATGATAGATTGGTTTTTGGAGCTACACAGAAAGAGCATGACAAAGCTCTCATGCAATTATGTTGTTTGCTGAATGATGCAGGCTTAACTCTGGATGCTGACAAATGAGAATTCCACAAGAAATTCTTGAAATTCATCGGCCATGTCTTGTCCTATCAGGTTTGGAAACCTGATCCAGCTAAAGTACAAACGTTGTCTACTGCAAATCCCCTGACAAGACCTTTCTCTGTTACAATCATTTCTTGGAATGGCCAGTTGCTGTACTAGATAAATTCAATACTTTGCTACACTCAGTGCACCATTACAAGAACTAATGAAAAAGAATGTGTCTTTGCATTGGTTACGAGAATGTGATAAAAGCTTCTTAAAGATCAGGCAAGATATTGAGAATGCCACTTAAATGGCCTGATTTGATCTCAAACTTCATACAGAGGTTGCAGTTGATGCTATCTCTGTCAGGTTAGGAGCAATCCTTGCACATCACAGCACAGTGGACAGCCAAACGTCCGGACAAATATAGTGGCATATGATCAATCAATCAATCAATCAATCATGACATTTGTATAGCACGCTACTCACCCGGAAGGGTCTCAAGGCGCTGGGGGAGAGGGGTCCGTTACTGCTCGAAAAGCCAGGTCTTTAGTCGCTTCCTGAAGGAGAGTTGGTCCTCGGTTAGTCGAAGGTGGATGGGGAGGGAGTTCCATGTCTTTGCTGCCAGGTAGGAGAAGGATATTCCTCCGGCGGTGGCTCTGCGGATGCGTGGGACGGCGGTGAGGGCGAGGCTGGTTGACCGTAGCTGGCGGGTGGGCGTGTAGTAGGTCAGGCGGTTCTTGAGGTACTTGGGCCCTAGGTCGTGGAGAGCCTTGTGTGCGTGGGTGAGGAGTCTGAACGTGATCCTCTTGCTGACGGGGAGCCAGTGCAGGTCTCTCAGGTGGCCGGAGATGTGGCTGTGTCGGGGGATGTCCAGGACGAGTCGTGCGGAGCCGTTCTGGATTCGTTGGAGTCTTTTCTGAAGTTTGGCTGTGGTTCCGGCATAGATGGTGTTTCCGTAGTCCAGTCGGCTGGTGACGAGTGCCTGGGTGACCGTCTTCCTGGTTTCGGTGGGGATCCATCGGAAGATCTTTCGGAGCATGTGCAGGGTGATGAAGCATGATGATGAGATGGCGTTGACTTGTCTGGTCATTGAGAGGGAGGAGTCCAGGATGAAGCCCAGGTTACGTGCGTGGTTCGTTGGCTTGGGAGTGGCCACCAAGAGTCATCCCATGCGAGGGGCGATGATCCCAAGATGAGGACTTTCGTCTTGTCTGAGTTCAGTTTCAGGCGGCTGTTCTTCATCCACTCGGCGACGTCTTTCATCCCTTCATGTAGGCTTGTTCTGGCGGTGGCTGGGTCATTTGTGAGGGAGAGGATCAGCTGGGTGTCGTCGGCGTAGGAGATGATGTTGAGGTTGTGTTGGCATGCGATGGCTGCGAGGGGGCTCATGTAGACGTTGAAGAGGGTGGGGCTGAGCGAAGATCCCTGTGGTACGCCGCAGATGACTTTGGTGGCCTCGGATCTGAACGGGGGAGGCGGACTCTAAGGGTTCTTCCGGCAAGAAACGAGATGATCCACTTAAGTGCCTTCATAGCAAAAGCCTGTCAAAAATGGAACGTGCTTACTCGCAACCTGAAAACGGAAGTTTGGCAATGTTTTGGGCTTGCATATATTTGCATGAGTCTCTGTATGGAAAGCCCTTCACTGTAGTGACTGATCATGAAGCACTATTTATGATACTCAGCAATCCCATAGCCAAAATGCCTCCAAGAATTGAATTATAGGGTTTGAGGTTACAAGAATACAACTACACTATTCTTCATCATCCAGTAAAAGATCATAATCCTGCTGTTTTTATTTTCAAGAGCACCATTACAATGTCCTGGTACTCCATCTAAGACAGTGGAGGCTTACATCAATTTTATTTTGAAATCAAGCACAGCAGTTGCCATGTCTTTCGAACAAAGTGTCACTGCCACAAGCCAATATAGTGACATCTTAAAGTTAAAAGATGTTATTGCTCATCAATAGTGGAACCAGAACTCCATACCTCTCAATAACAACAGTGAGTATTTGAAGTTC
Source organism: Lissotriton vulgaris (assembly GCF_964263255.1). NCBI lineage: Eukaryota > Metazoa > Chordata > Amphibia > Caudata > Salamandridae > Lissotriton > Lissotriton vulgaris. Next base: position 1,018,214,687 of record NC_141691.1, on the reverse strand, counting down.
AATAATGTAAGAGATGAACTTTCAGTTACTCAAGAGGCCTCATTCTGTGAGGTCTCATACAAAAAGTGATCAACTTCGCCCATGACGAACATCAAGGGATAGTTGCCACTATGAGAGCTCTCAGTGATTTCTGGTCTCTGTAGCTCAACAAAAGGGTCAAAAAAGAACTGAAGACTTGTTACATACGCAACTGTCAAGTTATTCAGCATAATTTCAACATCCTCTTGAGAATGGAAATCATCTTCTAGATGTTGTTAATGAATACTCCGCTTTCCATTGATAAAAGACCTTTCATCCACTTTACATGAAATGTTTATTCAAAAGTTAGATGGCATCTTTGCGACCTTGGGTGTACCGGCAATCTTAAAATCTGGCAACAGCCCACCTTTTAAAAGTGGAGAAGTCAAAGAGTTTCTAGATCAACTCATAATAAAGCATCAAAAGCACACTCTTCTTTGGCCCCAGGTCAGTGGTCTGGTAGAACAGTTCACGAGTACTCTAAAGAAAACTGCTCATAATGCTGCATTGGACAAGCTCAACCTCAAAGTTGTTTTGAACACTACTCTTTGAGCTTAGCATTCAACCCCGCACTCAACAACAGAGGAAAACAATGGAACTCTCATGTTTTTTAGAGCCATGCTGACCAAGCTGCCCCAATGGCTCACCTCCGATCTAAGAATGAGGAACACATTATTGCTATTGACTTTGGTCGTAAAGGGAGGATGAAAATTTATGCTGACAGAAGACGTGATGTAAATATATCACTTTTCCGAGAGGAGTTTGAGTGCTTGTCAGGTAACCCTGAAAAATAAAGTCTGATTCTCCTTTTATAGCTGAAGCCTTTAACATCACTAACTCCAAAAGACACATGGTGACTACCCCACATCCTGGGTAGTCCCTCAGGAAAGATTCGTCTGACTTTCGATATGTGGTCAATCACTCACAAACATCGATTTCAATGTAGACACTTGGGGGCAGATTTGTGTTAACTGGCGCATCCTCAATGATGCGCCAGTTAACGTGCGCCACAGCTCCGCCACCCATGGTGCGCCGCATTTACAATGCGGCGCACCATGGGGCAAAAACGGCACAGATGCGTGACGCATCTGTGCCGTAAAGGTGGCGCATTGCTGGAGTTGCATCGCAAGCGCAACGCAGCTCCAGCAAGGCTCGGGGGTGCCCCATCTTCACAATGCTGCGTCAAGACCTAAGCCTGCTTCAAGCAGGTGCAGGGTTTTGACGCAGCATTGGCCTGAAAGTGACTGAGTGAAATCTCATAGATTTCACTCAGCCACTTTTAGGAGGCGTTCCTGCGCTGGAACTTACCCCCCCCCCCCCCCCCCCCCCTGCGCAGGAATGCCTCCTTATGGCGCAGGGCTTTACAACGTGGCGCATCTCCTAGATGCGTCACGTTGTAAATAGGGCGCATTGTTTGCGCCGCCGTTGCGTCAAATAAAGTGACGCAATTGCGGCGCAAAGGGCCTCATAAATCTGCCCCCTGGTCCCCGACAGACTGCTGATGACTCTGTGTCTGCTGATAATTCCACGTTACCTGTGCAGATCACTGACACTTTGAATGCCGGTTCCACGTTTCCAGTGACCTGGTAAAGACATGTGATTTAAACACCACAACGCTTAAATTGAAGAAATATAATTGCCTGTATCTCTTTGATTATCTGTTTATTTACTTATGTACTTATGTGGTGTATTTATTTAGTTATTTATCTATTTTGAAAAAGTTGTAATTTTTTATTTAACAAAGGGGGAGATGTAGTGTCTTGCAAATGAAAGAATGATGGAACTCTTTTGGTTTCCTCTGTACACACCAGGACTGAGACATAAGCATTGGAGAGATGAGTTGAAGGCAGGCTTAGAATGTAGAAATCTGACTCACATGCAGAAGAATAAAGATGTGTCAAATTTCTCTCCATATGTCGCTTGGTTATTGGCTAGTATTGGGCTGGCATGATGCCACACATAGTAAAGAGTATGATGCTACGATTTAGGAGCCGATTACGATGTTGTTAGGTAGGGCTCCAGATGGGATTCAGTATTGTCGAATCTGATTTGGAACCCTTGTTCCCTACCAAATCCATCACCTTTCCGGACAAACGAGTACGATGCAAGGAAGCTGTCTGGGCTGTCCAAATCGGTTCCGAATGGAATTCAGGCAGCCCAAGTCATTCGGAACCGTATTGTAGAGCGCGATGGAAACGGTGTCCGAAGGAGCGAGTACGATAACCGATTCGGACGGCCGTTCTGAATCGGTTTGCCCGAGACAAAATGACTTTCAGAATTGGTCTTTCGGGCCCGTTGCGGGGCCCTCTTCCACCGGAGGTGACCGAATGTGGCCGTGGATGCACCCAAGGGCCCCTCACTTCCCAACCATGCACAATGTGGCAGGCACCATGGGATGCCCGCTCAGGGGTGCAAGGTTTCCCACACCCACCTTTTTTTCCAATGGGAGCCTGTGTTCTCGTTCGGAACACAGGCTCCCATTGAAGTCAATACGAGTCTGACCGAACAGGGTCCGTAAGAATCTGGGCACATCATAATTAGTCAGTAGGACTCCTCGAATACGAATCATTCGAAAAGCATTCTTAACCCTATTCGGTGGGAATGCTTTCCTAACTACATCGTAATCGGCCCCTTAATGTAGACTTCTTCCTGCAGATCAAGGAACTTTATACCAGTGCATATTTTATGGCAGAAACTATTTAAGATTGCATTCAACATATAGATGTAGTGCTGTAGAACTCATTTATAGAGTGCATCTGGACTTTGAAACATAAAGCTCATTCTTTAATATTTAAAATGTATTGATCAAATGTAATTGTATATAGAAACTAGGTTTCATCTTGGCCATTTAAGGTAATATTTAATTACTCATTAATGATGCAGTGAGTATTTGCTATGAACATCTTTGATGTATTTTTGGTATTTTAGGTAGATTTCACAGGATTCCTGATGAGGTCTCCCAACTTGAATTGGTGGTATTATTTGGAGAAACTGTGTTAGTCACTTTTATAAACAACTTCATCGTGCTAAGGAACCATTATTTGTTGTTCAGCTAAGAGGTGTTTACATTTTCACACACATATTTATATTATCTGATTCGAACATTGGTGTACCACTTAGTAAGAGGTGCTTTTCCTCTTTCTGCTAATGAAGAGCTTCTGTGATAACAAAGGAGGAAAAAATATGTAGACTCTTGAAAATTCATGCAAAGAGTTTCAAAGAGGAAATACAACATCAAATGTGTCTGATAATTTTCTCCTTGGCATTTGCCAAACAGTTTGGGTTTAAAGCACAATGGTTCTTCTATGATTAGGTTTAATTTACTCTTGTAGAACCACTGCCATGCTGTTGAATTGCACAAGTATTACAGGAGTAGTCCTAGCTTTGATAGTGGTTTACAGGAATAAGTCAAAAGTGTACCAATAGACACTGCAACCAACATCTTTGCAAATCAGAATTAGATTTGTGTATCTCAAACAGAAAATAACCTTGGAAAATGACTGCTCTGAGGGGGCTTTAATGTGGGGATATTTGTAAAAGGAAGGCACAGGACAAAAATATAATTGTCTTCTAAGGAAAGATTTTAAAGGTCTTTCATTTTGATAGACACAATAACAACACAGCAAGAACATTTATTTTGCATGGGGGGGGCTAGTAAGCATTCATTCATTCACATGTTATTTCAGTCAAGAAAAACTGGGTTCTAAAAGATCAATGCATGCAGTTGCTATAATATAAGCACAAAAAGTAAAATAATATCCATTGTAGGATCCTGGCCTTTTGTTGCAGTTCTCCCCCCATTTTCACAATCCACAAAACAGAGCATTTGAGTTGTCATTTGTGCCTGTGTAATTCCTTTGGGATTTGCCTGGGCTCTTAACGCAGTGTTCCTCTTGTTGGTCCACTAAATAAAGAACCAGCTTTCTACTTTGGTGGCAGCGGTGGGATATAAGAATTAGAATTTACTGTACCACTCTATTACTATTGTGATTTCACTAAAGAATCCACAATTTACTTTAGTTGCCAAAAATATTTTAGATTTTTTGATTTTTACCAAATATCTAATTTAAACTGTTAGGGCCTTGGGTAAAGTCCCCAGTCCTTTTGTGTTCAAAACTTCTAAAAGTATCCTAGATAATTAGTCTCTTTTAAAAAATATAGTCTAGTAGATTTTTTCTAGTTTACTAAAAAAAAGACGCAACTGTTCTAAAACACCATGTCAGAGGCATCAGAGGGTAGTACCCAGGCGCTCAACCTAAGGCCCTAAAAGAACCTTATGTTGGTACAAATTCAGGGCCTCTGTTCAGCTTAGAACCTTGCCAAGGTGCCTAAACCTACAAAAGCTCACCTGCTGAATCTGATTGGCGACCATTAGAGGACTCTGGCTGACGGAGGAAATACAAATGAAACCCTAGAGGGAGATGCAAGTGAGGATAATGAAGAAGTCTCCAATTTAACAGCTACTGTCTTTCTCTTGACCTGCACATGGAGATTAAGGCCCACCTCCAAGCAGCTCTAACTCAGTAAGCTATTACAGAGCTGGGGATTAGAGTGGGCAGGTGGAGAAGTGTGTCTCAATGGTGTGGAGAAGTGTGGCTCAATGGTTAGAGCAGCAGACCCTGATGCAGAGGTCTAGCCTGGGACCAGGGTTCAATTCCCCGCCTCTGCGAGTCTTGGGCTCAAAATTCCACGGACCTGATAATTCTCGCCTTGGTACCTATTCCAATCATGGAGTCCCACTCTGCGACTCTGGGCAATAGCTTGCTTAATATCCACAATGCTAAGGATGCCTGGCCTCCACCTTGGGGGTGCCCAGGAGTGGACAACTCACAGGGAAAGCCAGGATGTGTTCCACAGCGGTATTCATACAAGCGCCTTGAGACCTGGGTGAGTAGGGCGCTATAGAAGTATCATTTTACATTTACAGGTGGGGGGGCAGAGTGTGGGAAGGGAACTGCTGGGAAGGAGATTTGAATAGTTAGTAGACAAATGTATAGTATAAACAACAAGACTATGAAACCTCAAGATCCTGTCTCTCTTATCCTACCACCACTTACGCATTCTATTTATCAGCGACTCTTGACCCTGTCACCAGGTAGGTCGCCCCCCTCAGCCACCACACGGTCATCCTGTGCCGCTGTTCCCGCTGCCACTGTGCTTGCCACTCTGCTCGTGTGCCTGTCTCTGTCTCCGTTTCCATGACTTGCTGCCTCTTTTCCAGTTTTTCTTCTGTGCCCTTGTGCCCTTTGTGCCTGTTTTGTTATTCTGTGCCCTTTGTGCCCGTTTTTATTCTGTGCCCTTTGGTACCCTTTCCCCCCTTCCCTCTGTTTGCCTTCTGGTTCTTCCTCCCGCCCCCCTCGCGCTTTTCCGCTGCTGCGTCCCTTGCAGCCCCACCCCCTGCTGTCCCATTCGCCGCCCCACTCCCGCCTCCTAGCTGCTCCTCCCTCCCACAGCCCCTCATATGGAGGCCGCGAGCAGCGGCTGCGCAGCAGACGCGCGCGCCGCTGGTGTACCAAAGGCGCTCCAAAGGCAAGCCTGCCTGTGCCTATCCGCGCCTGGACCGCGCCAGAACCCCTGGCCCCCGCCGAAGCCAGAGACCCGATTGAGATACAACACTGCCGCCCTCAACAACGGATGACCACCCGCCTGCTACCAAGCCACTCCAAAGCGCACCCACGGACCCTTCACCTGCCAAGCCTGCAAATTCACCTGCCTCCGAACCTACACCCCACCCCCCGGACCAAGCAACATCAACAACTACCTCAAGTGCATCCTACTCAACACCCGCTCCCTCCACAAGCGTGTCTGACACAGATGTCCCACTAATGCTAATCACACACTAAGGAGTGAAAGGGTATGCTCAGACATGAGTCCCTTGCTCACTTTGCCACTGGATTCAAGCAAGCCGGGCTGAAGATGGCTGGAATGCCAGAAACCAGTCCTCAGAAGCTTGTTTCCGGTCCAGGGAAGGCATGGCTTGGCAGTTCGGGCTGGACTGTTCCCATGAGGCACAGGGTCAGACTGATTTGCATATAGCCATGTCTGAACTGGGGTGGAAGAGTGGGCTAAAGAACGGTGATAGATTAAAACCAGATCTTTTGACTGGGTGTGAGTGTTTGATTGGTTCAGATGCTCCGTCCATTACCACCCCCTTTTGAACCGCTTTTGGCCACCATAAGTGTGGCAGGGTATGCTCAGACGTGAGTCCCTTGCTCACTTTGCCACTGGATTCAAGCAAGCCGGCTGAAGACGGCTGGAATGCCAGAAACCGGTCCTCGGACGCTTGTTTCCGGTCCAGGGAAGGCATGCTTGGCAGTTCGGGCTGGACTGTTCCCATGAGGCACAGGGTCAGACTGATTTGCATATAGCCATGTCTGAACTGGGGTGGCAGAGTGGGCTAAAGAACGGTGATGGATTAAACCCAGATCTTTTGACTGGGTGTGAGTGTTTGATTGGTTCAGATGCTCCGTCCATTACCACCCCCTTTTGTACCGCTGATGGAAGTCCAGCACCCTTCATGGGGCAGCAGCGGACTAAAACATGTTGGCAATAGGGTCTTAGGACCATAATATTCCTACTGACCCTTAATTCTCTGTTTTTATCATCTCTGCCAGATCCATGAATAAAGAGAAAGTGGGATCTGACAGTAATTTTTAAATCATTATCCCCCTGGCCAATAATATCTCAGTAAGTGCTCCCTGAAAGATGGTCGAGCCCACCCTGACTTCTAGGCGTCTGGGTGTCCTGATGATGAAGCATGACACCACTAGGGTGTGTGAGGGAATATAAAACAAAAGGACCTGCCTCCTTTTCCACTCAGAAGTGGTGTTATATTCATAGCTTCATATAGGGCGTCCCACCTCTTTGTAGTTCAGAGATTGATTCAGGTAACTTAACCACTTGACAGTGGTTAGGTAACCAGGGGAGTACTTGTTGTGAAACAGTGTAAATCCAGCCTGGCAGGAACTAGTAGATAATAATCCTTGATGAATGAGCAAATATTAACTTCCCCCTCTGTCTGCTAACGAGAGGGAATTTGTTGGGTTTGTGATTGCTCTTATTGTGCTTTTTGAGCTTCTTTAGCATTTTGGGTATCCCTTGAAGTTGTCTACTGTCTTGTATATTGTTTTTTATGTGATGGGGACCTGGTTCATGTTTTGTTGAAACAGTGCAAACCTATATGTCTACCATCTGCATCAGAGTCAGTATTTGTTCTAAGGTAACCATGCCTCAGTGTCTTGTGTGAAGAAAAGGAAATTCATTTGTATTTTTCCAAGAATGGTTCCTAGATAACATATTTTCAAGATTGGTTTATCGTTCATTGCACTTTTGATAATTGTCAATATTGAAAATTCAACTTCTAGCTGCCAGGTTTTGTACCTCCTGTCATTATTACTAAGCATTCTTGTGACTCAATGTCTGTCTTCGGATGGCTTCTTGGTCAGTTGGATATTTGACAATGATTTTAAGTGCGTTCAAAGGTTAATGAAGTGTCTATCAGCAACCCACTCAAGTTGTTTTAAAAAATTTCACATATTTCTGTATATCCTTCTGTTCTGGGTGCCTTTCTACGAGTCAGAGATTCACCAGTTTAGCAAGAGTCTACCCATATTACAATATAGATGATACATGGCTTTAGTATAGAAAGCCATAGAACTAAAGGTTGTTACAATAAAAATGTAAGACTTTCAGTTGAGGATTTAGTGTGAACTATTTGTCTTCCGGTCAGTTTCAGTTTATAAACTTTATTCGATTGTAATAAAAAATCATAAAAGTGTACATAATGCATAAAAAAGAAAAGGCACTTCAGAATTGATGAGTGTAGAGAAAATAAAATAGATGGGGTACACAACATAGTAGAAGAACATGGACAGCATCAAAGGGTATAACCAATATTAGAAAACCATACTTATTCTAACCCAGACTGATTTAAGAACAAAGGTCGCAGTAAAAAAACAAATATCCGGGGTGGCAAGGGTGAATAAAAATCTCATGGCATTAGCAGTGTTGGATATATAATATTTTTTAAACAGCGGTTTAAGATACAAAACTCGCAAGGATTTATACAAAGGGCATAACAGCAAAAAGTGCAGCGTGCTTTGCTTAGTAATTCCGTCACACGGACAAGGAGTGGAAGAATATATATTCATACTTGGGAATGCTACCAGGTTATGGACAATGCCTAATCTGAGCCTGGTTAGTACATATTGGTGTGATTGTGTAGTGATAATATTCAAGTACATGGGAAACCCGGTCCCTTCCTCCAGGTTAGAAAAATAAAATGCATGGGTAGAATAATCACTAGATAGTACTCTTCGTCTATTCCGTTTATGGCTCAGAAAAACTCCTTTCACCTCAAACGTAGGTATATCAAAAATACACTTAGGGTCTTTAAAAACATCTAGGTCAAAAAGTTCCTTAAAGGTTGAAATAACGTATTTAAACCAAGGGATCCGGAGTACATAATCCAGGCGTAAACAGTCTTGTATTATTCCCCTGGTGAACCCGGTTTCTTCCTTTAGCCAAATGGACCTCCAGGCCAACAAGGGTCTCAATCCAGTCAAATCAGTTATATAGTCCAGCCCTAGTTCGTTATGGGCTAGTTCTGTAGCTGTCGAGGGTGGAAGGCAAAGGAGTCTCTTAAGAAATACATTTTCCTGGATTTGAAGATCATTTTGTTGTCTATGGCCCCAAACCCCTGAGCCATAAAGAGCAATAGATGCACACCTGTGGCGATAAACATTCAACATGTCTGGAATGCGGCGGCTACCTAATTTAGCAGCAAAGTGGAATACACTTAGGGATGCTTTGCCCATCCTAGATTTAACATTAAGTTGTTCAGGGGCCCATGATCCACCATTATTAAAGGTAATACCCAAGTAACAAAAGTTATTCACCACCTCAATACGGTTTTCCTTAAAATAAAATGGTTTGAGATTATTCACCTTTTTCCCACATGCCATGACATAAGTTTTCGAATTATTAATTTTCAGTTTCTTCCCCTGTATAAAATCATAAAAACAATTCATAAGTTTCTGAAGGCCTAATGGGGTTCTCGAGAGTAAAACAGTATCGTCTGCATATAGCAGCACCGGGATTGAATGTCCCTTAACTTGCGGAGCATCAGCTTGTACGTTTTTTAGTTCAGACTCAATGGAATTATTAAACAATGAAAAAAGTAAAGGGGCCAGAACGCAACCCTGTCTAATGCCAGATTTTACCCTTATTTTCCTTGTACACTCCGCCTCTTGACCATAGCGAGTCTGGGCTGATAAGTTATTATACAGTCCTGGCAAAAAATGGATTATCGCTGTTGGAGCACCCATTCCGATGAAGATAGACCACAATAAAGTGTGGTCAACGAGATTGAAAGCACTAGAGAGATCGGCAAAGCAAAGGAACAGAGAACCCTTCTTAGCTTTGGTGTATTTTCCGATAATAAGGTTTAAATTAATACATTGCTCAATAGTGCCAAGGCCTTTCCTAAAACCATATTGTGAATCTGCAAGAATGCTATTGGTATCAGCCCATTACTCTAGGCGTAACAACAGTACCCTGCTCACGATTTTTAGCGAGGAATCCAGAAGGGAGATAGGGGGGTAGTTCTTAGCCTCTCCTCTATCTCCCTTCTTATAGATAGGCAGAATAACAGATTCGCTCCAGGTGGAGGGAGTAGTGCCATTAACAGCGGTGTTAAACCCCTGGGTTAATAGGGGGCTCCACAATGTCAGGTCTGATTTATACAAGTCAACCGGTACCCCATCGGGTTCAGGGGCTTTCCCGCTTTTACTACTTCGAATTGCCAGATCAACTTCCGAGAGGGAGATTTCTATACCTAAAATAGAGTTAAAGGGGTTTACACTAGGGCTATCCAGTGCACTATGGGTTGGATCAAAAATCCTGGTAAAATATTGAACCCAACTATCTTCATTTACTTGCGCTGTCAAAACTGGGAAAGCCTCTTTCTGCAGGAAAGGGCTATTAACGGTACTCCAGAATAGCTTACAATCCCGGAGTACTGCTGCCTTGGTTAGGTCCTCCCAAGCTTGTTCTCTTAGTTCTTGTTTCCTGCGTTTAAGCTCTTGTCTATAGGTTGCCCTCAATAGAATTACTGCTTCCCTATCTCTTGGGTGATCCAAAAGGGCCTTCTTGAGTTTTTGCAACGCAGAGGTGCAAGCTTTATCGAACCAGCCTAATGTAGCCCGCTTTGTAATGCCCTTGGTAATGGTGAGGGATTGTTTAATTATTTCACCAAGTTTTTCAAAATCTGTAATAATACGGCTTGGGGTAGCATCCGCTTCAAGGCAACGGAGTATCACCTCTTGCCCTGCATTCACTATTTTCTTTAGAAGTTTATCGGAATTATTTCCGCCCCATTTGATCCGAATGCCATTTTGTCTACAGGGTAAGATCTCGTCAGCTATCCTTCCATCATAACAGATCTTAGGGCCCCAGAAGAGGGTTGACATAGTGATGGCATTGTGGTCAGTGACTCCATAGTCCACAATAATGGGGACTGAACAAAGGGGGATCAAGTGGGTTGTCATCAATATGTAGTCAATAACGGATTTAGATTTTCTCCCAGTAAAAGTTGGAACAATATTGCCCTCGTGATCCAAAGCGGGTTGGTGGATGACCAAATTGTGTTTTAACATGAGGGAATTAAGGGAGTCGCCATAGGGGGTATGTACAAAGTGGGCCAAATTCTCCCCATTGCCCCCATCGTATCCACATACATTAGAAAATGAATAGGGACAGGTCTTAATATTAAAATCTCCCCCCCCCCCAGATAAGATCATATGATTTGTGGGAGTCATTACAGATTTGGTCTATGATTGATTCTATCTTATCTACAACATGGGTACTCGTGGGGTCAAATAAATTGTTATAGTGGTTAATTAGCAAGATGTTCCGGCCCCCTTTATGTTCCAACCTGAGTATCTGAGAGTGTGAGTCCACAATAGAGTGGGACTTCACACATATAGGGAGGTGTACAGACAATAAAATCAACAAACCACCCTTTGCCCTTCCCATTATGGATTCTTGTGCGGGACAATTATAGGAGGTAAAACCATCCTGATGGATATCAGACATAGACCAGGTCTCCTGGAAGCAGAGGATATCAAACCCGGAGATAAACTCCTTCCATCCCAGGGTAGACATCCTCTGTCGCCAACCTGCGATATTCCAGCTAGCCATCCGGTAGCCTTGAGGGCTGGGCATCACTGCCAGCTCGGTGGTACACATTTGCTGGGGGAGACCATAGTGTCTAACAATTCCTCTGTCATGCCCAGCGTTTCAGACAACTCATAGGGGTCCATTATTACCACATGAGGAGGGGATTCAATAGGTGGCATTTTAGAAGGTTCAGTGGGCAACAAACATGCAACTAGACACAGTTCATTGACCACAGCTACCGTATCTGATGAACTATTGCCCAGCTCTGGTTGAGGTAACGTTACATCACTAGTTGGGTGTAGTCAGTCCACTCCCTCCAAACCATCCAGACAGCTATACCGATTGTGATAAAAAAAGGGTTATACTGGGGGGTGTACTCTGGTGGTATAGCTGGTCTCATGCCATAACTTCTAGGTCTTCCCCTTCGCTCAACTCTTACCCAGTCGGGCCCTCCTTTGCCATGGGTTACATGAGTAGGTGGAAAAAAGAAGGACACTGGGAGTATTTGTATAGTTGAATCAAAGGATCTATTAAATCCAGCGCAAATATGGGATACCGTCCTAGGAACTCTAAAGCTAACCGTGATACAATCCCCTTTGAAGATTTAGCCGTCCTGCCTACCCAGGGTACCCTCCTTACCATAATAATCTCGTTATGAAGGTGGGCCGGGAGTGGTCTATTCCAGTTAAGCCATTTTATGACTTTTCTTTTCAGGGAGCTAAAGGTTTAATTTCCCCCTGATTCCAGGACAGGAGCACCAGCCTAAACCACCATGTAACGGTTTGCTTCGGGAGGGAGATCAGGCAGACGAGGTCTACGAGGTCTAGAGACTGTAGTTGGAGAGCCTATTGTTCCATCAATCAAGGGTCCTGATTGACAGGGGTTACTGGGTTGGGGTTCAGGGGGCAGCTGTAAGGGAACATTATTACATTGAGGTGAGTCCTGTGATAGGGGGGTCCCTTAGGAGGGCCGGTAGAATGTTGGGTTGTGTTAACTTGTTGGGTAACAGGAAGGGTAGAAATAGTCTGCAAGGTATTGGAGATACTAGATTTGTTAACAATAGCTAGGATGGAAGCAGTAGTTCTCTCAATGTTAGTCAACCTAAGTTTGATCTTTTCCATTTTAGCTTCTAGGGGAAACAAAATTGATTTAAATAAGGTAGCCAGGCTTTCAATAGATATCCCGTTAGTAATAGGAGCTATAGGATGGGTCATCCTAGGGGATGGAGTAGGATCATGTTAGGTCTTAGCTGATTTAGATTTTCTGACCACTTTCTTATTATATGATCTTTTCCTTTTGGCAGTAGCCCCTAGTTTCATCCCCTGTGGGTAAGAATTATCAGTAATGATTTCAGATACAGAGGCAATGGAAACATTATTAGTTTCAGTTTGTAAATTAGACTCAGGAGGAATGTCGTGCACAATAGAGTCAGGTTCCACAGAAGTCCGATTGTCAACTTCGAGAGGAAGGAGATGAGCATCCTCTATATTGGTAGCGGGATCTAATGATCTTACAGGTGATTTAGCGTGGGCAATTATCCCCAAGGAGGATCTCTTGATGGACGACAATTCTTTGGACAATCGCTTTTCGAGGAGGTTAATTTCAGTATCGATAATATTATTAGCCCTGATAAGAAATTTGTCCATACCTCCAGATATAGAGCCTCCTGCAAGCAAGGACTTACTCCGGGTTTCACGAGTAGCCATGTGGGCCTGTAAAGCGTGCAGGTGGGTTACAGCAGGAGTAAGAGGGGTGGCCCGGTCCGGTCACTGCAGGTCACGAACGGGCACAAACGGGCCCGCCCTTGGCCCGAGGTTCGCCCGGCGCAATTCCGCGCGCGTTCCGCGTACGCGGATGTAGCACTGGTTTTAAACGTGAGCAGAGAGGGCGTGGCTACAGGGAGAGCGGGCCAGGTGACAGCAATTGGCCTCGCAGGGACTCCTGGTAATTGGAGTCCCTGCCGTCTCGCTCGCAGCCCTGTCTGCTGCCACAAACCCCCACAGATGTCCAGATGAAGCGGGACCCGCGGAGCGGGTCCGGCGAAGAGTTGCGTTGGTCCCGGGTCTCGGGAGGCACAAACGACAGTCCCAGCAAACTCCGTCAGCAGGCGATGAATATGGAGAACCCACCGATGCAGATTCAAAGGGCTGTTTTAACCACTGGTGCAGAGCGGGCATGGCTACAGGGAGAGCGGGCCAGGTGACAGCAATTGGCCTCGCAGGGACTCCTGGTAGTTGGAGTCCCTGCCATCTCGTTCTCAGCCCTGTCTGCTGCCACAAAGCCCCACAGATGTCCAGATGAAGCGGGACCCGCGGAGCGGGTCCGGCGAAGAGTTGCGTTGGTCCCGGGTCTCGGGACGTACAAAAGACAGTCCCAGCAAACTCCGTCAGCAGGCGATGAATATGTCTTCCGGTCTCTGCCTAGAGGATTTCTCTGTGTTTTGGTATTTTTTCACCCAGTTTGCTGTTACTGATTCCTTTCTCCTGCACTTATTTATCTGCCAGTTTGAATTCACCTTTTTCTTATGTGGCTCTTTAATCAATGGTTGTTTCCATTGTTTGGCTTGTTTCTTTTAATTTGCAGTAATCTTGTTGGAGTTTTTGCTGATATCAAACCCCAATTAGAGGGACACGGGCACAGAGGGATTACTGGGCAACCTGTGTGAGTTAAGACCTTTTACTCCTGATGCCCCAAGGCTCGATCTAGAATGGTTCCAGAGCAACTGGGCAAGTAAGCCTTCAGAACTTGACTCTTAGGAATAGTATGGTCCAAGAAGTCCATAGCTTCCAGGCACACAAGCACCCAGACCAGATACATCCCTCATGCTCTGCACAGCACTGCACACCAAAGTGATGTAGGCATGGGTGAGTTAAGTACACAGCAGCAGAACATTAGTTGAGCGAGCCGGTAGACCTCATCCGAATGACACAGGTTAATCACCTGTTCATTCCTGTTGATCTCTACCTAATATGCCGTCACCACCCCTCTTGTACTGCTTAATGTCTGATAAAGGCATTAGCCTTGCACCACTATGAGAGTAGCACTTTGGGAACACCTCTCAGTCCAAAAAGATCCATGTTTGTCTATGACAACAACAATCAGAATTAGGGATCCAGACATCAGTACAGTTGGGCACTCAGGGCAAGGTTGTGCATCTATTATAATTTAGAGGACTTTTCCGTCCCAACGGCTGAAGCTAATTAAAGGTGGTCAATGGAGTGAAAGATTGGTGTTGAAATGTCCTTCATTGGAAGAAAGCTTTGATCAATAAGTGCCTTTTTCTCCTATTCCTTATAAAACTTACCAAAAAGTTGAGGCAAATTTTACTCCTCCAAAGAAATGATGTAGACCCATTTCCTGCAGCTCTGTAGGAGTGTGTTATCAGGACAGTAGCAACTGTTGAAGAAGTGCTGCTGCAACAAATAGATAGCCTTGTATGTAGCTGCAATTTCTTTTTTTATAAAAGTTTTTATTAATCAACACCAGCTTATCAAGTACATTACAGAGGAGCAATTAGGCATACACAAGATGACAATAGGTAAAGTCAATCAGTACAAAATGTCATTGGGAATGGTTAGGGCGAAGGGGGGTCATCACTAGTGGGGGAGAGGGGTGTCTGACATATATCCCCCCAATAGGAATCCCACATGCCCCACACACGAGTCCACTTCTTAGGGCAACCTCGGGCCACATTCACCATTTTTTCTCCGAACATTGACAAGTCTAAATCTTTATTCCTGTCGCCCACCTCCGGAGGCTGAGATGCTCCCCACCTCTGAGCAATGTTTCTCTTGGCGAGCATGAGCCCCAGAGCCCCAGAGGGACCCATTGTGTTGAGCAATCATTCAGATCTGTTGGTTCCCAAATATTCAGTAGACATCTACGAGCATTTAGGCTGAGCTGTGTGGACAAGACCATGTTAATGACATCATGTACCTTAAGCCAGTAGGGTTGAATAATGTCACAGTCCCAAATTATGTGCATAAAAGTACCCTGATGGCCACATCCCCATCTGCAGTCCCCCCGTCTATTCTCCCCATCTGTAGCAGCTGGGGTCCTGTTACATATATCCTATGGAGTACTTTGAGTTGGACGAGTCGTAGGCGTGCTGGTATTGCCACGACTCTAGGTGAGGACATGGCCTCCTGCCAGTCCTCGTCGTCCATCTCGATTCCATCTCTGGATCAATGCTCCCTAAGCGACTGGAGGGGGTCTGGCATATTGTTTATCAATTTTTTATATATCAAGGAGATGGTGTTATCTGGGACGTGACCATCTAAGACTCTTCCAGTGGGGAGAACTCGGGAAGGACGGTACCATGCTGCAGATTTCCGAGTTAGCTAATTTGAATTGCTGCTGCAATGTGGCGAATGGCTTAACATCAATTTTGTACCAAAGATCACTTATATGCGAGAGCCCTATAAGGTCCCATTTGTCAAACCCTTTGCTTTTCCACAGGATACCCAATTGTTCGGAGTCCCATAGGGGTGTCGTAAGAGTAAGCCTGCGACTGCATCCACAACATTTAGTGGCTGTGTGCCAAACATGGACTGAATGTTTGGTAGGATCTCTGAGAGCAAAACAACGTGGCTTGGAATAAAGGGCTCTATTATAGTTCCCAGCCAATAGGAGCCACCTATCCATGTTATAGCCTGGATCCCCGGGACGCGTGTAAGTGCCATGGTTTATGGCAGCTAGAT
Organism: Lissotriton vulgaris; assembly: GCF_964263255.1. Classification (NCBI taxonomy): domain Eukaryota; kingdom Metazoa; phylum Chordata; class Amphibia; order Caudata; family Salamandridae; genus Lissotriton; species Lissotriton vulgaris. The sequence continues at coordinate 1,018,198,791 of NC_141691.1, read as the reverse complement.
GGGCCACCCAGTAATACTTTTTATTATCAGGGAGGCTGATGCCTCTGTCATACCAATTCAAAGTGAGCTTTTTAAGGGCAATACGTGGCTTTCCACACCAAAACAAGTCCCACTGGAGACCTCCCAACTCCCCGAAGTGGGACGCTGAGACGGGTTCCAAGGAATTCTGCAGGGCATATAAGAACCGAGCAAAGACATAATTTTGAAGAGTGCCGCTTTTCCCAGTAGGGAGAGCAGGAGTGATTTCCAGTTGCTTATATCTGTAGTCAACTTAGTCAAGGGGGAGTAAGTTCTTGGAATAACTGAGCGCTGGGTTCAGGGAGAAAAAAATCCCGAGATTGTATTGGGCATCCCTTCGGTGGGACGGGCGGCTCCCCAGCCAAAACAAACCACAGAGATTTACTCCAGTTAATAGAGTACCCAGAGAACCTACCGAAAATTTCAAAAATATCTAGGACAACAATCAGGGGCCGCCTCGGAGAAGTCAGATAAAGCAGGATGTCATCCTTGTAAAGCGAGATGCCGTCCTCCCAATCTGGGGACCAACGCCTGCCCGGGATCATCGGGTCACTACGTATCTAGGCCGCCAGCGGTTCCAATACAAGGGAAAACAGGAGTGGGGACAGCGGACATCCTTGCCGGGTTCCCCGAACCAACTCAAAGGTGGCAGATTTGTTGTTAATAACCACTACTTGTGCTAGTGGTTTAGCATACAGAACCTGCGCCCATTGAATGAATTTCGGGCCAGGCCCAACTTCTCCAGTACTGCCCAGAGACAAGGCCATTCAATGGTGTTGAAAGCCATGGTGGCATCTAGGGAGACTATTAAAGCTGGTTCTAGAATGGAAGTTGCTCTGCCCAATACTCCATGCACCCTACGCAAGTTAAGCGCTGCATTGCGATGCAGAATAAAACCAGATTGGTCTGAATGGACTAGAGTCTCAATCACTGTAATCAAACAGTTGGCCAGTATCTTGGCGAAAATCTTGGGTTCCACATTCAGGAGGGAAATCGGTCTGTATGACCCACAATCAGTTCTAGGTTTCCCCTCCTTGTGAATAGTGATGATGGTAGCCGTCCTCTGGTCTATTCGTAGGAACCCTTTTTCCCTGGAGTCCTCATACATATCCTTGAGATATGGAACAAACCAAAGCACACAGCAGCAGACCAAGGTTTAGCACATCGACTTTTTCGGTTTCGGAGTTTCTAGTGGTGCAACCACTCTCGCCATCCGCCACCCAGGATGGCCGTCAAAACAATTATACAAGAAGGTTTGAGAGGTGCACTTGAAGAAGTCAGTAGTACAAAAAGTTCATAGATTTTGTAACTCTTCTGTTCTTTCTTTAATGTGTTCTTTATTTTCTTTTTTTTTTAAATACACATGCACAGCCAACGCGTTTCATTCCCTTTCGTGCCGAATATGGTGTCCCAAGTTGACCACAGTCTCCTGCTCCCACCCGTGGATGTCTGGAAGCTTCCAGACATCCACGGGGAGGAGCAGGAGACAATAGAGACCCTATCACAGGCCTCGCATCGCAAGAGCGACCTTATAGCCCGTCTGAATGTTACCCTTCAACCAGCCGCTACTCGCCCTCTAGTCACACTGATTCTGTCAGACAGAGGGCCAGGATCTACACTCGTTCTCGCTCTTACGTACTACTGCGGCAATTTTGCGATACTATAAACAGATACCCTTCCTGGAACGTTACTCTCTAACTATCCAGGGGACCAGGATGTACACTTGCTCTCACCTCTTTTTTGCACTACTGTGGCCAACTTGGGACACCATATTCGGATATTCTTCCTGGCAACATTATCTTTGCCCTATTCAGGCACTTGGGGGCCACATCGCTTACACCAATCCTTCAGCACTATCCGTGCAAGTGCAATCACGCTTTGGACTATTGAAGTTGAACGATCATTCTTTGTATGCCCTGACAAAATTCCCAAGGCTGTGCCTGTGCCTGTGTATTGAAAAAAAAAAAGAAAATAAAGAACACATTAAAGAAAGAACAGAAGAGACACAAAATCTATAAACTTTTTGTACTACTGACTACGTCGAGTGCACCTCTCAAATCTTCTTGTATAATCCCTGAGATATGGGGCAAACCTGTCCGGTTTAAGTTTGCATAGGTCAACCGGGAGCCCATTAGGGCTGGTGGCCTTTTCCGATCTGATGGACCTTATCGCCTTCGCTATTTCTTCATTGGATATGTCACTGTCTAAAAAGTAATGGTCCTCGGCCGAGAGCTTGGGCAGCGTTATGTCCATTAGCATCCGATGGGAGTCCTCTACGGAATAGGGAGCTGCTGATGAGTAAACACTGCAGAAGTGTGCAGCAAATTTGTCAACAATATCTTGTGGGTCTGTAATGGGGCTGCCTCTCTCCCCTTGGGGTTCCTGCACTAGACGGCTAGCCCATTCCTTCTTGTCCAACCACGCTAGCAATTTCCCGGCCTTGTCAACTAATTCATATAACCATCCCTGCACAGCTCTTCCCAAGGCCTTCACCTGGTCAGTTGCCAGAGCTCTGTATTCATGCTGTCAGCGTTTTAAATAGTGAAGTTTGTCAGGAGTGACCTCTGATTCCAGGTCATTTTCTAATTGGCTAAGCTCTGCCTCAATGGCCACTATCTCTCTGTGGTGATCCTTCTTCTTACCCGAGATCAGGGATAGGGCTGGACCCCGAATCACGGTATTGAAGGCTTACCATAGTACCTGCAGGGAGTCAACGGGTCCCTCATTACCGATAAAGTAGTTATCTAATGCTGTGAGGAGTGATTTGCTAATTTTTGTATCCCTGAAATACCACGAGTTGATGGGGGCCACCCGTCCCACCTGTTTATAGTTAAGAACCATGTGAAGCCAGACTGGCGAGTGGTCAGAGATACCCCTAGTAAGATGTTTAATCTTGTGGATGTGTGCAACCAGAGATGCAGGGACAAAAAAATAATCTATACGTGAGAGGCGCCCGTGTGCTCCGGAATGGAAGGTGTGTTGCACTGTGTTTGGGTGATAAGTCCGCCATCCGTCCACCAACCCCGAGGTCTCAAAAAATTCAGGAAGCCAACTTGCAGCAGGGCTCAGCACTCGGGGGGATGTTGATCCAGCTCACCCGAGACTACTGAGTTGAGGTCTCCTCCAAGTATCAGCCGACTCTCTGGAATAGCCAGTAATAGAGTCCCTAAATCCCTAAATGTGGTTGCCTGAAGGCCAGGCGGCACACATACTGACAGGAGTGTGATGTGGGGTCCCTCCCGCGTGCCTGAGACCCCAATATACCGCCCCGGGTTGTCTATTCAGGTTGCCTGTACCACAAGGGGAATGGACTTCCTCATCATAATACCCATCCCTCGCGAACTGGAGGTGAAACCTGCATGAGCCAACATTGTCTAGCCCCCTCTGTGTAGGGCTTTGTATGCATTGCCAATGAGATGGATTTCTTGAAGCAATACGATATCAGGGGCCTGGCGCTTGATGTACTGAAAAAGGACACTGTGCTTAATCTTGTCCCCTAACCCATTGACATTCCAACTTAACATTTTATTTCCTACGTGTAGCCATGAATGATTAGGAGACATCTCTGCTCCCATTACAGGAGTAGTGGCGTGAATTCCGACCACCTCTGCAGAAGTTACTATAAGTGTCGCTGGTACAGTGAATATAACCAAAACCAAACAAAACACCCCCCAACAACCCACCTCGCCGCATCCCTGCACTCTGGGCCTGGAACTGAGCATTGAAAACTTGCAGAGTGCCTGTCGCCCTTGAAAAACTAAAGGTAGAAGAAATGGGGGAAATAGAGCGCTCCGCCTCCGTATTCCATCAACTCAAATGTGGGAAACATCCTTAACATCGCGGGCAGTACACGGCGATGCTGTTACATCGCGGTCGCTACAACGACCGCGATATAACCACGCTATGCCATTACAACGCAAGTCTTCACATCGACTTGCGCTAGATGGCGTGCTAACATTACAAATAGTATAGTGGACTATCCCAACACCTTCTCTATTGTTAAGTGGACTGGAGTTGGAATAGTAAATTACACTTTTATAATGTTAGCACGCCATCTATCGCAAGTCGATGTAAAGACATGCGTTGTAATGGCACTGCGTGGTTACATCGCAGTAGTAGTAATGACCACGATGTAACGGAACGCGTTGTACTAACTCGCGTTGTCACATCATACATCCCTCAAATGTACATCCTCATTTAACTAAGTGTGCCAGGTCTAAAATTATCTACAACAATAAATGATCACCTGAAGGAGCTCCCACCCAAAACCCACCCCGCCCCAGGCCCAACATACTCAACCCGGAAACAAATGTCAATATGGTCCGCTCTTCAGGCCGGGGGATGATTGTCCTCGCTTTCCCTTCCGACGCATTCGCCTGGGCTCCTTCCTCCACGGTACTCGATCCAGTCCGCCATCTCCTCAGGGTGCTCAAAAAAACAGGCCTTTCCGTCAGCCTCAACCCAAAGACACGCTGGGAGTAGCATTGCATATTTCAGACCTCTGTCTCTAAGCACTCTTTTCAAGGAGAGGAACGACCTCCTCTGTTTTTGCACCCTCTGCGTGAAGTTCAGGAAAAAGGTTATGTCCGCATTCTCATAACGGAGGGGGGCCACCGCCCTGGTGTTTTGGAGGATTACGTCTCTGTCCCTAAAGTTCCGAACTCGGGCTAGGATCAGCCGCAGAGGAGCGCCCGGCCTCGGACGGCCGCCCGGGACCCCGTCTGCCTGTTCGATAACAAAGAACTTACTGAGGCCTTTGGGCTGGAGATGCTTCAGGATGAGATCCTCGACAAACAGCTTAGGGGACTGCCCCTCTGATTTCTCTGGAACACCCAGGATGTGGAGGTTATTGCGCCACAGGCGGCTTTTGTAATCATCAAGTTTTAGTCTTGTAAATCATGAACTTCCCCCTGGAGCTGGGTGACGTCTCCTACAAGACTCGCAGCGGTGATCGCCACCTGCTTGACCTTCTCGTTTAGCATCCCCAGATCTGCCCTGATGAGATTCACGTCGATAGCCATGGTGTCCATTTTATGTTCAAGGGAGGTTTTTACTCCAGTGATAGCCTCCATGACGTCTTTCAGGGACAATTCCTGTTCCTCCTCTCCTGTGCCAACCTGGGATGCCCCTCCGGATAATCGGCTCGGTTGTGAGTCTTTGGGGACAGCGTATTGGTTCAGCTTTTTAGTTTGCGCCACCTTGAGTCCCCGGGTCCCAGAGCCCTTGCCCCGATCCATGGTGCAGCCTGGTTGGTGATCAGGCCCCTCTAGATTGCGCTGGGTAGGCGTCCGCACAGGTCACAGGACGCAGCCCACCAGCCGGTGAGTCAGTGGATCCACAAGCCCCAATGGCGCAAGTGCAGTAGGAGCCAACGCAGTTTCAAATATCCCACGGGGAGCCCACCACCAAGCAGTAAAGCCACAAGGGCAGAGTTAATATACAAGCCTCACTAGGCCCAGAGCACCCTCTCTCCTGGGCCGCCACCGGCCCTTAGCCCTGTGCTCTTTCTGTTTACAAGGGAAGTGTGCCCCATCCGCCAATCAGTGGTGTTGATATACAGGAATGCCTTTTTCCCGGCTCGAACTGCCACCCACACAGCCACTAATTTTCCCAGGTCTCTGCCAGCATTCCCCGCTCAGTCGCAAAACAGTGGGCCCCTTTGCTCCAACCACAGTGTCTACTATCCCAGATTGCTGCAGCGGGTGGGGGTGATAAAAATGTTGCAACACCAGTCCCCGCCGCGCCGCCCCACCGCTCGGCAGATCGTGGCCCCCTCACAGGGATGGTATGTAGCTGGGCCCTTCTTACCACAAGGAGCGTTGTCACCGGGCCTCCTCCGTTGCTGAGACACTGTTGGGTGTAGTTAAGTCTAACCTGGCTTGCAAGCCCCAGAGGTGGCGAGTCGATCCAGGCCCAGGCACTGTGGAGTCGCGCCCTGGCTCTCCACTGCACTGTGTGTCCCGGCTTCAGGCTGGAAGTTAGGCCTCTCTACGCCAGTCTCCACAACATCCGCTCCGGGCTTCGAACAAGTCACTGCGGGGTGTAGTTACGCTTGCAGCAACTTGTGACAGCCAGAAGAGGTGAGTCAATCCAGGTCCCGCGTAGGAGAGGGGAATTTCAGGCACAGTAGAGCCACCCCCTGGCTCCTCGCAACACTGTGCATCCCGGCTTCAGACCAGAAGATAGGCCTCTGCGCCAGTCTCTGTAGCGTCGGCACCTGGTGTTAAATGCGGGCCGGAGCGGGCGGGATGGTGCCCACTAACTCTCCGATGAGGAGTCCAAACCTTGGGTGGTGCGGATAAGTGTGCCGGATAAACGTTCTGGGAAGGTCAGGCAGCGGAGCTCTGCTCTACGTGCCCATCATGGATCGCTGCTTGGTCACGCCCCCGTAGCAGCAATTTCATCGGAAAAGTAGTGAACAAGAGTATGTAAATTGCTCCTTGAATTTGCTGATGCTGCTCTACGAATACCCCAGTATTTTGATTCAATTTCCCAGAGGATAAAATTGTATTATATTGAGTGAGAATCTGAACATCACTCATACAAAAGCAGTAAGAATAGTTCTAATAGAGTTTGTAAAAAACAGTTGTATGAAACATGCACCATAGTTACAGTGATTCTGAAGCTTGCAGCAAAATTTAAAAAGGATACAACTCTGCTTGAATCCTGAATGCACCAATAAATTATTGCTAATGGTAATGTATGTATGTATGTATGTATGTATTTGGCATTTATTAGGCGCATGTATCAACCGTAGGTCTCACAGCGCCAGAGAAATGAGAAATCATAGATGACTTACAATGGCGAGGGATTAGAGATCCTAGCGAATAATCTTGTGAGTTATAAGGTTCTGGAAAACAATTGAGATAAACATTTTAATGTTACCATCTTCATGAAAACTTTATTTCGGCCAAAGATGTCCATAAAAGCACAGTTAAAAAAAGACTAAGTTGCATGTAGTTAAAAACAGAGAAGTAAAAAAAGCTACTTTAAATTCAGTTCATTGACATAACCATTGCACTAGGAGAGACACCAACTAGCACAATAGAGAAATGATTTAGGTTCATGATAAATTGTCATCTCAATTATCCTTCTAGCTCACAGCACAGCCCGCCATTATTGTTTAAGTGAAACAATCACAAAGTGCTTGTGCATCATACAGTCAATCTAGGAAATCATGACTCAATTGTCCCTCTAACTCACCCCAGAGCCCCACGTTATTGTTTAAGTAAAACAATCATAAAGTGCTTGTGCATCCTAGAGTCAATCTAGGAAATCATAAAGTGCTTGTGCATCATACAGGCAATCTTAGAAATGTTTACATTTTCTGGGGAATTGGTTTCATTAAAAAGCCTGTGTGTACGCAGGATGTAGCCATGGCCTTCGTCCAGCAACAGAAGATAACCATACAAAGGAGAATTAACAATAACGTATTTAAGCGTTGTGGTTAAAAGAAGTGTTTCTTGTAATGGTTCTAGGGTGACTAAAAAAAAATTAAAAATACCAAAAATAAACTAAAACTAAAGACAGGACCCAATATAGAAAATGTAATACAGTGGGTCGTACCGAGCTAGGGAGTCATCTGTAAAATGGCACTACGAACGCACCACATTGAGAATAAAAAGCGTGAGACAGAAAACACAATAGGTGAGTGTGTGTCATATTTCAATAGCCTGTATGCTCCTCTGCAATGTCGAAATCCCATATTTCTGCATAACTGGTGGAGCCAGCAAGTCCTTGCTCTTTTATATCGTTGGCAGATAAAAATTACATGAATATCTGCCTCCTCTATGTTACTGCAAGCTGGGCAACCCCGATCAGATGAGTCCGCCCACTTACTGGTAAAGATACGCAATGGAAGCACCCCATGTCTAAACTGAAGGTATAGTTTCTTGGCCAAGAGTGGCTGAATGTCATTCAGAGCCAATTCTAGTCTGTTTTGGTCTTTAACTTGTAAAAACTCAAGTGTTAAACAACCAGCTAAGGGACTCCTTAGAACCTGGGTTAGTTTGTACTCCCTATAACTCTTCACCAGGGCCTTCCTAGGCGTAGCAAGGCAAGTTTCTTCTGCATTGGTCTAGAGATTGCCTCTCCCTATTGTGACACAGGTGTTCCTAAGTTGTGCCAGCCAAGCGAGTTTGCCCGCACCCTGTAGCCTCAATACTTCACTCAGCTCTTCCCTATATGCTGACAGTTCAGGGTTGCTCCACAGACACCAGAATAAGAGGGGTCTGAGGGTGGCTTCATCATAAATTGGCCTAATCCTCAGGTCCATTATGAGAGGTGGAAGAGGGGAGCTGGGGGGAAGACCCAGGAGTTGCCTGGCGAAAAGTTCTCAATATTGGCTAGAGAGCCCAAGGGATGGTGACCCCAGATTTCGGCACCATACAGTGCAGCGCCCCTGGCTTGTGCTTTGTAGAATTCAACTGCCTGGCTTATAGCTTTGAGGGTGCAGCTCCTGTATACCTTTGTTAGGCCCCCATCAACTGTGTCAGCTTTAAGCTTGCTTTCTGGATTTGTGCACCCCCTAATCCAGTTTTTCTGTGAGCGTGATCCCGAGATACTCAAAGATGGACACCCTCTCCAGTAAGTTTCCATCTCTGCTGGGATTGTGCTGGGTAATAGTGCTTGCATTAAAAACCATGTATTTAGGTTTTTTGTAGGTTGATCTCCAAGCCCTGATTCCTACAAAAATAACTAAAATTGTTAATGGCCGTTTGAATTCCCACGGGCGATTTAGAGAGGAGGAGGGTATCATCCGCGAACATCACTGCGGGAATTTTGAGATTTGCAAGTTTAGGGGCGTCATTATCAGTCTCTGTGGTCAGTGACTCAACTAGGCCATTAATAAAAAGGCAGAAGAGTGTAGGGGCCAAGACGCAACCTTGTCGTACACCTCTTTCTACTGGCAAAGAGGTGGTTAATTTGCCATTTTTTTTAACCGAATTTGGGCATAATTGCCTTGATGGAGACGTTACAGCTGGTGGAAAAGATATGGTGGGACGCCCATATCCTATAGGGGTGCCCACAATGTTTCCCTCTGAACCAGATCAAATGCAGACTTGAGGTCCAAAAAGATAACACAGAGGCTGCCACCCTCTATAAGTATGGATTTCCAGTATTACATTTGAAACCTGAAAATTTCGGTTGTTGAGATCTTGGCTCTAAATCCAGCTTGGAGGGGGCTAAGTACATTGTGCTCATTCATCCAGCTTAATGTTATCAAAAAGATCAATTAGGCTATCTTTCTAGTAAGGAATCCCTTGAGTTTATCATGTTAGGTGCACGAAATACCATAGGAAGGTGCCAGTGTGTCAAAATAAGAAAACAATAGGGAGATTAAGAACACATGCCTCCGTCACAACCATGAGAAGACCTTGTGAATGGCTTCTTGGAAAGTGTTAATCTTTACCAGGTCTGACATTTGTGCAACAGGAGAAGTATGCAAAAACAACAAGTGATGGACCGAATGTGGATCAATGTCACACATTCCCCCAGTCAAAAGATCTGGGCCCAAATCCATCGTTTTTTTGCACTCCACACCACCCTGGGTTAGACAATGGCGCTATGCAAATCAGCTCTGACCCTGTTGCCCCATGGGAACAGTCCAGTCCGAACTACAAAAGCCATGTCCTTCCCAGAACGGAATCAAGCATCCGAGGACCGGACCGGTTTCGAGGTAACACCTCTCATCAGCCCGGCTAGCTTGACTCCAAGTGGTGTGGAGTGCCTGGGACCCCGTCTGGGCATCCCCAGCGCACTTAGGGCGGCAATTTCAAAAACAACAAGTGATGGACCGAATGTGGATCAATGTCACACATTCCCCCAGTCAAAAGATCTGGGCCCAAATCCATCGTTTTTTTGCACTCCACACCACCCTGGGTTAGACAATGGCGATATGCAAATCAGCTCTGACCCTGTTGCCCCATGGGAACAGTCCAGTCCGAACTACAAAAGCCATGTCCTTCCCAGAACGGAATCAAGCATCCGAGGACCGGACCGGTTTCGAGGTAACACCTCTCATCAGCCCGGCTAGCTTGACTCCAAGTGGTGTGGAGTGCCTGGGACCCACGTCTGGGCATCCCCAGCGCACTTAGGGCGGCAATTGCAAAAACAACAAGTGATGGACCGAATGTGGATCAATGTCACACATTCCCCCAGTCAAAAGATCTGGGCCCAAATCCATCGTTTTTTTGCACTCCACACCACCCTGGGTTAGACAATGGCGATATGCAAATCAGCTCTGACCCTGTTGCCCCATGGGAACAGTCCAGTCCGAACTACAAAAGCCATGTCCTTCCCAGAACGGAATCAAGCATCCGAGGACCGGACCGGTTTCGAGGGAACACCTCTCATCAGCCCGGCTAGCTTGACTCCAAGTGGTGTGGAGTGCCTGGGACCCACGTCTGGGCACTCCACACCAGAGTAGCAGAGTAGCAGAGTAGCCGTAATCCAATGCCTTGGAGGTCCATCAAAACAATAGTCCTGTAGAGCTATAAACTTCCTGAAAATTGTGGCAAAAGAATTGGAAAAATAAGAAAACGCTAACTGATTTATTACATTTTAGTACAACCAGTCTTGAACTCCTTATGGTATTAATCATATGTTTTACACTTTTTAATTTAACCGTTGTAGAACGTAACTTGTGTGCTTTCATTTTTATGAATCTTAAAATGTATATTTTATGTATGGTGTTTTCTCCATCCTTTTATATGATATTCTTTAATGAAATCAAATAAAAGTATCTATCTCTCTCTCTCATTACACTGCCAGAGTCAGAGTTACCTTGGTACACAGTGCATGCAACCACACAGAACCCTTTGTGATTTAGACACAAGCTTTGTACAATTTGTGCCTCAGCAGAGTTTTGATAATCTTTTTAAGCCAATTCATATTAATTTAATATGGAAAAAAAGGAAAGAGAGAGCCTTACCAACAGTTTTGATTTGCTTTCGGGAAGCAACCCTAATGGAGGCATTTTAAATCTTGAATTCTCAAAACACAACCTGTAGTTATAACTCATGTTTTTCAGATAATTCTTTGCCCCCGGGCAAAGAAATGCATTCTGGTAATGGCAAGTAAACGAGGATCGTCGTTTCATTAACATGATGTTTGAGAGACTACCTTATGCGATGAGACAAAATGTTAAATGCTCAGTTAATGGCACTTTGTGCCTGCCATCCAGTTTTAATATAGATTAGCTCCGGTAGACAGATCTCAATTAGAAACTTAGAGCAGTTTGAATAAAGGATGAGGTGGGGGGAGGGGGTGATGCATCTGTATCTGTGAACCAGGTCACCTCACACAGAAACTATCATTTGCAGCTGAAAAAAACTCACAGGGGAAAATAGGACAGAATAACATTCAATCTGCCTCCTAAAGTGGATGTGATATACTGGTGGCGACAGCGCGGCGGCAGGTTCTCTCTGACCTTGACTAATTAAGGGAATGAAGGTCAAAATATGATACAGTTTCTTTTCAAAGTTGTATTTCTCGCCCTACTTTTGGAATATAGAAATAGATGCTACATGGTTCGGTGTTGTGTTGTCCCAGACGGGCAAGGTGCAGTTTGTTAGGTTAGAAATATAGCAAACAGTTAAACTTACATTTTTGTTTTTTGTAGAGTTTTGAAAACGCAAAAATAATAAGATCTAAACAGACAAAATGGAAGAGCAGGGGATCAGACTGCAGACTTTGGGGACTGTGATTGCTGGAGACTACTCCCCAAATTACTTTTTCACATAAATGCCCCGTTTATCATAGGCTATATGTTAGTTGCAATGGTGCTTTCCGGGTACATATGTTCCACCAAAATAGCATCATGGCACTGAAAGAATGAGCAGAAGAGATGGGATGGCAGCATAGTTAAGCATCCCGGTGACAACCAATATGTCTTTGACAGATTTAAGGTGGATAATTTTGCAAATGTGGGCTCAAGTTGCTACTAGGAGAGTTTTCCAAAGAGGTGTCGCCTGCACTGAGAAGGACTGGCATCTAAACAGAACTCTTCTGAACTAAAAATTCTGTTGAAACAGAGTGTAACTAAGGTAATATGGAGAGAGCCTTTGGTTTAAAAACGAGGCACTGATGATATGAAATGTGTGGTGCAAAAGTTGGAAATGTTTGAGGGGAGAGAGGAGACACAATTAACACATGTTAAATGAGTTATTCGCAATGTGAAAACCAGATATACAAACATAGGGCCTTATTTAGTATTTTGTGGATCGGATACCCTGTCAAAGTGTGATGTTATCCTTTTAGCCATTTTTAACGAGCCATAGGATATAATGCAGTAATACTACAGCAGACAGGACATCTGCAACAGTTGTAATGGAGCATCTCGTCCACACATTTTAAATAGGGCCTGGCGTGTTACATCTTGTCTCCCAACATTAATGTCCTGAAAATAGCATAATACAACATTTTTCAAAAGTCATCAAAGAAGTGAAACAGTCAAAATGTCACTAAATGATTAATAGAGGTATGAACATTTGAAGAAAATTTCAAAAATGCCCATAGGAAAAATGGGGATGTAAAAGTCACTGCTAGTCTACCCGTGAGACCCAAAGTAGACTACAGTCATGGTGACATAAGTGGAACAGCACTATCTGCCATTGCTGCTTGATACAGCCAAGAGTTCCACTTACTAGATGTAAGAAGAGTACATTCTGATTACTTCCACAGTTCCCATTCTTAAAGTGATGACATATAGAGTCTAGATCTAGCTCAAGCCTGGACTCCCATGGAGTCCAGTAGAGTACACTCCTAATGTGGGGGTGGCTCGCTAACACAGCACAGAGCCCTTATTCCACTTTTGTGTCCTTTGGGGAAATGCAAGTGACCAGTCATTTGACCTTAGAAGAGCACTTCCAGTCTCTAAGTACAAAACCTATATCCTCTTAACAGGTAGACAGCACAAATACGTCATCTTCCATTTCTACTCTGTTCTTTCCTGATGTCCTAGATTATGTTGAGGAGCTGATGCTGGGTTTGCTATTTTGCTCCAAGGCACTAGGCAGTGTTTGGTGACTCCTTTAGACTTAATCACAGCAGAATTCCTACCAAAATCTAATCCTCTTTTTCGGCCCTCCATGTCCTCCTTGGCTGTAAGCCTTTCCTGAGGGCTCTATCCAAAATGACGGAAGTCAGGGTCCCCTCATAGGAGTTCCAAGCCGCCTTCCAGATGTAGCCTCAAAAATATGAGGAAGCCCTTCATCTGCCTTATCTGGGAACAGTTTTTCTTATGGGTAGAGATCAATGTCTAAGAGGAATCTCTGGTTGACAGGCTTCTCTCACTAGGGTTTTTTTTTATGGAATCCCAAAGGGAAAAAGGAGGCCTCTGCTTAGGTTCTTTGTGATGTCATCTGTTTATGCCCCCTCCAAAATAGGGCATTCAAGCTAAGTGTCAAGTTTGAATCCCAGAGCAGTTTTCCTGTTTATAGCTGTATTGCTTCCTAAGAGTGGACCACATCACATTAAACTGGGATGCTCTTTACTGCTACTGAAAACCAAGAGAATTGGTAAAATCACTGTTCGGTCTTCCTGACAGTACAAAGCCTGTTTTTTAAAGTTACCTTCATGCTACAGGTATCAAAAACCTGTTTTCATTAATGGCATGTTTATTTAATACATTATTAAACAAAACTGTTAACCACGTTTCCATCAATTTTCATGTCATAATTGGAAAAATATACTTTTGTTTACCATCAGGCCTCTCCATTGAAAGATGCTATTTGACCAATTCAGTGACAAACTTTATTTGGTGTTTGTTCCCCACAAGGCCATGATTACCTTGAATTTTTAGGATGTCCCATTTTAACACATTAAGTACATTCGCCTATATGCTTAATAGGCACAATTTGGGTTTCTTTTCTCAGATTTAAATGTAGGCTTTTCTGCATAATAAAGCACTTTTCTCTGTCATGTGTTACTACAGTGTTTTAAACTGCAGCCACCAAGAGCACAAAGATGTTTACGGAGCCATCCTATTTAGTCTTGTAGGCGGGTGATGTAAATATGACATGCAGTCCACATGTGTATTTTAATTTCCGTGCCACAGGTATATTTTCTGCCGCTCGTGCTGAGGATCCAAGGAGTCTCTTGTGCTTTTGCTCGCCACAGGAGTGGTTGGGAGCTGACGCTCGTTCTGGGAGTAAGAAGCTGTCCCTAAAGTCCGGCCGCAGCGGAGGTGAGAGGCGCAGGCGAGCGGGACTGCGAGGACCAGCAGCCCATTTGCCATCACCAGCTGGTTCCTCTTCCCGCCGCCCCGCGCCCCCTCCCAGTGCCACGCCCCCCTGCCTGGGGAGTACTTTATTCCTCGCGGCCCCCGCTTCGCGGGTGCCGCTCGTGCTGAGGATCCAAGGAGTCTCTTGTGCTTTTGCTCGCCACAGGAGTGGTTGGGAGCTGACGCTCGTTCTGGGAGTAAGAAGCTGTCCCTAAAGTCCGGCCGCAGCGGAGGTGAGAGGCGCAGGCGAGCGGGACTGCGAGGACCAGCAGCCCATTTGCCATCACCAGCTGGTTCCTCTTCCCGCCGCGCCGCGCCCCCTCCCAGTGCCACGCCCCCCTGCCTGGGGAGTACTTTATTCCTCGCGGCCCCCGCTTCGCGGGCGCCGCTCGTGCTGAGGATCCAAGGAGTCTCTTGTGCTTTTGCTCGCCACAGGAGTGGTTGGGAGCTGACGCTCGTTCTGGGAGTAAGAAGCTGTCCCTAAAGTCCGGCCGCAGCGGAGGTGAGAGGCGCAGGCGAGCGGGACTGCGAGGACCAGCAGCCCATTTGCCATCACCAGCTGGTTCCTCTTCCCGCCTCGCCGCGCCCCCTCCCAGTGCCACGCCCTCCTGCCTGGGGAGTACTTTATTCCTCGCGGCCCCCGCTTCGCGGGTGCCGCTCGTGCTGAGGATCCAAGGAGTCTCTTGTGCTTTTGCTCGCCACAGGAGTGGTTGGGAGCTGACGCTCGTTCTGGGAGTAAGAAGCTGTCCCTAAAGTCCGGCCGCAGCGGAGGTGAGAGGCGCAGGCGAGCGGGACTGCGAGGACCAGCAGCCCATTTGCCATCACCAGCTGGTTCCTCTTCCCGCCGCGCCGCGCCCCCTCCCAGTGCCACGCCCCCTTGTCATACTTAGGAGAACCCGCTCACGCGTACCGCGGGACGCGCGCGGGGGAATCACCGGGGCAAAGAGCGGGCCGTTCTAGGCCGTTAGAGGCCGGCAGAGACCGGACCGGGCCACCCCTCTGACGCTCTCGGCCCTGTAGCTACCCCCACATACTCCACAATGGCGACCAGAACCTCACGAAGCAAGTCCGCCCAACAAGGTACAAGCACTCTGGAAAACTTCTTCCCTAAGGCGAGTAACTTAGCTAGCAAATGCTCGTCAATCCCAGAGGCGCTCCTTGAGATGGGTCCGGAAAGTGTGTTTTTGGACCAGGGGGATACTCTTTCCACAGACGCTAGTACACCGATCCCACTGGATGTTACCCATATGTCACTAATGGACAGTATTGACCAGACGATCGAGTCGGTCCTCCAGCAGTTAAGGACTCCCCTGACGCAGAGGGACAGGATCTCCTCCCGGCTATCTGGGATCTCTGACCATCCTGCCGTTCCGGAAAGTAGGGGATCAGTCTTGCAAGATGCAGGCCAGGTCGACCTGCTTACAGACTTTGTAGGCAGTAGAGTGGAACAGCCTCCCAAAAGGAAAAGGTCCAGGAAAGCAAAGAAGGCAAAGAGGGCCAAAGTCGACACAATAGAGCCAAATCAGACTGACAGTATAGATATTTCTGCCTCTCCTGATCTCAATTTATCAAGGTCCAGGTCGAATCACATGGGCTCTCCAGTTCCCGCCTCCCTATCCCTGCACCCGGGCCCTTTTGTTTTCGGTGGGGTAACTTCCACTAGCACTGACTCATTAGTCAAATCACTTACAGACATCATGAAGAATTTGCTAAACCCCATTGCAGCTAAACTGGACGCCATAGAGTCCAGACTGAAGGCACTGGAAAGTAGTCACCTAAGGAAAAGCCCTTGGTCAGCCACAAATGTGACAAATGCCCCTCCAGTCCCCCGGGCCTCCTCGGGGAATAGTCTGCTGCCTGCTGCACCGTCTCAGGGCACCAATAGGGTGCTGTCAGGTACAGACGGTGCGCTTGTTCCCCAGACGCACCCTCTGTTACCTCCGGCACCTAGGCCCCCTGTCCCGGCCCCAAGGAGATCAAAGCAAATTCCTGCGCCACAGATAGGGGGAGTAGCGAACCCTACTAATGGCCCCACTGATGGTCCCGCTCTCCATTTTGACAGGCGCAGGGTGGTGAATCTGCCCCCAGAAGCAGTCCCATACACGGTAATCATGGTGGGAGTACCTGAGTTAACTGGTGACATGAGGGAGCCCCAAGACTCGTTACGTAATAAGGTGATAAGCTGGCTTAGTATCAACAGGCCGCTGCCTCCTAACCTGAAAGGTGAGGTCCTGATGGTCAGGAGGATCCCTTGGATTGGTCACACCCCAAAGAATAGGGCAGGGGACTGCATTATCATAAGCTTTAAAAGCCCCCATGTAGCTAACTACATCTCCAACTGGCTTGTAAGGCCTGACAAGTCCAATATTGAACTTGTCCCCCTCTCATACTTTTACCCAAATGTAAGCAGCAGTGAGGCAGGGGGGGAGAAGGGGTGGACTAGAGTAGGTTTTGCCGTGGATGGCTCACGCTATAGACCAAGGCACCATCCACCACATGCCCAGGCAAACTTCATACACCATAATAGATTTTCCTGCTTAGACCAGGTCGACTGACCACAAACCAGGGAGACCTCTCCCAGCCCTGGGAAGAGGGTGGATGACGCTCAAAGTCGGGTGGGAGAGTGTATAGTCCCTGTAACTGAATCGGGCCTGCAGGATAATGCTAAAGTTGAGGTGCAAAATCGGGTGGGAATGGCTGCAGCCCCTGCGACTGAACACGGTCCGCAGGATAACGCCAAAGGTCGACCACTTAGCAGTGGTGACAGTCTGGGCTTACAGGGGTCTTATCACAACATCGGGACTGACCGTATCCGCCAACTCGGGGGGGGGGGCGGAGTTGGCTGGTCCATCCGCCATCACGGAGTGTACGACTGCTCTGCCAGGAATTCAGCCACCCACAGTCCCAGGTCAACCCCTTATTGTAGGTCAAGGCCCCTTACCAATAGATCAGGGCTTGAGAATTGTTTCATGGAATGTAGCGGGCATTGCAAATAAGGAAGGCACACCGGAGTGGGACCATTTAGTGGGCAGTAGCGACATCCTCCTTCTCCAGGAAACGTGGGCGAGGGACACCGCAACTAGGAGTGGGTTTGAAGTATTTGAAATCCCTGCCAAATGGGGTGGGAGGGGGAGGCCGTCAGGTGGTCTGGCAATCTGGATCGCGAGCCACGCTGGGTGCCAGGCGGAACAGGTGCACACGTTCTCGCAGGACATCCAGTGTGTTCGGCTCACATGGCCTGGTAAACCATCATGGGCTATTGTGAACGTCTACTCGCGACCGGTTGCCGCACCAAACGAATCTCCAACCCTAAACGACCTGTCCTCCTTCCTGGGGCAACTCCCGGGAGATCTCAGGGTGGTGCTTGGAGGAGACTTCAACTGCCACTTTGAACCTTTGGAGGGCATGTCGGAGGGTGCCCTCACTGCCGAGGATGATTATTGGGGGGTCCCACCCTCGTCTTCCCCCCATCCCAAAGCATGGTCCCCCCTTGCAATACAACTTATGGCCCTAACCCTGAACTACGCACTGAGGGCTTGTAATGGTCGCACCCCTTCCGACACTCCCTCAGTGTGTACCTTCAATAGGAGGGGTCACGAGTCGAGGCTAGATTACATCATGTTAGACATTACACTCTGGCCCAAAGTCCTCGACTTTAGGGTAATAAACAGGTCAGATAGCGACCATAATGCCCTTTGTTTAAATATCCAGTGGCCCATCCATTTAGCGGGCAAAGTGGCAGAAAACCCAGGGGGAGACACGGGGGAATTGGTCCTTACAACCAATAGGCGCAGGGTCAAGTGGGGAAAGCTTGTGAGCTCAGAAGAGACCATTAGCAAGCTATACGAGTTGGCACTCCCAAGGTTCATGGAGGTGGATGCACTTCTAAACGTACCAAGATCCCCGGAATACAATGAGAAACTGGGTGATATCCATCAGGATCTCGTAAGAGACTTGGCTGAGGTATTTTACCCGGTGGTGCCCAATAGAAAGAAAAAGACCCATGTTCCCACCTGGTATACCTCCTCTTGTAGGGCAGCAAAGACTGAGCTCATTGCTGCAATAAAAGAGGGGACAAATAAGGCCAAGGTACGTGACCTTAGGAAATACTATAAAGCTGTGTTAGCGACTGCCAGGACCGAGTGGGACTGGAATCACTGGCATGATCTTCATGATGCCCTAAAAGTCAGGGATTCCCGCAAATTCTGGGCCCTTGTTAATAATGGCATAGGGGAACTCAAAAAAGCAGTGGAACCCAATATTGCCCCCGAGGTTTGGGAGGCCCATTTTGGGGAGCTCTATCAAGACACTAACCCCTGCCCTGACACAGCCCTGCTTGCGCCCTGTGGCACACAGGATTGTGAAATGGAACTATCCCTGGGGGAAGGGGAGGCAGCCCTCAAGCACCTATCATCGGGGAAGGCGCCAGGTCTGGATAGGCTACCTGGGGATCTGTTTAGGCATCACATGGACATCTGGGGCCCATACCTCCTTATTCTTTTCAAAGCCATCCTAGGAGGTATGTCAATCCCTGGGTCGTGGCTGGGGGCAGAGATTGTTCCGATCCATAAGAAGGGATCCACTCTGCTCCCCGCCAACTACAGGCCTATTAGCCTAATAGATGTACCCCAAAAGCTCTTTGCGCGCCTCATCCTTAATCACCTCCTGGACTGGGTGGAGGACAATGACATCATGAGCCCCCTCCAGGCTGGCTTCAGAAAGAACACGTCGACCATGGACCAGATCTTCCGCCTTCTTCTCCTATATTGGAAGACTGTAACTATAGAGGGAGGAAGACTGTACATGGTCTTCGTGGATCTGAGGTCAGCCTTTGACCTAGTTCCCAGAGGGAAACTTTGGGAGGTTCTGCAGAAGCTAGGAGTGCCCCCCCACCTCCTTAGCATTATCATCAGGCTGCACGATAACAACTATGCACAAGTGAGGTGTGGGAGGGATGGTAAGCTCTCGGGCAAATTTCCGGTCCGACGAGGAGTCAGACAGGGCTGTGTCTTGGCGCCGACCCTGTTCTGTCTTTTCATCAACAGTGTCATTCAACATCTTGACACTGTTGAGGACAATGATGCCCCGGTTTTGGCAGGCAGGAGGGTTCCGGCAATCATGTTTGCTGACGATACCCTCTTGCTTTCCAAATCCCCCATGGGGATCCAGAGGGTTGTGAATGGTTTTGGCCTTTTCTGTCGTCAACATGGGTTGGAGGTCAATACAGATAAAACCAAGTTTATGATCTTCAATCCCCCTGCCAGAACCAGACCCAACCCAAAACTGGGGGAAGTTAGTCTTGAGAGGGTCTCGACCTTTATATATCTGGGGGTAACGCTACAAGAAAACTTAGCTTGGGACTGCCAGATAGCGAGATCAAGGCTGAAACTATCCCAGCTAGCAGGCGCACTCCTGAAGGTGGTAAACAAGTCCACCTTTAAGCCTGTAAGCCCGGCCCTTGAAACATACAGATCCCAAGCGAAGGCAGCAGCCATGTATGGCAGCGAGTTGTGGGGTCACAAAGCAGGGAAGGCATTGGCAGCGGTGGAAAATAGTTTTCTGAGACGGCTACTTGCTCTCCCGCAAGGTACGCCACTCCTCCCCCTAAGATTGGATTTGGGGATACACTCCATTGCTGAAGATCTCCTATCGAAACCTGTGAAGTTTTGGCACCGGATATGGTCTACCGAGGAACTGTATCACTACAGGCAGGACCTTACCCATGTACTGAGGCTGAATGGTAGCAACAATATCCCCTGGCTGGCCTATATTAAATCAGAATTGCTCAGTTTGAACTTGCCAGACCTTTGGGATGATCCAGCTCAGGGTTGCCAAAGGATCACGCGTAAAACTCTTGCCCAGCTCTACAGAAATAAAAATCTGGCTGACATGGATAATGCCCATATCAGCGGCACCTTGACGGGACGTTTTATCGAGTCCAAAAATTCTTACCTTTTTGAACCTTTTATGGATTTTATCTTTCCTCTTTTGGTGAGGAAACTGTTTCTGCAATGGAGGTATGGCACACTCCCCACTAAAGTATTCACCCACAAATGGACCATAGGGGGTGACAAACTCTGTCCTTGCTGTAAAACAAAGGATGAAGATGATTTGCACATAATGTTTGTTTGCCACGCGTACCAGAGTCCCAGGAAGCGCTGGATAGCACCGATGTGACGAAACCTGGGTTTTCGGGAGTATCAACAAGCCTACAGGGTCATGAAAACTAATACCCTGGGACATATTGTCTTTGCTGTTTCAAAATTCCTAATGGCAGCTTGGATAATAAGGAAGAAACTGTCCCCCTGAACTGGTACAACTGTGCACTCCTTATCCCATGCAGTCCCTCCAGACTTTTTATATATAAATACTGTGTATTATTTATACTGCATTTTATTGTGTAATATATGTATTGTATTTTTATTGCATCTTTTATGGCCCATGTGGCCGAAATAAAGAATTTTTGGAATTGGAATTGGAATTGGTATATTTTCTGTTCCAACTTTACAATTGGGTGCAACCTAGTTTACCTTAATTTTATAGTGACAGAGCACATGCACTATGGCATCTCATGGAAAAATCACAGTGGAGAGAATAAAAAATACAAACAATTTGCTATATAAAAAAATAATAAATCATTGAAACCATTCAGCACAGCAACATTGCCACAGCAGGTAAAGGTACATATTTTACAGCTCTAAAAGACAAGAAGTGGCAGGCCTGAGAAGAAGCAATATTGTCCTTTTACAGCAGTAGTGTGTCACAGAAAGTATGCATCTAGAGTTGAAAATTGAAATATATATTTTTGGGGACTTTGGAAGCTGTTCTAATTTGTAACTTAGCTTAGAAAGTGGTGCATGCTCTCTTGTTCTGCTGCTCTGCATTTCATCAAACAGAAGACTACAGCGTTCATCTGCTTTTTGCCCTGTCAAATGTACCTCAGGCACTTTGCTTATTGAATGATTAATATGCTACTGGGGTTTCCACCAGGGCTGTGAGGCTGATAAATCATAACATTGGACCGGGGTAAGATTGGTCTGTGTTTATTTGGAACATTACTTACCAAAGAATAAGTGCTACATTCTTTGGAGGCCAGAACATGACATGGTTATGCAAGCCTGCTCAGTTACAAACATACCTGCATGTTTTGGGTTTGGACCTGATAGGCATGTACAGCTTTGACACAGGGCATATTTTTAAATACGAATCGCCTCTGTGCTATGCCAATTGATATCAGGGTTGTACCCCCAAAGGCAGTGGGAGAAATGCTTGCATTGAGTTTAACCACTGGCAGTCACTTGAATACCATTCCAACCCATCCTTCTTTTGCCCATTATGCTACCTCTCTTTGGACCCAGCCATAAACAAATCAGTCTTAAACCTGTACCAATAGGAACAATACAGGCAGAACTGCCAGAACAGGATCTCCTTGAATCATAACACAAGCTACCCAAGACCAATTTTGCCCTGATTGGGGCTCATCAGGTGGATATAGCTTGATTCCAGAGGCACAGTGAGCACTAAGCCGATGTCTAAGCACATAGCCACCACAAAAAAATGATTGGAAAAATGCTTGCAATAGGTCTAACCACTGGCAACTCAATTGATAGTATTTAGGCACATCATTCTTTTGCCCAGCAAGCAAATCAGTCTCAACCTTGTGTCAATTGGAACAGTCCACCCCAAACTGCAGGCCAGGTCCTCCCTGAACCAGAATAGAAGCAACCCAAGACCTGTTTCGCCCTGACTGGGGCTCTTCAATTGGGGGATATGAAGAGCCCTCATTATGTGGGGTTGAGCTTTAGCTGTTAGCCCTACACAACACTGTTGAGCTGCACAAGTTTGTGTGAGGGGACTGTATGCTTTGTCCATTATTGGCATGAATCGACACTTCTAACCTTCTTCATGTGTGAGTGTGTACCTCTTTCTTACATTTCTGCAGCTATTCATGTTACTTTGAGACTGGATGTTCTTTTCAGCTGGGGCTGTGTCAGAGAGGAACACTCATGTCAGAAAATAATTCCTATGGGGAGTTATTCGCTGTCTCAATCTAGCAAAATGTTGATGAACAACCAACCTGATGCACTGGTTAAATTGAATGGGAGCTAACAAACTGATATATAGCTGGATTAGAGCATATGGATTGGGAATTAATCACAAATGTACCACAAAGAAGCTGCTATCCATTCAGGCCATAGGTACACTGGTACATTGAATTTATTACATGAGCATCAACTTTACAAATTTTAGAGGAACACAGATGATAATTATATAAGGAGATGTAGACACAAGGTTTTTTTACACACACACTATGCACAATTTGTAGGTACGTGCTCATAAAATACCTTTCTGAGCTAGAGTAATAGCCTTCTAATTGCTTGTAATTGGTACACATTTAAACATTAATACAAAAGTGACCTTAGATGGAATATGAAGAAAATACCCTCCAACCTACACTGCGCTCCTCTGTGTCATAGTTCAATCTGTGCCCCATTGCATTATTGTCTGTTTATGGGGCAGCCATACATTCCAGGACATGGACTCTAAGTGCAATAATGTTGAATGATACATGAGGACTGAAAATACTGTTTTTGGGACCAAAAAGTACCCTAAATGGTGAGGAACATGCAACCCTTCCCAGAGAGCCCCAGCTGCGTGAATATGTGATTTTCGTTGTGAGTAAACATGGATCATGGATGTGTTCCATGATCTAGGCCTGGGTCACTGTAACACAGTCTGTTTAAACCTGCGGGGTTTTAACCAAGCACTACCCTAGTGAAGATAGAGGCCTACTAGAATTAAGTGACAAGAAAAAGGTGGTGGCAGCATTACCATTTTGTGCTCAGAATAATCAGTAATGTGAACAGGCTTTCTTACCCGTCTCACTGGAGGGGGCCTATTGGCTCACTCATGTAAGTTTCATGACAGTGTACTTAACTCACCTCTGACCTGCATAGACTACATGTAGCACCAGATAGCGTATGATTCTTGCATGGTGTGCTGAATTGCATGTGTGTACCTGAGGATGGAACAGACTGTGAGGCCTGAGACTTCCCTTTTTGAAGCCAGTTTCCACAGAGGATGGAGAGGTAAGGACTGCATACCCAGACAAGATAAGTGTATTGCTGACATTCCTGAGGGCGCGGGTTGGACACACACACTGAAGGTAAAGAAGCAGAGCATCCTCTGTGCATATCAGAGAGCTGCTTGATTCCAGGAAACATTTCTGGGAAGGGGGCCTGAGCTCATAGTCAGGGAGATTGTGAGACTTATAAGGTTGCCAGTACCAGGGAATCTTGATAGAGAGGAAGGCTTAGTACGCTGAAACTTTATAGGGGATATTTCAATTTAGGCTGAGAGCCAAGTGGGATCACCAGTTACACCACCGGCATGTAATGTGGGTCACTGAGAAGTGGAGCCATTTCTGCTGACACAGACTGTCCCTTTGACAAAGGGTAGTGCAGAACAGAGAGCATTTCAAGGAAGCTGACGTCTCCAACACAAATTACAACGGACAGACTAAATTACACATATGTCTGAATTTGGACTATAAAATCGGTGTGTGTGAAAATCATGTAATTTGTTTTAACTTAATTACATGAAATTACATCGAAATTACATCTAATTACTTGAAATGCAAATCTGCCATTTTGCACTATATTTTAGAATGAAATGCATTCTCATGTCAACTGTTTGCATGTGGATGCATCTAGACAAGAGCAGCGCAAAAAGGGATCCACTCATTCTGTTGTTCCTGTGGGATTGAGGTCGATTTTTACAGTCAATAACTGCAAATGACACAATTTGCTGTAAATGTTTACCATCAACCACACATAGGGCATATGGGAAGTGGCATAATTGCAATAATTGGGGAATTAAAAAAACAAGCATAATGCAAAATTCCTGAGATTACACAAATGATGCCAGCAGTATTTAGATTTCACCCAGGCCCACTATTAAAGTGGGAGTAGGAACCCCACACTTTGTTGAGCAGCAAAATCTTATCAGGAGAGAGAAGATTGGCAAGATGCCTGGATGCTGGACCCAGGACTGGGGACCAAGGTCTGCCAATCTTCTATCTGGTGAAATACCATCACTCAGGAGCCAAGAACATTTACCCTGTGTCTGGAGCACCAGCCTACTGCCTGCTTGGCAGTCCAGTTGAAACCAGTGTAGTGAGAGAGCCAATGCTCTCTTGCAGAAGTCAACAACCCCATTGGGGTTGCAGTGAATTTGCAGGCCATCACCTAGAACTGCAGATCTAACTAGGGCTGGTGCCTGTGTTTGTGACCACAGTATGCCAGGAGGGAGCCACTGGGTCTGCTGGGCCTGTCACCTGTTGGCACTGAGACTGTTTGACCCCCTGCCTGTGCAAAAGAGACTGTGGGCCATAAACTGTGTGTGGGACCGTTTACTGGAGGATCTGAACTGATTGAGATGGTCGCTTTTGTCTCCGAGAACGTATGCAAGAAGGGGGCCACTAGGACTGTTGGAGCCATTGTTGTGTCAGACAAGTCCCTGTGAAAAGCAGAGGTACTCAAGAACAAGTCACAGACATGGGCAGGAGTGCCTTTATTTCACCAATGTACTCGCAGGAACTGCAAAGAATAGGGAGCCACTGCACCTTCTACCTGTCGCTATTTGTGACCGCCTTGCGCACCAATCCCACTAACTGTGGGAAGGGCATGATGCTAGCTGCTCATTATGATGCACAGGGCAGAGAATCACCCCAGCTTCTGGACTCTGAAGGCTGAGGTTTGGGTAGGGTGGAAGCAGGGCTGCAAGCCCATTGAAGTCTTGTTTGAGCTTGTTGATTGACCACCCAGAGAGCTCAAATCTTTTAAGCCCAAAGCCAGAATTTGATGCTCATTCCAAGTGCAGGTAGCACATAGGGTCAACTCCTAAAATCTGACAGGGATGCCGATTGTAGCATGGAGAAGGAAAGAGAGGACCCACATGGGGGAGATCTGCCCTGACAACCATGAGTGAGCTAGTCTTGATAGACATCTTGTGTGGATTATTTAGTGTGCTGTGTTTAGTGTGTGTAATAAATACTACATTTTACACTAAAAATCAGTATTGTGCGGGACAATCGGCTTACTGGGGTCACTCCAGTTTTTTTGAGTTTTGAGACCTCGCATACCTTGCACCTACCTTCCTCTAAAGAGCCCTTATTTGATTGACCCATGCTACCACTGAGCATCAAGTACTGAAAGGGTAATACTTGGCTCAGTTACTCAGGGCCCATAACAGGTTTCTTCCCATGGGACATCGGGAAGAAACGGCTGCACTCCACATGGTTGGGCTCAGCAGCTCCTGCTTGCCCTGTGGCCCACTGAAAGGGGTTCTGACAACTGTATACACATGCCCTGGAGTGTTAATCAGAGCATTGCTTCAACATCTGTCATGGTGTTTTTGGTATACATTCCTGTGTGTATAAGGTGCCAATTTAGAAATAATTTCAAGTGGGCTGGAATTACCTGTATTCTGGATTACCATTGAGATATTGTCCTTAGGTGTGTTGTAATTTGATACCAATATAAATGTATATTTGATGGGAAACACCTTATAGTTGGGGTTCTTTTATTTGACCTTGTTATGATAAATCATTGAAAATGAATACAAATATTTCAAAAGTAGAACTAACTCCTAGAAAAAACACCATTGTGCACTATCTGTATTTTGTGCGTGATAAATTGTTTTGTTTTGAACCCTTAGCATAAATACCACACATAAACTCACATACTCCTTGAAATAGAGTTTTACATACCTGAGGGAATTCAGAAATGTGCAAGAGGTCTTAGAGGTGACTCTAGATGCCAGGAACAACAGTAAAAATACCTCATGGCACATCCAGTTCATATTTTATGAAGTAAAAACAAAGCTCAAGATGAGTGGATTTCCTACACAACTTCTGGATTTTGGACCTTGCAACATGGAAAACAAAGGAAATGCACCTCTCCAGGGGGGATATTACCAAGGACTCAACTTCGATTTATCCCCGCCTTAACGCAACAAATGTGGAGCAAGATTTAACACCCTATTCACAAACTGGTGCAAACTACAGACATCACCTGTATTCCCGCGATAACTGCCCCAAAACTTATCTCCATGGTGGACACCACCAACTAACCCTAATGAGATGCAGAGTGGGCGTTTCTGTGCAAAAACACACGAAAAAAACACAACACCACATTCGTCAGATCTGCGTAGCGAACCAAAAAATGTTGATAAGCCGAGGTAGCAGCAGGGAATTAACACCTGTCTTCTGCTGGTGTTAAACAGGACGACTACCTGCAGCATAAAAGGGAGCCCAGCCAAGAGCCACACCTGAAGACCCACAGATGCCAATGGAGACAATGCTCATGCAATGCAGATACCCATGAGGGCGACAACACCCCCGCAAGCACCCCAGGCCCCCCCCCCCGACATACAAATACTGTGCACGCCACAAGAGCCACAACAAACACACGATGACACACAGTGGCAAAATAAATAAACACATGTGTGGCCTGAAGAATGAGAAACAGCCACACTGCACTGAAGTAACAACCAAACACTTTATTGAAACATAACACAAAACAGCAATGCAGAAGACTCCTGTCGTGGCTGACAGGGACAATCTGGACGACACAGCCTGGAAAAGAAAGCACAAAATAAGGACTTGTGTCATGGGAACATCAAAGGAGCGAGACACAAAGAAACAGAGAAGGAAAGCGTGCTGGAGAGAGAAAGAGAGAGAAGGAAAGGAAAGGAAAGAAGAGAGAGTGTGAGAGAGAGAGAGTGAGAGAGAGGGAAGGGAGAGAGAGTGAGAGAGAGGGAAAAGAGAGAGAGAGTGAGAGAGAGAGAGAGAGGGAAGGGAGAGATAGTGAGTGAGAGAGAGAGAGAGAGAGAGAGAGAGAGGGAAGGGAGAGAGAGTGAGAGAGAGTGAGAGAGAGAGAGGGAAGGAATGAAGGGAGAGAGAGAGACACCTATGCCCCTGCACACACAGGCCACACTGCTCACCTGCTGCCACCGGTGTGTCCATCAGTAGGCACACCAAGTGCCCCTGCGACCTCCAGGCCCCGGTCAAGCCACCATGGCATGGTGCACATCATGTGGGCAGCCCCGCGGCCCAGCAGGTCCCACACATAACGCTGAGTCCTGAGTCATCAATGACGGAGACCAAATCAGTGCACACATCAATATTGCAGGCTGCACAGCAATTACTTGCGCCACCGACCCTGTGCAATGCCAGTCAGTGCCATGTGGTGGTAGGCACATCTTGGCCGCAAGGCCTCGGGTGCCATTGAGCCTGTGCTACCAGTCAGCGCGACGTGGTGGTAGGCCCGTGTCGACCGGAAGGCTTTGGGTGCCAGCAACCCTGTGTGCAGCAAATCATGGGCCCTTTACGATTGAGCACTGTGGAGCATCCGTCATCCAGTCACCACCGGCAGAAGGAAATGTGACGCTGTCGGCCCCTTATATTTGTGGGGTCACATGGCCTGTGGCGCCTGTGCCGGATGGGTGTGGTGTGTGTGCCGACTTGTCCTCAGGGAGTGGCCGTGACATGGTGACAACTAGACCAGTAAACTGCACACAACCAGCGAGTACGCCTGCGACAGGTAGCTATGTGGGCCCCCCTCGGAACATCAGCGGAGTGGTCTGGTCTGGCGTACTCCAGACCAACGCAAGGTTTGCAAGAATGACTCGGGGTTCTGGGCGTGGTTCAGTCCATGTCCGGACAAGGAAGTGACTAATGTGTGTGTCCCTGTTGTAGTGTCCACAACACCTGGGTCACAATAGGCAATGTAGCACATGGTGACTGGCATCCCACTAGATGAGCAACATTGACGTACAGGAAATCACTGCCCCTACTTCCATCCACACATTCCTGCAGGAATGATGAAAGACATGACACAGCAGTGTGTTACTGTATGTTTATTGCACATCCAGTGGAGTTTTGCAGCTGGAGAGGTACAGGGCCATGCCAAGTACACCACACAATATGGGTCCGTGGAGGGCCAGCCACAGTCCGTCCGGGGATGACAGGTACTGCGGAAGAGGAAGGGTACAGTCCGCAGTCTGGTCGCCGTGTCATTGGCCATCAAACAGGATATGGTTGTCCATGTAGCGGCCCAAGGTGAGTGCAGCGGAGTGTTTCGGGTCAGTGGGAGGTCATGAGGCCCTGTGCGACACCAAGCAGAAAGAGGCCAGGTGGCGGAAATTAATGCTACTGCCTCCCTCTGACATCAATCCCATCCACGTCCTCATCCTCGTTTGTGTGCTCTGTCCCACCAGTGGGTGTTGCAGTACTGGCTGAGGCACTGTGTGCCACTGACACATCAGGGGCCGGGGGAGGATTGTCGGCCACACTATGTGGGAGTGGCACATCAGGTGACGGAGTGGATACACCTGCTGCACTGTGAGGCACTGACACACCAGGGAGCAAACACGTGGACGGTGTGGGGGCAGCAGCATTCATGAGGGCTACGCCTTGTGGCAGCAATGCCATGATGAGTATCTGCAGGGCATGGTAGATCCCAGCTATATTTCGCTGATGTGCAGAGGTGGCTGCCATCCTTTCCGCCTCCATCCCATTTTTGGTTCCCAATGACACATTGGAGGTGACGAACAGTTGTTGATGGTGTTCCATCACCTCCGTAATCAGGATCCTGTTTTCCTGTGGACTGAACTTCTTCTTCCTCTTCTTCTTGTCCTTGCCCGTCCCTGTACCTGAGGTTCCAGGCTGGTCGTCCGGGGTGCTTGTGGGATTGCGATTGTCCTCCGCGCCTGCTCCGGCTGCCTCCATGTTGCTTGGGTGTTGGCCAGTTTGTGTTTGGGTGTTTTTTCTACTTTTATAGCTGATTTCCTCATCGCGCTTTGGCCCATCGCATGTTTTTTCGCATTGAGGATTGTGTTTTTATCGCCGTTGAGGTGGTGTATCGTGGACCTTGGCCGTGGTTTCAGCAGACTATCGCATGCAACCGCCTTGTTGTGAATTCCACGTTAACACGGGGTTATTTTCCCACGATCGGCTGCGATGTGTAAAGGTGCGTTAACATTTTCTGGTGATGTATAGCACACATTCTTGTAAATATACCCCTAGATGTATTGCACCTAAGCAATAGAGGCACAATCATGTGTTCAAAAAAGAGAAAATTACAAAAATACTTTAAGAAATGAACTCATTTTCAAAATATATTTTATTTCATGTTCAGGCATTAACAGGTATTATATTTGTATGTAGAAAACAAGCGAATAACTCATATACAACATAATCTCAGTGTTTGTGTGCGAGTGTTAATTAGTTACAGAAATATTAATGGCATTCTCTTAATTGGAAAACAAATGAATTATAGATGGTCAACATCGTTCTACAAACGTGATTCAACAACTACAGCAGTATAGCAGTAAAACTGAGTGATGTGATACAGTGAAGCTTTTCCTCTGTAATCCACATCATATATAGAAAGAGGAAACCAAAAGTTCCTTAAACGCATTAGTAAATCATTATCATACGTAAGTTTGCATTCTGCCTCACTTGGTTCTAAAGTGCCCTGGGGCCCCATACAGGAATGTTGGTATGTTTCTACCCCTGTCCTTTTATGTCTCCTGAGGACAAGGGGATGGTTTATCCCTTATATGGGAAGAAAGTGAAGGCAAATGTAAACAGAATAACAGAATTCTGTGCTTAAAGAAGTGATGGTATCTGTTCTAGATTTCAAATACGCCTTAAATAGAAATAGGTATGATTGCCACACCATACTTTCCACGCACACACTTTTTCAAGAGAAGCATCAACTAATACTGGCAGATTCTCTCTACACTGAAATCTTCTCAGGATTACAATTCATGTAGTAATGGCTTATATAGAACCGGACGCTGTTTACTAATTTACCTTTTAAAGTGCTGCACAGATACTTTCCACATTGCCTTTGAGTTATGCCTGACTGCTCTCTGCCAAACTACCAGAGGGTTGAGCGCAGGTTAATTTAGGGTTTGCTTGCGACTTCACCCTGAGAAGAATTGTAGTTGCTGCTTGAGAAGGCTTTAGCTCCCGTCAACCAGTAACTAATTTCTTGGAGTGATCAAATGCCACAGGGACACTATTGTCACTGCTGATGGTACCCCACCCAATATGACCCTACAAACATGAGAGGAGATGTCCTGGAAATATTGGACTTCTCAATTATGGCAGGGATCACTGAGAGGCATCGATGCTGGAGCCCTTCACAAGAGCAGTGAGGTAGGTGTGGCATCCCATTCTCATTACTGCATCATCAATATAAAGGGAGGTGGTGGGTGGAACTAATGGTGAAATGTTGCTCAGTTTTGGAGCACCTTTATACATTTAAAGTCAAGGACAATGGGGGTTTCACTGGTAGTTTTTCCCCACACACCTATGTCTAGCTTCAGCAATGTTCATGGTAAAAAATAGGATATTCGATGGGATATTTTATCATCTTCACATGTGTATAAAACCAAAACCTTAATTGTTTGCACATTCTGGATAGTAAAATGATGAACTGGAGCATACACCAACCTGATCAAGAACATGATGTGGTGTAAGTGTTTTTTCCAGGGATTATAATTCCTAAGTATTAAGTGTGATTTAAGATGAAGGGGATGTGTGAACATGTGCCAAGAGCGCATCTTCACATCCTTATTAAAAAAACTCCCAAACCAAGGACATTGATGTATATGTGGAACCATCTACCTGTACCGACTACAAGTGCACCAAGAGAAATTACGCCATCTGCTTGCCACCACAACTGCAACCTTCAACTCTGCCACCACCAAACCTGCAACCATCATGACTCCCATCACCACTGCACTGCATTCACTGCCACCTCTGCCACCACCACAGCTGCCACCATCATGACTGCCATCACCACTGTACAGCACTCACCACCACCTCTGCCACTGTGGTTCTAAAATCCTGGACCCTGCTATAATACGGTACCGAGGCCCAACACTTGTGTCACAAAATATCATCGTACCATGACGAATTTGGTGTCGGCAGACCGGTAATGATTAGGACATTATCCCTATGTATTTGCGTCGTGATTGAGTGATGCTATCACCCTTAAATCATGGTTTCCGTCTCGAACCCTCGGACTCCATTTTGTGAACGGCATCCATCTTGTGGCTTGCCCTCATATAGTAATCAAAAAAAACAAGAATTCCTTTCTGTGTATTAGTCTTTCAGTTAGTGACCATGAGGCCTACACATTATAACCCATTCTTGTTACTTTGTGGTTATGGTATTTAGTTAGATGTTTAGTTAACATTAGTACTCCACACTAGGATGTCATTTTTTGTTACTCTCAAAGTTTTATTTATAAAAGGAAACATTTACATTTACAAACCATATTAAAATTGCATACAATTGGTACTTTAAAAAGGTGCTCTGTTACACTCTTATCCACTTTCTAACAATTCCGAATTACGGTATCTATCTCAGAGTCACACCAGTTATAAAATTCATATACAATAATAGTCCCACTGACAGTGGGACTATTATTGTATATGAATTTTTTGTAATGTGTATTTAATTTGAACTGATAAAAGTATATAACTTTTTTAACTGGTGTGACTCTGAGATAGATACCGTAATTCGGAATTGTTAGAAAGTGGATAAGAGTGTAACAGAGCACCTTTTTAAAGTACCAATTGTATGCAATTTTAATATGGTTTGTAAATGTAAATGTTTCCTTTTATAAATAAAACTTTGAGAGTAACAAAAAATGACATCCTAGTGTGGAGTACTAATGCTAACTAAATATCTAACTAAATACCATAACCACAAAGTAACAAGAATTGGTTATAATGTGTAGGCCTCATGGTCACTAACTGAAAGACTAATACACAGAAAGGAATTCTTGTTTTTTTTGATTAGTATCTGATACCCAGTCCTTTCTGGTCCCTGGGAAACTCTCTTTTTTGGAGATTGCCCTCATATAGTCAATTGATTAAGGCCGAGTTTTATCTGAAAAGACACGTCCACCTTAGCTGACTTCCTCATGACCCAGCCGAGCTGACTCCACTGCCTCCAGCCAAAACCTGTTTGGGCAGTTCCTCGCCCAGTGGCCGAGTAAGATAGCATCAAGGCACAACATGCCACAAACCATTCACTACATACAAACCATGTTATCAACACACATACACCTGTCCATGTTTCTTGTTTATGGCCGGTTTTACGATGAGGAGGTGCCCGATTTTATTGGGGTTTCATCGATATCTGATGGTAGTTCTGGGCCTGGCTGGGTAATCCATCACAAACTGGGCACACGAAAATGTGGGTTTACCATCATGACTTTGCTTTTTCATTATTGTGGAAATATGTATATGACCGTATTGTAAACTCAAGAATTCTTGCCTGCAGCTGTTATTTTTGTATAAAAGGAGAAGGCTGGTTCTGTAAAAACGAACAGTCTCCTGAGAACTTACATCCCGTGCTGTTGTACTTCTAGGACCCTTGTTACTTGGTTGCAGCCAATAAAACTGAATCTCTGACTTCACCTAGAAGACTCTCTGTTTCTGTGGTCCGGAACAGGGAGAACTCAGAGGTCTTCGGGTGTTATCCCCTGGCACCACCGGGTTCCTAAAAACCCGGCACCTCAGTTGGCGCCCAACTCGGGCGGTATCAAGCGGTGACGGTCCAGGCCAGATGTTCGTGAGGAGCTTCGTGTGAAAATTCCAGAGGACGGCCAGCCACTTCAGCGACCCCTGTATGTCTACGTGGTTCCGAAGGTCTTTGATGCGAGGTTCCCCACGTCCCGACGGCTACGAAGGACTGCTGCCCTGACTATCGCCCTGTTTTGGACCCAGTGATCCTTGGTAGAGCGAAACGATAGATGAGTCTTCTAGTGATGTCATCGATCATCAATACTTCAGTTAAGTATAAGTGGAGCGTCTCCCAGTCCTTAGTTTGATTCTTAGTTTTGGTATCCTCGAGATACACCTTGTTTGGAACTTGCAAGCGCCAAAACCAAGGGATTCGTGTATTCACGAAAATATCATATTCGATAATCCTTTGAAGTTTGAAGCTAGACTAGTGAGCGAAGATGCCTGGTCTTAGCAGACTTGGAAACTTGTTTTGTCTTGGTTGTAGTAAGGACTCCCGATTAGAGGATACGTGTCCGGTTCCTCCGATTGGAACTCCAACATATGAGCTCTATATAAAGCATGGAGTAGGTCCTATCACGTATAATGAAGTGTGGATAAAATACACCAGAAAGGATGGTGTTTTAAAATGGCCCCAATATGGTAGCTTTGACGCAGAAATTTTAGATAATCTCGAGGTCAAACTCTTCAAGAAGAAAGCCCGGCCGGCGATGTTTGACTCTTTTCGCTTATGGCGCAAAGAAGCCAAACAGAAAGAAATGAAATTAGCAAAGAAAAATAAAAGAAGTATGTCTATGGTACAAGCTGCCATTGCATACAGGGATAATGAGGAAGAGCAAGTAAGTGAACAAATGCTCAGAAGCAAGAAGTTAGCAGTAGATAAATGCTACCCAATGTTGCCACATGAAAGACAAGGTTCAAAAGAGACATCAGAGAAGGATCCATTAATGTCCCATTTACTGAGTTCACCACCCCCATATGCACTAGATGCTACCGCACCCCCGAAGCGCTTTGTTATACCGCGCCCCAGTGCGCGAACTCCAGTTCTTGCACAAACACCAGCTCCTCTTCAGTTGGTTCCTACTTCTCCGGCGCAGCCCTCTCAAGGGCCGCCGCCTTTGCTACATACTCCATCTACTGTTTCTGCGGCTTTGCCTACTGTTCCAACTGTTTATCACGATGCTACTTCTGCTACTGCCTCGACTTCCTCTGCCACTGCCTCGACTTCCTCTTTACATCAGCCTGTCTTTTCTGGCACATCTGCCTCTCCGCAACCTTCTCCTTCTGTTCGACAGAGAGTGGCAAGTACTGTCAGTGGTCTGTTCTCACCTTTCTTTGTGAAATGCAGTGCACGCAGAAAGATTCAAGATGATGTTGGTCGTGGGAATACATTTGCAGATGAAGTTGCGAAAGAGACTGCAAGGAACACAATGAGTCGAATGTATGTTGTAGGTCCTGCGAGATGGATTACTGATGTGGGTATGTGTGAGGACACTATTGAAAGTGTGAAGTCTATACAGTCCGAGGCCACTGAGAAAGAGGTGAACGAATGGAGAGAAAGCAAGGGTAGATTGGATGCGAATGGTTGTTGGGTCGAATTGTCAGAGCATCAAAGATGGCTGTTACCCGACGCGTATATACTTGCAGTGGTGACAATGGCCCATGTGATGGCTCACATCAGTGCGAAAGGAATCTGTAAGTTGTTGGCCCCAGTATGGCAGAATAGTGGCATCCCAAAATATGCAGAGAACTTGGTCAAGAACTGTATGGTGTGTTTGAAATACAATCCCGGTAGGGGAACTCCAACTCGAGCTGGTCATTTCGCGCCTCCAACGTACCCGTTCGAGGTTTTGCAGCTCGATTTCATCCACATGGAGAGGTGCAACAATCTGAAATACGTGCTTGTTGTTGTTTGCGCCTTCTCCAGGTGGGTGGAAGCGTATCCCCTTAAGGACAATACTGCCTTGTCAACTGCCAAAGCCCTTGTCAAGGAATTCTTCCCCAGATTCGGTATGCCTAGAATTGTCTGGAGTGATAATAGAAGTGAATTCGTGGGACGAGTGATGAAGAGAGTGTGTGAGTGTCTAGGCATACACCAGAAGTTCCACGCTGCGAATCACCCCCAATCAGCTGGATTAGTAGAGTGCTACAACTGCACGTTAAAACTAAAATTGGCCAAGATCCAAGCCAGCACAGGTCTTAAGTGGCCTGACGCCCTGCTTTTAGCACTCCTATCCACCAGAATGACTGTCCATTCCAGACTGGGACTTAGCCCGCACGAAATAGTGATCGGCCGCCCAGCTAATATATGGGGAGTGCCAAGGCCCAAGAAACTCAGCGAGATAGAGCTCCCTGTACTACTTGACTATTTGCACGAATTGACAACTAAATTGCGTGTTTTACACCAACAGGTCCACAACTCCTCTCCGCCAGCGTCTGATGATCCAGGCCACGCCATTGAACCTGGTTCCTGGGTCCTAGTGCGGAACTTCAGGCGAACCAAGAACGAGGAGCCTCGTTGGACCGGACCCTTTCAAGTCCTACTGACTACCCGCTCTGCAATGCGTGTCCACGGCAAGAGACATTGGGTGCACGGCGCCCATTGCAAACGGGTCCCGCTGCCCCTTCCATATGACCGATGGGTCCAGGAGGGAATTGCAGACTCAGAAACTGAATCCATACCTCGTTTCGTGCCCTTCAGTAATGCACGATTGAAAGAAACTGGTACAGAAAAGGAGAGTGATCACATTATGCAAGCATTTGTGCCACCGTCAACACAGTTGGACACTACAGAACCTGAAATATTGTTTGAAGACAACACCGTGGCTGGGAAACAACGGTATAATTTGAGACCAAGAAAAACGGACTAATAAAAGTAGACTAATAAGATTTTTTCTTTCCCCCAAGAACTTTTTTTGATTGTTCAGCTCTCTCGCCCAGGGAACTTGCTCATTTTTGATTTTCGAACCGCCATCCGGTTCTGCTGCTAGGGTCGCGGTTGACAGTCTAGGGAGTGCAGCTGGAGACGCTTAGGTCAACGGTTCTGGTTGGTCTAAGGGAATTACCCTGGACTGAACAGAAGCACTCTTTAGCAGAATCAATCTCCCACCGCGGGCAGCAACTAGAGGATGGAGTTTCCAAGGATAGAGAGACCTGCTAGATCTACGAACTTTGAAAGGAAAATATGCACTGTAATGGCAAGAAAACAATTTTTAGTAATATGTATTTTAATGTTGTGTAGCATAATGATGTTTTTGGTGGGTTATGCTCTGTTCATTTTCCGAGTTCCGTTCATACACAACACTATTTCCCCGCATTCTTTTCACCCTCTACCTGAACATGAGTCTGCCAGAAGATTAGAATTTGTAAATAACTCTTTCGTCCAGCTCCTGCACCAGCACCAGTCTGTAGTAAACACCACAAATTTCTGGGTATGTGGACTTATGCCACACACGACAGACAAGGGTATTCCGTATTTTGTCCTGCCATTTGGCTACCATGGTTCTCTGTGGGCATTTCGAGCAATGTTCCTGTTTGCCCTCAAACCATATGTTCCGGGGAAAAACTCAAGCAACAAGGCATGAGTGGCGGGAATTGGAAATATGAGTAGGGATGTCGACACATACAGAACGATCCCCAGAGATGAGTTGACGCCTTATAGTCGATGGAATGTAACTCAGTATGGGATTTCATTAGCTGAGAGTCAGAAATCAAAGAAATCCTCCCCAGTCTGGATAGTGCCCCACCAAGGTCACTTATGTCTGCAGGGAAATGGCAAAAACCCTGGAGCTCAGTTGGGGAAGAGTGTCTGCACTGAGACTTATGTTTTCTCGTCTCACACCTCCCCTTCATTGCCAGCAGCTAAGGGTACTTACTTCGTCTGCCACGATAAAGCGTATACATGGTTGCCCCCTGACTTCTCGGGCACATGTTTTATCTCGTTTCTGCTGCCACCCACCTACACGGCGGAGGCAGATTACCATCGGACAAGGACAGTTAGGGGTGTTGTGAGTAAAGACGACACTGTGGAGCAGGAGTTTGGAGACTTCGCAAAGGGTTTTCTGCCGTTTTGGGGGCCTATGGTGAACAGCAGGAACATTCGCCAATTGACGAGGGTAGTTGAATCCGCCGTGACCGAAGCGGCCGGTGCCCTTAGTAACTTGACTGCTGAGTTCCAGTCGGACCGACCTATGACTCTTCAAAATAGGGTTGCCCTAGATGTCATACTTGCAGACCGTGGCAGGGTATGCAGAGTGATCCAATCCAGTTGCTGCATTTTATTCCCTGATAATGCTCCGACAGTGTACCAGGCCATCTCCAAACTACACAAGATCTCTGATTCCATTCATGTGGACAAAGGGGACTGGTCCTTGCTAGGGTGGTTCTGGGAACTGATATCTGCCTGGGGATGGAAAATTCTGATATTCATTGGGATGATTTTAGCCATTCTGTTCCTGTTCTGCCTATTTGTGCAGTGTGCTCCTGCAATATGTGGCCTCTGTGCTACATCATGTGTAAGGAAGCCTGTGTCAAGGGACGAATTGAGCAACAGGATGATGTTACAGCAGCATCTCTATGACTTCATGAATACAGATTTGGACTCAGATTAGCATGAGTTATTGCCTATATAAGGGCAAAAGGAGGGACTGTGGTTCTGAAATTCTGGACCCTGCTATAATACGGTACCGAGGCCCAACACTTGTGTCACAAAATATCATCGTACCATGACGAATTTGGTGTCGGCAGACCGGTAATGATTAGGACATTATCCCTATGTATTTGCGTCGTGATTGAGTGATGCTATCACCCTTAAATCATGGTTTCCGTCTCGAACCCTCGGACTCCATTTTGTGAACGCCATCCATCTTGTGGCTTGCCCTCATATAGTCAATTGATTAAGGCCGAGTTTGATCTGAAAAGACACGTCCACCTTAGCTGACTTCCCCATGACCCGGCCGAGCTGACTCCACTGCCTCCAGCCAAAACCTGTTCAGGCAGTTCCTCGCCCAGTGGCAGAGTAAGATAGCATCAAGGCACAACATGCCATAAACCATTCACTACATACAAACAATGTTATCCACACACATACACCTGTCCATGTTTCTTGTTTATGGCCGGTTTTACGATGAGGAGGTGCCCAATTTTATTGGGGTTTCATCGATATCTGATGGTAGTTCTGGGCCTGGCTGGGTAATCCATCACAAACTGGACACACAAAAATGTGGGTTTACCATCATGACTTTGCTTTTTAATTATTGTGGAAATATGTATATGACCGTATTGTAAACTCAAGAATTCTTGCCTGCAGCTGTTATTTTTGTATAAAAGGAGAAGGCTGGTTCTGTAAAAACGAACAGTCTCCTGAGAACTTACATCCCGTGCTGTTGTACTTATAGGACACTTGTTACTTGGTTGCAGCCAATAAAACTGAATCTCTGACTTCACCTAGAAGACTCTCTGTTTCTGTGGTCCGGAACAGGGAGAACTCAGAGGTCTTCGGGTGTTATCCCCTGGCACCACCGGGTTCCTAAAAACCCGGCACCTCACCACCACAACACCTGCCACCATCATGACTGCCATCACCACTGCACTGCACACACCACCACCTCTGCCACCACCACAGCTGCCACCATCATGACTTTCAGAACCACTGCACTGCACTCACCACCACCTCTGCCATCACGACAGCTGCCACCATCATGATTGCCATCAACACTGCATTCGCCATCACCTCTGCCACAACCACCGCTACCACTATCAGAACTGCCATCGCCACTGCACTCACCAGCACTACTGGAACCGCCAACGCAACACAACTCATTGCTTCCAACAGCAGTATTCAGTTTAAACTACTGCTGTGAATTTTCTTTTAGAGACACAAATATGTGTAGATAGCGAGACTCCTCACAAGAACAAAACAAGGAGATACGATTTAATCAGATAACCTCATCACTTCCACATATGCTTTAATCACACTTCACATTCTTGTTTTTCACAGCGTGCCAAAAAACTGCATCATTGACACAGTGTTCGACTGTATATAAAATAATAAGTGCTAAGGCAGAGCGTGGTGCACAGGTTCGAAGCTGCCAGTGTCTTTTTGTCTATGTTTTTACATGCTTGAAATCTGTTCCTAATCCCGAGATGAGAAATACTACAATTCACAAAGCACACACTAAACTTACACTCCCCACACCTGGGACATGAGTATTTTCTTTCTTATAATAAAGTACGTCTAAATCACCAACAAACAGCAAAAGCCCCACCGAATCAAACACCAACATAGATATAACATGGTTTTCGTTATTCTGGGTGTACCCAAGATAATATTGGTAAAGAAAAAAGGATGACAGGTTAGACAAATAGACCAGTAGTATTATGCATGGTGTAGGAGCCAACAAATAAACTAAGATAAGAAAAATGAGTAAAACTCAGTCTGCTTCTGATAGAACATAGATTACCACAACTGTTCTTTTTATCTTGAAGTATTCTGTTAATATCATATCTCTTATAGCTGGTCAGTTATGTTTTACCTGCAGCATTTGCCTTTACATACAAAGTTTTTGTTTCTGGTATGGTTTATCCTCGTTTCTAAATGAATGTTTTTCAGTTCCTATTATCAGTTAACATATGTTCCTGAGTGAACAATGTTTATGGTTGCATTATTTATCACTAAGATAGTAACTATGTTATTTTGTTTGCAAAAATTGCTGCTTTAAGATTAATCGAAATTGTATTTCTACTGAAAAACGACACCAACATCTGTAGGATGTACACCTACATAGCTCTTCTTTCTCAGCAGTACAAAAGAAAGAGCCCAATTCTGAAATAAGATCACTCTATATTTTGGAGAGCATAGTAAATTAAAGGGTTCCTGTTACAAGATGTGTTACATCTTTGACATTTGGAAGATTATCTGTCTGGGATTGTCTGACCTCTGGATGCATAGCACATGTTGAATGTCAAAGAGAAGCAAGGTGTTCTACACTGCTTTTAATGCTCTCCTTGGAATTATTTTTATTTATGAAGAACATGTGTTTTCCAAACTGTAACAGAAACTAACCAAAGCTAAGGAAATAGCTTTAAAACTAGCACATAATTAAACGTAGTTGTCTCCTATTTGAAAAATTTTCAGGTAAAGTTTCACTATATATAGAACAGAACATCAGTATTTTACCCACTTTTACAAAAAGCTAATAAACAAAACAAATAAAATAAGAGCTCTGCTGGGAATGGAAACAAAATCAGTCATGGGTTAATTTTGCTTGTAAATTCACACGATGGAAATTGTTTATAGTAAGTACATATTGTATTGAACATGCAAAAGTAGAATATTTTGCTATTGTGCAGAAAAGTGGGAATTCCGTACACTTAATGAGTGGTCACCTTGTTGTGTATTACCAACATAATTGTCTGTATGGAAGCCTTGCTCCCACCCTGTCCTTTTTTGGTCCTCTGGATTTCAGGTTGAATGTCTATATACACCAAAATGAAATTAAATTAGCCACATAGTACCTGATTCTCAAAGAGAAGTCTGCATGCGACTATCTTCGTACCTATAGAACTCCGTCAACACCTGGAAGGAAATTTCCAACTGGGTGGTGATCCACCAATTTCCACCAATTCCAGTTACAAATATCCATGCAGTAGTTAGTTTTACACAAGGGAATAGAGTCTCATGAAATAATTTATAGTATAAAGATCCTGGGCTCATTTACCAGGCCATTGTACCACGGGTGCGTCACTGTTTTTGATGCACCGGCGGCACAGTGCTCCTGCCCATATTTATAAGGCCACATAAAGTCACCCTGTGATTTTTCATAGGCTTGTAAACATTGGTCGCTTTCACGTATTAATCTGTATGAAAGGGGCGTTCAATGGGCGTTGCTGTGGGTGTTCCCATGCAACATCCATGGAACCTGACATAGTCCCAGATTTACAACGTTTTGTAAAGCTGGGAATGTGTCGGTATCCTACGCATCCCCAGGGGAAGCATAAAAGTGGCGCAACGAAGAGAAATACTTTTATTGCACCTTGTTTTTTCCTCTTTTATGCGTGCTGCATTCTGCAGCACATAGATAGTGGAAAATGCCATCAAATGGTTGTTATTGTGCAGAAAGGTGTCTCTTCCTGAACAAAAACAATCATATCCGCAATGCAAGCACCCTTGGAATAGGACGCCAGGGTGCTTGCGCTGGCGTATGGTAGCCAATTGTGCGCCAGTGCAGTGTAAAGCACACAGATGCATACTATTGCTGTTAATCAAGGGCATTCCTGTGCTTTTAAAATGATGCAATTCGGCACAGCAAAAAGGCTTGTGGTCCCGCGCCGCGCAATTCTTTTGTTAATAAGGCCCACTATTACACATAGGGGAGATAGGGGTACCTATCATGCACAAACATTACAGTTTCGTCCTTTTTAAGTGTCCCAAACACAAAAGTCGAGTTTGGGCAACATTTTCTTTTTATAAGCAGCTCAGCAACACAGAGCCACTTTTAAACTGACCTCAGGCTTCAACAGTGCACACATGCAAGTGCAGAAAGGGCTGCTGGCCTCTAAAATGCCATGTCCTATTATATACTAGGGACTGATAGGAAGTTTCAATCTCCCTGCTCTATTTTGTACTAGGGTCCATCACTGGGGTACCCCAACCATAGTGTACCCTAGTGTATGTAGGTGTTTTAAATGTATTCTAAATGTGTCTCTTTCAGTATAGCACTGGGCCTGGGCATGGTTAGGCAGAACCCAGGGTCAGTCAGAGTCAGTTACCGCCAGTACCAGTACCAGTCAGCAAAAAGTTGGGGCACAGGTTGACTTTCCAACAGTTAGGAAGTAGTAACCCTGGATATAATAATTTAGAGCTGAGCCTGACCACAGTTGACTTAAGAAGATACCACATTTCCATAAAAGTTCACCTTGGATGAATTTGCCTAATGTAACTGGGGAAGGCAGTGAGGAGCAATTTCATGAAACAAGTAATGCTTCTTTGAGCCCAAATGCAATTCTACTCGATACGTTGCAATCTTTTAGTTGTCCACCACTTGCTACTATGTATGAGCCTGTATGTGACGATACCACTCCTCAAGGTACTACATTAGCGGAGGCACCTGTAGGTTCTGCAAGTTTGGATGAGTCTTTTTGGGAACCAAATGGTGAAAACAGTACACTATCAATAGTGTCTTGTAATATATCCAGCCTAAGGAACAAGCTCCTGCAAGATGATTGGGGGGCTTTGATTGACAAATGAGATGTTATTATGTTTCAGGGAACCTTGGGTTTAACATAAAATCACAAAGTTGGCTTTAAGAACTTCTTTGTACCTGCTGTATGTCCACGAGCAGGCAGACCCTCGGTGGGATTGACAACGTGGTTTAATATTGCATTAGGCTTCAGGGTGAAACAGCTAAATATAAATGTGTCTGATATTTTATGCCTGGAATTTTTACCCTGGAATGGGAGGAAACTTGTTTTTTATAATGTTTATAATAGATGTTGTCAAAAGTCCATTCATCCCCCTGTTGTGTCGACGTTAGAAGAGTATTTACCAGGACTAGACAGAAATGTTGCTGTTATAGTGGGAGGGAATTTCAATGTTAAACTTGATCCTTCAGTACTTATGAGGGGCATTGCAAACGAAGAAGATCAAGCCCAAGCTATTCCGAGAATTTAAGTTCCATGTGCAAAATCAATGGCAAAAGTGGTCCTGCAAATGATAGACCTTTCATTATGTCACATCTGAGCCTGTAATGGTCAAACATTTTTGTTCTATCATTAAAGCCCACTTTTAAAAGGGAAACTATCTAAGTAACATTGATTATGTATTTTAGACTGGATTTCTGGCCTAATCTCCTTGAAGTGCTAGCACAATACAATAGTGACCATTTTCCTTCACTAATCACCATCCAAGGTAAGCCAGTCCCCCTAGGCTGGCAAGTTAGAGCAGAAAACGAAGATCTAATTGTCAATAATAAAAGAAGAAATTTCAAATGGGAAATGTTAGTACTAAATGAGGTGACCTATGCACAACTTTATCACAATCTGGGTGTAAACATGTTGGAAATGGTCGACCAAAACGTTGCCCCCAATCTCACTATGAATTCCCAATACAAGTGCTTTGAGGTCCTTAAAAATCATTTTTTCACTAAAATCTTTCCTAGACGGATTTCAACACATGATAAGCTGCCCACTTGGTATGATAAAACCTGCATAATATCTAAGACCAAATTGATCAAAACTATCAAAAGAAATGTCACAAGTGACGTTAAGATAGCTAAGGCAAAATAATGAGAAGCCTAGATACAGGCTCAAATCTTATGGGATACAAACATAAGGGAAGAAATACAGGGCGCTGTTGGCTACCAAAATCAAATAACTTTCTGGCACTTTATTAATCATGGAAGAAAAACACAAAAGGTGAGACCTAATAGTAATATTCTCCTAGAAGAGTGGACCAGCCACTTTCGATCCTTAGATGCTGAAGGTGAAGGGGTTTCTGATAGATCTGCCCCCAAGATGAAAGAGGATTGCCACTTGGTAAAGGTGTAAATGACACCCTTGAGCATGCCATATCAACAAGGGAGACTAATGGCACCTTGGGTTACTTCACACTAAAGTAAACATGCTGTGTGATTAGTGCACTGAAACTAGGCAAGGCTCCTCGGCCTAATAAAATTCCTGCTGAACTATTTAAAGCGAAACCTAACATATGAATTTTTAATGCCATAATGGCGGGTTCCCAAAAACCTGTTAACTGGAAAAAATCTTCTGTAGGCAAATATTGAACCATCTATACACATGGATCGAGGATAACAATAGCCTCTTCCAGTTTCAACCAGGGTTTTGATCAAAGACAAGTAAGGTGGATCAGGTTTTTAGATTTCGGATGTTAAGGAGGAAGACAGTGGACATCAACAAAGGAATCCTTTATGTCTCATTTGTCGTCCTAAAGGCAGCCTTTGATATGGTGCCTAGAAGTAAACTTTAGGGTTCCTTGTGAAGCATGGGGATAACACTCCCCCCTTTTAGATATAATCATGCGTCTCCATATTGACAACTATGCACAGATTAGGTGGGGAGCAAATGGGAAAGTCACTAGCTCAATAATGGTGGATAAAGGGGTGAGGCAAGTGTGCGTGCTTTCGCCAATATTATTTTTGTTGTATATAAACAGCTGTGTCGACTTCCTGATGGATTGCAAAAATTACTCCCCAGTGTTGGGTGGGTTAAAAATACAGGCTCTATTATTTGCTGACAACACCCTTCTGGTATCCAAAACTCTAAAGGGTATTGCAACTTTACTCACTAGATTTAATCTTTTTTGCATTAATCACGGCCTGGTAATTAATGCCAGTAAAACAAAATATATGGCCATTAACCGGCACAAGCATTTTAGAGGGGTTCTTAGTCTGGAGGGAGTAAATCTAGAAAGATTAAGAGAATTTGTTATTTGTGAATTCATGTATCCAGCTCAAACTTATGGACTAGCCAGATAGCGAAGAGCTGTCTAACTCTTAACCATAGTCATTTGGGGTTTGGTAAAAAATACTTTTCTTCATCCGATATCCCCAATACTTGAACTATGGAGAGCTAAAGCTGTAGCTGCTACAATATATGGCACCGACTTATGGGGCCACAGTAATGTTAGCTCATTAGGGGTTTCAGAAAGTAAATGTTTGAGGATGGCACTCAAACTACCCCAAAATGCCCCTCTTTTTTTCAAAATGGACATAGACAATCACTCAATAGGAGCCACAGCTAGACTGAAGCCAATTTTTTACTAGAAAAGAATTGGAAAGGGGCGACCACTCGGTCCCCCCGAACGTATGGCGGAGTACCACGATCCCCCCGGG
Source organism: Lissotriton vulgaris (assembly GCF_964263255.1). Classification (NCBI taxonomy): domain Eukaryota; kingdom Metazoa; phylum Chordata; class Amphibia; order Caudata; family Salamandridae; genus Lissotriton; species Lissotriton vulgaris. Next base: position 1,018,154,091 of record NC_141691.1, on the reverse strand, counting down.
AAGCCATCTTGGGCGGGAGGCGAGTCTCGGCTGGTATGCCCGAAGCGGCGTAGCCGGGGCGCGCCTTTTCCCGCCCTAGAGTGGGTTGGCCTAGACACTGACGCGGCTGGCCACGCCCTTGGGGCAGGCAGGGGCGGGTTTACGCCCGCCCTGAAGACGGATAAAAGGAGAAGCAAGATCAGAAGGCATCCTCTTGTTCCTGTGCTCTGAAGCTGCACCTCCTCGCTGCACGTGAGCTCGAGACGGAACGAAGAGCCAATTTTGACCCACCCACCAGCCCCTGAGGACAGCAAGTGGTTTTTTGAATAAAGTTGATGGATAACTCTGATTTTCGTTTACAGGTTGTGGTATTATCGTGATGATTTTGAGTATGTAATAAAGAATGGTCGATTTGTGTTACATTTCGCAAATAAAGAAATTCTGCTTTAGTGTTCATTGGTAAGCATGCTTTTAAAAAAAAAAAAAAAAAAAAAAAATTGTAGTTGCTACTGTCTTTTTAGTTTAGTCATTTAGTTAGCATTGTCGTATTTATTTTGGTCGGGCGGTAAGGTCATGATCGGTGAGCACTAATTGGAAGATCCCTATGAGTGGGCGTCACCCAGCACGGATGGGAGCGCTCGGGGGAGGTGGCCATTGGCCCCTCAACGGGGAGGCGGTCCCTTCTAAGGATGGGTCGCCGAAAGAAAAGGAAAGGCGGTCAAGGCCCCTTCCTGGGTAGGAGGGGTTACAGCCCCCTCCTGGGGAATTTCCCGGGGCCAGGACGTCTGCGACGGCAGATGTGGTAAGTTGTGTGGGGTTTGGGGGGGGGTCTACGCTACCTTCTAGATACCTCACACGAGTCCTCGTACGACCTCTAAGTGGCGTTGAGTTTTATTGGGGCCCCCGTCAAGTCAAGGGAAATTGGTAATTGCACTTGAGGTACGCCTCTGGGCCGCCCCTCACAAGTGAGGGCGATATTTCTGGGTTAGGGATCTTGACACCGGTTACGACCTTGCCGTTGGCCCTTAAACGTTAGGATGTATAATTTCAAAATTTCAAGTAAATGTTTTGTAGGATGTTAGTTCGGCTAGGAGAACCTTTGTATTAGAGAATCTGTTAAGGTTAGCCAAACATCGCAATGTGGTAATGAAATTGTACATAATATGAAACTGTTTATTTAATGTTTTAATTTTGTTTCATATTTTAATAAATACGGCCGGGAGGGTTACTCCCTCCCGTCTTCCAAAAACTTCAGAACTGTTTCCGGTTTCCCATCCTTGGGGATTGTGTTGACAGGGGGTGGCGGGTATCTCAGCCATATTAGCTGATGGAAGAACTGCCTATAATGTAAATAGGAGTCTCTGATCTCCTTCTTTGTATGGGGCAAAAAAATGTATGTCTCTGGCCATACTGCTATCTTAAACAAGTTTTCTACAAAGAAATTAATATATCATAGCCACGTAATTTTTAGTGCATCGTGCAAATTAAGACCATCTAAATAATTGATTTGTTAAAAGCAGTTTCTTCCCTTTTACAAATTGAGCGCCATAATAACAGTGGTCTGACTAATAAAAGGTCTTCTAAAAACTGGAGACCCACCTCGTGATGTACAATAGAGTTTGAAGCAGATGGCGATAAATACAATAAACATTTCAGGAAACAGTTTTCATCTGTTTGCAGGACATTGCTCTTTACGTGGCCCCAAAGACCCGCCCCGTAAAGGGCTGTACTCTCTCCTTTCGCTTTATATATAGCCACAATCTCGTTAATCCATCAATTCCCTAATTTGGAAGAACATTTTAAAAATCCCTTGAATTGCCTTGCCCATTTTAGCTCTAATGTTTAAAATATGTTGGGACCAGGAGCCATTATCCGAAAATAAAATGCCAAGATAACAAAACGAATTAACAGTATTAATTGGGGTACTGTCAATAAAAAATGTTTTGCGGGTATTGGTTTGGGCCCACAGATCATGGTAAATGTTTGTGAATTCTTCTATCCAGTATGCTTATGTCCTTTTCCGTTTGTTCACAAAGAGGAAAAGTAAGCATGGCATAAGGCAGCCTTGAATTTTGTATGCAGCCTTTTATGAGAGGAGCATCCCGAGATAAGTTTGCAGCTGAGCAAATGTGCTCTATGTGGTCACTATGCCGGTTTCCGAGCAACTTACAGACTAGCCGGCAGTTGCATGCTAGAGCAATGCAGCATTAAGGTTATGACCTGCCATAGTCAGTAATTTAGGTTCTGTGACAATGCACCGGGAGACTGACATGACCAAGTTCCCAACTGATGACAGGAGATGTGGAAGCTCACACTCTATGGGAAACCTACTGATGCCCAACTGCAGTCCTAGGAGAGATTCACTACTTGAGCACTCAGACTTGCTTGGGAACTTGTGGTGCTGTCTGTAATGCATACATACACACACACTCAGACAAACAGAGGTACCTCAGCATGAAAACACTCACCAGCATGCACACTCATAAAAAAACACAAGCGTGTGCTCACATACCCATGTGCATATTCTCTAGCTTATAAGAATATTTGGTCCATGTTTTCAAAATAAATCAGAGGACTAATGAAGGTCCGTCTTTGACATATATTTTTGATTACCCTGTACAAATGTTGTTTATCTTGCTTAAAGATAGAGGACTACTTATGCTATATTAAAACAAATATGGATTTATTTTACACTATTCATGATTATACACAATTACAAAATTTACTAAAGAAAATGTAAGTAAATCATTATCGGTATGGGTTTTATGTAATTATTAGATTAGGAAGCAGCCACATTGTTGAATTGATATTATTTCCCCTTTGCTTGTTTTGCTAATTGATCAGCAATCAACTAATGAGTGCAGAGTATGCAACTATTAGGTTGCCTTGCAAATTAAATTGATTCAATCCATGTTACAGTAAGGGGCCTGATTGTCCAGGTGACATAAACAACAATTGGATTTGCACATCTTAAAAACATACTCCATGTAAAATAAAAAATGATCTTATCAACCAACCCTACACACTTTGGGGCAGATTTATGTTAACTGGCGCATCCCCAGGGATGCGCTAGTTAACGTGCGCCACAGTGCGCCACAGCTCCGCCACCCACGGTGCGCCGCATTTATAATGCGGCGCACCATGGTGCAAAAACGGCACTAATGTGTGACGCATCTGTGCCGGAAATGTGGCGCATTGCTGGAGTTGCGTCGCAAGCGCGACGCAGCTCCAGCAAGGCTCGGGGGTGCCCCATCTACACAATGCTGCGTCAAGACCTACGCCTGCTTCAAGCAGGCGCAGGGTTTTGATGCAGCATTGGCCTGAAAGTGAGTGAGTGAAATCTCATAGATTTCACTTAGCCACTTTCAGGAGGCGTTCCTGCGCAGGAACGCCCCCCCCCTGCGCAGGAACGCCTCCTTATGGCGCAGTGCTTTACAATGTGACACGTTGTAAATAGGGCGCATTGTTTGCGCCGCAATTGCGTCAAATAAAGTGACGCAATTGCGGCGCAATGAGGCGCAACGGCCTCATAAATCTGCCCCTTTGTCTAGAACAATAAGAAAACCAGATCAATGAATAAATGCACACAAAAGCAGTGCTTTCCCTTTCACTGCTGTTAGGGGCAAAGGCACTAAATCAGTGGCGGTTCTTCTGCTAAGGAGGAAGAGCATCGCCCCACTGCTCTCGGAGCAGTGTAAAAGTAAAAATAAAATGATAATTACAGAAGTTGTTTCATTTTATTTTTAGTATTAGCCGGGTTGTGCTGAGCTCCCTTGACGTCCGGGAGGAGGAGCGGTTGCTGCACTCCAAAGTGGGCATGACTGCTTGGCCGTCCCTCTTGGTATCTTCAATAGATGGAAACACAATATTAGTCAATAAAATGTACCTTAGTCGGATTTGGAGGATACATTCACATGTCTCAAAAACTAGACATTGCTTCAAAGCGGATTGAGCCTATTGCCTTGTACATTGTTTAAACCAGCCTCACTCCCTTCCTCCTCACTCATTTCTCTCTCTTGATTTCTCTTTAATCTCTTTTGTCTAAAGCACATGCTGTGTCTGCTGTAATTATCTGGGAAGCTGCAGAAAGTGGTAGAGTCACCAGCAGTGGTCCCTGCCCTAAAGACTGGCCTCAAGAGAAGTCAGCCTACTGGGAAAAGGCCCGGTGGAGTAAACAGGGGGTCTGACCTCTAGGCTATTATAATGTTAAGTAAATGGATGTAATGCTTTATGCTGTTTTGTGCCATGCATGTGCTTGGCAAAACATTGGAAAGTAATTCCTAAGTGTGTTCTTCTAAACCGTGCTTAATACTATTTTTCTTAGAAACAGCCATGTTTTGTCATGCTTCGCTAAATCAGTGAGTGAATGCTTTGCTTTCTTGATACAAACTGCAGGAAACACTTAACTATTAAATGCACGAAAGGGCAGATTTACTGAAAACCTGTGTTGTCCTTGCATGATGCAAGTCATTGCAAGGTGTTGCAATTCCTTATCTGTGACTTAATAAGACACGCAAAGTCACTTTGTGTGGTTTAGAGAATACAAAATAACGCAATGTAGTATATAGTGCTGTCTTGTGTAACCTTGCATTGGGAAAGTGTTCCATGGTTGGCGCATGTGAGTTCCCATGCATCCACCCATGTATTTTGAAGCAAAACCCGATTTACAAAGACTTGGAAAGCAGCATTTGCCCCAAAATGGTACACCTACTCGATAGATGTGTAACAAGGCAATATATCTTTATTTCATCTCTTTAATGTCCCTGTCTAGAGCATTTTGCACCAAACATAGAAAGACGTGTGCAGGAAAGTGTCCCCTTCTGCACTAAATCAATCCTGCCCTTAACGCAGACAGCCTTGCACTATAGTGCAAGGTTGCCTGTGCTGTTTCAGTGTGCCAGTGCAAGGAGAGATCAGAAATGTGGCATCTTTTGGTAAAAATGGAGCATTTCTACTCTCTCCATTTCAGGCAAAGCACAATAGAGAACAGTGCAGCAGTTTGCCTTGCTGCAATGCTTTGCATTAATGAATGGTGGAGTGGTGTGGCTCACTGGTTAGAGGCGGCAAACCCGGGAGCAGAGGACGGCCCTGGACCAGGGTTCAATTCCCAACGCGGCAGGGTCGTGCACCAGGGTCAGCGGACTCGATAATTCTCATCTCGGTGCCTACTCTAACCAGGGATCACACTCGGCAACTCTGGGCATTAGTTTGCCTCATCTCCACAACGGCCCCCCACATACGCCAGGGATGCCTGGTTTCACCTTGGCGCCTTGACGCCCATTGGGCATAGCTGCGCAATATAAATAATATTTCATTTCATTCAGATACCCCGTTGGGACCATCTCACAGGGAAAGCCAGGACGGGTTCCCCAGCGGTCTACTGCGCAGAGATACTCCTTCGGGAGTCGATTCTAGTGCATTACAAACCCACAATTAATTAATTAATTATTGGTAAATCTGTTCTGAAATGTCTATTTCCAGGGACCGTAGTATGATCAGGTGCACTGGCTCATAGCAGAGCACATGTGTTTTGTGTCTGATTTGTCTACAGTTCATACATGAATTTCTTTCAGTTAATGACAGAGGAAGTAAAAAAAGTGATCACTGACTGCTTCTCTCTATTTCTGACTTACTCTGTCTAAAGTTGTATATGTAAACTTTAGATTTCTCAGATGTAAAATAGAAAGGAGCTTGCCTCTGTTCTGAGCTGACGCAGCTCATCACAATACAGCCCCGGGAGGCAAACTCTTCTCACTGCTACGGAGCTTGTATGTCTGAAAATCAAATGTACGGACTATGGCCACATTATGACTCAATTTGCATCACTCGTGCATCATGCAACATAGTGCAAGAGTGATGCAAACATTAAGCCATATTCTTGAAGCCACGCAAAGCCACTTTGCATGGCTTTGAGTGGCTCCAAAAAAACAAAGTAACACAACGTATCACAAATTACTGTGTTGCGTTACTATGCTATGTGTCGGCATTCCATGAGCATTGCGTGGGTGTTCCCATGCAACTGTCATGAAGTTTGACACAATCCCAGATTTAGAGGCCTTGTAGACCTGGGAATAGGTCAAAAAGATATGCCTCCCAAGGGGAGGCGTAACTAGAAGAAACATGTTCATTTCTTCTAGTTTTTTCCTCTTTCTATGTGTGCTTAATTTTTCAGCACACATAGAAAGAGGAAAAGCCCCTTAGGATTGTTTTTTGTGCAGGAATGTGTCCCTTTCTGCACAAAAACAATCCTGCCTAAACACAGCCACCTTTGCAAGGGTGCCTGCATTGGTGCTAGGCTGCCAAAACGGCGCCAGCGCAAGGGAAAAGGACAGGAATGAGCCTATTGAATTAATATGGTGTATTCCTGCCCTTTCCCAGTGCAGCAAGGGGAGAGGATGTAGCCTAATGGAGAGATTGATAGACCTCGGAGCTGGGGAATCGGGGTTGAGCCTCGGCAGGGACACTCAACATACTGTGATTCTGGGCAAATTACTTAATTCCCTGTGCCTAACAAAAAATGAATGTGTCCCTCTGTTTTCAATTTGAGCTCATCTAAAGCGCTTTCATACCTTTGGATCGAGTTTGCGCTATTTAAAACTACCCACCGAAAAAGGTGGCTTACTTCACTGCCCAGTACCAAAACCCTCATAAATATAGCCCTATATGAATTCAGTTTACACACTGCAAGTGAATACAACTGGTGCTGGACTGTCAGCCGGAGAAACCTATCATGATGCAGCCCCTGGTGTTTTTACAAGCAAAATAAATGGAATGTTTTCTCTAATCAAAATACTAATTACCAGAAACTAATTTGAAAGACAAACTAATCAGCCAAATTAAATCCTAACATTATCAAATATTTGTAGGCTTGTGTCGGTCAAACACCTGTAATACATGGCATTGAATAGCGCAATTATTCTACAACTACAATTATAATACAATTATCATAGATAACCTGATGTGGGAAGGTGGACTATTATGTGGTGATGATGGTTAGGCTTCACTATGCAATACTCTTACAATACCCCAAAGATGGACCTTAGATTCACAACAATAAATGCTTAGCTCAGTCCTGTTAGAGTGCCAAAGGGCAGTTAAGGTTTACTGGAGGAACATGTTAGGCATTTCCGAGTACCAGCATTGATGATAAGTAATTGACTGAACTCGAAAATAATCCCACTCCAATTTATAAAAATAAAGCAGATTTTTATAAAATTTTAGACACCAAAATGAAGTAAATCATATAACTATAACCGGAGCTATGGATTTTTAGAAGCAATATTAAATCAGTGCAAAATAATACTGCAAAACGTTATCATTGCGATCAAAGGGAAAAAGCACTAGTGACAATCAGTCACTTGCAGGTTGAGTTGCAAGGAACCCAAGCAGGGCAAAGAGGATGCGGGTCCATGAACAAAGCCATGATAGCCACTTAGATTTTACCTGGCTCGAGAAGCCAGGGTTCAGAGTTGCCCTGGCTGTCCTTGGTGCTGAAGTGGGAGGTAGTGGGGAACATGGTGCAAAACATCAACAACGAAGCCAGTGCTGATGTCGAGTGAAGGTTTTGCAGAGTTCTCACGAGGTGCCGTATAGAGTAAAGGGATGGTTTCCAAACTGGCAAACAACAAGCTTTGGCAGCGGCAAGCGCAGCACAAAGTTAATTCGATGTACGGATGACCAAGGGAACAATGCAGCCACCTGAAAATTCATGGAAGTCAAGGCTACATTTGTCAAAATGCACTGGGCCATCTACTTCTGGGCAATCCCTCAGAGAGCCTGATGGCCAACGATTCCTTTGTCCTGGTACATTGTTATTACTTGCGGTTGTAATTACTAGTGTCACTAGTCCAGGGATGTCTGATAATGACTTTAGCTCTCAAAGGGGTCCCTCTGGCTGGGGGAACTGAGTTTTGGTCCATGACAAGTTGCAGTTCCAGTTTCAGGAACTCAGATCTCTTCTTGTGTCCTTGTTGCAAGTCAATCAAAACTGAGGCTCTGGTGCCAGGGGTAGCCCTTTTATGCTAGATTTAGGGGCATTAGGGGTATGGCATTAGGGTGCAAGAGGCCAATGGGCTACTAACACCAGCAACCAATCTGCCCCCAAGGTGACCGTGTCTGGGGTTGTAGGTCACCTTTACAACCCATAATCAACTATTCCACCACTTTTAAAAATGGCAGAAGTTTTCTTTAGCTTTCCTGATCAGGTAGCCCACCCTATAGGTGTGACTAGACTTCTGGGGGTGCACATTTACTGAAAACAATTTCCCTACTTGCTTGGGTGAATTTGTGCCTGGGGCAGGGGTAAGGCTGTTTCCTCCATAGAGGAGGCAACCTGGTTGCATATCATAGGTGGTGCATCCTTTGAAGCTCACTGCCTTGATTTGGCACTTTGCTCGAATTCTTGTCAGGAAGGAGGTGTCACTTAATTCCCATACAGCCCACTGTGTCTGACTCCTGGGAGAGCTCATACCTCCTGACATGGGGTCATATTCATGTCTTGGGAGTAGCAGATGTGAGCTGCCACCAGAGCACAGGAAAGGCTGGGCAACCAAATGGGAAACCTCTAAGGTAGCCTCCTGGGTGCAGGCCACATCATCTTTGACGTAAGACTTGTGTTAGGGGTGATGAGACACAATGATAACAAATGTGATGTATTTTGGTGGTACCAAAATGGAGCTGCCAACCTTGAGTTTGCCCAGGTGCCAGGCAATGCTATCCTATGGAACGTCAATCACTTATAGTGTCCTTTAATTATAAAGGCCCCTGTAGGGACATATAAGCTTGCACTTACATGTCCATGCCTTTAATGTAATGCACCCTATCTACCGGGCTCAGGCGGCCTTCATTAGGAGTGACTGGCATATAATAAAAATAGTGCATTGACTGGTGAAGGCAAAGTCGAGTTTGAGCAGTTCTCACTGCTCCTGCAGTCTGCAGTTGTAGGCCTGTTGGCAGTAATTTGCTTTGGTCAATCAGGGTGGCACAAACAGTGTTTCAGGCACTGGTGATCCCTGGAAAACTAATGCCATGGGTACCACTGATACCATATTCTGGGGCGTTATTAGGGGTTAACATTCTGTGCCAATTGGGGTTACTAATTCACACATATCAGTTTTTGGGGCAGAGCACTGGCACAGGGGCCTGGTTAGCAGACTTCAGTACACTGTCAGAGTTGAAAACCACCACCCAGTAATCCATGTGGGGACAAATGACACGTTTTGGTGGCGTTTGGCCTTGAGATGGGACATCCATTGCAGGTCAGAAAAAATATATGCACACTCTCGACAATCAGCAGCAAGGCAGAAGACCTCCAAAAACACTTCCAAGCGTGGAGTGTATGAATAACGGAGTGACTCCAAAGACTGTCTGGGAGGTGCTAAGCAAACGAGAGTCTATGCTACCCTCGCAGTATTTGACATGGGAAAAATGTGGTGCACTAGTTCTCCAAAATGCAGTGGGAAATTACTGCGGAGTATCAATTCTTTATACGAAGACCTTTCAATTTGAAGATCAAATACCTTCTTTGTGGATGTTAAGGCCAGCTCTTTCTGAAACAGTAGGGCTTTCAGTTGGCTCAGGACATCATAACAAGTTTTATCGAATGACAAAGCTTCACCTCCCTAACTTTAGAGGCAGGTGGAAACAGCAGTTGTGTACAGCAAGTCACAACAGAACAAACTGTTACAAGATAGGTTGTGTCTGGATTCATGCCAAGGCAACCTTGATCGTTCAGCATTCAATAACTCCAATTAAAGAGCAATATGGAAGCTGGACAGATCACAGCCACTGGGCAAACTTTCAAGTAGCAAGAAAAGTTTGCCATGGACGTCTTATAAGCCCTATGAAGCGAAACTTCCTTACACACTAAAGAATGACTTAAGGTGCTCTTGCAGTCAAAACCGCTAAGAAAATCCTCAGTCTCCCTATTATGACAGCAGAATTTAAAAGGCATCACCCATGACACATGTACATACCCTTCTAGCACTTCATACCCACCCACTTGATGGTGTTGTAGATAGCATTGAAACTGAAAAGTCAAAATCAGAAGAGTAATAAAGCCATGGATTATCCCTTCCCCGAAAGGAGTTTCAGCAACAGTGAAAGGTAATTTTCCAGCTTCTCTATGTGTAATATAGTGTATATCACATCCTTGCATGCCCTAAGCATCTGCTATTTTGTAAGGTGTTATGGGGAAAAGAGACTGGTGGCATTAATATGTCACCATGGTACGCGACCAGAATGAAGTATCTGGAGTGTCCAACTCCTTAGCGTGATCGATCTAAGCTGCGACTGCCCATGTTGTACTGTGGACATGTCATGTTGTATTATGTCTATTGCTGACAACACAATGTTACCCAAAGAGTATATCCTAGACGACCAGATGGTCATACCATTATCAACCACTGCTAGAGCCTTTTCTAAATAAGCCCTGTCAATGTCGTGCAGTCTTTCAGCAGCTTCCTGTTGACAATCTTTCCACGCTTCATTATATATTGCATATCAAAAGTGCTTTTGACATGGTTTTTGAGGACCTAATAAAATGTCCTGTAGTTCCATGTAATCAGGCAGAAAAGCAAGTGTTGTTTCACCTGGGACAATGTTGAGGTTTGTAGCCAATTAAGGCACAGCTTCCCAACACTGTAAGTTGTTACCATCCCTGAGTGTTCCATCTGTATGTAACGCAGGCTAGGTATGCTGATCATGAAACATTTGGCATTTCCCAGGAACCATGCCTGAAATGTGTTTGTGTCTAACAGCCACACCAGCCATCCCTGTCCATTGGCATCTGATGAATTGTATGACCCATTGTGTAGCATGGTGTCAAGTATATCCTCCTTCCATTTTGTAAACCGCTGCCAGTTTGCAAAACATACAAGTATGGGAATGTGTGGTGTGTTCAACTTTATCTTAGCTAAAACCAAGGCATGATGTCTGTCTCACAGTTTTGTTCAGGAAAATAATCTGATGTGGTATAAGAAAACCTCAAAACAAAGACTTATTTTCTTTAACCTCCCAGTCCTTAGTTCCCCATATTGATGTTATATCTACCATGACCCTCCAAAAGTAAAACCCTTGTGTGAACAGCTGGGAAAGAAAAGATATACAGCCAGATTCATCAAGCCGAAATCGGCTTGCAAAGGGCCAGATTCTGAGAATCTGGCACTTTGTAAGCGTTATTTTTGCATTTGGGATTCATCATCCCAAATGCAAAAATCGCAATTCTAAAAATCGCTAAAATTGCGAATAATTGGATTTAAGGAATCTCAATTTAAGATTCCTTAAATGCAATTCATGAAACATTTTAAAATTGCGAATTCGCAATCTGGGGCCGCTATTTACCGCGAAGTCTAACTACGTGGTAAAAAGCGAAAACTTAGAAAAATGCACTTTAGTGCATTTTTCTAAGTTGTATGTTACACACACATGTCCTTTGGACATGTGTGTGCGCAACACTAGTGTACATTACCATTTCAGGGGTGCTACAGGGTGTCCTTTGGACACCCTGGCACCCTTGAAATTGCTTCCTTATTTGCGAATCGCTATTTGCTAATCGTAAATAAGGAATGACTCCCCATTCATTCCTATGGGCCTTTAGGCCCATAGGAATGAATGGGGAGTCATTCCTTATTTGCGATTTGCAATTAGTGAATCGCAAATAAGGAAGCTGTAGAAATCGCAATAAATATTGTGATTTCTACATGAATCCCGTTTTGCGAGTCTTTAATAGCGATTCCTTAAAAATCGCTATTAAGGACTCGCAAAACATGACAATGATGAATCTGGGGGATAGAATATAGCAGCTTGGTATTTGTTAGCATGTTTCTCCTTGCAGGTGACGGTGCAAGCTTATAATAATTAGGTGCCCAGGACTGTTGTGTCATAATAAGAAAAATAAGCAAACCTCTGTGTAAATTTTTTTGAAAAACCCAGTGGTGGTATAGGACAGTGTTCCCATTGTGTATAATTAAATAATGCACATAGAACACATGATTTAAGCAGGAACAGGTAACCATAATGCTGATAACAGAGCATTTCATTACAATTACTCATACCTTCGTACATTTTCTCAGAAGAAAAAAAAGTAGAATGCTCAAGATCTACTAGAATTTCATGCACTCTGTCTATATCCCAATCTTCAGATCCTTTACTAGGGGTGATAATGTTCTTTAGAGAAATGCAGAATACATATGGGATTTTCAAATATATCATACAACACCTTACCCTAAACAATTCCATCAGGAACTAGAACAGATGAAATGCTCACCCTGGAAAAGTCTCTTTGCACTTTGTGTGATGAAGAATGTGGTGTTAAAAACAAGTTCACTAGTTGTGGAGTAGAGCGTTCTAGCAGGTAGTGTCCATTCAAAAGCAAGAAAAAAACTGTGACTAAACTGATCCAAAGGACCAGGAAAAGTAATGAAATTATAATCCAAAGGTATAGTCATGGAGAAACAAAGTATGTTTTTTTCTGCCAAAGATAAATGGCATACAATCTGAGCCAGAAAGGTAGAGGTGGAGGTGCAGGCAGATCCGTTGAATCTGGAGAGAAGTCATCAAAGCTGATGAAGTAGTCAGAGGCAGTCTGATCTATTTTGGCAGCTCTGCAAGTTGTGTAGAACTGGGAGATGACTCGATCTGAGATACGTTGACATAAACAGCGTTCATGTCAGGATTACAAATTAAAATCTGTGTTTTTGTATTAGTTGATTGTATAGTAGTTGTTCTGGTAACAGGTAGAAGGGATACTACATTGTGGTTTATGGTCCCCAGCAGGGGAGTGGAAGCATCATTACAGACCGCAGCCTCCATGGAGGTTTCCTGTTAGGTAACAAGAGGAGGTAGGTAACTACTCAGGGCCTCACATAGCTTACTGTGGTGAATCAGCACCATTATGTGGTTTCCTTAGATCAATTGGGAATGGGATGAATCTCTTGTTCTTTGCAAACAGCGAGGGCCGGGAGAAGTACAGTTCTGTTACCTTCAACAGCCAGCACAGGTACAGGCACTTGGTAGGATAGCCTGAATCCTTTCTTGTTCACAATTGTCTCCCTGACCAGATTCCCGATTCTGGGAATCCAACTCGGAGTCGCTGGTGCTGCCTTCACTTCACGAGCTGTGGTGCATTTTACTTGGATGTTGCTTTTGGCATCAGTAAGCTGTTCAGCTCCTGTAAAGCAGCCAGAAGTTCATTTATATCAAACGGTATTTCCGCACCACTATGCTGGGTCTTTTGAAGTCCGGCAGCTACATCTTAACACCAGACAGGATCTCATAGTAAGTCCGACCACTCAGGGATTTTTTAGGCAGATTGTTCAACGCCCTCTGAACTCTATAAAGGTGATGACCCAACTGCGACCAGAGCCTAGTACCCTCACTGTGTAAGACTGCTTTAGGTCCCGGTTTTTCATTTCCACTACAGAATTTCCAGCATCATGGTACGGTGAGGAATTCCACAGGGTCACACTCAAACTTCCCAATGCATCTTCGTAAGCCCTGGAAGCAAATGCCGGACCGTGATCAGAATGGAATGTGTGAGAGACTGGCTTTGCAGTGCTGTTAGAAGCCGGAGAAACATGACGGCGGGCTGACGCTGGTCGTGGGAGCTCCAGGAGCAGCAAGGCATAACATCCTCATGCAGTGATCTGAAAAGCGTTTCGAAGCAGTATGAACCGTAAGAACGTGGCGCCCTGATAGTAAAGGCTTAAGTTATTCTATTTTAATTTGATCCCCTCTCTTTTCGTTTCTTACCGGTTAATGGCTGCCTCTTGAGCAGGGAGCTGGTCTCATCTTTCCCCCGCCGTCGAGGCACGTATGGGTCTAGAGGCGGAGCCGAGAGTGTACAGCGGCTACAAAGGTTACCGCACTAGGCTGTGGGTACAGATTCAGGCTGCAGCCGCGAGGATCAACTTCCGAGTTTTGGAAGGGAGAGGCTACGGGGCATTCCGGCGGGCGGTCTACGTATTGAGCAGCACTATAGCACAATATCGCCCTGGTCCCTGCTGTAACTCGTGAGCCCTGCAGAGTCCCCCTCCAATTTTGCTTGAGAACCATTTCCCTCCGCTTATGTAGATCATTGAACTGGAGAAAGATTCTGGTGTTGTTACTAAGGCTAAACAATTTAAACCCCCTTCTGGCGATACCTCCTTAACGCTAGATCAGCCTCATGTTCCAGCCACTGCTCCTGCCACCATTATTGCCGCTGTCACCACTACTCCTTCCCCATTAGTTTCATCAGCACCTTCACCTGCTGCGGTTAGTAGTGGTGCCTCAGCAGGAAGAAATGGAGTAAATAAAGGCAATCTAACTGAGGTTTCGGGGGTGGAGAGGGCGGGCGGAAGCCAGTCGCAGCTTGAGTCCATGCTTCAATCCTTAAGGGGCGATCTGCTCTTTAAATTTGAGATATCTGCGACAAACCAGAAGGGATCAATGAGAAATGTAAGGCCTTGGAGACGAAATTGGATGACATTTGTACGCGAACTGGGACTCTTGAATTTGAAGTTAAATCTTTCTCAGAAGCTGTGCAGGGGAATATGAAGGACTTAGAGTCCTTAAAAGCTCAAAATAGATCTTTACAGGCAGATATGGAGAGTCTTGAAATGGCTGCAAGGAGAAAAAACCTGAGAATCCTTAAAATACTGGAGGGGTCAGTAAAGGGGGATATTAGGGCATTTTTCTGTAAACTCCTCAGGGAGGGAGTGTTAAAAGATAGAGAAGATATTGATCTTGAATCAGAAATTCAGAGAGTACACAGAGATCCCTTTAAGTTGAATCCCGATCGAAAAGCTCCAAGGAAAATATTAGTTAATTTCCAAACTTATGCTATCAAGGAGCAGTTTGTTTCAGGGAGAGCTTTGACTGAGACGGCGCTTCATTTTGACTCTGGGCATTACCAAATCCGCTCTGATCGTGGAAAAAGAACAGCGCAAAGGCAATGGGAGCTTGGCTTCAGAATACCAGAGCTAAGTAGTCTGGGGGCACACGTCCAACTGAAATTTCCTGCATTACTCAAAGTAATGTGGAAGAATAAGATGTATAACTTTAGCTCTCCAGAAGATGTGGATTCTCTCTCGGCCCAAATGAAGGGTTAGTTAAAGTTAATTAGGGATCTGTTATGCTCCCATGCTTGTACGGATTGAATGTAGAAAAAAATATATAATCAAATAAAAAAACAACATATATAAAGTACAGGGGGCCAGGACTTATTGGATATTAGTTATACTTTTATACTTAGTGGATGTGAGAAGTTGGCCTGATATATGATGTCTCCAATTCTGGGGGCACCTTGTGTCAGTCCAAACAATCCCTTATGGTGTTGGTTGTAAGGCAACCTTATAGACAAGCTATCCTAAGGGTAGCATGGACTAAGCAGCCTTAAAGGCTTAACTCAAGAGGGCATGTGAAGCCAGCTGTTTTACCATATGCAATCCTGTAATATCAAATGAAAGGACACCACACAAGTTATATATTATAAAAATATATGTATTTATTACTAGAATAATCCTCTGTACTCTTTATGAGTGCAGAGGCAGTAGTGTTTAAACAAAAGCACAGTTAAACATATAAAAGTTGCACAATTATGGATGAGGCCGGGGGGCCACGCAAACCATATATTAAAAAAATGGTATAAGTATCACTAATCGAACAGTGGTCAGGCCTAGGGCCTGGGGAATCGCTGGGACCAATTGAGACTAGCAATGCTGAAGTCGGGAAAAGCCCGCGAGAATCCGGTGCAGCGCTGAAAGCACACACATGCACCAATGCAAAGTCAATGGTGCGTAAAAGTTATCGAGTTACTGTTTTAAGAGTCTTCCGACTGACCTAGAAGGACAAAACTTTAGACTTAGACACTAGAGGTGTATACCAGTACAGGAGCACCGGCATTCAAGTGTTACCTCACCCACAGGAAGCGGGTGCACAGGTGCAAAGTCCTGTCGGCGTTCGTCGTGTAGATCTATGGAGCCTAGAGATGATGATGCTGCAGGCGGCCAGAAGAGAAGTGTCCGGTGCGATCCAAGGGTGGATCGAAGATGAAGAGTACCTGAAAGCAGAGGGGACAGAGTTTGGGTCACTCAGCAGTGACCAGAGTGGAACCAGGAAGGAACCAGGCAATGTTGGGCGCAATCAGGTGGTTGTTGTGAAGCTTGTCTCTGCTGCCACGTGGACTCTGGGGCACCGAGGAATGTTCAGGAGTGGACCATGAGCTGTCCCATGAAGATTCTCGCTGTCGGCGGTGTTGGCTTCCGGATCGGAGCAAACAACCCTTGGCAAGTGCAACCCTCACAGGATTCAAAGATCGCTTCTTACTCGGACCAGGAAGGTCAGAGCAGGTGCTTCTTTTCAGGGGAGCGAGGGCCAGTCCAGAGCAACCGGACTGGCAGAGCAAATTCAAAGGTTCATTGGTACTGGGGCCGCTAGCCAACAGGCAAGCAACCGGACCAATGCATTGAGCAGGAAAATGCACAAGGGCCCCACGCAGCACTCGTCGAGTGTGGAGGGGTGAGCTTTGGTGCAAAAGCTGCTCAGGGCTGGGGCTTCTCAAACCCCTATGCACAGCATCAAAGAAGCCTCAGGAGCTGCACGGTCAGCACTTCGTTGTTTTTCCAAGACGGCCGGCCCTATATTTCAGGTCGCCTCCATGGGTCTCAAATTCGCTGGAACTGTGGATCAGGCTGTAGGAAGGCAGGATCGCTGGGTCTTGTTGATCTCTGTTGCTCGAGTTCTGGTGGGAACTGCAACAAAGCAACCAGTGACGTGCTGGATGGTGCCTGTTTGCACAGGGTGGTCACTCCTTGACCACAAGGGAGATTCTTCAGTCTTCTACGTCGAGTAGGATGTAGAAGGGTCCAGAGTTTAGTTTCATAAGTTTTAGTCAGGATAATCTGATGTATGTTGGCACTGCTCCCACCTTTATTCCAACCTGTAGGGCTGGATTACCTGCTAGGTCCCTCCTATGGGTGGGACCCAGGAAGGGGGTGGTTGAACCCCTTTCCCTTTGTCCAGGGTCGTGCTGGGACTGGGGCTGGTGTGCCCCAGAACCGGTTTGACCAGATTATGCAGGGAAAGCCTTGTGCTCCCCAGGCAGTGTCTAGTTTCTTTCAAACCTCCCTGCTACAATCCAATATCTCCTGTCTGGGGTGGTGTGACACCTCCCTGTGACAGGAAACCCTTTGTCCAGGCCTCCTCTGCCAAGCTTCGGTCAGCAGCAGGAGGTCAGACTTGTGTCTGTGGCAGCAGCATCCATTTTGTGATGCTGAGGCTCTGGTTAGGATTAACCGCGTTTTAGTAAAGTAACATGTCTTCTCCCTCTAGAAGGGTGGGATGCTACCCCCGTCACCAGGACTGGTGAGGGGGTAGTATTCCAAAACGTATGACACCAAACACGACATGTTTTAATAAAGCCAAACCAAAGTTAGCACATAACTGCGAGGATTATAATGCACTTAAGAGTATATGGTATGGTAATATCGCGGAACAGCTAAGGGAGTTGGTCCCGACAGCTGCAGACAGGCCCAGCTCATGCTAGAGCACCATCTCACATAAAACCAAGCACTCTGC
The DNA here is from genome assembly GCF_964263255.1 of Lissotriton vulgaris. Taxonomy (NCBI): domain Eukaryota; kingdom Metazoa; phylum Chordata; class Amphibia; order Caudata; family Salamandridae; genus Lissotriton; species Lissotriton vulgaris. Next base: position 1,018,136,556 of record NC_141691.1, on the reverse strand, counting down.
CTCCAGGATTGTTAAGGCCTGCCATAGGAGTGACTTATAGGTATATATGTGTCCAGATATAGGTTTAGATATAGTTATACTATATCTAAGCAAGGGGTGATTACACCACCTTGCCCCAGCTGAGTGATCAGCCAGTTGTGTCGATTTAAGTACCAGCCAGGGATGGCAAAAGATATGCTGCAGCCCCTGGTAGGCCTTGGATGCACCTATTCCCTGAGCACCTATAGTGTATTGTACAGGGGCTGACAAGGTGTCAAGTCCCAATTGGGTTATGTACCTATAGTACATGTATGTGAATTTAGAGAGAGAACAGCAGGCTGTGGGTCTGAATAGCAGGCCCACAGCCACATTTAAGTCGAAAACCAGTGAAGCAAAAAGCAAAAAATTGGGATGACCATAGGATAGCAGACCCTACTCTCCTACAGTGGGTGAGGTGCCTTTGCTGCTCTGGGGGTCCCAAATAGGCGGTTTCTTTATCGCCAAGGGATGGAAGGTGGGTTTCTCATGGGTGGGCGATGGGGGGTGCACAGGGTGTTGGGAGCAAGGGGGAAAAAATAGAAAGATTTGTCCTCATACAAGTCAAAGTAAAACATGCTAGCTCAAGTTAGGAAGTCCTCTGGGAGCTTTGAATATGAGTAGGTTAAATAAAATCACAATTTTTACCTGGAATGTGAATGGATTGAGAAACAGGAGGAAGTTGTCCCGGGTTTGTGAGTTTTTAAATAATAGCGAGGTTCATATCTGCTTGTTAGAGGAAACCCATCTAGAGGCCCAGGAATATAAGCAGGGGTTTAGTAAGCTTAGTTGGGTTCAGGATGTGCTTTGTTCTAAACAACAGGGTTGTACGAGGGGAGTAGCACTGATTATTAGAGGCAAAGCGGGGATCAATGTGGAAAATTTTGATACGGATCAGTCAGGGAGATGGCTGATGGCTACCTTGACAGTTTGTGGGTCCCCTTGAGTCTGTGCAGCTTAATATGAGCCGAATTAAGACAATTCAGGAGCTCTCTTGAACTTAAAGGCTAGTTTGCTAAATACATCTGCATCGGTTATAATTGGGGATAATTTTAATCTGGTACTGGAAAAGCAGCTAGATTGGACCTCTAAAGCAAAATATACTATTTCACCTAGAACGTTTCTGTGCTCAAAAATGTAATGAAGGAGTTCAATCTATTGGACATTTGGAGAGTTAAGAATAGAAACTTAATAAGGTTTTCTTTTTACAGTAAAAAATATAAACACCATTCTAGAATCGATTATTTTTTGGTGGATCAGGTTATGTTTTCGGAGCTCGAGCCTATAGCCCATATCCCTGCGACTATATCAGATCATTCCGCTGTTGAGCTGATACTTAATTTTAAACATAAAGAGTGCCAGAGGAGGTGGACGCTTGATAGGACCTTGCTACTGAACGAGGGGGTGAGGATGAGCTAGAAGTAAAAACAGATGAATTTTTCAGGTTTAACATAGGTTCCGCTAAGGACCAGAAAGTGTGGGAGGCCTTTAAAGCCTATCCAAGAGGACTTTCAAGTTCCATAATGATTAATAAAAGAAAATCTATGAAAAAGGCTGAAGCTGATAGGCTCAATAGGATTAAGGAAAAAGAGGCTGTACTACAGCGGGCCTCTCTGGCTTCTCAGAACCTTGTGCCGCAGCTGGAAAGAGAACTAGTGGATCTTCAGGCGGACTTTCAGGCCAATTTATATAGGACCTTAAAGGACAGATGGGACGCTAGTAAGTTACAACATTTTGCCTACGGCGAAAAATGCGTCTCTCTTCTGGCCTGGAAGACCAGGGCAGACAGGGTTAGAAATCAGATAACGAGCTTGAGTCAAAGAGTGTCAGGAGCTCTACTATATGACGATGATAAGATTTGAGAGGTGGCAAGATCATTTATGCATAACCTGCTTATGAAGATATTGAACCCGGACCAGAGAGAGCTAGGGAGTGGTTAAATTCAATGGATCTACCCCAGTTGTCTGAAGCAGATATGCTGTTTTTGCATGCAAGTATCACTGAGGGTCAGATTAGAGTACAACTTAAGAAAATGGCTAGGGGCAAAGCAGCAGGCCCGGATGGGCTTCTAATAGAGGTTTATCTTGGGATACTGGATAAGGTGGTGCTGGTTTTAAAAAAACCTCTTCAATAAAATATACATGCAGGGAGAAGGCACCCCTATATCATGGTCTGAAGTGACAGTGACCTTAATCCTAAAACAGAATAAAGATCCGCAGAAAATGGAGTCATACAGACCCAAATTATTGTTAAATTCTGATCATAAGATCTTTGCAGGGAAACTGGCAGAAAGGGTGGCGAAAATCATTAAGGTCTTTGTACACCCAGACCAGAGGGGGTTCATGCCCGGAAGACAGCTAAATGAGCTTACCTTTCAAGTCATAGGGGCAATAGATGTTGCAATGGATAAAACGCTTCCACTCACAATAGTTGCAATAGATGCTGCTAAGGCTTTTGATCAGGTGAATTGGTTTTATCTCTGGGAGACTCTCCAAAGTTTTGGTTTTCCAAGAAATTTTGTGCAGGCTGTCAAATCCCTTTACTTTAATCCCCAAGCAAAAGTTTTAGTTAATGGTGCTCTGATGAAACGGTTCAGTATCCCAAGAGGCACCAGGCACGGGTGCCCTCTGTCACCGCTAATATTTAATTTATATATCAAACCCCGTGTATATTCCCTCAGGGTGGATCCTTTCATTTAGCCTTTTAAAAATGCAGAACTAGAGTTAAAGTTTGCTCCTTATGCCGACGACTTCCTCATGTACACTTCAAATCCTTCAGAAGCTATACCTAGGCTGTTTGAGTTGGTTGAGAAATTTGGTGAAGTTTTCGGCTACAAAATCAACAAGGATAAGACCGAAATAATGGAATGGCATCGTGCTATTATACCCCACGGGGCAAAGTGTCAAATGAGATACCTTGGGATTCATCTAGCCCAGAATCTGGTAGATATATCAAACACCAGCTGGAAGAAGGTGTCTAAAGAGGTTGGTAGCCTATTAACTCGCTGGGCAAACCTCCCCCTAAATATCTACGGGAAGGTAAACCTCGTTAAAATGATAATCTTGCCCAAATTAACATTTTTGTATAATTTGATTCCACTATCCTCCAGCACAAAGGAGATCGCTAAACTCCAAGGTAAAATTGGGTGTTTTACATGGGCCACTAAAACCCCCAGAATTGCCTGGAAAAAGCTCAGGAGAGGTCTAAATGTGGGCGGAATTGCTTTACCCGACTTACTCACTTATTGCAATGCATGCATTCCATTTCAAGAATATTAGAATTTAGGCCCACAAACCCCATTCCTCCTCTTTAGGTTTATTATTTCAGGCCATGCTACATGACGTTCCGCTGGGACAAGTTCTACAAGAAGGTCCGACTTAAGATTTTGGGAGCAGCACTAAATAACTGGGTTTACATCAGAAGGATTCTGAAAATTCCATATTATACAGTACAGGCCCCAATCTGGGATTCCCGGGGTACCCCTGAATGCCTTCAGGACCAACTCTGTCAACCACTTAAGTTAGCTGGTATCAGATTTTGGGGAGACCTTCAGAAGGATTCGCAGTTGATTAGTTGGGAGTCAATTTCCAGGTTGACTTGCGGGACACTGACAAGATTCAAGTTTTACCAGCTATCTGTATGGTGGGCTACTCAGTCTTGGGGTAACGAGGACGCAAGTCTGAAATTTGATTTAGTCTCTAGAATGGGTACCTGGAAATGAGAAGTCTCGTTTTGGTACTGGGCCCTTCTGAAAGCAGGGGAAGGGGTGGAACTGGAGGTCAGGAAATTCTGGGGCAGTGTTTTTGGAGGCGATGATGAGGGAATGTGGAAACTCTGGGATGACTCTTTTTCTATGTTGCAGGCAGTAGTGAAACCAGCTACACTCAGGAGGATTCATCTCTACACTACCTACAGAGTTTATTGAACTCCTAGGAAACTATCCAAAGTGACCGGGAGGGTTTATAACTGCCCCAGGTGTAAGTATCTAGCAGCAGACGATTTTCATATGTTCGCGGACTGCCCAAGAATCAAGCTCTTTTGGACCGAGGTATGTGGCTTTTTAGAGAATGTGCTGCTCCAGCAGGTGGAAGTCAGCCCAAGGGTAATATTTTTCGGTCTTATGTTGGATTATCGTATGAATGCTCCAGCTTCGAAACTTGTATTTTATGTAATAATCCTTGCCAGAAGAGAAATCTGCAGGGCTTGGAACTCCAAAACCCCTCCTTCCTTTGTGGACTGTCTGAAGCATATTATTTTGACAAGTCAATCTGACTTGGCCTGTGACGAAACAAGTATACGTAAGATCTGGGCGGCCCTAGTGGCCTGGAGGGAGAAGTAAACTCGTCCTATGATTATGCCAGGGTACTGTTGGTCCTTTCCTCCTTAGTAACATGGAGTGGGCTAAGGAAACAGTTTCATCTTGAGGGAGAACTCCTTTCCTCTTTCCATAGGCGTTGCACAAGGGTTGAGGCAGAATTGGCCTGTTTGGAATGTTTGGAGGGATCCCATCAAGAGCGTCACTTAAGGCATGTATGAGGACAAAACAAGAAAAAGAAAAAAAAGGAATGGAATGTGCTAACTGCGATTGTCCAGATAAAGAATTGCAGATCTTTTATAACAGTTCTGGTGTCAGCCGACTACTATCGCCAGACCCATAGGAATCAAAAGCAGGAATCCACTGCCACCTAGACTTATAATCTCCATTTGATGTTAAAGGGCAAGAGGCTTGTTTGAAATGTGTAGCAGTGTCTGTGGTGGGCATGCTACGGTGGAACCCTTCATCTTCTGGTAGATGTCACATTTAAGGACAAAGTCCTCCGTCTCTTTATAGAGACCTTGCCACCGATAGCATTGCTGCAATAGTGAAATTGTAGCTTCTGCAAATGCAAGACCCTCATGTGCTGCTAGGATTAAACCTAACCTGTGGTCTTAATTTGGTATTACTGTATACCCCACTTTTGGAATATGAGGAAACGGTATGTTTTGTGCACTTAACTTGTAGGTAGTACTTGAGGAGAAAGCCTTTCGGCATGTGGTATCATAGGGCACAGGACTGACAGTCACAATGATGTCTCTATCTATTCTTGTACTTGAACGACACAATAATATAAATCACACAAGATTGGTGTAGGGAATCCAGGATCCATATTCACAAGTGCCAGAATTAATGCTCTCAGTTCAGTCAACTGTGCGGCGCAGTCACCAAGTGACTGCATATAGGTTATTTAAGGGTGAAACTCTCCACCCTGCATGCAGCCTTTTACGGCAGTGCACACTGCTGAGTATTGGTGCTTTGTCCCTTCAGCAGGCTGGGCCAATCTATCAGTACAGATGAACTTATCATATTGTTCTAGAGGCATGATTTTCATTAGGAAGAAATCTACTCTTGCTAAGTGTACTGAATGTTCATCATCCATCAAATATATGTCATTGACATAGAACAATCGTCAAAATGTTGTAGCAGTTCTGTCACTCAAGCTGAAAAGATCCGGGGCTCTTCATATAGCCCTGAAGCAATCAACAGAATTTCTGTTAAGAACCCAACATAGAAAATACAGTTAAATACCTGCTTTCAGGAATTATATTTTGGCAGAAAAATCCATTTGAGATATCTGGAGTGTCAGTCAGTCAGTCAGTCAATTCCTTTATTTTCGATAAATTAATATCATATAAAGACAAAAACACAGTCATATAAACATACAAACAATTACAACAAATTTGGATTAAAAATGTACAATCAGTTACAATAAGTGTAAATTAGATTAAAAATTTCGTAAAAATAGAACAATGTTTTTCTTAAAATTCATTTCGTATCATGTAAAAAAGGAAAGTATACATAAACATAAGGTCTATTTGTCACAAATATTCATGAGGAATGTCTGACTAAATATCGAAATCAAAAATATCGACATACAAAAATATCGGGACAAAAATATCGAAGTCAAAAATATCGGAATCCTATCCCTAACAAGGTAAGTACAAAAATATCGAAAAAATAATATCGTAGTACAAAAATATCGAAATTAAAAATATCGTTTTTTTAAATGTATTAATAATAATGTTAAAATAATTATAAAATACATATAATGTTACAAATATTAAATAAAAATATTAAAACATAATTAAAAAATTAAAACTAATACATATACATTTAAAATAAATTAAAAATGTAATAATTTAATGTAATTTTATATTTTGTAATTTCATTTAATTGATTTAATTTAAATTTATTTAATTTTTACCCTGTACGACTGTACCCCAAAAACCCAAAACTGACCCAGAACCCTAAAAATACCCCTTTACCCAAATACTGAAAACTGACACTGAACCCTAAAAATACCCCTTTACCCATGAACTGAAAACTGACCCAGAACCCTAAAAATACCCCTTTACCCATGAACTGAAAACTGACCCTGAACCCTAAAAATACCCCTTTACCCACAAACTGAAAACTGACCCTGAACCCTAAAAATACCCCTTTACCCATGAACTGAAAACTGACCCAGAACCCTAAAAATACCCCTTTACCCAAAAACTGAAAACTGACCCTGAACCCTAAAAATACCCCTTTACCCAAAAACTGAAAACTGACCCTGAACCCTAAAAATACCCCTTTACCCATGAACTGAAAACTGACCCTGAACCCTAAAAATACCCCTTTACCCAAAAACTGAAAACTGACCCTGAACCCTAAAAATACCCCTTTACCCATGAACTGAAAACTGACCCTGAACCCTAAAAATACCCCTTTACCCATGAACTGAAAACTGACCCTGAACCCTAAAAATACCCCTGTACCCATGAACTGAAAACTGACCCTGAACCCTAAAAATACCCCTGTACCCAAAATTAATTAATATTATTTAATTACCAATTAATTATGAATTAACAATAACAATAAAGTAAATATATTTGCACATTTGCTGTAATTAATTTAATTTAATAATTAATATTATTTTGCACAATTAATTAATTAAGAATAACAATAAATTATATATATAAAAATTACTTTAATTAATTTAATTAAATAATTAATAATAATTAATTACCAACAAATTAATAATTATAAATATGAAAAAAATTATAATAATTAATTAACTAATTAATAGAAATTAATTACCAATTAATTATTTAAAATATGTACAAACATATATCAATTAATTAATTATTATTAAATTACTTCCCACCCTATTCCCCTATAAACCCATAACCCGCTACAGAACATATTTATCAATTAATAAATTAATTAAAAATTATTTAAAATTCATTCTCAATTAATTAATTAATGATTCCTACTAATTAATAATTAATTTAACATAATTAAATTACTTCCCACCCTATTCCCCTATAAACCCACAACCCGCTACAGTAGTAAAAGACAATATTTAATAAAATAACATTAAAAATAAATATTAAAACATAATAAATACAATATAATATACACTAAATTTATTTAAAAATTGATATTAGTAACATCAAAGTTATTAATTTCGATATTATTAACATCGATATTTACAACTTCGATATTACTGATATCATACCAATATCGATATTTAGACTGTCGATATTACTTACCTTCGATATTTTTGTATATCGATATTTAAACTTTGATATTTTTGCATATCGATATTTAAAAATCGATATTTTGTCTGTGTACCATTCATGAGCGGTGGAAATATGACGTTCCTTCTCCTGATTCGATTGGCCGCAATTAAAAAACTGGCAACATGGAACATTATTTTGGGTGTGCCAAGTTGTTTTAGGTACACTAGTGCCGGCCTCACTTGTACGAATCCTGCCTCTCTGAGAATTGGCAATAAATATTTCCTCCTGCACTCATTAAAATGTTCACAAAACATCAAAAAATGTAGGGTGTTTTGAGATGAGAAATTGTCGCAAGAGCAAGGGGCTGCTTGTTCTGGGGAGCACCATTTATGATATACACCCAGTGTATAGTGAATTAAGTTAAGCCGAAATCTGGTCGACAGAAACCGATGATAGGGATTATTTACTGTGACCAAGTATGGTTCCGGTCCTATGCAGGTGACCAGTGCATAGTTTTCTCTTACCCTGGGTTTTCCCATCTGCATTTCCTCCCGCTCTAAGGAAAAAAGATCCAAAAGGGCTTTTTTTGTTAAGATAATATCTTTATTGGTTATTGTTTCCGGAGGTAAATAGACCAATACGCCCTATTCTCTGGAACCCAGCTCTTATATATGCCAGCCAAGGAATTTTGTGTGCTTAGTCCAGTATCTGGCAATCCCTGATTATAGAATGGTTTAGGGGAATCTCATCATTCACCCATATTTTTACCCAATAAATCAAGGGTGCGATTTTGATCCGATCAGAAATATACCCAAGTCCCAGTTCTGTATGGATTGAGAAAGTGGGGGTTGATTGGGGAACAAAGTACACTTCTTAAAAACTTGTTCTCTACTAATTGTAGTTTCTCTTCGCTAGTATAACCCCATATTTCACACCCATAAGTTGCAACCGACAGGCACTTTGATTCATATACTTTCAAAATTGCCTTGATTGGTTTAGCTCCCATTTTTTTACTGAACCCCATGAGCCCTGGGACTATTCTCGTGAATGCCACCGAGCGGCTATGATTTTGTGCCCGCCAGGGACCGTTCTGGTCGAAAACCACCCCCAAATAAGGAAATGTGGGGACCCTGCAAATCATTTCACCATTACAGAAGAAGGTTTTTGCTTTTTTCTTTTATTTACGTCTTCCTATAATGAGTACCTGGGATTTCTTTGCGTTTACTTTTAAGTCCAGGTTCTGCATGAAGTAGCCAAAAGCATTCAGCAGTCTTTGTAGGCCTACCCCGGTTTGTGATAAGAGAACCGCGTCGTCCATGTATAGTAGAAATGTTAAGACCGTTTCCCCCACACGCGGACTGTCTGCGAGTGCCTCCCCTAGGGTTTGTTCTAAGGCGTTTATATAGAGTGTGAACAGCAGGGGTGCCATAATGCACCCCTGCCTAACGCCCCTATCTGACCTGAACTGCTTGGTGCATCTTCCAGCTGTGTTTACTCTGATTTTAGTAGTAAGGTTTGTGTGCAAATCTGCTATGAAGTACACTAAGGGTGCATCTACCCCCATTTCAAGCAAGATGTTCCAGAGTTTGGATCTGTTTACAAAGTCAAATGCCGAGGAGAGGTCAATGAACCCCTTATACATGGACCCCTCCCTAGCCACGGTGTACTTATTGATTAAAAGGTGTAAATTCAAACATTGATCTATGGTGCTATGTTTTGATTTAAAACCATACTGAGTTATAGACAGGACACCTCTATAAACTAGGCTATCGTTCAATCTGTGCAACAGAACCCGACCCAAAATTTTTACAGAGGAGTCGATCAGTGAGATGGGTCTGTAGCAAATAGGGTCCTGTGTAGAGCCCTTCTTAAAAATTGGCACAATAATTGATGTGGACCATGTAGAGGGGATACTATCCTGCCCTATTGAGTTAAAAACATTTGTTAGGACTTTTGCCCACAACTTGGGTGCGGCTCTGAACAGGTCCGCAGGGACCCCATCCGGGCCAGGGGCCTTGTTTGTGGTCATTTCCCCTATAGACCTTTCAATATCTGCAGTCTCAAACCTTAAGCGATGTACAGCGTGGTCTGAAGCATGGTTCGTGACGTTATCTCCACTTTGAGGGAGGCTTTGAGGGATATCTGGAGTGATTTTGTATTTTGTACGCACTATATTGTTCATTAGTGCTGCGCTATGCACATTTTGTACTACATATCTGCAAGTAGCTGTGTTTAACTGTCTGTAGTCTAACACTTGAGATTATGAGGGGTTTGGTTTCATTACTGGAAACAAAGTATTATTTATTGAAGAGGTGCATCTTTCAATTACTCCCTGGTATTCAAGTTGTTGGAGAATTTCCCTAAATTGTTTTTTAGGCTTATATTTAATGGTGTATCGCCTTTGAAGTTGTTGGATCGACCTTAATGGTATTTCATGATAAGGGGAACCACCATCCCACCCCAAATGGTTGCAGCATAATGCAGGAGCTTGCACTAATGCCCACTCCTTGTCATAAGAATCGTTTATGTGTTCTGGAACAAGGTTGGGGAAGGTAGGATAAATTACTATTTCTCTGTTGGGGTAGTCCATGATAAACTCTGGTGGCCAATCATTTTCGGCCAAGAGAATTTCATAGCCGAATGACAGGGTCTTCCAAAATATAACTTTAATGGGCCGTTGTATGTCCCCCTCCATCTGTAGTTGAATTTCGTATAACCGATGTGGAACACTCACCCGTGTACCCGATGTTTTCACCTGGATATACTCACGCCGCACTACTTCTGCCAGACAATCCATCAGGTTCTGGTTCTGCCACCCTGTCGAGATTGGTCAGACCCCACTCCCTAATTAGAAGCACTTGCCTCCTTTTCCGTGGCATTTTAACTGAAGTTTGGATAATTTAGGCTTATCTTCCTATTTAATTGTAGTCAGATGAGCACTCTGAGTCCTCCTTTGGTTTCATGTACTCCTCTGATTTGCGTTCTGACCGTTCATCTCTTCTCAAGCATTTTTTGGATGACTCCTGAAAGGAATGAGATAAATGTGAATCAGTATCCTCAAACCAGTCAGGTGGTCTAATATTATCACGGTTACCCAGGTTATAGCACTTCTCTGTGGCTTCCTGTCGAGAAGATGCACCCGGAAATTTAGACTTTTCTTTATTTTTCTTATTGCCCAACTTCCTCTTTGTAGAAGATTCGGGTGCTTGCTTTGTATTATCCTTCGCAGAATTACTCTTTATTTGTGGTTAAGAGGTCTGGCTCCTAAATTAGCTCTACCCAGCGTGGCATAGGTTTTTTTTTCTAATAGTAGGTAATTTGTGCCCTTGTTGTCCTAAAACCAAATCTGGGAGTTGAGGGTGTATAGCCAATGATGCTGGTTCCCCTTTGATGTTACTTAGCATAATGGCGGACACTGCAGGAAAATTGCCCATCAGCTTCATCCCCAAATCCAGGGCAGGGGTTGCCCTGTACTCATTCTGGATCTGTTTAAGCACTTCTGGCAAAACAGCTAATGAGGGTGAACCATGAGTTTTGGTATTTACTGCAGCAATGACCGTACCCCGAGTGACACAGTCTTGCACAGGGGGAGCCATCCCCATTGGCAAGCATATTTTTAGAATTCTGTGTTGTTCCTGGGGCCATGTATGGGGAAACACTGCCTCCAGCAGACTTGTTTTTTGTGCAATCCAGAACAGAATTTCCTCCCATCTGGCGGTAATTTTACTCATGACTGCATTGATCGTGTGTGGGCTTGTGCCCAGTGTAGCAATTGTGGTTGTGCAGCTTGAGCAGTCCCAGCAGCGTTTAATGTTGATGTTCACATAACAAATTGTAACCTATACATGGTTAGTAAACTGTTGTACAATCTGTGTATCTGTGGTGCTGTCATGTTTCCTATATTAGGATGTTGTTTGCAACCGGCTAGGACTGGCCATGTTGCCCCCTTATTTGCTAAGGGGACCTAGTCTAACTTCATTTATTGTCTGTGGTAGGGCACCTTCTAACCAACTTCTTTGTCCTTTGATTTGTTACTGCCATTTCAATTTCTTCATATGGTGTGTAGTGTTTTGGAAATCCAGCGGCAGTGTAATTGTTAAACAGCCTAGTTGTGTTGTCTGCTGCTGGGAATGTAACCCATGAATAGAATATCTCTGTCCAAAATGCTTCATGAGCTCAACCATGATGGTAACATTCCAAACCGTAAGGGCAAGACCATGTTGTAGCAGCTTCTGATTAACCGTATGTCTGCAGTTCTTAGGTATATTTAATACTGTGTATTCAGCCATGATAATATGTAGAATTTAGAGAGGCAATGAGATAAATGTGAATCAGTATCCTCAAACCTGTCAGGTGGTCCAATATTATCACGGTTACGCAGGTTATAGCACTTCTCTTTGGCTTCCTGTCGAGAAGATGCACCCGGCAATTTAGCCTTTTCTTTATTTTTCTTATTGCCCAACTTCCTCTTTATAGAAGATTTGGGTGCTTGATTTGAATTATCCTTCTCAGAATTACTCTTTATTTGTGGTTACCAGGTCTGGCTCCTAAATTAGCTCTACCCAGCGTTGCATAGTTTTTTTTTTATAATAGTAGGTAACTTGTACCCTTGTTGTCCTAAAACCAAATTTGGGAGTAGAGGGTGTATAGCCAATGCTACTGGTTGCCCTTTAATGTTACTTAGCATAATGACGGACACTGCAGCTAAATTGTCCATCAGCTTCATCCCCAAATCCAGGGCAGGAGTTGCCCCGTACTCATTCTGGATCTGTTTAAGCACTTCTGGCAAAACAGCTAATGAGGGTGAACCATGAGTTCTGTTATTTTCTGCAGCAATGACCGTACCCCGAGTGACACAGTTTTGCACAGGGAGAGCCATCCCCATTGGCAAGCATATTGTTATAATTATGTGTTGTTCCTGGGGCCATGTATGGGGAAACACTGCCTCCATCTGACTTGTATTTTGCGCAATCCAGAACAGAATTTCCTCCCTTCTGGTGGGAATTTTACTCATGACTGCATTGATCGCGTGTGGGCTTGTGCCCAGTGTAGCAATTGTGGTTGTGCAGCTTGAGAGGTCCCAGCAGCGTTTAATGTTGATGTTCACATAACAAATTGTAACCTATACATGGTTAGTAATCTGTTGTACAATCTGTGTATCCGTGGTGCTGTCATGTTTCCTATATTAGGATGTTGTTTGCAACCGGCTAAGACTGGCCATGTTGCCCCCTTATTGCTAAGCGGACCTAGTCTAACATCATTTATTGTCTGTGGTTGGGCACTTTCTAATCAACTTCTTTGTCCTTGATATGTTATTGCCATTTCTATTTCTTTGTATGGTGTGTAGTTATTTGGAAATCCAGCTGCAGTGTAATTGTTAAACAGCCTAGTTGTGTTGTCTGCTGCTGGGAATGTAGCCCATGAATAGAATATCTCTGTCCAAAATGCTTCATTGCTGATGAACATCCCAAACCCTAAGGGCAAGACCATGTTGTAGCAGCTTCTGAGTAACCGTATGTCTGCAGTTCTTAGGAATATTTAATACTGTGTATTCAGCCATAATAATATGTAAAATTTAGAGAGGCTATCATAACAGGATAATCCTTTGAAAAGTTCAAGCATGAACAACCTGAAGCCAATACATAGGGTTTACCTACTCAGCTGAGGAGGATATTCCCTATCACCATGGACGTCTTCAGTTAAGTGGTGAGCTGGGTCTTTAGGTGTACAAAAGAGAACTACTCAGGCAATTCAATAAAGAATAACCCAAAATATCAACGTTGGTGGCGCCATATGTCTTTGGGCATACAAAAGAGAACTACTCAGGTAATCCAATAAATAAGAACCCAGAATACCAATGTTGGTGGCGCCATATCGTACATCTTATACTTCCTCAGTAGGAACAACATAAGCATTGGGTTGGTACCAGACTGATCTTTTGCACCCCCTCAGGATATGTTGGCCTATAGTCCTGCTAGCTCCCAGTGCATCCATAAGTACCCCGAAGCCTAGGAAGGTAACAAATGGATAATGCAACCTCAGGGCATGACAATTCTGACACCCAATGAATTGTAGCAACAGATCTAGAATCCTTTCACTCAGTCACTCAGGCATACCCAAAGGAGATATATTAGAAGCACATGACACGGCATCTCAACATTTGTTGAAGCATTGTGATTCTCATAGAAAATATATGTGCTGCAATGATTAATAGACAGAAATAAATAAGAAACAAATAAGAGTTATTAGCTTCATGAGAATAGTGAAAAGGATAACCAGTTCCACCATTGTGCTACACAGTGTATACATGCTGCATATAAGAACTGTGGATAATGCACTCCTACTATGTGCTTCCTAACCTATTTGCCTGAGGGGGTGATCTGCCAAAATCCCTTACTGGTCATCTGACTCCCTATTACCTGAGGGTAAGTGTCTTCAGGGGCCTGTCCTTGTCACAAGTTGGCCATTCTTCCTCACAGAGGGAAACAGGAACAACTGGGCTGGAATTCCGATAAGCTGCGACTTTGCAGTGACAGCAGAGTGCACCTCTGGGCTGAACAGGGAAGTGCTCATGTATATATATTAAACAGATCCATGTTGCCGCACTTTGACCCCAGCCAGGCTATCATTATTTATCCCCCTATAATAGTTATATCACCTACTGGAAGTTAAAGAAACAACAACAATTGTGCAATGGACTTTATCCCTTGTACTAAATGTTCAAGGTATAGTGATAATATGCAGATGAAAATGAAATGTAAGCATATGTGGTTACTAAGAACCATATCCTGCACAGTCATGCAAGCAAATGTGTGTCAAAAGTTAATGTGTAGGAAAGAAGGCAACTTAACAAGCGTATTTCTCCATGAGCCTAAACCAGTCACATGACAGCTGGGGGTATTCTTTAACAATATATGCGGGGGTTTCAGAGTTACCCCAACATAAACAGTTAAATATCAAAAGGGAGACTTTAGATAATCAAAGGCAAGGGGAGGTTATGCCTTGTCTCTATGATACTGCATTTCTCATTCATTACCCAATCCTTTGCCCTTGTGGTCCACATCATTTTTAAATTTCATCCTCTAATCAAGGCTGTTAGGAATTAACTGAGCTCATACATGACATTTTAATCATCAGTCTGTTTGGTGTATTTGGTAAAGATAGTTTGTTGGTGTTCATATCCAGGTGACCAGCAATAATATCAAATGCAGTTTCAACCTGCAGATTATCTGGTCTTGTAACATTTTAGGGAATAGGTTCACAAATACACAGGTCATACTCCAGGATGTGAAGCGGGTTGACATCCTTGAAAACATTGAAAAAACATCCAGATAAAAATACATTAAATAAGGAAAAACAGGTCCCATATAGAAATTAACACTGGAAGAGGAAATGCTCTTGCAGCCATTGTTTGTCACCAGGAGTAAGATTGATTCTGATTGCCTCGGATTTGGACACGCTCAGTTTAAATCCCAGTACAGGCTCCAGAAAGGGGTCAAGTGATATCTGTGGATTTGCCAATCAGATACAAACATCATCAGCAAAGACTGAAAGCTTGAATTCATCCCTGCTCAGTTTTATCCCTTCAATTAGTGGGTTGCTATGAATCATTTGCACCAAAGGTTGCAGAATTAGGGCAAAAAGTAGAGATGACAGGGGGCAGCCCTATCTTGTCATCCACTCTATCCTCACCACATTTTAGTCCTATTCATTGATATTGACTCTTGCAGTTGAGTTAACATACTCTGCAGGTGCCATCTTAATGAATTGCTCTGCCACACTCCTATCCCTGCATGTTTCCCTCAGTATTGAAGAACAGGAGGACCACAGGGTCTTTATGTTTGTTAGTTTTGTCAATTAGGTGCATACCTTTTCAGTATTATCATCTACTCTTCTCTACAGGGAAGAAACCCTGTCTGATTGAAACGTATTAGCTCTTGTAATAGGTCTGCAGTCTGTTGGTAAATATCTTTGTATATGAAAAGGCAGAATTTAAACCTCAGCCAATGTTTGTGTGACAGGCTGGGAGGGTACAAAGCAGATTTCCAAAGTACATAGAGACTGAGAGAGAGGGGGACTGCAGAGAGAATCCACAACTGCAGATCTTTGTAGGCCCAGGGACCTGGAAGGGTGAACGTTTAAACAGTCCCCTGTACAAAATCTCATATGCAGCTCTATTTCATCCAAGGCATTCATAACCAAACATGATAAGCAAGGAAAGCAGCTGGCTGATGATGGTGATCCAGACCTCAGTGTAGCTCTGAAAGCCTACAGATCATAAGACAGTTCTTGGAAGACCTCTTTGAAGGATTAAGCGATAGCTTCACTACCTTATGTGATTACCATTTTTTTTTAAATAGTTTTTATTAACATTTTTCAAAGCACTCACAGTACCGCATGATACACTTCATAGTTGCAACAGTAGGGTAAGTGTTGGATAGTGTAGGTATGCGTTGTAATGGTATGCGTTGTACTGACTGCGTTGTAATGACATGCGTTGTAGTGGTATGCGTTGTAGAGACATGCGTTGTAATGGTTGCGTTGTAATGGCATGCGCTGTAAAAGTTGCATTGTAAGTGTTGTTTCCCCAGGACCGCGAATAGGTATGTCCAAGTCAGGGTGTCAAAGGCCTTAATAAGGTCGAGGAGAACACAGGCCACCTTGGGGAAGGTGTCTCCTACCTGGTCCTGAACATGGAACAATCGTCTTATGTTCTGGGACTTGTTCCTGCCGGGGATGAATCTGCATTGGTCCGGATGGACCAAGGGACCCAGTATTTGTTCGTATCTGGCCACTAGGATTCTGCCCAGGACCTTGCAGTCGGCCGAGAGGAGCGTGATGGGGCTGTAGGAGGACAATTGTCAGGGATCACGGTGCGGTTTAAGGAACGTCACTATGACGGACTCTTGAAGAGAACCCGGAAGTACCCCCCTCTCAAATACATCCTGAAACATAGTGGTCAGACGGGGGACTAAAAGGGCAGAAAAAGTACTGTAGTACTCAAGTGGCAGACCATCTAGGCCCGGTGCCTTGTTCCGTGCCAGCGCGTGTATCGCACCCGAAACGTCTGCCGCCGATATTGGAGCATCCATGGTGTCCCTATTTGCATCTGTGATATGCGGGATCGGAAGGGGATCTAAGAAATGGCTTGCCGCTCCCTGCCGAAGATTCGTTGGGGTGTCGTAGACCGCAGCATAATGCTGCCGGAATGCATTTAAAATGTCTAATTGAGAGCGCACTAGGAGGCCTGTGGGCGTCAAGAGCTCCGTTATGGGTTTGGCATCAGTGTCTTGCTTCTCTAGCCAGGCTAAAAGCATACCCGTCTTGACCTGTTCTTTATGCACCCGGGTGGCATGCGTCCCATTCTACTAGGCTGGAGGAGGCGGACCCTGTGTTATGAGTGAAGTATTCCTGAATACTTTGTGCATGATCGTGCCGAAATGTCCGGTCAGTGAGGCAGTCCCGTCGGAAATGCCATGCGGGTACCAGTGGGTGGGGAGGTCGCCAGTGGACGCGTATTATGTGTGCATCGTGGTCTGAGACTATCCGGCCCAAGTAGTCAGAGTGTTGCACCTTGGGTATCAGGGAAGGAGTCTAGCCGGACACGTAAGTTATAGGGGATAGAAGGAAATGAGTAAAGCTTTGTATGAGGGTGATGCTCTCTCCACACATCTACCAGTGCCCAGTGACTGACCCAGCGGCGGAAGTGCTCTGACCGTGTATGGGCCGGGGAGTGTAGCGGGGGCGGGTGGGACCTGTCGAGCACAACATTGAGTTCGCAATTGTAGTTGCCCCCCAGAATTCATGGAATAGATGTAAACGGGGCCAGTACACCCGTAAGGGAGTCCCAGAACCTATCTTGTTCAGTGTTTGGGGCATATATGCTGCCCAGCAGAACGGGCTGTCAGTCCAATAACCCTTCCAATAGGGCATATCTACCCTCCCTGTCCACCACCGTGCGGGTTTCCTGAAAAGGGGTGCCTGGGCGGACCCAAATCAGTGCACCGCGCGCGAACGCTGAGTAGGAGGTAGCGCATATAGTGACCCGCCAGTGGGACCGCAGTTTGTCAACTTCTGTCACTGCAAGGTGCGTCGCTTGGAGGAACGCGATTTGTGCATGTTGGCGCTTGATATAAGCATAAGCGGTGTACCTCTTGCACTGTGTATGAAGGCCCCGGGCGTTTAGGGTGAGAAGGCTAACATCTGCACATTGCATTGAGAGGTTTGACGTGTTTGACCCGCGCCTGGACGCGCAACCATGACGGTGAAGGGCATGAACTCTAAGGGTGGCCGGGTCGCGCTGCTACTGTAGGGAAACCCCCTCATTACCCACCCGGGCGTGTAGGCTGTCTTGCTGTACCCATCTTCTGCGAGGTACATAGGGTATGAAAACAGGGGAAATAGGACTTGTAACAGGGTGGGAAAAATAACCCAACACTTGGGCCGTATCTGAGAACCTGATACATCAAAACTAGCACTCATAGACTGTGAGAGCGAACAAACAATACATGGGGTTGGCAGTGCGTGTCTGCGAGACAAGATCCTGCGAGAGCGTTGACAGGATTAATGTTTGTCGGTGGAGAGTGTCGTATGGTTAGTGTGCCGCGATACCTGGCACCAGCAGCATTCCGTCGCGAGCACCTATGTCCAAGCGCTCTTCAGGATCGGTGGCTTTCAGAGAACATCATTCAGTTTCAGTTTCCTTAATGTAGGGTATTGGTAAGTTGTGGAGTGGCCGGAGGTAGGGTAATAGGGTCAGCTGTGGGGTGGGCGCTGTTGCTGTCATCCTCGCTTCCCGATGAGAAGAGGTGGGGAACCACCTCAGCATCTTCCTCAGAGGGTGGGGCCCCTAGATCGGTGACAGCTTGGAGGGCCTGGCGACGTTCTCGCATAATCTGTTCGAGGTCCGGGGAGTCAACCACATGACGTCCCGTGGGTTCTCTCCAGTTCTGTTGACCTTGCGATTGCGGCTGTTGCGAGGCATGTTTCTTGTTGCATGATGCCCTTTGTGTATGCCTTGGTGGTACCCCATCTGTGGGTTCCCGTGTACAGTGATGGTCCACCCATTCACAAGTGTCTGCTGCCGTGGAAAAGAAGTGCGTGGTCCCAGCGGAGATGACTTTCAGGCGGGCCGGGAATAACAAGAAGTATTGTATGTCTTTCCCCCGCAGGTGACGCTTCATCTCCAGGAAGGAGGCTCTGAGCTTTTGCACTGCCTTGGCGTAGTCTCGGAATATCATGATGTGGTGGTTTTCGACTTGTAGTGGACCTGCACGTCTGGCGGCCCGAAGCACTGCTTCCCGGTCTTGAAAATGAAGGAACTTCGCAAGCAAGGGTCGGGGCCGGAGCCGGGTGGCGGCTTGCCCGACGGGACCCGGTGAGCTCGATCAATGGAAAAGAAAGCTGTGCGGTCCGGCGGTGGGGTGAAGGATTTGACCCAAGCCTCCATGTATTCAATGGGATGCGCCCCCTCGACGCCTTCCGGAAGGCCTAGCACGCGTATGTCAATGTAAACAACAAGGACCCCCTGTTCAAATACTGAATTTGTAATGCAGGGAAATAGACAATGTGTAAAAAAGGAAGAGACAATTGATGATATAGCTAGGGAAAAGAACAGTATGCAAAGCACAACAACCAATTGAAAATCACAAGTCCGATTTATTCATAAAAATACATCATCATATTAAAAACCAATCAATTCAATGTTTATACAAAAACACAATAAATCATATGTAAGAAAAATATTTGTAACACATTTATACAAGAAAGCATATAAAAAACAATGGTGGCGAACAATAAAAAGCATCGACGCGCGTTTCGGCGTTAACAGAACGGCTTCATCAGGAGCCACATTCAATCTAGTGAACACAGGATAGGTGTTCTCTAATTGTTCTCGGATAAATCCAACATCTGTTTTCTTGGCGGAACTATATCACGCCTGGCTAGAAGTGTTTGTCCGTTGATAGTGAATAGCCGACAAATACGTCAAGTTGTGTAGAAAGACAAACAAGGTTCAGATGGAGCGTTTCTATTAAAAAGTATGTTGTATTATCAGCATGCAAGCGATCACAACCAAGGAATCCCTTATAGTCCCGGTGTGGTTTTTTCGTGCGAAAGTAAAAGAAAGGCGAGCCGTAGCTTCAACCTGTCAAGAGCCAAGAATGCCACAGTCAATGGTCTTTACTGGCGTCTCGCAGCCGTTGGCAGACGCGTACTTGATGCGGGAAAGGTAGGTTGTCTTTCTACACAACTTGACGTATTTGGCGGCTGTGGCTCCTGATGAAGGCGTTCTGTTAACGCCGAAACGTGCGTCGATGCTTTTTATTGTTCGCCACCATTGTTTTTTATATGCTTTCTTGTATAAATGTGTTACAAATATTTTTCTTACATATGATTTATTGTGTTTTTGTATAAACATTGAATTGATTGGTTTTTAATATGATGATGTATTTTTATGAATAAATCGGACTTGTGATTTTCAATTGGTTGTTGTGCTTTGCATACTGTTCTTTTCCCTAGCTATATCATCAATTGTCTCTTCCTTTTTTACACATTGTCTAGCACGCGTATGTTGCAGCGTCGGGATCGCCCTTCCAAATCGTCCAGACGGTCCTCCACATCAGCCAGACATCCCATGGTCGTTTGAAGGGTCTGGCGCTGCGTGCTGAGGGCGGGTTGTATGTCCACGAGTGTTTTCTCCGCCTTTCTCACCTTATCAGCCAGCTTACGATGGTCATCCAGGATAAGGTTGATGTCCATGGTGAGGGTGCCCAGGTGTTCCTCCATGCGCCACGCAGACCGCCGGAGTGGAGACAACACTGTTGCCCTGTGGCGTGTACCCTGGGTGGAAGTCGGCCAGACACCCGACCATCAAGTCTTGTGAGGAGGGTGGTCGGCACCGGCCTGGTCAATGCATCCAGGCCATCCGCAGGAGGTCAGGCCGGGAGTCGGGTGCTGACTGGCCCCCGAGTAGTGTGGTCAGGCAAGGGGGGTAGAGGGGGGCCGCGAGGGAGGCGGAGAGTCGGCGGTGTGTTGCTTCCCCTCTGAGGCTCCGTATGTTAAGTCTCTCGAAAGGCCCGGCTATTGGGCATGTGAAGCGCCGCCTAATGGGCGCAGGTAGAGAGTCAGGCAGCTTTCGAGTGCCAAACTGTGTGACCAGTAGCTAAGTTGAGGGTCTCCAGAACACCTTGCGTCGGGATGCTGTTGAGGCCACAGGACACTCTCCCAAGATGGGGGGCCCACTGGCCCGTGAGGAGGGTGGCCGGCGCTGAGGCGTTTAGTGTGCTGGAGCCGCCATTTTAAAGTCAGGCAGGGGACGGCTGTAGCTTAGCTCCGAGGCGGTGTGGCTGGGCAGGAGGGGGGGGGCAGCAGGGTTAGTGAAGAGACTATGCCGCTTTGCAAACCTACCGCAGCTTCAGACGTTGGGGCCCCCAGTGGATACGGCTGCTGGTCACCAGGAGCGTCCCCTCATAGGCGCCATCTTGACGTCAGGCAGCCTGCAGCGTGGAGTCACACAGCAAGTGGCGGGGGGTCTCTGAGGCACCCGGTGCCGAGTCTGTCCCTCTTAGGTAGGTAGTTGTGGCCCCCGGGCCTGGCAGGTGAGAGCAGTTTTGCGGCACCGCCGCCGGCAAGCAAATGGTGCCACGGTCAGTCTCGGACACCCTCCGGTGGGCTCTGGGCGGGAATCGGGGCCGCGGCAGATGGTGGCTGGGGGTGCGGGCGCAGCCCCCGCACCGCCCGGGTGTGAGGCGCCTATGAGTTACACCCGCAGCAGTAGATCACCGCGCTCAGCTCCTCAGTGCGGGTCAGTCCATATTAGAGGCACCCGCCATTTTGCGCCCGGGCCCGGGAGCGGACTGCACTGGCCGTATATCTGTGGAAAACGCAGGATGCCGCCGCGCTCTCGCATCTACGGGAGTAGCTGTGGTTCCGGCGTCAGGACAGGGTTTAGTGTCTCCAGCATGACGAGATGGCACGGACTTCTAGGCCGCTCTATCGCGGAGCTCTAGCAGACTGCGGCCGCCATCGCGGCTTTCTTAGCCACACCCCCACCTTATGTGATTACCATAATCAGGACTTTCAAGATGTCTGGAGAGATGTCAACGATCCGGGTCAAAGAATCTTTGCCTTGGAAGAATCCAACAATGATCAAGAAGAGCAAATTATCTTTTATTAAAGGAGAAGTGATCACACCCTGGCTACAAAACATCCTCCTACAAGGAAAACTCAAAGACATTGAGGACACGTCCATGGGAGCACTCTGAGAATACAGGGCATTCTGTGTGGTGCTGAGGGTGCAACTATTGTAGGCTTTACACAAAGACAAAGACTCCTCCACCCCATTTTGGGGAACAGTGATGATGGAAAACCCAAAGGCAATCAATCAACCAATAAAATTTATTTTGGTCAATAGACCATAAAAGTGCATGTGCATTACGATAACAATTCATTAGAACAGTCTATAGTTGCGCAGGCTCGGACCCCCAATTCCTAGGTTCTAATTACCCTCTTAAGAGCCTGCACCCCATTAAATGGACAGAAATATAAACAAATATAAAACAATGTTAAAAGGAGATGTATAATATGTTACAAACACAAAAAATGCACATAAAACCACAGATAGTAAAAATGAATGAAATGGAGCAGGTCCAATTAACACGTTAAAGAATTATCAGTTTAGTCCTGCGGGTTAATATTCAGGACACTTTTGCGTACACCCCACATGGAAAATTAGAAAGGTGACACGCAAATACGATAGGCAATTGGGTGTTGTATTTCAGCAGTCTAAATACAACTATGTAGTGCTATGTTCCCAGGTTTCTGCATACCGGAGCAACCAGCGATGCCTAGCTTTCCTATAGCTGGGACATAAGAACAGTACATGGTATTCTGTGTCCTCTGCATTACTGCAGGCCAGGCAGCCTATAGGGGTTAAGCCAGCCCATGTGTAGTAAAGGATTGCAGAGGGAGGACCCCAGGACTGAATTTAAGTATAGCTTTCTGGCCAGGGAAGGTTGAATATCATCCAGGGTGGGCTCTAGGGTAAACTGGTATTCAATTCTCAGGAACAATGCAGTTAGAGAGCCAGTTGTTGAGCTCCCCTGAAGGAGAGCGAGTTTGCTCTCCCTATAGCTCCAGGCCAGATCCTTCCTTGAAATTGTGAGGCAAACTGCCTCTGCATTGTACCATAGGCTCGCTCTACCCTTACCCAAAAGCGTGTCCCTGACGTGGGCTATCAATGTTTTTATCCCATGCCATGTAGGCTCAGAACCTCAGTTAGCTCTACCCTGTTATCAACCAGTTCCTGGGTGGCCCGTAAGCGATGCCAAAATGCAAGGGGTTTAAAGTTAATTTCATTTGCGATTGGCCTCACCCGAAGGTCCAGACGGATCGGTGTACGGAGAAACTGTGTGGAAGCCCAATCAGCTGCCTGAAAAAGAAATTCTCACTCTTAGTGATGTGTCAAGGTGGACAATGCCCCTAGATTTCATCTCTATACATGGCAACACCCCTTTCTTGCACTGTATATATATATCAACAAGCGGACCAATGGGTTTGCCGCAGGAGTTCCTAAATAGCTTAGCCAGACCCCTGTGTTGAAATTCTTCTCTTTGGTTTCCAGAAGGTGCTATTGCACCATCCTTTTTCTGTGTTTACACACACAAATAGTTGGACCTCCAGAACTACCTTGTCCATTACAGTAGCTTGAACACTTCACTTTCCATGTGTGAGACTATACCTTTTAATGTAGGTATAATTCTGAACATCATTTTTTTAACAGAGTTTTATATAGCACAAACTTGACCTGAAGGTATCGGGTACCAGAGCACTTTAAATAGCACCAGTTGCGTTACATGACAACACATTCATTTTTTTGTTAGGCACGGTGAGATTAAGTGATTTGCCCAGAATCACATGATGTTCAGCATTGTTAGAGAGGCTCGAACCCAGTTCCCCAGATTGGAGGTCGACCGACCCAGCAGTTAGGCCAACTCCTCTCCAATTTGCTACCAATATAGCAAACTCATCTTCTAAGTAATTGTTTTTCTCAGTCGGGTGTGATGTTGGATTTTAAGGGCAGACATTTGTAATGATTCTTCTTCTCTGTTAGGCTACAGGGCAATGTGACCATCATTAAACTGTGTCAACAGAAGTGGCATCAATATAAGGATGCATAAAAAATGTC
Source organism: Lissotriton vulgaris (assembly GCF_964263255.1). Lineage (NCBI taxonomy): Eukaryota > Metazoa > Chordata > Amphibia > Caudata > Salamandridae > Lissotriton > Lissotriton vulgaris. The sequence goes on along the minus strand of NC_141691.1, from coordinate 1,018,112,810 downwards.
ACAATTACTGGTTAATCTGAATTTAAGGCATAATGGATAAATCTAGATTTAATACCAGACTTATCAAGCTAATTGTCTCTAATGTTCTCATGAATATGCTTTCATGTTTCAACTGGTGCAGCACTAAAAAGTGTAAGATGTTTTATTAATTATCAGCATGATTCTTTGAGTGTCTTGGGGACTGCTTGTCATTGCTGTAACAAAAACCCCCATGTAAATTTAGATGATGTAATGTGCTTCAATACTGTGCCATTGTGATGCTCAGACAAGCCTAGTTGCAAAGGCTGTGGGAAGTGTAGTGGTCACAAGGGTATTTAGAGAGGTGCATGGTCCAGACAATACAAGTTGGTGCTCTCTGTTCTACACCAAAGCTAGCAGGAAATTTAAGGGGGATGCTGCACAATGCCACAGACCATGGGCCTCAAGAATGTGAAATTCATAGCTGCAGAACTAGAGCACGTTGGGTGAAAAGCTAAGTCAGATGAGCAAAGCAGTTCCAATTTATAACTTCTTACTGGCCAGAAAATGATTAAAAAATATAATGGATCCTGCCTACGCATGTTATTGCCCTACTAATATGAAGGCATTGAAAGGTGAAATGAAATTAAAATCCTAATGTAAGGAGAGACAGCAGGGTCAACAATAAATAATATTATATTAATATGGAGCCACCATTACACACTACTGTGGTACATATATGTAGTAATAAAATAGAGAAAAATATGTGTTTAATGCTAAAAAGGACAAACCAAGAATATAAAGATAAGTTAACATACGGCATCAACCCTGCCAAGTACCACGCATAAGAGGTTAGATTAACGCATTTTAGTACTGTTGTCTGCATCAATGCACTGATATGCATTAGTCACACATTTACAGCACCCCTGATCACCACCAGCGACAAGGCACTCTTAATGCCAATCAGTCTGAGTTGCATTATTACCAAGCAGCAACGTAATTTCTTGCTCTGTCTGCTGCCTCTGATGAATACAAATAATTCTATAAGGTCAGGCAGGAGATGATTGACCCAATCTTGATGTTGAAGAGAACTGGTGCCTTTTCTCCAGCACCTACTCACAGTAGTGCTCACTGTGGATGAGGGCTGTGTTGGGTGTAGGCTACTTTTTTTCCTGGCATGGCAGCTGGTCTCGCGTCTTGAGTTCTGTTAGGGTCCAGGTTAGTGGCTCGCTGAAAACTCAAGCACGACATCTAGTTGATCTTTCAGGACAAGGACTTCTTAGAACCTCGATGCCTAAATGAGCCAACTTTTCACGAGGGGCCATGCGGCCTACTGTCTACAGCTGCTTCCCTGCGACATAGCAACACTGTTTCAAATAGGGCCTTTCCCCAATACCCTGCATATCCAGGTAAATCTCAGTCTGCTAAGACAAAATGAACCTATATTGTGCAAGGTACACGCTATAGACTGCCAAAAAAAGTGGATGCACGGTACCTAGCGGGGCTGTCCACCAATAATAAAGCATTAACCTTTGATATGAGAAATTGACACCCATCTAATGGCTAAACTGCACAGTGCAAATTAAACCCCACAGAGACCGCGCTGTCCACCCATACTTGCTATAAAGCAACTATTTCTGCTTTTGATAGGTGGGGGTATCTTTCATATTGCTCTTTGATTAATTTACCATCGTTTTAAAATATGATGTGTTTTATATTGTTTGTAAATGGATTTTATGATGTGAAAATCATCACATACACAATTTTTAATTGATTGACATGCAGCATTTCAGACTATATATTGCAACTCTACTCCAATGCACTGATACACACAGTATTTTGTCTATAAGTGCTCAAAAACCTGTCAGTCGATTATATCAGGGATCGCATTGTGTTTCTGTTGGCTTCCATGCATTCACAACCGTTAAAGTCTAGTGCTCAGATTTGGAAGAAATGTGGGTTGTTAGTGGTGCAGGATGTGAGGCCAGCGCAAGAAACAGGTCCACAACTTCTCCTTACTGGGATCCAAGCATCCAATTGTATCACTTTACTCTCAGTGTAGCTAAGGAGAGCAGTCCAAGGCCTACACAGGGGAAGTGGTGTGGGCTGATAATCACCGTTCACTGGCACACAATAATAATAAAACAAAATAAATTATTGTTCAGTCACTGCTTTTTCTTTAAAAAACTAAAAGGGCATTTATTACACACACGCACACACACACACACTACTAAATACTGTGCATTAATTTATAAATTCATAAATCAGGCAGATAGAAATTCCTTTGCTGGAATTCCGAATTCACATTTGACATCTAATAGGCCCGGACCCCAAGTCACAGTATCCCCCACCTATGCCACATAGATCAGGGGGCATCACTTTAAATGAAGCAGGCTTATTGACGTAGTTAAATGGCATTACACCAATATGTAAGGCAAGGGGTCATCACAAAAATAACATATGGCAAGCCTATTGGTTTGGCCAAGAGGTCACCACAGCAAAATGCTAAAAACCACATGTTAAGAATCACCATCATCTCAGTGAAATCAATAATCTGTGTTTAAATGCAACCATTATTATGAATAATACAGTAGAACATTTAACAAAAATAGCTGTCAGTAATGCATTTTCAATAAAGCATTGAAAATCACCATAACAGAATTCTGTGCCTTTCTTTAACACATTTAGGCCAAAGAAAATAGAGCCACAGAACAAACCACTTGAGATAAGTGCACTCTCAGAACATAGAATAAAAGGACCATTATTGGGTACTCTTAAACCTTAGCTGAAAGCCTGAGATGTCATAATTTTGATGACCCTGCAAACGCAGGGTGACTTTTGAAGTGCTTTTAGGGGAGCTGATGTCACTGCTGTAGCCACCTACAACTCTTTTTAAAACTATTGGTTGTCCCCCTGCTATCCTGGGGCCACCACAAAAGAATTAAATGTATGCAAATTGAGCCCCATAGGGTATCACTGAGTGCTCCGTCGACACAGTAGTGTATATTTTATTAGTGCCTGTCTGTGGGATGAGGTCCCCAGGCCTCGCAGAGCACCGGGGAGGGAGCCTTGTGTACACCCCCTCCCAAGTTCATAAAAAATGAATGAATCTTGCTGTGACCCATGGCCACTGGCCCACCCCAAGGGGTAATTTCAGTAACTGCAGCTCAACGCAACACACTTAATTTCTCCAAAACTGGTCAAAAGTCAAATCCTTAAAGGGCCATAACTCAGGTCCTGTTGTGCCGATTTTGACAATCTTGGGCTCATTTTGCTCCTGGCCATGAGTCCTAGCCAACTGAAGCTTTTACAGTAGGCCCCCTGGCATTTAAAGTGGTATAATTTGCATAGAATGTCAGCCCACATGCCCTCCCCTCCGCTGACTACATCCTCCTGGGGGACCTCAACTTCCATCTGGAGAACAACAACGACCGCAACACCAGCACCCTGCTCGACAACCTCGCCAATCTTGGACTCAAGCAGCTGGTGTCCACCCCCACCCACCTCGCCGGACACACACTCGACGCAGTCTTCTCATCCAGCACAGACATCGACTTCAGCCACACCACAGAGCTTCAATGGACGGACCACAGCTGCGTCCACTTCACCTTCAAGAGAACGGCGACCCACCACCACCAGCAACAGGCCGCCCGCAGAAGCTGGAACAAGATCACAGCAGACCAGCTCGCCACCTCCCTGAGCCAGCACCCTCCTGCCAGCTCTGCGAACCCCAGCCAGGCCGCCGACAACCTCACGAAGTGGATCAGCATCTGCGCGGACAAGCTCGCCCCGCTGAGAACCCCGCCCAGCAGACCCGGCAGCAAGAAAGCCCCATGGTTCACCGACGAACTCAAGAGCTCCAAGAAGAACTGCAGAGCCCTCGAGAAAGTCTGGAGAAGGGAACCTACACCGGACAACAGGACCTCCTTCAAGCTTGCCACCCGGAAACACCACCAGCTGATCCGCGCCGCCAAGAAAACAGCATTCAAGGACCGGTTGGACAACAACGCACACAACTGCAAGGAACTCTTCAACATCGTGAAAGAGCTTTCCAACCCCAGCGCAGGAAACAACGACATCACCCCATCGCAAGACCTCTGCAACTCCCTCGCTTCATACTTCCACAACAAGATCGCGGACATACACAACAGCTTCACCAACCAACCAACACACACCTTGACCGAACAACCACCCCCCACCACCACCCTCCACACCTGGACCCCGATCAGCACCGAAGACACCATCTGCACGATGAACTCCATCCTCTCCGGATCACCGACCGACCCCTGCCCTCACCATGTCTTCAACAAGGCCGACGCTGTCATCGCACCCCACCTGCGAGACATCATCAACACATCCTTCGACACTGCCACCTTCCCTGAGAGCTGGAAACACGCCGAACTCAGCGCTCTACTCAAGAAACCAACAGCGGACCACACCGAACTCAAGAACTACCGCCCGATCTCGCTCCTCCCGTTTCCAGCCAAAGTCATCGAGAAGACCGTCAACAAGCAGATGGCCGCCTTCCTCGAGACGAACGGATCCCTCGACCCCTCACAGTCCGGCTTCCGAGCCAATCACAGCACCGAGACCGCCCTCATCGCCGCCACCGATGACATCCGAGCCCTGATGGACAATGGAGAAACAGCGGCCCTCATCCTCCTAGACCTCTCCGCGGCATTCGACACGGTCTGCCACCGCACCCTAGTACAGCGCCTCAGCAACATCGGGATCCAGGACAAGGCGCTGGAATGGATCATCTCCTTCCTCGACGGAAGAACACAGAGAGTCCGCCTACCACCGTACAAGTCAGAGGCCTCCGAAGTCATCTGCGGCGTCCCTCAAGGTTCATCGCTGAGCCCCACCCTCTTCAACGTCTACATGAGCCCCCTCGCGGCCATCGTATGCAAACACAACCTCAGCATAATCTCCTACGCCGACGACACCCAGCTGATCCTCTCCCTGACCAACGACCCCACTTCCGCCAGAGCCAACCTGCACGAAGGGATGAAAGAGGTAGCCGAGTGGATGACGACCAGCCGCCTGAAATTAAACTCTGACAAGACGGAGGTCCTCATCCTGGGCTCTTCACCCTCCGCCTGGGACGACTCTTGGTGGCCTCCAGCCCTGGGCACCGCACCCAAACCGACAGACCATGCACGCAACCTGAACTTCATCCTGGACTCCTCCCTCTCCATGACCAGGCAAGTCAACAACGTCTCCTCGGCGTGCTTCAACATCTTACGCATGCTACGGAAGATCTTCTGGTGGATCCCCACCGAGACCAGGAAGACAGTCACCCAGGCCCTCGTCACAAGCCGACTGGACTACGGCAACGCCCTCTACGCCGGTACCACCGCCAAGCTCCAAAAGAGACTCCAGCGGATCCAGAACGCCTCAGCCAGACTCATCCTCGACATCCCACGAACCAGCCACATCACCGGACATCTGAGAGACCTTCACTGGCTCCCCGTCAACAAAAGAATCACCTTCCGCCTCCTCACCCACGCACACAAAGCCCTACACGACCAAGGCCCGAGCTACCTCAACAGCCGGATCAACTTCTACGCTCCCAAACGCCACCTCCGATCTGCCAACCACGCCCTCGCCGCCATCCCCCGCATCCGAAGAGCGACTACAGGAGGAAGGTCCTTCTCCTACCTGGCCGCCAAGACCTGGAACTCCCTCCCGACCGACCTGCGCCTGACCCAAGACCACCTCTCCTTCAGGAAGAAGCTGAAGACCTGGCTGTTCGAGCAGTAGCGGCACCCCCCCCCCCCCCCCCCCCCCCAGCGCCTTGAGACCCTACGGGTAGGTAGCGCGCTATATAAGTGTCACTGATTGATTGATTGATTGATTCCACTGACTCCCTTTACCAGCTTTTTTCCTTTTGTTGGTCTCTTTTGCTCCTCTTTAACTGCTGGGGCACAGTAGTATAGATCTTCCCCAAACGGTCCTTAGAGGGTGTAAGGGAACCCACTTCACTGGTCCTGGAGATATCCACTGGCCCTGGAATCAGTTTTTGGCAGAGTCCTTAGTCCATAAGGGCATCATGGGTTTTGTCAATCCAGCTTTCCATTGTGTTGCCACCATCCATTTCTAGTGTCCAATTATCTTTCTCTCTCTTGTGCAAGAGCCTTTAAATGGGGATAGGAAGTTCTAAGGCCCGGCCTGCCTGGAAAATCATGCGGTGCAACATCACCCTTTGATCCCTGTCCCAACCCTCCTGCATAGAACGCTGGTACAATCCAAGATGGCGTTGTCAATTAGTCTCAGTTTACACCTCCTCTAGGGGCCTCAGCCCACCCTACTTGACATCAATGCCGGGGACATGTTCAACAAAACTTTAAAGTGGAACCTTCTTCTGTGTTGGCTCCAGAGATCTGTGTTCTGTGCGCCTGGATGTCCCCGTCATGGTACAGTGTGACACCTATTACCAGATGCAGATTTTACTCCCCCCCTTCCTCCTCAGGAGCTGGGTGAAGCTCTGTTAATTATTCCTTTTGTGTTGAGAAGCCTTTGCTACCTCTGCTGGGGACCAAAGTAATCAACTTTGCCCAGCAGGGTGACAAAAGGCCTAAAATCTTAACCTGAGCTGAGCCCGTGAAATGTGACCATTCTAGCGCGTTCAGCGCTTGAGCAACAGTGCGCTAAGGTTAAGTGTCATTTACACTTAAGATAAGGTTGTCACAATTCTGTACGACCCACAAGATGTACATGTAGGTTCTTGCAATCTGCATATTCAAACTTTTGCACATGTTTCACCTCTGTTTGATATGTTAGTGGACTTTGTAGGCCTAAGGGAAGCAAAACTACACTTTAAGGCATATTTCCCCCTATCTGTATTACATAGTGAGAATGCAGAAAAACCTGTAAACCCTATTGACCTTACCTATGAGTGCCCACTAATATTATAAGGCCTATCCCAGGTCATCATGGGGTTCTGAAAATTCTGGGCCCTGCTATAATATGGTACCGAGGCCCAACACTCGTGTCACAAAATATCATCGTACCCTGACGAATTTGGTATCGGCAGACCGGTAATGATTAGGACATTATCCCTATGCATTTGCGTCGTGATTGAGTGATGCTATCACCCTTGAATCATGGTTTCCGTCTCGAACCCTCGGGTTCCATTTTGTGAACGGCATCCATCTTGTGGCTTGCCCTCATATAGTCAATTGATTAAGGCCGAGTTTGATCTGAAAGGACACGTCCACCTTAGCTGACTTCCCCATGACCTGGCCGAGCTGACTCCACTGCCTCCAGCCAACCTGTTCGGGCAGTTCCTCGCCCAGTGGCCGAGTAAGATAGCATCAAGGCACAACATGCCATAAACCATTCACTACATACAAACCATGTTATCCACACACATACACCTGTCCATGTTTCTTGTTTATGGCCGTTTTTACGATGAGGAGGTGCCCGATTTTATTGGGGTTTCATCGATATCTGATGGTAGTTCTGGGCCGAGCTGGGTCATCTATCACAAACTGGACATCAAAAATGTGGGTTTACCATCATGACTTTGCTTTTTAGTGTTTTGGAAATATGTATATGACCGTATTGTAAACTAAAGAATTCTTGCCTGCAGCTGTTATTTTTGTATAAAAGGAGAAGGCTGGTTCTGTAAAAACGAACAGTCTCCTGAGAATCTACAACCCATGCTGTTGTACTTCTAGGACGCTTGTTACTTGGTTGCAGCCAATAAAACTCGATCTTTGACTTCACCTAGAAGACTCTGTGTTTCTGTGGTCCGGAACAGGAAGAACTCAAGAGGTATTCGGGTGTTTTCCCCTGGCACCACCGGGTTCCTAAAAACCCGGCACCTCAGTTGGCGCCAAACTCGGGGCGGTATCAAGCGGTGACGGTCCAAGCCAGATGTTCGTGAGGAGCTTCGTGTGAAAATTCCAGAGGATGGCCAGCCACTTCAGCGACCCCTGTATGTCGACGTGGTTCCGAAGGTCTTTGCTGCGAGGTTCCCCGCGTCCCGACGGCTACGAAGGACTGCTGCCCTGACTATCGCCCTGTTTTGGACCCAGTGATCCTTGGTAGAGCGAAACGATAGACGAGTCTTCTAGTGACGTCATCGATCATCAATACTTCAGTTAAGTATAAGTGGAGCGTCTCCCAGTCCTTAGTTTGATTCTTAGTTTTGGTATCCTTCAGATACACCTTGTTTGGAACTTGCAAGCGCCAAAACCAAGGGATTCGTGTATTCACTAAAATATCGTATTCGATAATCCTTTGAAGTTTGAAGCTAGACTAGTGAGCAAAGATGCCTGGTCTTAGCAGACTTGGAAACTTGTTTTGTCTTGGTTGTAGTAAGGACTCCCGATTAGAGGATTCGTGTCCGGTTCCTCCGATTGGAACTCCAACATATGAGCTCTATATAAAGTATGGCGTAGGCCCTATCACATATAATGAAGTGTGGATAAAGTACACCAGAAAAGATGGTGTTTTAAAATGGCCCCAATATGGTAGCTTTGACGCAGAAATTTTAAATAATCTCGAGGTCAAACTTTTCAAGAAGAAAGCCCGGCCGACGATGTTTGACTCCTTTCGCCTATGGCGCAAAGAAGCCAAATAGAAAGAAATGAAATTAGCAAAGAAAAATAAAAGAGGTATGTCAATGGTGCAAGCTGCCATTGCATACAGGGACAATGAGGAAGAGCAGGAGAGTGAACAAATGCTCAGAAGCAAGAAGTTAGCAGTAGATAAATGCTACCCAATGTTGCCACATGAAGGACAAGGTTCAAAAGGGACATCAGAGAAGGATCCATTAATGTCCCATTTACTGAGTTCACCAGCCCCATATGAACTAAATGCTACTGCACCCCCGAAGCGCTTTGTTATACCGCGCCCCGGCGCACGAACTCCAGTTCTTACACAAGCACCAGCTCCTCTTCAGCTGGTTCCTACTTCTCCGGCGCAGCCCTCTCAAGGGCCGCCGCCTTTGCTACATACTCCGTCTTCTTTTTCTGCGGCTTTGCCTACCGCTCCAACTGTTCATCATGATACTACCTCTGCCACTGCCTCGACTTCCTCTTTACATCAGCCTGTCTTTTCTGGCACATATGCCTCTCCGCAAGCTTCTCCTTCTGTTCGACAGAGAGTGGCAAGTACTGTCACTGGTCTGTTCTCACCTTTCTTTGGGTCGCCTAAGACGACCCCTAACACAGGACGTAGACAGTTGCGTAGTCAACTGCCTGATTATCAGGAAAAAGAAGTGCTGAATGAGTTAGCACGCAAATGGGTTACTGATACTGTTAGGTATGATGTTCAGTCTGTTATGGAAGTCTTCCGTCAGTGGGACGCACCCACTCAGAGATATGTATTCGAAGAGATGTGTGTATATCTTTGCGAATGATCCAAAACGCAAAATGCAGGAATTGTTCCGTATGCGATTCAAGTTTTATGAAGGCTTGATTGTAGGTGCCGATGTTGAACGAGCAATAGATTTGTTGTTATCTTATAGGAGTAAGGGAAACGTCTCTAGATCACTGTATGAGGATGACATGTCAGGTAGAAAAAAGGCGTGACAGTACCCCATGAGAGAAGTTCCTCCTGTTTGGAGGGAAGGTGATGTGAATGCGAATCCAGCAATTCTGCCACATTTCCAGCGTGTATGGGTGCATGTCCCCTGGAAAAGATCTGAAGTTTTAGCACTCAAGCAGACATTGCCTGATCCTCGCAAAAATACTGCAGGGTATTATAAGGAGCTATCACAGACTGCCAGCTCATGTATAATGAATTTAGCAGATGTAGACATGTTGTTTGGGAATGTTGTTCCACAGCCCTTATGGAGTACGATTCTTCATGCAGATCATGATCCAGAATTAGGTGACACGTGGGCTAATATTACTGCTGCTGATGCTAGACAAGTTGGTGGCGCTAAGCCAGAGCCTTTAGTAGCTGAACCTCCTGGTAGAATTATCACATATATGAAAACTTTAATGCCTGAATTACGTGTGAATTGGGACAAGTTGTCTGCGTGCAAGCAGAAGAAAGATGAGAATGTGTCTGACTTTTTCACGAGATTTGAAGAGACTTTAGTCGATCATAGTGGTCAGGATATGGCTACCGAAGGTGGCCAAAGATTGTTTGTAGACAAATTCGCACATAATATGCTCCCTGAACTATGTAATAAATTGAAATATTCGGAGAGTGCTTGGGCTGTTTCCACGTCAGCGCAGATTTTAGCCACAGCCCAGTACTACGAAAATAGGCGCAAAGACGAGCTAGATAAGGCAGATAAAAAGACTAAAGATTTGAAAACTAAAGTCCTTCTCCAGCAAGCCTATCCGCCTCGCACTACTAGTCAGCCTGATTATCAGCACCCACAGCAGTATTCGAGAAACTCACAAAGAAATGAGTCTTCTCAACAGCGTTTACCGTATGGTCCCAATCAGCGTGCGTATTGCAAGGAAGAGGTTCATTTCAAGAATAGTTGTCCAGCTTTATTGCAACGTTTAAATGGTGTTTCTGGTGCAAGAGGTAGAGGTGTTCAACAGGCTCCTAGGGGTAGGGGCTGTGGAAATTTCCCCCAGAATGCTACTTCTTTTCCGCCTCAAAATTCCATGAACAGCTTCGACCAACAAAATAATGCGTCTTCCAGGTCAGCTCAGTACTATGCTGATGATTACTATGAAGAAAACAAGAATGAGGGTAATAATTGCTAGGACAGCCATGGACAAAGAGAGGGAGTTGTTTCAGTTCCAGTAGATCAGAATGGACCTTATGTTGAGGTGATTACATCAGGAGTGTCAGAACCTTTTCTGCTGGATACTGGTGCTACAAAAAGTTCAATTATGCACTCAAAACTTCCTGGCGCACCTTTGTCTGGCGAAATGAATGTTTCAGTAGGTTTTTCTGGCGCCCCGGTTAGAAACCCGATTTCTAGTCCTATGCCCCTTTCTGTTGGCCCATATGAATTAGAAGCACCCCTCATTCTTACAACAGGTTGTGGCGAAAATGTGTTAGGTTTGGATTTGTTAAAGAGATTATATGCGACTTTGTACTGTTCTCCTTCAGGAGTACAACTTACCCTAGGTAAGAAAGTGATTTCCCCAATGTATTTGTCAAAGGAGAATATTCCAACTGAATTGTCATCTCTTCCAGATATGCTTTGGGCTACTGGTTCTAACGATGTAGGCCTTTTGGAGATAGTGCCATATGTCATAACATTGCGAGCCAATGTTAGGTTGCCACGTATTCCCCAATACAAGATCTCTAGTGAATGTGAAAAGGCTTTGTTAGCGATCACTTACGATCTGATTGAGAAGGATGTCACTGAAGAGACAACAGGCAACATTTGTAACAGTCCTATTTTCCCTGTTTTACAGCGTACTGATCCTTCACAGCCACCTGTGTACAGATTTGTGATTGATCTCAGAGAAGTGAACAAGATTGTTGTACCACAATTTCCAGTTGTTCCTGACATTACTGCCCTATTGACTATGGTTCCAGCTTCAGCCACTTGGTTCTCGTGATTGATTTGAAGAACGCTTTCTTCAGCATCCCGATTGCTGAGGAGAGCAGAGATATTTTTGGCTTCAATTTAGGAGGTCGAAGCTTCCGCTTCAAACGCGCTCCTCAGGGCTACTGTGAAAGTCCATCTATATTCAGTCAGGCTCTGAAAGCACAACTTGACACGATTGTTCTACATGATGGTGAGACTCTCATTCAGTACGTAGACGATTTGCTGGTCGCTGCGGATACTGAAGAGATTTGCAAGGAAGCCACATTGTCGTTGTTGCGTCATTTATGTGACATGAAGCACAAAGTCTCTCTTTCGAAATTGCAATTTTATCGACAAGAAGTGACCTACTTAGGTCACATCTTATCGAAGGAGGGAAGGAAACTGACCCCAGAGAGAATACAGGCAATTGCAAGATTGAGTCTCCCAAGGACACAGAGAGAAGTGCGTGCTTTCTTGGGCATTACATCATATTGCAGAAAATGGATACCGAACTTCTCATTGTTGGCCAAACCTTTGCTGGCACTAATCTGTAAAGATACACCCAATCCTGTGCCTTGGTCTGAAGATTGTCAGAAAAGTTTTCACGAGTTGCGTGATGCATTGTGTTCGGCTCCTGTGTTGGGCAACCCCGACTACAGTAAGCCTTTTACATTATACGTCCATGAGAAGGAAGGTTGCGCATTATCTGTCCTGACACAATCCTTTGGGGACAAACAGCGTCCATGCGCGTACTTTTCCGCGACTCTAGACCCTGTAGCTAAGGCATTACCAAGTTGCTTGAGGGCCACTGCTGCAGCAACTGTCTGTATTCGACAGTCTGCTGGATTAGTAATGAATAATACACTGATCGTTAGGGTCCCACATGCAATAGACATTTTGCTAAACAGAACGAGGACACAGCACTTAACTAGTGCTCGTCTTTCAAGTTATGAGCTGACACTGCTAGCGAGTCACATACACATAAAGAGGTGCGATACACTCAACCCAGCCACTTTATTGCCCATTCCAACAGAGACAGATGAGGTCGAAAAACATGATTGCTGTTTTAGGACAGAAGAAGAGACAAAAGGGAGAGTAGACTTACAGGACACTCCCCTTCCTGAATGTAATGATGCTTTATGGGTTGATGGTTCATGCTTCAAGTTGCCAAATGGTGATACGACTGCAGCATATGCTGTGACAACATTGCACACGATTGTAGAAACTGCACGGATCCAACACAATTCTGCGCAAGCAGCAGAGTTAATTGCACTTACAAGAGCGTGTGTGTTGGCAAAAGGAAAACAAGTGAATGTGTATACAGATAGCCAATACGCCTTTGGCGTGGCTCACAGTTTTGGACGATTGTGGTGTGAACGTGGGTTCCTGATGTCGCATGGTGCAAAAATACAACATGGTCAGCTAGTTAACGAGCTTCTCGAGTCACTGACCTTGCCACTACAAGTTGCGATTGTGAAATACAGTGCACACAGGAAGATTCAAGATGATGTTGGTCGTGGGAATGCATTTGCAGATGAAGTTGCGAAAGAGACTGCAAGGAACACAATGAGTCGAATGTATGTTGTAGGTCCTGCGAAATGGATCGCTGATGTGAGTATGTGTGAGGACACTATTGAAAGTGTGAAGTCTATACAGTCCGAGGCCACTGAGAAAGAGGTGAATGAATGGAGAGAAAGTAAGGGTAGATTGGATGCGAATGGTTGTTGGGTCGAATTGTCAGAGCATCAAAGATGGCTGTTACCCGATGCATATGTACTTGCAGTGGTGATAATGGCTCATGGGATGGCTCACATCAGTGCGAAAGGAATCTGTAAGTTGTTGGCCCCAGTATGGCAGATTAGTGGCATCCCAAAATGTGCAGAGAACTTGGTCAAGAACTGTATGGTGTGTTTGACGTACAATCCCGGTAGGGGAACTCCAACTCCAGCTGGTCATTTTGCGCCTCCAACGTATCCGTTCGAGGTTTTGCAGCTCGATTTCATCCACATGGAGAGGTGCAACAATCTGAAGTACGTGCTTGTTGTTGTTTGCGCCTTCTCCAGGTGGGTGGAAGCGTATCCCCTTAACCTCTAGGATGCTAATGACAAGGGTAACTCGTCATGAACTTTCCATTCATTTCAATGGAAAGTTAATGTAAATATTAATGGTGCCTTGGCACTGAAGGGGTTAAGGACAATACTGCCTTGTCCACAGCCAAAGCCCTTGTCAAAGAATTCTTCCCTAGATTCGGTATGCCTAGAATTGTCTGGAGTGATAATGGAAGTGAATTCGTGGGACGAGTGATGAAGAGAGTGTGTGAGTGTCTAGGCATACACCAGAAGTTCCACGCTGCAAATCTCCCCCAATCAGCTGGATTAGTAGAATGCTACAACGGCACATTAAAATTGAAGTTGGCCAAGATCCAAGCCAGCACAGGTCTTAAATGGCCTGACGCCCTGCCTTTGGCACTCCTATCTACCAGAATGACTGTTCATTCCAGACTGGGACTTAGCCTGCACGAAATCGTGTTCGGTCGCCCAGCTAATATATGGGGAGTACCAAGGCCCAAGAAACTCAGCGAGATAGAGCACCCCGTACTGCTTGACTATTTGCACGAATTGACAACTAAATTGCATGTTTTACACCAGCAGGTCCACAGCTCCTCTCCGCCAGCGTCTGATGATCCAGGCCACATGATCGAACCTGGCTCCTGGGTGCTAGTGCGGAACTACCAGCGAACCAAGAACGAGGAGCCTCGTTGGTCCGGACCCTTCCAAGTCCTACTTGCTACGCGCTCTGCAGTACGTGTCCACGGCAAGAAAAATTGGGTGCACGGCGCCCATTGCAAACGGGTCCCGCTGCCCCTTCAATATGACCGATGGGTCCAGGAGGGAATTGCAGACTCAGAAACTGAATCTGTACCTCGTTTCGTGCCCTTCAGTGATGCACGTTTGAAAGGAACTGGTACGGAAAAGGAGAGCAATCGTGTTCTGCAAGGATTTGTGCCACCGTCAATGCAGTTGGACACTACAGAACCTGAAATCTTATTTGAAGACCACACCATACCTGGGAAACAACGATATAATCTGAGGCCAAGAAAAACGAACTAATAAAAGTAAACTAATGAGATGTTCTTTCCCCCAAGAACTATTTTTGATTGTGCAGCTCTCTCGCCCAGGGAACTTGCTCATTTTTTGATTTTCGAACCGCCATCCGGTTCTGCTGCTAGGGTCGCGATTGCCACAGTCTAGGGAGTGCAGCTGGAGACATTTAGGTCGACGGTTCTGGTTGGTCTAAGGGAATTACCCTGGACTGAACAGAAGCACTCCTTAGCAGAATCCCACCGCGGGCAGCAACTAGAGGATGGAGTTTTCAAGGGTAGAGAGACCTGCTAGATCTACGAACTTTGAAAGGAAAATATGCACTGTAATGGCAAGAAAACAATTTTTAGTAATATGCATTTTAATGTTGTGTAGCATAATGATGTTTTTGGTGGGCTATGCTCTGTTCATTTTTCGAGTTCCATTCATACACAACACTCAGCCGTCACCTACTCCTACTATTTTCCCGCATTCTTTCCACCCTCTACCTGAACACGAGTCTGCCAGAAGATTAGAATCTGTAAATAATTCATTCGTCCAACTCCTACACCAGCACCAATCTGTAATGAACCCCACGAACTGTTGGGTATGTGGACTTATGCCACACACAACAGATATGGGTATCCCATATTTTGTCCTGCCCTTTGGCTACCATGGTTCTCTGTGGGCACTTCGAGCAATGTTCCTGTATGCCCTCGAACCATATGTTCCGGGGAAAAACTCAAGCAACAAGGCACTAGTGACGGGAATTAGAAATATGAGTAGGGATGTCGACACATACAGAACGACTCCCAGAGATGAGTTGACGCCTTATAGTCGATGGAATGTAACTCAGTATGGGATTTCCTTAGCTGAGAGCCAGCAATCAAAGAAATCCTCCCCCATCTGGATAGTACCCCATCAAGGTCACCTGGGTCTGCAGGGAAATGGCAAAAACCCTAGAACTCAGTTGGGGAAGAGTGTCTGCACTGAGACTTACGTGTTCTCGTCTCAGACCTCCCCCTCATTCTTAGCGGCTAAGGGTACCTACTTCGTCTGCCACGACAGAGCGTAAACATGGTTGCCCCGTGACTTCTCGGGCACATGTTTTATCTTGTTTCTGCTGCCACCCACCTACACGGCCGAGGCAGATTACCACCGGACAAGGACAGTTAGGGGTGTCGTGAGTAAAGACGACACTGCGGAGCAGGAGTTTGGAGACTTCGCAAAGGGTTTTCTGCCGTTTTGGGGGCCTATGGTGAACAGCAGGAACATTCGCCAATTGACAAGGGTAGTTGAATCCGCTGTGACCGAAACGGCCGGTGCCCTTAGTAACTTGACTGCTGAGCTCCAGCCGGACCGACTTATGACTCTTCAAAATAGGGTTGCCCTAGATGTCCTACTTGCAGACCGTGGTGGGGTATGTAGAGTGATCCAATCCAGTTGCTGCATTTTCATTCCTGATAATCCACCGACAGTGTACCAGGCCATCTCCAAACTGCACAAGATCTCTGATTCCATTCACATGGATAAAGGGGACTGGTCCTTGCTAGGGTGGTTCTGGGAACTGATATCTGCCTGGGGATGGAAAATTCTGATATTCATAGGAATGATCTTAGCCATTCTGTTCCTGTTCTGCCTATGTGTACAGTGCGCTCCTGCAATATGTGGCCTCTGTGCTACATCATGTGTAAGGAAGCCTGTGTCAAGAGACGAATTGAGCAACAGGATCTCCATGACTTCATGAATACAGATTTGGACTCAGATTAGCATGAGTTATTGCCTATATAAGGGCAAAAGGAGGGTCTGTGGTTCTGAAAATTCTGGGCCCTGCTATATTATGGTTCCGAGGCCCAACACTCGTGTCACAAAATATCATCGTACCCTGACGAATTTGGTATCGGCAGACCGGTAATGATTAGGACATTATCCCTATGCATTTGCGTCGTGATTGAGTGATGCTATCACCCTTGAATCATGGTTTCCGTCTCGAACCCTCGGGTTCCATTTTGTGAACGGCATCCATCTTGTGGCTTGCCCTCATATAGTCAATTGATTAAGGCCGAGTTTGATCTGAAAGGACACATCCACCTTAGCTGACTTCCCCATGACCTGGCCGAGCTGACTCCACTGCCTCCAGCCAAACCTGTTCGGGCAGTTCCTCGCCCAGTGGCCGAGTAAGATAGCATCAAGGCACAACATGCCATAAACCATTCACTACATACAAACCATGTTATCCACACACATACACCTGCCCATGTTTCTTGTTTATGGCTGGTTTTACGATGAGGAGGTGCCCGATTTTATTGGGGTTTCATCGATATCTGATGGTAGTTCTGGGCCGAGCTGGGTCATCTATCACAAACTGGACATCGAAAATGTGGGTTTACCATCATGACTTTGCTTTTTTAGTGTTTTGGAAATATGTATATGACCGTATTGTAAACTAAAGAATTCTTGCCTGCAGCTGTTATTTTTGTATAAAAGGAGAAGGCTGGTTCTGTAAAAACGAACAGTCTCCTGAGAATCTACAACCCGTGCTGTTGTACTTCTAGGACGCTTGTTACTTGGTTGCAGCCAATAAAACTCGATCTTTGACTTCACCTAGAAGACTCTGTGTTTCTGTGGTCTGGAACAGGAAGAACTCAAGAGGTCTTCGGGTCTTTTCCCCTGGCACCACCGGGTTCCTAAAAACCCGGCACCTCAGTCATCTAATGTTGCAGAGTCCCCGCTGCACCAAGCTACCTGTGCACAGTTATCGGGCAGCGCATATCAGTAGTCTCACACGTGCAGCCTGTACACGTGTGGACATGCATCACGTTTATGTGTAACCAGCCAAGTGCCCTTTAGCCTAGCTGCGATACAGCAGCCTTATCATTGGCAACACATGCAATCCACTTACCACATGATTACTGTGGGTAAGAAACAAGTACTGAGATTCACCCATAGTAATAAGTTAAATAATGGGTGATCAAAAAGTGAAAAATCAGGGTGGATTAAATGGGTGGAGTCCATTTGCAACAAGACTTGCTAATGCTTTGCGCCGGGTTTGCATCACAAAAGTGACACAAACCCCAGGCAAAATGTTTGGTGAGATTTACTATCTATTCCATTCCAGATTTTGTGTTGGAAAGTTTTCCAAAGTAATACAAAATTGTGCTAAGCTCTACTTTGTGATACTTTATGTCAAGGAGGGTTCCCTGGGTACTACTTTGGTGTTTCCACATAACCAACATGTTGTTTGAAGCAAATCCAAAGTTAACATTAGTAGGAAAGGATTTTAATAAAAAACGTATGACTAGTTAAGGGAGAAATATTGTCATTTCTCGTTATTTTTCCAACTTTGCATGTGTGCTGCGTTGTACAGCCCACATACAAAGTGGGAAAGATGTTAGAAGATAGTTTTTGTCCTGAAAGGGCCTCCATCAAGTATAAAACCTATGCTTAACAGAAGTCACTCATCCTTGCACTAAGGTAAAAGGGCTTGTGCTTTGGCGCATGGCAGCCAAAAGTGTCCGTTTTGTTTCTCCTTTGAAGCAAGGCATCACAGCAACTTTAGTTGTTGCTATTTAGCTTACACTGCTGAGGGAACAACACAATTGAATCCATAGAGAACCAAAATGAAAAGTAAAATGGAATCTAGAAGTGGATTTCCGTCATAACCTATGACTAATAGAAGAAAAGAAAAAAGGAATGAAAGTTAGAAAAATGGCAAAATGGTGAAAGGAAGGAAAGAAATGAGACATCAACAGATTATGAAAAAGAAAGAAGTAGTTGTGAGTCAAGAAAAAAAAGGATTGAAAAGAGGCGCAAGATTTGCTTGCGAACAAAAAATGAATATTAAAAGTGAAGCAGGAATCCGAGACAAAGGAGAGAATGAACTTGAAGAAAAATTATATAAATAAGGGAGAAAAAAATCAAAGTGATAAAACAAAAGCGCTGAAGACACTTAAAAAGATGCCTTAGTGTGCCAATTACTAAGAATCAAAGTAACAATCCATTAATCCAGAGACACAATCAGTGGAAAGCCTAACACAGGAAGAAGAAGGGAGCCTCAAATGTATGAGACTAAAGAAAACATGTCAAGAACTCAAACAGAAAATAAGAAAGAAACCCAAGGAAAAAGAATGCGATTAACGGGATAAGAAAAAATTTAACAAAGATGTAAAATCCTTCAAACTTTTCCTTCAGGTTTTATTCATAGCTTATTTATGGCACTGGGGTATGATATCGCATTGTCTTTATTTATAGTGATTCTAATTTAAAACACTCTACAGACTTTTTACACGATTAGTAACTCCGACAGATACTCTTCAAATACTGAAATGTTGCATCTCCTTACTAATATTTTCTAGAGTTTTGTACTGCTCTAAACATTTTATTATAAAGGTTTTGCATACCCTAATCAAAATGGTTAATACTAAAAAAAACAGCATATCGAAGAGCAGCAGTTGCTACCAAACCTGGTTGGTGGGGCAGGGAAGGGGGGGCGAAGGAAGGTACAAAAAAAGAAAAGAAAAAAAACACTTATCGGCCAGCTGGCTGCTACCTCTCCTGCGTCCTCCCTTGTCTTCCTGCAGACTCCTGGCCAAAAGTAGGAAGCACCCGGCTCCCAGGCTTCCCTGAGCCAATCACAACACTGCAATCCATTTTTCTCACCAGGCTGTGTAACAAAGCCTGGTAGGGTGCAAGCAAAGTGTACATGACTGTTTGGCCGGCCCAAGAGGGTCTGCCAAGCAGTCGTGCACATTTCAGGAGTGCAAACCACCCCACCCGAGAGCCACTGACAGCTATAGGAAAAATGAAATGATAATAATGATAGTTTCCTTTTCTTCAGTGAGTTGATGCTCCTACGCCTTAGCGGAAGAGCCGCCACTGAAATCGAAATACAATTCAGTGATTCAAAATATGTTTCAAATGTATCCTTCGGCAGCAAAACATGCCCAAAAGTGAAGGTCATTGACAGAGGATGTTTGGAGTACAAAATAGACAACTCATTTGCACCTATGAATGCAGAAACTCACACACGTATTGAGTCTTGCCATGGAATGCCTAATATCCTATTTGCCTTTTGTATATTCACTATTTTCTGGTGTAACCAAGACACCTGTGAATTAGTAAATCTTTACAAGTAGCTAACCCCAAACGTTCCTACTTCTGTTTCGTCCTTCAGTTCTCCGGTGTCATTGGTTTTGAGGAGAGGGGTGGCGGGTTGGGGTGGCAGGTTAACTTCTTGTAATGCAAATCTCTGCATCTCTGTTTAGTATGTAAATAGCGTCATGGCAGGATTATTGCAGAATTTAATTCTTCTCTTCCTCAAAGCAAACATATTACTAAATAATGGTAAGAACACCACTTTGGCTCACCCTTACTATGGAAATGCACCATTGCAAAATGAGACAAAGCAACACATTGTTATTTATTTTACAGAACAAAATGTACTTTATGCAGAATTGATGCCCGTTTCTCAGATCAAATATTAGTTTGCATTGCTTTGCATCAAGAGGATTCCACTGGAGTTTACTTGGGTGGATAAGCATAAACAACCATTGGTTTTGATGCAAAACAAAATCTTCTAAGCTAGCTAGACCGGGCTTTGACCTAAAACTAATTCCTCCTTGAAGCACACGTTAGCAAGGGGAAATGGTTTAATTTCTGAAGCATATCCACAGATTTCATGTGTGGTCAGGACAGGCTTAGGGGCGGTGTGACTGGAGCGGCCACACTGGGTGCTGACATGGGGAAGGGAGTGTTGACCTCAAGAGGGGTGCTGTGATTAACAATAACCTACGATTTAAAAACAGAGGCTACAAAGTTCTTGTGTGTTCAGCTTTCAGGCAGCAATAAAAATGGCAAGATAACTCTTGTAATTAATGTTCCTGCTAGAGAGAGAGAGCTCAGAGTTTTGTCTAGTGACAGATTTGGCTCACCATATGGTAGCACAGAGGTTTAATATGACTGCTGCAAAGAACGCATACCGTGCAGATCACAGATCTGTATTTTATGTGGTTAGTGAGTGGATTACTGCTTCTTTCACAGAGATCCTCTTGTTACTGCAGTACATAAGATTGAACCCTAATATAGAACAGTAACTGTTACTGAACTGTCTTCAAAGAGTTGCATGCAAACTGCGTTAACTAGGTTACGAAGTTCTGTATTTTTTCTCCAGTCTTTCATTATCGGTTCCTAATACTGCTAAAAAGTGTTAGTTTGGGGAGATATACATTCTTCTTTAAAACAACAGAAATGAATGTGCGAAAGGGGCTATGGAGAGATGATTGGCACTTTGCCCCCCGCCACCCTCCTAGTGGTAGTGAGGGAATACGAGGAGGAAACTATGGGGAAGAGGGGCACCAAATATGATTGTCACACAGGGTACCAAAAGCACTAAAATCGGCCCCTTGTGTGTGCTGAAGTGCATAACATGTAATCAATATATGGAATATTCTGAGTTTGTATAGTCAGAGGAATTTAAATAAGAAGGGTATGCTTTCAGTACAAATTGTATGCTAGACAGAGTATGTTCACTTCTGTGAACTGCTAAAGGCATCCTTTTTAGAGCCAGAAAAAAAATTCCCTTTGGGTTTCTTGAATAAATCTCCCAAACAATTCACACTCTTACCATAGTCGCACTCATATCTTCGTATACTCCTCCGGTAACATCAAGGTAAGACCCCACACTTATATATTATATACATTTCTACACTTTATTTATAGAACAAGCATTTAAAAAAAAATCTTTTTATTGTTTCAAAATACAAACAAAACATTAGGATGGACCATCATGAATACAAAGAGTCCCACATTTCGCAATGAGTAAAGGCTCGACAATAATCCAGCAATTCCACAAGGCACTTCAGATCCTAAACCTTGTCTGGCGCTGCGATGTCAAGCCCCCTCCAACAACATAGCAGCATTACAGAACCCAGGGCTCTAGGACATTATACAGTACTCCATGTACGGCCATCCTCAATACCCATCAACCTCCCATCCCCCCACCCCTGCTGCCGGTGCTGTTACCTAAATAGCGAGTGTCATCAATATACTACCCAAGTTTGTGAAGTGCGTGCTGAGCATCTCATCCATGATACTAAAAGTCACAGCAACCACCCGGAATTCGGGGACCACCCCCGCGCTAAACTCCCCGAGACCCGAGGAGGCCGCCTACGACTGCTCCTCCTCCATCAATGTGCTGGAGTCCGAGCCAGTGTCTCCATCCGGCATCCGGAGCTCCATCACTAAAGCCTCCCACGCCCGCGCCACCTCCAGCGCCCTATCGCTATGGGATCTATGGGCCTGCTGCAATTGAACGGAACCCTCGCTGCACGCCCACATAAGCATTGCCGCTTTCCATCTAACATAGCTAGGGCCAGCCGCTGCCTTGCAGTGCAATGTAATTTCCCTCTTGGCCAGAATGAGCCCCAGGTCCATAAACTTGCTAGTTATCTTACGTTTGCTAGTGTGTGGGAACCAGTGTAACAGGCAAGCTCCTTTATCCAGAGCAACCCGTCGCCCAGCCACCCTACAGAGCAACTCGGTTACCTCCTCCCAATATGTTCCCATCTGCGGACAGTCCCACAGCATGTGGCTCAGGTCCGCGCTGCGTAGCCGGCACTGGGGACAGATCGCAGTATCAGTCCAAACTGATTAATTTTAGCTGGTGTGAGGTATGCCCTATGTAATATGAAGAATTGGATTAGCTGGAACCTAGCATTCCTGGTACTCTTCCATGCTCTTTTAAGTATCAGTAACCAGGCGGCGTCAAGGATTGCTTTATCTAAGTCCGTCTCCCAGTGCTCCCACAGTTTTTGTAACGGGTTGAGCCCTTCCACTAGCATCCATTCATACAGACAGGTAACAGCCTTATACGTGCCCGCTGCCATCACTACATACTGACATGCTCCACTTGTTGGCGGTTCGGAGAGGCCAGCACCCCAATCCTTCTGTATGGCTGAAACGAATGCCGCGTGCATCAGGTAATGGCCACGTGGAAGATCAAAGGTCTCCTGCAACGTACCAAAGGGTAATAGTACGCCGTCTGCATACAGGTCTCCCACCATCTGCAGGCCCAGCTCCTCCCATTCCACCAGGGTGGACCAATCACCACCATGTCGTAACACCGTGCACATGCCCAGCGGAATCTCAGATGCGTAAGGACGCTGCACCCTGATTCAATTGTCGAACCATTTCCAACAATGCCTCAGGGTGCCCTCTACCATTTATAATTCGGCAGTCCTCAGTCGCTGCTGCAGGATCACGAATGACAAGAAATGCCTCGGCACCTCCGGCACAAGCCCTCCCTCCGGTTCCCGAAATTCCAACACCACCGCCTGAGTAAGAAACTGAAATTGCGTGGCCAAATAGTACAATTCAAAATCCGGAATGGCAAAGCCTCCTTCGGCTCTCAGCCACATCAGTGTATCCAGCGCCACCCTACGCCGTCCTGCACCCCAGATCAATCTGCCCACCGCGGAAAGGAGCTGTCGGAAAAAAGCAACCGGTACTCGTATCGGTAGGGTCCGGAAAAAGTATAACAAGCGGGGAAGAGCCACCATCTTCAGCAGCGCTACACGACCTGCCACCGACAATGGCAAGGTCCCCCAAAATCTCATGCTACCTCTCAGGCCTCTCATTGCTCTCCCTACGTTGCCCTCAAGGAGATCCACCTGATCGTGATACACCTGCGTTCCCAGATAGGGAAGGCACCTCAGCTCCCATGCTAGATCGGGCGGTAGTGTGGGCGGGTTACATGTACTAGTCACTGGAAAAACGCAGGTCTTGGCCCAGTTAACCCGTAGTCCTGAGATATCCCCGAAGCGGTCAAGGAGGGTGCGTGCCCCTACCAGGGCATTCCCCACATTTCCCAGGAACATCAGGAGATCGTCTGCATACAGCGAAATATAGTGCGCATGACCTCGGAGCTGGAGTCCAAGATATTCCCCCCATTCTGCCAACGGTTCTATTGCAAGGGCAAACAACAGCAGGGAGAGTGGGCATCCCTGCCTAGTGCCCCGTCCCACCGGGTAGGAAGAGGAGATAACCCTACCCACCCAGACTCTAGCTGTCGCCGACAAATATAGTATTGCAGCCTAACGGACGTAACCAGCCCAAAGCCCAAATGCTGTTATATCTGGGAACAGATAGGGCCATTCCAGGCTGTCAAATGCCATGGCAATGTCAACGGAGAGGACCATCGCCTGCCCCTCCATTTTACAGCCTCCAACCAATATTCCTATCAACCTACATATGCTACTGGCAGTATTGCGCGTGGGAATAAAGCCAGCCTGATCTGGATGTACCAACCACGTCATAAAGGGAAGGAGTCTAGTGGCCAGCACCCGGCTCAGTATTTTATAGTCAGTAATGAGCATGGAGAGATGCCTGTGCGCAGCTGGGTCGGTCGGCGGCTTTCCTGGCTTGAGGAGCGGAACAAATATGGCTTCCCTAGTAGAAGCCAGCAATATTCCCGTCCGTCTGGCCTCTCGGTACATCACCAACAATCTGGGGGGCAGGAGGTCAATATACGTCAGGTAGAATTCAATAGGCAAACCATTGCTGCCCGGTGTTTTGTTGCATGCCAATTGCCTAATGGCGCAGCGAATCTCAGCCAGAGTAATATCCTGTCCAAGCTCCTCCCCCTCCTCCTCCTAGATTGCGGGCAGCTCCAAACCCTCTAGAAACGCCTGAGTATCCTCCTCGCCAGTCCGCAACCGGCTGGTGTAGAGAGTCGCATAGAAGGATCGAAATCAGTCATTTATGAGATGTTGCTCATATTCCACCCGTCCCGAAGAGGAAGCTAACGCCAAAATGGGTATGCATCTAGGAGCAGGGTCAGCCAGCCAAGCTAGCAATGTGCCCACTTTGTCCTGCTCCACATGCGCACGAGCCAAGAAAGCTCTCTGATCAAAGCACCGAAGGCGTTCCACCCCCCTCGCCACCACCTCCTTCTGGGCCAGTACCTCATCACGTGTCCCAGAACCATCCGAATGAGCCCTCTCAGCTTCACGAAGGGCTAGTTTGCCCGTCTCGATTTCCTGCAATAGCAGCTTCTGAACTCCCAACGACTTGGCGATACAGATCCCGCGGACCACCACTTTAAAAGCATCCCATTCCATGGCCACCGTCATAGCAGAGCCCGCCTTCTCCGCAAAGTAGTGTTCTACCCCATCTCCCAACTCCGCACAAAAGACCTGATCCTCCAACATCTCTGGACGCAATCTCCAAATCGGGACCCTGGGCGCTCCACCACCCAGCAGAAGTTTACCAATAGCGGATTATGATCCGATATGGTACGCGTTAGATACTCGCTACTAGCCGCCGGTGATGCCCGGCCGGTACTGCACAAAATGGCGTCCAACCGAACGTGTAGGTCGTGCAAGGCCGACTAATATGAATAATCTCTATCGGCCGGGTGCTGCTCTCGCCAAATGTCAATGAGTCACAAATTGTCTTGCCAGTGGGCTCAAGCCCTAGCTAATTTATTGATCAGGCCGTCGGCAGTGGAGGTTGGGATCTGTCCATGGTGACATCAACAACTGAGTTAAAGTTTCCCCCATCAATACTGGTGACGTAAAGTAATCTGCGAGGGCAAAAGACAAGGTCTCCAGGAAGGACGCCTGCTCTACATTGGGGGCATAAACAGAACAGAGGGTCATCTCACGCCCATAGAGGTGACCTCTAACTGCTACATAGTGGCCATCAGGGTCAATCAGTTGGTCCAACACTTGAAAGGGGACCCCAACCCTAACCCAGATCAGAACCCCCCGTTCAAAGGCTGATTAAGTGGTGTAATAGAGCTGCCCTCGCCACCTGCGCTGCAGAGCAAGCCCCTCAGTCTTAGTCAAGTGTGTCTCCTGTAAGAAAGCCACCTGTGCGCCCCTACGGACCAGATAGGAGTGGACCTTATACCTACGCTGCATGGAGTGCAATCCCCGAACATTCCAGGTTATACATTTCACATCAAGTGACGGACCCATGACAATAATGTGAGAACCACTCAAAGCATCCCCCCCTCCAGCTGCCAGGTGGCGGAATCAATACACAACACTCGATAGTTCCACTTTCTCGAATAAATTCACAAGCAGGCAGTGTCCCCCAAACAAACTAAGTCCATCCCCAAACAACCCCACCCCACCCAGTACATCTACCTCCCCACAAGAACAGGCACCAACATAGTAAATCCCATCCAAACTACCCCAACTGTGTGCCTTGTGCAAAGCTAAGGCA
The DNA here is from genome assembly GCF_964263255.1 of Lissotriton vulgaris. Classification (NCBI taxonomy): domain Eukaryota; kingdom Metazoa; phylum Chordata; class Amphibia; order Caudata; family Salamandridae; genus Lissotriton; species Lissotriton vulgaris. Next base: position 1,018,087,085 of record NC_141691.1, on the reverse strand, counting down.
AACTAACTAGTACCATCCAGTGGGGGATGGATAGGGCCTAGGACACGACCTACAATAACCAAAAGCACAATCAGTGCCCACCCTCAAATCCCTCAAAAATGCAATACCTCCCAGATCCCCCGGCACCACCCACAACCCCCAGCGCCACCTCAACCCTAGTCCCTTCCGATATAGTCACCCAGCCCTTGTGTGTCCAATGCACCACTATAACCCCCATTTAAAAGAAAAAACAATAACTACAGCACAGTATTCCAGGGCAGAACACCCAGTCCCACAGCCATCACAATATCTACTCATCCAGCAGTCCATCTGCAGTTCCAGGATTGACCGTTGGTAAGCGTGGATTATCCGACACCGAGGACTCCGCCTCCAATCGGCCCTTGCCACTGCCAAGTTCTGATGCCTCCGGTGTGGTCTTCTGCAGTTCTCCGGAGATCGCCGTCATCGCTTCCAGAGCACCCCTACGCTCTATGGCAGTCTGTGAGGTTGACGGTTTCCGCAGGCCCCGTCTGCGGCGACGCAACCGCTGTGACCTGCGAGGTTGAGATTCTCCAGCCAGCTCCCGCGCCTCCACGTCCTGGCCATCCTTTCCTGCTCTGTAGGACTCTAGCCAATCTCATGCATTCTCCGGCGTGTCATGGAAGTGAGTCTTTCCATTAAGTACAATGTGTAACTTGGCTTGGAAGAACAGAGAGTACTGAATCCCTTCCACGTGCAACTCCTTCTTGACAGTTTGGAAGGACCTGCAGAGACTATGCGTATCAAATGAGTAGTCCGGGAAGAGAGTAACACTGCTGTTGTCCACCTGGAAAGGGCTATCGCTACAGACCCACCGAAGAAGCAAGTTGCGATCCCGAAGGTGCAGCAGCCACACCACTACTGGCTGCGGAGGACGCCCCTGCAGCGGCGGTTTAGCCGGGACTCGATGCACCCGCTCCAAGGTGTAGAAGCTCGATAGCCCCTCAGGGGCCACTACAGTTTGACGCCAAATTTCTAAGTAGCTCACCATATCCGATGCCTCAATTTTCTCCGGCAGTCCCACCACGCGGATGTTATTGCGTCTGTTTCTGCCTTCCGCGTCCTCAGCCCGCCTCTCCAGCACAGTGAAACGGTCCAGAACGCCCCCCATCACCGCGTTGTTGTGCTCAGTGCATGGCCCCAAGTCCGGTCAGCCGCCCTGCTGTAGCTTCTTTACAGCCCCACTCTGGGGCACCAAGCTCCCAGCGATATGCTGCCAGGCCGCTGCCTGCACCCCCACTCAATAGCTCCACCCAGGAAGGGTGCCGCCTGTCCAGTCGGCACTTCTCAATCAGCGCACCACCGGGGCCACTCGCAGCCTTCCTCAATTGCACCACCACCGGTCTCCAGGGCCCCCAAGGCAATCCTATCCCCAGTCCACAGTTCACGGCAGCGAACAGGGGGGGTCACAAGGGGGAGCAAGCCCCAGCCTCCGCCGATCTTCTGTTCTAAATACGGGCCCCCGAGTCAGCCCCCCTGCAGGGTCCAGCTACCACGCGGTCACCCCCAAGCAAGCCGGGGGGCGCCGTCTGGTCCTCAGGCTGGGCGCACCTCCCGCACAGCTACTACTCCTCTCAGGGCCCTCCACGATATTGGAGGGCCGAGCCACTAGTCCCGGTCTTCCTGCAGCTGCAGCGCTCTCAGCACCCACTCACCGCGGTCTGGGGCACTCTGCCACCCAGCAGTGTCACCGGAGTCTTCCTCGGGGCACTGTGCCATGATTTACAGCGCGTCCCCCGCCGCAGCTCCCTGCTCCCCATCACAGCCGTCAGCGCCAGCTCCAGCTCCCGGAGTAGGCGGTGGGGTTCGATGCCATCTTGGTTCCTCCAGCAGCCAGCAACTCCACTCAGGCCAGCAGCCTCCGCTACCGTTCCAGGTCTGTTTTTGGGCAAATCTCGACAGCCGTTATCTCCAGGTCGCCCCCCGCTCAAGTAGCTCCGCCTGGGGGTCCGGGAGATGCCGGTAACAGGAGAATATGGGGGATCGGGCACGGATTTTAGTGCTCACGCAGCCTGTCCCATCAGCTCCCAAGCCACGCCCCTCATAAAACAAGCATTATATCCATTCTGAAAAATATTTGGGTTACAACTGAGTATTTAAAAATTGTTTTAAGATCAAGGCCACAATAATTTCAAAAATTGATATAAAACCAATAAAAACTAATTATGCTCTTACCCCTCATAATAGTGAAAAACATATCTTTTCCTTTTATATCAAAACTATCAATTCTTTACATAAATACATGAACAGTTCATTAATCAAATACATAAACATAGGCACATACAGGAAGAGTACAGTAAACAGTCACATGTTTCTTTCCAACCACTAATCTGTTTTGGTCATTGTTCTAAGCACAGCGTATCTTTAAATCATTAATATCTGCTGTGTCAATCAATGCCTGCCAGGTAAAACGTAAAAACTGTATCAACGCTTTTCAGTGGATTCCCTATATTTTGAGTCATCTTCTTCAGGATGAGTAGATTTCTCCCACAATCATCAAAAACAATTAAACTTTTCGGTGTAGTTAATGCTCCAATATTTTTTTCACATTCCTTTGTGCTCGCCTCTGGTCCCAATATGTGTGGGCCAACCGTAATTCTTATGTTGTTCTCTGAATTTGATTGGTACAGTCAATCCTTAAAATATGAGGTAGTTCAATCACCCTAAGGGGGATATTTTCAAAAACGTGTGATAATTATTGCAAAATAAGCTTAGCGCAACTCTTCCATCGCAGTCTGTCGTGGGAAAATAACGCTGTGTTAACGTTGAATTCTCAACACGGCGGTACCATGCAATAGTCTCACGATAACGCATCAAATGTCTGCAATAAAATCACCGGGACAGCAATAAAAAAGTAAATCTCAACGTGAAAAAAGCTGTGAAGGGCCCAACCGTGATAAAAAAATCAGAGATAATATTGCCCAAGCCTGCAATTCACACACGTCAGCTGGGAAAAATAACCACAAAAGTAGAAAAAAAGCCAAACAAAAGCCAAACAACAGGTAGGCACAATGGAGGTAGCTGGAGCAAGTACAGAGGACAACCAGAACCCCACAAGCCCCCCCGAGGACCAGCCTGAGACCTTGAGGTCAGGGAAGGGCAAGGGCAAGAAGAGTAGGAAGAAGCGGTTCAGTTTGCAGGAAAACAAGATCCTGATAACGGAGGTGTTAGAGCACCAACTACTGTTCGTCACCTCCACTGTGTCATTGGCAACAAAAAATTGAATATGGCAGTTCATCGTGGACAAAGTGAATGCAGTCGGAGTGCTGCAGAGGACCATGGAAGAGGTCAAGAGGTACTGGAATGATGTGAAGCCCAAAACCAAGCAGAAACTCGCCAACAACCGGAAGCCAGCAATGCAGGGTGGAGGCAGGAGTCCAGCGCCACAGGAGGACCTGGAAGAGATGGAGGAAATGGTGTCCACAGACTTCAGTGGGGAGACGGTGGCAGCAGTTAGGGGACCGGACACTGCTCAACATGACCGGACACAACAGCACCAGGGTGAGTAACAATCAGGCACTGGGGGGACGGGGGAGATGGGCACAATGGCACACATGCATAATTAAGTACAGCACATCTGAGGACAAACCATGCCCTCCACCCCCAACTCCCACCAAGAGACAAATGTACCCATGTAAGGAACATCTCAGCACTGTATAAGCACAGAAGTCAAAGGCACACCGCATGAAAGGGAGAAGGGGCAGCAAAATCAGAGCTGCAATGGTGACTCCCCCAAAATGCCACACACACACATAACAGGCAGAGCACATCAACATTGACAACAATGTTGTTCAAACTGCAACATGTCCACAACAGAACAGAGGACACAACTGGTGCCGCATGTGTGTAGAAACTGGCCAATCACAATTGGCACTGCAGGGAAATGTGAGATGATGATGTACAAGTACAAACACACATCCGTGATGATGTCGGAATGTCCACTGTCCCGCATCAAATAGGCAGCTCCTCCCAAACAGTCACAATGTACACTGTCATGCAGTCTGAATGTAAACATGTACAATGTGTCAACATACATGTGAACACAATGTTAAACTGCATTGCCCCTTCACATTGCAGTGGAAAATCCAACGCCTCCTGCAGAGCAGGCCAAATCTCTCTTCTCTGATGACGAAGAGGACCACCACACCTTCGACCCCGACGACCTCCAACAGCTTGTGGACAGCCTCTGCACCCCACCTCTAGGAGCAGGGCAGCCCAGCTGCTAGGAGGAGACCCCACCCCCTGCACAGACTACACAGCAGGCAGCACCCACCACCAGAGCTGCCTCCCAGGACCCCACAAAGACCACATGGCCTCCCAATGCTGTGTGTTGAGGTGCCAGGAGCAGCTGGCTGAACAGGTGCAGGTGGGGGTTTGACTGCATGGCAGCCAAACTATATGCCATACGTGGGTGTCTAAGTCCCATCAGGGACCACACACAGTCCCTAACGGACACCCATAGTCTGCTCCATGCTCTCCAACAAACCATGAATGATATCCCTGGAGTCCTGACTCAGAGACAAGAACAAATGTCTAGTCAGAGAGGCTCTAGCAATGTTACCCCGGAGTTGGGACACATGCGGAGGATAATGGAGACTATGGAATGGGCGCAGGCGGAAAGAGTGGCTGCCATGGCCGCACACCAGTGAGAGGTAGCTGAGTTCCTCAATACCCTAAAGACCCTACTCATGGCATTTCTGCCACAAGGCCTGGCGCTGATAAATGCTGCTGCTACCACTCTAGCCACATCTCCACCCCCTGAAGTGTCAGTGCAAAACACTGGGGCAGACATTCCACCTTCGGCCCCTGAGGTATCACTGACACACAGTGCTGGAGACAGAACACCACCACTCACACATGAGGCGCAAGAAACAGCAGAGGACAAAGATGCAGATGAATCTGCCTTACTGGTAATAAGAAAGCTGCAGCATTCATCTCCGCCATATGAACTGTTTCTACTTGGTTCTGACCTCTGCATCATCACCTTCCACTGTCCCCCAATACACTCTGCGACACTCACCTTGGACCTGGACATGGACTCTCATATTCTGTTTGGTCACCAATGACACAGCATTCAGACTGCGGACTGCATTCTTCCCCTTCTGTTAAACTTGTTATTCCCTGAAGGACTCTGGTTGGCCCTCCACGGGCTAGCCATGTAATGTGGGATTTGCATGGCCCTGTACTGCTCCAGCTACAACACTCCACTGAATGTGCATTAAACATTCATATTTACACAGATGTGTCATGTCTATGATCTTTCAAGTGTGGCAGTATGGATGAATGTAGGGTCAGTGATTCCCCCTCACGTCCAAGTTGCTCATGTTGTGGAACTTGGGACACAGGGTGACACATTGCCGATTGCCGTCCGGGTGGCGCCGGCACTACAACAGGGACACACGCATTACTTGCTGCCTTGTCCAGCCCAGGACGACACTATGCCCAGGGCCCCGGGCTCATTGTTCACACACTTATGCTGGACTGGCATACGCCAGGCCAGCGCACTCCGCTTACACTTACAGGGGGGGGACAACGATACATGTCCCAGGTCTTCCTTGTAGTGATCTGCTGATCACAGGTCTAGTCGTCAGCATGTCACAGCCACTCCCTCACAGCTGGTTTACACCCACACCACACCCATCCAGCATAGGTGTCACAGGACATGTGACCCTGCCAATAAAATGGGATGGGCGCACGTGCTGGACGCCATTTCCACTCTCTATCTGGGTGTGTCGATGTGCTTATTATTTATGCATGAGGGCCTAGGGCCCTACCACATCACATTCCCCAGTGCCAGAGGTGACATAATGGCGTCCGCATCACGATACCCAATAATAGAGGGTTTATGACTTGCGGGGCACAGACTTGGTGACACTAGATACACTGTGGCCGACACAGGCACATCGCCAAGGGACGGTGACTTTCGGTGCGCTGAGATAGGGGAACCTTAAGTGCTGAGCGGGTGTGCAGCCTGCGATGATGCCCCATTCTGGGGGACCGGACTGGTAATGATTTCTGTGAGCCCTGCTTGACTGCAGTGTGGGCCTGAGCCAGTGGGCAGTGCTGGCCTACCGGCATGTGGCCTTGCCTCGCGGGTCACAGAGTTAGTGGCACCTAAAGGGCTGAGCCCGCTTGCAGCCTGCCATGAAGCCGTGTGCACTGATATAAACTCTGCCATAGCGAAATCAGGACCCCGAATCAAGTGTGTGACCTGGTGGCCCATGGAGCGGGGCTGCATGATGTGGTGGGTGCCATGTTCGTGGGCCCCAGGCTTGGGGCTTACACCAGCATGTGGTAGGCTCTCTTGGGGACACTCCAGTGGCGGAAGGTGAGCAGTGGGGCCTGGGTCCGCAGTGTTGGCACTTTCTCTCCCTCTCCCCCTCTTCTTTTCACTGTCTCCATCTCTCCCTCTGTTTCTCTCTCTCTCCCTCTCCCTCTTTCTCTCGCTCTCCCTCTCCCTCTCTTTCTCTCTCCCTCTCTCTCACTCTCCCTCTTTCTCTCTCCCCCTCTTTCTCTCTCCCTCTCTTTCTCTTCTCCCTCTTTTCCTCTCTTTCCCTCTTTCTCTCTCTCTCCCTCTCTTTCTCGCTCCATCTCTTTCCCTCTTTCTCTCTCCCTCTCTTTCTCTCTCTCTCTCTCTCCCTCTCTCTCTCCCTCTCTTTTTCTCTCTCTCTCTCTGTCGCTCTCTCTCTCTGTCCTTTGATGAGCGCATGACACACCTTCTTATCTAGAATTTTGTCTTGCGGGCTCTGACCTACAGATTGTCTTGAGAAGTCCCACCATGATTTTTCAGAATAGTTGTTTTAAATTCATTTGAATTAAATGTTTTGCTTGGTGATTCACATATGAATGAGTCATTCTCCTTTTTCTGACCACATATGCATGTTAAGTGTTGTGCGACATCAGGCAAATTGTTTTGTTCATGGCTTCGTGAAGTTGAAGTAACATATCATTGTCCGGGGGACAGGGGGCCCGGAATAGGGCTTCTGGGGGGAAGTGGGGGCCCTGGGGGTGGTGGCGGTTGTTGTTGTAGCCCTCTTGGGGCTCTAAGCTGCAAGATCAGTGGCTCCATGGCATCTGTTGTTCTTCTGGTGTGGCTCTGGGCTGGGCTCCCTTTTATGGTGCAGGTTGTCATCCGACTTTACACCAGGTAAGAGCAGGTGCTATATTCCTGCTGCTAATGCACCATATCACCTGTTTTGGGATCTTATAGCCGATCTGGCTGGTCATTGAGAATGTTGTGGAGTGGTTTGGTCGCGGGTATTTGCACAGCAACGTCTACTCTGCATCTCATTAGCGATAGTTCCCGGGTTCATAGGTGGCAATGTTTTTTGTGGTTGCTATCGTAGGTAAACTGGTGATATGGGCTGTTAGCACCACTTCGTGAATGGGGTGACATTTTTATTGCCACTTTGGCTGCAATAAAGTGCCAATAACTCGGCGCTAAATCCTTGAGAATATGCCCCTATGTTCCTTATTTCTAGACAATGTATATCATTCCGTCCTGTACTCTCCTTTTACTCTGAACAGCAGGATGCAGGGCTCTTTTGTGCATATGTATAGAGCTTAATAGGTGTCGGGACGCATTCGTAGTCCTCGTCTCACATGCGTTTTTTTCTGCCTGGATTGTCAAATATAGTGCTCTTTGTCTGTTTTGTTTTGACCGAAGCTTATACAGAGGTCCAGAACAGGGGATGACAGCAGAAGAAAGCCAATCTTAGAAGATGGGGCTTTCCCCCTAGCGAGACAGGTGCAGCACATTCGGTTTCCGTGACAGGTTTCATGAAAAATAAGTACATCTGCCTCTGAAAGATTTTGAGTGGCCGCCTTTACAAATTTCCAGAATGCATGCCTCAGTGAAGGGATTGTTTTCTTTTATATTGTGATCTACAATATTTAATACGTACTAAAGGTAGTTCGCTGTTCAAATGCAGATTTATCACGTTTTTCTATTCTGCCATTTCAATAAATGTGCCTTTGAGCAAGAAACGGCTGTTGAGTTCTCTGATGTCATTTATATACCGTTTACAAAGGTGTGCTTGTTTGGCTTTCTTTTCGCTCATGTCCTGTACGTCTGCTTTTGGTGTCACTACTGTTCCTCTAGTGGTTTCAGGTGGAGCATTTTATGTCCCAGGCACCTCCTAACACTGACATTTTCCACATAGGAAGCTGACATATTTGTGGGTTTGGCTGCATGCACTTCTCTTCATTTTTGCTCCTTAATTTGTCTGATCAATACGATCCGTGCAGTTGTGAATAGATTTGCAAAATCTGTGAACCAATGAGCAAAAGTTGCAGGTGGCGCTTTATGTACCTTTGTCTAAATTGTACTGGTTGTTTTTCTCAGGTATTTTTTATACCGCGCTTGCGGTATTTGCTCCAAAATAACAATAAACAAGGCAAGAAATGTTCCCTTCACCTATCACAAGTAATTGCTCAGTCATGATGTATAGGCTGTCTGTGGAATTACCAATCACGAATATATGATACATGTGCTCCCTGTGCATGATGTATTTACTGTCGGCAGTCAAGAATCCACAATTAGCTTACATAAGTCAGCAGCAGAGAACTTTGTAAAGGAAGCTCGTTTCCTAGTTATATGGCAGTGTTCCCCCGAAATTAAATGTATAAAAATACCAATTCAAAATTGAGTCTTCATCCCTGGCAATCCGATCGCCTCTCTTAATGAAACCATGAAAACACTCACAAATGTAAATATTAAATTAAAAACCAAAGATCTGTCGTAAAATGTGCTCGGTAAAGTTACCTAGAGAAAAAATATATAGAAGGCAGTTAAATATAAGGCCAAGTAAATGTTGCTCTTAAGACTTTAACATTCAATATAAAAAAAATATATATATATAAATATTGTATGGTGTTGAGAGAAGACAGCGCGTAGCACCCCCAACAGGTTTGAATCACTCACCTGAGTCGGAGACCGCATGGGGAGAGAAGAAGCAGTAGCGCGCTGCTTTAAGGTGGCAGAAGTTGGAGATGTGATCTGTGCACACTGCCTGTACTGCCGGAAGATGAGTGCCACACGCAGCCAGCAATGGGACACCACTGGGTGAATGACAAAGCAGATTTCTGTATCTGCAATCACAGCGTGGGATATGAAAAATCCGACATGGATCAGAGCAAAATCATACAGAGTAGGGGTTGAGAGGACTTTGCTCCAATGAGGAAAGACAAACTTATTTTTAAATATCACGCCCCAGGCAGAACATTACCTAAGTGAAGCGGGCACTGAGGAAAGACGCAAGGCTGAAACGCGTCTACCCAGCGTTTCACCACAACAACAGGACTGTTTGACCAGAAGCCTTTTGCAAGTAAACCCAGCTTCTGCCACTGAGCATGTGTCGGCCCGCTTCTTTGAAGTGGGATTGGTCATAATATATATATATATATATATGTATATATATATATATATATATATATATATATATATATATATATATATATATATATATATATATATATATATATATATATATATATATATATATATATATATATATATATATATATATATATATATATATATATTACCTACTGGCTATCGCCAGTAGGTATATATAGTTAGGATTAATTCCCTATGGGATTTTTGAAAATTCTATGTCTAATAACTTTGGCGTTTGTGGACGGAATCGGCTGAAATTTTCAGGAAAATGGCACATTTTGTTTCTGAGCAGCCCCTGAAAATTTGGTGGGGTTTCGTCAAGGGGGGGCTGAGAAAAAAGGGGGGTCCCAAAACGCGTTTTTCCCATTCATTTTTCCATAGGGCAGTTGGACTCACTTTTAGCTCGAACGGCTGAATGGATTTGCACGAAACTTGGCAAAATTGTAGGGACTGTTAGCCCGATGTGCCTTTGCTAGGTCTCAATATATGTGCTCCAGTAGTTTTTGAGAAATTAACGTTCAAAACAAGATATATATCTGTAACAGCGCTCCGGGCTGCGCTCCGGTCCGCTTACTTTTCGCGAAACGGAACTTTGCGCGCAGAAAGCTGATTGGCTCTCCGGTGTCTGTCAACATTCTAAACAGTCCGGAGCGGCCGCCATCTTATCTCTCGGTAGGATCGAGAGAGAAGAAGAGGTGAAAAACGAAGGGGGAATTTATTGAAAGGGGGCAAGGTATACCCCTCTTGACCCCCTAGGAATGTTGTTGGGGTTATTAAAGGGTCCCGTGGGGAATATAAAAAAAAAAATGATTTTTCACGGTAGAAGCGCTTCACGGGCCGCGAACTGGGCCGCAAACTGGTAGCGAAACGGGAATTCGCCATTTTGTGCTTCGTTTTAATTGTTTAGAGACAAAAATTATCGCCGCACATCGGCCACAATGCATGAATATCGCTGAAAAGTCAGCGATATTCATGCATTATCCAGCAAATGCTCTTAGCCATGTTATCCACCTTCCATTGGATAACATGGCTAAAAACTGCTCTGTGCGTGAGCTTTTTTTTTTTTTTTTTGCTGCGTGACGTTTGTTAACGTCCGATTCGATGGAAATCAGGAAGTGTTGACCACCATTTTGTCACTGCGAGTAAATATTTTGTTATAAATGAATCCTTATTGATAAACATTGTCTGCGCCATCTTGCGTTTTTGTCCAATGCCACAATTTTGTCGTGCACAGCAGCCATTTTAGATGCCTTGACCAGGGCCACTCTCTGCACGCCGCCGATCCTCAGCATGGCTTCCCACCCTCGCAAGCATCTCCCCCACGCACTGGTCACCCCCGCTCTCTCTCTCATGCATGGGCCATATACTTCCCCCCATCTGCGCTGCTCTTCTCTGAGAATCACACCCTGTGCCCGCCCGACACCTCCCTTTCACCCTATTCACTACCGCACCCTCTGACACTCCTCTTCCTCTGTGTCCGATTGTCCAGGCCGGACCTAGGCTATCACCTAGCCCTGCGGATGTAGTTTATGGCCCCAGCTGCAGAGTATCCAGACATGCCAACCCTCCCGATTCAGGCGTGAGACTACTGATTTCAGTGCTAGTCTTTCGCTTCCCGATTCCTGCAAGGAAAAACCCGGGGGCATATTACCAACAACTAGCGATAATTTTTGTCTCTAACTTGTTTAGAGACAAAAATTATCGCCGCACATCGGCGAATTTTATCGCACATAAACCTTGCTATTAGCAAGGTTTATCGCAAATGCGATAAAAAACGGCCGCAATGCATGAATATCGTTGAAAAGTCAGCGATATTCATGCATTATCCAGCAAATGCTCTTAGCCATGTTATTCACTTCCCATTGGATAACATGGCTAAAACTGCTCAGGGCAGGTGTTAGGTTTTGGAGATATTCGCGCTTAGCGCGAATATCTCCAAAAGTTGGTAATAGGAGATAGCGATGGTTAGGGACTGTTTCCAGTCGCTAAAATCTTGGCACGCCCACTTTGCATGTCATTAGTGATAAATATCACTGATATGCAAAGCGGGGCCCAAGATGGTCGCTATCTCCTTTTAGCTGTCACTAACTGGTGTTAGCGACAGATTGGTAATAGGGAGATAATTTTATCTCTTTTCTTTTTGGCTTTTAAAGCCAACAAAGCGGAAATAAACCCCCTTGATAATATGCCCCATGATTTCTCGGGGGTTTCAGCTGACAGGGCTTGGTATTGTGTTACGTGCTAATTCTTCCAGGAAACGTCAGAGGGTAGATGCAGGGGTTCTAGAAGGGGTGATAAACCATTTGAGCCTCATGAACAAGCGCATGGTCTTTTAAAGATTTGTGAAGTACTCGGGGCGGCGGTGTGTGTGTGCCCTCTTTCAGGAGCGGGCGGGGGGGCACTGCCAGCAACTTGCCAGGCCAGGTAGTGTTCAACACGTGCATCACCCTTTCTCTGCCTGCTATTGCGCTCCATGCTTCGGAAAGGTAAGAAAAAGAACGTGCATTTGAGTTTGAAATGTCCGATCTTGTAGCAGTACACTTGCAAAGCCCACACATGACAATAACCCGATTCAAGGCCCCATTCACCCGATTTTTTAAACATATATAGCACTCCAACAAAGTTAGATTTTAAAACTTTATTAACTTTTAAATATAACGAACGCAACAAAAACTGTAAATATATTTAACCATTTTTTTAAATTAACCAGAACTATAACGATAACAACAACAACAACAATAATATAACTTTTATGCCTAAATTACGCAAACATTTAGCTAATCTGCTAAAGGGGGGAGTCGCCATTTCTTTACAATAATCAATAATGAAAAATCCACATCAATAGGGTTGTCCGTTTTCTCGATGCAGCACTATAGTGCAACATACACAGCACCTGGGGTGTCAAGAGTGAACAGGTCTTTCTTTGTTCCTTAAGATGTTATCTGTGTCAACCTCTTCCGAGAATGCTGATGCGTTAGGATTTCCTTGTGTTTCTTAATAGCATTGGTGGCTGTACACTTCTTTGTCAATTCTGTGAAGATGATAACTGCTTCATAAACAGACGATATCTTTGTTTAGTCATTAGTGTTAAGTGTGTCTGAAACTACAGTGCCCTTCTGTTTTTTTTTCTTCAGGCTCTACAGAGTTTTGTGTATTGTTCTTTTGAGCGACAATTATTCCAGAGGTTTCAGGTTTACTTGTTTTGTCCTGCAGTGAGTTAACAGCTTTAGAGAGTTCATGTTTATTTGCTATGTCCTGCTGTTCGTCAACTGCTTCAGAGACGTCAGCCTCATTTGTTATGTTTCAGTAGATCCTGGACCTGCCCGGCCGCGCCCAAAATGGCGCCGGTGTAAATGGGACTCGTAACTGCTTGTTGTGTACTGGTTGCCCAACCTTGATATCACGAGATACATATGCAGTTTTGAAGCACATGGCGGAGGCTTGTCTGCTGTAGTGGGGCGCCCCTTTATCGTTTCAGTCGCCATTCCGCCCGCTTTTGCTACACTGTGCCTTTTCCGCCATTCAGCTGTTTAGCGCCCGCTCTTACGGCTACAGCGTCTCGCTCACCATGTAGTTGAGTTGCTCCCACTCTTGCGGTGCAGCGATAGGCGGCTTCCACAGGACTCTTAAAATGGCGGCCGGCTCTTCGGATTTGGGCCTGGTCCAGTAAAATGGCCCTGGGACACCTTGGAACTCGGACGCTTGTCTGCCAGGGCTTGGGTTCCATTCTCGAAAGCGTCCCCTCAGCCTTGAAGATTGTACAAAAGTCTTGGGGGCTGTCGACTCCCGCAGGCTTCCGGTGGGGAGCGGCTGCCATGATTGCTTGCGGAATGGCCACGACGGAGCTACGAGATGGTGGTGCTCTCATGGTGACGCCAGCTTCAGTCTGAAACATCCAGAAACAAGGTGGGGCTTTCATCGTTTGGGAAAAAAAATGTTTTAATCCAATGAAAAGTGTTATTTTTAGGTCACATGACCTAGTCTTACATCATTAGGAAAAGTTTGAATATCTTTATTCGGCAAATAGATCACCATAAAAGAATACATATACATATACATTTCCAATATACCTATAAAAAATTATAAAATACAGTTAAAAGAAGGATGGGCACCTCATTCACTAGTTTGGTAACAGCGGATTCATCATCAGCCTGTAGGACCCCGAGTGCAGTTTCAGTAAGCGGGAGCGTGTCAACCACGCACTTCCCAAAAATTTAGCCACCCCGCAAATCAGAATGGAAGATGAAGAATCTGTAGAGAGGACGCGTAGTGCCTGGCTATGGCACCTCAACCCTAATTCCCTGCAGACGGGTTTCAACCAGAATTTCCGCGCCCCTTTGTAGGCTGGGCAGGCAAAAAACAAGTGAGCCACCGATTCCTTTGGTGCCGCACAGCCAGGGCATGCGCGCAAGAGGGCATCTGAATTCGACCACCTCACCGTAAAGTCATGCACCGGGAGCGTCCCATATCGCAATTTTAGGTACAACGCTCGATCCAACGGTTTGGTTATCAGGTCGAGAAAGGGTTCCAATTTTCTCACACATTTAAATAACAAAAATTGATCAGTAAGTGAGCCCACATTCGTAACCCTCATAGCATTACTCTGTACCCAGTCCCAGTATAGTTTTTTAATCACATCTTTGGGTGGCGGCGATTGCGACTCCCATGCCTCTCTTAGACCCAAGTTGAAAGCCAGTTCTTTCAGTTTGTTTAGCCATCCTATTTTTTTACCCGTGTCCAGTAAAAGGAGATCGTCCAACCCTTCTGCATACTTTGCAAGCTCCTCGGTTCTTCTTAAACGGGACCAGAAGAGCAACGGGCGTAGCCTCACCAAGTCCTTTAGTGTTCTTCTGCCCAGATCTAATCTCAGTGGAATCATTGGGGTGGAAGCGGGAAGAGCTACCACCTTTCTAAAGAAATTATTTTCCGCTGTCATCAGATCTGAAACACCTTCGAACCCCCAAAGTTCGGAGCCATAAAGTGCCGCAGGAAGAATCTGTCCCTCGTAGATGGCCATAGCTGGGGAGACCGGTTTGCTACTTGATTCACGGAGCTCCTTCAGCGTCACCCCGGATACTCTTCGGTGACTGAGTAACATTTTGGAAAGATGGTCCTTCCAGGTCATGCGGCTGTTTATCCGGACACCAAGATAGTCAAAAGATTCAACCAGCTCCAGGGGAGCACTATTGAGCACAAAATTATTTTTAAATCTTTTTGAGGGGGCGAAAGCCATCAATTTGGTTTTCGATGTATTGATGGTTAAGCCTCGGATAGTGCAGAAGGAGCTAAACCGATTCAAGAGTTTTTGCAAGCCCACTGGGGATTTGGAGATTAATAAGGTGTCATCGGCGAAGAGAAGTGTGGGGATTCTTTCCCCCGCCAGGGATGGGGCATCCGTCTCCACCCCCTTCAGAAGGTCCACCACTCCATTTACGAATAGGGAGAAAAGGGTCGGAGCCATAACACAGCCCTGACGTACTCCTCTCCGCACTGGGATCCTATCTGTTAGTTGTCCCTGGGATCCCCATCTAACCCTCGCATAATTCCCCTCGTGCAGCTTTACGATTAGATTCAGAAGACCACTGGGAAAACCCATCTCTCCAAGTATCTCCCAAAGTTTTGCACGAGGGACCAGGTCGAACGCTGTCTTGAGATCTATGAAGGCCATATACAAACTGCCTTTCTTGATGGTAACCGCCTTCCAATAGATGGCAAAAAAGCGAAAGACCTGGTCCATCGTGCCTACCTTCCTTCTAAAACCCGCTTGTAAGTGGGAGAGAATACTGGCCTCCTCTATCCAATCGCCTACTCTTGAAATGATGACCCTGCCGACCACTTTCTGAATTATGTCTATCAAACTGATAGGTCTGTAGTTCGCAGGGTCATCTCTTACCCCCTTCTTAAACACAGTAACTACCTCAGCCCCTTTCCAGGAGTCTGGTACCTGGTGTCCCCTCGTGATCAGATTCATTATTATAGCAATTAGTTTGGCCCAGGCCTCTGGCTCCGCCATCAACAGATCTCCAGGAATCCCATCCTGCCCGGCTGCTTTCTTAGGGGTTAGATGTCTAATCGCCATCACTACTTCTGAGGTCGAAAATAAAAGGGCGTTATCCTCTAAGTGGTCCCCTTCACCCAGACTATTCACCCCAGGGCTAGCTGTTTCCTCCAAGTCTCCATATAGGGATGAAAAATGAGTAAACCATTGCTGGCTAGTTATATGTGCAGCCAATGGTTGCGATTTTCTCTGCCTTGTTCTATTGATCAAATCCCAAAAAAGGTTCGGGTTCCTACTGCACACAGCCTTGGAGAGATCCTGCCAATGCTGTTCCTCCCACTCCCGTTTGGCCAATGATAATGTTTTCAGATAATCCTTCCTGGCCGCTCTAACCAGTAAAGGGTCCCCTGAAAACAGAGCTTTTGTCAGATTTTTCCTTTTGCTCTTACAATGATCTGTATACCATGGTTTATAAAGAGTAGAGGGTATAACGGGACCCCTGTTACTTTTCCCTTTCGAGATAAAAAATTGGCCAACTTGATCAATTGTGGCTTTATAGGCAGAGTCAAGGGAGGGGTGTTGGGGGCTGTTAATCCGGTTTTCACCGACCCAGACCTCTAAATTAGAAGACAAGCCCTCTACCAGAGATTTAATGATTCCTATATCATCCTCCTTAAGGTTAGCCTTATCCCATTTCAGTCTGCGATTATTGTTATATGGGATAATCTCTTTAGTTATTTTTAAGGTGTCATTCGCCCGCCTGTCTTTAAAGACACCCCAATTGAACTTACAACACAGGGGATTGTGGTCACTATCCTGACTTGGAAAGACCTCCATATCAATAAGGTCTGCCCAAAATCCAACATCCATTAGGATGTAATCCATTCGGGACGGCCCTGTGAGTCTATTAAAAGTCAGTGCCCCTGTCTGATCGGATATAGTCCTGCCATTAAGGGCTCTTAGTTTGTGGTCCCTTGTCAGTGCATTAATTTGAATGGCCCTAGGTGACCATTTCCTAATAGGGGGCAGGGATAGAGTTGGGATAGACCATTTTGAATCCTCCTCTTCAATTCCCAAGGGGTCATCTCCGAGGAGGGGTTCAAACGTACAATTAAAATCACCCCCCACAAGGATTTTAGCTGAACAGGGGCAATTAGCTAAGGCGGAGTCCAGAGCTGTTAAGGTCAAGGAGGAAGAGTCACCCGGTGTCCCTCTAGCATAGACATTAAAAAGGTCAAGCCTAACGACATCCTCCCGTCCTCTTGCCGAAAGGTGGAGTATATCATTACACTCCACATTATGGCATGTGACCACCCAGTCCAGTTCTATTTTTATCCAGACCATGAGACCACCCGCTGGTCTACCCTTTCCCTTACTTACAGCGGGCACAAAGTGGGTGGTATACCCCGATTTATGTAGCGGTAATAGACTCCATGTTTCCTGGAACAGGCAAACATCAAACTGCTCAATGAGTGTATGCCACTCCGGGATTTCTAGCTTCCTCTTTAGCCCAGCAATATTCCAAGAAAGAAGGTTTATTACCCGCCGTCCTCTGGGCATAGAAGTATAACCCACCCCAGTCGCACTCTCGTTATCCACCCTGGTCATAGGGCTCCCCCCCTCCTGAACCAAGGGAATGGTGGTTGCAAGGCAACCAGCCATACTAGTCAAAGGCCCAGCTAGCCTAGAATCCTCAATAATGTTGTTGGTGGTGACCATGTGGGCTGTAAGTAGACTGACTTCTCCTGTATCTATACTACCACAGAGTAGTCGAGGGTCCTCCTCCCCAGGGAGTTCATTTACCCCCCCCCCGGGCCCCAAACTTCAATCACAGTCTTCCAGCCCTCAATTAGGAAAAGAAAAGTAAAATGAACCAATGAAAAGTTTTATTAACAAGTCACATGACCTGTTATGCTTACGTTACGCGCTGCGCGGCGCGCTCTGGATCGTTTTCCGGGAAGCTGCGCCTTGCGCACCGGAGCACTTCCGGGTGCGCTAACGCGTCGCGTCATATGACGCATTACGCGACAATGCAGGTCCAGAATATAGTCAAAATGTCTCCACCAACCAGCGGTCGGAATACAACCGCTTTCAGCAGTCCAAAAAGTTCGGTTAAATCTTAAGAGCGGGAGCAACTCAACTACATGGTGAGCGAGACGTTGTAGTCGTAAGAGCGGGCAGTAAACAGCTGAATGGCGGAAGAGGCACAGAGTACCAAAAGCGGGCGGAATGGCAACTAAAACGGTAAAGGGGCGCCCCACGACAGCGTGTCTTCAGGTCAAACGGATTGTGGGACAAGGTCCAGAATGGAAGATTCTTCAAAAGGGAAAAAATTCCGCCGGACCCCGGGAGCCGGCCGCCTATGCCGGGGGCGATCTCAGGCCTCACCAGGGCAACACGACTTGGGGAGGGGGCAGGAGCCAAGTGCCCCCTCTCAGTGCGCGCCATCTCACCGCCCCTCGGGGGCCTCCGTAAAGTGGTTTAGGGAGGCACCGTATCACATTGTTTTCCAATGCAGCCAGGTCCACAAATGGACCCCACTTACTTTGAATAGTGAAGCTGCAGCAGGTGCAAATAAGGTTTAAACAGTGTTACAAGAGCTGCTTAGAACTCTGAAGTATGGCACTCAACAACCAGGACTTATGCCATTTGTGTAAGGCAGTGACATGGAAGCAACTCAGGGACAAAAAGCATGAACGAACATTCACATATGAAAATCTTATTTGGGGAAGGGGTAGAATCCAAACGCCCCCTGCCAGTTCGCGCCACTACACCGTATGTGGAAAATCTGAAGCCATCGTTCTACAAACTCTCAATGCTTGCTATCAGTGCATGAGTTTCATGCTCGATCGATTGAGCTAGCCGGATCGGGCAATAAAAAGTATAAAATAGTTATGTAAATAGTTATTTAATAAAATGTTTTACTCTGTGTTTTTGCTGGTGTGTTGTGTATATTTATAATATTTGCATAGGGTTTGTCGTTATTTTGGGCGGTGTGGGTGGCGGAGTCGAGCTGTCTTGCAGCCCTCATGGTGTGGAGCTCAGTTCATTTCACTATTTTCGTATTTCTCATGAAGGGTTGTTCCTAATGTTTGTATTTTACCGAGGTCAAAAAGAGATCGAATTAGTGGTCTACTGATTTTGCTCGATTACTTTTATTTTTTTACACGATTTTTCACTATCTGCAAAGACTAAACAGAGTATTGCGACTTTGTGCTTGTTTGAAAATAGAGAATGATCCAAAGAGAACCAATTGTAAAACAGTAAATGCTTGGATAATAATCAATCAAATGGAGAGACAAGCAGGTACGACGGATTACAACAGGGGTAAAGGTCTGCGTTAACTACCGTTCACTATCTGCAAAGAGAGAGTACTACTAAGAGAAAAGAGGGGAGTGGGGGGGGGGGCAGCGTTCAAAGCACATCAGCGTGCATAAACACGAAAACGTTTTTACCTATCACGTACTTGACATTTGACAGCTTTTGATATTTGCTATTAAAAAACCATTGAAATTCACAGAAAAAACCATAGGTTATAGTCGATATATAGTTAGGAATTTGCATTTACAAAACCTTGAAAATTCAATGAAAAAACCATTGGTTTTAGGCCATATATAGTTAGGGATTTGCATTTAGAAAACCTTATTTTACTCGCATAAAACCATTGAAATTCCATATATAGTTAGAAGCGCTAACTATATATCGCGCACCCGCAATCCACTGCTGATGATGTCACATATTACATCATTCATGACATGGTTAGTGACATCACTGATGACATCACTGATGACATCTCAAATGACATCACTGATGACATCACTGATAACATCTCATTTGACATGACTGATCACATCACTGATGATATCATTCATGTGATAATACCATGAACCTCTTCAGACTCTAATATAACCTTAGATACAATCAGTGTAAACAGACAGTCACAGACTGTCACTCATCCATGGAGTTACTCACACACCTAGTCAGTTATGCCAAAAATCAATCACACCTCCATTTTCTCAACTATACAGTTATACACACCTTACTTATTCAAACATATACTAACACATATTTACTTTACTCTCTTATACAATCTCTGATACATGTTCACAATGATCCATACAGCCACTCACACATTCACTGGCTCTTATGCACAGTTATTTATAGATGTCAACTCTCACATGTACTGTGTTTTACATATGTACTTAATTTGACATGTAGCACTGAGATATCCATTCACTCACTAATACACTCATGCACAGTCAACCGCCCATACAGCTGTTTCCACATGCACTTTTGAATCTATACATATAGTGAATCAACTACTCACACATCTATGTACAGAGTCACACACCTCCCAGCCACCCATACACACACACTCAGTTTCCCATACAAATACTTGGACAACCAATCAATAACCCATACAGTTACTCATATAGCTACTGATCAACATATGCAGCAGTTTGTAGAACAACAGATATAATGATGCACAAATTAAAACAGTTTAGTCACTAACCCATGCACTCAGTGAGACACATTTAATCACTCACTCAATCAGTCAGTCATGCACCTAGTAAATCCTTCATCAAGACACTTATATATCCACTCATTCTTCAATATGTAAAACATATTTTAACTTTACAGAAACATACAGTCACTGGATGTTGTAATCAGTGATGTCATCAGTGATGTCATTTGAGATGTCATCAGTGATGTCATCAGTGATGTCACTAACCATGTCATGAATGATGTAATATGTGACATCATCAGCAGTGGATTGCGGGTGCGCGATATATAGTTAGCGCTTCTAACTATATATGGAATTTCAATGGTTTTATGCGAGTAAAATAAGGTTTTCTAAATGAAAATCCCTAACTATATATGGCCTAAAACCAATGGTTTTTTCATTGAATATATATATATACATATATATATATATATATATATACATATATCTATATATATATATATATATATATATATATATATATATATATATATATATATATATATATATTCACTGAAAAAACCATAGGTTGTAGACCATATATAGTTAGGAATTAGCATTTACAAAACCTTGAAAATTCACTGAAAAAACCATAGGTTATAGACCATATATAGTTAGGAATTCACATTTACAAAACCTTATTTTACTCACACAAAACCATTGAAATTCCATATATAGTTAGTTGCACTAACTATATATCGCGCACCCGCAATCCACTGCTGATGATGTCACATATTACATCATTCATGACATGGTCAGTGACATCACTGATGACATCACTGATGACATCTCAAATGACATCACTGATGACATCTCAAATGACATCACTGATGACATCACTGATGACATCTCATTTGACATTACTGATCACATCACTGATGATATCATTCATGTGATAATACGATGAACCTCTTCAGACTCTAATATAACCTTAGATACAATCAGTGTAAACAGACACTCACAGACTGTCACTCATCCATGGAGTTACTCACACACCTAGTCAGTCATGCAAAGAATCAATCACACCTCCATTTCCTCAACTATACAGTTATACAAACTTTACTCATTCAAACATATACTAACACATATTTACTCTCTTATACAATCCCTGATACAAGTTCACAATGATCCATACAGCCACTCACACATTCACTGGCTCTTATGCACAGTTATTTATATATGTCAACTCTCACATGTACTGTGTTTTACATATGTACTTACTTTGACATGTAGCACTGAGATATCCATTCACTCACCAATACACTCATGCACACAGTCAACCGCCCATACAGCTGTTTCCACATGCACTTTTGAAACCATACATCTAGTGAATCAACTGCTCACACATCTATGCACAGAGTCATACACCTCCCAGCCACCCACACACACACTCAGTCTCTCATACAAATACTTGGGCAACCAATCAATAACCCATATAGTTACTCATATAGCTACTTATCAACACATGCAACAGTTTACAGAACAACAGACATAATGATGCACAAATTAAGACAGTTTAGTCACTAACCCATGCACTCAGTGAGACACATTTAATCACTCACTCATACAGTCAGTCATGCACCTACTAAATCCTTCATCCAGACACTTATACATCCACTCATTCTTCAATATGTAAGACATATTTTAACTTTACAGAAACATACAGTCACTGGATGTTGTCATCAGTGATGTCATCAGTGATGTCATTTGAGATGTCATCAGTGATGTCATCAGTGATGTCACTGACCATGTCATGAATGATGTAATATGTGACATCATCAGCAGTGGATTGCGGGTGCGCGATATATAGTTAGTGCAACTAACTATATATGGAATTTCAATGGTTTTGTGTGAGTAAAATAAGGTTTTGTAAATGCGAATTCCTAACTATATATGGTCTATAACCTATGGTTTTTTCAGTGAATTTTCAAGGTTTTGTAAATGCTAATTCCTAACTATATATGGTCTATAACCTATGGTTTTTTCAGTGAATTTTCAAGGTTTTGTAAATGCTAATTCCTAACTATATATGGTCTATAGCCTATGGTTTTTTCAGTGAATATATATATATACATACATATATAAACATATATCATCTGTATATCTATAAAAATACAAACTATATAAATACAGACATATAAAAGTCACTCAAAATGTGCCCTAATTTTTCTTTCGGCAGCACTAATAATACCTTCTATTGCATAATATACCTCCTCATTTTGTTCCTTTTTAAATTAAATGTTTTAAGAGTTACCACTTTATTCCCATCACGATGGCTCCAGGTGTGCTATACCTTTGTAATAAGTGGGACTGTTAGCGCTCTAGTTGTTCTTTAGAACACTCTGGGACATTCTGTCATTGGGCTATACTTGGGCTACATCTGGGTGATATTTGGGCTACATTTGGGCTCTTTTGTCTCTGGTGGCCATTTTGGGAGACTGCATGTCAGAATGTTTTAATAAAATAGAAAAGGATTTGAGAAGTCACTCAAAATGTGCCCTAATTTTTCATTCTGCAGCACTAATCATACTTTCTATGGCAAAATATACCCCCTCATGTTGTTTCTTTTTAAATTAAATGTTTTAAGAGTTACCACTTTATTCCAATCAAGATGGCTTCAGGTGTGCCATACCTTTGTAATAAGTAGGACTGTTAGCGCTCTAGTTGTTCTTTAGAACACTCTGGGACATTCTGTCATTGGGCTATACTTGGGCTACATTGGGTGATATTTGGGCTACATTTGGGCTCTTTTGTCTCTGGTGGCCTTTTTGGGAGACTGCATGTCAGAATGTTTTAATGAAATAGAAAAGGATTTGAGAAAAAACTCAAAATGTGCCCTAATTTTTCATTCTGCAGCACTAATCATACTTTCTATGGCAAAATATACCCCCTCATGTTGTTTCTTTTTAAATTAAATGTTTTAAGAGTTACCACTTTATTCCAATCAAGATGGCTTCAGGTGTGCCATACCTTTGTAATAAGTAGGACTGTTAGCGCTCTAGTTGTTCTTTAGAACACTCTGGGACATTCTGTCATTGGGCTATACTTGGGCTACATCTGGGTGATATTTGGGCTACATTTGGGCTCTTTTGTCTCTGGTGGCCATTTTGGGAGACTGCATGTCAGAATGTTTTAATGAAATAGAAAAGGATTTGAGAAGTCACTCAAAATGTGCCCTAATTTTTCATTCTGCAGCACTAATCATACTTTCTATGGCAAAATATACCCCCTCATGTTATTTCTTTTTAAATTAAATGTTTTAAGAGTTACCACTTTATTCCAATCAAGATGGCTTCAGGTGTGCCATACCTTTGTAATAAGTAGGACTGTTAGCGCTCTAGTTGTTCTTTAGAACACTCTAGGAGGCTGCAGTAGAACACAAAGGAATCAACTGACAGTCTCTGTCCTTGTTGGATGTACATGTTTTACTGAGAATATCAGACTTCATTTTCACATGACTGAGAAAGATAATGTGAATTTACAGAAAATATGCTTTCAGTTTAGCTTATAGATCCCCTTCCAAACCACTGTGGGAAAATCATGAGATATTAGTTTTCTTTCAAACAATATTCATGATATCACAGCAGAAGGTTTTTTCACATGGTAAAATCACCTTAGAACCCACCACAATTCCTAAAACGAGTATGGTACCATCAACAAATGATTTATAATGTAACTAAAGTCCTAAAGCCCTCTATTAACTACAATGCTTTTTAATGAGGTGCTATCATGTATATTGGTCCCAAGATGGCTGCCAACACTTCTTGGATGAAGTGCTGACAGCCAATCAGATCAGATGTGTGGTTAGGCTCCGCCCAGATATATATCTTTTTTTGAACCTAAATTACTCAAAATCCACTGGAGCACACATATTGAGACCTAGCAAAGGCACATCGGGCTAACAGTCCCTACAATTTTGCCAAGTTTCGTGCAAATCCATTCAGCCGTTCGAGCTAAAAGTGAGGCCAACCGCCCTATGGAAATTAACATGGGAAAAACGCGTTTTGGGACGCCCCTTTTTTCTCGGCCCCCCTTGATGAAAGCCCCCCAAATTTTCAGGGGCTGCTCAGAAACAAAATGTTCCATTTTCCTGAAACTTTCAGCCAATTCCGTCCACAAACGCCAAAGTTATTAGACATAGAATTTTCAAAAATCCCATAGAGAAAAAATCCTAACTATATATACCTACTGGCGACCGCCAGTAGGTAATATATATATATATATATATTACCTACTGGCGGTCGCCAGTAGGTATATATAGTTAGGATTTTTTCTCTATGGAACTTTTGAAAATTCTATGTCTAATAACTTTGGCGTTTGTGGACGGAATCGGCTGAAATTTTCAGGAAAATGGCACATTTTGTTTCTGAGCAGGTCCTAAACATTTGGGGGGGTTTCGTCAAGGGGGGCCGAGAAAAAAGGGGGGTCCCAAAACGCGTTTTTCCCATTCATTTTTCCATTGGGCGTTTGGCCTCACTTTTAGCTCGAACGGCTGAATGGATTTAGACGAAACTTGGCAAAATTGTAGGGACTGTTAGCCCGATGTTCCTTTGCTGGGTCTCAATATATGTGCTCCAGTGGATTTCGAGAAATTAACATTTAAAAAAACAGATATATCTGTGACAGCGTACCGGATAGCGCTCCAGATCGCGTACTTTTTGCGTAACGGAGCTTTGCGAAGCGAAGCTGATTGGCTCTCCGGTGTCTGTCAACATTCTAAACAGTCCGGTGCGGCCGCCATCTTGTCTCTCGGTAGGATCGAGAGACAAGAGGAGGAGAAAAACGAAGGGGGAATTTAATGAAAGGGGGCAAAGTAGACCCCTCTTGACCCCCTAGGAATGATGTTGGGGTTATTAAAGGGTCCCGTGGGGCAAATAAAAAAAATTAAATTTTTCATGGTAGAAGCGCTTCCCGGTTCGCGAACCGGGTCGCAAACTGGTAGCGAAACGGGAATTCGCCATTTTGTGTTTCGATTTATTTAAATTACAAGATGGAGGAAAAACAATGTGAGAAATGGGTATAAGGGGGTACGGGAGACGTATCCTGACCCCCTATGTTTTCTGAGGGTGGTTGAGGAGGCTCATATATGTTGATACTTGTCTTCCAGCGGCTGCGCGTGAGTGTTTTTTTTTTTTTTTTTGCTGCGTGACGTCTGTTGACGTTCGATTCGAAGGAAATCAGGAAGTGTTGACCGCCATTTTGACACTGCGAGTAAATATATTGTTAAAAATAATTGTTATAAATTAATCCGTATTGATAAACATTGTGTGCGCCATCTTGCTTTTTTCCAATGCCACACTTTTGTCGTGCACAGCAGCCATTTTAGATGCTTTGACCAGACCCACTCTCTCCATTTCTTTACAATAATCAATAATGAAAAATCGACATCAATAGGGTTGTCCGTATTCCCGATGCAGCACTATAGTGCAACATACACAGCACCTGGGGTGTCAAGAGTGAACAGGTCCTAGCTGCTTTACCAATGACTGACAAATGCTATATTAAACACTTACTATGTATAATTCTTGCGTTCACAATAGTTTTACTTTACAAAACAGAACAAAAGATGTCCCCTGTAAGTAAACCCATATTAGCTGTTTCAGTTATTGAACATCCTAAGGTTTTATGACATGGGGAACAGTAGTGATATCCTGGGCGGGTGATGGAACTGGGTTTGTTAATGGAAAAACATCTACAGAGAAAACTATTGGTAAATTATACTTCTCATGAAATTTAAAACTCACAAATGTTTCATTTGTGTAATTGTTTCAAAAACATGTACATTAAAAAACTAAATACGCTCCACTGTTTTAGAAAATCTTTACAGTTTGCTACATCACCCTTTAAAGTTAGAACTACGAAAACCTACTTACTTAAGCTGTTGAATTCGGCTTCAAATGTAAAGCATAAGTTCAAGCTAGCATATCATATTTTTAAAAGGTTAAACATAATTGATATGCAAATTTAAATACTACCCTTTCTTAATGGTGACACCTTATCTGTCCTATATCCCACAATTTCCATGAGCAAAGCAAAAGAAATTCTGAGGCCCTGAAGAAATAAGGCTTACTGTGGGGTTCAACTCAATCTGGTGTTTGGGCGCTTTCATGTTTTGGGGTGATATTCTGTGACAGGGTGCAGGCACCAGAAGAATTTTAGCCTAGTTCATCACATTGGAGAATGAGGGTCTGGGTAAATATCCAATCTGGTGAAGAACCATCCCTTTTTTAAACCCCATGGTGACCAACTATAGTTTATTCTCTATTTCGTTTCCTTGCCATAACAAAATAAAAGTCTTGGGTTATTTATGGAAGGGAAGACTTTTTGTTTCTTCCAATTTTTAAAAAAAAACAAAGGTTTAAGGAAAGGCAACCCTTAATGTGCATGTTTTCCACAGAAATTTGCCTTTGAAAACTAGAGGCAATAAATAAGGCCGAAATCTGTATTTTGTTTTTGGATACACATGATATTTGTGTCTCTGTATTCATTTTTATGCATGACTTTATATGGAATGGTTAAAATAACTTATGATGCAACTTAACAGGAAAGATCACAAACATTCCAATGAGTGCTATGTCCCATGTTTTACATAAAGTAGTGTTTACCTAGAGTGGTGCTGTGTAGGACACTCTGAATGGAAATTAACCAGAACTATAACCATCTACTTCCAATAATATAACTTTTATGCCCAAATTACGCAATTACTCAATTTTCGATGATTAATCAAATGGCCTTTTTTCTGCTTCACTAGACATCCTTCATAGCCAATGACTGCATATTTTCCATTATTGAAAAAACTAAAGTGACAACTTCCTCATCCTTAATTTGTCTTTCTTTGTTCCTTAAGATGTCATCTGTGTCAACCTCCTCCGAGAATGCAGATGCGTTAGGGATTTCCTTGTGTTTCTTAATAGCATTGGTGTCTGCACACTTCTTTGTCAATTCTGTGAACATGACAGCTGCTTCATAGACAGACGATATCTTTGTTAAGTCATTAGTGTTAAGTGTGTCTGAAACTACAGTGACCTTCTCTGTTTTACTTTCCTCAGAAACTACAGAGTTTTGTGTGTTGTTCTTCTGAGCGACAATTATTCCGGATGTTATTCTAGCGTTGTTCTAGCGTTTCACTTGCCATTCAGCGGTTTTCCGCCCGCTTTTGCTGCACTGTGTCTCGTCAGTAGTGGTCTGTTGTGCGAATAGTCCCAAGGCAGCAGAACGCGCTGAGATCTGGACGGCACCCAGGTCATGTCCAGTAAGTTGCCGCACTGGTTTTGGTATCCTACAATGCTGTTCCGAAAAACGGCGTGGGGCGCCCCGGGGGAGGGGGGGGGGAGGCGGCGTGAATGGGCCTCCCCAGGTGGAGGCTCGTCTGCTGTAGTGGGGTGCCCCTTTACCGTTTCAGTTGCCATTCTGCCCGCTTTTGCTACACTGTGCCTCTTCCGCCATTCAGCTGTTTACCGCCCGCTCTTGCAGCTACAGCGTCTCGCTCACCATGTAGTTGAGTTGCTTCCACTCTTGTGGTGCAGCGATAGGCGGCTGGCACAGGACTCTTAAAATGGCGGCCGGCTCTTCGGATTTGGGCGTGGTCCACTAAAATGGCCCTGGAACACCTTGGAACTCGGACGCTTGTCTGCTAGGGCATGGGCCCCATTCCCGAAAGCGTCCCCTCAGCCTTGAAGATTCTGTAAAAGTCTTGGGGTCCCCCGACTCCCGCAGGCTTCCGTTGGGGAGCGGCTGCCATGATTGCTTGCAGAATGGCCACGACGGAGCTACGAGATGGTGGTGCTCTCATGCTGACGCCAGCTTCAGTCTGAAACATCCAGAAACACTGTAGACTATCAATTCGATGAGTTCCGGTGGAGCCTCAACGTGACCCGGTAGGGAAGAACTTGCCCTCCCCTTTTTTGAGTGATGGTTCTTGTTGCCTGTCCCCTCTGTTGTCATCTAACGGAACCTTTTTTGATTGCCGAGTGAGAAAAAAAAAGGTGGGTCTTTCATCGTTTGGGAAAAAAAATGTTTTAATCCAATGAAAAGTGTTATTTTTAGGTCATATGATCAAGCCTTCCATCGTTAGGAAACCAAAAGTAAAATGAACCAATGAAAAGTTTTATAAACAAGTCACATGACCTGTTATGCGGCTTTGGGTTATAAAAAGCATACAAAACTCGTTGGCCCATGAGGCGGCGTCAGTAGCGGACCGATGTGCGAATAGGCCAAAGGCAGCACAACGCGCCGAGATCCGGATGGCACCGAGGTGGTGTCCAGCAAGTTGCCGCACTGGTGTGGCCATCCTACAATGCTGCGCCGAAAGACGGCGTGTCTCCCACTCAAAATACATAAAATGGCAAAAGACGGCATGTCTCCCACTCAAAACATATAAAATGGCGAAAGACGGCGTGTCTCCCACTCAAAACACATAAAATGGCGAAAGACGGCGTTTATCCCACTCAAAATACATAAAATGAAGTCTAGCCTAAAAGGCAATGATCATATTTTCTACTCTTGCTATAGTTGTTCATGCACTGAGGGTGCTGTAGAAAGAAATAGAAAAATGTACCCGATTCAGCACTATAGTGCAACATACACAGCACCTGGGGTGTCAAGAGTGAACAGGTCCTAGCTGCTTAACCAATGACTGACAAATGCTATATTAAACACTTGCTATGTATAATACTTGCGTTCACAATAGTTTTACTTTACAAAACAGAAGAAAAGATTGTTTGTTAGCATAGTGATTGGAGCAGTTATATACATATTCTGGCATAGTAATAATCAGAATGTCACATTCACATGTCTGCTCAGTGTTTACAGGTACTTAGTATCACTGATTTTTCATTTTCGTCCGGACCATGGTGACCAACTATAGTTTATTCTCTATTTTGTTACCTTGCCATAACAAAAAAAAAGTCTTGGGTTATTTATGGAAGGGAAGATTTTTTGTTTCTTCCAATTTTTTTTTAAAACAAAGGTTTAAGGAAAGGCAACCCTTAATGTGCATGTTTTCCACAGAAATTTGCCTTTGAAAACTAGAGGCAACAAATAAGGCCGAAATCTGCATACACAGCACCTGGGGTGTCAAGAGTGAACAGGTCCTAGCTGCTTAACCAATGACTGACAAACGCTATATTAAACACTTACTATGTATAATACTTGCGTTCACAATAGTTTTACTTTACAAAACAGAACAAAAGATTGCTTATTAGCATAGTGATTGGAGCAGTTATATACATATTCGGGCATAGCAATAATCAGAATGTCACATTCACATGTCTGCTCAGTGTTTACAGGTACTTAGTATCATTGATTTTTCATTTTCGTCCAGACCATGGTGACCAACTATAGTTTATTCTCTATTTCGTTACCTTGCCATAACAAAAAAAAAGTCTTGGGTTATTTATGGAAGGGAAGATTTTTTGTTTCTTCCAATTTTTTTTAAAAACAAGGGTTTAAGGAAAGGCAACCCTTAATGTGCATGTTTTCCACAGAAATTTGCCTTTGAAAACTAGAGGCAATAAATAAGGCCGAAATCTGTATTTTGTTTTTGGATACACATGTTATTTGTGTTTGTGTATTCATTTTTATGCATGCCTTTATATGGAATGGTTAAAATAACTTATGATGCATCTTAACAGGAAAGATCACAAACATTCCAATGAGTGATATGTCCCAGGTTTTACATAAAGTAGTGTTTACCTAGAGTGGTGCTGTGTAGGACACTCTGAATGGAAATTAACCAGAACTATAACCATCTACTTCCAATAATATAACTTTTATGCCCAAATTACGCAAAGATTTAGCTAATCTACTAAAGGGGGGAGTCGCCATTCCTCTTCAAAATTTATTCACCCATCCGTAGCCTCTCTAATCTCCATTACAATGTGTTTGTTGCTATCACTAGCTGATGAAAAAACTAAAGTGACAACTTCCTCATCCTTAATTTGTCTTTCTTTGTTCCTTAAGATGTCATCTGTGTCAACCTCTTCCAAGAATCATCAGCGTGCATAAATACGAAAATGTTTTTACTTACCACGTACTTGACATTTTACAGCTTTTCATATTTGCTATTAAAAAAACATTGAAATTCACTGAAAAAACCATAGGTTATAGACCATATATAGTTAGGAATTAGCATTTACAAAACCTTAA
This sequence comes from Lissotriton vulgaris, assembly GCF_964263255.1. Classification (NCBI taxonomy): domain Eukaryota; kingdom Metazoa; phylum Chordata; class Amphibia; order Caudata; family Salamandridae; genus Lissotriton; species Lissotriton vulgaris. Next base: position 1,018,057,022 of record NC_141691.1, on the reverse strand, counting down.
TTTACTCGTGCAAAACCATAGAAATTCGAATATATAGTTAGTTGCAATAACTATATATCGCGCACCCGCAATCCACTGCTGATGATGTCACATATTACATCATTCATGACATGGTCAGTGACATCACTGATGACATCACTGATGACATCTTAAATGACATCACTAATGACATCTCAAATTACATCACGGATGACATCTCAAATGGCATCACTGATGACATCACTGATGACATCTCATTTGACATTACTGATCACATCACTGATAATATTATTCATGTGATAATACGATGAACCTCTTCAGACTCTAATATAACCTTAGATACAATCAGTGTAAACAGACACTCACAGACTGTCACTCATCCATGGAGTTACTCACACACCTAGTCAGTCATGCAAAGAATCAATCACACCTCCATTTGCTCAACTATACAGTTATACACACCTTACTTATTCAAACATATACTAACACATATTTACTCTCTTATACAATCCCTGATACAAGTTCACAATGATCCATACAGCCACTCACACATTCACTGGCTCTTATGCACAGTTATTTATATGTGCCAACTCTCACGTGTACTGTGTTTTACATATGTACTTACTTTGAAATGTAGCACTGATATATCCATTCACTCACCAATACACTCATGCACACAGTCAACCGCCCATACAGCTGTTTCCACATGCAGTTTTGAACCCATACATCTAGTGAATCAACTGTTCACACATCTATGCACAGAGTCACACACCTCCCAGACACCCACACACACACACTCACTCTCCCATACAAATACTTGGGCAACCAATCAATAACCCATATAGTTACTCATATAGCTACTGATCAACACATGCAGCAGTTTACAGAACAACAGATATAATGTTCTCAAATTAAGACAGTTTAGTCACTAACCCATGCACTCAGTGAGACACATTTAATCACTCTCTCATACAGTCAGTCATGCACCTACTAAATCCTTCATCCAGACACTTATACATCCACTCATTCTTCAATATGTAAGACATATTTTAACTTTACAGAAACATGTCATGAATGATGCAATATGTGACATCATCAGCAATGGATTGCGGGTGCGCGATATATAGTTATTGCAACTAACTATATATTCGAATTTCTATGGTTTTGTGCGAGTAAATTAAGGTTTTGTAAATGCTAATTCCTAACTATATATGGTCTATAACCTATGGTTTTTTCAGTTAATACATATATATATATATTCACTGAAAAAACCATAGGTTATAGACCATATATAGTTAGGGATTAGCATTTAAAAAACCTTATTTTACTCGCACAAAACCATTGAAATTCCATATATAGTTAGATGCACTAACTATATATCGCGGACCCGCAATCCACTGCTAATGATGTCACATATTACATCATTCATGACATGGTCAGTGACATCACTGATGACATCACTGATGACATCTCAAATGACATCACTGATGACATCACTGATGACAACACCCAGTGACTGTATGTTTCTGTAAAGTTAAAATATGTCTTACATATTGAAGAATGAGTGGATGTATAAGTGTCTGGATGAAGGATTTAGTAGGTGCATGACTGACTGTATGAGAGAATGATTAAATGTGTCTCACTGAGTGCATGGGTTAGTGATTAAAGTGTCTTAATTTGGCAATCATTATTTATGTTCTTCTGTAAACTGCTGCATGTTTAAATCAGTAGCTATATCATTAACTATATGGGTTATTGAATGGTTGCCCAAGTATTTGTATGGGAGACTGAGTATGTGTGTGGGTGGCTGGGAGGTGTATAACTCTGTGCATAGATGTGTGAGCAGTTGATTCCCTAGGTGTATGGGTTCAAAAGTGCATGTAGAAACAACTGTATGGACAGTTGACTGTGTGCATGAGTATATTGGTGAGTGAATGGATATCTCAGTTCTACATGTTAAAGTAAGTACATATGTAAAACACACTCCATGTGAGAGTTGACATATATAAATAACTGAACATAAGAGCCAGTGAATGTGAGAGTGGCTGTATGAATCATTGTGAACTTGTATCAAGGATTGTATAAGAGAGTAAATATGTGTTAGTATATGTTTGAATAAGTAAGGTGTGTATAACTGTACAGTTGAGGAAATGGAGGTGGGATTGATTCTTTGCATGACTGACTAGGTGTGTGGGTAACTCCATGGATGTGTGACAGTCTGTGAGTGCCTGTTTACACTGAGTGTATCTAAGGTTATATTAGAGTCTGAAGATGTATTATCACATAAATTATATCATCAGTGATGTAATCAGTAATGTCAAATGAGATGTCAGTGATGTCATCAGTGATGTCATTTGAGATGTCATCAGTGATGTCATCAGTGATGTCATTTGAGATGTCATCAGTGATGTCATCAGTGATGTCACTGACCATGTCATGAATGATGTAATATGTGACATCATTAGCAGTGGATTGCGGGTCCGCGATATATAGTTAGTGCATCTAACTATATATGGAATTTCAATGGTTTTGTGCGAGTAAAATAAGGTTTTTTAAATGCTAATCCCTAACTATATATGGTCTATAACCTATGGTTTTTTCAGTGAATTTTCAAGGTTTTGTAAATGCAAATTCCTAACTATATATGGTCTATAACCTATGGTTTTTTCTGTGAATTTTATTGGTTTTTTAAAAGCTAATATCTATAGCTGTAAAATATATTCTTTATTAAGTGACGTATCACGTAGCCCGTGAGACGCCTCATGATGCATCGCATAACCGTGACGTATCGTCTCTGCAGCGCAAACCAAACCCAAAACGTAAGCGCGCCAGAACACGCTTAAAGATATATATATATTTTTTTAACCTTAATTAGACAAAATCCACACGTGCACATATCATAAACGTTCAAAAAACACAATATGTCGGACTCCCGTTACGCTGCCGGTTAGCTGCCCGGTTAACGTACCAGGAAGCACCTTTACCGCGAAAAATCGCAATTTTTTTTTTCACCCCCCAGGGAACTTTAATAGCCCCCTCATCAATCCTAGGGGTTCAGGAGGGGTTTGCCTTACCCCTTTCATTCATTTACACCTTTTTTTTTTCCACCAATTGTCTCTCGATCCCACAGAGAGACAAGATGGCGGCCACTCCAGACTGTTTACAATGATAACAGCCAATCAGCTTCTCCTCAGACTCCCGTTACACTGCCGGTTAGCTGCCCGGTTAGCTGCCCGGTTCGCGTACCAAGACGCGTCTCTACGGCGAAAAAAACTGAATTTTTTTTTTTTTTTTTTGGGCCCAGCGTGGCTCTATAATATCCCCTCATCAATCCTAGGGGGTCAGAAGGGGTCTACCTTGCCCCTTTCCTTCATTTCCCCCTTTGTTTTGGCCTCCTCTTGTCTCTCGATCCTACCGAGAGACAAGATGGCGGCCGCTCCGGACTGTTTACAATGTTGACAGCCAATCAGCTTCTCGTCAGACTCCCGTTACACTGCCAGTTAGCTTCCCGGTTAGCTGCCCGGTTCGCGTACCAAGACGCGTCTCTACGGCGAAAAAATCGGAATTTTTTTTTTTTTTTTTTTGGGCCCAGCGTGACTCTATAATATCCCCTCATCAATCCTAGGGGATCAGAAGGGGTCTACCTTGCCCCCTTTCCTTCATTTCCTCCTTTGTTTTGGCCTCCTCTTGTCTCTCGATCCTACCGAGAGACAAGATGGCGGCCGCGCCGGACTGTTTAGAATGTTGACAGACACCGGAGAGCCAATCAGCTTCGCTTCGCAAAGTTCCGATACGCGAAAAGTAAGCGGACCGGAGCGCAGCCCGGAGCGCTGTTACAGATATATATCTTGTTTTAAACGTTAATTTCTCAAAATTCACTGAAGCACATATATTGAGACCTAGCAAAGGCACATCGGGCTAACAGTCCCTACAATTTTGCCAAGTTTCGTGGAAATCCATTCAGCCGTTCGGGCTAAAAGTGAGTCCAACCGCCCTATGGAAATTAACATGGGAAAAACGCGTTTTGGGACCCCCCTTTTTTCTCGGCCCCCCCTTGACGAACCCCCCCCAAATTTCCAGAAGCTGCTCAGAAACAAAATGTGCCATTTTCCTGAAAATTTCAGCCAATTCCGTCCACAAACGCCAAAGTAATTAGACATAGAATTTTCAGAAATCCCATAGGGAAAAAATCCTAACTATATATACCTACTGGCTATCGCCAGTAGGTAATATATATATATATATATATATATATATATATATATATATATATATATATATATATATATATATATATATATATATATATATATATATGTATGTATATATATATATATATGTATGTATGTATATATATATATATATATATATATATATATATATATATATATATATATATATATATATATATATATATATATATATATATATATATATATATATATATATATATATTTTTTTTTTTTTCCCACCAAAAGAAAGCAATTATACTCGCACTCCACCAGGAAGATTTACAGCAACTTTATTTCTGTGCCATTACAGCACCCAGCTTAACCGACGCGTTTCGTAGCATCCACTGCTTGTTCACGGTTACAAACATTTGTCCCTTGTCTGTTTCTTACATTTATACTCGTAATCACAATTGCCTTATTATGAAGCATTGTGGTACTTGTGGTTACTCTTGCATTTTTCATTTTATCATTCCTCAAAAAGTGGCATACTTCATTTGCTTACAACCAATATCAAGTATAAAACATTAGTATCAATATAACAGTACTAATCTCACAAGTACTGATTTGGTGCAACACAGTTTAGGGGAAACTTTAAAGCGTAACACGCGGGGGCGGAGCTAGCCGGCGTCTATGGCGGACGCGTAAGAGCGAAGCTCCGAGCCAGCGCCAACGCCAACGACTATCCGGCAAAAATCCTTTCACAGCGGTGATCACCGAGCGATACTGACAGGGGCTATCTCCCCTGCCCCTGACGGACCTCCGACTGCAATTTGGGCGAAGAGCGAGCAGGGGAAGCCTCTCTTTCCACAACTGCTCGGAGAGCGCCGGACCAGGCCGGGATCCCCGGCCTTTCCTGGACCACGAGGCCGAGTTGCGTCACCCGACGTGCGGCTGAGCAGAGCGGACGACCCGGTGCTGGCCGGGACCTGGTGGAGGCGGTACTCACGGCACCCCCACACTCCTGAACCACAACCAAGGGGGCCCAATTAAGACGTTGGGGGCGCCAGGAAAAGTGGAGGGGACGCGAAAGAGACGCCGTCTAGACTACGGAGCCAGTGGAGCCCAAGTGGCGCCGGCGAAACCCCGTGAAGGTACACGCACCCCTGGCCTCTGGCGAACAGGCCCCCCCAGTGATTCGGGGGCGCAAAGCACCAATTGGGGAGGGAAGGCGGATTGAGAACCGAAGACCCCCACCAGCGGAGCAGTGCACTGAAGCGGCCCTTGGTAGTGTTGGTGAGACTGGGGAGTGAAGTGTCGGCGGCCAGTAACCTAGACCTGCAGGCCTGACCGAGCCCGCCAAGGCACACGAACTGTGCAGCCTGGTCAACGGACCCCCTGTACTGGCCTGCGAACAGCAAGGGGACACACGCAGAGCACTGACAGCATATCCTGCCCTCAGACCCCGGGAGCTCAGCCCTCCCAGCGATCGCTACGATGGGCAAGGGGGACAGAACACAGACGAAACTCACGTTCGAACAACGGAGACAGAAGGAGCCAGAACAACCGGTTGCCCAGTCTCCGGGAGCTACAGGTGACCCGGGTGCCTCACTGTGCGCGGATATAAAGGGGATGCTTTCGACCATGGAGAAGGGCCTGCAAGAGGGTATGTCGGCCATTGGCAACAAGATTGACGCGCTGGCTTATCGGATGGACCGTATGACGGAAAGAGTGGACAAGCATGCGGAGCGGCTGGATATAGCGGAGCGAAGATTGACGGAGGCGGAGGAGGTGCAAACAGAATGGGACGCCGATCGCAAACAATTTGGGAGGCAGCTTCAGGTAATACAGGAGAAGTCGGAGGACTTGGAGGCGCGCTCCAGGCGTTCCAACATCCGCATCACGGGAGTGGCGGAGTCAACCCAAACGGGCAAGATGGAACTCTTCGTTGAAAAGCTACTAAAGACATTATTGGGAGACGACACATTTTCCCCAATGTTTATAGTGGAACGCGCCCACCGGACCCTCGGCCCAAGGCCTCCCCCGGGCGCGAACTTGAGGCCGATTATAGCAAAACTGTTAAATTACAGGGACAGGAACGCTGCACTCAGAGCTGCCCGGGAGAAGGGGAAACTACAGTATGAGGGAATGGACATATCACTATACCCTGATTTCACCTCAAAAGTGCAGGAGGAGAGGCGTCGATTCGTCCCGTACAAGCAACAACTTAGAGACCTGGGATTGGACTACGCCATGTTATACCCAGTGAGGCTGCGCATCAACAGGCAAGGACACTCGCACTTTTTCACAGATCCCAAAGAACTGCAGAAATCGTTGAAGCAGTGGATCAGGGAGAACCGGGGGGAGCCCGGAGGAGCGGGCAGCGGAGCGAAATGGAGAAGGGGATCTTGAGGAACAGGACTAACGAGGAGAGGGGTGCTGTGCCACACAACGGAGACTGAGCTGCTTCTACGCCCAAGACACCCCCCACGTGGTTGAGTGGGAGGCGCCCACTCGGAGCAAATCACTGCAGTTGCTGGACTACTGAATGCTATACTGTGGGTGAGATCTCCAAGTTTTGAAATGGTTCCAATGTGGGGCGGCGCTGTCTCTACTGTAGTTATCCTAAGCAGCAGAGGTCTTATGGGGGCCCGATGCAAGAAGAGAGCAGGGAGTTGGGGTCGGGGGGGGGGGGAGGCACAAATATGTTGGTAGAATACTGTGCTTACAACTAACTGCTGCACTAGAATATGGGGGCGCTGGCGAGGGGCAACTTATAGACATTGCACGGAAGTCCCGATAGGACGGTGGACTACAAAAGGACTGAGTAGGCTACCTCTGCCCTAGCGCTTACAGCGGTTACGGCTCGTATTGAGCCAGTTTGGGAAGGTGTTGAATGGGATTGAAGATGGGTGGGGGGGAGGGACGCAGGGGATCCGGTCACACCAGGTTGGGGTTGGTTGACTGTGGGAGGTGGGAAGAGTTGGAAGTTCTGGGTTCGGGGATGTTCGGGGGGGGGTCCAAAACGTGCTCTGAAGTGTTACATCCCGCAGGGGTGGTTGGAAGGTGCTGCCTACGGGGGGGGGGGCGGTGCTTGTACGTGACATGCACATATGGTACTGTTTCAATGTTGATGGCTGATACAACACACAAAGACTTACTGAGTGACACAGAGACCTTTAAGGCGCTGACTTGGAATGTGCGGGGATTAAATGACTATCGCAAACTCCGCAAGGTGCTGCACTACCTCCAAAGGCATCACATAGACCTGGCACTGCTGCAAGAAACTCACTTGCCCAACACCAGTAAGATGCTCACACATAGGGGGCTACAGGGTAACGCTACTTATGCAGGCTTCACCTCGCACGCGCGGGGTGTTCTCACATGGGTCAACCCGAAATCCAAATTATCCCTAACACTGTTGAAGGCAGACCCGGAAGGAAGATTTGTACTGAGCAAATGCACAGGCAAGGGGCATAACCTTCTGGTCATGAACGTCTACGGCCCAAATTACGACTCCCCTGACTTCTACTCGGCAGTAGCGGGACATTGTACTGAGTGGCCCACAGATAGCATGCTTTGGGGGGGAGACTTCAACTTCACTTTTAGCCCGGAGCTAGATAGATCGGCGGGCACCCCTCGGCGCCCGGCGGCTTGCGCACAGCAAATGCAAGCAGAAATGATGAGACTGGGACTGGTGGATGTTTGGAGGGAAAGACATAGAGATAGGGGGGGATACACACACTACTCTGCGTACCACAACATCCACACCAGGATAGACTACTGGTTGTCCACACTCACACTACTCACCACGGTGAGGGGCTGTAGGGTGCTCCCCCGCACACTATCGGACCACTCCCCTGTATTGTTGGTACTGAACACCCCCAAGCGGAGGATACCCCCGTTCACGTGGCGTTTCCCACCATATTCCCTGTTGGATGAGACGTTTAGGGCTGATCTGGGGTAGGACATAGATACTTTCTTCGCTGCTAATTTAGGCACAGTGGACTCCTTCGGGACGGTATGGGAGACATTTAAGGTCTACGTCAGGGGGGTGGTCATGGCGAAACACTCTAGTGTCCTGAAAGACATTAGAAACAGACTGAAGTATCTAGAGGGGCAAATAGCAGAGTTTGAGCGACAACAGCTGACAGACCCAACCCCAACAGGGGACGGGACCTTGCAGGAGCTACTACGAGAGTTCCATGAGGAGGCGGACAGAGAAGTCAGGCATCTAGGTAAATATGCGACAGCGCGCATGTATGGAGAGGGTGACCGCCCAGGTTCACTACTAGCCAGGATAATGAAGGGCTCCAGGCGAAGGCAGGCAGTCACAGAGATGCAATCCTCAGGGGGAGCGTTGCTAACAACAGAGGAAGACATCCTGGCGGAGTTTAGAGGATTCTACGAGGAATTGTACACCAACAAGATTTCAGGTGTGGAGGACCAAATTGACAACTACCTAGACTATATCAAGATGCCATTCCTCGAGAACTGGCAGAGGGAGTTCCTGGTGGCCCCTATACTCCGTGAGGAGATATCAGACGCGCTAGACGGCATGAGATCGGAAAGCGCGCCCGGGATAGATGGATTAATGGTGACCTTTTACAAGGCGTACAAAGACAAGCTGTTACCCGACCTTTCCACCCTCTTTGACGAAATATGTGAGTACGGCGCTATGCCGCCCTCTATGAGAGAGGCACTCATTGTAACAATATTGAAACCAGGCAAGCCGCATGACCTTCCAGGATCGTACCGCCCATTGTCACTTCTGAACGTGGACGCTAAGCTATATGCGAAGGTGCTGGCGACCAGGCTGGCACTTGTGGCACCTGAGTTGGTGGCCCCGGAGCAGGCAGGGTTTATCCCGACTAGGAACCTCACTTACAACATCTGCACGGTCATGGGAGCCATGCAGCTCACCAGACATGACACTAAGGCCGTTGCAGTCTTCCTAGATATGGAGAAGGCGTTTGACTCCGTAGAGTGGCCTTTCATGCGCAGAGTGCTTAAGAAGTTAGGATTGGGAGAACTATTCCTCCAACTCCTGGGCGCGCTTTACTATAAACCAACAGCGAGAGTTAGATTGGGGGATGCAGTCTCGGAGCCGATCGCCATAAGCAGAGGCACGAGGCAGGGGTGCCCCCTCTCCCCGCTACTTTACGCACTGGTGGCAGAGCCGCTGGCGAGTGCGCTTCGGGAATACCACTCTTATGAAGCCATCAACTATCCCACCTACAAGATCGGTATATCCACGTACGCGGATGACACCCTGCTGTACGTCAGAGACCCGGTCAATAATCTCTCATCGGTCTTGAGGGAAGTTGTGAGGTTTGGAGCACTCTCTGGACTGAAAGTCAACTGGTCAAAGTCAGTGGCTTTCCCGCTGACCCCAATTACCGAACCTTTCGAGATGGAATACCCGCTCCAGTGGTCCACAGAACCGGTGCGGTATTTGGGCATAATGCTCCACACGGGTCCTGACATTATGATGAGGGAAAACTACGGGGTTGCCTATAGCAAGCTCCCAGATGACGTGGAGCTCTGGATTAAGCTCCCGCTGTCTCTGATGGGAAGAATTGCTATGATGAAAATGGTTATTCTCCCGAGGTTTCTGTTTCTCTTCAATAATCTCCCGATTGTCCTCTCTAAAGCTTTCTTCACAACCATAAACAAACTGCTAGTGAGGCTGGCATGGGCTGGAAAACAACCTAGAGTGCAATGGAAGGTGCTTCAGTTGCCATACGAGCAAGGGGGGCTAGCTGCACCAGACCTGGAGCGCTATTACAGGATAGCGCAGGCCTCCCACCTCCACACTTGGATTCATGGCAATCAGGACATCCCGCATGTAATCCTGGAAAGACTGTTCGCAGACCCTACTCCGCTCCCAGCGACTATCTGTGGCCCTAAGGACCGTAGAGTAGGAACGCTGGACTTCCTCCTGTCCACTAACCATGCCTGGCACTCCATATTGCAGAGGCAAAATAAAGAACTGATGTATGCGCCCAACATGCCGATACATTGGGCGCTTTGGCTCCCCACATTGACGGAACCAGGTGTACACAGGGCCCTCAGCGAATTGGGCGCACACACTCTGGGTGACCTATTCGTGCAAGGGAGGGTGAAGACGTGGGAACAGCTGTCACAAGGGAGAGATTGTCCCACATTACTTCAGCGCTTCCAGTTCCATAGAGTGCGTAGTGCCCTTCTAGATCTGCTAGGCCCCGACATGGAAGAACCACCTGACGTTCCGGAACTAGTTTATGTCATAGATACTGAGTCACCGAAGAAGCTGATTACTAAGCTTTATAAGATAGGACATGACCACATGGCACTGCAATACACGAGGGTGCGCTTAGCCTGGCAGACTGACTTAGACACCCAAATAGACGACAGTGTGTGGGCATACTGCTGTGCGGCCTCCAGGCGGATTTCACTGAACGGGAGGCACCGCTTGGTCCACTTTAAATTTTTACAACGGGTGTACCATACGCCTGAGAGGCTGCACAGGTATGGACTCCGTGACACGCCGCGCTGTGAGAGATGTCAAGCCCAAGTTGCGGACTTCATACACTTAGCCTGGATGTGCCCGGGGGTTAAGAGGTTCTGGACCAACGTATTTACTGAAATGAGCACTATAGTGGAATTGGACTTGGAATTGGACCCAGCCCTCGCTTTACTGGGCTACACAAGGCTGATACCCGCCCCAGTGAGAAAACTGGTAAGCATGGGTATGCTACTTGCAAAACGCATGGTCGCATTATGCTGGATGAGGGGCCCTCTACCTACACTGAAACGATGGGCCAGAGACATGACGTACTGTAACACGCAAGCGGAGACATACAGTGAGCTACTTCCGCCCCGAAGTCGACCCAAGAACTTCTGGGGGCTGTACCAGAATTACCTGACTTCCAAAATAGATGAGGACGACTTTGTGGAGGGGGAGGGGGAGGAACAGGGGAGTGAACCGCACTTGGATCCTGGGTGAACCAGACAGGGCTGCCCCTTGCACAACAGCGCAACATTGAACAGTAGGAGTTGCAATATCCATGGAAATGGACAACATGGGAGTGGTCCACTGGAACAATAGAATGTAGCATGCAGCACAAACCACAACACACCAATAGGTCACGCACTAATTTCCACGAAGAGCACAGTATGGGGACCAGTTGAGGGGTGGCGGGGTTCATGGGGTGGGGAACAGGTTGGCAGAAAATGTTAAAAATGTATAGATTCGTCGATATACTCACAATGCACATCGCACCATCGAGGGTATTGGCCTACGGAAGGAATCCTGAATCGGCATGATTGCTGATTTGACTTGAAATTGGTCACTACGTTTTCCATTTGGTATGCATATGTGTCATGGATATGATGATGCAGCCCACTGCCGGCCCGAGAAGGGATGTAGGCGAAAGGCTATTTGAGCTTTGTACTGTGCTGTTTCACGATAAATAAATAAAAAAATTAAAAATTAAAAAATAAAGCGTAACACGCAACGCCCAAAAGTGCACGAGACTCTAAGTAAGTCTATATTATACATCCCATTGCCTGCAAGTCACAAATCAGATCTATTTTGTGAGCAGAATAATGTTATTACATGTTTCTCGGGACTCAGTGCCCTTTCATCATGAATTACTTCTATGACAGTGACCTGTTATAAATTATTTGCAGACTAAGCATCTTGGGTGTATGCTACTTATTGCATTAACGTTTTTCAAATATCTCTCAGGACTCAGTGCCCAATTGTTCCCCACACAAAATCAGTACAGTTAAATGTTGAATGTTCTTTCCATAGGATATTCTAAGCCTCTTAAAGGTGCACATAAAGTTCCTCGTCCCCATTTAGTCCTCCAGGGCTCTTAGTTTTAAATCGAATGATTAACCTGGATTCCAGCCGACGTAGAGTCATCAGTCTATTGCCCCCTCTCTCCTTTAGTGGCACTGTTACCAAACCACTGTATATGATATCTTTCCATGTCTTTTTTTCTTTTTCATGGGTTAGCATATGTTTTGCCATTGCATAACTTTGATCATGATTTTCTATTGCACGGATGTGCTCTAATAGCCTTTTATGGAGCGGGCAGATAGTACTCCCGATGTACCTTTGGCCACAAAAACATTGAAACAAATAAACCACATGTGTGGTCTTGCAGGTAATAGTACTTTCGACTTTGAAAATGTTTCCTTTAGGGTCCTTGATTTTGGTGAGATTTCATCCCACTTGACAGGCCTTACATTGGCTGCATTTTGTGAAACCATTCCGTCTTCCATCTAACCAATTGTTTGATTTTTTCTTTATTTCAAAGTGGCTATTAACCAATTTGTCCGATAAGGATGGCGCTTTCCTGAATGTCATCTGTGGAAACTTGCCAAGTTCACTCCCTATATCAGGATCTTTTTGTACAACATGCCAGAATTTTTGTAAAGTTTTCCGTATTTTGTGGCTCTCTTTTGTGTACGTCAATATCATTCTGATCGGTTCCTTGGCGGCTGTATCATTTGCTTTTTCACTTTTCGCAATTAATGTTTCAAGTCTGTTTTTCTCTCTCGCTCTCCTTTCACCTTGTTCAATATCATGTTGTTTATATCCCCTTTTCCTGAATCTGGCAGCTGTTTCTTTGAATTTTTTATTCATTTCCTCTTGATTGGAACAATTTCGTTTCATCCTTATGAATTCACCATAAGGCATGTTCCTTTTTAAGGCTTCCGGATGAAAACTTTGGCCATGAAGTATACTATTCGTGGCGGTGGTTTTTCTGTGGACTGTTGTCTCCAATTGACCATTTTCAACATATATTTTGGTGTCTAGGAATACTATCCCACTCGTACTAATGTTGTGTGTGAATTTTAGTCCTTCCTCGTTGTCATTTAGGATCTTTAAGTACTCCAGGAATTCTTTGTTTGATCTATTCCAAATTATGAATAGGTCATCTATGAATCGCAGCCAGATAACCACTCTGGCTACGTATTGGTCATTTCCTTCTCTCCAAGCCACCATTTTCTCCCACCAACCCATGACTAGGTTGGCGTAGCTTGGAGAGAAGGAAACTCCCATTGCTGTTCCACACAGTTGGGTGTAGTGTGCCTTGTTGAAGAGGAACACATTGTTATTGAGGCACATTTCCACCATCTCCACAATCATCTTGCAATGTTTCAATTGTTCTATAGGCTCTTATATACGAGGATACAGTCGGTACAATACCGACTCTATCCTCGTATATAAGAGACACTGGGGATTTTCTTAGACATTTGATGAATATAGAATGGGAGGATGGTTACCGGCTGGTGACCATCGATGTGGTCTCTCTCTACACCTCAATAGATCACAAACTTGGACTGAAAGCAGTAGAATACTTCTTGAAACAAAAGCCTATAGAACAATTGAAACATTGCAAGATGATTGTGGAGATGGTGGAAATGTGCCTCAATAACAATGTGTTCCTCTTCAACAAGGCACACTACACCCAACTGTGTGGAACAGCAATGGGAGTTTCCTTCTCTCCAAGCTACGCCAACCTAGTCATGGGTTGGTGGGAGAAAATGGTGGCTTGGAGAGAAGGAAATGACCAAAAGGTAGCCAGGGTGGTTATCTGGCCGCGATTCATAGATGACCTATTCATAATTTGGAATGGATCAAACAAAGAATTCCTGGAGTACTTAAAGATCCTAAATGACAACGAGGAAGGACTAAAATTCACACACAACATTAGTACGAGTGGGATAGTATTCCTAGACACCAAAATATATGTTGAAAATGGTCAATTGGAGACAACAGTCCACAGAAAAACCACCGCCACGAATAGTATACTTCATGGCCAAAGTTTTCATCCGGAAGCCTTAAAAAGGAACATACCTTATGGTGAATTCATAAGGATGAAACAAAATTGTTCCAATCAAGAGGAAATGAATAAAAAATTCAAAGAAACAGCTGCCAGATTCAGGAAAAGGGGATATAAACAACATGATATTGAACAAGGTGAAAGGAGAGCGAGAGAGAAAAACAGACTTGAAACATTAATTCCGAAAAGAGAAAAAGCAAATGATACAGCCGCCAAGGAACCGATCAGAATGATATTGACGTACACAAAAGAGAGCCACAAAATACGGAAAACTTTACAAAAATTCTGGCATGTTGTACAAAAGGATCCTGATATAGGGAGTGAACTTGGCAAGTTTCCAAAGATGACATTCAGGAAAGCGCCATCCTTATCGGACAAATTGGTTAATAGCCACTTTGAAATAAAGAAAAAATCAAAAAATTGGTTAAATGGAAGATGGAATGGTTTCACAAAATGCAGCCGATGTAAGGCCTGTCAAGTGGGACAAAATCTCACCAAAATCAAGGACCCTAAAGGAAAGATTTTCAAAGTGGAAAGTACTATTACCTGCAAGACCACACATGTGGGTTATTTGTTACAATGTTTTTGTGGCCAAAGGTACATCGGGAGTACTATCTGCCCGCTCCATAAAAGGATATTAGAGCACATCCGTGCAATAGAAAATCATGATCAAAGTTATGCAATGGCAAAACATATGCTAACCCATGAAAAAGAAAAAAAGACATGGGAGATATCACATACAGTGGTTTGGTAACAGTGCCACTAAAGGAGAGAGGGGGCAATAGTCTGATGACTCTACGTCGGCTGGAATCCAGGTTAATCATTCGATTTAAAACTAAGAGCCCTGGAGGACTAAATGGGGACGAGGAACTTTATGTGCACCTTTAAGAGCTTAGAATATCCTATGGAAAGAACATTCAACATTTAACTGTACTGATTTTGTGTGGGGAACAATTGGGCACTGAGTCCCGAGAGATATTTGAAAAACGTTAATGCAATAAGTAGCATACACCCAAGATGCTTAGTCTGCAAATAATTTATAACAGGTCACTGTCATAGAAGTAATTCATGATGAAAGGGCACTGAGTCCCGAGAAACATGTAATAACATTATTATGCTCACAAAATAGATCTGATTTGTGACTTGCAGGCAATGGGGTGTATAATATAGACTCACTTAGAGTCTCATGCACATTTGCGCGTTGCGTGTTACGCTTTAAAGTTTCCCCTAAACTGTGTTGCACCAAATCAGTACTTGTGAGATTAGTACTGTTATGTTGATACTAATGTTTTATACTTGATATTGGTTGTAAGCAAATGAAGTATGCCACTTTTTGAGGAATGATAAAATGAAAAATGCAAGCGTAACTACAAGTATCACAATGCTTCATAATAAGGCAATTGTGATTACGAGTATAAATGTAAGAAACAGACAAGGGACAAATGTTTGTAACCGTGAACAAGCAGTGGATGCTGCGAAACGCGTCGGTTAAGCTGGGTGCTGTAATGGCACAGAAATAAACCTGCTGTAAATCTTCCTGGTGGAGTGCGAGTATAATTGCTTTCTTTTGGTGGAAAATTAATCAACAGGGAAAGCCCGTCCCTGAAACTCGCACCGGCTCTTTCAAGGAGTGCCTTCAGTAACGGGATTAACTTGGTGATTTTATATATATATATATATATGATGCTCCAAATCCTTCCAAACTCACAGAAGAATACGACAGCACTCGAGGGTGGAGGGTTTCAACGCGCTAGATTTTATTCAGCGAGGGGGTGCACACAGACGCGTTTCGGCGTTCTGCCTTCGTCAGTGTGTGATGCACTGTGTTTACTCCCGACATGTTTTTAAACATCATCTGTTCACTCCCACATTCATTAAAGCATAGACATAGAAAGGGGACTCGCACCATACATGGAATGGAGGCAGCCATGTTGCAATGTTTGTTTTAGGTCACATTGATTAACATTAAGCAAGAGATGAAATAAGCGTTCAAGCCCACTGATGGGCAACAGCCATATGCTATGCATGGTATATGTACATATATGTATATATATATATATATATATATATATATATATATATATATATATATATCAAAGCAATGTTTCTCCCACCTACGCGTTTCGAACCTCACGGTTCCTGGTCACGGTCGGCAAACATTTGTCCATTGTTTCTGTTAGTTATTTATACAGAGTCTCCATTTTGCTAGTTATGGTGCATTATGGGCTATGTAGTAAGTTTACACAATGGCTCATATAGAGCCTATCCTAATGTATTGCTTTTGGAGCCCGGTGATTAAATCACATATGAAGGACAAATCTAACGCTACCACATAAATGTTGGGCGCTATAGAGACACATGCTGTATGGCCATCATTAAGTTTGATTACCTGGGCGCAATTAGTTGCAGTTTATTGGTGCATGTTCCATATGTGATAGAAACTGAGTGTCAGTGAGTCCATTATGGCTAAGTGCCTTGATTACTCTATCACTTCAAGGTGTTTATCCACCAGGTTCACAGTTGCTCAACGTTAAGGATACTAATAATTTGCTGTTTCTGGTTGCACATCTCTACTCTTGTAATCATTATGCCTATACTTGTTAGGTGATATTTACATATATACAGTGAAATTCCCAAATACATATTTTTCTTGTTATTGATTATTGCGACCAAATAGTCTGTTATAGAGAAATTTCCATTGGTCTTGCGTTAGTTAGTCATTTCATTAGTCCAGTGTGTATTTGTGGATTAATATATCAGGCTAATTGGTTTTATAGATGCACATGCATCTCTTCATCCCCGTTGAGCCCCCATGGGCTTCTGGTCTTAAAGCGGATTATTAATTTGGACTCTAAGCGCCTCCGTTTCTGGCTGCGGTGGCCTCCCCTTTCATATTCCTTCACAGTTGCTAATCCTGAATATTTGATGTCTTGCCAGGTTTTGTTAGTGTGGGCTTGCAGCTCAGATATTGGCCTTTGTTTCAAAAAGTATTTTATAGCTTTTAAATATATGTCATGTTTAATTGACGTGTAAAGTGACACAACGTCGATTGTAGCTAACAGATATTCCGGCTGCCATTCTGTTTCCATTATGATTCTCAGAAAATCTCCAGTGTCTTTGGTAAAGGAGCTCAACATTGGAACAATGGGTGCCAGAAAGTGATCGACATATGAGGCCGTATTTTCTCAAAGTGAGCCACAGCTGGGGATGATAGGATGGGCTGGTGGTTTGTACAAGGTCCTATGTATTTTTGGCAGGAAATAAAATGTCGGTGTCACCAGGAGCAATACTGTTAGGAAGTTTTTTTCATCCTGGCTCAGTTGTCCCTTTTCATGCCATGCCGTTATTGCTTTATGTAGATCATTTGTCATCTCTATTATCAGCTAGTACCGTTGCGTGGAGGGCGGGTCAGGGAGAGCCAGGCACTTCCTGTTGGTTGATTGCTGGAGCGGTTAGCGCTCTAGTGCCTGCTTTTTCTGTGCTATTTAGGCTGAGCCTTTTCACCTGCGAGCTGCGGTAGGGTGACTGTGGCAGAGTCATCCCGATCCGCTTGCTCGCCGGAGGTACCTGAATTGTGCCTTGCGCTGTGCCTAAACGCTAAAAGGTCTGCCCATAAATTGCTATTTACAAAACCTCTTTTATCTGCCGTTGATTCAAAAACGGTTTTTAATAATTGAATTAAATTGTGGAATGTACAATTTTAAAACTTAAAGCCTTTCTGTGCTAGTTAAATACCTTGCGCTACCTTTTCCTCAGTTCTGACTTAATAGGTGGAGGACGGTACTTCTGGTCTGCGGGGAAGCCTGGGCTCGATTTCCACTCATGCCCGCCCCGGTCCGACGTGGTAGCTAGTACCGTTGCGGGGAGGGCGGGTCAAGGAGAGCCAGGCACTTCCTGTTGGTTGATTGCTGGAGCGGTTAGTGCTCTAGTGCCTGCTTTTTCTGTGCTATTTAGGCTGAGCCTTTTCACCTGCGAGCTGCGGTAGGGTGACTGTGGCAGAGGCATCCGGATCCGCTTGCTCGCCAGAGGTACCTGAATTGTGCCTTGCGCTGTGCCTAATCGCTAAACGCTGTGCTCAGAAATTGCTCAGAAATTGCTATTTACAAAACCTCTTTTATCTGCCGTTGATTCAAAAACGGTTTTTAATAATTGAATTGAATTGTGCAATGTACAATTTTAAAACTTAAAGCCTTTCTGTGCTAGTCAAATACCTTGCGCTACCTTTTCCTCAGTCCTGACTTAATAGGGGGAGCATGGTATTTCTGGTCTGCGGGGAAGCCTGGGCTCGGTTTCCACTCCTGCCCGCCCCGGTCCGACGCGGTAGCTAGTACTGTTGCGCGGAGGCCATGCACTTCCTGTTGGTTGATTGCTGGAGCGGTTAGCGCTCTAGTGCCTGCTTTTTCTGTGCTATTTAGCCCTCGCCCCCTCCTGAGCGTGCAGCGGTCGCGCGCAGAGGAGCCGAAGCTATGCCAAAGAGTAGCCCGTCTGCACCCGTCCGCGACAGGACGGGGCTAGGGGATATAAACTCCGCTTGAACCGATATGGAGCCAATGGAGGGTTTTTGAATCAGGTACACATCCCAAGCACTATTAGACCTGCAACCTCAGGGGCGGTGGGCGGTGCCCGTGACTACTGGCCATGTCTAGACGGCCCTTTTTCATGCATCCAATGTAGATTTCAGGCCTCCCACACCGCTATTTTAACTGGAGACATCGCAAGGAAGACCCCAGCGCCTATGGGCTGGAAAAGCTTCCTCCTTAACATTCGTTCACTACCTAAACACCACCTCGAGGTCTGGGACCTTATTAAAGTTAATCCTGAAATCTACTTTTTAATCGAGACCTGGTTAAAACCACACACCATCCCTACCATAACATTAGGAATCCCTGCAGGATACAAAATTTTAAGGCTTGACCGCCCGATTAAAACTGGAGGCGGCATAGCCATAGTGTATAAAGAAGGTCTAAAGGTTTCCATAATTGAACAGATTAGTTGCCCCTTGATGGAAGTCATGAAATTTAAGGTTAACTCAGGCCCCAAAGAGCATTGGAAAGGAGCATTAGTATATCGCCCTCCTGGGCCAAGTACGGGATTCACATTGTCCTTAACTGAGTTATTGGCACAATACCTTAAAGCTAAAGAAAACTTCCTTCTTCTAGGGGATTTCAATTTTCATGTAGATATCCCTAATCATCCAGAGACGCAGTCCTTGCTCTCTGATCTCTCCCTTTTAGGATTTAAGATACAGAATAGTGGCCCTACCCACATAGGCGGTCACACTCTAGACTTAATCTTTTCTAACTGCCCCATGATATGCTGTCACCCCTCGACTCGAGTAAATTGGTCAGACCACTGTATGGTTGAATTCTCCCTCCTTGGTTTAGTTAAACCAACCAAACAACCTCCCGCCCCTCCCATATAGCGCAGACAATGGCACAGTGTCACATTAGATGAGATTCAGAAAGTATGGAGAGAGCCCTCCATCTTAGCGACAGATAACGTAGAATCAGCCCTATCCAAATACAACACAGCCCTTTTCAAAGTGGCTGATCTGTTAGCCCCGCTGAAATTAATAAAACAGCACCCCAAACTAAGCAGGAGGTCTGGTACACCGAGCCTCTCAGACTAGAAAAACAGAGTTGCAGGAAATTGGAAAAAATCTGGAGGAAAACCCGCACTGAAGAAAGTCGGAAAAACCATTCAGAAACCTTGTCTTCCTATCATAAAAATATTAGGTTAGCTAGGAAGAACTGTCTTGCCTCACAGTTGGCAGAAGCAGGCAACTCTTCCAAAGAGCTATTTAGGATCCTACAGACCTTCGTGAAACCTTCGGCTTGTGAGAGCCCTGATGAGTTTTCCCAAACCCTATTCAATGACATTTCCCTATTTTTCGAAAATAAAATAGAGGCAATCTATGAGAAAATTACTAAAGCTAATTATTCAAAGAGTAGTGCTATAGGTACTTCGGCACATCTTTGTACACATAAGGGTACACTGACTGGCTTTCCAGAAGCCAGCCAAAGTGATATCCAGTCCCTGATAGGTCATATTAAAAAAAGGGTTCCCCTCTGGATCTTCTCCCGGCTAGAACAACTGCTTCTTTAGGCAACCTACTCTTCCCTATGATCCAAACAATGATGAATCTTTCCTTTAAAGAGGGACAAATACCTCAAGAATGGTAAAGAGCGGTAGTAAATCCTATCCGTAAAAACACAGCCATGCCATGGACAGACCTGTCCAACCTTCGCCCCATCTCCCTTCGGCCATACCTAAGCAAACTGACCGAGAAGCATGTGAACACTCATCTGTCCAATTTTATCGAGGCATCAGGGGGTCTGGACTATTCTCAATCTGGGTTCAGACCCAACTACAGCACCGAAACAGCGTTCCTCTCTGTGACAGATAACATCAAGATGGCACAGGACAGAGGGGGCTCTATGTTTCTGATGCTGTTAGACCTGTCTGCGGCCTTTGACACTGTGTCACATGAGATCCTCCTCGGCCGCTTGCAGAGGGTGGGGATTGGAGGAGTGGCGCTGTCCTGGCTGGAGAGTTTTCTTTCTGGCCGCTCACAAAGTGTCATACTGGGCTCCTATTGTTCTACATCTAGGGAGCTCACTAAGGGGGTCCCACAGGGCTCATGCCTAAGCCCCACATTATTTAATGTGTATGTGGCCCCTCTTGCTGACATTGTGAGAACACATGGATTTATTCCAGTGTAGTACGCCGACGACACCCAGCTTATTTTTCCCTTCCAGACCCTCACCCTCTTTTGCCAAGGGCATGAGAGCGGTGTCCAATTGGATGACTTCCAATTGCCTACAGTGCAACGTGGACAAGACCGAGGTCCTGCTTTTTGGAATAGCTAATCTCCTATGGTCGCCAGACTGGTGGCCACTTGATCTTGGACCCATCCCATGCCCTAAGCCATCAAAGAAGACTTTGGGAGTGCGATTAGATCAGGGACTAGTTCTAAAAGAACATGCGAACCTGGTAACTAGATCCTGCTTTCGGACAATTGGACTTCTGAGACGAGTGTTTCCATTTCTATCAGACGTCTACAGAAAGACCCTTGTCTAGGTCCTTGTAATAAGTCGGCTGGATTATTGCAATGGCCTTTTTATATCCGCCAATGAAGATATGCTTAGCCGACTGCAAGTGGCTCAAAATACCGCGGCAAGATTGGTCCTTAATGTCCCGCCGAGAACTCCATCTCGCCCCCTACTGGAAAAACTCCATTGGTTGCCCTTTCGCCAGCGAATCAAGTTCAAGATCTGCTGCGTTATACATAAAAGTCTCCTTGGCTTAGGTCTCCAATATTTGACCGAAAAATTTAAGACTCACAAACCTGAACGCCTTCTGCGCTCTAGCAGTTAACTTTTGCTAAATATTCCTTCAATTAGGAAGGCTAGGCAGGGTGGTCGAGCACTCTCATACACAGGGCCTACCCTCTGGAACAAACTTCCTTTCAATCTGAGACAAAACTCTAACCACCTTTCCTTCAGGAAAATATTGAAGACGCACCTGTTCCTGGCAGCATAGTCTTTGGCACCTCCTAAATGCTCGGTTTCTGGTACCTATGGCGAACTAAGCGCGGAGATACCCCCTCGGGGGTCGAGTCCTGCGCTATACAATCATCTAAATAAATAAATAAGTATGGTGGGGTTGGTTTTTAGCAGCGTGTAATTTATTGTGTCACTTAGTTGTCGATTTGCCTTTTCCATATAATCGATTTTGTTTAGGATGACAATGTTGCTCCCTTTGTCTGCACGTTTTATTTCTATTGCATTGTTATTCTTGAGGGCAATTAAAGCTAAGCGTTCCTTGGTTGATAAAATCTCTTGTTTATTGGTTTTTGTGTTTTTCATGACTTCTAGTTCTGCCACAAATAGGTCATGGAAAGTGTCAATCCGGTTTCCAGGGTATAGGCCAGGACAGAATTTTGACTTGTTTTTGAGGTTGGTTCGTGGATGTGAACTTGTGGGAATCCCATCTCTGTCAACAGTTGTGTGTCTGTAATTTCCGTATCATCTATTTGATGAATTAACTCATAGGCAGTTCTGAGACTTGTTGTGTCTGCGATTGTGTAGTCATCTTGTGTTTCTGCCTGGTTATGCTCGTCAATAGCTGTATTTTGCAAATTTCTTGGTCTATTTAGGTGTTTGGATATGGCATAGCTTTGATCCGTATCATCTATTTGATGAATTAACTCATAGGCAGTTCTGAGACTTGTTGTGTCTGCGATTGTGTGGTCCTCTTGTGTTTCTGCCTGGTTATGCTCGTCAATAGTTGTATCTGGCACATTTCTAGGTCTATTTCTCGCAAAGAATTTCTTTAATTTTAATTTGCGGATATATTTGTACATATCTATCCACTTCATCTTGATTTTTATCAGGACAGAAAGTTAATCCTTTGTTCAATAGTGTGCATTCTGTTTCAGACAACTCATGATTGGATAGGTTGATTTTCAGGTTGGATTCCGTTTTGTTAATATCTGTTGATTTACTTTCTCATCACTGTCCTGTTTCGAAGCTGGTACCATTTTTTTTCTGCTTCTTCTTGTTTTTCGCTTGGGTTTCGATTCCCAGTTTGTCCCCTTCCCCGACCTCTTGTTCTCGATTTTCCCCGTCCTCTTCCTCTTGCTTTCGGTTTTTGTTGGTCTTTGTATAACATTTGCATTTTGTCTAAAAAAGACAGCTTTTTTGTTCCCATTGGTCTTTGTTCATTCTCACTTAAATCCGACTCTGTTTCACTTTGCGAAGTATCCGTTTTAGCCTGCTGATTTTGTGGATTGGTCTCTTGTTGTTGTTTTAGGATATCAAATAGTTTGGCAAACGTAAAAATTGTGCCATTTTCAAAGTCGGATTAATCCCGTCTGAACTTTCGTTGTTTTCTCTCCTGGACCTCATTTTCATGTTTATCCAAGTTTTTCTCCATTATTTGATGCAGATTATTGATTGTTTCCTCAATTTCTTCCATTGCTTTAATCTGTTATTCCAACTCATCAATTTTAATGTGTAGTTCGTCCACATTTCTCTTGGCATATTTTATGATGATTAAGATCATCCTGTGTGAACATTCCATATTGTTTTGCCCCCATTCCTCCAGCATTTGGGGGCTTGTATTGGGATAATTTGGCAAGGTGAAAATACGCCAACCTCTGGGCACCAGACCCAATTTGTGTATTTTTCCAGTGTTATAATTTCCCAATCTCGTGAGATTTCTTTACGAAGGAGCTTCTCCAATTGTAGGAACAGTTGTTTGATAGTTGGATTGATTGTTCTGGTCACAGTTGGTTTAATGGTGGATGATGAGGATCCAGGCACTATTTTTGTGAACATTCTTTCAGCCTTTTCTAAACGTTTGGCAGCTCTTTTCTCCATTGTGATTCCTGATTATTTACGTCACCTATTTGAGTATTGCAGTCTTTATTCAGGCTTGATATGACACCTTTCACTTGAAATAATTTCTTTGCCCTGGAAAGGTGTCATACAAACTTTTCAAAAAATGACATAGCGCCTTCTCCCACGACAAGCATACATGCCATAAACAGAGTAGCTCACCTCTCTCTAATTACTATCAAGCCTGAATAAAGACTGCAATACTCAAATAGGTGATATGGTGTTGAGAGGGCTCTAACAGGAGCTGCTCTCCACCTAAACTGAGAACTACCCGGAGTTCTCTTCTTTTTTGCATAATTTATGCGTCACTCTTCGCCTGAAAGGGTTTTGTTTTGACTTATACTGGGTGTGCCCTTGTGTCTGGTCAAAGCTATACCTCTCTGAAGAAGAGCTCTAATTAGAGTGAAACACTGTGTCAGGGGTTGCTTTTACTCATTTCAGGTTGGCTTGAGTTGGTATTGTACAATTTCAAAGCTGTAATACTGTGCCTGGGGTGATAAATGGCTTTTGTCATTTTACAGCTCAGCAAGGACAGCACTGTGTTAGTCCTATGCTTAAAGACGTTGCTGTAGAAATGGCAAAAGACTTTGTCCTTTTCTATCTCGGCGTCAATGGCACTGTGCTAATCATATGGTTAAAGACTTTGATAGAAAAACAGACATTTGAGGTGAGCAGATCTAGAGTGTCTCTGGTGTTGAGAGTGCTCTAAAAGGAGCTGATTTCCACCTAAACTGAGAACTACCCAGAGTTCTCTTCTTCTTTTTTGCCTATATATATGTTCACTGAAAAAACCATAGGTTTCAGCCATGTTATAGTTAGGAATTAGCATTTAAAAAACCTTATAAATTCACTGAAAAAACCATAGGTTTCATCCATGTTATAGTTAGCTGGACATTTCTCTCTTAAAAAAACATTGAAATTCCTCCGTTATAGTTAGTTCAGCTAACTATAAATCACACGCCCGCAATGCACTGCTGATGACGTCACATATTACATCACTCATGACATGGTCAGTGACATAACTCATGACATCTCTGATGACATCTCAAATGACATCACTGATGAGATCATCCAGTGAATGTGTGTCTTTCTGAAAAATTAATATGTTTTATATATGTATATCTAAAGGTCGATGGAAGAAAAAATTTGCAAATAAGTGTCTAAATGAATGGTTGTTTTTGTAAAAATGATTGTATAACTGACTTATTAAGTGTACCTTAGTGAATACAAGTATTAGCGAGTAATGTTTAAATATGAAAATATCTGTATCAGTGTCTCACTTGGTGTATAAGTGGCTGCATGGGTTGGTGACTAGCTACATGAGTGACTATATGGGTTATTAGTTGTTTTTTAAATTATCAGTATGACTGTTTGTATGGTTCGGTGGGGAATATTACTTAGCGCATAGATGTATGAATGAGTGACTCGCTGTTTGTATGTGTTTTGAAGACAGCATCTGTCCTGAACTGTATGGGTGGATGAGTGTGTGTATGGGTGTGTTAATGAGGGAACACCTTTCTCAATAGTATCTTTATGAGTAAGTACATATGTTTTAAACTTGTATATGTGAGTATTAATGTTTATAATTCAGTATATATGAGAGTGAGAGATTGGAAGAGTTCCTGTATAAATAAGTATGCGTTTCTATCATTGATTGTTTAAGAGAGTAAGTATGTGTACGATTCTGTAGAAGTAAGTGTAGTGGTGTGTGTCTAGCTGTATATGCAAGTAAATTGATGTTTGATAGTTTATTTGCATGTGTGAGTATGTGTGTGAGTAACTCTATAGATGAGTGTCATTTTTTTCTATAAGATGTATAGGTGTATGAGTACTTTTGCTGAGTGAGTACATGTATGAGGGCCTATATAGAACTGTTGGTGAATGATTGGATGTGTATGTAGATTTTGGAATTACTTAATAGGTTGTTCTAACTGGTATTGTTATCTCCATTTTTTTTAACATTTTTGTTTCTATTTTTGAATGTGTGTATCAAGGGTTATATTACGCTGAAAGGAGGTCTGCCACTTTTTCACAAGGATGATGTCCTCAGTGATGTCATCCGTGATGTCATTTGAGATGTCATCAGTGATGTCATGAGTGATGTCACTGACCATGTCATGAGTGATGTAATATGTGACGTCATCAGCAGTGCATTGCGGGCGCGTGAGTTATAGTTAGCTGAACTAACTATAACAGAGGAATTTCAATGGTTTTGTATGAGAGAAAAGTCCAGCTAACTAACATGGATGAAACCTATGTTTTTTTCAGTGAATTTCTAAGGTTTTTTAAATGCTAATTCCTAACTATAACAAGGCTGAAACCTATGGTCTTTTCAGTGAATTTCTAAGGTTTTTTAAATGCTAATTCCTAACTATAACGTGACTGAAACGTATGGTTATTTCAGTGAATTTCGAAGGTTTTCAAATGCGAATTCCTAACTAGAACGTGCCTGAAACCTATGGTTTTCTCTGTGAATTTCAAAGGTTTTGTAAATAATAATTTATCAATGTATTAATTATTATGTCTTTCTTTTTATACTAATTTCTTATATTTTTAATATAAATATTTATATTTATTTTATTTTTTAGATTATAGTTCATATTCTTATTATAAAATACTAACAAAACGAAATTGCTAAATATTTTTTGGAATAATTATTGCTTGACTTCAGTTGCAAGCATAACACAATTTCAGCAATGCTCTCTGGGCCGTATGCTCACAATACTGTATCAATCCTTACACCTGCTTCAAGCATATGCAAGGTTTTGACGCAGCATAAGCTCAAAAGTAAACTGAATGAAATGTTATACATTTCACTCAGTCACTTTTAGGAGGTGTTGCTGTACCCCCTCCTGCACAGGAAAGCCTCCTTCTGGCACAGGGCTTTACAATGTAATGCACCCTTGAGATGCATCACATTCTTAATACAACACACCACGGCACATCTTTCGCACCACCGCTGTGTCACAAAAGTGATGCAACGGCTGGGTAAAAGAGGCACAAGGGGATTGTAAATCCGCCCCTCACACATACAAATTCACCCAGACAGTTTTACCAGCAGCGCAAATTGAAGCACAGACTTGTAACATATGTATGTACATATGTAACATTCAAGTGCTTCGGACATACTACAGTATACTATAGGTAAACACCTTATAGATTTATGCTGTAGAACTTCCTTATAGGTCTGCACTTTCACATTCTCCATATACTAGTAATATATTCATTCATTCATTTATAAACTACACATGCATTCTGACAAACTTATACACACTAACATAGAAAAATAGTTCTTTCTCTAACCATTAAAGGTAGTTCTAAAACGAACTGTTTTTTTTCTGTTTTTACTTTTCAAATTTGTTTGTGTTTTGTCAACAAGTTTTTTTTTTAAACTAAAAAAAATTGAGCTGGAACCCAAGAAGTATCAAACAGGAACAAAATAATGAAAAAAAAAAACTAATGTCGAGGACAGCGATGCTCCTGCATCTTGCGTTTCATCAGATCGATAGACTGCTCCCTATAACACAAAAGTCTATCGCAATGAATGCATACAATTTTAACGTCAGCAAAATCAGGATCAATTTGTGGATGTGGACTTTATCCTGAAAATTCTGCTGCAGTAGTTGATGTGCTTGGTGCAGAAGCAGGTGGGTTCTCCTGCAACCTCCGTCTTGCAGCTCGAGCAAAGTTATTGGGGTTCAAGTTTTTCACATGTCGCACCATATTTGCTGTGCCAAAGGAGTATTTTTTAGATGGATCACCCCTTGAAAAAGTGACAATCAGAGCACAGGGCGCACTAACGAGAATGATTAGAAGTGGTCACTCATTGGAGATCCGATTCTGGGCCTGCCTCTGCGCACATGATAACACCGCCCCCATCTCTCTCTGTTGTTAATTGTTGGTGCACACACTCACACTTGCACATGCGCATTGCACGCCTGCCCACACTCCCCACATGCCACCACCTAGCATGCCTGCTATCACTAAGCCTGGAATCCAATATATTAGCCAATGTGATGTCCCCCAAGGCCATCATTCTTATAGACCGCGAAAACACTACCAATGAAGCTCCTGGGCTTGGTTTGCTCAGACCCCAGGGTTCCTATATATTCCGAACACTGACGTGAGCATGCTCTCTTTTGCCTGCTTGTGCTGCGGTGACAGACAGAGTGTTGTCATCGATTTTACTACAAACTCACAGTTCGAGCGGAGGAGGACTCCTGACCCTCGACGTGGTATCACTACTGCTGCCGCCCAGCCACAATACTTAGACGCGGAGGCGGCGGGGCCCGCACTCAAAACACCTCAGACCCAGCGAAACCACAGCCTTTGCAGACACGACAAAAGACGACAGAAGCAAAGGTAAGAGAAACTGTTTCACAACATCAGACTCCGCTGTAAATTGTATATGCATGATGCTATTTTTTTCTCCATCATATGGCTCTCCTACCCCTTAATGGTTTAAAATTGTATGCACATAGCATAAAAGTTTCTATCTGCGTCACAAGGTCCTATACACCTCTAATTTGATAAATTATGCGACCATAAATTTCTGTGTCGTATTTCTGTACTACCCCACGTGTTTAGGCCTCTTCATTAATTGTGTGTCCATGATGATATTTTTTTTCTGCGTCACGAGGCGGTCCCAGGCAGGCCCGGACTGCCTGTTGCGGGCACAGGCAATCCCCCGGTGCGCCGCATGGGTGGGGGCCGGTTTTGGGCCCCTGGGGCCCGATTTTGTTACAGGGCATTTTTGCAGCATAGCTCAAAAATCGGCCCTGTAACAAAATCTGCCGAAAGCCAGCCCTAGCAAAGAGCTAGGTCGCACCCCCAACTCCCTTCCTCCCGGGGGAGGGGGTGGGGAGGCGGCCGAGCACTTTGCCAGGGCCGGTTTTTAGTTCCCAGTCTGGCCCTGGTCCCAGGCCTCCATTCTTATTGATCTTCCTTTGTTGATCCTAATATTTCCTTCTGTCATACGGAGCACTCTCACGCCTTTTTTTATAAATTGAGCTTCCATGAATTTCCGTATCCTATTTCGAAATGTGTCACGTGCTTTTCAATGTGTTCTTTTTATTGTATGTTCATGATGGTATTCTTTTCTGTATCACGTGTCCCTCCTACCCCCCAATGATTTTGTATGTACAAAGTATAAGGGGGGACCCAGGGGGAGCCGTTCGCGAGCCGGTATCCCCCCTGGGTTGGTTCGTGCAAGGGAACTGGCCACTGGTGCAAGGGGGGTGATTAGCTAGTTGGAGAGGAAGGGAAAAAGGATAAATAGGGGTAGAAAGGGTGGAAAATGGAACTGAGCCGGGGGAGGCGGGTGGCGAAGGTTGTTTTTGCCCCACCCACCCTCCCTCTTTCTCTTTCAGGTCCTGTTTGGTTGTTGTTTTATTGTGCTTTGGGTACTGCTGAAGCTGTTTATTCCTGGTTGCCATGCTAAGACAGGTCTAGGTGCAATTTTAGTTGGTAGGCACTTTTTCTGGGGGGTGGGCAGCTTGGAGCGGGTTGGTCCATCCTCAAAGGGCAGTTAAAGGAAAGGAGGCCACAGATGAAATTGGTCAACCGGAGATATTTTTAACCCCAGAACGCATGAAAATGACTTCCAGGAAATTATTAAAAAAGGTATATTTGTCTCATCTGGAGGATAAGCGTTGGTCTGCGGAGAAAGCTAAATACTATGTTATGGAAAATCACAATATGTTAGTATGCCCTGGAATTCAGCCATATTTATCGCATGTTATATGCCCTTATGATCGCATGCTACTGACACGCTTTCGATTAAGCATTGTGCATAGAATCATTACATTCCCAACAATGAAGGACTGGTCACGTACCTTAGCATTATGCCCCTGTGACGGCAGGTCCACACAATCAACCTTACATGTAACTTTATCCTGCAGATTTTATACATTGCCAAGAAAAATGTTTTTATTACCGATTTTAAAACAGTGCGGTCTAAGACAATGCAGAGCGGCACAACTAAATATACAATGCATGGAAGATGAATTTACAATGGAATGCATAGTAAGCTTTTGGAAAGGGGCGACCATTCGGTCCCCCCGAACGTATGGTGGAGTACCACGATCCCCCCGGGAAGCCATCTTGGGTGGGAGGCGAGTCTCGGCTGGTATGCCCGAAGCGGCGTAGCCGGGGCGCGCCTTTTTCCCGCCCTAGAGTGGGTTGTCCTAGACACTGACGCGGCCGGCCACGCCCTCGGAGGCAGGCGGGGGCGGGTTTACGCCCGCCTGAAGACGGATAAAAGGAGCAACAAGCCAAGAAAGCATCCTCTTGTTCCTGTGCTCTGAAGCTGCACCTCCCCGCTGCACGTGAGCTCGAGACGGAACGAAGAGCCAATTTTGAGCGTTGTAATCTTTCTTTTTGTTTTACAGATATCTTCGTTTGAGAATGCCAGGCAAGAAGGTCGGAAAGCGGGTCGGTACCGATCAGATGCTCCGCATGCTCATAAAGGAGGTAGCCGATTTGAAAAAGCAGATGGCGGCTAAGAACGGGGAGGGAGGACCGAAGCGAGTCATCGGACCAGCTTTGCCAGGAGTAATCCCTGGTGGAAGAGGCAAGAGGTCCAAAAGGGGGGCACTTGGGGGGGAAACCCCGGTTCCCGATACCCCACTCAAGGAGCCAACCCCGGTTCCGAAGGAGGGGCATCCGATCCCCGTAGTGGTCACCCCCGTGACCGGGGAAGATATGCCTCCCGAGTTAGCGGCACAATTGGCAGCGTGGTTGGGAAAGGATAGTGAGGGCACCACGGCTGACGACGCCCGGGCAGTAATGAGACAACTGCGGGAATCTAGAGAGGCTGCGAAGGCACCATCTTCTGTTACCCCGCCAGTTCCGGCGGCGGAAAATGCAACAGGCCCAAGTTCGGCGGCAAATGCAGCTTCTGGTTCAGGTAAGCGGCCATTGCCGATCGCGGGGGAGGGGTCTATACCTTCACGAAGGGAGAAGGTGGCTCAGCATGTTCCACTGGAAATTAAGGAAAAGATTTGGGCGAATAAGTATGTGAACATTTTTTCTTTGCTTACCGACCATTACGAGATGGAGCATGTTAAGAGCCAAAAGGAGCTCATGCATCCGAGTGTTTGGCGCGCAAAAATGGCCGCCTTTAAGGTTGATGAAAACATTGGTACTTGGGGCAGGGCGTGGGGCATTTTTACCTCCATCATGGGCGAGCGCAGGCCCGAGTTACTGACCGAGTTGCCTATTTATCAGTCACGTATCATGGAGTATTCCGTATCGTACGGGGGCAATCAGTGGTTCTGTTATGACAATATTTTTAGAAAAGCTAAGGAACACGACCCAGTTCTGACTTGGGATTGTTTCGACTCCGTTTCATGGCAAAAAATGGAGAGTTCAGGAATGTTAAAAGTGCCATTGTCAGGGAGTAACGGGGGTGAATCTTCCCGCCAATTCTCTGGGACACCCTTTCGGACGGGTGCAGGTAACGAGCACCACTCGAAGCCGAGTGGCAACGCAGGTAAAAGGGGGATTTGCTGGAATTTTAACAGAGGGAAATGTACGAGGCCCCAGGGGTCATGCAAGTTCAGACATGAATGTGGGGGGTGTGGGCAGCCATCCCATCCTGAGTCCATGTGCAGAGCCAAAACAGGTGATAACGGTGGTAGGGGAAGCGCCAAACAGGTCTGAAATAGTCCGAGGGGCGCCTTTACCTACTCCGATCGATACCATGGCAATGATTCCTTGGCTCAACGAATACCCGGATCATGCTTCCGCTGGGGTGTTGCGAAACGGGTTTTCATATGGTTTCCGCATTCCAGTGGGGGATTTTCAGGGTGTAGCAAACTGTAAGAATCAACTGTTGGTCTTGCAGCATACGTCGGTGGTACAGGTAAAGATTGGGAAGGAGGTGACTCGAGGTCGTGTCGCCGGTCCATTTGATTTGCCACCGGTTGCTAACTTTGTTTGTTCCCCTCTAGGGGTGGTCCCCAAGAAGGACCCGGGTGAGTTTCGGCTGATACATAACTTGTCAGCCCCACGTGGTCTTTCCGTGAATGAAGCGAAAGACCCGGAAGTGTGTTCGGTGCGGTACGCATCTTTCAATGAGGCCGTTGCCATGTTGAATCGCCTGGGGCCCGGGGCGCTGATGGCAAAATCAGACATCGAGTCAGCGTTCCGGTTGCTCCCGGTGCACCCAGACGATCAGCGTCTCCTTGGTTTTATGTTTCAGGGTCGCTATTACATGGATAGATGTATGCCAATGGGGTGCTCGATATCCTGTGCCTATTTCGAAAAGTTCAGCTGTTTTCTGCAATGGGTATTCACAAGGAAGACAGGTTTTCAGCATGTTATGCATTATCTCGATGACTTTCTGTTTTTGGGGGCAGCCGGGGATCCTGAGTGTGGACAGGCTTTACATGAATTTTGTGTCTTAATGAATCAATTCGGTGTGCCATTGGCGCCAGGTAAGACTGTGGGTCCCTCGACTGTGCTCGAGTTTCTGGGTATCGAGCTCGACTCGGAAGAAGGTTGCTTTAGACTACCCAAGGAAAAAGTGTTAAAATTCAGGTTATCCCTTGAAACATGTATTCGTGCAACGAAAGTAAACCTGCATCAATTGCAACAAGTGGTGGGTCAGTTGAATTTTGCCCTGAGAGTGATGCCAATGGCGCGCCCCTTTTCCCGCTCGATTGCACAAGCCATGGTCGGCCTGAAGGAAGGTCATCATCGCACGAGGCTCTCGGCAGAGGTTCGCCAGGACATGCGCATTTGGTTGGCATTTTTGGCGGATTTCAATGGTCGAATTGTCTGGAACAAACCGGCGGTGTCCTCCGAGGAACTGGGGCTTTGGACAGATTCGGCGGGGAGTATAGGTTTTGGTGCCATATTTGGTACACAATGGTCGGCTCAAAAATGGTCGTCATGGTGGCACGAGTGCGGGCTGACGAGTAACATTGCTTTTCTCGAACTTTTCCCTATTTTGGTGGCCCTGAAAACTTGGCCTGGGGGGTTCCGGGATCACTCTGTGGTGTTCTGGTCTGATAACATGACCGTGGTTGAGTGTATCAATAGTCAGGCAGCACAATGCAAATGGATTCTGAGATTGCTCAAAGAAATTGTGTTATTGTGTATGCAATTGAATGTGCTATTTAGGGCAAGACATGTGCCGGGGGTACTGAACCAAGCGGCTGATGCGCTTTCTCGTTTCCGTATGCAGTCCTTCTGGGGTTTTCTGCCCACAGTGGACCCGGTGGCGGCACCCTTTCCCGAAGCTCTCTGGTCTCTCGGTGCCCCGAACTACAAAACCTCGTGGGAGAGAGTTTAGCACCCAGGACGAGGAAGGCATATGAAGGGGCGTTCCGTTCCTATTGGTCCTTTTTGGGTGCTGCTAGGGGGGAGCTTTGGGGCCAGGAAGAGTTTGTAGTAAAATTTTTGCTGTCTTTACATCAGTCAGGCAAATCAGTAGCTACGGCCCAGAGGAATCGGGCCGCCATTTCCTTTATGGCAAGGGCTCATGGGATCCAGGACCCGACAGCGTCTTTCGTTGTGCAGAAAGCGCTACGTGGGTGGCAACGCCTTGAGGGTCGCAGAGTAGATGAGAGGCACCCGATAGGTCTGGATAGGTTGACCCTGTTATTGTCCGTACTCCCGGCAACGTGTTCATCCCAGTACGAAGCAGTGTTATTCCGAGCTGCATTTGCGCTAGCATTCCATGGGGCTATGCGGGTAAACGAATTAGTGGCGAAGAACAAGCAGGATACGATGGGGGGACTGTGCCGGGAGCACATTCAGGTCAGGGAGGAGACGATGACGGTCTCGTTTGTTAGGTCCAAAACCGATCAAGGTGCAATAGGGGACTGCATAATCATTCAGAGGATCCCCGGGTCTTCCATGTGCCCTGTGGTGTGCGTAGAGGAATATTTAGCGCAGAGGGTGGCATCATGGGGGGGGACCTTGTTGAGACACGCTGACGCCACCCCACTGACGAGGTTTCAGTTCCAGCGGGTGCTTGCGATGTCGATTTTGGCCGCAGGCTTGAACCCCGGTGTGTTCGGGACCCATTCCTTTCGGATAGGGGCTGCTACTGAGGCTACAGCCAGGGGTCTGAGTGTAGAAAAAGTAAAACGTTTGGGGCGTTGGTCCTCGAACTGTTATAAAAGGTATGTGCGGTTGCACATGTTGTGAAGCTGTAATAATGTACTCACGCTTCTTGTTTTTGTTTGGTTTTCAGTTGCGCAAGCTTACGAGGCGGGGCGGACTGTGCAATCGACCCGACACCTGGGGAACAGCGGTCAGACATCACCGGCTGCGAGAAAGGAGGTGTGGGTCGTGGGCCACTCATACGTGAGGCGTGCCGCGGACGTATTCAAAGCAGGTGACATGATTCACGTGGCTGGGGAATACGGGTACAGGGTGTCCTTCTACGGAAGGGGAGGGCTCTGTATTGACCAGTTTCAATCCT
Organism: Lissotriton vulgaris; assembly: GCF_964263255.1. Lineage (NCBI taxonomy): Eukaryota > Metazoa > Chordata > Amphibia > Caudata > Salamandridae > Lissotriton > Lissotriton vulgaris. Next base: position 1,018,023,196 of record NC_141691.1, on the reverse strand, counting down.
TTTTCGAGGGTTTGTTAGGGCGGACAAGGTCACCGCCGTCTATAATCATAGTCCATCTTGGGGGCAACGATTTGGTGTCCACTGGTAGACGACTTCTTCTTGAGGCAATGCTTTCCACAGTAAGTTGGTTGGCAAGAAGAGTTCCAGGGTGCACAATTGCATGGTCCCATATGATCCCACGGAAAGTGTGGCGGGGGGCTATTTCGGTTTCTGCTCTGAATCATTCAGTAAAGAAAATAAATAACAAGTTGAGTAGATTGTTTCGTTCAAATACACTGCATTCTGTTTCGCATGGTTGTATCAAAGGGGACGGTATGTATTTGGGAGATGGGGTTCATTTGTCCCTGGTGGGGAATGAGTTACTCATAGGAGACCTCATAGCTTGGCTAAAGAGTTTAAACCATGACCTTTAGGCAGGAGTTGTTGTGGGGGGTCCGGATAGCCGGTCAACTATCCGGCCTGTGGCGGTAAGGTCATGATCGGTGAGCAGTAATTGGAAGATCCCTATGGGGGGCGTCACCCATTACGGATGGGAGCGCTCGGGGGAGGTGGCCATTGGCCCCTCAACGGGGAGGCGGTCCCTTCTAAGGATAGGCCGCCGGAAGGAAAGGAAAGGTGGTCAAGGCCCCTTCCTGGATAGGAGGGGCTACGGGCCCTCCTGGGGAATTTCCCGGGGCCAGGACATCTGCGACGGCAGATGGGGTAAGTTGTGTGGGGTTCGGGAGGGGGTTTACGCTACCTTTTAGACACCTCACACGAGTCCTCGGACGACCGTTAAATGGCGTCGAGTTCATTGGGGCCCCCGTCAAGTCCAAGGGAAATTGGTAGATGCACTTGAGGTACGCCTCTGTGCGGTCGTTCCCCTCACAAGTGAGGGGGGTATTTCTAGTTTAGGGATCTGACACTGGTTACGACCTTGCCGTTGGCCCTTAACGTTAGGATGTACAATTTCAAGTCAAATGTTTTGTAGGATGTTAGTTCGGCTAGGAGAACCTTTGTATTAGAGATCTGTTAAGGTTAGCCAAACATCGTAATGTGGAAATGAAATTGTACATAATATGAAACTGTTATTTTATTGTTTTGATTTTGTTTCATATTTTAATAAATAGGGCCGGGAGGGTCACTCCCTCCCGCCTTCCAAAAGTTCAGAACCGTTTCCAGGTTTCCCATCCTTGGGGATTGTGTTGAGAGAGGGTGGCGGGTATCTCAGCCATATGGAAAGGGGCGACCATTCGGTCCCCCCGAACGTATGGTGGAGTACCACGATCCCCCCGGGAAGCCATCTTGGGCGGGAGGCGAGTCTCGGCTGGTATGCCCGAAGCGGCGTAGCCGGGGCGCGCCTTTTTCCCGCCCTAGAGTGGGTTGTCCTAGACACTGACGCGGCCGGCCACGCCCTCGGAGGCAGGCGGGGGCGGTTTTACGCCCGCCCGAAGACGGATAAAAGGAGCAACAAGCCAAGAAAGCATCCTCTTGTTCCTGTGCTCTGAAGCTGCACCTCCCCGCTGCACGTGAGCTCGAGACGGAACGAAGAGCCAATTTTGACCCACCCACCAGCCCCTGAGGACAGCTAGTTGTTTTGAATAAAGTTTTGATCTGGTAACTCTATTTCTTGCAGGTTGTGATGATTGTCGTGATATTTTGAGTATGCAATAAAGAATGGTCATTTTCAGTATGTTTTCTTTTGCAAATAAAGTAATTCTGCACTAGTGTTGATCAGTAATCATGCTTGTAATAGTCATGGTTGTTTTGTAATTCAGTAATTTAGGTAAATTGTCGTATTTATTTTGGTCGGGCGGTAAGGTCATGATCGGTGAGCAGTAATTGGAAGATCCCTATGGGGGGGCGTCACCCATTACGGATGGGAGCGCTCGGGGGAGGTGGCCATTGGCCCCTCAACGGGGAGGCGGTCCCTTCTAAGGATAGGCCGCCGGAAGGAAAGGAAAGGTGGTCAAGGCCCCTTCCTGGATAGGAGGGGCTACGGGCCCTCCTGGGGAATTTCCCGGGGCCAGGACATCTGCGACGGCAGATGGGGTAAGTTGTGTGGGGTTCGGGAGGGGGTTTACGCTACCTTTTAGACACCTCACACGAGTCCTCGGACGACCGTTAAATGGCGTCGAGTTCATTGGGGCCCCCGTCAAGTCCAAGGGAAATTGGTAGATGCACTTGATGTACGCCTCTGTGCGGTCGCTCCCCTCACAAGTGAGGGGGGTATTTCTGGTTTAGGGATCTGACACCGGTTACGACCTTGCCGTTGGCCCTTAACGTTAGGATGTACAATTTCAAGTCAAATGTTTTGTAGGATGTTAGTTCGGCTAGGAGAACCTTTGTATTAGAGATCTGTTAAGGTTAGCCAAACATCGTAATGTGGAAATGAAATTGTACATAATATGAAACTGTTATTTTAATGTTTTGATTTTGTTTCATATTTTAATAAATACGGCCGGGAGGGTCACTCCCTCCCGCCTTCCAAAAGTTCAGAACCGTTTCCGGTTTCCCATCCTTGGGGATTGTGTTGAGAGGGGGTGGCGGGTATCTCAGCCATACTACAATGTGTGTTTAGATTAAGAAAGACAATCAGATCGTAAAGTAAACGCATATTTTTATCCACTGTCCTTGAAATGTTTCTACCTGTTCTTTTATGTTTTCAATGAAATACGAATAAAGCAAATTTGACTTGACTACTGTCCCTTTTAAATGGAATGGATACAGAATTCAATCAACAAAAGACATTACTTCAATTACTGTACCTCACCCCGACCACACATCATCACAGGGTACATTCAAGCTCAGCGCCAAAGGTATTACTAACTCAGTGCACCACAAATCATCACCATGTCACCATATTAAATGAGATGACTTATTTAGAAAAAAATACATCATACTTTTTAAAAATATACTTCAACTTACTTCTGTGAATGGACAACCAATATTTATTAGAAAACTGGATTTTAAAGATCTTCCTACCAATCCATGCTACTTGCACCACACATCATCACACACTCCACAGAACTTTGTTGCTTTAGATGCACACTTGCTTGCTTTCTTGGCTGGGATTATCAATTATTCCTCAATTTCATATTCTGATTGAACGTCAAGGCCCTTTATCGAGCCTTTTTGTTGTACGTACTACCCCGGCCGAAAGCAGTGGGAAATGTGCACACTTGCTGCCTTTCTTGGCTGGGGTTGTCAATTGTCCTTCTTATAATACAAATTCAAAGTGCAGGCCCTTTATTGAGCCTTCTTGGTAACTATTACTTGTGAATGGCAGTGGGTAATTTGCGCACTTCCTACTGTTCATGTATAAACAAAGGCTTAAAAGTCTAACAATATTAAAAAAGAGCCAGTACAGTCTATGGGTATCAAATCTTCTGTTTGTTATTGTAATTCAAAGTACAGCCCCTTTATTGAGCCTTCTTGCTACCTACTACCCGTGAATGGCAGTAGGTAATTTGGACACTTTCATATTTTTTACATTATTCATCTACCACTCAATCAACACATCATCATCATCTACACGTACACACACCTACTTGCTGCCTTTCTTGGCTATGGTTAACAACTATAATTCTATTTCATATTCATATTCAAAGTGCAGGCCCTTTATCGAGCCTTTTTGTTGTAGCTACTACCCTGGCCGAAGCCTTTTTCATATAGATACTGCACAGTTTTAAATTATGTTTACATTTTAGTACAAATTAAATCAGAAACTGCTAACGAGGAAATTGATCTGAATGACATATCTGATGAAGTTGCATTGGAATGTCTGTTAAATTATGAGATATTAATAGAATACATTTGGTGTTGAAAACAATAAAGCTTTGAGCACTATCTACTAATGTATTTATTATACTAAAAGTGAACACTTGCTGCCTTTCTTGACTGGGATTATCAATTATTAATCAATTTCATATTCTGATTGAAAGTCAAGGCCCTTTATTAAGCCTTTCTGTTGTAGAAGTTTCCACATTTGCAGCCTTTCTTCGCTACTGTTATCAATTATTCTTCTTGAAATTGAAATTCAAACTACAGGCCCTTCATCGACCCTTCTTGTTAACTACTACCCATGAATAGCAGTGGGTAATTTGCACACTTACGTCCTTTCTTGCGTCCTTTCTACCGCACAGTGTGTGTACTTTCTGCACTAGCTTGCCTCCTTATATATGGTAACCATTTCTGAGGCTCCCACTGGAGAATCTGACACCCCGTTGGTGTAATGAACTGGAAAACCAAACACCCACTTCCCTTACAAGGAAATGGGTAGCTTGCACATCTTCAGCATTTCTTATTTTTCACCTTATTCATCTTCCACGCAATCAACATATCATCCACACATACACAAACCTACTTGCTGCCTTTCTTCACTGTGGTTATCAACTATTATTCAATTTCATATTCTGATTCAAACTCAAGGCCCTTTATCGAGCCTTTTTGATGTAGCTACTACCCCACCCAAACACAGTTAAAAATTTGCACACTTGCTACCTTACTTGGCTAAGGTCATCAATTATTCTTGAATTTCTTGAACTTGATTTATATCAGTTTTAGGTTTAGTACAATAACAAAATTCGTCTGGCAAGTCCAAAACAACACTGAATGACAGTCTACACTACAGACAAAACAGGTCACAATTTGAACTATTACATCCCGGAAACATACATATTTTGACAATGCATTCCATACAAGTTCTATCTTTCATTTCAATTATGATTACAGATGATACAGTCCACCATTAAATGTACACTGCAGACAGCTGGATTCACAACTTCAATTCCGCTTTCCTTGTACATTAAGGACACCATTAGATCTACCCTTGCTGTCCTTAATGTAGAGATAATTGTACTCTGTCCTCAGATTCTGTTAACTGTACAAAATAGCATTCATCAATATTTGTATTAATTAGTACCTTCGATCTACATTACAGACAGCGGGGTTCACAACTTTAATGCAGCTTTCAATGCAAATTTCTCTTCACCATCAATGCCTAGAAGTGCCTTCAATCAATTTTCCGCTCAGTACAGTTCACAACTAGACACCAAGAGTGCTAGTACTACAGAAAACATTCAATACAATCTTGATTTACTTAAAACACAGACAATTGGTGTAGAAAATGTACAGTATGAACATTTAGTTATTCTTGTCAATGGCGTTCCTACTAAGAGTAAGAAAATATGGCAAAAATTAGTAGATATTAGGGAAGTGAAAAAGGCAACGTTCTGTTCTATCTGCTATAAAAAATGTAATATTACAAAAATGTGTATGTGGGAAAAGAATAATTAACTGTAGAAGATACTGACTTCCCATCTGGACAAATTGAAAAACTGTATGTTTCCATAATTGAAGAAATCTACGAACATTACAGTATTCATCCACTTCATTCTAAAGAAGTGATGGGGAATACTATAGAGTTATTACAAATGAAAGAAGCAAAGGGAAGTCCCATTAGTGTATGCAAAAAAAGCTTGGAAGATCGTTCTTTCCCTCAGTTCCTTCCCACACGAAAAAGAGGACAATATGATGACCGGCCTGTGCAGATTCCTGCATCTGAATACCAGACATCAATGTTATATGCAGAAAATCCAAGATTTCAACAATGTATTCCATATTTGTTCCATCTTTTGTTTGGGAGTGATTTGTCTGGACTTCTTATGCACAAAACAATATATTGAAAACACGTGTACATCTGCAAAATGTTTCAGCAAACAAATGTATGCATAAAGTACAGCAGAAAGATAATATTTTGGAATCTCACCTCATTAATCTCATGGCATGTCAGCTTTGTAGTAACGAGTACTGGTACCGTGGTCATTGAGAACTAAAATGTATGCTAAGGAACTTAGAAACTCCTACATAGTTCCTTACGCTAAGCTCTGCTGACTATGCTTGGGATGATTTACTTCAATTTCTTGATTACACAAATTCATATGATCATACTCAATGTCATCTAATGCTTCCACAAAATCAGGATCTTAAGTTTAGTTTAGAAAATCACACCTGATATCTACATCATTTATATCTTCCTCTTCATTCTTCCTACTTATAAAAATTATGTTTAGCTATTCTATGACAATGTTGAAACCGTCTTTCAAATTTTGTTGATTTTCCATACTGAATTTCTTATGTTGTAGGTCCTTGTACAAAAACATAAACACTTAATTTTATCTTCACTGTAATATCAGCATATGTGATGATTTATATGAAATATCTTACAATTAAACGAACAATATATTGTACATGAGTATATCATATTTTCAAAACATTCTAAATTAAATACAATAAATACAGTGTCACTCTGCATTGTGTCAAGTGCATTTTTTATTTATTTATTTATACTACCTACTGTTTTGCAAACTTAAAACAATGACAACAGCACTGCCTTAGTTTGACTCACCGCATTACATTCTCAATTAGGGTTGAGGGAGGCAAAGGAAATGAGTAAACTACATGTCTACAGATGTACTCTTATATTTAGAACACTGGATTAAGCACTCAATAAATAAAGTTAGATACAAAAGAACATACAAAAAAAGGCTGCATAAAAGATACACAGGAAAGCAACACAAATAGGTCACGAATCTTGAACACAAACTGGTAAGTCACCAAAAGAACAAAAAGGCTAAGAACACTGCAACGGACGCTACGCTGTGGAACTCATTGTGAAAAAAGGTAGAAACATACTGTAAATAAAGCGGAATTCAAATAAAGAAAAAGTAAAAAAGATACATGGATGACAAAGTCACTGGAGTAATACTCTGTTCCCCAACACAAAAAAAGATTTTGGAAAAGTTATATGAACAAATGTTTAAGGAGCTGCAAAGGGACCCCCATCCCCCGGGACTCAAAATATAACATTGGGGACCGTGAAGAGAACGCCAATGCCCCCAGGGTCCCAGCCAGCTCCCCGCATCCTTCGAGAGCCGGCATTGCTTTCTCAGAGAGAACAGCTTACATGCTGCTCTCTCTAATGAAAAACAATCTGCTTTCCTACTTGAAAGACACAGCAGATTAACTTGCTCTCTCTTTCAAATAGTAAACCGGTTTGCTGTGCTAAAGTGGGAGCTGCGGCGCTCCCGCCCTACCATAGCAAACAGCAGTGTCCCGGGGATAGGCACCCCGAGACACTGCAATAGCCGACCCTGGGAAATGATGTTCCCCAGGGCCATCAAGGGTTACAGTAAAGAGGCCGCGCGACCCCCTCCCAACATTAAAAAGTCCTGAGAAGTGGAGGTCCCCGGAGCTGGGAAATCCGTACTATCACAGTCACAGACCCCCCTATTTTAAATATTACTGCCCCAGGAAGGTGGCGGTCCCCGAAGAATGTAGGAGACTCGTGACCCCCGCATACTTCAAAATAAACAATGCTGCCAACACTTCCTGGTTTGGAGTGCTGACAGACAGTTGACAACCAATCAGCATGCAGCTTGTGCTCGTAATTGTACGGATTTCCGTACACATACGCCGTGATTTTTCTTTAAAAAAAAGTATATATATATATAAATACCCTAAACATCCATATACAACCCCCTGGTCAAGCCTATAAGGTCAGAATGTTTCTACCATGCCACCTTTCCCTATTTCTCAACTTTGTTTTACTGTTTTCATGTGACTCGGTTCTAGCGACGAACAAGATGGCTGCCAACACTTCCTGGTTTGGAGTGCTGACAGACAGTTGATAGCCAATCAGCATGCAGCTCGTGCTCGTAATTCCACAGATTTCCGTACGCGTACGCCGTGATTTTTCTTTAAAAAAAATATATATATATTGTATATGTATGTATATACCCTAAACATCCATATACGACCCCCTGAGCAAGCCTATAAGGTCGGAATGTTTCTACCTTGCCCCCTTTCCTTATTTCTCAAATTTGTTTTACTGCTTTCTTGTGACTCGGTTCTAGCGACGAATAAGATAGCTGCCAACACTTCCTGATTTTGAGTGCTGACAGACAGTTGACAGCTAATCAGCATGCAGCTCGTGCTCGTAATTCCACAGATTTCCGTATGCGTAATCCGGGATTTTTCTTTAAAAAAATAACATAAAATAATAGAGTCTAAACATCCATGTACGACCCCCTGAGCAAGCCTAGATCGTCAGAATGTTTCTAGCCTACCCCCTTCCCTTACTTCTCAACTTTGTTTTACTCTTTTCTTGTGACTCCGTTCTACCGATGCACAAGATGGTCGCCAACACTTCCTGGTTTCGAGTGTTGACAGACAGTTGACAGCCAATCAGCATGCAGCTCGCGCTCGTAATTGAACAGATTTCCGTACGCGTGCTGAACTCCGTCTCTAGATATCGCTATGATTTTACTTGCATTTTTCGCAGAAACTACTGAACGGATTTACACCATGTAACAAAAAAAGCACAATCTGCAAACAGAACTCTACCTCTCTGCCAAATTTCGTGTATTTCCGTTTAGCCGTTCGGGCTGTAGCCCTGGCTAAAGGTCCCAATGGAAAATTGCATGGGGAAAACACGTTTTGGGACCCCTTTTTTCTCGGCCCCCGCTTGACGAATCACCCCTAAACTTTCAGGGAAGGAGCGGAACCGAGCAGGCCATTTTCTTGGAGCAATTCACAAAGATTCGTCCACTGGCGTCAAAGTTATTCTAAATAGAATGATGTGGATTTCGTATGGAAACTAGGTCCTAACTATAACTACCTACGGTCGCCAGTAGGTAATATATATATATATATATATATATATATATACATATATATATATATATATATATATATATATATATATTAAGGAATGGTGACACGGACCAGAGGCCCACCAGAGGGCTGTGATAATTAAATGAACATTGGCAAAGAAAATTGTGGCGGAAAACGGACCCCACCTGAGGGGATAAAATTTGGAACTATCACTCCCAGCATGCTGCTTACTGGAAAGCACATGCGTGATGGCGAAAATACGTGATGGTTCATTTCTGGTTTTCCTTCCTGCCTGCCCTATGATTAAGGTGCTGTAGGCACTGAAACGCGTCAGGGACTGTGATTAATTGGACCGTCATTACCGTTTCTTGCAATAAAAAGTTCTGTGAACCTAACCTCTGTGGAGTGCATCTTCAAAGCGCGGAAGCTTTTTGGGGGATGTTTAACACGGCGGCTCCGGCCGTGGAAGACTGCACCGCCGAAAACACCGGATACAGGTCTGTGTAGCTGTGCACCATCACGGCTTGTTCCAGCGCAGGGGTTTGCTCGAATTAAGGAATGGTGACACGGACCAGAGGCCCACCAGAGGGCTGTGATAATTAAATGAACATTGGCAAAGAAAATTGTGGCGGAAAACGGACCCCACCTGAGGGGATAAAATTTGGAACTATCACTCCCAGCATGCTGCTTACTGGAAAGCACATGCGTGATGGCGAAAATACGTGATGGTTCATTTCTGGTTTTCCTTCCTGCCTGCCCTATGATTAAGGTGCTGTAGGCACTGAAACGCGTCAGGGACTGTGATTAATTGGACCGTCATTACCGTTTCTTGCAATAAAAAGTTCTGTGAACCTAACCTCTGTGGAGTGCATCTTCAAAGCGCGGAAGCTTTTTGGGGGATGTTTAACACGGCGGCTCCGGCCGTGGAAGACTGCACCGCCGAAAACACCGGATACAGGTCTGTGTAGCTGTGCACCATCACGGCTTGCTCCAGCGCAGGGGTTTGCTCGAATTAAGGAATGGTGACACGGACCAGAGGCCCACCAGAGGGCTGTGATAATTAAATGAACATTGGCAAAGAAAATTGTGGCGGAAAACGGACCCCACCTGAGGGGATAAAATTTGGAACTATCACTCCCAGCATGCTGGTGCTGTAGGCACTGAAACGCGTCAGGGACTGTGATTAATTGGACCGTCATTACCGTTTCTTGCAATAAAAAGTTCTGTGAACCTAACCTCTGTGGAGTGCATCTTCAAAGCGCGGAAGCTTTTTGGGGGATGTTTAACACGGCGGCTCCGGCCGTGGAAGACTGCACCGCCGAAAACACCGGATACAGGTCTGTGTAGCTGTGCACCATCACGGCTTGTTCCAGCGCAGGGGTTTGCTCGAATTAAGGAATGGTGACACGGACCAGAGGCCCACCAGAGGGCTGTGATAATTAAATGAACATTGGCAAAGAAAATTGTGGCGGAAAACGGACCCCACCTGAGGGGATAGAATTTGTAACTATCACTCCCAGCATGCTGCTTACTGGAAAGCACATGCGTGATGGCGAAAATACGTGATGGTTCATTTCTGGGTTTCCTTCCGGCCTGCCCTATGATTAAGGTGCTGTAGGCACTGAAACGCGTCAGGGACTGTGATTAATTGGACCGTCATTACCGTTTCTTGCAATAAAAAGTTCTGTGAACCTAACCTCTGTGGAGTGCATCTTCAAAGCGCGGAAGCTTTTTGGGGGATGTTTAACACGGCGGCTCCGGCCGTGGAAGACTGCACCGCCGAAAACACCGGATACAGGTCTGTGTAGCTGTGCACCATCACGGCTTGTTCCAGCGCAGGGGTTTGCTCGAATTAAGGAATGGTGACACGGACCAGAGGCCCACCAGAGGGCTGTGATAATTAAATGAACATTGGCAAAGAAAATTGTGGCGGAAAACGGACCCCACCTGAGGGGATAAAATTTGGAACTATCACTCCCAGCATGCTGCTTACTGGAAAGCACATGCGTGATGGCGAAAATACGTGATGGTTCATTTCTGGTTTTCCTTCCTGCCTGCCCTATGATTAAGGTGCTGTAGGCACTGAAACGCGTCAGGGACTGTGATTAATTGGACCGTCATTACCGTTTCTTGCAATAAAAAGTTCTGTGAACCTAACCTCTGTGGAGTGCATCTTCAAAGCGCGGAAGCTTTTTGGGGGATGTTTAACACGGCGGCTCCGGCCGTGGAAGACTGCACCGCCGAAAACACCGGATACAGGTCTGTGTAGCTGTGCACCATCACGGCTTGTCCCAGCGCAGGGGTTTGCTCGAATTAAGGAATGGTGACACGGACCAGAGGCCAACCAGAGGGCTGTGATAATTAAATGAACATTGGCAAAGAAAATTGTGGCGGAAAACGGACCCCACCTGAGGGGATAAAATTTGGAACTATCACTCCCAGCATGCTGCTTACTGGAAAGCGCATGCGTGATGGCGAAAATACGTGATGGTTCATTTCTGGTTTTCCTTCCTGCCTGCCCTATGATTAAGGTGCTGTAGGCACTGAAACGCGTCAGGGACTGTGATTAATTGGACCGTCATTACCGTTTCTTGCAATAAAAAGTTCTGTGAACCTAACCTCTGTGGAGTGCATCTTCAAAGCGCGGAAGCTTTTTGGGGGATATATATATATATATATATTCAGGAACAGTAGTCTCTCACCACGTAACTACCAGGCAGGCAGAAAATAGGAAAAACCACGCGAGTCCCAATCTTCATTCGGCAGATTTATTAGCAAGGAAAGTTTACCAAATCTGACGCGTTTCGGGCGTCCGCCCTTGGTCACAGATCGTCAGGTTATTGAAAAGACATCCCTTTTAAATGGTACACTGCACAAATTCAATTAGTGTTTTTTTCTTCATTTGCAACACCATGTGATTAAAAAGTAAAAACTGAGGACAAACTACATTTGACCGACCTAGAAAGTCTGTTTTCCAAACAATAGATGTTACACATATAAATGGAGCAAAGGTAGTGTGGTTTTGTGGTTTTCAATATTTACATATCATTTGACAGATATCTTGCAATTGTTTTTAAAAAATTACAATATTTGACAAAATGTAAAATTCATTGAAAACAAGCGCTGTGATTTGTCCAATTGAAGTGACACATTATATCCGCATAAATGCTTTGATTCAATAAATTGCATTATTTACAGGCACAGTATGTATGATGGTCATTCGTCATTTGAAAGTGCAATGTGCGCAGATAAAGTGCAAATGCAGTGTGCAAAAACGCAAGGTATTCTGTGCAACATGGCATATAAATACATATACATATAAATATCTATAAATAATATCATGTTAAAATCGCTCAAGATCGTCAATTAATAGATCTTATCAATAAGCATATGACCATACAAAAACATATTGTCTATTTTCCTTTCGCAATTGGTTAAATTTCTGCATAAATGCATTAATAGTGTGACTGCAATATTACCAGCACTGATTCACAACATATATTTTTTAGTTGTGAACATTTTGATGATGTAACTTCCTCAACCACCTTCCAAAGTATGCTCTACTTAAATATTTCTAGTGAAAACAAACCAAAAAATTATCATAGTGTCTGTGTCCCAAAATTAATAGGGAAAGTAATGTGAACCCATTGAACCAGTGAATAATGAAAAAAACCAGTTCTGCATAAAGTACAAAAAAAAGGGGGTATACGGTATGTGAAATGAAATTCATAGCAAGATTTAAAAGGATGAGGCAGATCAAAGCAGATAATGACATGTAAACAAATCATTGAATAAGGATAGGTTATAAGAAAACATGTAAATCCTCCGTTGTATTCAATCCATTAGGACATCTGCTGTATAGTTCAATAATAAATTGAGATTCGAGTCTCCTCAGCATTTTCTCCCTGTCACCACCCCGCCTAGATTTTGTAACAGAGGCAATGACATAATATTCCAAGCATTGTAAGTTGTTGTTATGTTTTGCTTTAAAATGCCTGGCAACTGGGTACGTGCCATCGTTGTTAACGATGGCACGTAAGTGCTGGAGTATCCTGGCATGCACCTGTAGCTTTGTGCTGCCCACATATCTAAGGCCACAGGTGCATGTCAGGACATAGACAGCAAAGTCAGTCTTACAGTTGAATGTACCCTTGATATCTTTGGCAACCGGACTGAATGGAGTCGAATATTGGGAGGTGTTTTTTCCAAATTTACATGCTCTACAAGTAGAGCAACGTTTGAATCCCGGCCGGGATTTCAACCATTCCTCTTGTTTAGCAAGCTCAGGGAATTCGTGACTGATCTGGGTTTTAAAGGAGGTTCCCCTCCAATAAGTAACCACAGGATTGTCTGGAAGCCTGAGGGCCAGAACCAAATCTGTTTTTAAGACAGGCCAGCGTTGTTTTAGGATGGACTTAATCTGTCTGGCCTGTTTGCTATACCCGGTAATTAACCTGGGAGTTTGTTCATCCCTTGAATCAGTTGTTGTTGTTGATTCATTATTAGTGATGGAAAACAAGGACTCACGGGTTGTAGCATTGGTTTTCTGGATGGCAGTTTTAAGAACCAACTCTTTGTAAACCCTGCATCTAAATCTATCTAGGGCTTCATTTGTACAGACCTCCAAATCATGATCAGTACTGCAGATTCTTTTTAATCTGAGCAACTCCCCAAATGGGATATTGTCAATGGTGTGTTGAGGATGAGCACTGCTGGCATGCAAGATGTTATTGCCAGCAGTGTTCTTTCTGTGGAGTTTGGTTACAAGACGACCATCTTTTGCATATATTTTTACATCTAAGAATTCAGCCTCATATGCACTTACATTGGAAGTGAATCTCAAATTTTCCTGATTCTCATTGATGCATAACAGAAAATCATTGACACTTTCCTGATTCCCTCTCCAGAAAATAAAAACATCGTCTATAAAACGCATCCACTGTATGACATGCTTTTTGTACATCGCGCCATGGGTGCGCAGGAGGACCTGTTCCTCCCACCAGCCTACGTGAAGACACGCATAGCTGGGGGAGAAACAGGCCCACATCGCTACACCTTGTCTCTGAATGTAGATATTGTTACCAAATAAAAATAAATTATTATTCAAACACCAACCAGTAAGTTCTAAGATCATCTTGTTGTGCCTATAGCATTCCACAGGTCTCTTCCCAAGAAAATATTCCAATGCTGCTAAACCAGTAGTGTGCACGATACTGGTGTAGAGCGAATTAATGTCTAGGGTGATCAATAGGAGATCATCACTCCATGGAATATCCTTGATTTTAGCAATGAAGTCTCCTGTGTCTCTTATGTATGTTGGTAATTCCTTGACTAAGTCCTGTAGGAAGTAATCAATATATTCGGTAACATGTTCCACCATTCCACCAATGGCCGAGATGATGGGTCGACCCGGTACTGGCATTACCTGTTTGAGTACTTTTGGGAGGAGGTAGAGTTTGGGTAATATAGGAAATTCCACATAAAGGAAGTCAAATTCTTGTTTGGAGATCATGCTCTCCCTCTTCCACTTATGGAGCAATTTCAACAGTGATCCCTTGGCCTGATTATAGTCCTTGCCTGTAGATTTGGTATAGCACGAGGAGTCATCTAGTTGTTTCATGGCCTCCTCAATGTAGGCATCCTGGGGCAAAATGACCACATTGCCTACGTATATATATATAAATATAAAATACCAAGGAATCGCTGCACACACCTTGATGATTATGCAGTTTCTTTATTTCAAACGTGACAAACACCCCTACGCGTTTCGAACCGTAGTTCCTGTTCACGGTAGCTTAGGTGATTAGTCCCTTCATTATTTCAATACATTCTGCCTATGGGCACAGCCTCTGGTTAACTAGGGCATGCTGGGACATGTAGTTTAAATTGATGTTATTGCCAATACAATTATACTTTTTGGTGTTGTGGGTTTTTGCAGCATTGGGGCGCTGATTTATGTTACTGCATGTGGAAAGCGTGTCCGCAGTTACCAAGGACAATATCACTTTGCTAACGCTCGTGATTACACGTGCGTGTGTAATCAACTCTCTATTTATCTGAGGGTTGATTGCAATGCGTAACTATATGGACTGAGGTCCTTTTATATATAAGTGAGCACAAATGGGTTCCTTCCTGAATCACTCCCTCAGTCAGGTGGCGCAAAAAGCCGGCCGAGCCCCAACGCCAGTAAGCATTAACTCCAACTGAACAGCCTCAAGTGCAATTCCGACAAGTCCGAGGTACTCTTCTTTGGGTGTGACACAGAGCCAGATTGGCGGACCTGGTGGCCTATTAATATGTTCCCTCCTTCTTGTTCCTCCCAAATCGCCAAGAATTTGGGGGTCAAGATGGATAAGGGGTTAACGTTGAAATCCCAGATCCTCGGGGTGTCGGGCACTTGCTTCGGCATCCTTAGGATGCTGAGGAGGTTTCTCCCCTTGCTGTCTGAGGAGCATAGGAAGCTGATAGTGCAGGCTCTCATCGGGTCCCAGGTTAGATTATTCTAACATTCTTTACCTGGGCCTGCCAGAGTATCTGCTGCAGCGGCTCCAAGTGGTGCAAAACGCTGCAGCGAGAGCAATTTTTGGTTTAAATAGACGGGCCAGTGCTTCGGCCCTGTTGAAAACCTTGCATTGGCTCCCAATACGGAAGCGGATCACCTTTAAGGCTCTGACTCTGGCCTATAAGGCTCTTCACGGGGTGGGAGCTAAATATCTTCAAAAGAGACTGGCCTTCTATCATCCGACTCCCGCTTTGAGGTCGGAATCCCTGCTCTTGGCGGTTGTCCCGCATGTGAAGAGAGCTCGCCTGGGAGGCCGCTCTTTTGGACTACTGGCACCACAGTTGTGGAACTCTCTGCCACTCACTTTGCGGGGAGCTACTAGCCTACTTGCCTTTAGAAAAGGCCTTAAAACCTGGCTGTTTGCCCAGTAGCCCGTTTCTTGTGTATTTGCCCGGTTGACCTTCTGTCCTTTTTCTGTTACAGTGTTATGTTATTGTGTTGCAGCATTCCTTCTCCTAAAGCGCCGGGACACTCTTTTTGAGTAGCCGTGCGCTATACAAAAGAATAAATAACATAACATAACATAACAAAAGACAAAGAAAAGTTCCAATGCGCACTCAGGGATGGAAAGGATTTCAGGTTTGAGAAATGGTAAGTGTGTACTCCATGGAAATTCACATCAGTTTTTCAGGATTAGTATCCGTTCTTTCAAAATTGTAATATAAAGGACAGAACTATTTTTGATTGCATTGAAGTGTCTTTATTATTTTTCATAGGACAAGGACAGCCGACACGTGTTTCGCCCCCTCTTGGCGATTTGCGCCGGGGCTTTCTCAAGGCTGTAGAAGAAGATAAGATAGGATGTTTTAGTTGTGCGATGTGATAGCAGTTGACCCCAAGAGGAACAGAGAAATCACCTAGTGTGAAAGAGTGATTAGGAAGATTTTGTGGTGTCATAGCATCAAGGCCTTATCTACATTATCAGATAGTGGTGAATCATAAGTCAAAGGCAGTGATTGTGGCTTGAGTTATACCAAGACAACGCAAGCGAAAAAGTACAGAAAGAGAGTGAAACAAGTGTTTTTTTTAAAAGAACGACAGGGTATAATTTGAGAAAAGTTTCTCGATATTCAGATTTCTTTTGGCAACCCAGAAAAAGTCCCAAGGTACCAGATCAAAGAGTAGTGGGTAGACAGAAAAAGATCACAGTATGATAGACAGAATACAATAATAATACCTAGTTTAGCTTTATGATGTAAATGAATTAAGTTTCCAAATAATTTCAATATCCCAAGTATGATAAATATAGTTCTTCAGACACAAAACATTCTTCTGTCAATTCAAATGAAAAAGGGGTTATAAATACATGAGTTTTGGTAATCAGATCGTCCGCATAGCATGTCAGATAAACAGTTTAGCAAAATAAGGAATACAGACAAAGCTTACAATATTAAAAACATCTATCTATAATAGCAAGTGATTAGAAGGGTTCGCACTTTCTTGCAGACTTTATTTAATTGGCATAGCTAATTAATTTATTTTATCAAAGTTTGTTCAGCCCTGTAAGGTAGCACCTCTATTCAGTGAGGTTGTACCTGGCTGTTGTGCCTGTATAGCGAGGATTGCCAAATAAAGGGCATATATTGGAAAGTAGTTCGAGCTGGTAGTAGCCCTAGTAAATAACATTTAAGCGTTGTTCAAGCCTTGAAATCCTTGGACCTTTTGCTACCCTACTTACATGGAAAGGATTTCACCAGTTTATTCCAAAGTTATCGCTACGCGTTTCGACACCCGGAGGTGTCTTGATCACACGATACTTTTTCGTGAAGAACAAACATGCATAAATAAAGTTTCAACATACGCAGTGTAAACATAAACAAGGTAAGTAATACCATTACATTGTATCTGTAAATGAAACCGCCATCTTGGAAGGGTAAACAAAAAGGGAGTTAGCTGCAGATAAAGCGCTATATACACATTACATAATTATGTAAAGCGTTATCCTGTATTTTGCACAAACCTGGCTGAACATTAAATGTTGATTAAATTTAATATCATGTAACACCCAGGATACTTAGTATAATGACGATGATAAAGGTGACGACCCAGTGGCGCAAGGGGCTTGTAAATAAGCCCATTATTGCCTTTGGTTCCTGGGGTGTGGGTATTCTTATTGGAAGTTACAGTAGTGCTACTGAACAGAGACCAGAGAATTGGACTGCTGTCTTGTAGGAGCTCAGGGACTGTAGTGAGTGGGGAGGTGTTCCCCAAGAGAGTGGTACTATTTTGTACCCTGTGTGAAGCCTGTAACACAGTGAGAGCAATGCAGCACAAAGGAAGAGTATTTCCAAGACGCAGAGCAAAGAGAGAAAATTGACATTTTCCAGTCACTGACAAAGAGTAAAAAGAATGTAGACGACTAAACAAAGGGACACGTGAGGATAATCAAGATGCTTGATACAGTTTTGAAGACATTGTATATGGTTGGAAAACATCTGCAGTATTTGGACTATGGCTTTCAAAGCTATTTAGACAATACAAGGGAACCCAGGGCGCAATAAGCTAGGGACCTTGGATAGATACTTATTATCAGAGACAGTGGTCCCTAGACAAGAAAGGAAATGTACAAAGAATAAATATAGACTAAATAGAACTATATTTCATTTTTGAAAAATGTCCAGCAGGACAGTTTAATATCTTGATAAGGATAATACAAAAGGAGTTTGTCACAAAGTGTGATGTACGTGGGACACCAGCAGATGTCTGACTAACACACTAGGGGGACACAAACAGAAAAGGGTAATAATAGGCAAGGTAGGGTCATCGGAATATCATAAGTCATAAGCAGACAATCCACAATATACACATATGCATGCACAATTTTTGTCAACTATGCATTTAGTGCATTTTAGGTCGACAACGTTTCGAAGCATACTTGATATTGATTCATCCTCAGGACAGTAATAATTGCGTAGAGAGAAAACAATGTCACTATAACCCACTGTGTGGGAATCAATATGCCAAACAATACCAATGGGAAGTAAACAGGGAGGGTAAAGAAGAAAGAGGGGGAGACATAAAGAAAAATAAATCATGTCAGTTACACGGTCCCATATATCAACTGCATACGATGTACACAACTCACACCATGCCAAAGTGTAAACGGCGGCAAAGTGTGGTGCACGGCTGTTACATGCAGTGCGCTTGGGGTGGTTCCAGAAATGTGGATACGTTAGGCGGCGCATCATCCAAAGTGCGACAGGGACTGGCAGTGATGACAATAAAGTGAAGAGTGTCACTATGGTGAAGGAAAAAATGGGATAAGGTGAACATCGCTCAGGCAAGGTAGTAAGAAAACATTGAGGTTGCCGATGTCCCAAGAGAACACCGCACGAGAGTCAGTGAGTGATGGGATGTGAACAGGTGCAAGGGCGAGGATCTGTGAAACTGGTCACGATAATTGGGAGCTCGGACAAAGGCTTACCGGTGGGGTAAGCTGTGAATCAATCAGCGCGGGAATGGCAATTAATTAGGTGGGTTTCTATGAAGAAAAGGGGGGATGGTTACATAGAAGTAAGGAATTCATCGGCAGCAGACCGACCGCGAGGGAGAAAAAACTTACCACGGGAACAGGTCCGGCGTGAAAAACTGAAAGATCTATGGGGAAAACCAAGTGATTACAATAGGGCAACCGGAAGCAAGTTATGAGTGAACAGCCGAACGCTGTGCTAGGAGGGCTTACCAGAGGGAACGATACCCTGTTCAATGAATCTGTGGAAGAGAGGGGGAGTTAAAAAAAATCAAGGTTAAGTCTAAGTACAGGTGCCAGAGTTACTTGCTTCTGGTTGCCCTATTGTAATCACTTGGTGTTTCCCATAGATCTTTCCGTTTTTCATGCCAGACCCCACTCACCGGGGCTTCTCATTGTTGCAGACACCAGCAATCTGGCAGTGTAGCTGTCAGCACAGACAGGCACCAACAAGGGGGAACATCACTTACAACGCATTTTTTACAACGCACTACCATTACATCGCAACCATTACAACGCATACCATTACAACGCATTGCGCTGGGGGGCGCTCTAGGATAGGGAATATATTTAATTTACTATCCAACACCTTCCCTGCTATCCACGGGGACTGGAGTTGGAATAGTAAATTAAATAATTCACTATCCAGCGCCTAAAAGCATTATGCGTTGTAATGGACTGCGTGGTAAAAACCGCGTTGTAAAGGCATGCGATGTAAAAGCACGCGTTGTAGTGACACCAATCCCCAACAAGGTGTCTTCCAAGCCCTACTCACCGGGGTTTCTCTTTGTGGCAGGCAACAGCCGGGAAAAGGGAGGACACAGGGACAGGGAGCTCGCGAGGCTCCGTCTTCAGTTTCAGGCATGCGGGACTCTCCTCCTTGGCACATGAGCCTCGCACCTAACCAGACGCAGACCTCGCCTGACTTCTGGCGGCCTTCCTGAAACAGCGGGACCCGCCCCAATGGCGTCAGTGATCACCAGGTGAAAAGAATCATTTGGGCTCTCTACTTCCTCACGGGAGTCCCGTCTACTGTCAGGTGCCCTGTGCCTGACTTCCGGTTCGGCCGCAGCACTCGTTTATGAGCCAAGTTGGAGCCTCCTTTCCAGGCTTTAGAAATATAATTGCCAAACATCCACAACGTGCTCCTGGTGTGCGGGCATGGCGCTGAGGGGAACAGTCAGGACAAGGTGCTCCTCACGCTCCTAGGTAGTGCATCAAGCACAGCACTCACCCCGCGCTACGACTGGGGTATAAGCCCATGCTGGGGACTTAGATACACAGGAATCCTGCAGCACTCACACCTGCTGCTACCAGAAGGGAACAGGCAGCACTTCTTCTTCAGAAGGGCACAGGCAGGCCAGCACACCGGGTCTCCTGGGCAGACAGCAGACCCTCCAGCTGCCAAGCAGGGCAGCAGGTCAGCCCCCCCGGTGGCGGTTCCTCCTGGCAGTCCGGCAGCCTGCCGACCTCAAGTAAGCACCAAGCAGTTCACCAACACATGGGGTCACAGCCCCAGTATGTATGCCATGTCAGTCTTTGTTCTGCCCTGGCACAGGGTTTGGGACCCAGTTCAAACAAGTTCTGGGGGGCACTTAACAAGTGCACAACAGTCCCCATTGACAGTGTAGGTCCTGGCCATCATTATACAAGGCAGTCACATACCTATTCAGGGTCAGGGGCTACTCCTCCCACTACTCCAAATGCAGATCAGGCCCATCCAGCCTAGCACTACTCACCCAGCTCCTCCGGAGCCACTGCACCTCCCCAGCTCCTGTCACTCTAGAGCCAGACATGCAATACACATCAACTAGGCACAAAGACACATAGCACACAGAAATGCCAACTTGTAAAAGTGGCATTTCTAAAACAGTGATAATAAATCTGCAAACACCATTACGCAGCATTTATTACCACTATTCCAAACATACCAAACTTGATCATGCTACTCCTCTCATACCAGGAATTACCACTGACACACATATCAGGGAATCCCCAATGCATTCCTATGGGAGGGTAGCCACCAGTAGTGAGAAACCAAAATCTCTGTTTGTCACTACCAGGACAAGGCACATGTCCTACCTTTTACCTACACCGCACCCTGCCCATAGGGCAATTTAGGGGTGACTGATATGTAGCAAAAGAGGAGTCAAAGATGTGGCACTTACTTTAAATGCCATGTCACAGCAGCAGTAAACTGCTCACGCAGGCCCTGCAATGGCAGAAACCTGAGACAGGTTTGAAAGGCTACTTTGGTGGGTGACGCAAGCAGCGCTGCAAGCCCAGCAGTATCATTTCATTTACTGGCCTTGGCACCTGAGATACCATTTTTCAAGGGACTGATGGGTAAATTAAATACGCCAAACAGGTGTAGACCAATCTTACCACGATTACCATAGAGAGCACATGCACTTTACGCTGGATAACTGTAATAAAGTGCCCAGAGTCCTAAAACCACCAACACCAGGTCAGAAAAAATACCAGGAGGAAGGCAAAAAGTTCATGGATGACCTGCAAAATGGGCCAAGTCCAACACTATCCATACCATAGTGCTGATATTCCCATTAAGTCGTTGTAAGGTCTCCATAGTGCAGGCCCTGGAAGAGGTATTAATGTCCTGGTCATGATTGATGCTTATTATTGAGAATGGCATATAGATTTCCACCTAGGAAGAAAAGTGTAGCAAAAGACAGTAGTAAGGAACTATTTAGGAATGGTTTGAGTGTTTGCTCATTTTTGCGTCATACAGGTGATTATAGCCACACTCAAGGTATGCTGTTTTGGACTGTAATATCTGAAGAAGACAATTGTCATATGATATCTTTAAGAAAAAATCTTTATTGATTACATTTTGTAATCTCCACGTGGAATATTTATATTCGTGCTCTAAAGGTGCAACAGCCGACACGTGTTTCGCCCACTCTGGTCAGTAGGACCTGGGCTTTTCATAGGCTATAAGAACATTAATATATATGTGGAAATAAGAGGGGATTCCAGAGACTCTACGTGAGCCATCGACTAGTGCAAAGTGCACATTAACACTAAGGGGCCTATTATGATGGCGGGCGGACAAAGTCCGCCTGCCACCGGAACGGAATGCGGGACCGTCCACAAGGGGTGCAGAGGTCCCACAGCTGACATTAGGATGCCATCATCACCGTGGCAGTGGCAAACCCTATTCCCAGCATTGTTGCAGGCGTTGCTCACAGCATCGCCCGCCACAGTCCCAGGAATGCACGTTGGCCATTTGCATGCACAACATGACAGGAACCGCACGGTGCCTGCCACCTTGTGCATGCAATAGTTAGGTACCCCCATGTGCACCCTCACCCCCCCCAACATCCTGGGGCCCGCTACAGGCGCATGCAGGCAAAGACCACATGCCTTTCCATCTCCACAGCATTGTAAGACACCGCCACCATATTAACCTGATTATCGGCCGATTGACGAGTCAACCGGCGGAAAAGCATCGGACAGTCTTTCCGTCCGCCGCAGACCCCCCAGCCATCATGATATGGTGGGGGTCCGAGCAGTGTGGGTGGCGGGCATTTCGCCCTCGCCAGGTCGTCGATGACTACAACCGGCCCGGCGGGGGCGATCCGCCCACCATTTCAATGAGCCCCATAGTGCCTATCTTAGAGTGAAGAAAAGATAAGTTTAAGAGGTGAGTAAGTGCTACAACCTTTCTTGTAAAGGAGCATGAAAGAGTGTGACCTTTATATCAATGATGTTCAGCTGTGATTAAAGGCTCAGAAAACACTGGTAGTAAGGAAGGTGCTGGCTATTGAGAGTAGAAGTTGGTAGCCTGCAAGAAGGTCTGCAAGGAAATATGTACGGATTATGATTGGCAAGGCATCATGCAGGGATACACATGAATTGTTTTCCCGGTGTCTATAATCATGCATCTGGTCCTAAGTAGTCCGCCAAAAGTGTGCATCCATTGTGATAACAATTGTACTGTTGGACCAAGCCAAAATTGATTGGTTCACTGTCATATAATGCATTTGCATTAACCTTTCACAATTGTATTTGATATCATTCAAAGAGTTACATAGGACTCAGAGCATTGATCTTCAATGCAAAAAAGGTAAATGTTGATTTCTGTGGAGGAAAAAGACAGAACGGGAGAACATTTATATATAAAGAGGGGAGAAAGGCATTAGTATCTGTTTTAGACAAGTCTTACAAGATGGAAAAGGAACACATTTGTAACAAATAGACACAAGGGATTAACATTTGTTCAAATTGTGAAGTGTGATTACAGTAATAGAGTAGGGTTTAAGGTGACAACCCAGGAATGAGGACTAGCACATAACAATTAGCACTATCGTTCTTGACATTGCAGTATAGTTAGGGGGAACATGAGCGTTTACCCTAGAGTCAGGGAAGAAGTCATAACTTCTGCTATAGAAGAACTATCAAGAGAGGCTGAGCCGTAGGCATGTAGACTCGGGATTTAACCAAACTGGTCTAGTACTACATTTCAGTTTTCACAGAATATGATGTTTTTTGCTAGAATCCCAAGTATCATCTCTATTTCTAAGTAAGCCCTGTGATTATGTTATTAAAGGTGGGAAGTGAAAGGACTGGACTGACCTTACTGCAATCTGCCCGATTCACAAAACTAACTTAAGACAAAATCCTAAACTTACTCCCATTTTGGTACTCACAGAAGGCACCTACTCATTAGGACGCCTAACTTTACTACTCCTAAACTGAGAAAAATCCTAACTTTAAGACTTTCGGTATTTACAGAAGTAATTTAGGAGTCCTAAAGTTAGGACTTCTAACTTCTGTGAATACCGAAATGAGTAAGTGCCTTCTGTGAATACCGAAATGAGTAAGTGCCTTCTGTGAATTCGAAAATGGTAGTAAGTTTAGGATTTTGTCTTAAGTTAGTTCTGTGAATCTGGCCCTGAGTTTCTCCAACGGCTTTTAGGTAGAGCTTGCCTCCTGTTCACGAAGTCTCAGAAACAGCAAAGACTTCAAACTCTTCTGTCCGCAGCACTGGGGACTGTGTGTTTTGTGCTGCAACAGAGGTAAAGCAACTCGATGACGTCTACGATGCCGCAGCCAACTCCATATCCTGACGGCACCACAGAGGGCAACCGCCGCAATGCTGCAATGCGACCTTGGTCTCCCCGAGGATGCCTGCTGATGCCGCCACTGAGCCGCTGTTCACACTGTGACCTCTGGACACCGCACTCCACACCGTCTTGCTTCACAGTGATGCCTTGGCACCATAGAGGGCGACGCCAAACGCTGCTTTAAGTACTGGATTGTGGATTTTTATCATTTTTGGTCGTCTTAAAGTATTTAAAAATATTGGCTATTTTTCTCTACTGGTGTGATGTCCTTTTGTAGTGCTTACACTGTATTACAGTTGGTTATGTGCAAATGCTTTACACACTGCCTCTGAGATAAGCCTTACTGCTCATGCCAAGCTACCATGGGGGTGAGCAGGGTTATTTTAGGAGCGTAACTCCCTTATCCTGACTAGAATGGCGATTTCTGCCTGACTTTGGCGCTTGCCCTAGCCTGCCAAAAATCCAATTTCTAACAGTGTCTTTCAAGCTTGCCAGTTACTGTGTAGCTCCCTGGCGTGACCTGAACAGTGTTTTTGAGGAGCTGCATCTGTTGGTGTTCGTCGAGCCTGCCTGTTCCTGTGAAGCTGTCTGACGTGAGCGGACCGCCATTTCTGTGAGGCGCTGGGTATTTGGTTCCATCCCGCCTGCAGAGGTAATTAGGAGCCGCACCAACGTCACCTCACTGGCCCTTGTATTCCTTGTTGTGGTGCATGCCTTCAAGGGTCAAGAGGCGGTGCGTTGCCTGTGGTGAGAGGTTTTGCTTTCTGTCATCGGCACACAAGATATCTCGAAGCATTAGTTATTGCGCTGTGTGTCTCTTCTACCTGGGGATCTTCCTGCATTTCCGCTTTCTGTCACCTGAGCATCTGATCCCCAGTTACCAGCCAGCTAGTTGGAGCTGTTCCACTCTTAGTGAGAATCTTACAAGACTTTATTACGTGGTATGTTTCCAACAGAGCCATCTTCTTTCAGCGAACTTAGATTTTTTGGTCAATTAGATTGTTCCACTTACCTCCTGGTTTTAGGACTGCCATGAGCATTTCTTTTTTCCTCTCTCCAGTTTGCACATTTTACACAGGTTGCCTAAATTTAGTATTTTTTTTACACCTTATTCCGTACTTTGAAAATAACTGTCTCTATAAACAAAGATATAGAAATAAAAAGAGATGAGTATATATTAATCTCAGTTTCATTCACAGGTTTTGTTGAACAAATTTTGTGTACTTTATCCAGAATAGAGTTTATCAAATTGACCTTAGTTATATTTCCCTTCAAGGGAATTTCATTTTCTCTCCATGGCAGCCACAAGTATGAATCAACCTCCTCCTTCCCTTTCCGATGCGGGAGAACCGATTTATCATGGAAAAATTGGATAACATTGTTTGAAACATATCAAAGTGCCATGGGTGCTAGTGGGTTCTCTGAGATAAGGAAGCAACATATTATATTGCACAACCTAGGCACGTCTGGACGGAAAGTTTTTGATGGCCTTCCTGAATTGGGGGAGGACAAGGAAGGAATTGATGGTGGGGATGTTTATTCTAGTACAGTTAACAAATTGGAGTTACAGCTTGCAGACAAGATAAACGTTGTCCTAAAGAGACATACATTCTTTGGTAGAACACAAGGGGAAAATGAAAAAGTAGAAACTACCTTGCAGTCTTATGGGGTTTGACAAACAGATGTGAATTTTATGAGTTAAGTGATTCTCTCATATGGGACCAATAAGTATGTTGTACCAACAACCAGAAAATACACAAAAAGCTTTTGGTTGGTAACCCAGATTGAAAAATGCCATTGACAATGCAAAGAGTGTTGAACACACAGCTGAATGCATTAGAGAGATGGGTGTGCCAAGTGAGCGAGAGGTCAATTACAGCAATGGAGAATTTAAAAGTGTGTGTGTGATAAGGAGCCACAAAAAGAATTAATCTTTTGAGGAGTCAAGTAAAGAGAAGTACAATCAAGAACACAAGCTTAAGTGTTAAAGGTGTGGCCGTACGGGGCATCTGGCTAACAAGGCTAATTGTTTAGCCAGAACAGCATTGTGTAGGAAGTGTAACTACAAGGGACATTTTGCACTGGTGTGTAAGCATATAAACAGTAATATTGAAAATAAATTCCGTAAGAAAGAGGGAGGGATGTTCTTCAAGTAGCAGCTAATGGGCAGAGGAAAGAACATGTCGATGATCTTCCTAAATGTGAAATATGTTTAGATGAACAGAAAATAGATATGTATGTGGATTCTTGTTCACTGTTTACTTTTATAAACAGTGAAACTTACCTGCCTAACATTGGGGATAACTCTATCCTTCTTCAAGAACCTGATGTGTTTCTGGTAGGGTA
Source organism: Lissotriton vulgaris (assembly GCF_964263255.1). NCBI lineage: Eukaryota > Metazoa > Chordata > Amphibia > Caudata > Salamandridae > Lissotriton > Lissotriton vulgaris. Next base: position 1,017,997,077 of record NC_141691.1, on the reverse strand, counting down.
TACCAAATATCCTATATCTCTAGAAGGTGTGGTAACCATGAAGATCACATTCAAAGATAGGAGCACTGTAGGAAAGGTGTATATAGCTAGGCAAGGATTGAATCTTTAGGCTGGTCACATCAGAAGGATTTAGGAATAAAATTAGACCTGACAGCGGAAGTACCTGTTATGTTGGTTGAGAGATCGGTGTGTTGGACAGAGTTGTTGGATGAGTTTCAGGATGTTTTTACAGACAAGTTGGGTAGGTTAAAGGAGTACAAACGTAGAATTAAATTGAAAGATGGTGCCATGCAGAAATATTCCCTTGTTGATGAAGGAACCCCTCAAACTAGAGTTGGATAAGCTTATTGGTAAAGGAGTGAATGAGCCAATAGAATGTGCTGAATGGGTTGCACCGATTGTTATTATGTCTAAATCTAACAACAAAGCAACCGGTTATGCATTGACTTAAGAGAACTAAATGCTAATATCTGGGTGGATAGGCATCCCCTACCGAACATTAATAAGATGTTGAGTTTGGTCGGTAAGGCCGAATTTTTTTTAGTAATGAATTTATCTTCTACCACCAAGTGGAACTGCATCCAAAAAGTAGAGCGTTGACATAATTCATTATGCTGTTTTGTGCTTTTAGATTTTGCAGAATGCCATTTGGGTTAGCTTCTGCTGCTGCCGTCATCCAGAAAGCGATGCAAAGGATTTTGACGGGAGTAGATCACATGCTGTGCTTCCAGGATGAAATATTGATGTTTGGAAACCCTGTAGAAGATCATAATAGTACCCTTCGCGGGGTTCTTAGCGAACTCAAGAATGAAGGTTTGACGTTAAAGAGAGAAAAGTGTCAAATTGGAGTCAGATCAGTTACATATTTAGGACATGTTATATCCAAGGAAGGGATGAAACCTAAGGTTGACTTGGTGGAGGCAATCAGATTGGCTCCAGTTGCCAATACTAAGGAGGAAATAAAATCTTTCCTAGGACTGTTGGAATATTCTTCTAATGTGTTGAAACATTTTGCTTACATTACACATCCCTTGAGAAATTTATTGAAGCATAAGAAATTTGTGTGGAGCGAGGAGTGTGATAAAGCCTTAAGCAAACTCAAAGGTTTGATAGTAAATGCTCCTTTTATGGGACAGTTTGACACTAGCAAAGACACAATATTCACCACTGACGTGAGTACAAAAGGGATAGGTGCAATCCTTAGTCAAATTGTGGGTGGTGAAGAGAGGATTGTTGCGTTCGCGTCCAGGGCACTGTCAGAAGCAGAATCAAGGTACTCCGTTGTGGAAGGAGAAGCGTTAGCTTGTTTTTGGATTGTGCAACATTTCAGGGTGTTTGTCTGGGGCATACCCTGCACATTGAGATCCGACCACAAACCATTAGTCAATGTGTTCTCTGTGAACAACACTGAAAGGACCACACCAAGAATTTCTCAATGGTTCTTAGGCCTGGAAGGGTCTAATTTTAAAATGTTGTTCATTCCTGGGCCAAGGAATCAAGCTGGGGATTGCCTGTCTAGACTTTCCGTACCTAACAGTGATTCTGGAAAATGCAAAGGTGGATGAATTTGTAGTAGCAACCATCATGGATTGGGGACCATACAAGAATGGGAGGACAGTGTAAAAGATGATCCGATCCGGTGTTAAAGAGGGTGAAGGATATGATTTTGAAGGGTTTGCTAAAGAAGTGTGCTGATTTGAAGGAAGATTAGAAAGGATTTTGGGAGGCGGGCAATGAATAATACATTCAAGGGTCTAACCTTTACAGTGGTAGGACATTGGTACCACCTGAAGGTTTGTGTGAGAAAATGATATCTCTGGCTCATGAAGGTCATCTTGGGCGTATCCTAAAAAAAAGTAAAGCAAGACTTCAATATTGTTGGCTTTTCATGGATTATGAGATTGAGAGAAATATGAAAGTTGTGCCTATAGTTACAAAACCAAACAAGTGAATAAGGGGCCCATCTCGGCAGTGGAAGTACCCTCAGTTCCCTGGAGCAAAGTCACCCTTGATATCATTGACCCTATTAATGCTAAGGTACTGGGAGGAAGGTTTGTCTTGACATTGCTTGACTAATATTCAAAATGGGTAGTTGTCAGGATTGTAGATAACATCATTACAAGCACGGTCATTGTATGCCTACAAAATGTTTTCCGGAATGAGGGTGTTCTACAAACACTTGTAACAGACAATGGTGTACAATTTACTTCCACGCAAATGAAGGAGTTTTTGCATAATTTTCCGGTAGAACATTTTCAAATGGCACTTTAATGCCCAAGAGCAAATGGTTTAGTTGAACAGGTTAACCGTTTGATTAAAGAAGGAATCCAGCTGAATAGTACCAGAGGAGCGAATCACAAAAAAGCATTAGAAGACATGATTAGGTCCTATTTTGTCATTCTGCACTCCGTCACAGATGTATCACCATTCAAATCCCTGAAGGGAAGGGATCCAGGTATAAAATGAGTCCACAATGGTTAGTTGGCAGTAGTGTTGGAGGGGTTGACAGAGATGAAATCATGAAAAGAATTAAAGAGCATCAACAGAAGAATGTAAATGATTACAACTCTAAAATGCAATGAAATTCTACTAAATGGAAGTTTGGGGAGACGGTGAGAGTTACACTGCCTAGATCTGTTCACTCTAGTTCTTCTAAGTTTTCTGCATGAATAAAGATCTGTAAAATGTTCAAAAATGTTGTCGTTTTAGATGACCGTCAGACATGGAGCATGGATAGGATTGTGAAAGAAAACAGCAAGGATATACTAAAGGAATCAGAAAGACTGGATCTTCAATCAGGCAAATGTTTTAGTTCCAGGTGTGAGAAAGAGTTTCTCGAGACTTTCACAAGAAACTGTCATGGCACAAAGATTATGACAAGTATCGATTGTGTTCAGTAAATAATTTCTGGGTCTTCCATCTTCCCTGCACTTATCTTAGTTATGTGATATTCCCTCTTGTTGTTGTTTTGCATAGGTTATATATTGTTCGAGTTTCTTTCCCAGCCTAGGGAAGGAGATGTGTTATAATCATTATTAATATGTCCTCTTTTTATACACCCTTGGCTTTTCCCTTCCCATAGTTTCTCCTTCTTCCCCTTTCCTCCTACAGGTTCATTGTTCTCCTCGAACATTCTATGAGCGTTCTGACTCTTGGTGTGACAGTTGAACTGGTTGGCTATTGATGTTTGATAATAAAGCTCGTCTCACCTTATCTTTGGATTTTATTCCTTCATTTCACTGTTCCTGAGGTCCTGGCACCCTTGTGTCAAAATGTACTCCTCCTAGCATCCTGAAAAACCTGGGAATCCAAGGACCTCAGGAGGACTGGGACAACCCTGAGAAGTAAATCTGACAAAGATGCATTGCAACTGGTCCAAATATTCAGGTTGCTCCTCATCTAAGTTTTTCTACAGCAGCAAATCTTTTTCAGTGGGAAGCTGCAAAGAGGGTATCCAGCCTCATGGAGCCCTGATGTCCTACACATTGCAGCCTTGCCCTGCTGGAGGAAACAGCTAAAAAAAGGTGACTAAGTCCAAATGTACAAATCTTTACCCGGTGAAAATGACAAAGGCATCCAGCTGGTGAGGATCCATCCTTGGGCGTGAATTTTGAATTTCTTGTGCTCAGAGTGTTCTATAGGAGCTCACCCAATGGCTTTGTGGAGCCCATTTAGCCACAGTGTGCTGAATTGCCTCACTCAGAACTTTTGACTTCCATTTTAGAGAGTCAGAAGGGGCAACCCTAGTTTCTCTATCTGACATGTACTCTATTTGAGTCAGCCTTAAATGGCACCTAGTTCTCTGTTAAGCACAATCAGGTAACCACAGTGAGTGCTTAACAGGTTTTTTTTAATTATTTTTACATTTAAATTAAACAATTCTTATCTTTGGCTTCCCTTATATAATTTTGTCATTTTGGTGTTATTTTGATCATTAAGTTATTCTCGGTTTTTATGAATTAAAGTTGGATTTTTATTGTGTTGTGTTTTCGACTTTTTAATTGTTTTGGTACCTCTAATGCTTTACACATTTTCTTAAATTAAACCTGTCTGCAATGTGCCTTAGCTACCAAGGTTGAGCTCAGGTTTAAATTATTAAAACCTTTACAGTATCTAACAAACATAGTACTATTATTACTTGCCGTGAAGTACCATCCATCCCAACTAATAATCCAATTTCTCACCCAAGCAATAGGGTACTAAGCACAACACATCAAGGTATTGAGAAATATAGTTAGATGAGAGCGCCCCAACTGTGGAATGTTTATCACTAGATTCTTAAATACTAGCAAATATATTTCACAAGTACCATGGTCATCATGTATCTAGATAACTTGATGATCATTTTACAAATCCTGGGCCTTCTAAAGTCAAGTATGCTTTTCAGTCTTAACCTGTTAAACAACATGCAATATCTAATGAGTGCAGAAAAGTCAATTTTCCTAATCAGAGTATGGATTTTTTGTTTAACTTCCTTTATATTTACCCGTCTTCAAATGACTCAAAGCAATATAAAATATGTATACCACTTTTTCTCAAGTACCAGGACTAGCTACAAAAGATGCACCAATTAATGGCAGCGGGTCTATGTGTTTTCAGCCTAACATCCTTTTCTTTCAGGGAACCTCTGATTGTCTGTCTTGTAATCAATGGATACATTTGACATGGTCTCCTCCACGTTTCCTGGTGACTAAAACACATACTGGGGTTGAATACTATAACAATAAATGAGAGCACTTGAAATATAACAGGATATAATGATTTACAGTCAGGCCGGATTCGGTGACCATTGCTGGCTTCAGGCCAGTAGGTTAGCAGAGTTGGACATATGAAGTGGAAAGAAAGTGCAAGTGGCGTCCCACAAAAGGTATGACATGTAGTGTGCGTTTTTACCACACAGAACTAGGAACTTATTTCTAACAACAAATGGGTGACTTGATAACAATTCAAATCTTTGGTCTTTTTGACACAAAAACCCTAGTCACGCCACCGAACGTAAATAGAAATGTTTAACATGAAATCCATGTGAAATTCTGTTAATGTACTACATACATTATGACTTAGAGAAGAGAAAGTTGCAGAGGTGTGTAGTTTATGGCACACAATATTTGCCAATTTTGGTAAACTTACTTAGCTTTGAATTCTATCTGCAAACAAGGCTTTGCACAAGGATCACAATAAACTTTGCAACTGCTTTTCTTTTGACATTTTGATAGATGTATTGGCCACAGCATTAATCAATATCTGTCACAGCATGATCATTCATGGTTATTCACTGTTTTCTCAAAACTGTGCTACTTCAAATGAATTGAAATGTGTCTGTTTGTTTAACCAATCAGTCACTAGGTTATTTATCTTCATGTCAGTTGTGACCTTTAATAAAAGAGTAAAATCCACAGGTTTAGTTGAGTATTTAAATTGGCAAAGTGATGGACACTTTTGATGAGAGCAAATCATCACCTATAGCAAGTAGGTTTGAGAGATACAGCCATGCCTTAATTGTTTATAGTTTTCTGACAGCAATATCCTTCCATTTATAGGTTTGTGTCAAGTTTGTGTGGCTTCAGGTTAGTTTCAGAGATTCCCCTATTCATCACATTCACATCGCTATTGTCTCCTTAAGCTGTGAATAAATCTCACAAAACCAATGCACTTCACATGCAATATATATTGAAGCACACTTCAATATCGTAAAGGTATTTTTTTATTTAATATATTTTTTTTTTTAAGTGAATACACACAATAGAATAATTTTTTACTTCAATATATTTTCTTCTATTCTAAATGTTTGACCTCTGGATTTATGCTCAGTTATGATAGGATGTATTCAAGTTCTGTCATCATGACTCCTTTTCTGCCATGAAAAACATATTGCAATCATCTTTCAGAAATTGACATGACACTTATGATTGATAAAGAATATACATATTGATTGAAAGTTTGCCCCAAGAAAATCGCCAATCTAAAGCAAGTTATCAATGTTTAGAATTTCAAAAGTTTGATGTTATAGAACCAGAAAAACAAAGCGAATAATATATGCAAATTTAAAGTAAACGTGCAATGGCTTAATTATCAAGTGCAGATTCATGATGTATGTTCATAAAATGATAATTTACACTCGTAGATCCACTATATCACACAGATTTACACCAGCAAATATGTAAAATTAAGGGCCAAATTTATGAAAGAGTTGCATAGCTTTTGCGACTCTCCAGAGGGCACAAGAGCGAGGCAACACTTAAGTTAGATTGTTCAAGTTATACAACGCCACCTTGATTGGCCCTGAGTGACTTGATAAATCTAGAGTAGTGCAACACAGTGCAAGTCACTGAGTTGCATTACTCTGCACCAGGGAGGCATTCCATGGGTGGAGCGTGGATGTTGCCATGCATCCACCGATGGATTTTGGTGCATTTCCAGATTTATCATCAAAGGTAGACCTAGGATTGAGTCAAAATGCTATGTATCCCCAGGGGAGGGTAATGTCTTCTGCAGCACACATAGAAAGAGAAACATGTCTCAGGGGATTGTTTTTTTGCTCAGGAAGGCGTCCCTTCCTGCACAAAAAAAACCTGCTTACAAAGTAGGCACCCTTGCACCAGGGTGCAAGGGTGCATGTGTTGGCACTAGACAGCACAGTGTGCCCCAGCGCAGGGAAAAGACAGGAATGCACTTTATAATGTCAAATATAGTGCATTCCTGTCCTTTCCATATCACTCAGCTGTGCTGGAGATTTTATCATAAATATGCCCCAAAATATGCCTCAATGGGCAGGTAGTGTGCATTCCACTGCAAGCATATCATTGAAAGCATGTGGTGATCACCAAACTTGTGATTTTGTTGGTATTCACTTAATTTTCAAGCCCTTTAGCATCCTGAAAACGGTCAGTTTTGTATTCATGTCAAATGGGCAGGTAAAACACTCAAAATTGTTAAAGGTCTCTTAGAAGTCATTTCTCCATGGAAAAAAAACATATGACTAGTGAGGAAAAAGGAGAGCAATAGTTAGTCAGCTTGGAGTTTTTTTGCACAAGTAAATATGCATCTTCATGTTGGTCCACGAGAAAATGTAGTTAACAAAAATAATTCCAGGAGACTTGGGGGATACATGGGAAATTCACAGCATTCCAGCAAAACTCCTGGATACCACTGAAAATTACAAAACTGATGGAAATTTTCTCCAAATTGATTTTGATTAATAAAGGCTGTGGTAGCTAGTCACACATACAGCATGTACAGCTTATCAAACAAGCACAGACCTTTGTTATTAAGAAGGAACATGCAGAGAAGATGTTCTCTCACAATATGACTGACCATATGTGGACAAAAGATGAAGCGAGGAAACACTCTAAATGTGCTTTTGCATAGTACAGAAACATGAATGTCACATATCTAAAAATGCTCTTGCAAGAGCATATTTAGACACCTGTTATCCACAACGGAGGCAGAGAAACACAAAGGCAGAGAAACACAAAGCACATATAAAGAGTGATAATATTCTGTATAATGTTCAGCATTTGAGCCGGCTCCGGGAGATGGGGTTCGCAGAGCCATTAATGGCTCAGGGCATGGGGGAATGTGGCTTCCTTCCCTTCAAATAACCTGCCCAAGAGATGAGCTGCTCAGGGCTTCTTGTGGCTCTGGGGGGGCTGCAGCATCGCCTCCCCATTTTCTTAAATTTTAACCCCAGAAATGAGTTTTCCAAGGTCCTTATCCCCATATCAGCAAATTACAGCCCAGGGGTATTCTCCCCTGGGCCTCTGATGGCTATGGGAGGAGGACCATATGTGCCCCTTCAGAAACAAAACGTTTTTGAACCTGGGGTGGGCTCCTTGGGGCCTCTCAAGGCTCGGGAGAGATGCAGAGAGGGCCCCCATATAACACATTTCAGCCCTGATCTGAGATCCCCAGAGCACCCTGTAATGCACTGCTAATGAGCTCACATATTAAGTCACTCATGACATGGTGAGTGACTTCTCTAATGACATCACATGATCCTAAATATACTGTCCCTGTAACCTTTAGTTTTTTTCAGTGGAAAGGAACAAAAATCTATCTATCTATCTATGGGGCCGATTCACAGAACTAACTTATGACAAAATCCTAAACTCACTACTTCTGGTATTCACAGAAGGCATTTAGTAGTCTTAAATTAGAATTTTGTCTTAAGTTAGGATTTTGTCTTGTTATGATTTTGTCTTAAATTAGGATTTTGTCTTAAGTTAGGATTTTGTATTACATTAGGATTTTGTTTTAAATTAGGATTTTAGTCCTAAATCAGGATTTTGTCTTAAATTAGGATTTTGTCTTAAGTTAGGATTTTGTTTTAAGTTAGGATTTTGTCTAAAGTTAAACTTATGAAAAACTTAAGTTAAACTTAAGTTTAACTTAAGACAAAATCCCAACTTGAGACAAAATCCTAACTTAAGACAAAATCCTAATTGAAGACAAAATCATAACTTAAGACAAAATCATAACTTAGACAAAATCATAATTTAAGACGAAACCATAATTTAAGACTACTAAATGCCTTCTGTGAATACCAAAAGTAGTACATTTAGGATGTTGTCCTAAGTTATTTCTGTGAATCGGGCACTGTCTATCTATCTCTCTATCTCTCTATCCATCTATCTATCTATCTATCTATCTATCTATCTATCTATCTATCTATCTATCTATCTATCTATCTATCTATCTATCTATCTATCTATCTATCTATCTATCTATCTATCTATCTATCTATCTCTATCTCTATATCTATCTGCATAACTATATTTATATATCTACATCGTTCAATCTAGATAGATAGAAAGATAGATAGATAGATAGATAGATAGATAGATAGATAGATAGATAGATAGATAGATAGATAGGTAGATAGATAGATAGATAGATAGATAGATAGATAGATAGATAGATAGATAGATAGATAGATAGATAGATAGATAGATAGATAGATAGATAGATAGATAGATAGATAGATAGATAGATAGATAGATAGATCTATATATTAATTGAAAAAAGGTTACAGGGACATTATAATTAGGAAATATAAGATCTCAAAACCTTAGAAATTCACTGAAAAAACAAAGGCTACGGGGGACGTTATAGTTAGGCTGACATTTTACTCATACAAAACCAAACTAATTCAGCAGTTAACTGAGCTAACTATAACTCACGCCCACGCAATGCACTGCTTTTGACCTCACATATTACATCACTGATGACATGGTCAGTGACATCACAGATTACATCACTGTTGACATCTAGAATGACATCACTATTGATATCACTGATGACATTATCCAGTGATGTGAATGTTTTAAAAAAAGTGTATGAGTGTTAAATATAAACACCAAGGTGTATTGGTGAATCAGTGGGAATATGAGTGCCTGATAAAATGATTCACTGGGTGCATGTGTAACTGCATAAGTAAATAACTAAGTGGCTCAATGAATGTCTGGGTCAGTGGCGTGTGTGAATGTCTGTATATGTCTTTCAGTTGGTGTCTAAGTGGTTGTATAGGTTTGTTGAATGGGTACATGAGTTTCTGTATGGGTGAGTGATTGGTTGTCTGAGTACATGTACGGGTGTCTCAATGTCTGTGTGTGTGGGAGAGGGGGTGTGTAACTGCCTGTATGGAAGATTGAGTGGGTGAGTCAGTGGGTCTATGGGTTAGTGAGTGTGTGGGTAAGGGGCTGTATGGGTGATTGTGTGTATGGTGAGTGAATAGGTGTCTCAGTGGGATAAGGGTGAGTAAATGCATATGTGAAAGGCAGTATAGGTGAGTGTCCGTCCTGAATTACTCAGAAGCGGTCGCTCTTCACGCTGCTCCCTGAACTAAAATCGGTATCGTAGCGCTAACCTGCTACACTGCCAGACTGCTCATTGGCTTGAAATCACTCTCGCATCGCTCGCACTGCTTACTGCAAGTATTTGGGCATATTGATTGATCGTAGCGCTGTACTGTTAGACTGTTCATTGTCGCAACTCATTTGTACATTAATCGCTTTGCCTGCTTTAATTGTTGTGCCTGTTTGTACCGGTGCCACTGCTCATTACATTGCGATTGCCAGGTTGTGCTCCAGTCTCGTCGTGTTTTCACTTTTGATTTCGCTGCCATTTTGTTGTTTGTTGTGCCTCCCAGCCCGGCTCTCCACCCCGCTCCCGCCTCCCAGCTACTCCTCCCTCGCTCCGCCCCCCCCACTCACCACTTATGACAGTCACTCTTGCGCGCAGCGTTCACGCGCAGCGGACGCGCCCCAAGCGCGCCAAAGGTAAGCCCGTCTACGCCCATCCGCGCCTGGACAGCGCCCAGCGCCAGACCCCCTGGCCCCCGCAAAATCCACTCCGCCCGCATAACGTACGACGCTGCAACCCTCTCAGCCCTTAACCCCGGCCGACCACCAAACTGCTACCAAGCCGCCCCAGGACACATCCATGGACCCTTCACCTGCCACTCCTGCAAGTTCGACTGCATCAAGACCCACACCAAATCCACTAGCTCCAAACAGAGCTCTGACACTAACCACCTGAAGTGCATCCTGCTCAACACCCGCTCGGTCCACAGCCACGCCATTGAAATCTGGAACCTACTCGACACCACATCGCCGGACGTCCCCTTTCTTACAGAAACCTGGATGAACGCCTCATCAACGCCCGACATCGTCATAGCCATCCCTGACGGCTACAAGATTATCCGTAAGGACCGCATCAACCAAACAGGAGGAGGCATCGCCATTGTCCATAAGAACACCATCCGCATCACAACCAGTTCCGACGATAACCTTGCAGCCGCCGAACACTTTCACTTCCAGATCCACACCGACCCCAAGACCACACTCAGAGGCACCCTCATCTACAGGCCACCAGGACCCCGCACACAATTTAGCGAAGACATCACTGAATTCATCAGCCCACACACCCTCCCCTCCGAGGACTACATTCTACTGGGAGACCTCAACTTCCACCTGGAAAAGAACAACAACAGCAACACCACCACACTTCTGGACAACCTCGCCAATCTCGGACTCAAACAACTAGTAAACACCCCCACCCACTAAGCCGGACACACGCTCGACCCAATCTTCACCTCCAGCAAGCACATCTCCTTCAATCACACCACAGCTCTCCATTGGACAGACCACAGCTGCGTTCACTTCAACTACAAAAAGACTACGACCCACAACCACCCACAACCAATTCCCCGCAGAAACTGGAACAAAATTACCACCGACCAGCTCTTCACATCGCTTCACAAAAAAACCCTCCTGCAAAATCGTCGGACCCAAACCTTGCAGCCACCAACCTCACACAATGGATCACCCACAGCGCTGACGAATTAGCACCCTTGAAAAAACATCAAAGCAAGCAAGGCAGCAAAAAAGCCCCCTGGTTCAACGATGACCTTAAGAAATCCAAGAACATCTGTCGCACCCTCGAGAAAGCCTGGACAAAAAACCCAACCACTGACAACCTGGCCAACTTCAAGAACGCCACCCGCAAACACCACCAACTGATCCGATCCACCAAGAAATCAGCATTCAAGGATCGACTCGACAACAACGCCCACAACAGCAAGGAACTATTCAATATCATCAAAGAATTTACCAACCCCACCGCCGGCACCAACGACATCACTCCCTCCCAAGAACTCTGCGACTCCGTAGCCTCATTCTTCCACAACAAAATCGCTGACATACATAACAGCTTTGAAAACCAGTCCGAAGCCCAGTCCACCCCACCCTCCTCCGAACTAAAACCCCCCTCCAACAACCTTTGCGCCTGGAACCCAATCACCACTGAAGACACCATCCGCCTGATGAACTCCATCCACTCAGGATCACCAACCGACCCATGTCCCCACCACATTTTCTCCGAGACGTCATCAACTGCTCCCTCAACTCCGCTACCTTCCCGGAAAGCTGGAAACATGCCGAACTCAGCGCCCTCCTGAAGAAACCCACAGCAGACCCCACGGAACTTAAGAACTACCGCCCCATCTCGCTCCTCCCATTCCCTGCCAAAGTCATTGAGAAAGCCGTCAACAGTCAGCTCGCCGCCTTCCTCGAATCCAACAAATCCCTCGACCCTTCCCAGTCCGGCTTCCGAGCCAAACACAGCACCGAGACCGCCCTCATTGCAGCAACAGACGACATTCGAACACTACTGGACAACGAAGAAACAGCTGCCCTCATCCTACTTGACCTCTCTGCAGCCTTCGACACAGTCTGTCATAGCACCCTTATACAATGCCTCAACAACGTCGGAATACAAGAAAAAGCATTTGACTGGATCATCTCGTTTCTCGCCGGAAGAACCCAGAGAGTCCGCCTCCCCCTTTTAGATCAGAGGCCACCGAAGTCATCTGCGGCATACCACAAGGATCTTCACTCAGTCCCACCCTCTTCAACGTATACATGAGTCCCCTCGCATCCATCGCCCGCCAACACAACCTCAACATCATATCCTACGCAGACGACACCCAGATGATCCTCTCCCTCACCAAAGACCCAAACACCGCCAAAACCAACCTACACGAAGGGATGAAAGAAGTAGCCGAGTGGATGAAGAGCAGCCGTTTGGAACTGAACTCGGACAAAACGGAAGTCCTCATCTTAGGATCATCCCCCTCCGCCTGGGACGACTTATGGTGGCCACCGGCCCTGGGAAACGCACCCATACCTACGGACCATGCACGTAACCTGGGCTTCATCCTGGAGTCCTCCCTCTTGATGACCAGACAAGTCAACGCCGTCTCATCATCATGCCTCAAGATCCTACGTATGCTCAAAAAAATCTTCAGTTGGATCCCCACCGAAACAAGAAAGACGGTCACCCACGCACTTGTCACAAGTCGACTGGACTACGGAAACACCCTTTACGCCGGAACCACAGCCAAACTACAGAAAAAACTCCAACGCATCCAAAACACCTCAGCCAGACTCATACTAGACATCCCCACCAAGCTCACATTTCCGGTCACCTGAAAGACCTCCACTGGCTCCCCGTCAACAAGAGAATAACGTTCCGTCTTCTCACCCACGCACACAAAGCCCTCTACGACCTAGGACCCGAATGCCTCAACATGCGCCTGTCCTTTTACACCTCCACCCGCCAACTACGATCGTCCAATCAAGCCCTCGCTGCAATTCCACGCATCCATAGATCCACCATGGGGGGAAGATCCTTCTCCTACTTAGCGGCCAAAACCTGGAATTCTCTCCCCACCCACCTCCGCCTTACACAGAACCACCTCTCCTTCAGAAAACAACTAAAAACTTGGATATTTGATAAGTAAAAGTACCCCCCTCCCTCAAGCGCCTTGAGACCCTCTGGGTGAGTAGTGCGCTATACAAATGCTAAACTTGAACTTGAATGTTGGAAATAGGTCTGAAATTGTCAGGGGAGCCTGGATCCAGCGATGGCTTTTTCAAAATTGGGAGGACGTGGTCTGCTTTGAGAGAGTCAGGGATTGATCCCTGCCAAAGAGAGGCATTAATTATCGCAGTCCAGCAAGGAATAATGGATTGGGAGGCGGCAGCGAGACAGTTAGAGGGGAGTGAGTCATTGAAATGGAAGTTCGGGTTTAAGGTGGAAAGGACTTTCACGATACAGTCTTCATCGTAGAGAGTGAAGTTGGTCCAGTGTGCTTGATTCCTAGGTGTGGTCTGCTGAGGGGGCGTGGGTGGAGTGGGCAGGTCAGGGGGCGGTAGAGAATGTGAGACAGAACTCAGTTCATTGCCCAATGTTTTGATTTTGTTCACAAAAAATGGGAATTCATCGGATGAAGTTAGATACTTGGGGTTTTCTTTCGATGTTTTGGCCAGTTTGTTAGACTGGTATTTGATCAGTTCAAAGAGTTTGCGGGGTCTGTTCTGGGCGTTCCCTAGTTCTGTTCTGAAGAATTCTTTTTTTGAGTTGAGGACATTCCTGTTGTAAGTATTTCTGGTTTGGCGGAGAAGTTTTAGATGAGCGGCAGAGGGGTGCTGTCTCCAGATTCTTTCGGATTGTCGGAGGGATCGCCTCTCATTTTTGAGGGACCCGGTGAACCATAAGTTTCTATCTTTGTCGACATAGTTGCAGAGTAGTGATCGTTGAGGTCACTGACCGATGTGATATTTGGGGGAGGAGGGAGGTCAAATTTGGAACAAACCTACATCCTCCTAGGGGACCTCAACTTCCACCTGGAGAACAACATGGACCGCAACACCGCCGCCTTGCTTGGCAACCTCGCCAACCTCGGACTCAAGCAACTGATGAACACCCCCACCCACCATGCTGGCCACATGCTTGACCCGCCTTCTCCTCCAGCAAGCACATCTCCTTCAGCCGCTCCACCAGACTCCATTGGACTGACCACAGCTGCATCCACTTCAGCTTCAGAAATCCACGACCCACCACCACCCGCTACAGGTTCCTCGCAGGAGCTGGAACAAGATCACCGCTGAGCAGCTCACCGCCTCCCTCCGCCAGAACCCTCCCGCCAGCACAACAGACCCCAATGAAGCAGCCAGCAACCTCACACAGTGGCTTACAACTGGGCAGACGACCTCGCACCACTGAAGGACCCTCCCAGCAGACACGGGAGCAAGAAAGCCCCCTGGTTCACCGACGAACTCAAGAGCTCCAAGAAGAACTGCCGCACACTCGAGAAAATCTGGCGCCACGATCAGACCACGGACAACATGACGGCCCTCAAGCACGCCACCCGCAAACACCACCAGCTGATCCGCACGACCAAGAAGACAGCATTCAAAGAACGACTGGACAACAACTCCCACAACAGCAAGGAACTCTTCAGCATCATCAAAGAGTTCTCCAACCCCAGCGCCGGAAACAATGACATCACTCCCTCGCAAGACCTCTGCGACTCACTCGCCTCGTTCTTCCACCGAAAGATCGCCGATGTACACAATGGCTTCGGCGCACAAACCACGGACCCAACCATCGAACCAACGCCCCCCACCACCACCCTCTGCGCCTGGACCCCAATCAGCACGGAAGACACCACCCGCACAATGAACACCATCCACTCAGGATCACCAAACGACCCAAGCCCCCACCACGTCTTCAACAAGGCCGACTCCATCATCGCACCCCATCTCCGGGACATCATCAACACCACCACCTTAGACCGCCCTCCTCGAAGCCACGGACGACATCAGGTCCCTGCTCGACAATGGGGAAACAGCGGCCCTCATCCTCCTGGACCTCTCTGCGGCGTTCGGCATTGTCTGCCACCGCACCCTAGTACAGCGCCTCAGCAACATCGGAATCCGAGAGAAGGCACAGGAGTGGATCATCTCATTCCTCACCGGAAGAACCCAGAGAGTCCGCCTCCCCCGTTCAGATCCGAGGCCACCAAAGTTGTCTGCGGCGTACCACAAGGGTCATCACTCAGCCCCACCCTCTTCAACGTCTACTTGAGCCCCCTCGCAGCCATCGCACACAAACACATTCTCAACATCATCTCCTACGCCGATGACACCCAGCTAATCCTCTCCCTCACCAACGACCCCGCCACCGCCAGAACCAGCCTACACGAAGGAATGAGAGATATCGCCGAATGGATGAAGAACAGCCGCCTAAAACTGAACTCAGACAAAATGGAAGTCCTCATCCTAGGATCATCGCCCTCCGCCTGGGATGACTCCTAGTGGCCCCCTGCCCTGGGCACCACCCCAAACCATCAGACCATACACGCAACCTGGGCTTCATCCTGGACCCCTCCCTCTCGATGACCAGACAAGTCAATGCCGTCTCATCATCACGCTTCAACACCCTGCGCATGCTCCGTAAGATCTTCCGATGGATCCCCACCGAAACCAGGAAGACGGTCACTCAGGCACTCGTCACCAGCCGACTGGACTACGGAAACACCCTCTACGCCGGAACCACAGCCAAACTTCAGAAAAGACTCCAGCGTATCCAGAACGCCTCCGCACGACTCGTCCTAGATGTCCCCCGTCACAGCCACATCGCCGGCCACCTGAGAGACCTGCACTGGCTACCCATCAGCAAGAGGATCACGCTCAGGCTCCTCACCCACGCACACAAGGCCTTCCACGACCTGGGCCCCACGTACCTAAACAACCGCCTGACCTTCTACGCACCCACCCGCCAACTACGATCGCCCACCCTCGCCCTCGCCGCCGTACCTTGCATCCGCAAAGCCACCGCCGGGGGAAGATCCTTCTCCTACCTGGCAGCCAAGACATGGATTCCCTCCCGACCCACCTCCTGCTGGCCCAGGATCATCTCTCCTTCAGGAAGCTCCTCAAAACCTGACTCTTCGAGCAGTAGCGGACCCCCCCCCAGCGCCTTGAGACCCCTCCGGGTGAGTAGCGCGCTCTACAAATGCCCATGATTGATTGATTGAAGTTCCTTGTGGTCCAGGTTCTTGGTGTCTCTGACCCAGCGTTTAGGAAGCACTGGTTGGGTGCCCTTGACTTGTGGGTGCCAGGCAACAGAAAGGTAATGGTGTGGTGGTCAGACCAATCACAAGGGTCTATAGAGATAAGCTTAATGGTTGCTTCCTTGGAGATGATCCAGTCTAGAGTGGCCCCTTTTGAGTGTGTTGGGAGTGAGCAAGCTTGGATCTGGGCTTGATTGGTCAGGAGGTCTTTGATGGCGTTGACATGGGGATCCTTTGAATCGTTCCAGTGCAGGTTGAGATCACCAAGGAAAATGTCTTTGGCGTTGGCGTTGGTGGAGCTCTTTGCTGTGAGAATTTCCATGAGAGGTAGTCAGTGAAGGAATCATTCATGCCTGGGGGGTGGTAAAAGATGTGCAGGTTGCACAATAGGGAGGCGTTACTGCAAATTTAGAGGGCGAGGTATTCGCACGAGTCGGTGGTATCCGCCAGAAGCTCCGTGACAAGAGAGTTAGTGTAACGGTTTTCCCCGGCCGCTGGTAGACACTGCCTGTTTATTCAGGATCGGTGGTACGGGGAAGCCGCTTGCCTAGAACTACATCCCCCAGCAATCCTTGCGGGTCGTGCAGTGCGTGACAATGCGCAACCTGGAAACAGCACAAGAAGCACCAGCAATGGAGCCGCAGTGCCGACTATCTTGTTTCTTGACCGGCAGGCCCCGTAGGTGTTTCCAGGCTCTTATTTGGTGTCCGGTAAGAGTGCACATGCACAGCCTTTCGTGGAATTACTGAGTACAAGCGGGACGTGAACCTAACGATTCCGATTGGTACTCTCTTGGGTGTTTTCACTGCAAGCCAGGCTATCCTCCACAGTTCCACGGAGAACTTTGTGGTGGCCTGGCGATTTTGTTATTTAACGCTTCTCTGTTGGTTGAAACACAATTCCGGTTTCTTGCAGAGTAAAGCGTGTCTGTTGATAAAACTTGGCAAAGGTGACCTAAGGAGTGTGGTCACATATTTTCGTACTGTTGCTTCATCACATTGCCATTGGGGTCCGAGCTCCTTTGTTGGCGAGGTCTGTTTTCTAAGGCCTCTTGTAGAGGAGTTTCTTTTCTTCATTACTGGATAAGTCTATGTGTGTATAAGGAAACATTTGTGGTCCTTATTCGGATGACAAACTATGGAGTCACATTGGGCTACTGTTATGGAGTAATAATACCGTGGTCTTTTCGATATTGTCTATTCTGCTGTTTCCTGAACGAACAAAGAACAAGAGGTTATTGTTCTTGACTATTCACAATTAGTCACCACTTTTTTTTGTTTTATGCCTATAGGAGAGAGGTTAAAGAGGGCACGCTGCCGAGCAGAGCAAGGCACCAGACTCTCCTTCCCTTCGCTTGGGTATGTGCCATTGAGATAAGGAAAATTAATGTATATGTTTGAACTACCTATAACTAAGTAGCATGCTATCTTCCTTTCGTTTGATAACCAAAGCATATGGATGTGAGTGTGCCACTGCCCTCTACCCTCTTCTCTGATTTAGACTCCACTTATTTTCCTTTTCAGGTGAGGGACAAGAAATAGGTATCTCAAGGGGGGTACTTACAACAATGGGTAATGTATAATTATTGATCTGTTGTGCTTAGACTCTGTTTGTTTGTCTTCCTCAGATCTCCCTCCCTGCTGCCCCCTACCTTTCCTTTCCCCGCTTGATTACCTCCAAAGTCTGTGTGTTGTCCTAAGCTAGACTTGGGGTTGTCTAGAGGTGGGCCCCTTTATAGCATCAATACAACTCTGGGAAAACTGCAGAGGAGCCTGACAGTTAGAGTGGTAGATGCAGGCGATGCCACATCCTTTCTTGATTTGTTGTCTGTCTAGTCTAGCAATGTTATAGTTGGGGGGGACTAGGAGGTCTAGGCAAGGGGATGAGGACTCATTAAGCCATGATTCTGTTAGAATTGCTAAGTCGAGGTTGATGTTCTGGATGAGAGCAGCAACATCGGCGGCATGCTTTACTGCCGATCGGCAGCTAATTAAGAGGAGCAGTCAGGGAGGTGTTGGGAGTCGGGGCAGACAGGTGTACAGGCACTAAATTAGTTCTGATCACACTCCTGTTACTAAGGGGTGCTGGTCTGCAAGGGTTGATAGCGACCGTGCAGATGGGATGTTCTGCCCTCAGGTATGCTAGACAAGGGGTGACTGGGGCTGCTTTGTGGTCCTGGAGAATGGTGAGGATTTCCTTTTCAGTGAGGTCTAACAGGTTTAGTGTGGTGAGGGAAGGGTTGTAGGAGAGGGCGAGAGATAGGGTTTCCTCCTCCGAAAGGTGGCAAGGTTGCTTTCGCGGGTGAAGGTGCCTCAAGGAAAGCGGAAGTTGGCATTTGGGGAGCTCTAACATAGGAGGGGAAGTTGGATTCTGCAGGGGCTTGAGGCTGGCGTAGGAGAGTTCGGCGAGGTGAAGGAGGTTCGTTACATCCCAAATGGAGTAATGGCTGCTCTAAATTAGTATGGTGGCTTTGGAGTGCAGAATATTGGTGTCCATAAAAAAGGGGGGTGCGGTAGAGGTGCTAGGAGGGTTAGGATGGGTTGTTTTATGGAAGATAGGAGGCGTGGTTAGTGGGCTAGCAGGGCTAGCTTGGCCTGCATTGTAGGTAGTGAGAGGCGTACCAGACTCAGAGTCCGAGTGGGGAGCTTGGCCCAGGAGGGGTACCTTTTCTCCCCTTCTACTTTTAAAATTATATTTTGGCCCCTCGAGGTCCCCATTACTATCAAGTTTGCCTTGGGGAAGTGGTGGAACTCAGGCCACAGGGGAACTGTAAGGCCCATTCCGATATCTTTACAGTTAGCCCCAGGGAAGTGGCAGTCCCCGGGGCTTAAAAGAATGATGTCTGTGACCTTGTCCTGAGTGATCTAATATGTGAGGGCATGAGCAGTACATTGCGGGCCGTAAGTTATAGTTAGCTCAGGTAACTAAAACTCCTGAATATCTAGGGTTATGTACGAGTGAAATCTTAGCCTAATTATAACTTCCCTGTAACCTTTGTTTTTTTCAGTGAATTTCTAAGGCTTAGTAAATTCTATTTCCTAACTATAACAACCCTGTAACCATTTTTTTTTTTGCGAATTTTTTTCTTTTTTAAACTTTTATTTCCTAACTATAACGCCCCGGTAACATTTAGTTTTTAGGTGAATTTATAAGGTTTTTTAATTGTATTTCCTAAAAGTAGCCACTAACCTTTGAGAGGGAGTGTGTGAGTGAGTGCATGAGTATATCAGTAAGTCTGTGAGTGGGTGTGTGAGTCAATGAATTGGTCTGTGAGTAGGTATGTGCATATCTGAGTGCTCTCTGTTTTACCCTCTTCTGCTTATTCTCTGCTTATTTTTCTGCCTTTTTCTGCTCGCTTTTGACATTTATTTTCTCTTCTGCTCTTTGATGACCTTTATTTTGCCTCTTTTTGCTTGTTGCTCACATTTTTTCTGCCTCTTTTTGCTTGTTTCTCACCTTTATGGTATATTATTTTTCTCTTTCCACTTCTTTCTGCTCCTTTCTGACCTTTATTTTGCCTTTTCCTGTTCTTTTCTGATCTTCATTTTTGCCTCTTTTTGCTTGCTACAGACCTTTATTTTGCCTCTTCCTGCTCGTTTATGATATCTATTTTGCCTCTTTTTCATTGTTGCTGACCTTTATTTGGCCTCTTTCTGATCGTTGCTGACCTTTATTCTGCTTCTTTCTCCTCCCTTCCTACTGTTATTCTGCCTCTTTCTGCTCATTTCTCACTTTTATTTTGCCTCTTTTTGCTCGTTACTGACCTTTATTCTGCATCTTTCTGCTTATTTCTGACCTTTATCTTGCCTCTTTCTCTTCGTTGCTGGCCTTTCATCTGACTTTTTCTGCTCGTTTCTGACCTTTTTTTGTCCTCATGCTACTCATTTCTATTTTGCCTCTTTCTGCTTGGTTCTGACCTCTTTTTTGCCTCTTTCTTCTCACTTCTTACTTTTTTTTTGCACCTTTCTGCTCATTTCTAACCTTTATTCTGCCTCTTCTTGCTCATTTCCCACCTTTACTCTGTCTCTTTCTCATCATTTCAGACCTCAATTGTACCTCTTCCTGCTCATTTGTGACCTGTATTTTGATTCTTTGCTTACCTTTGTTCTGCCCCTTTCTGTCGTTTCCCACCTTTAATCTGCCTCTTTCTGCCTATTTCTGTCCTTTATTCTGAATCTTTCTGACCTTTATTCTGCTTGTTTCTAATCTTTATCTTGCTTCTTGCTCCTCATTCCCGACCTTTATTCTTCCACTTTCTGCTCATTGCTGACCTTTATTCTGCCTATTTTTGCTCATTTCTCACTTTATTTTGACACTTGCTGCTCATTTCCCCCAGTAATGCAGGGGGAGCCTCAAGGTCCCAGCGGTCCCTACAGGGCCCCCACTTCCTGTTTGAGCTGGCATTGCTTCTGCACAGAGGAAGCTGCTGAAAGGCAGCTCCCTCTGTGCAGGAGCAATCCTTTCGTCTGTTTCTCTGCCCGCTTGAGAGGGGGCAGGGAAACAAAACCAATTCCACTTCGAGCAAGCAAGAACATTTTGTCAGCTCTTGCTTGTTGGAAGTGGAGTGTTTGCTTTGACTTGGTGGGAACTGTCAAAGCTCCTGCCATGTCACAGCTAACAGCTATGTCCTGGGTCTGGGCACCCCGGGACATAACAGGAGCTAGCCCAGGTGGTTGGCTGTCCCCAGGGCCATTATTGGCTTAAGGAGGAGGGCTGTGCATCCCCATTTCTTCTGTGAGCACGGGCTGGCCCCTGGAGGTGGTGGTCTCTGGAGCCGTATATAGCCCAGGAGGAGGGCAGGGGAGTCTGGGTAGGAAAGCGTTGGGGGGCCCACACAAGACATACCTCGCTGGACTCCTCTGGGTGTCTATTTTTCAGAAATGTGTAGGTTTGGTAGGTTTGCCAAGATGGCCGCTGAGCCCAGGGAAAAATACCCAGGTGACTCCTTGCAAAACCAGGTTATTTTGTGATAGGTAATTTTGATGTCTCTGCAATACATTTTGGGCCCTTGCCTTTTGCAGGTACTTAACCCACACATGTGACTGAGGTACCATTTTTGTCAGGAGACCTGAGGGAAAGCTGGTTGGTAGGAAATTTGTGAATCCACGCAGATTACAGAACTTTCCATCACAGAAATGTGAGGAAAATGTGTTTTCTTTTTACAAAGTTTGAGGTTTGCAAGGGATTCTGGGTAACAGAAACTGGTGAGAGCCAGACAAGTCACCCCTTTTGGATTTCCCTGGGTGTCTAGTTTTAGAAAATGTATAGGTTTGCTAGGTTTCCCTAGGTACTGGCAGAGCTAGGGTTCAAAATCTACAGCTAGGCACTTTGCCAAAAAAGGGTCTGTTTTCACTGAAAATGTAGTGTGTCCACGTTGCGTTTTGGGACGTTTCCTGTCGCGAGCACTAAGCCTACCCACACAAATAAGGTACCTTTTTTCTTGGAAGACTTTGGGGAATGCGATGTGCATGCAATTTTGTGGATCCTCGCAGATTCCAGAACTTCCACCACAGAAATTTGAGGAAAATGTTTTGTTTTGTTTACAAAGTTTGAGCGATGCAAGGGGTTCTGGGTAACAGAACCTGGTGAGAGCTAGACAAGTCACCCCATCATGGATTCCGGTTGGTGTTTAGTAAAAAAAAATGTATAGGTTTGATAAGTTTTCCTAGGTGCTGGCAGAGCTAGGTCTCAAAATCTACAGCTAGATACTTTGCAAAAAAGGGTTCGTTTTTCACTGTGAAAATTTGGTGTGTCCATGTTGCATTTTGAGCCATTTCTTGTTGCTGGCACTAGGCCTAACCACATAGGCGAGGTACCATTTTTATCAGATGACTTTGCGTAATGAGGGTGGGTGGAATTTTGTAAATCCACACAGATTCCAGAACTTTCCATCACAGAAATGTGATGAAAATGTGTTTTTGTTTTTCAAAGTTTGAGCTCTGCGTGGGATTCTGGGTAGCAGAACCTGGTGAGAGCCAGACAAGTCACCCCATCCTGGATTCCCCTTGGTGTCTAGTTTAAGAAAATGTATAGGTTTCCCTAGGTGCAGACAGAGGTAGAGTTCCAAATCTATAGTTAAACACTTTCCAAAAAAAGGGTCAGTTTTTACTGTAAAAATATGGTGTCCATGTTGTGTTTTGCGCCGTTTCCTGTTACGGGCACTAGGCCTACCCACACAAGTGAGGGACAATTTTTATCGGGAGACTGTGGGAAATACGTGGGTGGGAGGATTTTTGTGGATCCATGCAGATTCCAGAACTTTCCATCACAGAAATGTGAGGAAAATGTTTTTTTGCAAACTTTGAGGTTTGCAAGGGATTCTGGGTACGAGAACCAGGTGAGAGCCAGACAAGTCACCCCATCCTGGATTCCCTCGGTGTCTAGTCTTAAAAAATGTATAGGTTTGCTAGGTTTCCCTAGGTGCCTGTGGAGCTAGGGTTCAAAATCTACAGCTAGACAAAAAAAGGGTCAGGTTTCACTGTTGAAATGTGGTGTGTCCACGTTGCATTTTGTGCCGATTCCTGTTGCGGGCACTAGCTCTACCCACACAAGTGAGGTACCATTTTTATTGAAATTCTTTAGGGAATGCATGGTGTGTAGAATTTTGTGGATCCACCCGGATCTCAGAACTTTTCTTCACAGAAATGTGAGGAAAATTGTATTTTTTAAACTAAGTTTGAGGTTTGCAAGGGATTCTAGGTAACAGAACCTGGTGAGAGACACACAAGTCACCCCATCCTGAATTCCCCATGGTGTCTAGTTTTCAAAAATGTATAGGTTTCCCTAGGTACCTGCAGATCTAGGGTTCTAAATCTACAGTTAGGCACTTTGCAAAAAAAAAGTCCGTTTTTTCCATCCTGGATTCCCCTTTGTGTCTAGTTTTCAAAACATGTACAGGTTTTCTAGGCTTCACTATGTGCCGGCTGCGCTAGGGCACACAATCCACAGGTAGGCGCGTTGCTAAAAACAAGTCTGTACCTAGTGGGCTTTCTGCCACCTTGGCGGGAGAATCGAGGGAGGGATGTTTGCCCTAATATGCCACCAAGGAGGGCCAAAATGACTGTGGCTATTTGTTTGTGGGGGTGGGGGCATTGTTATGCCCATTCTGGGCAGCCCCCATGCAAAAAAAGCCAGCATAATAGCTGGTGCTTAGTGGGCTCTCTGATGCCCCATAGGGGGCAGATCAAAGGCTACTGCCCCATCTATCTCCTGGGAGGCGGAAAGATTAGCATTTTTGGGGGGGTTGGGGCATTGGCATGCCCATTCTGGCATCCCACACCCCTGAATTTGAAAACAAATATTCCCTGATGCATATTGGGCTTTCTGATCCCCCTGGGAGGCAGATATGGGGCTTTTGCCCCTCTCTACCTCACGGGGGGCAGAAAGACTTTGGCAATTTTTTTTGGGGTGGGGGCATTAGCATACCCATTCTGGGCAGTTCCCACCCCTACATATATATTTGAAAAATCCCCCGGTTCCTTGTGGACTTTCTGCCCCCGTCAGGCAGATCAGTGGCTACTGCCTCATCTGCCTCCTGGTGGGGCAGAAAGACTGTGCCAGTTCTTGGGTGGGAATGGGGGCATTGGCATGCCCATTCTGGGCAGCCCCCACCTAGAATTTTGAAGGAATAAAATTATCGGTGCCTAGGGAGCTTTCTGCCCCCGGGGGGGCACATAAGAGGCTATTGCCCTGTATGCCTCCGGGGGCAAAAAAGACTGTAGCAAATCTTAGGGGGACGAGGGCATTGACATGCAAATTCTGGGCAGCCCCACACCTAAGTATATAAAGAATATATACAGTTCCTTGTAGGCTTTCAGTCGCTGGGGGGCAGATCAAGTTCTACTTCCCCCATCCACCTCCTGGGAGGCTAAAAGACTGTGGAATTGTTGGGGAATGAGGGCATTGGCATACCCATTCTGGGCAGTCCCCACCCCTGAGTATAATTTTTTTAGCCCTGGTACCTAGTGGGCTTTCTGCCCCCGAGGGGCGGATAAGGGGCTATTGCCTCATCTGCCTCCCAGGGGGGAGGCAGAAAGACTGTCGGATCTTTTTGGGTTGGGGCATTGGCATGCCCATTCTGGGCAGCCCCCACCCACATGCAAATAAAGCAATCACTTTTGCTGGCACCTAGTGGGCTCTCTGGTGCCACATGGAGGCACCTCAGGGGCTACTGCCCCCATCTATCTCCTAGATGTAAATATTTTTAATAAAAGCAATGTAATAAATGTAATAAAAGCAAAATTCTATTTTTTTTAATAAAATAACATGGAAACTGAACAGTGTACATTGATTATCAAATACTTCTTGGCTATTACCACTTATTATAACAACAGGAGCATCCATTATAAATATTGTTAACAGAATACCTAACAATTCCAAACCATACGCTTGCATCAGCCCGTAACTTATCTTCATGACAGATGAGCCCTTTCCTTCCCTTGTCTGATGGGATGGCTTACAATTACCTTGCATTTTCTCTTTTTGCACTATTTACATGTTTCTTCTCGTTCCCTTAGCCTTTTCTCATTCTGCTCCTCCACTCTATCTTCATCTCCTTCTTCAAACAAGCAGTCAGCAATCGTCACCACTTTTTTTTAATTCAACACATTGCCATCACCGAATAACACTGTATAAGGACACACCCTCTTAACCTGTAAGGGTTCTGAAAATGTTGCCAAGCCTTTGTCATCCCTGCGCCCTTTCCTCACATGCATCAAGTCTCCACCTCCCAACACGTTTTTAAGTCCAGTGACATCCTCCACCCACCTTTTCCTCTCCACTCCTTTAGAAACCATAACTCTTGCTATCATTCCTCGCATAACTTCAAATGGCACTTTTCTTGAGACACTCTTAAGCATATTGTGATATGTCCACACCAACCTCTTCAACACACTACTCCATTGGTTCCCTTGACCCAATGCCTCTTGTAGACCTTCCTTTACAAACTTGCTTCACCGCTCACAAGTCCATTGCTCTGATGATAATAAACAGATGATCTAATGTGCTAAACACCATAAATCCCCAAGAATTCCTTCTGCTCTGGTATCCCTTCTCTATGCCATGGTTCATCCAGAAATGTAATTACATCCTGAGTGGTCACATGATCAGTAAACTTAATTTATGGTCATCTTGAAAAATAATCTATGGCTACCAAAGCAGATTTAGGACATAAACCCCGCAGCCTGTAAGTAGGCCTGGGTGGAGTTTGCGGAGTTGTGCTATGCAGAACTCTGCTAATTGTCGAAAAAAACTGCAGTGCTCTCAGGAGTACCGCAAGCAGCACAAGGAATTGGTCCAGTGCTGTAAAGTCTGCGTGAATGGCACCACGAGCAGCACAAAACGACGCTGCTTCTCTCTGCTACTTGAGTAGATGTTCTGCTCGAGCAGCAGCTTCCTCAATGCAAGTGGCAGATTTCTCAACGTGAGCAGTAGCGACCTGCTGTGATTGCCTGCATTCAGAAAGCTTGCCAGAAGGTGGTCCAGCATATGATCTTCCTTGCTCCTGCTCGCGAACTAAAAATTGGTGAGCCCAGTGAGGAGAAAAATTCCTCTTAGCGTCGCTTCAAGGAGTTTTTCGGAACTCCCTGCTCTATTAGGAGCACAGAATGGACAAAACTCAGCAAGGTTCACAGTGAAGAAGAATTTGTCATCTACGCCTTCCTGTAAGAACCTGAAATGTCCAACACAAGTTTCTTCCAGAGAACATCCCTTTGTCCACTAAACCAGTGGCTACTCCAGCGTATTCTGAGACTTGTCACTCCAAGAGCATGGCATACACTATTTTATCTCTCTCTAAACATCTTTATCCAATCCTGGCCACTGTCACATGGCTAGGTTAGGCCCAGGAAGAAACACTTCAATTTTACATATACACATTTCTCAAGTTGTGTTCTTTTCTAATTGATGACTTTTGACACAAATCGGCTTCTGTGACAGTGCAGGATTTGTTTTTCTGAAACGACATTGCTTCCAATTCCACTTTGTAAGTATACTATCAAGACGCCTTGAACATTTAGTATAGGGCCTGAACACGCATTGTGCAAATTTGGTTATTTGTCATTTGTCCATGAGGCGACATGGCTATCACAAAGACAATAAACAATGTCGGCACGGCTGAAGACTCAGCACAGAAGCAAGGATGAGTTTATTATAAACACGAATGCATTTTCATGCTCAAATTAGAGGAGCAGTCTGCCTTCATTGTGAGGCCGTTGCTGTGTCTCAGACTGATGGTTCCTGCTTACCCTCTGCGAGGGGGGTGTCCACATTGTGACCAAGACGGGACCTACATTCCTTTCCTTCGGGTAATGGGGAGTTAGATTATCCGATAGGAGATTCTTGGCAGAACACCTGCCCAAGGCACCTGGGTTAGGGAGCGCATGGTAGTAGTACACTATACACAGTACTTATATGCCTGCATATATACACTGCTTGGGAATGATGATTGAATCATTTATCATTGTTACTGTTCTTATATTGCTAATAACTTTTACCTGCTTCTATCTATTAATCATTGCAGCACATATATTTTATACAAGAATCGCAATTGGTTTAATAAATATCGAAAACACTCCTTTGTGTATTTCTTTTGTACCTTTCTGAGTAAGCTTGAACAATTGAATGAAAAGTTTCTAAATCTGTTACCAAGATTCCTTGGGGAGTCAGTGTTGTCATGTTCTGAGGTTGCCCAAACCAGTTTTTACCTTGCCAGGTTGAGGGGTACTTATGGTGGCACTGTGAGCAAGCTGGTCTAAAGACCAAAATACCCTAAAGAGGTGCATGGGATCAGTCTAGCACTATCCCAACGTATAACACCACCAGTATTCAAATCTTTCCTTGTGCTTACTCATTCCAGCATGTCATTCATGTACCAGCCTCACTATATGACTTCTCAGACTTTCTGGCACTACCAATAGTTCACCTCTGAGTAATACTTTACAGGAAACTGATAACTCAGTGCTTACATTCTTGAATGACTCTGCCCCATAGTATGATTTACCTTTTACTGCCAACCTTTTGTCAAATATCCTTTTATTTCTTGCAATGGGATGTCCTCCTTAACTGCCTGGACCCACTTCTCATGAGATATATGACCCTCGGTAAGGGTATATACATCCGCTACTAGCCACTCTTCATCACTTTCAATCATTCCAACCTCACTCTTTTCAGATAACCATGACAAACAATAGGCCGCAACATTTTTCTTTTCGGGTATATATTCCATTCTAAACGTGAACTCCATCAATCTCAGCACCCCCTGAAAGATTCTCGATGAAAACTGACCTGTACCTTTCCTTGTGAACACATCAACCAAAGGTCAATCGTCTGTGCGAATCACAAACTCCACTTCCCACAGAAATTTCAGGAAATGACACACACTCCACCAACATGCAAATTCTTCCCTTTTAATAGCGGTATAAGAGAATTATGCCCTCTTTAAAGGTCTTACCATATGCAATAGTTACTTCTTTCCCATGCGTGTATTGCATCAAAATGGCCCCAAACATACATTGCTTGTATCTGTGCAAATTACACAATTGTCTCTCGTGTCAAATGGTTTCAAGGCCAAGGCTAATGCAATGCAATTTTTGATTGACGCAAACTCGCTCTGACAAACTTTATCCCATTCAATCTTGACTTTTTTTGCCATCAGCATCCTCCGGCATTCTGTCTTGTCTGCAAATATAGGAACTAAGCAGGAGTAACACTCTACAAGCCCTAAAATGACTACAAGTGGTCCTTGTTCTGTGGAGATGGTGCTTTTCTTATGGCCCTCACTAGCTTTAGCTCGGGCACCACCCCCTGCTCATCTAACCAATTACTCATGTAGTCCACACCTCTTACATTGATCCTACATTTGTCACACTTGATGGTGAATCCATAATCCTGTAATGTACCTAGCACCCTCAACAACACTTTGTCATGCTATTCCTTATCTTTCCCAATGTCCAAGATATCGTTCTGGAAATATGTCACATTGTCTTCCTTTTTAAATAGCCCTCTGACATATGGCTTCCGTGGATGCCAAACCAAAAAGCATGCACTTAAAACGGCATACCCCCTCAGTCATGATAAAGAGAGTAAGTGGTCTCAACACTGATCATGTACAGATGACAGCTCCAATGTAGAGAAACAGTACACTCCCTTGACTGTAATCAGCATATCACCAATGTTGATAAGAGAGAGACAATCTACCCAGATACACTTGTTGAGATCACTTAGATCTAGACACATCCGCAAGTCCCTACTACTCTTCCTTGCCCAAACAAAAGATCCAACCATTCTGAGGCTTCAATCTCCTCAATAATACTCCACTAACATAATCTCTGTTACTCCTTCAACAAAGGTTCTCTCAAAGCCAAAGGTACACTACAGGTTTATGTACTTTGAGACACAGCCCATCCCTTAGTATGAGATTGTTGGCAAGCCCCTTCAACAGACCCAGTAGGTCCTGGAAGACAACTGAAAATTCACGTTCCCGCTTTGTCTCCCCAATCACATTCACACTAGTTTCTGCTCCAAACATTTGGTCAGGGTGATTTGGATCTAGCCTAATCTTCAACTCTCTGTGCTGTGTCCAATGAAACAAGCTTGAATCATACTTGGCAATATAAACTTTGGGCTGTGTGTTTACACCTTGAAATTCAAGTGAGCCCACCCAATAGCCCACCACCTCAATTGGCATGTTTCCATATACAGCTAATTTGATGTCCAGAACACACAATTAACTATCCAGAAACTTTGCTAGATATTCCTCCCCCACTAATATGTAGCGTGCTCAAATAAAAACTCTTCTTACAATTCTCTCTCATCTTCAATCACATTAACACTCTTCTTTTCATAGTATACGGTGCCCTGGAGTGTCCCCTTCTTCTTACAAACTCTTGCAAAACGTCCTTCCATTTCACACCTTCTATATATTTGACCTACAGCTGGACAATTAGAGTCAGTTGCTACATGCCCCTTCAATCCGCATTTGTAGCAAACCACAGTCTTTCCAGATCCTAGTATTCGTCCTCCTAGAGTCAGACACTTACTTCTTCTCTCCAGATGTTTTATTCACTACACTATGAGCATCATCTGTTTTCTTCAACATCTCTTGCCACCATTTCTTTCATCACCTCTTCTGTGCTCTTCACCCTTTTTGCTACATTAATAGCCTTTTGTAAAGTTAATCCCTCCATGTCTAACAATTTTTCTTGAACTCTTTTGTCTCTTAGCTTCTGCACTAACTAGTCTTGGAGTATATTATCCAGGAGTCTTTTTTAGTAGCAAGTAGATGCCCAATCCTAAGCACTGCTACAAATGTGTCACCAGAAAGTAGTGCTCTTTTTGAAAATGTATACCACTTAGCAACCTCTTTTTCCCCCTGAAGTTTTGGTCTAATTTAGCAACGCTATCTCATAGGCATCCCTTTCTGACTCATCATTATCTTCTTCCAGTAGGGATGGTAAGTGCTTTAAAATACTTCTCCCTTCTGCCCTCAAGCAGCGCATCAGCAAGGCCACATTCTATGAAATAGTGTATATGTCCCCCGAAGGCCTCCACATAGGCTTGGAAACCTTCTTTCTAGTCATCCCATGGAATATTTGGCTCTCCTGGTAAGATCAGGAATGATGCTGGTGCCAAAAACCCCTCCGTAATGACACAGGGAAATTAAAATAGTTACAGTTATGGTACTTTACACAATGTTACAACAAAAATATACATTGCACCAATTGTACTTCGATAACCCATTCTTGGCAATCCAATATGGCTGCCGAAATTCAATATCAAATGACTGATCTTGTAGTTGGACACTTAATGCAATCTAAGTTGGCCCCCAAACTTTCATCCCTAAATATACTTCAACCCTTTGAAACTCCTTGATAATGTATGCACTTTCCCTTAAAAGGTTAACAATACAACACCACTCCATCGTTGACTTAGTGAAAGTCATTTTCCTCAAAAACTGTTGCAGCACATTGCCATGGAGCGCTATAGTGTCTAGCGGCATTGTAAGGTGTATTTCTAAGAAAGAGCAGTGAGTACATTTTATTCATGGTCGATTACTTAAAATCATTATATGTAAACATCAAAGTACAGCCGTTTTCTGTATACCGAACTAGGAAGTGTTTACAATTGCATAAAAGAGTACAATCTATAACATCTTTACAGATCGGTAGCAGTTTTAATGACATTCCTTATATTAAGAAAAAACATTTTAAGCTCAAATTATACTTGTTACTCTGAGCAAAGCTGTTGGGGCACTACTAAGGAATTAAAGTGATAGTGCATGTATTGTAAAACTTAAAGTGTCTTGTGACGGATTCCCTGATGCCCTGCTGTTTTGCTAGCAATCCATAACATTTTGATTGAGAAGTAGCAGCATTGATACACAGCATTAAAATTTCTTATGTAAAAAGAAACATTGTAAACTCAGACTCTAGTGTTCATGGGCCCTTAGGACTCTGAGCAAAGCCAATGGGGCACTATTAAGGGGCCAACATGCTAGTGCGTGTATTGCAACATTTAAAAACTCTTGTGCCTGATCTGTTGATGCCTTGCTGGTTTGTTGGCAGCTTTAACAAGCTGGGGGAGGCAGGGTGTTGGCTCTTATTTGCTGCACAGCCTGTGGATCAAATAACAAGCTGCGAGATTCCCCTAACTGGCAAGAATCTATGGTGAGATAGCGGGGGCACTGATCCAGGACTTTGCTGTTTCTGGGCCGTTCTCACCCTGTTGGTATGTTGAGACGTGAGGATTGAATAGCATCTGTAAATTTCCTCAACCTGGAGAGGTAGTGAATTGGTGGGAAAACACAGGTCAGATGGTTCTGAGCAGTGTCTGATGCCCTAGGAAAGGCCAGTACCTGCGCACTCTCCCGCTCGATTCAGCAGTGTGCGAGGACAAGGACCACCAGGCAATAAGGCTGCATGCACAGCTTCACCATAAATCTTTTCATAAAGTATTAGCTGCCAAACAATTGCTGTCACAAAACTCACTTCCTTCACCTCTGACAAAATAAATCGATGGGCGACCACTGCCAAAAGTATTCACAGCAAATCTGTGTTGCACCGACCAATTGGTTACTGTGGTGCTGCCTGCCCCAAACTGAGCGCTTTCCTCCTGAAAAAGGGTTCACCACTCATCACCAGTAAAATGAAGTGTTCATTAGAGCAAGGGTGTATGTCAGTCTTTTATTCTTCCTTTAAAGCATCTCGTAACACCAGGAAGGAGCTACCAGCCAGCTCCTCATCGGTCCTCGTCTCAATCATCACATTCCGAATTCATAACTATTCAAGACACGTTGCATGAGTCAGGACTCAGATGAGTAACAGTACAACAATCTAAGATTATTTTCCTACTTCACTCCCTTTGATAGTATATTAATATATTAGACAATGCACTAAAATATTTGTTATACGTTGTGGCATTCTTTCCATTTGACTGTCTCATGAAAGCAGCCACTCTGTGTGTGTATAGATTGACTGCACACATAATTAGGGGGTTATGATGGCGGAAGGACCACCACCGCCGGGCCGGCGGTGACGGTCCTTCCGGCATCTGACATCAGTTTTCCCCCCGCCAGATTACGATGATGGGGGAAACCTCAGGGAAGCATGGTGGATGCAAAGACCGTCCGCCACGGTTCCACCAGGTGGTCCGTGTCGGCCCTCCTTGCAGAACCAAAAGATTGGGCAGTATTGCGGCGGTGCCTTGCAGGCAAAGCCGTAGGGATTAGAGTATCCCTTTCCACCTGTCTATTTGCGGCAGTCATCCCTCTGTGAAAAGACAGGAGGAAAGGGAGTCGGGGGCCCGTAGTAGGCCCCCCTTGTTGTGGGGGGGAGGTTGTGATACACGGGGGTACCCATGGTATCCCCCTAAATGTCCCTGCACTGCGAGGTGCAGGGAAATGCAGTGCATAGCATTTTAACATTGTGTATGGTGCTGCAGCCAGCAGCACCGTCCGCAATATTAAAGGCCCAGGATGCAACCACCAGTATGAACCTTTAAATCACTATTCTAGGATTGTATAATTTTAACAGCTCCTATTTGGCAATAATGATTACATTCTCTACAAAACATAGATTTCAGCAGGATTTTTTTTTTCTAGACAATTGGATCATTTAATTCTTGTGTGCTTCATAACTGTATGTTTTTAAATAAAGTTTGTGATAGGCAGAGCTACAGCACAAACTTCTGCAAAATGCTGGAAATAACACCAAAAGGTGTTGACATCATGTCATAGGCATTGCCTTTTATTGAGCTTGACACTGTGTCAGCGACAGTGACATGAGTGTAATCATACCCACAATCTGTTGGCAGGTACCCTGCCTCTGCTGAGAGGTGTAACTCCTCCAGTTTTTACCTTTCTTACAGTATATTACCAAGGTGACAAACTTTACCTCTTGCAAAGTAAAAGGATAGATGGGAATCACTCCTCCGCGATCATCTATGTGTCACATCTAAATATATAACACATTCAACAAAAAAACTAGATTTCTTACTGCTGCTTGGTGTCAGATGATGCTTTGTCCTTAGAAGACATTCACTGCAAAGAGGTATTCCAGTATTTTCAAATGCATGTGTCAAACTGTACAAGTAACACGTCTTAAAAGGTACTGCACATCTGCAGAAGTCAGTAGATTGTCATTTACAGAGCAGCAAGATATTTTTTCAACCCCTGATTGTTAACGGAAAATTAATATGGCTATGCATATGGAAAATGAAAGAAGCACATTCTCATAATTAAACATTGTTGGCCCACATCAGTATTATTTTTTGGGGCTCTCAGTGAACATTGATGCATCAATTAGGAAGAAGTTGTCCAAGAAAGGAAGCAAACAAATGTTGGGAAGGTTTTTAAGAGGTTGCATCTCCATACTCACTGTATTGAACTCAGTATCCACACTACATAAACTTTAATTTGCGCCTTCTCCATGCACTGCTTATACCCTTTTATATTATCTTACTTATACCATGCAAAATAATAACATTTACTACAACACTTCAAGTAAAGGCAAGTCAAATCAACTGTATTCGGTCATAATAAATAGATCATAAATGTATATAAAAACTGTACATCATAAATTAAAAAATAATAATTTGAGGCAGCGCCTCCCTCAAAGTTAGCTCATTGTACATACAAAATACCATCCCTAGGGATTGGTTCCAAACATAATGCTGCAAAGATAAGACATCTGTCATAGAAATACTAACAATACATAGATTAAAATGCTGCTCAGTCAGAAACATTGCACAATCAATACCAAGAAACAAGATTAAAATTGGTTTATGGTTTATAGCCACAATATACAAGAGTGGTATTCTTAATTGCAGAGCTGTCCATGCAATTTCTGTGTCTTAAGCACCAGCATAAAAGCATAATAAACATTAAAAGCAGTCTACTCAGATCCCAAGGATTGTAAAAGGTACAAAGCTTCTGTGCAACGATGCAAGGCAAAATGCTTTGAACCGACACCTGATCACAAGGGCAGGGCACTAGGTTGGCTACCAGTCATTACACATGGGAAGGTGACTGTTCTATGGAATATGTTAAGTCAAAACCTATGCAGAATAAAGTGCTTGTAGTGCTATGTATCATCTATCTATATATATAAAAAAGAAAGTATGTCTGTTTGTCCTTTATGCATTACTACATCATTCATCTGATCGGCATGAAACTTTGGGAAGTTGTTGAGTACACTCCTGTAAAGGTTTCTGGCAAAAAATAAAAAAATTGTCAAATCAAGTCAAATTTGCTTTATTCGAGATAAAAAAACTCATGATTTTTAAAACCACCATTTGCTGGTACAAATTCATTTAAATTAACAATAACTAACTAACACATACATGTAAAAATACAGATAAAAGCAGTTTAACAATATTACATTTTTTTAAAACAATCTCAGAATTCATGTATTTGTGAAGATCATATAAACTCTTTCGTTTACATTACACATGAATTCAATACATTTTGAAATTTTAGAATCATCTACATACTAAAAGGGATCGAATTAATCATGACAACATTTTTTTCCTAATGGCCCAAACCCATCCGAGATATTTTGCAACTGCATATGAAATATCGGGTAAGGTGCTAGTGCAAATTAGTCTTAGTGCCACCGCACTGTCCCTTGTACCTAGGAGTCTGCAAACAGCTTTTAATCAAACTCGTCTCGGCGTGCTATAAGCTATATATACAAAAAGAAGATGGGCAATGGTCTCTTTGTCAATCTTACTTACCAGGCACATGTTGGACCTGCCTGAAGACCACCTTCCTGTTTACGATCTTATCGGAAGGGACCCCGCTCTAAGTTGGAAATAGAGCTTTCTATCTCCCGGTTTTGTAATACCATCCCGATATGGCTCTAAGTTGGGGACAGCTTTACACTTCAGGAAATGAACCTCCATAGTAGAGGGATCAGCGGTATTCCAATTTCGGTATGCAATCATTTCCCAATATTGAATGGGACTACCTCGTGGTTCTCCCACAACCCTTCATACCCATTCCTACTAGATTTTTAGAAAGATCCTTTGACCAGGTTATCTTATGAAAATGATAATTTTAAATTACGTCCGAAAAACCCTGGGCATAGTGGGCAAGTTCATGGGCTACCCAAATCCGTCGCCAGTATAATATTGGGCGCGATCTAGCAATATCTACCAAGGCTTTACTGCTTAGATCATATTGCAGTAGTTTCATTGGGGAGCTCTTGGGTAGATTAACAAGGTTACACAAAAATGTATTCTCAGCAAGTGCTAATGGTGTCAAGTTGTCGTATCCCCATATCTCAGCACCATAAAGTGCCGAGCTTAGGGCTTTTGCCTCATACACTTGGAGAGCTGGCTGTATTGGCTTGGTCAAAGATTTCTTATGCTCTAAGAGTATTGCTCCCACATTTTGATGGAGTTTCAAGGCCACCATTTCAACATGTTTCCCCCACTTAATACCCTTGGTCACATGGATGCTCAAATAGACAAAATCTATTCATAAAGAAATTCCCTTTGAAACTACTATGTGGGTTGAACACCATAAGTTTGGGTTTTGCTACATTTACTTCCAGCCCATGCACAGTACAGAAATCCTCAAAAATCTTCAGTGCTCGCTGGAGGCCGCTAGGAGTTTTTGATATGATAAGAGTATCATTCACAAATAATAAAATCGGGGTTTTCATTCCAGCCAAAGTGGGGGCATCTACAGATTCTGACAACATACGTCCAACTACCCCGTTAATATATAGTGAGAAGAGTGTGGGGGCCATGGCACAGCCCTGGCGAGCCCCACGCTCTACAGGGAATTCAGGGGTAACTTGCCCATGCCCCCCCATTGGATTTTTGCGTGATTTGACTCATGTAGCCTCATTACTAGCGTTAGGATATCTGGTGGTATACCTAACTTATTCAACACATTCCACAACTTTGCTCGAGGCACCAAGTCAAAAGCTGCTCGCAAATCGATAAATGCGGCATAGATGCTACCTTTTCCTAGTAATACAGTCTTCCAATGTAATAAATGTAATAAAGTAAAACGGAAGATCTGATCAGTGGTACTCGTTAATTTTCAGGAGCCGGTCTGAAAGGGGGAGAGGATATTTTCTTCTTCTACCCAATCTAAGATTTTATGTAAAATCATTTTCCCGATCACCTTTTGTACTGTATCAATTATGCTGATGGGCCTATAGTTCCCAGCCTGCGTTTTGTCACCTTTCTTGTATATAGGGATTATTATCATGATATTCTGGTCCTAGTGCATTTTATCGTAGAGGAAGACATCCTCTGGGACCCCATCTGGTCCCGGTGCTTTTCCCTTTGAAACAGCTTTCAGTGCCACTTTTGTATCACTATTAGTAAAAGGTGGTTCTAAACAGAAGGTACTGATTATGGGTTTCCCAGGCCTGTCTTCATGACTGCATGCATATTGGGGGCCAAATTGATCTACCCAGCTTTTCTGTGTTATGTAGTTAATGGGCGGTTCGGGACGGCCTCCTTTTCCCCACTTAACAATATTCCAGAAGAGTTTAGAGTCCTTTGAGGTACTGGCTGATTTAAGAGCCTGCCAATGTTGTTCATCCCATAGTTTCTTTGCCAAGTAGGCAGTTTTCTTATAATTCTGTCTAGCTAGTCTTACAGCTTTAGGATCTCTTCTTTTTAGGGCTACACCTAAGGATGTTCTTGCAGCTCTACAAGCTTTATTATACCACCCCACTCTTATTGGGTGCGTTTTTTTGCCCGCTGACTTTGGTACTTCCTTAATAAAGTGACCCCTTATGGTTTCAAACAATCTATCATGGAGGTTGGTAATTTACCACAGATCGTCCTCTACCCCCGGGATGCCAACCATGGCAGTAATGGTTTTATCCAATTCCTCATTAATACTTTCCAAAACCCTTTCTTGCATCATAATTAGTCCCCTCCTTATCCGTCTCATATCATTAGTCGGGACAATCTCAAATAAAGACTGTTCAACCCTATTCAGCCCCCCTTCCCCTCTACCCCACAAACTATGGGTAATGCATAGAGGGTTATGGTCGCTCTCTTGCCTTGCCACCACCTTCATGTCCTTCATAAGGTGCCAGATTGCCAGGTTACAGATAACATAATCAATCCTACTTCTTGAGCGACCATTGTCAAAAGTGCTTTCACCTTGTCCGTCACTCGGAGTTCTGCCATTCAATGCTCTGAGCCCTCTTTCGCAGCATATCCCATTAATTTGGATTATGTTATCTGTCCATCTATCAATCGGTTTTAACTCTAATTTAGGAATCCCCCACTGCGAATCCTCTTCATCTCCTGTGCGCCAGTTATCAATTGTAAGTGGCTCATGAGTCATATTTAGATCACCGGCGATAATTATGTTATTCTTGCTCGGCTGTAACCCAATCAGGGAATCCAGAGCCGCCAAAACCTGAGATTTAGCTCCCCCTAACCCTCTAGCATATAGACTGTAGATGTCCAAAACGCCCAAAGAGCCCAATGATAGCCTAATCAGCTGAATATCCCTGTTCTTGGTGGGTAGCTCTATAACTCTATCAAAGAGCTCTTGTCGTACCCATACTATTAACCCCCCTTTCGGCCGACCCTTGGGACCCTTAATTGAAGGTAAAAAGAAATTTAAGACACCCTGGAGAAACTGGGGCCCAAGTCTCTTGGAAGACACAAACGTCAAAACCATTTACAAAAATAAGCCATTTGCGGGATTGTAATCTAGAACATAGCCCCGCAATATTCCAAAATATTATCTTCCCTCCCTCCCCA
Source organism: Lissotriton vulgaris (assembly GCF_964263255.1). Classification (NCBI taxonomy): domain Eukaryota; kingdom Metazoa; phylum Chordata; class Amphibia; order Caudata; family Salamandridae; genus Lissotriton; species Lissotriton vulgaris. Next base: position 1,017,959,420 of record NC_141691.1, on the reverse strand, counting down.
CTATGTTCTTGCATTAACCCTTTGGTATCTAGATTAAATGATTTTAATCCATCCACTCTTGGAGGTGCCTTTCCTACTTTTAGAACTAGATTTGGGGGAAAAAACACCACTTCAGTAGTGGTGCAAAACACCTCACCATTTACCATCTGTTCACCTATATAACCCTCATTAATAGTCTCCTTATCCCCCAAAAGTGAATCTTTTTCAGTATTCATCACCTCACCTTGAGGCTCACCCCCAGGGCTACCCACTGCTACCAAGTTAGGGGTATTGACTCCAACTGAGCTCTCGGGATGGACATCAAGAGTGCCATCTTCAGCCAGTCAGTCACAATCATTTAGACCAGAAAAGGGTGCGTAACGATTAGTTACCTCTAAAGGGAAATAGCCCCCCTGACCGCCCCATGTTGGTACCGTTGGCAGACTCATCAATGGAGTGCCCCATCCCCGATGTCCCCTAGGAGTGAGTGGCCTGTGATTTAGCCCCTTTTTCCAGCTGTTACGATGATCTTTTATATGTGACCGGTAGAAAAAACCCAGGGGCAAGATCTCTATACCTGGGCCGATGGATCCCCCCAAATATTCTGCATCCCTAAGGATCCTCTCTGCTACAAACCAGCAATTGAAATCAATCACAATGCAGTCTTCTTTTTTTGTTTTCAAAGACGTTTCCACCCATGAGACTCGACGGGCTATAATAACATTGTGACCAACTCCTTTTCCTTCCCTGGTGTTATTATATAACCATTGGGTCACCTTATTTTTTAGTTATCTAAAGTCCTCTTTCTTGCCTTTAGCTAAAGGTGGTACATTGCCAAGAACTATCACCAGAGGCGTTGCTTCTGGTGGCAGGTCAATGACACTTGTGATATCCTTGCCCTTGCCCTCGGCTTTTGTTAACAGGGGGGTGGCAGATCTTACATCCTTATTATCATTCTCTATGGTGTTTGGTTTGCTTATAGCCCTCTGTTTAATGAAACTCCCTTTCTTTAGAACCCTGTGTACCAGTGGAGTTTCCTGCTTTTCCAATAGTTGGTGCCAGACATGGGGTTGACAATAAGATTGTGTTCGATTTACTCTGTTGGTTCATAGTCTCCCCTTCTGGAGGATAGCATAGAGACTTTTCAGTAGGAGTGTGTTCTCTGTGGTTTCCCGTTGGATTTTATCAAGGTTCTGGTTTATGACCTTCATTCTTTCTACCAGTGGGAGCACAAGCAATTTTAGCAATTGTTCCACTTGAGCTATGAAACCTGGTGGATCACTAGAATCTTAATGGAACATAAGGAGCCTTTTGGGGCACCACTCAAAATATTTTTGGGTTGGTCAGTTGGTTGAACCAAAGGTATATTGATAGATGGTTTATCATTTCTAGGGACTGTTTTTGGCAGCTTGTTAACATTTTTTGCAATTTTTGGCTTGCTACCTGTTTGTCTATCCTCAACCCTCTTCCTTTTTCCTACTTGCTTCTTGGATTTCTCTAATGCTTTCGCATTTGCCAGCACAGCCCCCTTTTTTGAGGATAAAACAATTGGGAGGGATAAATTGGTTGATAGTGTACTATCTAAAGTAATGAGCGAGGAAGAAGCAGTATTGTAACTTCCCTGACCTAAGCTTGGGCTTCTCGAGCTAATCCCACTAGTTCTTATCGTGGTGGGTTTTTCTGGTGTGGTGGCATTTTGAATTTTACCCAACGATGACCGTTTGGAACTTAAGAGATCCAGCGATAGTCGTTTTTCAGTGAGCGCAATCTCTCGCTTTAGTACTACTGTTGCTCAAGTTATAAAGTTGTCATGCGTACCTGTTAGGCTAACACCTATTTGGATCTGTGAAGCTTTTCTCCCATGTCTACACGACAAGGCCATGTTAGATGTTTAAATCGAAATTTAGCCCTTTTAGGTTTTTTTGGGCTGGTTGTGTCTCCCCTAGTACGTGTGCTCCACATAGATATAAAACATACATAAAAAGAAATGGGTCCCAGTTCCTTAATGCAAGTCTTGCCTGGCACGTTAGGGGGGTAGCCCAGCCCAGCCTTCTCCAGCCTGTGATGGCCTAGGATGGCCCCGTCCATGTCCCGGGCTTAACCCGGCGCAACCCGCGCGTGATCCCGTGACACAGGGGCTCTCCTAGATTTAATGCGCCTCCGGGCATGGTCTGATTGTCGGCGGCTTCCGCTTCCTGCCGCAAAGGATGGTGTTAATTGTGGTCCCCCCTCACCTGCAAACCGCGCAGCGTGGTCGTGAAGCTGCAGTGGAGGGAGAGGGACTGGGGCCAGGAAACCAGCAGCGGAGTTCACAGGCAGCAGCAGGTCAGTGATAATGCCCCAAAAGAAAGATAGGAGACAACACCCGCTCTGCCGGGGCTCTCCTAGATTTAATGCGCCTCCGGGCGCGGTCTGATCGTCGGTGGCTTCCGCTTCCTGCCGCAAATGATGGTGGTAATTGTAGTCCCCCCTCACCTGCAAACCGCGCAGCGTGGTCGTGAAGCTGCAGCGGCGGGAGAGGGACCGGGGCCAGGAAACCAGCAGCAGAGTTCACGGGCAGCAGCAGGTCAGTGATAATGCCCCAAAAGAAAGATAGGAGACAACACCCGCTCTGCCGGGGCTCTCATAGATTGAATACGTCTCCTGGCGTGGTCTGATCGTCGGCGGCTTCCGCTTCCTGCCGCAAAGGATGGTGGTAATTGTGTTTCCCCTCACCTGCAAACCGCGCAGCGTGGTCGTGAAGCTGCAGCGGAGGGAGAGGGAGCGGGGCCAGGAAACCAGCAGCAGAGTTCACGGGCAGCAGCAGGTCAGTGATAATGCCCCAAAAGAAAGATAGGAGACAACACCCGCTCTGCCGGGGCTCTCCTAGATTTAATGTGCCTCCGTGCGCAGTCTGATGGTCGGCAGCTTCCGCTTCCTGCCGCAAAGGATGGTGGTAATTGTGGTCCCCCTCACTTGCAAACCGCGCAGCGTGGTCGTGAAGCTTCAGCGGCGGGAGTGTGGCTGGGGCCAGGAAACCAGCAGCGGAGTTCACGGGCAGCAGCAGGTCAGTGATAATGCCCCAAAAGAAAGATAGGAGACAACACCTTCTGTGCCGGGGCTCTCTTAGATTTAATGAGCCTCTGGGCGCGGTCTGATCATCGGCGGCTTCCGCTTCCTGCCGCAAAGGATGGTGGTAATTGTGGTCCCCCCTCACCTGCAAACCGCACAGCGTGGTCCTGAAGCTGCAGTGGAGGGAGAGGGACCGGGCCAGGAAACCAGCAGCGGAGTTCAGGGGCAGCATCAGGTCATTGATAATGCCCCAAAAGAAAGATAGGAGAGTACACTCCCGCGAAATGTTCTGGCAAAAAAAAAAAAATGTGGTAAATATCGGCCCCCCCGGCCCCCCAGGGCCCTCATAATCTTTCCAATACTGAACGTTTACAGTTTCCGGTGTGACTCACTTTTGCAATGACCATCAACAAAGCACAAGGACAATTGCTGCAAGTTTGTGGACTTAGGGGCAGATTTATGTTAACTGGCGCATCCCTAGGGATGCGCCAGTTAACATGCGCCACAGTGCGCCACAGCTACGCCACCCATGGTGCGCCGCATTTATGATGCGGTGCACCATGGGGCAAAAACGGCACAGATGCGTGACGCATCTGTGCCGGAAATGTGGCGCATTGCTGGAGTTGCGTCGCAAGCGCGACGCAGCTCCAGCAATGCTCTGGGGGGGCCTATTCTTTCAATGCTGCCTCAAGCCTTACGCCTGCTTCAAGCAGGCGCAGGGTTTTGACGCAGCATTGCCCTGAAAGTGATTGAGTGAAATCTCATAGATTTCACTCAGCCACTTTCAAGAGGCGTTCCTGCGCAGGAATGCCCCCCCTGTGCAGGAACGCCTCCTCATGGCGCAGTGCTGTACAACGTGACGCATCTCATAGATGCGTCACGTTGTAAATAGGGCGCAGGGATGCGCTACGTTTCCGCACTGTTGCGTGACGCAACGGCGGCGTAAACATGGCGCAAGCCTTTCATAAATCTGCCCCTAGATTTGTAGAATCCGTGCTTCTCACTTGGACAACTTTATGTGGCCAGGTCACGCGTCGGAAAACCTTCTGATTTATTTTTGTACGCACCAGATGGAAAAACAAAAAATACTGTGTATCCACAAGCCCTCGAATAAATAAACAGAATTAAAACAACACTTTAAAATGTTTTCCATATTAAAATGAATAGGTTTCAATAAAAATGACTCAATGTAAATTAAATGTTATCATAACAAGTTTCCTTGAATTTCCTTTCTTCTGAGATCGCAGCAACGCGGGACAGGTAAGCTAGTCTATATATATAAAAACAAATGTCTGTCTGTCTGTCTGTTTGTCCTTTATGCATTACTACACCATTCATCCGATCCCAATGAAACTTTGGGAAGTTGTTGAGTACACTCCCGCAAAGGTTTCTGGAATACATTTTTTTTAAAGATCGCCCCATTGGGCCCAAATATTGGCCCCCCCAAGGCCCTCATAATCTTTCGAATACTGAAAAAGACAGTGAATTTGCGAGCATCCCAAACCGCAATCGATTGATCAATCTACATCAGAAGAAGAAAAGAAAAAGGCATTATGAGCTTCAGAAACAGACGAGCATCGGAAAGAAAGATTAGAAGCTGTTCGAATACAAACTGCTCAAGTCCGTTCTTCTCAAACGAACGAACAACGAGAATCAAGATTGGAAGCAAATAGAGTACGCACTGTAAAAGAACGTTCTCCTCAAATGAACAAGCAACGAGAATCAAGATTGGAAAAAGATCGATTACACACTGATCAAGCTTGCTCGAATGAAACAGGAGAGCAACAAGAATCAAGATTGGAAACCGATCAATTACGCACTGCCCAAGCGCACTCGAAATAACCCCTTCAGTGCGGGGCTGTTTTTCCTGCTGTGCTGGGGGGCGGGGGAGCACGTGCTAGGGGGCGGGGGAGCACGTACGGCGCTCCGGTGCTCATGACGAGGTCAGCTCGTCATGAGCTACGGTGCTCCAGTGCTAATGACGAGCTGAGCTCCTCATGGCCACACCCTTTCCAATGGAACACTCAGCACAGCAGGGGAATCAGCCCAGCATTCGAGCGTTCCACGGAACGGGCGCGGTCATGATGAGCTCAGCTCGTCATGAGCACTGGAGCGCCGTAGCTCATGATGAGCTGACCTCGTCATGAGCACTCAAGGGGTTAAACAGGAGAGCAACGAGAATCAAGATTAGAAGCCGATCGAGTACGCACTGCTCAAGCCACACTGTGAAATGTTTTCCATATTAAAATGAATACGTTTCAATAAAAATGACACAATGTAAATTTAATGTTATCATAACGAGTTTTCTTGAATTTACTTTCTTCTGAGATCGCAGCAACACGCGACAGGTAAGCTAGCTTGTTTAAAAAAGTTGCATGCAGCTAGAGGGATCAGGTGCATATATCGGGTTCCAGAGGGGAGTCCAGACACCCTGGACCATCTTTCTTCCTACCTCATGGCTCATATTCCAGTCGCTCTGCAGCACCTTTTGAAAACCTGTACCTCCTTTATGAAGAGGCTAGATATGATGATTAATATTAGCAAATCTTTCGTACTGTCCTTGACTCATAGGTTGGGCCTGAGACCCATTTTTTCCCTATCCCTAGCAAAAATGTGGCTAATCGTAATGATCTTAGGGTTACCTTCAATTAAAGGTTGTCCTGGACCTCACAGATAGATAACCAAAATAATCAGCTTGCACAGAGTATCAATGCAGTTTTCTCCTTTGCTGCTAAATTGGGTAAAAGATCGCTCACTCACATGCTGGCCATTTATCATGCTGAATGTGTTGGTCTGGCCACTTACAGTGCAGGGGTGTGGTGCTCTCAGATGTTAGCACTATTACAGATTACTGAAAGTAAATTTATGTGACACATATTGGGCTTACCACCATCTACTTCCTTGTTTAGCAGACATAGGGAATTGGGGCTTATGTACCTTGCGGATGTTTTACGGACTCATCCCTTGTTATTGTGGTGTGGGATTTCAGTGAATGAGGCCCTCTCCCTAGACAGATTGTTAATTAAGGACTGTCTGTCTCTCTCACGGTCCCTAGATGCTACCTGGTTGAGAGGTGTTAGGAACTTGACATTGGCTCTGGGCAGGCGGAACTTATTTGAAGAGCCCTTGTGTTCCATTTCCATATACCCAAAAAGTAACTGAGGGATACATGCTATATTTTGCTACTATTCCCACTCCAATATGAGTAATAGTATGGAAAGTGTTGGATTTTGGAAAGGGTTAGATTTACTATTCCCTTTCTAATCTGAACACCAAAATGAAAAGTGTTGGATTTTGGAAAGGTTAGAGTGACTATTCCTACTCCAATCTTGTAATGACCGGATTCTCAGACCAAGAATCCCCCACTCACCTAGATACAACCAACCCGGCCAAAACGTAACACCATCCCTTCTCGGACCCTATTTACAATGATTCCTGAATACTTACCAGGGAATGGGGCACTCACAATATACAAGCTTATATCATCAAAAACACTGCTAGATCTAATGGGGTTACTTAGAGTAATCACTAATAACTACGGAATTCCATGTCCCATCCTATGATCCTACCTCATAGCCCCGCGACAATCTGGCCACGACTATTCTACCCTCCTTATCATGGTGGAGAGCAGCTCACTCTATCACACCAACCACAATTGGTGTTCTCATTAACGCCCGATCTTGAGCGGTCTCATTACATACCTTCCCCACTCTGTACTCTCACTAATGCACTAACTTGAGCAATCTCATTATACACCAATCCCAGTTGGTGTTCTCACTAACGCCCTATCTTGAGCGATCTCACTGTCCTATTAATACCCCTCTCTCTCTCTCTCTCTATTGGGAAAGTTACTTTATAACTAATATTCACTGGAAGTTATTTTCTTATCGAAACTACCCTATCTTCCATTTCTCAGTTACCTATCATTACCTGGTTAAAAAAGAAGGTTAATTCTGTCTTGGTAAACAACTCTCAAGTGCAATTACTACGTTTTGGGGTCTCTTTATACACTAATAGGAATAATTAATATCCCTCATGTGATGGATAGGAAATCCGATCCTCTCACACAAGAACTACCAATTGGCACACTTAAGGATTATTCCTTGACATAAAACTCACATCAATCTACTGCATCAGTTACCTGTAGGAAGGGAATCACCCATCCTTCCATTTGATAGCACCTGGCTGTAAAGAAAGGTCAGTTCGGTCACAAAGAAATAATAACTAAGCATGTGTTCATTATGAACTGGGGTCCCTTTATTACACAATAACATACAAAGTAAACATTATATTATAAAACCAAAATACTACCTAACAATCTAAACATAGCCTGAAAAATAAAGGAAAGAATTAGTATAGATACACTATAATAGCAGGGCAGACTTCACCTTATAATTACGGAGTCCGGTTCTAGCTGTCATCTGGGTCCCTCTCTCGTCTGTGCCTTGGCTCATCTCAGATTCTACTCTGCACCCACGGATACACGTCTGCACCGCTATGCCTCTTCAAAGCACTGGAACCCTTCTCTCCCTCGTCTCCTTCGTCTCTGATCTCTGTGGCTCAGCTCTGCTCTCTCTCTCCAACGAACTGTCTTCACCTTCCGACTTCAATCTAATGATATAGTTTCAGACGCTCTGGAAACCATCTGTTCAACTAACTTCTTCACTCTGATTATTTTAACTCTGCCGCTTAACTATCTCCAACTGCTCTAATAGACTGACTCACGATGTAACTTCAGTTTCTCTAAAAGATCATCAGCCCTCGATTACTCCAGACTCCAACTGTCATCTGCGATTGGCAATTGTCGACGGCCTTCTCCTCTCTGTCATCTGTGTGTTCTACTCTGCTGCGTTTCGATAATATAGAGAGCCCTTCGTTCCTGGAAATTTCCAGACAGTAACCTGCCGCCCACCAGACTCCTGTACCAGGCCCCGGACTCTCGACGCTCCTACAGTGGCCACCTGTTGTTGCGTCTTAAACCCGAGCTCCGTTTAAATTCCTCCGATAAGGGCCAGCTCTGACCGGTTCGTCTCCAGCGAACAACAGCTCATAACTAAAATATCACTTTTGACCTACAAGCGCCTCGAGCAGCCCAGGCAGGAAAGAAAAATGGAGTCTCTCTCGTTTGGGCCCTGCAGACCCAGAAAAGAATGAAAGAGACGCATAACTCTGTCAAAGTACATAGGCAAGCCCTACCAATAGGTATTATTGAATCAGGAATAAAGCATCTACCTCCTAATATAAGTCTTCAGGCTCAAAAACGATGAAAGGAGCACTGAATTATGTCAAAGTCAACAGGTTAATCCTAAAAATAGAATAAAAATAGGGATCTATCCACTATACTAGCATGGTAGTAGACTAAAGTCACCATCACTCGAAAATGTGACAAAATATCTGGTTACTACACTTCACCCTTGACATTCGTGTACTAACATCTGTGAAACTGAGCGAACATCTGATGAAGAATAATAAGAAACAAAACTAACAGACCTAGACATAGTATGTGGTTTAAAAACTTGAATCAAAGAAGGGACACATTGAATGCAACAACAAAAGGCAACTAAAATAAAAACAGCAATCAAAACACCCCCCAACACTTGACGTAGGTAGTGCAGATCAGGCAACCAATTGAAAAGCCAATCAAGCCACCCTTGGTCTATATGTCACCTAACTTCTTCAGTTAATTCATGAAGTTTGTCAATGTGGGACTGGATGGATTTGGAATGGTCCGACAGATTAAAACAACAAAGACCCTCGAAATCTGAGCAACCATGACCATGTTTAAGTAAAAGGTAATCTATTGCAGCTCTATTTTGTAAAATGGCTCTACGCCAACCTTCAGCATCTAATAAAAGGTCAGATAAAACAATGGAAGTATGATTAATAGATTTGACCATCCAGCAAGCCAATTTTCCGATCGACTTAGCATTATATACAGAAAATGCAGGCACACTTAAAATGGAAAAAGCTAAACTAAGGTACTCATATGGGGAAAATAAACGTAATGAGGAATCACAATTAGCTTTTAAAGACGGGGCACACCGTGTAGTTTGGGAAATAACATCAGGATGTGGAGAAAACATTAATAAACTCAATCTAGTAATAGCACAAGGTCCACCAGTGATATTAGCAGGAATATACGGCCAAGATGAATTGCCTCATGAAAATAGCCATCCAGAAGGTAATAACACCATATGATAGTGACTAGGGGTAATTACAAGACACCTACAGGTCATATTATTTTTAACAGAAATACATGCTTTAGATGGTCTTTCAAAACACAACATTTTTTTCATGGGTAGTGAATGAAGTAATATTATTCTGTCTTAATTGAATGCACTTGCCTATAAATTTAGGGTCACAGGTCATGAAAAAGCAAAGATCACCCTTGTTAATATTGTAAGTCATTATTTGGGAATTCAAAGGGGGCTGTGAATCAGGCAAAACTGTGCACATAGCACAATAATCATAGGCCGTAAAATCGCTAAAAATCGCATTGGAATGAGCATCCGATAAATTAAAAATATGGGCAAGTGTCTCCCTAGAAGTTGGGATGGCAACCAAGCAGGTTGCTAAAATATCAGTCACGGAATGTATAGGGGTCAAACAGAAATGATTAGAGTTAGTTAGTCTCCGGGCTAGAGACGTCCAGAAATTAGATGACGAATCCCACGACGCAGAAGAACGATGTCTTCAGTCCAAGGAATTATTCTAGTCATGGGGGCTCTCCCGTCTCTCGGCGCAGCAGGCCAAAAGGAGTCCAGCGACGACACTTCCGACAGCAGCAGTCCAGACGATGGTCTAAGAGAACGGGATCAAATACAGGTATTATTCATTCTCGCAAATAACATTTGTCAGCTGGGACACCTTCCCAGCTATCTTGCCCTGGCCTCATAACTATGACTGTATTATCCTGACCGGTTGCAATTATTTCAGCCTGTTCAGGGGGATTTTTAGGTGACTGAACCCACACTCCTGCTCCGGGATTGTCAGTGGAGCCAAAACCCCTTTTTCCTCGTACAGTGAATAGGGTTGGGGCAGTACCTTTTTGAATCTCACCACTGAAAACGGGCATAATTAGCAATTGAGCAACTCGGTCTGCTTGGTGTATCGGTAAATCAGAATCACCACTATTTAATAAAATCACTTTAATCTCTCCTTGATAATCACTGTCAATGACACCTCCGAGCACCTGGATACCTTTTAAAACCATGCCAGATCTCGGGGCAATTAATCTAAAATTTCTAGCAGGTATTTGGACACCAATGCCGGTCTCCACAATAGTAAATTCGTCTTTTTTCAGGGTAATCGCATTTATAGAATGCAGGTCTGAGCCTGCAGAACCTGGGGTTGCTCTGCATGGAGCCAAGGCTCCAGGTGAAATTTCCCAATACCTCACCGTACTCTCCGTTGTGTTAGGTTTAGCATCAATAGCTGGAGGAAATAAACGCATTAATGGGGAAGCAGAATTTAAAGAAGGATAATTATTCAAAATCAACAATGCATCAAACAAATGATCTCTCCAGTTCTTATAGTTATCATTTGATAATCTACGTAATTGATCTTTCAACAAACCATTTATTCTCTCCACAAGGCCTGCTGCCTGTGGGTAATAAGGTATATGAAACACCCATTCAATGTTGTTTTCCACACAAAATTCCTTCACAAGTCTACCCTTAAAATGAGATGCATTATCAGATTGTATCTGAAGTGGAACACCATAGTACAACATAATTAACTCTAACGTTTTAATAGTATTTATTTGAGTAGCTCTCTTACAAGGAAAGGCCACTAAAAGACCACTGAAAGTGTCTACAACTGTACACACATATTGACAATTTTTACTCATGGGAAGAGGACCTATATAATCTGTATGCCAAATCTGTGCAGGGGATTTTCCACGCTGTAGGTGGCCCTTTACAATCTGAGGCACTTCTCTCTGTCTAGAATGCTGACATATGGGGCAATGAAGTATAACATCTTTAATTAAATTAGGAGGAATATAGATTCCTCGATCAGCAGCCCACTTGCTAGTGATTCTTTCTCCAAAATGTCCTGACTTCTGGTAGGCCCATTTCGCCAATCCCGCCAAATCAAAATCTTGTTTGTCCACCATTGCCTCAGAAATTTTAGATTTCTCATCTGCAATTTGGTGTAATAATGTATCAAGGGAATCTACATGTGTGTGAGCATCAACATGAAAAACAGTGACATTACTCTGAGGAAGTAAGTCCCAAATCTCTTGCCATAGGTGTTTACCCAAGAGCTCTTTCGAATGAAGTTTCCAATCATGTGAGTGCCATGTCGGTAACCAAACAGCCAAACCATTAGCAGTAGACCAAGAATCAGTAAAAATATGACATGTACCAGGCAATTCTTGTTTCAAGACTTGATAAACAGCATATAACTCAGCAAACTGACTACTTTTCCCTTCACCTGTGGTACTCAGCAGCTTCTGTGTGGTCGGATTATAGGATACTGCCTTCCAATGCCTTTTCTCTCCAATATACCTTGCTTAACCATCCGTAAACCACACATGTTTTCTGTCCTCCACGGACAAATCATCAAATGGTTTACCCCACTTAACAGGGGATTCCTGTACTATAGGTATGGAGTAATCACTGTCTGCTTCTCCTGATGGCGCCTGTGCCACTTGCTCATGTAACACCGCAACACCTTTCGGACCCACACGGGCTCTATCTTGTTTATACCATTTCCATTTAATTATGCTCGCTTCTTGAGCATGTCCAATCCTATGAGTTTTTGGTGAACTCAAAACCCATTGCATAATAGGAATTTCAGGTCTCAAAATCACATCATGACCCAAAGTCAATTGCTCGGTATCCACCAGAGCCCAATAACATGCAAGTAACTGTTTCTCAAAGGGTGTATAACGCTCACCAGCATCAGGTAATTTTTTAGTCCAGAAACCTAAAGGTACTTTAGTTCTACCTTGTTTTTGCCACAAACTCCAATTTGCATAAGGGCCTTGCACAGACACATTCAAATCCACATCCCCATCAGGCACGGGTCACAAATCCAAAGCATGCTGAATAGCTTCTTTCTCCAATTCAAACGCATCTTGCTGTGGTTTATTCCATTCAAATGCATTCTTTTTGGGGTAACTTTGTACAAAGGGGCTAATATCTGACTAAAATGTGGGATATGTTGACGCCGAAAACCAAATAAACCAATAAATCTCTGTGCTTTCTTTCTGTTTCGTGGAACTGCAAATTCTGCAATTTTCCGTTTTACTTGTGGAATCACTTCTCTATTTCCTTCATGCAAATTAATGCCTAAATATTTTACACTTTGCCCTGGACCTTGCAGTTGGTCTAGATTAATTTCCCAACCTTTACTTTGCAAATGAGTTACAATTAAATCTAATTGGGTCTGAACTTGTTCCTGTGTTTCACCTTGAATCAAAATATCATCGATGTAATGACACACCTGTATTTGTGAAATCATCCGTATTTCAGATAAATGTTCTGCCACCAGCCGGTGACAGATCGTAGGACTATGCACATAGCCTTGGGGAAGACTTCTGAACGTCATTTGACGTCCATTCCATGTAAAACTGAACTGTTCTTGACACTCAGGGGCAATCGGGATGAAAAGAAGGCATTAGCAATATCAATGGAAGCATACCAATTTCCTGAATGTTTTTGAATTCTTTCAATTAAAGTAATAATGTCAGGTACTGCAACCGTCAAAGGAGGGGTGTGTTTATTTAATTCGCGATAATCAACTGTCATGCGCCAGGAATTATCACTTTTGCGCACCGGCCATACGGGATTATTCCAAACAGAAGTAACCTGAGTTATAACTCCTGCATCCACTAAATCCTGAATTGTAGCAGTGATCTCTTCATGCCCACCTGGAATGCGATACTGTTTCTGGGAAATTATTTTTGTAGCTTGGGGACATTTTACAGGAGGAATTCTTAAACGACCAACTCTCACAAACTTTGATGATATATAATTCCTGTCTCCAAATCGATAACATCCATCATCGAAATATAGTGTCATACCTTTTAGTATATCAATTCCAATTATGTATTCAAGAAGGGGTACCACTAATACAGAATATTCTTTTCCGGGAATTCTACCTATTTTCATTTCAACATTAGCTTGCACTGTGGGAGTTTCTTTACCACCTAATCCAGTAATTGTGAAAAATTGTCCTTTGAATTTCTTTGGGTTCCCATAAATTAATGTGGCCTCCGCTCCTGTATCTACCAATGCTCGAGCCCTCTGTATGTTACGATGTCTCCAAAAAATTTCAATATCTACATAGGGTCTGTAATCTCTGTGAGCCCAATTGCGTACCGGAGCTTGACCTATTTCCTAGTCATTTTTATTGCGTTCCGTCGCCCAAGTCAAATCAGGATAGAGACTTTCAAATCTCTTAGGTAGTGTCACTACTCGTTCATACTTATTTCCCTCATGAAATGGATTTTTGTCATCCACAAAGTATTGTGAATTTCGTTCAGAAAATCTGTGTCGTTTATCTCTTGTTCTCAGTTCAGGAGATTCATCCCTCTCCTCTCTACGTCTGCTTTCAAAATGCTCATCTCTCCCCTTCTCTCTCTCCCCCTTTTCCTCTCTCTCTCGTGCACAATAGGGAGACAGATCTCTTTCATTCCATCTTTTGCCATGCCTGTCAGATGTAATATGGTTAGATTCATCAGCACTGTCATCAGAATGATAATGATCATAATCCTGTTTACGTACTCGCCTAGCACCTTCCTTCTTGTCTAAACCACGTTTGCGGAACATGGTCCACAATCGATTATTTGGCTCACCATCAATATCCTCTTTTTTCACACCATCAGCCAACAATGCGAGAAACATATCACGTCTGGTATATTGATAATTACCACCAGTACGACCCTCGGGTCTGGATTGTCTGTCTGGTTTAAGCCACTCGCCTAATTCACCAAGTTGACACAGCCTCAAGCACAAGAGACAAAGGACTGCCAGTATGGTTAATCAACAATGTCATCATAACTTGCCGCACAGAAGAAGTTAACAAGCCATCCATTAGTCTGTCAGACGTGCCCAAAAAAATCGCAGTTTTCATCTCCTCCTCTTTTAGTCTCTGAGAGGCGTCTGTTAGATTATACCACGGCTTATCATTCAAAGGCCAATCAGATTCAGTAGGATATTTGTGATTACAACCCTCTGTAGCCAATTGAAGCAAACTAATCTGTCCATTAACATTACAATTCCGAAAATGATCTTGCACAGTAGAATCGGAACTCAAGGAACAGAATTTAAGTGCATCTCCCATATCCAACATGATGCCAGCAGCACCCAACTCAAAAAGACACACCATCCATGTAAGCAAGGATTCACCAGGCCGTTGACGAAACCGATCTAAAATGTCACTAACTTCCTACTGTGTAAAATCCTCCAAACTATCCACGGAATCCCATTGGGATTGCCAGGAGCCTGCTGTAATTTTCTCCGAAAGACAGGATGTGCAGAAACCTCCGCACGATCATCACATTTACACAGATTGTTAGACTTACAAGAAGCACATGATTTACAGTCACGTTCAGTACGGGAAGATTCACGCCTCTCATTCTCCTCAGCCGAGGAGCCAGACTCATTCGAGTCCCAGATATTACCATCCCACTCATCAGGTTTCCAATCGAGCCCTGCCTTCGCCACAACCAGACGCACTTTCCTTTTACTGACTCAACCACGTCGATGTCTGTATTTATATTTAGCAATACGAACTGCAGCCCTCTCCGCAATAGTCTGGTATGTATCCGGTTTGTCGGCAAGCAGTTTATTCTGACATCTTAAAAGAGTACAAGCATTCTGCACTTCAACAAACTGATCTTCAAATTATTTGCATTGATGCTGCAATTTCACAAACTTTTCATGTACAAGCCTGTACGCATACAACAAAATCCAACCTCTCCGTCCTAATATAGGAAGCTCCTCGCCCTTCACAATCGGCGCTTTCTGTAAGCAAGCAATCACCTGAGCTGGATCCGCTGTTTCCAGACAAGAATTCCAGCTCTCACTCAAACCAGTACAATCAGCCAATTCATGAGCTAGCGCCTCATAAGGCGTTGATTCCCATACGGGAATTTCAACAGGCAATTTAAGAGTAGATTTAGACCTTCTCAAAAACATCGCAACAAAAGTAGAAAGATGTATATATACAAAAATAAACAAAAATATACAAAAAGAACCTACGCACACGCTTAGCGCAAACCAAAAAGATGAAAACAAAAATGCGCTACAAGGCTTTCGTAAACAGTTTATGACGCCAAATGTAATGACCGAAGTCTCAGACCAAGAATCACCCACTCACCTAGATACAACCAACCCGGCCAAAACGTAACACCATCCCTTCCCGGACCCTATTTACAATGATTCCTGAATACTTACCCGGAAATTAGGTACTCGCAATATACAAGATTATATCATCAAAAACACTGCTAGATCTAATGGGGTTACTAAGAATAATCACTAATAACTACGGAATTCCATGTCCCATCCTATGATCTTACCTCATAGCCCCGCGGCAATCTGGCCCGGACTATTCTACCCTCCTTCTCATGGTGGAGAGCTGCTCACTCTATCACACCAAACACAATTGGTGTTCTCATTAATGCCCCATCTTGAGCGGTCTCATTACATGCCTTCCCCACTCGGTACTCTCACTAATGCCCTATCTTGAGCAATCTCATTATACACCAATCCCAATTGGTGTTCTCACTAACGCCCTACCTTGAGCGATCTCACTGTCCTATTAATACCTCTCTCTCTCTCTCTCTCTCTCTCTCTCTCTATTGGGAAAGTTTCTTTATAACTAATATTCACTGGAAGTTATTTTCTTATCAAAACTACCCTATCTTACATTTCTCAGTTACCTATCAGTACCTGGTTAAAAAGAAAGGTTAATTCTGTCTTGGTAAACAACTCTCAAGTGCAATTACTACGTATTGGGGTCTCTTTATACACTAATAGGAATAATTAATATCCCTCATGTGATAGATAGGAAATCCGAACCTCTCACACAAGAACTACCAATTGGCACACTTAAGCATTATTCCTTGACATAAAACTCACATCAATCTACCGCATCAGTTACCTGTAGGAAGGGAATCACCTATCCTTCCATACGATAGCACCTGGCTGTAAAGAAAGGTCTGTCCGGTGACAAAGAAATAATAACTAAGCATGTGTTCATTATGAACTTGGGTCCCTTTATTACAAAATAACATACAAAGAAAACATTATATTATAAAACCACAATACTACCTAACAATCTAAACATAGCCTGAAAGATAAAGGAAGGAATTAGCATAGATACACTATAATAGCAGGACAGACTTCACCTTATAATTACGGAGTTCGGTTCTAGCTGTCATTTGGGTCCCTCTCTCGTCTGTGCCTTGGCTCATCCCAGATTCTACTCTGCACCCACGGATACACGTCTGCACCGCTATGCCTCTTCAAAGCACTGGAACACTTCTCTCCCTCGTCTCCTTCGTCTCTGATCTCTGTGGCTCAGCTCTGCTCTCTCTCTCTCACACGAACTGTCTTCACCTTCCGACTTCAATCTAATGATATAGTTTCAGCCGCTCTGGAAACCATCTGTTCAACTAACTTCTTCACTCTGATTATTTTAACTCCGCCGCTTAACTATCTCCAACTGCTATAATAGGCTGACTCACGATGTAACTTCAGTCTCTCCAAAAGATCATCAGCCCTCGATTACTACAGACTCCAACTGTCATCTGCGATTGGCAATTGTCGACTGCCTTCTCCTCTCTGTCATCTGTGTGTTCTACTCTGCTGCGTTTCGATAATATAGAGAGCCCTTCGTTCGTGGAAATTTCCAGACAGTAACCTGCCGCCCACCAGACCCCTGTACCAGGCCCCAGATTCTCGGCGCTCCCACAGTGGCCACCTGTTGTTGTGTCTTAAACCCGAGCTCCGTTTACATTCCTCCGATAAGGGCCAGCTCTGACCGGTTCCTCTCCAGCGAACAACAGCTCATAACTAAAATATCACTTTTGACCTACAAGCGCCTCGAGCAGCCGAGGCAGGAAAGAAACATGGAGTCTCTCTCGTTTGGGCCCTGCAGGCCCAGAAAAGAATGAAAAAGATGCATAACTATGTCAAAGTACATAGGCAAGCCCTACTAATAGGTAATATTGAATTGGGAATAAAGCATCTACCTCCTAATATAAGTCTTCAGGCTCAAAAACGATGAAATGAGCACTTATTTATGTCAAAGTCAACAGGTTAATCCTAAAAATAGAATAAAAATAGGGATCTATCCACTATACTAGCATGGTAGTAGACTAAAGTCACTAGTACGTGATTACTTTTTTCTTATTTTTCATACAATTGTAATCCAAACTAAACATATTAGATTTTCAACCTTATATTTCGCCACACAATCAAAACGCAAATATATCCGCAGTCTTATGAGTCAGACTGCTAATATAACCCAGTATGTACAAATCACAAAGTAAGATAATAATAAACTCTCATCAAAGATGGTGGTCGTGTTTCTTTTCTTCAAAGTAGTTTTTATTCTTCTTTATCATCAGAAGATGTGTTATTTTGAATTCTTCAAACAACTCTCCATCATTAAACAAATGTAGACATATCCCAATGCATTTCGGTATGCACCTTCGTCAGGGGAATGCACTACAAAAACCACAATAAAGCTGACAAATGTCAAGTTCGTTGTCTCTTAATTTCAATCTTGTTCGCACTGTCGAGCAACTATTTTCCTCTCGTATATCTCGGTGTCTGAACTTTCTCAAACTATTGCTAACACTCCATTCACCTTCCCCTCGGCTCTCACAATGCCGCTCTACCGTTCGAACGGTAGAGCGGCATTGTGAGAGCCGTTGTTTGAAGAATTCAAAATAACACATCTTCTGATGATAAAGAAGAATAAAAACTACTTTGAAGAAAAGAAACACGACCACCATCTTTGATGAGAGTTTATTATTATCTTACTTTGTGATTTGTACATACTGGGTTATATTAGCAGTCTGACTCATAAGACTGCGGATATATTTGCGTTTTGATTGTGTGGCGAAATATAAGGTTGAAAATCTAATATGTTTAGTTTGGATTACAATTGTATGAAAAATAAGAAAAAAGTAATCACGTACTAGTGAATTAGTGAATAGTGCTCGCCAAAGCACAGGTTTCTGTGAATTTTCCTATATATACGAACTTGACTTGGGGCTAGTCAAGATTTGGGGCAGCACCAAGATTAATGGTTGAATTGTTGTAAGTGACACATGATGTTAAAATAAGGAGTGCATATCACGTAACATTGTTTCATACAGTAGACTAAAGTCACCATCACTCGAAAATGTGACAAAATATCCAGTTACTACAAATCTTAGCAAGAGTAGAGAAAGTGCTGAACTTTGGATGGGTCACATGTAATATTCCCACTCCTCAGTAAACAAAAGCAAAGAAATTGTTTGACTTTGGTGGGGTAGATTTATTAATTCCTCTCCAATCTGAACAATACTTTGGAAAATGTGCTGGACTTTTTAAGGGTTTGCATTTTCTGTTTCCACTCCAATGTGAACAACAGTAGGGAATGTGTAGGATTTTGGAAAGGTTATATTTACTATCCCCACACCAATCTTAGCAAGAGTAGGGAAAGTGATGGATTTTGGATCGGTCAAATTTAATATTCCCACTCCAAACAAACAAAAGCAAGGGAATTGTTGGACTTTGGTAGGGTTAGATTTACTATTTTAGCTCCCATCCGAGAAACAGTAAGGAAAGTGCTGGACTTTACAGGGGTTAGATTTAATATTTCTACTGCAATCTGTAGAACAGTACCGAAAGTGGTAGACTTTTTACGAGTTAGATTTAATATTCCAATTCCTAAAGTTAAAAAAAATAAAGATATTTAAAATAAAAAATACATATTCATTTCAGATGCTGAGAGAATACTTCCCTCCGTATTGCCCAAACAGAAATAGCACCAACAATTATAATTAATTAGAAAAGTTTTACAAATGAAACATTATCAATATTACATTAAGTATTAAATAATACAAATAATAAATATAAAATGTTTTTCAAATTATTATAAATAAATAAAGTGATCAACGGATTAACATTTGATTAAAAGAAAATAAATACATACATAACAATTAATCAATTAACTATTTACATAACTAATTATTACAGAATAAAGTAATTAATATCAACATTTTTAAAAGTAAAAACGTACATGTTAAATAACTTCCCACTCCAATCTACTTCAAACCCAACAACCTGCTACTAAATTAAAATGTACTAATTAAATTTAAAGAATATACATTTTACTACATTTTACATCAAAATTAAAAGCTAAGCTAAACCATGAAAGACAAATATTATCATAATGCTCATACCAAAGTATAATACAACAATTAAAAACATTAAAGGAATTAGAAATCAATATTTTATACAACTACAATAAAGAATTTTAACATGACTACATATGTAGTTAAAAAATAAAAAATATTTTATGTGTTAATGTGCATTGTACATAAAATTACATGAATATCTGGCAAAAACCATTCCTAATATCAAACATGGATTTACAAGTCAAGTCAAAAAGTCTTTATTGCGATTCTTCATCATAAAAGACATTCTTAAACAGTAATTAAGGATCCCGTGTGGAACTGCTCTGTTGCTGTAGCTGCTCTCCCGCTATCCTTGTGACCAGGAATCCCGCTAACAGCACCTCTGACAACGGCTGCACCCGCCCGCCAGTCTCCAGCTGCCCGGCCGCTCGAAATACCACCAAGAGCGGGGGCGCCAGGAGGAGACCGGCGAGGGGCTTCACTACATGATCCAGAAGCCCTTGCGAGGTTCAGCGACGTCACCGTGCGCCAGGCGGCGCTTTAAATCACCACCAAACCCATCGAGTGGGCGATCCCGTGTGGAACTGCTCTGTTGCTGTAGCTGCTCTCCCGCTATCCCTGTGACCAGGAATCCCGCTAACAGCACCTCTGACAACGGCTGCACCCGCCCGCCAGTCTCCAGCTGCCCGGCCGCTCGAAATACCACCGACGTCACCGTGCGCCAGGCGGCGCTTTAAATCAACACCAAACCCGTCTTGCGGGACGCGAGCGGGACGCTGGGCAAAGCCTGGGCCAAGGGTGGGCCCGTCTTAGCCCGTCAAAGACCGGAGGAGACTGGGCTGGGCCCACCCCCTAATACCCTCTATAAAACAAGAACCGGATCAGTAAGTAATTTTGTGTCCACAAAGTCATCTATGTGTTGATTAGAAATCAAACTTCTCTACTGTCTCCCTTGTCCATCAGTATATAAATGTCTACCAGAGGCTCTAGGAGTAAAACTTTGAAAAACATGACATCTACTGTTGGTCCTATCGATCTTTTCATAACTAAAGTGAATCAAACCATCGACTAAACGGTAATGTTGATCGACCGACGAGTATCCTATGAATTAGATCAAGCTAGACGCTCGTCAATGGGAATGCTGGCTCAAGCACAAACCCCAAATGTCCCATTGCAAAAATCTATAAATCTGGAAACAAACGCGGACATCCACGTGATCCCAAACACCGTTGATCTTTCCGTATCACTACAACTCTCAGATTCACAACTGAGTCAAGGTCTCGAACAGACCCCCGACATCTTTGCTAGCCCGCAGCGAAAATCTATTGAACTCACACAATGTGAATCGAGAGGGATTAGGGAAGGAGCAATTCCCAAAGTGCAACATCATAAAGAAAAACTCCAAAAAAACTCAATAAATAAAGATGCTGTAAATTTAAACTCAGATTCACTTACTAAAATGAGTGACTCAAACAATGCTTTAAATTCAAACAATGACAAAACTGCTGCCTCTTTGAAATCCAATAGTAACACCAATTCCGATGCATTGTTAGTCGAAGATCACAACGATAGATCTAATTCCAAGCAAACTCACAAGAAGCCGGCGGCTTGTACCACAACAAAAAATGTAATTAACACCAAAACACAAGCTTCTCTACTAAAAGAAATCGCTGAAATAGTCAAGCACCAACTCCAACCGCTTCAAAAAAGCATACAAATCATAGAAAAGCAATTAGCAATATTGGTTGCAATCTCAAAAACAACTCCTAATCCGAGAAATAAAGAACATCTAAATCTGCCTGGACTTAAGGTCTCATCAAGTATCGTAAAACCTACAGATAAACCAAAACAACCAGTTAGTAGTATGGCTACTACAAATAATACAAATGCAAAACCAGTAGAGATAACAAACAAAACTACTAATAATCAGATATCTTCACCAAAGAACAAGATTTCTCAAGAAACTTCTAAAACAGTTACAGGCACACAAAACAAATCACCAGGAAAACTCCCTAGTGCAGATGGCACGGACAAAAAAGCTCCTACAGCAAAAACCCCTTCTACAGTTCCCACACCAAATACCTTTGGTCATGATCAGACACAGAGACAATTTAACAAATCAGAACGGTCAAATAAAAAACGGTCAAAATTGGTAAATCTTCCACCGGAAGCAGCACCTTTTGTTGTCATCTTAACAGGTGTTCCAGAATTGAGTAATGACACAGAAGAACCAACATGGTCATTATTAAATAAAACTCAATACTGGTTAAATATCAACAGACCTAACCATCCAAATAATATCACCAGAATCTCCACTGTGAAAAGGGTTTCATGGATAGGTCATCAACCAAAAACAATATCTGGAGACTGCATAATTGTCAATCTCGAAAACCCCCGTGCTGTGGAATACATATGCTCTTGGGATTCATCAGGTAATACAGGAGGAATTAAGGTTAAACGTCTATCTTTCTTTTACCCCCAACAAAATCGCCGTCATGATGACTTCAACTGCCCCCCAGAATGGTCCTGGAACCACCATGATCATGAACAGAGAAACTGGAACCAGGGACATTGGGGTCAAGGAAACAATCAGATAAACTGGAATCAGGGAGATTGGGACCAAGGAAATAATCACTCGAGCTGGCACCAGGGAGATTGGGGTCACGACTACAACGACTGGGGTGATTGGAACAACTATGGTAGGAGGCCACGACAACCACTTCATAGAGATACATGGGCTGGAATACCAACATCAAACAGTTATAGCTGCCTGGATATGGTCGACTGACCATCATCAGAGCCCTGTATTATGACCAACTCGCACAATAATAGAGCATGCTTTGAAAGACCAGCTAAACATCCTGTGACCATGATCCCAAACAAAATCCAAGGTACATTAAAAGCGAGACAACTGGAACCAAAAGTAATGACACTATCCCAACCCATGGTAAAACAGGCTGAAGTACCTCAGTGTATAACTAACGCCAGCAATAGATCAACAACCACCCTACAAATCTCCCCAAGGTCACCTGTTATTTCTAGTAAATACCATGACAGGAACTTGTTATCCTGGAACGTGGCGGGACTAGCAACTAAACATATGGAAGGCAGTTTTTTAGACTTGGTTTACTCAAGCGACATAGTCTGTCTACAAGAGACATGGCTAAATAATTCAATCCATCTTGTGGGATATAGAACATACTTCTCCCAGGCTACAAAATCAATATCAGGGAGATGTAAAGGAGGTTTAACAATATATATCTCCAATCTTTGGCCATGTCGTGAAGTAACTCCTGTTACACTCCACCAGAATTACCAGATTATTAGCATCAAAGGAACTAATCAAGAGGTTTACATCCTTATAAACTTCTATAACAACATGACTATAAACGAGCAGTCCAAAGCCTTAAAAGAAATTTTAGAGGAGATTAATGAATTAAAGAGAAAATATGCCAGAACTCCACATACAATAATCTGGGGAGGCGATTTCAATCTTCACTTATGCAAAAACAGCGACGCCCCCATTTGCGGGATTACAGACGAATATGAAAACCCGATACCCCACTTTTCTCACACCCCCGAAGGCACCAATATGCAGGCCATTATGGCTGAACTAGACATAGGGTTTGCAAATATGTTAAAAACACCCATTACTCAGTTTTCTCCTACCTTCCATGGCAGAGGATGTGAATCGGTAATTGACTATATTCTGATATCTAGCAGTAAAGCTAAGTGCATAAAATCATTTGAAGTGGAGAGTAATGCACTTAGCGACCATTTTCCACTCAGAATAACATTTCAAGAACTAGATTCTCAAAAGAACTCAGAAAAGACTCCGCCCGGCTTGCTACACCAAGAAGCACTAACACTGAACAGAAAAAACGGGTATACCCTTAGATGGGGCAATCTAGACCAAGAACTTACAAATGTGAAAATAATCAAAACATGTAAGAATGAAATTGACAAATGTCTAGACCCTTCTTCAAACTCAGCAGAGATCATGAGTAGCTACTATGCAATAGGGAACACAATAAGTCAAGAATTAACCAGACCCATCAAAAAAAATAATAATACTTCGAAAAATGGGTGGTTTAACACAAAATGCACAAAAGCATACTCATATTTAAAGAAAGCCTTAACAAAAAAACCAAGAAACAGAGCAGAGGTAACAGAACTAAGGAAAACTTACGCACAGGCAATCAAACAAAGGAAAAAGGAGTTACAAGTAAAACTTTGGACACAACTCCTAAAAAGCAGTGCCCTAAAAGACAGCACAGCCTTCTGGGAAACAGTTAAAACTCCATTTTTAACTGATAATAATGCTGGCCCCTCTTTGGGTGTTGCCATAACTGCAGAAGACTGGGTACAGCACTTTTCAGTGGTTTTTGGGGTGGTTAGGTCCGAAGACTTAACTTCTCAAGATCCTCTCCCGTTGGTGCAATACCCAATAGAGATACAATTTACACTCAAAGAAACAACTAATGCTATAAAATCTGCAAAAAATGGCAAAGCACCGGGACCAGACTCTATTCCTATGGACCTCTACAAAATCCTACCTGAATTATGGGCTCCCCTTCTGACTAAAGTGTTAAACGCAGCAAAAGACACTGGCCTTCCTGACTCTTGGTCAACCTCGATCCTGGTCCCCATTTTTAAAAAAGGCAACAGAGACAGTCCAACCTGCTACCGCTCCATATCCCTCTTGGATTCAACTGGAAAGATGCTAGGGCGTATACTTCTAAATCGACTCCAGGAGTGGTCAAAAGAGCAAGGGGTACTCTCAGACCTCCAATACGGCTTCAGGGCCGGGCTAAGCACCGTGGATCAAGTCCTAAATTTAACACTACTTGTAGGAAAATATGTAACAGCGAAGAAATCTTGCCTACACATGGTGTATGTCGATCTTACAGCAGCTTTCGACTGCGTGGAACACTCGAAGCTCTGGACAATAATGCTACAAATGGGGATAGAACCACCTATAGTAGATATCCTCCGTAAGCTATACTCTGGCGCAACGGGAAAGGTCAGATATGGAATAAGAGGACAACTACCTAACAGCTTTCCAATTCAGAAAGGGGTCAGACAAGGGTGCGTGCTGGCCCCTTTCCTATTTACACTTTATACGAACGGCTTAGAGGCTGCACTGCTAAAGGGCGTTAAAGATCTGCCGGAAGCCGGTCGTCGACAGATTCCAGCGTTACTATACGCCGACGACGCGGTAATCCTGGCAAGAACACCTGTCCAGCTTCAGAGGGCCCTAAATACCTATTGTACCTTTATGACCAGTCTCGATCTAAAAGTGAACATAAGGAAAACTTATGTAATGCACGTCGGCAACAGAGGGAACAAAGAGAAAAAAATCTTCGTGGACAACCTGCCTCTAGAAAGAGATAACACCTATCCTTATCTTGGTATAACCATTGATGAGGCGTTTAATTGGAGAGAGACATTTAATTCCAGAAAGTTAGCCCTCATAAGAACAGTTGGCGCTTTAAAAGCATTTTCACTTCGTTTGGGAAAAAGACCACCTAACGAAATGATTAAGATATATAATGCAAAATCTATCAGCACAGCCACCTTTGGAGCAGGAGTCTGGGGTACAACGAATGTAGAGCAACTCCAAAAAGTTGAAAACTCCTTCCTAAAGTTTTTATTGGCGGTTCCTAATAGCACCACCACATTTGGTTGTCACCTTGAACTCGGAGTACACTATATATCGGACATCATTAAGATTCAGCCTATCATGCTATGGCGTAGAATATGGGCCACGGAAGAATGCCACCTCACAAGAACAATAATAGAGGACTGCATGAAACTAGACCATATGAAAAAGATAAAATAGCTGGCATATGTAAAATCTTTTTTCACTGACATTGGCCGTCCGAGCTTCTTTGAAGACCCACCATCTGTAACAGACATTTCAAAAAAAGACTTAAAAACACTTTGTCTGTCACATTTATCTGAACTCTGAATGTTGTGCGAAATAGGTAAACCCTCAGTACAACAATGCTTAATGATACAGTTGGTTCCAACTATTCAACCTTATTTACAGTATGATTTGTCGCAATATGAAAAGCTACTCCTTACTCGTTTTAGGCTTAACATATATCATTTTTTGGTTTTATTTCCCATTCAGAATGTATGGACTCACAACACTGCAGTGTGTCCGTGTGACTCTATGTCCCCACAGTCTACAATTCATGTCATATTTTTTTGTAAATTTTATATGCAACTACGCAGGAGGTGGATATTACCACTACTAAAAGTTATGAACATCCGTAGATGTCGCCCTGCCTACCTAGCCCTGCAACTTCTGGAAAATTCTTTGATGACAAAATCTGTGGCACAATATCTAAAATTATGCATTAGGCACCGTACGAACCTGTAATGATGTGTAACAGTTTTAATAATTTCTTCACAATGAATGAATAATGATTTTTAATATTTATTGCGTTTTTATGTACTTTTATGGTTTTCACATATGGAACCCGAATAAAGATATTTTGATTTGATTTGATCCATACAACATAAATAATCATCATATACAAAAGTTTTTCTAAAAGCCAGACTACACTGGCACTTAAATATTAAAACGAGCTAAAAATAGAATTAAATATACAATATGCAATAGACTTAGACATAATGTAGACAATCAATTTTAAAAAGTCAATGTGAGCCTCTAAACCTACATTTGTACCCCCCTAATTCCCTCAAACCGGTAACCATAACATCAATCACCCTATACACTAAGCCCCAGTTTTTTTATCCGGAGGACCCATGCCCAGCTCAGACATTTTGCAATACTAATTACAACTATTTTAGTGGTACCATATCTCAATATTCTACTGGCAACCTGCACCGAGCTTGTGCCCATAAGCCTACACACAGGTTTTAACCATACGCGCCTAGGTTGGTGATACGCGTGGCAAACAAATAGAAAATGATCCATGGATTCGATGTGATCCGAACAAAATACACATTTGTCACTACCATCAGAATTCCATCCACTGGATAGCCATCGTAGAGGTAATGAGCCTATTCTGAACTGATGATACAATTTATGGTCTAACGGCTTTGTAATAAGGTCCCAATACTATTCCAGACGGCGATCGTCCTTAATGTCAAGGAAGGCTGCTGTCAAAGAACTGCCTAACTGGGACGAGTGCCTCTTAGTTTTAATCATAACCCAATACACAGAACTAAAAATCTTTTTAGAGGGGAACACAGCGGTATCCGGATTAGCCCAAAGCTCCCCCATCCCCATACTTATCAGTGATAATTTAATTTCAACCAGCCATGAGATCTTATAAGAGCCACCCAGCCCCTTAACTTCCTGCAAAGCTTTGGCATATAAAGAGAGTTCTGGAGTGGTCCATAGACATCTCCAAAACCACAGGGGTCTGCACCGTGCCACGTCCTCCACTGCCTAACAACCAAAACCCACAAGCAGGGGAATACACGGCGAGGATTGGGGTAACCCCACAGCCGACCTCAAAAATGTATTCTGTGCAACCGTGATAGGGGACATGTTACTAAAGCCCCAGAGTTCAGCACCATACAGGATTGCGGGCAGAATCTTGGAGCCATAGATTTTAATAAGTGGGCTATTGGCTTAGTGAGAGACTGCTTATGCTCTTTTAACAATGCACCTCCTAATTGAGTGTGTTTTAAAGCTAGCATATCAATTTGTGGCTTCCAACTCAGTGTATCACTATAAGTGATATGGATTTACATATAAAGGTATTAATGGTACAATAACAAATACTATACAAAACGAATTCATCCATTTGTATATAAGTATTTATTGAACAGGAATGCTTAATAATGTTCAAAATCTTTATTGATGATGTCAACATTTATTAACCCCTTCGCTGCAGTGGCAATTCCGCCGCAGCGCTGGGGGGGGGGGGTCGTGCGGCGCTCGCATGTTCGTGACTGAGCCGCTCCGTCACAAGCCGCGGTTGCGCTGTGCTCATGATGGAGCGGTTCCGTCATGGCCCCGCCCGCCGCAAAATCAGCGCTGCGCAGGCGCGGCGGCAGGGCCATGACGAAACCGCTCCGTCATGAGCACAGCGCAACCGCGGCTCATGACGGAGCGGCTCCCAATATGTTGGGGGTATTTTAATAAATGAAATATACAAGTTTTTTGTTCACTTCAATGTACATTATGGGCCTGATTATGAGTTTGATGGTAGATTGATCGATAGCAGAGTACAGATGCAGGTGCCAGATTGTTGGAAGCCTGTTTTGATCCTGAAGTTTCAGATCAGGAGGCCAGCCAACTAGCCATTGGAGTCATTCTGAGGTTCTGGGTTGAAGAGATGCAGGTCTGACCTTCTCAATGAGGCAAAATGGCAGCAGATCAGCACAGAAGTTCATCAGTCCTATGGAGCAGCAGTCCAGCCAAGTGGCAGTCCTTTCAGCTGCGCAGCAGTCTTTCTTCCTACCAGAGTATCCACAGGTCCAGGAGTGAACTAAAGAATTGGTGTCTGAGTTTCAAACCTTATACCAAGTCCTGTTTTTGAAGTAGGGTTGACACTTCTAGAGGTTTCTCTTTAAAATGCACAGTTGTACTGCCTCCTCTGCCCTGGATCCAAGCTAACTACAGGATGTATGCAGCCCTTTTGTGTGGAGGCAGGACCTGGCCTATTCAAGTGTAAGTAGGGCTGTGCCCAGCTCCTCCCTCCCATCCCGCCAGTGATGGCTCATACAGGCACAACTAATCTCGCTTTTAGGTGTGGCTGTCAAAGAGCAATATACAAGCCCAACTTTCAAATAAACCCAGTCATGTGACCCAGAGACTGTCTATAGGCACCAAATGGCTAAGGTAGGAAAATGAATTTCTTCTAATAGGGGCATTTTCAAAATTGTATTTTAAAGTCTTACTTTGCCATATGTTAAGATTTTTCATTACAGTTCCAAAGTCATCAAACATAAACTGATGTTTACCTGGTCCCATTTGACAGCTTAGTAAATGTAATAAGGTAACTTCAATGTTATCTTAGGGGAGAGGTAGGACTTGCAGCAGTGAAAAAAGAATTTATGAGTTTTCTCACTACCAGGTTATGTAAAAGAAGAGAAAACGGGGGGCCCATTCCTGCACTGGGAAAAAGATCTTCTGGAGTTGGCAAAAGAACAATTATATGGTGTCTCTTAAAATGTATTATATTCAGCAGAAAAATCAACACTTAAAAAGATCTATCTGTTTACTCTCCATAGAACATATTGAACTCCAGTGAAACTGGCTAAGCTCACTTCAGAGCCACCAGGATGTAGGAAGTGTGGTGATCCAGAGGCAGAAGATAAGCATATGTTAGTGGAAAGTTCAGCATTGACTTTCTTCGGGAGGGATGTAAGGAAAATGTAAAAATATATATATTGGCTGCTAAATTAAGGCAATCCTGTTTTATTCTATTTTGGACTTACCCATACCTTCATTGGGATGAATCAAATATGGATTATGTGGCATTGATCTTTTTTCTGAAATTACTTGCAGAATGGAAATGTGTAAGAAATGGATCACCCCGACCACCACCACCCCACTTGTATCAGACTTACTTTGATCTGTAAGTTATGTTTGCAGACTGGATTTGTAACGTAAGGTGGTCTCAGTCAAGAAAAGATGGAGCCCCTTTATGATTTGGCAATGTAAATCATAATTGTCTTATGATAACACCTTTTTTCTGTGAGAATTGAGCCGTCCCCTTTATGAAATAATGAGAAGCATTCAGCAAGCATATGTGCCAACCACATCAGGTAGAAGTGACTTGGACTCAGCTTACATATCTGGGTTCTAATCGATGGTGATATGAAAAACAACATAAAAGTACATTTCCTACTTTTTAAATACATTGTAGCCTGCCCTCTCGGCTATCCATGGCCTACCCTAGGTGTGACTTACATCTGTTTGAAAGGAAGGTTTGGGCCTGGCAAAGGATTATTTAGCCGGGTCGAAATGCCAGTTTAAAGCAGCGCACACAAGCAGCAATGGCAGGCCTGAGACCTGTTTAAAGTGCTACTTAAGTGGATGGCAAAATCAGTGCTGCAGGACCACTAGTAATATTTAATTTACAGGCCCATGGCACAGGTATTGCCACTTCACTTGAGACTTACAAGTAAATTAAATATGGTAAGCCAATGTTACCATGTTTTAAGGAGTGAGTACATGCCCTTTAGCACTGGTTAGCAGTGGTAAAGTGCTCAGAGTCCTATGGCAAGCAAAAACGAGATCAGCAAAAAGAGTGGGAGTGAAGGCAAAATGTTTGGGGACGACTGACCTAAGGCTGACAGGTCTAGCGGATGGACGTAGCCTGGTGGTTCAGGTTGGACTGTTCCTATTGATTCAGGGTCAAAAAGACTCATTTACATATGCCTGGGCCCAAATTTGGGAGGCCTGGTGGGCAAAGGGACAATGGTTTGGAATGTTACCCTGAGTGTTTGCCAGTGGTTAGACCTATTGCAAACATTCCTCCGATCACCTTTTGTGTGTTTGATGCAATTCGTTTTTGTCTGAAAACACCATAAGGACCTCTAGACTACTTTTTCAGTCGGGAAGTATTGAGGGGTTTTATGAACTACGGCAGGATCACTACCATAAAAAGACATAAGAGAGAGAGCCAGACCAGGTTCGCCAAGAGATCTAGAACTTCGCCCAGCAAGGAACAGTTTCAATTATGTTTCCACTTTGAAAATTATCCAAACTATGTTTGATGCGTAAACATTGTGATTTGGAACCCAAAATGGTGTTTTACATTTTTTTTTTTTAAATCATTAACTGTCCCGATAACTTAGACATTTACGGGGTGTGGCTTCCGCCCGACGGTGATGGCGGCTTCCTTGTAGCTCTCCCGGGGCGGCGCGGATGAGGAGTCACCCAGCGCGACCCCAGTGAAGGAGCAGTGCCGTTGACCTGACCAAGAGGTTTGCGGATGATGAGGGGTGCTACCTGGAATCCTTTTTGAGGCTGCTCATGACCGCCTGAAGGAATTTTCACCACAAGTGAGTGCGGCGCTCTCGTAAGGGTTGCGACCGCCATTTTGTCGCACCGCTGATGGACCTCGGCTCCGAGCGGTCCCGACTTTCTAAGGGACGTCTGCTTCCTCGAGGGCTTTCTTGCAGCCGTGTGCCGTATTGAACTGCGGCACTTATGCCCTCAAGCGCTATTTCTGACTGTTTTAATGCCTATATAGCCTTTGACCCTGCGTTCATGCGGCTATCGCATTTCCAAACACGTCAGCGTTTTGTGTCTTCCACTTATTTCAATGCCAGCTGTATTTCGCAATTTGCTTCCTTGTTGGCCCTGCTCTTCATCTAGCTTTGCGCTTCAGTTACATTCCTGCCTTTGATCACCAGCGTCAATCTTCATGACTAAACGCTTCCACACGCGCATTGGCCTCACTAAGCTGCGTTTGTGTTTTCCTCAAAGTCCTCACAGCTTTCGTTCTCCTGTGGATATGGAAATGAAATGTTTTCACTACTAGTGTTTTATGGACCGCACTCCCTTCAAGGTCAACACTGCTTAGCTGCTTAAGACTTTACAAATGCCTTAAATTCTCCTATTCCATTTGACTTTCTGTCATGGAGTTTTTTCTGCGCTTCTGAGACTTTACAGATTTTTCCTCTTCGCTTTGGTCATGAACTCCTTTAAATTCTCAATTGGGCATTTTATTGTAACTACTCCTTTCATCATTTCTGCCACACTTTACCTCATAAATGCCTCATTATTTCTTTGGTGTACTTTTTCTTTTCAGCATACAACAGTTAGAGGCATTTGGTATTGTTATACTTTGCAGTGATTTTTTGTGCATGTTCTTTGAGTCTCTACCAATTTTATTGCTGCAGTTTTATTCTTTCAGGTATATGTTTAACAAATTTTACTGATTACTATTTACTACTGTATTTGTGTATGAAATATGTTGTAGTCTTGTTCAGCGGGATTTGCTGGGCTTTGTTTTCCGACATATTTTCAATGCTCCCCTAAGGTCTGCATGTAATTTGCGTAGCTGTTAAATGTATTCTATTTGTCATTAATTTCTGCTCTCTGTCCTGTGCATTTTATTATATAGGGAGACTACAAAAGGAGTTACGCAAACCCTCCACCACAGCTGCAAAGCTTATTACTTATACAGGGTCCCGTTATCAGTGTCTTGCAATGGAAGACTTATCTGATGCCATGCGTGCTAAGGGGTCATTGTCTTCTGTCACATCATTGCCTGTGTCTAAAAAAGGTACTGTCAAAAGATTAAAAAAAGATCCTCCTTCGTCTCCTCCACAGACATGCCTTCTTCTACCACCATGGATTTACTTGTGGACGAGATAAGGGCATTACGCCCCTTTATTGAGGAGACCAAATCCACATTACAACAACTTTCTGATAAATGGCTCTCGGTAGATGAAAGGATTATCGCTCTTGAACAGAACGTTGCCTCAATGGAGTCCTCTATATCCAAGGTTGATCCAGTTTGTACACAAGTCTCGATCCTGCATAAGCAGATTGAAAATTTGGAGAACAGGAGCAGGCGCAATAATCTACGTCTTTACGGCCTTGAAGAAGGTTTGGAAGGTTCTGACC
Source organism: Lissotriton vulgaris (assembly GCF_964263255.1). Taxonomy (NCBI): domain Eukaryota; kingdom Metazoa; phylum Chordata; class Amphibia; order Caudata; family Salamandridae; genus Lissotriton; species Lissotriton vulgaris. Next base: position 1,017,927,453 of record NC_141691.1, on the reverse strand, counting down.
CCATTGCCTATTTCAAATCCTTTTTGCCTAAGCTTCTCCATCTTCCAGAGGATACCAACCTCAATATTCAAAGGGCACACCGACTGGGCTCAATTAGAGGCCTCTCATCTCCTGCTGCTACTTCGAAGAGACCTAGGGGTGTGATTATGTACTTCCTTGAGTACACTGATTTACTTACTGTTTTATCTGCAGCGAGAGCAATGAATCGAATTACATGGTCTGGACATCCCTTATTCTTTTCACAGGACTACGCTAAATCAACAGCTGACCGTCGTAAAGAGTTCTTGTCTCTTCGTCCCCAGTTTCGTTCTCTGGGTGCTCAATATGGCTTGTTTCACCCCTGCCTTTTCAAGGTGACGATTAACAATAAGACTACCACGTATGACGACCCGTTGAAGCTGAAAAGTTTTTTGTATTCACACTCTAGTGAAAAGATGGATGTTGCTTCTTCATCAAGCTCTAAGTAATCTTATATTCTTGCAGTGTTGTTGACTTATTGTCTTGTTTTTACTGTTGTAGAGATGTACTGGTTTTCACATTATTCATTGTATGATATACTGTGAGTTATTATGTTTAACCTCATAATCCTTTTCTATTACACAGATTCTTGCCCGGCTCCTTTGGCAACCTTTCCTATGTTTGTAAGGTCCGTTGGGTTCTCTCCCTTCCCTCGTCCTCCCCTTTGAGCCATGGTCATCCCATCGTTCGCGTGGCCTCCACCCTCCCATCCTGTGTTTGGTTATGTTCCAGATGTTATGTAAGTTTTTTATCTTTCCCTTTTTCCTAGTGTTTTTGTCATTTTGTCGAGGTATATTTCTTGGTTTCCTATTCCTGATCCTCTTCTTCCCTCCTCTTTTTGTTCTTCAGATTTTTATGCATTTTTTGTTGTTCATTATTCCATTCTACTGTTAGCTTTATACCTCTTCTGCTTTTTTCTCTTTGACCATGCGTTTTATGCATCTACTGACGTTCCCCCTTTTGTCCTTTGTATTCTGATGTTGCTTTCTTATCTCTCCTTCTTTGACCTTCCTATACGTCTTTTCCTGTTTTTTTTCTTTTGGTTCTTGCACTTTTATCCTTTTTTCTCTTCTATTAGATGTAACTTATATTCTTTTTTCGACTCATTTTCTTTCTTTTTTCAGTCTTCTTTTCATTTCTGTCTTCATTCTAGATTTCTCTGGTATTTCTCAGATTTTGACTGTTATCTCTTTTTAATATCTATGATATGGTTTATTTTATCTTATTTTTTGCACTACTCATGTATGATTGTTTTCTTTTATGCTCGTAAACACCATGACTGGTTTTTCATGTTTCATTTTTACCTTGTTATGGTATGCCGCTGACAATTGTTTCCTGGAATGTTAGAGGCCTTCATTCACCAATTAAACGACAAAGAGTATTATCCCATATTGCCAAACTTAATGCTGATATTGCTTGTTTACAAGAATCTCACCTCTCGGCTGAAGAATCTGCTAAATTGAAAAGAGGTTGGGTGGGAGAGGTTCACTTTTCCCCCGGGGATGGTAAACGAAATGGAGTAATGATTTTATTTCATAAGTCGCTTACTGTTAAAGATGTTTCAAGCTGCTCTGATGACTTAGGTAGATGGGTCCTTGTTAACTTTTCTTTAGATGGGGTTCCTATGTCTATTTTGAATGTTTATGCTCCAGTTACTGGTGATGCCTCCTTTTGGTCCTCACTCGCCCCTATCATCACACAATATTACTCTGATAATTTTGTTTTAGTTGGAGATTGTAATGAGGTGCTTGACCCCTACCTGGACAGGCAGTCATCTACTACTTACATTCCCCACAAGTCTCATAATTCTTTTAAACAACTCATACACCAATTTAAATTAATTGATGCTTGGAGATTGTGTCATCCTACTTTGCGTGAATATTCCTTTTTTTCCCCACCTCACCTCACCACACTCAATCGAGATTGGATTATTTTTTCCTTTCGCATCATTTGTCCCAATCCCTTATCTCCTCTGATATTGGAGCTATTGTAGTCTCAGACCATGCTCCAGTGTCAATATCCCTGGATGTTTTATGCAAGCCTAATCTCACTAAAAAATGGCGATTTAATAACTCCCTTCTCCTTGATTCTGTTTTTCTTTCGGAGTTCACTTCTTTTTTCCAAGAATTTTTCTTGCTTAATCAATCTGACGAGATACAATTTCCAGTTGTATGGGATGCATTTAAGGCTTCTGCCAGGGATTTTATAATTCAATTTGTTTCCCGCAAACGAAAGAAGGTGCAACAATACAACAAAGACCTTTTCTCTAAAATCAAACGTCTAGAGCACTCTTACTACACTTCAAGGTCCAAACATTGTTTAGACGAGCTTATTGCCACAAAATTTAAATTTAACTAAGATACCACTAATAGCGCATCTAATTATTTACTAAAGTCTAGCGCCAAATTTTATGGCGGCCAAAATAGAGCGGGGAAATTGTTGGCTAATTATTTAAAGGCCAAACAAAATAGGGTTAACATAGATACTATTCATGGGCAAGATGGTTCTCTTAAACATAAAGATAGTGAAATTTTACAGGAGTTCCAACGCTTTTATGAATCGCTCTACGTCTCTGAGTCTACTGCATCTGAAGACTCTATCTCCCAATTTATTTCTCCTATTAAATCTCCTTTTACGTTTCCCCCAGACCTTTCTTCATTGGAATTAGATATCACACAATCAGAACTCTTGCGTGCTTTGCACATTTTGAAACCAGGGAAGGCTCCAGGTCCAGATGGATTCACTGTTGAATTCTTCTCTCACTTTTCTCATTTACTCATCCCCAAGTTGCATATGCTAATTTCCACCTTTCTTGCTTCTGGTTCCGCTTCTGGCTCCTTTTTGGATGCTCTTATGTGTGTTATTCCCAAATCAGGTAAGGACCCGCAATACTGTAAAAACTATCGCCCAATTTCTTTAGTTAATATTGATTATAAGATTTTCTCGAAGGCGCTAGCTTTGCGTTTAGAATCGCACTTACCCGATCTTCTGGGCAAGGAGCAGTCTGGTTTTGTCAAGGGCAGATTTCTTACGGATAATACCAGATTATTCTTTGATATCATTTCTAAATCATCTCGCTCATCTCAGTCTCTCGCAGCCATTGCTCTTGATGCGGTGGAAAGCTTTTGATAGAGTTGAATGGCTGTTTCTTTTTCAGACCTTGAAGTGGTTTGGTTTTGGTCCAAAAATCTCCACATTGATTTCACTTTTATATTCTCACCCGAGGGCTGCTATTTCGGCTAAGGGGGTATCTCTCCTTATTTTTCTCTCAAGCGAGGAGTTCGCCAGGGTTGTCCTCTTTCCCCCTTTTTATTTGATCTCGCCTTGGAACCTTTTCTATTAAGAATTCGTCAGAATACTGATATTCATGGTTTCACTTTCCAGCAATCTCAAATCAAGATGGCGGCGTACGCTGATGATGTTTTATTATTCCTATCCCAACCTAGTTCTTCCCTCCCTGCTTTTCTCGGTGAGGTGGCTTCTTTTGCTTCTGTATCTGGCTACAAATTAAATAGGGATAAATGTGAAATCCTGCCCCTTACGAAATAAATTTACTCTCAAGAATGACTTTACTGATTCAGGTTTCTCTTAGAATTTTAAATCTATTAAATATTTGGGTCTCAACTTCATGGCATTCCTTAAGGACACGGTTATTCGTTGTCTTGAGGACTGTATTCAAAAATTGTCCACTCTTACTTCTAAATGGCATCCGCTTTATTTATCTTGGTGGGGAAGGCTGGATACGATTAAGATGATGCTATCCCCTATTGTTCTCTTCACTGTTTCCAATACCCCTCTTTCCATTCCCTCCAAATTCTTTAGAAAAATGTATTCTATCCTGTCGGCCTTCTTATGGGGTCACAAAAAGCCTTGTATGTCCTTGACTAAATTGTTTCGCCCTAAATCGGAAGGTGGAGTGAACTTTTCTAATTTCCCTTTATATCATAAATCTTTTTTGTTGCATCACGTTTCGAAGTGGCTTCTGGATGATACCGCTCCATCTCCGCTTTGGTTAGATTTGGAGGAATCTATTATTTCTCCTTTTTTGTTTAAGGAATATCTTTTGTTTTCTCGCAAACCACAGAGTGTAGCTACTCCTATTATTAAACACACTTTCAAAATTCTCCCCAGTGTACCTATTCCATCTTTTTTTGATCAGCCCATCTGGCATAATAGTTCTATCTTGATTAATAATAAGCCCATCTTTTGGAAAGCTTGGAGGGGGCGCGGTCTCATCTGGGTTCACCAATTATTTCATCATGGCAGTCCGCTTTCCTTTTCGTCAGTCCCTTCTTCCTTTCACTTTCCCCTTACCTTCAATACCAAATTTGCTTTATTAATCTCTGTTCTTCAGGAAGCTTGCAATAAATATCTGGCTTCTTCTTCTCCTGTTTTTCCTTTGCCCTCCAATATGCCTTTGTTATACTCTTTGCTCTTCAAGCGGGTAAAGGCATCTAAAATGTATGCTTTTCTTTTATCTTCTCCTTCTACTAGACCTAAAACGAAAACAGAGGAACTATGGGAAGGAGACTTCCAGGTTTCTTGGCCCGTTAGTTTTTGGGATAAGATTTGGCTAAAATTGCGTAAATCTTCTAGAGCTGCTAGTACGACCCAGACATTAGTTTTTATTTATAATCGTTTATTATTTTCTCCACTTGCTCTTAGCAAGCAGTTTCCAGATACCACGGATTCATGTTGGTCTTGTTCCAAGCCAGGGGCAGATCTCTTTCATATGCTTTTTTGCTGTCCCTTGGTGTGCTCCTTTTGGATAAAAGTATGGACCCAGATTAACAAAATGTTCTCCTCTACACATCCCTTCTCTGCCTCTCACAATTTCTTAGGTAGTGTTTCTCCTATTTGGAAACAGTGCACTTTAGACACCAGAATTATAGATTTATTGTTAGCAGTTGCTGTTCAGCAAATTACCAAAAATTGAAGGACTTCTCCAAAATCTCCTTTCAGGCCTGGTGGTATGCAGTTTGCTATAATCACCGGTTAGACACGACTCTCGTTTATCCTTTATCCCTGGCAACCAAGCGACAAGAGTTATGGGACCCTGTTACCTCCTTGTTTGACGTAAGTGCCAAATGTTCTTTGCCAATTTCTCCCCTGCAGCAAGAGATTTCTAAACCCCCATGAAGGCTTCTCCATATTCCATAATGTTTCATTCATTTCATGTTATATACCTAATTTTATATTTATAAAGTCCGAATGTCATGTTATGAGCTTCATATTATTATTATTTTTTTTCTGTTGTATTCTCTCAGGAGTATTTTGGTATATTTCTCAGTCATGCTTATAGTATATTGCATATTTTGTACTGTGCTTTATTTTTTCGCTATCTTTCTTCTTTTTGATTTTCTTTTCTTTTTTCGTTGTATTTTTCCTTTTTCTTCTTTTACTTCTATTATTAGAGTTTAACATTATGTACCATGTTTTACTGATATCTTGTGCTTACCTTATTTGCACATTGTTTCAATAAAGTTTTCTTGAACAAAAAAAAAAACTTTGACATTTACTGTTAACTTTTTGTCACTTGATGTTTGAACGAGAGAGCCTAGAGTTTATTCTTCTGTAACTCATTCTAATACTCCACAGGTAGACTAGAGTACCCTGCTTGGGCTGCACTTGACTCCCAGCCTTGTGATAACAGAATATGTAGGTTTTCAATTCAATTCATAAACTTTATTCGACAGTTAAGTCATAAAAGTGTACATAAAATCCACAGTTTCTGATATAAAATCCATTAAAAAATGACAATAAATATTAAGAAAGGATTAAACTACTATAGACTATTGCCGAATATCGTTTAACATAATTTCATAAAATCCTAAAAACTCATCAATGTTCATACGGTCCAGGGTAAAATTGCACAAAACTCATATAAATGAAGCAACCCCCGTATTTACGGCTAAATAAGAATGATAGGAACTTAATATTCAGGTCTCTGCCGCAGTTTGGTTTATACGAATTACCCATGACCATTTCAAACATTTGGCCACTGCAATAGCAATTGAGGGACTAGGGTCTGTACATAGGATTCTTAAAGCCTCTGCATATCTGCGTGTGCCAAGCAATTTACAAATAGGCTTGATCCACATTGATCTAGGGGCAGTATACAAGGGACAGAAAAAAAGGAGATGACTTTTTGTCTCTTGTTCCTCCCCACACTTAGGGCATTTGTCATTACCGTTTTCACCTGCCCATTTAGCTGTAAATGACCTTAATGGAAGAGAGCCTACTCTAAATTGAAAATAGAGTTTTCGGTCCTGCTGTTTGTTTATGGCATCCTAATATATTTCCAGCTTTGTTTGGGCCTTAAACTCCAGAAAACGTCCTGTTAAGTGCGAGGAGAGGCCCATTGTACAAACATCTGCATTCACCTTCGCCCAATACTTTTCTTTCAAAATTTTCTTGGAGGGGAATACATCATTTGCTGTATCATCCCATAATCCCCTCGTTCCCAATCAAGAAAGTAGGGTCCGAATGGCCTTCAACCAGTGAATTTTTAGTCAAGAATCCTTAGCCATTATCTCCCTCAGGCCCTGTGCGTAATGCTGTAGCTCATCAGTGGTCCATTAGCGGCGCCAATACAGTAAAAGCCAAAGAGAGGCAAGATCTTGGACCGCTTCTTTCCCAAGATCCCACATTAATGGTATTAACGGGGTACTTATGGAAACGCTAGCTGTTTTTCGCAGAAATTGATTTTCTGCTAGCGTCAGGTTTCTTAAATTCTCAAAACCCCAAAGTTCGGCTCCATAAAGGGCCGAATTTAAGACTTCATCCCATGTACCTCCAATAATAGGCTAATGGGCTTTGTTGTTGAGGAATTAAACCTTTTCAAAAGAATACCAGCCAGCTGGCGATGCTTTAGCACTGCAATGTCTATTTGACTGGTCCACCCCAGATCTCTCAGGAGGGTAACCCCCAGGTAGGTAAAGGCATCAACCCGCTCTAGCGGGGAACCATTCACATATATCAACCTCTGAAAGGTCTAGCAGACCCAATAAATATACGCCCAGCAAGAACCATGAACTTTGTTTTTGCCGTGTTTATTTCAAGGCCCCTCTCCAGGCAAAAGTCTTCAAAGCGCTTTAAGGCACGCTGGAGCCCACTTGGCGTTTTCGAAATTAGCTGAGTATCGTCCGCGAACATGAGGATCGGGACCCGCTCACCAGACATCGCAGGGGCATCGGTCGGGACCAGGGAGAGGAACTACGCCACCCCATTCACAAAGAGCGAGAACAAGGTAGGCGCTGAGACGCAACCCTGCCTCACTCCCCGCTCAACAGGGAAGGATTCCGTAACCTCTCCCTGGCGACCCCAGCGAACGTATCCTCATGTAGGGGGACAATTAGGCTCAACAGCTCAGGTGGCATCCCTAGCCCCACCAGAACTTGCCACAGTATGTTACGTGGAACCATGTCAAAAGCTGCCCTTATATCGACAAAGACGGCATACAGGGTGCCTTTCTCCAAGACCACGGTACGCCAGTATAAGATAATGAACCGGAAGACCTGATCTATGGTGCTTGTTTTGGGGTGAAAGCCAGCTTGGAGGTGACTCAGAATGTTATCATCATCCTCCCAGGACTGGATTTTACCCAAAACCAGTCGGACCATAATTTTTTGGAAAGAGTCGATCAGACTTATTGGCCTGTAATTACCTGCTGTCGACTTGTCCCCTTTTTTATCCACCGGCACTATTTCTGCACCTTTCCATGATTCAGGGACTTCCATCCCTTGGGCTATGGCATTCGCCACACGCAGAATGTAAATCTGCCAACAACCTCTGTTGTTTAAAAATAGGTCGGCGGGGACACAGTCCATGCCTGTAGCACGTCCCTCAGTGACTAGGTTTAGTGCCCTATCCACTTCTCCTACAGTGAAGGCGGCCTCATTGTAAAAAAGTATGGACAAACGCCCCCTCACTATTGCCAGCTACGTTCCTAGCATATTGGGCCTTGAAATAGTCAACCCATGAGTTTCGATCAACATTATTTTGAGGGCTCTCACGATGCCCTCCCCTGTCCCATTTAAAAATATTCCAAAAGAGTTTGCGGTTCTTAGCTTTGCATGCCATTTTAAGGTCCTGCCACCTAGTCTCTTCCCAATCTTTTTTTGCTATATGTTGTTTATGCCTATAGTTTGCAACGGCCAGCTTTATTTTGCTAAAGTCTTTAGTCTTTAATGTTTGGCCCAACTCTCCCCTAGCTTGGCGGCAGGAGCCATCATACCAGGTCTCCGCTTTTCTAGTTTGAATTCTATTACCTAAGCTAGGTTTACAAAAATATGTTTTCAGTTTGGCAAAAAACCTATCGTGAGCCTCCATCAAAAGTTTGTGGGAAAATCCAAACGAGGTGACCTCCTCCATAGTTGCTAATGCCCTTTCCAGATCTACCTCGATGTCAGAAATGATTTCCTGATGCCCCACAACTTGGCACCACTTTAGATGGCGCTCATCATTTGAGGTTACCAGATCAGGGAGAATAATTCCCCCAGAGGCCTCACCCACTTTATGTAGTCCCAAATTGAACACCGCGGTCAGGGGATTGTGGTCACTCTCAATGCGAGCTAATACCTCCATATCGAGAAGAGTAGACCACAACTTAAGGGGGACAAGTAATTAATCAATATTACTTGCCCTTACACCATTGTTGAAAGTTTCCTTTCCCATCTTGTCTGACAATGTGCGCCCATTGGCAGCCCTCAACTGATTCCCCATACAGAGGCCCTTCATCTGTATTGCGGCCTCTGTCCATTTTCTTATAGGTTTAATACCAAGCTGAGGAACTCCCCACCTACCATCCTCATCCTCTGTTAGGTGCGTATCATCCAGACCAAAGCGTTCGAAAGTGGTGTTAAAATCCCCTGCGATCAATTGCAATATATTGGGGGGGGGGCCTGCAGTAATATCTCCAACTCTGCTACAACATCCGATTTCTTGCCACCTGGGAGCCCCCTTGCATAAACATTATAGATATCAATTTTAAAATTTTCTGGGAAGCTAAGCCTGACGGGAAGAATATCACAATTTATCACAGGGAGCAACTGGGTATGGCATTTAAGGCTCTACCTAACCCATATCACCAGACCCCCCATAGGATGCCCCTTGTGTTTTCTAACAGCAGGAAAAAAGAAGTTCAAGTAAGCCACTTTGAACACGGGTTCAACCACCCAAACCTCCTGAAACAGGCAAATATCAAAACGGTCAATGAATTCCAGTCAAACAGGCGAGTGATGTTTAGTCCCCACTCCCGACACATTCCATGAAATAAGAGATGTCTGGCATATTGGCCCATTAGAAATTAGTACTGGATCTACCCATACAGGAGAGACACTAAGACCTTGATATGCAGAGGTCTGACTCTCCAATGGCCATTCTTCTTTATCCACTTCTACACTTACAACACCTGTAACATTTTGGCCACCATCATCCTCCCCTGTATGCCTACTACCCCGAGCGGACACTAGCCCTAGCCTCCTTTCTGCTACTTCCCCTTTAACCCAACTCTACTACATGAGATGGACCTTTGGAGTGCATGCTGTCAATCGCAATCCCCTAACCCCGACAGGGCCTGAAATCTATTAAACAACCTTATGTTCCCCAATGGGCAGGGATTCAATGCAGCACCCTGTGCAAAGATATCCTTCTCAAGGGGAACTGGAGAGCCATAAAAGTAAGCCAGGGGGAATACTTGAATCCCAAGGGACTGACCATTTTGTGGCCAGTTACAGATGTAGTTAACACACCTCTGGTCTCTAAACTTAATAATAATAGAGTCCCCTGCCACCGTCTTACATCCCCTTCCTATCCAGTTGACTCTCCTGGCACCCAGGATTTCTGCTCGCATATTGGTCGGCAGTGGGCGATACTTATTAAGCCAGAAGATACACTTGTTCTTAAGATCTAAGTATGATTCCCGTTTCCCCTGAGCTACTAATGGAAACCTGACCAAGAATACCACTAAGGGAGCTGATTGGGGAGGGAGATCAATATAAGGTAAGGGGGTCTCACTATATGCCATAGGCAAAGGAGGCAGATTTTGCTGTCTAGCTACCATACTGCCACCATCTCACTGGTTTATCCTATTGCTCAATGCTGTCGTCTCATACCCTGTCTGATTATGAGCACGGGGTAAAGCACTGGTTACCAAGATGGCCTGGGGAGTCCTATTAGTCTGTGCTATGTTCCCAACCCCTGCCGAGGCAGGAGGCCGGGGGATAGCAGAAGGCACCCCATTAGCAGACTGGGTAGCGTTGTCCCCCCCGATACCACAACACCAATACTAGGATCAGTTATACTATGAGCTATAGGTGATTTTGGCTGACCAGTTGGGGCACTGTGTCTTAATCCTGCCTGTTTCTGGGCTGTTGCCAGCAAAAGTTCAAGACACACCAGTCTATTTTCAATAGAGTCCAGCCGCTGATGTATTGGATGACATATCTTCTTAAAAGTGCCCTTCAGTCTTTTCCAAAACAGAGGGCCCAGGTCCAGATAGGCTTCCTCCCCCACAGATTCTGGATAACTACCATGCCCATCTGTGTCAAATAATCCAGGTTGCATGAGGTAGTCGGTGGGATTAGCACTGGATCCTCAGCGGGAACGATGTTTTTTGCAATTTTTGCTTTTCTCCCTCCGGCATGTGTTTGGGCCCCAGGACGCTTTCTGTTTACTGTCGCCCCCCCCCCCCCATTCTGCTGAGCCAATCCTTGTTTTGCTTGGCATGCTGAGCAAGTTTTTATATTAGGGGATGGGGCTCTATCTGCATCACTGTCAAGACCCCTACCCCTGGGAGAGTTCACGCATGTATCCAGAATAATTACTGGCTGAGGTGTTAAGGTTCTCGCCTCCACTCCTGATGGAGGAAGCGTCCCCTGGGAATCAGTTTGTAGATGTATCGGCGATCTAAACATTGCGAGGGGGCCCAGGGAAGATCTCTTGTCAAAGGCTGTGTCCAAGGATAGTCTTTTCTCTGTAAGTTCTATATCCTTTGCCAGGGCTGATGAGACCCTAATAAGGAAATTATCTAAAGTGCCCATTATTGAATCTCCAGTAGATTTCCTGCCAATAGTTCCTGCTTCCGGCGAGGTAGCCATATTTGCTGGGAACAGAAAATTAATCTAAACTACTGACATACAGTATATATCACACCCGGGCACAATAGTAGAACACTGACTTTATGCTGATGCATCAAGCATTAGGGGGGTGGCCCGTCCCATCCTTGTCCGTTCTTGAATTGGCTCAAACGGGCCCACCCTTAGCCCGGGCTTCGCCCGGCTTGTCCCGCGGTGCGCGGTGATGATGCAGGTTTTAAAGCACCTGTGGAGGGCGTAGCGGAAAGGTTTCTCCTTGCCCAGATGGCTTGTGGGCTTTGAAGTTCAGCCTCCCTCTCGGCCGCTAATGCCCCCAACAGCAAGCGTTTCCCGCGGAGCGGGAAACGCAAGAGGTAATTCCATGATACCGCAGCTATGTCGGGGAGCGTGGTTCTCCACCTTGTCGTAGCCACCGCAGCTTAGGAAAGGTAGTCCGCTTCTCACAACAACTGTCTTCACTTGCCTTCGGTTGTTTCTTTTTTTTGACATCTTCTACATGCAATGCATTTGTATACATACATTGCTTTTTTAAAAAGAGCAATGAGTCGAAGCACTACCAAAGCGAGACACTATATGAAATGTAAAAGAGGGGGTTAGACAATGCCATGGCAGATACATGACGCAAAAGTTGATTCTAGGCTTAGTCTTGAATCTGGCTATTTTAATGGTACATCCGTGAACAACAATTTAAAACAAGACATCTCTTCAGCGTTGTCTTAATCACAACATACACCGATGACAATATTGGGCTAATTAAATGACAAGGCTTGTTTCGTGTGTAAGGCACTCGTTGAAAGGATGCTGATGCTCGACCTCAGTGATCCGGGAGAAAAAGATACATGCCTCCTTTTTGTTATGGTCATCCATACACCTGTCTGAAATGGCTGCAAACCAAATAGATGTAGGAGAAGATCATTGGATGTCACCGAGAGGGAAGTAGTAACCGAGCCAAATGATTGGCCCACATTGAGCTTATATAAAAAGATTATGCCTTCTTGCTATTTTTAACAAAAAGTCTGGCTAGGAAGCCATTTTTGAAAATTGTAATGCTCAGTGCTGTCTGACACACCCACACATGTGAGCACACACACACACTCACATACATATACCTAAAAAAAACCTCAAAACAGTGAAACTTTTATTTGATCCAGACCTCAACTGAGATCAAAAATACAAAAATAAAATAATTTCAAATACTCATAAAAATGCTTAGCTAAAACACTTTTGCTTTTTTAAGCTCACTACAAGATAATACAGTGGTGATGTTTAGCACACACATATATGTGTGCGTGCATCATAAGAATTTGTGCTAACGGACATTCATACGTGCATGAATCATGTGCAAATGTGCGTGCACGCAAACAGATATGCAACCAAACACACACGACAAATGCCAAATGCATGAATGATTATACACGAAAAATGCATGAACACCTACTATACGCACACCCACAAACACATTTGTGCATTTACCATCAGTATGTGAACATATTAACATGCATACATGCAAGCATATATTGTGCATCTGTTCGTACACACACAAGCACCCAGGCATCGATCAATATACATGTAAGAATGAAAGTACACAAAAAAGCCATGCAGGAACTCGCCCCGAATGTACTTACACAGACAAACAGACCAGCATGAGGCATACACACATGTATGCAGGCAATCGCCACACTTCAAGCACACTCCAAATCCCCTCAAGGGTTTTTTTTGTGACGTTAGGCCTGAATATTGCTCACTTGCCATTCTGAACGAAATGTTACAGAATTCGAAGGATTGATGGCATGTCATGAAGCTGAAGTACTCGGCGACAATATACTGCTGGCTTATGTGCTGCAGAGCTGTATTTTATACATTCATTGATCGGATTTTTACAGTATCATAAACGTAGTGTGCTAAAGCAAATGGGATTTTCTACCGACTGCATGAAAAAAAAACACGCAGAAAGGAGTCGCGTGAAACAGAGTGAAATGGGGAGCATTGTGCATATGAAAATCATGTCAGCTAATAAACGTAGGGCTTTAAATGTTGTCTTATATTTCAATTTCTACACCGAGACCTCCGAGGGAAACCGCCCGAGCTTGATCTGGAACTTGCTTTTGAGTTTCAAGTGCCTTCCTCTTCACCGACGCCAGGGTGATAAAGTGCCGCTCTTTCACCAGGAAGAATGTTTGCTGACTATTTCATCATCCCCTGGAGGCGCAGAGAAAGAAAATAAGCACATCAGTTGTCATTATGACAGGATAAAAATGGAAGCATCATATTTCAATAACACAAAGCAATGCGCAGCCCCATCGAGTGATGAATTATGAACTCCGCTTTTCGCTGTCGCCTCTAAGTTAATATTATCTCCCCAGGATAATTAGAGTGAAGTTCAATTACTGACCCTGGATTGCTGGTGTGGGCCGCTCTGCGGGTTTTGACACAGCGTTTTCCACATTTATCTTTTTGCCCAACACGCTAAATCTGCATCGCAGCGGTGATTAATCTTCCCGGGCCCCTTCTGACGCGCACTATTCTTCTTGCAAGGATTGGTCGGTCCCTGGAGTCCCCTTGAGCATAATATAGGATGGTCCATTACACTGTGTTTTTCATCCATGTTTCTCCTCTGTGATTGTGGCTCCATTTCACCAATGTCCCCTCTTCACACTACTGAGGTTCAATTAGATGCATAGCAGGGTGTGTGATGGAGTTGTTCTCTTCCCCCTCTAATGCATAGACACCCCACACTTTCTTTCTGTTACAACGCCACTAATGTGCCGTGCTGCAAGGGAGTTCTTTTGTTTTTGTAGATGCAGCATGTCAATAACATAATTCAATATTAATACATCAAACCATAAATCCGGCTCTGCAGCGATTTTTATTATTCCCTATATATTTTTGGGGGTTGGTTTTGTATTTTGAAATCAGGTCGTTTGTGGAACTTCAACAGGGAAACTCAGATATCGCAGAATGTTTTCGATTGTTCTAAAAATGTGGGGGCATGTTATCAAGGGGGTTTATCTCCGCTTTTTTGGCTTTAAAAGCCAAGAAAGCGGAGATAAAATGATCTCCCTATTACCTAGCTGTCGCTAACACCAGTTAGCGACAGCTAGCAGGAGATAGCGACCATCTTGGGCCCCACTTTGCATGTCAGTGATATTTATCACTAATGACATGCAAAGTGGGCGTGCCAAGATGTTAGAGACTGAAAACAGTCGCTAAGATCGCTATCTCCTATTACCAACTTTTTGAGATAGTCGCGCTAAGCGCGAATATCTCCAAAAGCTAACACCTGCCCTGTGCAGTTCTTAGCCATGTTATCCAATGGGAGGTGGATAACATGGCTAAGAGCATTAGATCGGTAATGCATGAATATCGCTGACTTTTCAGCGATATTCATGCATTGCGGCGATTTTTATCGCATTTGCGATAAACCTTGGTAATACCAAGGTTTTTTGCGGTAAAAGATCGCCGCAGCTCTGCGGTAAATTTTTGTCTCTAACCAAGCAATAGCGATAATTATCGCTATTGCTTGGTAATTTGCCCAGTGATCTTGACACTCTGGAGAGTCCAGCAGCAGTGGTGGTGTGAAATGTGCGTTAGCTGTTCTAACACTCCACTTCCAAAGAATAAAACAAGAGTGTTAAATTTGATTTACGTGAATTGAAATAATGACTAGTGACATGTCTGTTTATGAACACGTTTATCAAGTCAAGTCAAAAGATTACTTTTATATTTGTGGTTCTTCAATCAGATGAAAGTACTCGTTTATTCAGGGTTTTGCAAAGCTCTGTGCTGCTATTCAGTCATTTAAAAAGTGTTTTGGTTAGAAAGAGGAGAGTTGTCCTTTGGGTAGGTGGGTGAGCTAGTTATTTCCTGCTTTCTTGTTATTTGAGTCTGAAATGTAACCAAGAGACATAATGAAATGAGACAGGATTTTCATCATTTTAATAATAATGTCTTATCCAGAGGAGAGAAAAGGTTCCCCTTTGCACTTCTGGATTATGCGCCCTAAGCCAAACCCTATTTTTGGCCAGGAAACGTTTGAATTTTGTTTAGTTCTTCCTCTAACTTATTTGAGATTTCTATAGCAGTCTGAAAGAATGACGGCTTGGAATTGTTAAATCTGTTTTTCCTAATTTGCATGTTTGTTTGTTTTTTAAAGGAAAATGGGGATTTTTAAGCTTTCCCCCAAAATGTATGTGGTGAATTTATTTTATTTTATTTCTTTGTGTTTCATGTTAGATTTCCTTGGATGTCATTTTTAATGTTTGATTTGCAGTGTAATATTTTTGTGGTAATATATTTAACGTTTTACTGATAAGTACCCAGGTCTATAGAATCTAGGCTGGAAGAGTTTTCCAAGTGGGATAATTCGTGTTGTATTTTTGTTTGGTTTAATTTTTGTGAGACTTGGTGGAGCAGATTTCTAGATGTTTCCGCTAATTTTTTAACTTTTTCAAGAAAATGTTTATCCAAGGGTGGCTTTTGGGCAGTTACACTGAAATAATTGTGCCCATTTTTGACAGAATGTATTGTCTTGACCTACCCTTCAATTTCGCTGATGTAGTATTTCCACAAAAGTACCTGTAAGAAATCCATCTTTTATGTGTGGTTGCCAAAGATTTTTCACCTTTTGGTGGACCCTATATTTGGGCTGGCTTTATTACACTGTGCACCTCACCCCTGTAAACCAGAAGTAAAGTGCACATATTCTCCCTTTGAAATATGCTCACATTTGCATAATCCTAATTGATATATTTAACTTACCTATAAATCCCAAGGGGCAACGTGGTACATGCACAACTCAAAGCCACAAGTGATATTTATGAAGCCTCGCAAAGCCACTTTGCGTGGCTTTCAATGGTTTCACAAATAAGGAGTAATGCCACGCAGTGCAAATAACTGTATTGCTTTACTCTGCATAAAGGAGGCATTCCATGGGTGGTGCGTTGGGTGTTCCCACTCAACTTCCATGGTTTTTAACGCATTCCCAGATTTACAAGAACTTGTAAACCTGGAAATGTGTAAATATCTTACACCACCCCAGGTGTAGCATAACAAGGAGAAATATGTAAATCTGGGTGGTAAATTCTGTTCCGCTCGTGGAATTTTGGTAATTTGGGTCATTTCCCATTCCGTGCAGAACGCCGAATTGCCAAAAATTCCACGATCCGCGGCTTCGCAGAATATTTTGCTTGTTCGCGTTTCAAAATGCGTGTTCGCAAGATATTTCTCCCCAAGCACGCAAACAGAGTTCGCCACAGGAAAAAAGCATCGCGAAAGGGTGGAACAAGTAATTCCGAGTGTTTGCAGAACTTTTGCGTGCTCGCGGAGATGTTTTACCGTTTTGCAGTGCTTTGCTTAGTGCGACTATGCAAATTCCGCCCACCTATTTCTCCTTTTTTTTTCCTCTTTCTGTGTTTGCTGCCGCATGCATAGAAAGAGGAAAGCACCTCTATGGATTGTTGGCCCCTTCCTGCACAAAAACAATCCTGCCTGTAACACTGGCACCCTCGCACCATGGTGCAATGCAGGCACTAGACTGCCGAAACAGCACCGGGGTACAGGAAATGGACCCAAATGCACTGTATTGGATATATGCGGTGCATTCCAGACCTTTATCTGTGATGCAGGTCAGTATGTCCCTGAGTGTATGGTACAAGTTGTACCCAGGGTCTCTAGGCTAAATGTCATTAGTGGGCTGCAGCACCTATTGTGCCATCCACTTTTGTGGCAGTGCAAAAATGGCTTCCGGACTACCATTGTAGATTGGCTATAGCAGTGTAAAAAATTCAACCTGTCAAAATAAACTTTTAGAATAATAACAAGTTGCGCTTATGTAGGCCTTGCACCCCACAAGACAGGGGGCCTGATATTTAAAAGTAGGGCATATAGAAATGTGATGTTAATATGCCATTACAATAACGAGCTCCAAAAAGGTATTTTCGCTGTGGCAGGCTTACCTGTCTGATGTAGAAAACCAGAGTACAGATTAAAATACTAATACAATATATTGGGAAAGAGGCCAGCTAGAAAAATAATTTTAAAACTATTTTTATTAGCTAATAAAAATACAATTCAACAATAAAGTCGAATTTGTAATTAATATTATGGGAAGGTAAGTTTTAGAAAGTTACCTTTTCCTTGCCTAAAGTTCCTGGATGCACATTTTCATTCACTCTCCAGCTTCTCCTAACCAGTAATTTGGCTTGAATAAGTGTGAATATGTGTGAAATGCCTCCTAAGACCAAACAGTATGCTGACCCGAATGGGCAGAGATAACTCATGTGAACTCCCCAGAAGATGCATGGTGGGGGATGTGGCCATTCTTTTTTACATTAGAGTGCCAATTCCTGGTTGAGTGCCAAAACATTCTTCTCAGGTTTGCTGGGCTCACATATAACACTCACAGCACACTTGAAAGGGGAGAGAATAGGATGCCAAGACAGGTCTTATGGATTCACTGTCTGCTTGCTGATGGACTCTGCTTTTGTCCTACCAGACTTCTGTCGCTGGGTTTATTATGAGTGCAGTGGCCGCCTGACCAGATTTTAGCACTAGATGTAGGAGTGCCAGGATTGCCATAGTACACTCCCCATACAAACCCAGCCCTCAGAGCCCTGATTGAGTGTGGCCAAAGACTTCATCTTTGTAAAAATTCCCAAAGTGGGTAGGCTTGACCACAGGAACTCTTATCAGATTGGTTTTGGCATGCCCAGGAGTCAATCATAGCTCTAGCTAGTGCCAGGCATAAATGTGGCGCCACCAGGCACCCACTTCAGTACACTTTCTGGATTTGCAGAAGATCTGAAGATTACTAGATCTGCTGTCTGTGACCTGAGAGGAGCCCTGAATGCCTAATCCTACCTCTCTTGTACCCATGAGAGAAAGTAGCTCCCATAGATTGGCAAACCCTAGAGGCAGGGGAAGAACATGCCAATGACACCAGGGGACGAATTCAGCATTTGGAAGTGAGATTTATGAAACACATTTCCACTATTCTGAGGGAGGAATTGTGACTGATTTGTGCTAGATTTTAAGCCATAGACCTTGCCTTACGGGACCTTAAAAACATGAAATGGAATCTGAAAGTTTTTCCTCTCTTCCCTGCCAATGAAACCCATGATGTTATAGGACAGCAAGGATTGCTAGAGCAAACCTAGAGGAAGAACCATCCCCCTGCGATAAACTTAATATGGTTCCCATACCACCTACTAATTCTGATTGGGATCAAGAAAGACCTCATGTTCAGGGTGGTCCCATGGGAAACAACTATGAAGAAGCACCTGTGGGATGACTGCAATTAATAGTCAGAGTAGTAGAGGGAGGCAGAATAATGAAAGAGAAGAATTGCTTGAAGAAAAACAACCAGTAATATGCCTTCCCCTGCTGCATGCCCATATGTAGTCACCCTTGTAGGGGTCCCCATATTAAGAAAAGTTCACTAGGACTTGCATGAAGAACGGTTTCAGAAATCTTAAATTCGCTGACCCTTCATAGAGGCATCCCTCTTTCATAGGCCAAAAATACCTTGATGGTAAGGAGGGTGGGGTGGTTTCGCCCGAGGCTTCGGACCGCCAAGGGGATTGTATCAGTAACTTTAACTCCCCATACCTGGCTGAAAGTCTTTTACAGGGAAACATGAGCACACATTTAGAGCCAAGTAGCATTGATTTACTGCCTCTTGGTTATTTTTATAGACCTAATTTTCAAACACAAAGGGCCCCTACTCAAGCTGCCAGTTATGTAAGATGGACTGCAGTAAGGGCTCCCCTAAATGAAGATGGGGGGTCATCACCCGGGCTAGTACCTTCACCACCACCTCTTCTAATCATTATGAGGCCCTGGCAGACAACAATGGACTTATTAGTTCAGAACCAACATATCACCAGGTAATCTGTTTGGTGGGGAGAGATCAGAAGAACTAAGAACAACAGATACATCAAAAGAAGCCTTGGTAGCCCAGAAATTCCCTGAGGGTTTGCCGAATGTAATGAAGCTCTTTTCTGGTGATGAGAAGGGTTGAGATATTCGTAAATCCTTTGACTTTCTGTGGAGACCTGGGATGCAGGGGAAAATTATTTATGGATGGTTTTGTCGTCTCTAAAGTAAATCCGGAGGCCTTAAACCATGGAAGGGCTAAGGGAGGTCTAGCAACAATTGTAAGCCTAAGGGCCGGCTGCTAGTGGAACCAATAGCTTTTCACCAAAAGATTATTTTGGCAGTTTTGATATCATTTCCTCAAAAGGTGAAGGTTTTAATCCTACATGTTTAAAATTCACCCTCTTCAGAGGCTGCTCTGAAAAAACCCTATATTGAGAACCATTGTCTATGGAAAGCTAAGACATTTAAAAAAAAAGGTTTTGACAGGCTGGCTGATTTTCCTTTTTATTATTTTACTGGGGGATGTAAAGGATCACTCGTGTTGTAATCAAAAAGAGAGAGAGAACTAGAGAGGGTAGTCCGTTTCCCCAGTTTATATGTTAGCAATCAATGAGAACTAGCTCTGGTTTAAATTTTTTGTATGTCTGCGGGTGGAGGAAAACCATCAGGTTTTATGCAGGCCCTCACCCACCAACCTAGTTGGTGGCATGCTTCATCATCGGGCCCCCCCGAGGTACCGAGTGTACCGCAGGTGTGCTTCGACCCCAGATTACTGCGGAGCGGGGTTTTTTGGTTCATGAGGGTGCTGTGAGTGTGCTCTTAGTGAGGTTTAAAATACTGTCCAGGGTGTCCCAAAGACTGTTTAAATGGTTGGCCCAAGGCAGTCAATAAAAACAAAGGCTATCGGACGTGCACAGTAGGCTTATGGCCTCTGACGTCATGTGTGGTCAACTATTTTCAGCCAGGCATTTTCTTCTACTGGCTTTCTTCAGGACCTTGTATGTGTAGGGTGTTACAGGGGTTAGTATGAGTTTGTCAGTGTCCTGTGTGTAAAGCACACGCTACGGTGCTTATATGTGCAAGAGATATATGGCTTAAGAGTGAGTTAGATTATAATAGAAAGATTGTGATTGACTTTATGAATATTGATCTGAGCCTCGCATACCATGGCTAAGCAATGTCAAAACTACTCTAGGGGCGTTGGGCAAACCACAGCTGTTCAGCAGCCTAGAGTTGATCTGTAAATTGGACATAGCTTGCTTCAAAGAGGCTTTTAGGATAACTACTAGAGAGGTAAGGCTCCATGCACCCCAACATAAAGACAGTTACAGACACTTTATGATTGTGAAATCCACAAATCAAATTGAAATATATTTAACTCTGGACATGTCAGCCCAGCACAGAAGACTGTGCAGAGTTTCAATTAAACCTGTTTTCACAGCTTATGTGGCATAAACTATTGGATCGCCGGCCTGCCACTTATGCCCACTTTTCCTCCTGGAGATCGGCAACCCTGGACAACATCTAGATACCCAGTGAACATTTTTATAACACTAATGACTTCCAGATCACACCAAGAATAACGAGTGATCACGTGGTAGTCGCATGCAAGATTAACTTGAGGGTAGCAGAGCTACAGTAAAGAAAAACTCTAAGATGCCCAGAAGATTCTGTCGCAATCAAAAGAATAAACTGGTGAATGAACAACCCTTAAATTGACACACAGAGTGCAGTCATAATAGGAAGGCTACAGAAGGCAAAGGGGGAAGAGGACATAATTACAGGATAGCCCTCCCTGATCACATCACTCCAAGATGCACATGAAGAAGGCCGTAAAAGAAAATCTGAACAAGTGGGAGAAAGGCAGACTGAAAGCCAGAAAATAAAACAAGTAAAGAAGGAGTTAAATAAAGCACTGCACACCCTAAAATACAAAAGCTAGGCAACAAAAGGGACTCAGGAATGATTAAGAAATTAAGGCAAGCATAGGAGGCAGTTATGGCTACAATCAATCAAATGACAATCTAATATGGGGCAAGCTACACGCCGTTCTAAAGAAAAAAAGACTCTAAAAAATGTTGCGCTCTTGTGAATAAACTCACCAATACTGTAAGCCAGAAAGTCTGCCAAATTAAAACAGACCAATGAGACAACCATTTAAAGAAGCTTTATTGTTCCACAACCAGCCGAGAGAGGACTCTATTAGTGGGGAATACACACACAAAAAAGACAACAACTCACTTACTACACCCAGTGATCCTCAAGGGGGACCACCCCCAGCTCACACAAGTGCAATCAACATGAAGTGTCTACTGGCTTTTAGGAATAGGATAAGATCATAGAATTGATTGACACTAATGCTTGGCTGCCCCTAAAAAAATGTCAAAGCAGCTCTAAGGGCCATGAGATCGGCCGGGGCACCCGGTTTCAACAGATTACCTGCTGCAATATTAAACCTTGGTTTGAGTGTAGATTGTAACCCAGCTATTCTTGGTATGCCGATGTATGGAAATCGCAGAGGATAGTTGGAAGGGTTCTACCCTAGTGACCATACATAAAAAGGGGATAGAACCTCACCCGGAAATTACCGAATATTAGATCTTCTCGATATCGAAGGGAACTGCTATGCAAAACTACTGCATGAAGAACTGGGAAGGTGGGCCTATGAGAAAAAACTCATACCATGGTTTCAAACAGGCTTTCAAAACACTGGCACATAGAGGACAATCTTCTAATGCTTACATGTTTGATTGAGGAAGCAATGAGACCCTAGGCCCTTCCGTTAAATGCAGCTTTTATCGATTTTACCAACTCCTTCGACAATATCCTCAGAGGAAGATTATGGTAAAAGCTAAAGAAGTGGTAAATACCACCAAACCTACTAAATGAGAGCATATCATTATGCAGCAAAACAAGGGTCAGAGTCAAATTAACAGCAAAAAGGGTAGCGCCACAAACAAGCACCATGAATAAAGTGCTGAAACAGGGCTGCATTCTTGGCCCACTTCTTTTTAACCTTTACATGGCAGACATGGAAGAACACTTGATAGTCTCCAGGATTTGCCCCCCAGGCTGATAAAGCGGAAAATACAACTTCTGCAACATGCAGATAATATGGTAGTCCTTGAGAACACTCAAATTGGCCTTCAAAAATCATTGGATGTATAAGAGGAATACTGCAGAATAAATGAAATCACCTTTGGCCTGAATAAAACAAAAAGAATGATTCTTGGTAAATGCCTAACTAAAATGGAGGCAAAATATTGGAAAGAGCAGCAAACTTTAGGTACCTTGGGGTTACATTAGATCAAAGAGGGGACAAGAACGCTCAGCTGGGTTCCTTAAGAACAATGGCAAAACATCTGACCAGCAAAATGGGACAGCTTAGAAGTGTGACAAGCCAAAATACAGAGGCCATCCTAATGTTGATGGCTGCCTGACATACTGTTTCAAAGGAGGTGGGAGACCCAATATATCCTTGGAGGCTTGGGCGATAAAGGTTTGAATAAATTAAGGTTTGCCTACAAGGAATTTTGTTTGTCAATGAATTTTAGAGATAATGTCCCATGAACAACTGTCAAGGTTCCACCCTGATTAGTGGTGAACAATTGATTAATCCAACAATGAAAGAATGATTCTACTTCGCAGATTACTTTCTTGAAAACACAGGATGTAACACACGGGCAAAATCTATTTCAAACCAAACATATATTTAATATATGATCAATTGCAAACTAGGGAGAAAAAGATTGAGATCATCCAAACATAGTTCATGAGGTGACATAGATTTACCTACAAAAAAACTATGTAAACATCTTTTCTGTAAATTATTAGAAGTAAATAATCTGGTACATCAATGAAAAAGTTCTTCAACACCACAAATGTACATAGAAAAAGATGTTGCAGTCGACTGTTCGGTCTGTTTCGGCGATGAGACCATCGGACCTTCTTCAGGACGTAAGGTTGATAAATTTCCTTCAAAAAATCCGATTAGAAGATCCTTCTGCAAAGTCAGGGAAACAAAATTGAGTTCCTTGAAGTTCAAGGGGAACTCCCACAGCTGGTGGAGATACGACTTTAAAGGGCACAATTCAATCGGCACCCTGGCACGTTGGATCTTTTTAAAAAAGGCTTGCGAGTGATCATGTGACTCAAAAACGTACGTGCAGAGACTGCAGTTCTCTCCAGCACGACACTCAATGTGAGCTCTGAATGGTGCAATGTCGAAACAATCTGTGTGAATCAGAAGTAACGCACGCGAGCTCCGGTTCCTGTAAATCTGGAACTCAAAAGGCCCTGACATACAGCACAATAATGTTCAAAACAATATCCACAAGTGGATAGATAAGCTGCAATGTATTTGCTACCACAGCATCTTTTCTCTCCCAGATTGCATTAGCCAGTTGCTAATAAGGCTAGAATTTAAACTGACAAAGCAGGACTTAGCCCTAAGGGGAACATTTGTCAACTACTGCTGCACACTACAAATGGCCCCATTAGGCAAAATTAAATATCTGCTTGGAAGGAGCTCCAATCACCCGGCTGGACATGGGGCCAGTTCCTAGAAACCTCCATCATGACCTTAAGCGCAGGAGACCTACGAAAAAGCAGCCTACCTCCGAGAATGATCGCAAAACTGACATCAAAGCAAACCAAGATAATCTCAGAGGAATTGGAATTAAAAACTAAACACCATGGCAGTTGGGCTGCAAAACGTTATCATCCCTGCACCCATCGTGACTATCTACGCTCACCACTCCCATATCACACCAAGTACGCTCTAATGAGAATGCGTTTCAGGCTGATCCCCCTAAGAGGTTACTGGTACGTGCGAGGTGAGGGGCAACTGACTTGATGCAGATGGTACGGTAAAACAGAAGAAACTCTAATGCATGTAAACTGCACATGTGAAATCCTGAAAACCCAAAGGTGCTAATGGCTCTGACTAATATTTTGAATTCAAAACATAAGGTCATTTGAGGCTGCTGTCTTAACTTGTCTACAAGGATAATCATGCCAGTTATCTGGGCACCTTATAAAATTCATGAAATCATTAACAGGAAAGTCTAAAACCCATGATGAGCACTGACACCCATGAACATAGCATTGACAATACCTGCATGAAAAAAATAACATGCACAAGGATCACTACAAAAGAATTATTGTCACTGATGTGAGCCTTTATAAAAAAAGATGGATTTTAGACTTGTATATCACCTATGAAAGCACAAAGCACTTTGCTGAGTCATAGACTATTGCACGGACAGAGACATACTACTGTGAGTTTTAGCTTGTAGAGCAGCCCTTTCTGCATGAGTGTATGTTTTTAGCTTGCTGCACACTTTTACCTTGTTTCAATTTCCTATTTTTTGCTTTAAGCAAGATGTACCGATTCTAATTAATTGAACATCAATAAAAACTTTATAAAAACTTTAATTCTTCAACATCATGACTGCTCTTTTTGCACATGTGATTTCACTACTGCACCAGACACTTTACGCATTGGGTTCGATTCACAAAAGTAATCTGATACAAAATGCTAACTTAAAGACTTTTGATATTCACAAAGCGTATTTAGGAGTCGTAAAGTTAGGGTTTTGTCTCAGTTAAACTTAAGTTTTAGTCTTAAGTTTAACTTAAGACCAAAACTTAGGTTTAACTAAGACTAATTTTGGTCCTAAGTTTAAGTTTTGGACTTAAGTTCAATTTAAGACAAAAAATTAAGTTTAACTGAGACAAACTTTTGGTCTTAAGTTTAAGTTTTGGTCTTAAGTTTAACATAAGACCAAAACTTAAGTTTAACTGAGACAAAATCCTAACTTTACGTCTCCTAAATGCCCTTTGTGAATACTGAAAGTCATAAAATTAGGATTTTGTCTCAGACTACTTTTGTGAATCGGGCCCTTCGTTTTTATTTATCGTAACTGGTCAGCCTTAAGACAAAAGTATGATGGCCCTCTCATTGTGCCTTTGAATCTCAATCAAGTGAGATCAGCCTTATTGTACCTGCAGCTTTATAACTCGCCTAAATTCTGATGCATTTTATCTGACTTTCTGGCTAGGGTGTAGTTTGCTATTTTGTGGAACTGAATTCTGTGTTATTGCGTTATTTTAATAATACGTCTTCTTAATAATGTGTTTTTTACGATTGTATACGCAAATTATATAGCTATTTAAAATGATAGTGATTAGATTAGTGGCTTTAGGTGGCCCCAATTATTTCCTTCTAACATAGCATACCCTAAAATGTAAGTTTTTGTTTGTTAGGTTTTATTAGGATGAGGCCCTACACTGTTCATTCACAACCATTTTTCCTTATTCTTAAATGTCTCTCATGTTGTTGCCTTTAGATTTTAAATCAGCTAGATGAGCATTAATGTATTTGCATATTTTAGATAATTGTCATGTATGCTGCAACGTATCTAGAGTTTTATTGAGGGTATTTTATGGTTATATATGAAATTGTAGCTTCTGGCTAGCTTGTGTATTTACTGAAGAATATTACTGTTTTAATTGTACTGTGCTAATATGATTTCTACTAAAATCGAATAGAAAAAATTTGAGTGAGTCCACCTATCTTTAGTACTTTTATTCCTTGGTTGACAATTTTCGCTCTTCTGTTCAGGTTTTGTCATCTTTGTGCACTTGATCACACACAAGGGGTATATAGAGTGCACAACTACAACAAAGGAAAATTCCCCAATTTGGAAAAACTGCCCTCACTCACATACCGAAGTATGTGACATGCTTCATCATAGGGCCTGCTACAAACGCCCTGGTGCAGCCACATCCAGGGCGGAGCATTAGGGAGGGGAAAAATGATAAATTCCTCATTACAAGACGTACAACACAGTCAGTCAATACGTGCAACGAATAACATACATGAGTGATAGAACTTTCAAGTGAACACCTCGTGGATCTGATGTGAGTGCGACGGAAATAGTGCAGTAAGAATGTGTTTAAAACTGATTAAGGGTGCCAATAGAAAGAATTACTGGTGTTTGTCATGCACATTATCTCTTACAACCAATGAGTATGGTTGTATTTTGACGTACGACCAGATCGATACTACATCTCCCGACTGCCCCGCCGCATTGCCACGTCGACGTCAGGGCCGTCCCCGCCAATACACCACTAGCAGCTAAAGCGAGGAAAGCGAAAATGAATATCAACCCAAGAGAAGAGGGCGAGGCCGTGGGAATTGGCGAGGCCCCAGACCACCTTTTTTCCATCAACCTTTCCAACCATATCCCAATCAAGCTTACAATTGGCCTATGATGGGATATCAACCCCCAGGCCCTTTCCAGAATCAAACCTTTGACAACCAAAGATTCCAAAATCCGGAATTTTAGAATCCCCAATTTCAAAACTATCAAGGGCCTTTTTTAGGGAGAGTCCGGGGCAGGGGACGTGGCAAACAAAAACCACCAACACGGGTGAACTGGTCAGATCAAGAACAAGAAATCACCCAACGGGTAACCAGGAGTATGGCACAGGGAACCACACAGAGCACGAGCCGCGAGCCTCTCTAGTGGTGAACCTGTCGGGACATCCCCTAACTCCTATGGAGGAACGACTCCTGAATAAGGGACTGGGTTTTGTCCCCACCAATTACCCAGACCTTTTCACACTCCGACAAGATTTGGCTGTTTTCTTCCGAAATCTGAGACTGAAGGTATTCTTTGAAGATCGGAACCCTAAGGAAGGAAATACTGGTGACACCCATTTTCGCCCGAAATCGACGTTTACACCACAACAGACGTTGCTTCCCCCACAGATTGCGGCCTTTGAGGAAGCAGTGGTTCATGATTTGGAAACAGCAGATCTTAACCATTCGGGTCACTATTCTAACTTATCCAACTGTGAGAGAGTAGTACTGAGAACACTGGAGAATAACAAAGAAATTATCCCGAAACCCGCGGATAAAGGGGGTGCGATTGTAGTGATGGACGTAGCTGCCTATCGTCAAGAATGCACCCGCCTTCTTGCTGACCCCAGGACCTGTAAAAAACTCAGAGAGAACCCCACAAAGGAGATGTCAAGGGAGATTGTAAGCATGGTGGAAGAGGCAAGGACGAATGATTGGATCACGGAAAAGGAAGCAGAGTTTCTTGTGAATAAACATCTGAGGGTTCCTTACTTTTACTGCCTTCCTAAGATCCACAAAACAGCAAGACCCCCTCCCGGCAGACCTATTGTCTCCGGGATGGGGTCTTTGCTTGAACCTCTCTCGCAGTTTTGCGATTTCTTCTTGAAGCCAATGGTACAACGCTTACCTACATACTTGAGGAACACCCTGGACATTCTAAATGTGTTGAAAGATGTAGCCTTTGATCCTGACCACGAATTCCTGATAGGGCTTGATATAGAGGCCCTCTATACAAACATTCCACAACGTGAGACATTGAGGGTCCTCAAATCCTTACTCTTTGAAAGAGACTGGCCTTATCAAACCCCACGGGCCTTTACTTTACATCTGGCCGAAATAGCCCTCACTAAAAACTTTTTTGAATTTGAGGGGGTACTATACCTCCAAACCCATGGCACTTCCATGGGGAGTGTTTTTGCCCCTAGCCTTGCCGGACTTTATGTTGGGGCATTTGAAGAACTCTCAGTGCTGAACACTAGTGGGCCATGGACGAACAACTTGAGGTTGTGGAGACGTTATATAAATGACGTCTTAGTGATATGGAGGGGCGAGAGAACATCTGTTGATCTTTTTCTCGACTGGCTTAATGCCCAGAATCCATTCCTCCATTTCAACTCGACCGTCACTAAGTCCAACCTGCCCTTCCTGGACCTAGTGATTGAACCCTAAAAACGAAGGTCTTCCATAAACCCACGGACAAGAACGCCCTATTGGCTTTTGAGAACTTCCATCCACGCTCCTTACGGCAGAATTTACCAGTAGGACAATTCTTCCGGATTCGGAGAAATTGTTCCGAAAAAGATGATTTTACTGAGGAAGCAAAAAATCTTACCTCGAGACTTCAACAGAGGGGGTACCCCACCCGAGTCATCAAAAAAGCACGGAAAAGAGCGTTCAATGCCAACCGTGAAGCACTATTGTCCAAAAACATGAGACCTCAGACCAAAAAAACTTTTTTTGTATCCACCTTCAATACGGCATCACAACAGATCAAATTGGTCTTGAAGAATTGGAAGATCCTCAACACAGGGGGTATGAAAATTGAGACATCCCTGTTCTCATTTAGACATAGCCAGTAAGAGAAAACACCTCAGTAACAGGTCTACCTAAATTGACGGGACACACACGCTGTGGTGCATGCAGTGTCTGCCACTTGACGAACAACTCCAATTCAATCAATCTAGGACTCCACACTCCCTGGGAACAGAGATCCCACACCAATTGTAATTCCCAGGGAGTGATCTACCTGCTAACTTGTCCCTGCCAAAAAATTTATGTAGGAATGACCAGCAGAAAGGTACGAACCACAATCACGGAACACCGGAGTACAATAAGATGTGGCAAAACAAACACAAAACTCACGGTCCATTTCTACGAGAAAGGACACAGCATAGAAGATATAAGATGGACCGTGATAGAGAAAATAAAACCCAGCAGACACCAAATAGATGATCAAAGGGTGCTACTGCAGCGAGAACAACGATGGGTCTACCGTTTCAGAAGCCATAAAGTGGGATTAAATTATGACATTCCCTGGCAGACACTGGGAAGACAATTATAAATAAATTAATTCCTCGAATATGGCCATGGTTAGTTCTGATTACCCATTCAGTAATTATGTCTACTTTTTCCGTCTACTCATCATATCTAGTGGTCGTTCCCCAAAGAAATAACACACTTGGGACAACACAGAGTACACAATTGTATAATTATATGATGGGTAGGAACTTGAGTAGGGACTAGGGGATAGCCAATACCTACCATCAGGGGGTCACCTTAGCCACCACTACCCCAGTAACGGTGAAGGTTGTTCTGCCCTAGTGAGGCACTATGAAGGATGTGCCTTAAATCAATCGGTCACTTTAACCTATACTACCCCCTTATTATTGGGAACGGTTGCTCTGCCCTGGTGAAGCATTATGATGGACTTATACCACATATCACTCATATCAGAAGTAATTTGGACTATTGATATTTTGTAATAGAGTCCTCACAATATCATCCTTGTAATCAATTACATTACTGGCTTGAGTGCGGGTATAGATACCAAAGATCGGAGCCAGCTACTACCAACTATAGCCAATAGACCCTACTATTATTATCTAGTAGTGCGGAGAGTGATACCCAAGATCGGGGCCAGCTACTATCATCTATTGCCGGCAGACCCCTTTTTTATCACATTTTGTGGGAAACATACCTTTCATGCCAGTATACATTAAAGCATAGTTTTTTACAACTATCGGCTTCGTCTTTGCTTTTATTTCTGCTGGCGTTTGTCATGTACATTATTATCTCTTACAACCAATAAGTATGGTTGTATTTTGACGTATGACCAGATCAATACTACATCTCCCGACTGCCCCGCCGCCTTGCCACGTCGACGTCAGGACGCTATGACACTCGTGACGTCAGACGGCAGGTGCGGAGCAGGCAACGGTGGACCGGTAAATACAGGAAGGGACACCGCGTCTTCCATCTACGCGGTGTCATTAGGTCCAGGATTGCTTTGGGCAGGGCTAGCCTAACTGTACGGTAAGGTGAACGGGGGAGGGTTGCAAAGTCCGGCGCCATACCTAGCGATTTGATTGTCCCCCTACCGGCAAAAGGGATGCTGCTAATTACAATGTACGCTCTATTCCTTTCAGATTGTGTTCACGGGCAGACCCCCTGACGGACACCATTTTGAGTTTATGTAGTTCATAAACTCGGTAAGTCTTATTTAATTGAAGCTGACAAGCCTCATTTGATGATTTTTACTACGTGCCTAAGGTATGAGTGGTTCTCAGGTGGAGAGTGTGTGGGCTCATGGGGGTCCCAGGCTTGGCCTGGGGACCGTGAGTGTGTTGCTTGGTTCATGACCATACTGACTAGCGAACATTTTAATTTAAGACTCAGTAATTGAAGCTAGTCTCGTGGAATGTTTAGTAAGACAATCCAGGCTGAAATGATATACGAATGAGCCCTTTGTGGAACGTTGTTGAAGCACATTTCTTTCAGTTGGAGAAAGACCTGAGTTAATAAAACAGATATCTCAGAGAGGAATTGAGTAGAATTATGGGGGGCGAGCACCTGCACCCTTCTCATTATTCCATACTCTTTTCCAGTGAATGTTCTCCCCTAACTTTGGGGACATCTTCTCCACTGAATGATTGGAAGACCCGGAAGAGTACTGATTTATGAGACCTACTCCATTCGGGAAACCCAGTGACCAAATTACGGCATGGGTAACAAGTGGATTTGACTGCGACAGTCCTGAGGAAGACCGAAGTGACCTCTCGGGGCACAATTGAAGCGGTCGAAACATGTTGACTCTAGCAGTGGTAGGAGGGGAGTCTTGAGGAGCCTCATTTTCTCAATAAGACATTTTCCCATCCTCTTTCATTTTTAATCCTGATAAGGGTAACAATATTGGGCTTAATAAAGTAATTCTTTCTATTGGCACCCTTAATCAGTTTTAAACACATGCTTACTGCACTATTTCCGTCGCACTCACATCAGATCCATGAGGTGTTCACTTGCACGTTCTATCACTCATGTATTATATTCTTTGCACGTATTGACTGACTGTGTTGTACGTCTTGTAACGTGGAATTTATCATTTTTCCCCCTCCCTAATGCTGCGCCCTGGATGTGGCTACACCAGGGCGTTTGTAGCAGGCCCTATGATGAAGCATGTCACATACTTCGGTATGTGAGTGAGGGCAGTTTTTCCAAATTGGGGAATTTTCCTTTGTTGTAGTTGTGCACTCTATATACCCTTGTGTGTGATCATCTGGTTGCCTTAGGGGGCCTGGGGTACTGGAGTTTAAACTAGTTTGGCCCTCTCCCCTTTTGTGTGTAGTTCATCTTTGTGCACTTCCCATCACCAACATCGCTCTTGTAGTGATTGTCGTCGGGCATCTTACTTGTTTAGGAATGATTTCATGAAGCACTACATCTTTTCCTAATAGGGTTGTGTATTGGGTTAAAAAGCCTACTCAAGCAGAACAGCTCTGCCATTCAGATCTGCTTATGGCTTGTCAGGTCTAGTGGGTGGCTTCCCCAGAATAGGACATACAATGAATCACATTGTCCTGTCATTTTGCTCCCTATTTGCTACAAAATCAGCCTTGCAGACGTCATCTCTACCATACTGCAGCAATGAGATTGATTGTTCACCTCCAGGATTTTTTTTTACTCAGTTTTGACTCATACACACACGTGGATGGAAAAAAGAAGATAGAAACAGATGTCTAGGAGAGGAAGGGGGGCTTGGGGGAGGGCAGCCGACCACCGGGAGGTCTCCTCCCCCGGGCGGTTTGGGAGATCTGGGTGGGGTATTCTTTCTAGCAGGTTCTTTTTGGGCGTTTTTGGGCTGGTTTTAGTTGTTTTGTGCGCTCCCCTATAAATGGGCGGGGCTCCTCGCTCCGGGCACCATTTTAGGCTTGGTGACCTGGTGGCCGGTTGAGCTTAGAATTTTTTGTGTCCATACTTTGGTACTTTGTTTAGTTTCCTTGGCTAGTCTGATCCGATATCATGTCTGGTGAAGATTATCGTGTATTGGAAGCTATTCGCCTGCTTAGCGAGGCGGGGCGTTTGGACCTGGTCATTGGCGACCGGGGTCGGGCCGAGACCCCGCCCCCCCAGCGGGAGGCCTCTGCGAGGGTGTCGGCTGTGGTGGCAGCATGTTACTCCCCGAAACGTCGGAGGCAGGATGGGGTAAGTGAGCGGGGTCGTTCTAGGACCCGTCGGGCGGGTTCCAGGGCCCGGCGGGGGAGTGATGCTAGTTCTTCTGATCCGGCCGTTTCTTTGGATTCCTCGTTGTTGGAGGAGGCTGGGGTTGGGGGTTTCCCTCTCGGGGAGGGAGAGGTTTCTGAGATCGGTCTGCGGGAAAGAGCGGCCTCTGCTCCTGTTTTGCGGGGCCGTCGTGCTTCCAGGCAACGTGGTTGCACGCGGCGTTCGGCTTCTGCCTCCGCGGGGGTGGGGACTGACGTCACTCAGGCGGGGCGGGCGGAGGCCATTTTGGATGTGGTTTCTGTGGCGCAGCAACCGTTACGGGGTGCCCCAGATCGGGACATTGAGGAGGTGGTCGCTCCCCTGAGCGTTATACGCCGCCATGTGGTTCAGGTCCCGGTGACGGTTGACGGTGGTGCGGTTGGTGGGCCCATTGCGCGTCCTTTGGTATCTACTGCGGTTGTCGGAGGGCCTGAGGGCCGTGGCGTTCTTGTTCGCTCTGCGGGGAGGGATTTGCAGAGTCCGTTATTGTTTTCCCCATCTGGGTCGGTTGTGGGGGGGGAGGCCGTGTCTGGGGGTTGCAGCTCCTTGGGGGAGGGGGAATGGGCCCAAATGGGTCTGAGAGAGGGTGTGGGGCGGCCTGACTTGCTGATCCCTGGTGGGGAGCTGGGCTGCGCGGGCGGGTCGGTGGGAGATTCCCGCCAGTTTCGGGTGGTGGGCGACCTTCCCATCGGAGGGGTTGGGAGTGGTGAGGATGTTGCTCAGCGAGGTGTGGGGGGGGAAGGGGCTTTTTATAGGCTGTCGGGGGATTTTCAATGTCATAGTGGGTTGGTGGGTTCAGGGCCTGCTTCGCGGGGTGCTCTTTCAGTCGGGGGGTTCAGGATTGGGACCCTCAGGGGACGGCTTCGAGAATTATTCAGGCTGTGTTGGATGCTAGCTCGGATGAGGAGGTCTGTCCGCCGTCTCCGCGGCTTTGCGATGCTTTAAAGAGAAAGAGTGTTGTTAGTTCTGGAAGTTTTAGGGTGTCTGGTAGGGGGGGCGGTGTTAATGTTGGCGGTTTGTCTTCCGCACATAGAGTTGGTTTTTGTGAGGGACCCGGCACACCAGTCCGGCCTTTTTCTTTACAGGAAGAAGCTCGATCTACGGCAGCAGACTTGGCAGGGCGGCAGGCAGCCCGGGTACGCCGAGGAGAAGTGCGGGTGGAGCCTAGCGCGGCACGTCCCATACCTTCGAGGGATCCCGCCGTGGCCATCACACGCAGGTTTAATACGACCTCGATGGTCCCAACGAGGGATTTCTACATGGACGGGGCCTCCGGGTCCAGTACGACCTTCCCGGCCTCGGCGGTGGATTCCAGCGTTGCTCATGGGAGCGGGTTACGTACGACCTCTCCCGTGCCACGTGGTGTTTTGACTACTGGTTTATCCTTTTCTGGAAGTCAACAGGTTGTCAGTAGTTCTGGTGGGGGGGTGTATAGACGAGTTCAGTCGTCCTCCCCACCTAGGTCCAGAGTGCGGGCGGGTAAGGCCCATGTTCGTTCAAATACGGTGGAGTCAAGACAGACTTCGGTGGTTGTCCCCCCCCCTCAGTTGGAGGACTCCCTGATCTTAGATTATGATGAGGATAGCCCTGAAGAGGGCGAGGTTCGTGATTTTGTGTCTGGGGGGGGGCATGTTAATGTTTCTTGTGACATGTTACAGGACCAAGTGGTTCGGAGTCGTGTGGAATCGTCACGGCCACGAGTGCTCGGCCCCGCGGTGAGGGCTCCTCGAAGGGCAGATGACGGTGCACGGACGGCATGGAGGACGGAAACCAGTCAACCGCCTCTTTTAAATCCAGGTGAGAATGTGGTTCAGGCCGTGCGGCCCAATATGGTCTCTATTGGTGTTGGTGTCGATTTAATTTCGACGGAAAAGGATGGTAAACTGTATAAAGGACGTGTGGTACGAGATCAAGGTGTTGGTACTAATGGTGATGAGGTTAATACAAGTCACATGGTGGATAGTGGCACGTCCACTGTTGGTGTGGGTACTACGACAAAGGTGCTTCACAGTAAAGAACTTAAAATCAAAAAGTTGCCGTACATGGGTGTTACAAAGCCTTTGGGGGCTCATTTGATGCTTAGTACGAAAGAAAAGATATGGAATGGTGAGTATGTGGAACTGTTAAAATTGCTCCACAGGGAAGTCCGTGCTAAGGAAGGTTCTAAAGAAGAAGAGTTCGAGTTAGCTAAACGCCCTAAAGTTCCCCTGAATATAGAAAATTGGACGGCGGCCTTTTTAATTTTTGCCAGCGTCTATTGTGAGAAATTCCCTGAGCGCTGCGTGTCCCTGTTTAAATACATGGATGTTATCCGTAAGGCGCAGCTAACCAGGAATGATTATGCGTGGGCTCAATATGATGAGGAGTTCAGGGCACGAATGGCTTGGGATCCTGAGGCGAAATGGGGGGAGTTGGACTCTGACCTTTGGCAGCAAACGATGGGATCGTCTGCCTCTGGTAAAACCATTTTTACGGCCAGTGGTCTTCCTATATTGTATCGTCCCTTTCAGTCCCGTCCCACCCGGGGAGGGGTGGGGGCCGTCTCTTCCGCCCAGTCGCCCATCGGCACATGCTGGGATTTTAATACCGGGACCTGTACTAGACAGTTTTGTAAATTCCGCCATGAATGTTCCCAATGTGGGAGGAAGAGTCATCCGTTGTCCCGCTGCTGGGGTCCTAGGACCCCAGGGCCCCAGGGTTCCCAACAGAGTTCAGGAACTTTCGTGCCACCACAACAACCCCCAGCTCCCAGGGGAGGGAAAGCTTCATCTGGGGCTGGGCCCAAAGGCTCGTACTCCGGTTAACGTAACCAGATTGGCCGCGGCTTTGCGGGACTATGAGCCTGCGGAGCTGCGGTCGGTCTTGTTGTTGGGTTTTCAGGTGGGGTTTCGCTTGGGGTATAAGGGACCGCGTCTCAGACGTTGGTCCAAGAATTTAAAGTCAGCGAGCGAACACCCAGACATTGTACAGTTGAAATTGGACAAAGAAGTGAGTGAGGGTCGGATGGCGGACCCGTTTGATGACTGGCCTCTGGCGAACCTTATCGTGTCCCCAATTGGTGTAGTCCCCAAGAAGGAGCCTGGTCAGTTCCGGCTCATTCAACACCTGTCATGGCCGGACGGTGAGTCAGTAAATGATTTCATTGACCCGGAAGCTGCATCGGTGTCTTATTCCTCTGTGGATGTAGCCATGCAGCTGGTTGTCTCGGCGGGCCCTGACGCCCTGATGGCAAAATGCGACATTAAGTCCGCATTTCGGCTCCTTCCAGTCCATCCTGAGGACTGGTGTCTTCTGGGCATCCATTTCCTTGGGAAATGGTACGTGGACAAGGCGTTGCCAATGGGCTGTTCTATGTCCTGTGCTTTGTTCGAAACTTTCAGCACCTTTCTTCAATGGTGGTTTACTACACAGAGTGGCCATGACCTTGTCACTCATTATTTGGACGATTTCTTTTTTGTAGGTGCTGCCAATTCCTTAGCCTGCCATGCGGCTCTCACATCTTTTCAATCACTGATGAGTTACTTGGGTGTGCCATTGGCTCCAGAGAAGACCATGGGTCCTTGCGCGACCATGTCTTTTTTGGGGATCGAGCTTGACTCTCATTTGATGCAGGCTCGTCTTCCATTGGACAAGAAACAGAAAATGCTTCAGCTGGTTGGAACTATGTTGGGGAAGGAGAAGGTGTTTGTGAGAGAGATACAGGTTTTGCTGGGACACCTGAATTTTGCCTGCAGAGTGGTTCGGGCGGGTAGGACTTTTTGTAGGAGGTTAGGCAGAGCCTTGTCTGGTCATTCCCTTCCACATCATAGGGTGAGACTGTCTGCGGGGGTGAAGGAGGACTTACGTATGTGGGTCTTTTTCTTACATTCCTTCAATGGTGTGCCTTTGTGTTGGGAGGTGGATTGGTGTTGGGAGGTACAGATCTTCTCTGATGCCGCCGGTAGTGAGGGTTTTGGTCTCTACTGGCAAGGTCGGTGGTGTGCTCAACAGTGGCCCATGCAATGGAAGAATGGTGGTAGAAGTATTGCCTTTCTGGAACTTTTTCCTGTGGTTGTGGCGGTCACGCTGTGGGGGGCGGAGTTGGCCCACAAAAAGGTCCTTTTTCGGATCGATAATATGGCTGTGGTTCAGGTGATTAACAAACAGTCGGCCAGAGATCCCCGGATTTTGAAACTTCTGAGAGTGTTTGTGTTGGGTTGCCTGAAACATGATATTGGTTTTCGGGCCCTTCACGTGCCTGGCGTGGACAATGACATTGCGGATGCTTTGTCTCGTTCACAGTGGGAGAGATTCCGTGGGCTTGCTTTGGAGGCAGACGAGGAGCCGACTCCCATGCCGGAACACCTTTGGACGATAGGAAACACCGGGTCCTTCACTTGGTTTTAGGTTCCCTGGCCCCTTCCACGAGGACGGCGTATGAGTTAGCCTGGAAGGAATTTTTGGAGTCAGGCGCTTGTCGGAGGGATCTGAATTGGCAAAGGTCGGAAGATGTGGTACAGTTTATTTTGGTGTTAATGGATAAGAAGTTGTCTAGAATTACTATATCTGGAAAACTAGCTGGAGTTTCTTTCATGGGTAAGCTTTTGTGGGGTTACTCTCCGTCGGCTGGGGAGTTGGGTAGGAGAATGTTGGAGGGATGGTCTAGAGAGAGTGGTGCTATTCGCACTTTGCGATCTCCTTTGTCGTGGCAAAAGCTGTTTCAGGTTGTTTCTGTCCTTCCGGTTGTGTGTACTGACCGAGTGGAAGCGTGTTTGTTTGCCACGTTGATGGTGTGGATGTTTTTTGGGGCTTTTCGTGTGTCTGAATTGCTTGGCAACAGATCCTCTCCTGGCCTCCTGTGGGGGGATGTTCAGATCACGGAGCGGGGGGTCCACATTTGGCTCTCACACTCCAAAACGGATCAGAGAAGTGTGGGCAAGGGTGTCTGGTTAGAATCGGTTTCACCTCAGGAAACGTGCCCTTTACATTGGGCTCTTTGTTGGAGGAAACTGTCGGGTGGGTTGGTGGATTTTCGAGTTTTTCAACATGCCAATGGGTCTAGTGTGACGAACTATCAACTGCGCATGGTACTGCGTAAAGCGCTGCGACATATTGG
Source organism: Lissotriton vulgaris (assembly GCF_964263255.1). Classification (NCBI taxonomy): domain Eukaryota; kingdom Metazoa; phylum Chordata; class Amphibia; order Caudata; family Salamandridae; genus Lissotriton; species Lissotriton vulgaris. The sequence continues at coordinate 1,017,890,465 of NC_141691.1, read as the reverse complement.
TTTGGATGGGTCTTCATACGGTACTCATTCTTTTCGGATTGGGGCAGCCACAGAGGCCTTCCACAGGGGTTGGTCGAGGGAGGACATCATGGGTCTGGGGCGCTGGACTTCTAACTGTTTTCGGCGCTATGTTCGTAATGAGCCTACTGGAGCGCTGGCGTCCTCCTCTGTTTTGCCTGTCTGACTCTGTTTTCTTTTTCAGGTTCTGTGGCTGGTCCTCGGGCTGCCTACGTTACAGTTTGGATCGTGGGCCATTCGTTCATTAAGAGAGCTCAAGTGCAAGCCCGACAGAGTTATTTTGGTTCCTCGTTGGGGTTCAATGACAGTTTGTTTAATGTGGTTTGGAAGGGAAAGGGGGGTATGTTGTGGAAAGAACTTATACCTGCCTTGAATTCTTGGTTGGTAGGGGGGGTTTGCCCGGACGTCCTGGTGATTCATTTGGGTGAGATTGGCATGGGCTCTGTCAAAGGGGTTGTCCTGCTCCGGGCGATAAAAAAGGACTTGGCCTTGCTACACAGTCAGTGGTCGGGTTGTCATGTCATTTGGACGGAGATGGTGCCGCGGAGGGTTTGGAGGTATGCGGTGAAACCGAAGGCGGTGGACAAATCCCGGAGGAAGGTGAATTTGGAGGTTTCCCGTTTTTGTAGAGACCTGGGTTTCGGGCGCATCGTCCATAGTGACATTAAATACGATGCGGTGGAATTTTTTCGGGGGGATGGTGTACACCTGTCCCGTATGGGTATGGACCTGTATCTTCTGGAGTTGCGGGAGGTTCTATCTCGCTGTTTGACGGTTCGTCAGTTGGTTGGTGAGTAAGTGGTAGTCGGTTCTGTATTCTGGTTTTCCCCTCCTTTTCTTACTGGGTCTCCCTCGTACCCCATCCTCCCCCCCCCACCCCCTCCCACCCCCCCCCCCGGTTTTAGGCGGTTGGGGGGGCAGAAAGGTGGGGCTCTCTCCGTATCAGTCTTTCCCCCCACGGCTTTCTGGTTGGCGGTTTTGCTATGTGATCGTCAGTTTTGGGCCAAGTTGGACCCGTTAGTTGTATCGGTTATTGTTTGGGGATTGTTCAGTTTGATTGACGTGGGGTTCGGAGAATATGGATCGGGGGATATGTTCTGTTGGTTTATAGTCAGAGATGTAAGATTATATTTATTAGGTGATGTTATAATGTTATAATGTTATTGGGGTTTGTATGGTTTTGTGTTGGGTATGTACGGGTGGGGGTGGGTGTGATGGAGGGTGTGGGGTGGGGGCGGGGTTTTGGGTGTGAAATAAAAACGAACAAAAACTTGGGTTGTGGTTTAGATTGTGAGGCGGTTGCCGAGTTTGTGTATTTTGTAAATGTGCACCTGTTCCAATAAAGCGGCCTTTTTCACACTTGAAGGGTTTTTGAGTCTGCTCACTCTCCCCCCACCCCTCTCTCCCAAGGGGGGCTTGGGGGAGGGCAGCCGACCACCGGGAGGTCTCCTCCCCCGGGCGGTTTGGGAGATCTGGGTGGGGTATTCTTTCTAGCAGGTTCTTTTTGGGCGTTTTTGGGCTGGTTTTAGTTGTTTTGTGCGCTCCCCTATAAATGGGCGGGGCTCCTCGCTCCGGGCACCATTTTAGGCTTGGTGACCTGGTGGCCGGTTGAGCTTAGAATTTTTTGTCCCCCCCCTCCTCTCCCCTTTTTTAAGGGATTTTTATTTATTTATTTCTTTCGTTTGGCTGCAGTTTGAAACATGTGTTCATGGGGTTTTACGTTGTGCTTTGTCGCTTGGGACAGGTGCGTGGCGGTTTTGCTATGTGATCGTCAGTTTTGGGCCAAGTTGGACCCGTTAGTTGTATCGGTTATTGTTTGGGGATTGTTCAGTTTGATTGACGTGGGGTTCGGAGAATATGGATCGGGGGATATGTTCTGTTGGTTTATAGTCAGAGATGTAAGATTATATTTATTAGGTGATGTTATAATGTTATAATGTTATTGGGGTTTGTATGGTTTTGTGTTGGGTATGTACGGGTGGGGGTGGGTGTGATGGAGGGTGTGGGGTGGGGGCGGGGTTTTGGGTGTGAAATAAAAACGAACAAAAACTTGGGTTGTGGTTTAGATTGTGAGGCGGTTGCCGAGTTTGTGTATTTTGTAAATGTGCACCTGTTCCAATAAAGCGGCCTTTTTCACACTTGAAGGGTTTTTGAGTCTGCTCACTCTCCCCCCACCCCTCTCTCCCAAGTCCCAGTTTCTGAAGGACATGTGCACTTATTAACCACTTTCTGTGTAAAAAACAATCTCATGTTCCTATCTCAGTTAGAACCACGTAGCATACTCCTTCTGGGGCAGTCATGCAGTGGCCTATCACAAAACAAGTCTGATTTCTTTTGTAAATTTGAAATATATAATTGACTTAGAATACGGCTTACCAAGGTTGATGTCCCTTTAGCAACAATTAATGTTATTCGGGGGATAGAGCTGTTATACTGGGAGAATAGAACTCACACATATAAACTGAAGCTATTGTCACAGAACATTACAGGTCTGACATCAAGGAGGCTGGACCCAGAGTTTCTTACATTTACAAGCAGTTTCCATATTGTTGGAGTCCAGGAAAACTGGTGCAGGCATCATTTCCATTTGAATGCCTTTCAGCCCTATTCTGTCCATACAGCACATTCTCATTAGGGATGTCCTTCGGGTGGACTCCTGATTAGGTTGGTGCTCTCTCGCACTGTTACTCATTTTGTCGGGTGAATCCAAGCATGCCATGGCCCTTTTGCTAGGCATTTAAGATGGTTCTCGGGTCCACATGATTAAATATTACAGTAATATTTTGGGAAAGGGCCTTTCTCTGTATAGCTTGATTTATTAGACTTTAGGAACGGTATTTTTGTAACTTTCAGCCTTGCTACTAATGAAAGCTAGGACTCAAATATGAGAGACCTGGACGGGGTTGTAGTATTTTCACCCAGGAACAGGTAAATACCGACAATGCGGGATGAGGTATTTATCAGGTCTGGTAGATGCTTCCGATTCTGAGTTTTTATTCGGAGATGGGGCATAATAACAAGAATTTGGTGCTCATTGAAACAAATTTCACATGTATCAGTAATGACCGCACACACATTTCAACATGCTTGACCTGCCGAAATTGAAGGGAGAATTGCAAAGGTGTGATATTTATTGCACCATGTAATAGCCCCACCCACATGTCCTGGAATTCAGCTCCCTATACCAACCCAAGTTTTTGCAGGGATCTGAATTTAGCTCCACACCTCTAATCCGTCATTAATATGATTTCTTCCAGCAACTACTTCAGCACGTTCCTGTGAAGGGCTTAAAAGTGTAATTTCATGTGTAGACACGGAGGGGCAGATCAACAAGAAAGTGCAGCAGCGTGGCACCATAAGCCCTTTGGCTGTGCCACGCTGCGGCACTTTCAGAGCACAGGAATGCAACATATTTACAAGAATATGTTGCATGCCTGTGCTCTCCCCTGCGCTGGCGCAGAAACAGCTGCCATGCGCCAGCGCAGGCACCCTTGCACCATGGTGCAAGGATGCCTGCACCAGGGGGAGATTGTTTTTGTGCAGGAAAGGGCACCTTCCTGCACAAAACCAATCACTAAAGGCTTTTTCCTCTTTCAATGCGTGCTGTAGAATACAGATCGCATTAAAAGAGGAAAAAACGAGGAGAAATGAAAGCATTTCTCTTCGTTGCGCCTCCCTACGCCACCTCTAGCGTGGCGTAGCATTCAGACGCATCTCCAGATTCACAATTTCTTGTAAATCTGGAGATGTGTCTTGTTCCGTGGGAGTTGCGTGGGAACACCCACAGCAACACCTATGGAACGCCCCTTTCAGGCAAACTGCTGCGTGTAGAGGGGCCATATTTACAAGGAGAGGAAAAATCAAGCAGGGTGGCTTTTCCTGTCCTTGTAAATATGGAGGAGCCCCCTGCGCCACCAGTACGTCATGAAAAGTGACGTACTGGTGGAGCAGGGGGCTTGTAAATCTGCCCCAGATTGTTTTCCAGCAAATAAAATCCTAGGATATACGATCGAATTGCTGCTTCGGGTTAACTGGAAGATTTCCTGTTTCTCCCTTCTCTGGGTACAACTGACATACATTACATGAATTGTGCAAGTATTGCTAATGTAATTACCGCAGTACTGCTAATCATCCTTTCAATTTAACTCATTCAAAAACTGTAACAGAGTTTATTGTCACATGGCTGATTGCACTGCTTTTAAGGGAGATGATTGCAGTGCACAGTGATTCTGTGCTAATGAAGGACGACAATAAAATCGCAATATTCGATGATTAATATAATTAGAAGCAATATGACTTTAGACCTCATAAAGTCCATCAAGCATGTGTGCTCTATTAGAGCACATGCTGCAGTGGGGATTATTAGTTTCAAAAAGACAGGAATGAGTCCCAGGAGGGTAGGGGGCTCCCTTCTACCTCCAGAAAATAGCAGGTAGTTCAACTTTTGCTCACCTGTCATTAATCAAGTCAGCTTTAATATGACGGCATACATGGTAGAGAAACGTGGGATGTGTAATTGCTGTCCGCTTTACAGAAAGTCAAAATGTACAGCAACAATATGAAAACATTTAATGTAAATTTCCTAGGGTCAGCGGCGTTACAATAGAGAAAATAATAAAAGGAAAGAAACAGCACCAGCTTTTAGCACAGCCAATGGAAAAATCGGAAAATAAACACTAGGAAGTCGAGCGTATATGTTGTTGATTTTGATGGCCTATCCTGCTACATATGCTACTACAGTAAAGGATGCTACTCCTTTTGTGATGCTTTTTCTTGTGCTATACAGCGGGTATAGTCCATCTTATATCTTCTATGCTGTGTCCTTCTTTACCTTTTAGACGTCCTTTTCTTTGAGGTTGCATCCAGCCGAGGTTCGTGCAGGTAACAGAGGTGGAGCAGTGGAGGCGATTGGGGGGGCAGGGGGGCAGGGGATTTTGAGGGACGATGCTGAGGGAAAATTGATCATTTTTTAAAATTTTCCCTCAGCATCGTCACTCGAAATCCTCACACGCGGCCCCACCGCAGTTACCTGCGCAGACCATGGCTGGTTGCATCACAAACCAGGAGTAAGTCATACCTACTCTAAGAAAACATTTTGTGAATTTGGCCTAAGTCTTTATGCCTATTATTTGCACACATGTATGCATTTTCAGTGATTCACAGAACCTACAAGTACTGCGTGAAAATATAAGCAAATCATAGATTTCCAGGAACAGTTATGGCCCACTATGCATAATCTGCTGAATTAGCTGTATGCTGGACAAACAAAGGGCAAGCCCATCTCTAAAATGCGTAAAGGCACATTTCTATTACTTTTCTTTTTATTATTTTCTCCAACAAGGACCATTTCGCTACTGTAGTGGCTTCCTCAGCCTGGGTACCCACCAATAGCCACGACACAGAGCTTAGCACTACACGTCTTTCAGCCACGGCCCGTGGAGGGAGTTTAGGTGGGGCAGAAAGGCGGGCGGGGGAGGGGCAGGGTGGGGTGGTGCTAAAAACCGGAACATGGATAATTGGAGGTAAGTAAACAATTTAATAAATAAAACAAATTTCGTAGCGCGCACTGCATCGCAAAATTGTTTTAGCAGGTGCCTACATATACTGCAAATGCGTAGCTGTTCCCCTGCCCTCCAACTCTCCAAAAATAAAGGTATCCACCTTAGATGGAAAAAAGTAGACCATAGAAAATTTGGGGAAAATGTATTTCCCAGAAGCAAGATGATGTTGTTGCTCAGACATGAATTTACCTTAAAAAATGAAAATACATGGATTTGCGTGGTGGAGAACTAATATCTTCAATGTATACTCAAGGGTTGGAGTGGGTGCAATACTGTCTTTATTCCTGCTTGCCTATCAGCTCTTATATGTAGATGTAATGTCCTCTTTACTCGCCCTGCACAGCCAAATGTACAAACAGCTGGTATTGTTTTCTTGTTGGCTTTTATAAAATCAATAAACTTGGTTATCTAAAAAAAAAAATGAAAGGACAAGAGACGTTAGGGAAAACAGGAACAAGTTGGTTTAATCAAACGCAGCTGCTGGGAGAGAATTGACAAAGTATCACCTGAAGAAAGTCTCTTATTGTACAGAAGCTTTGGACAGTCATTTATACCGTTCGTGAGGTACAATAAACTGATCTGGCATTCTTGGCCAAGTTACAACAAGTACAACCCTATGATAAGGGGGACACAGCTGGCTCTCGATCTTGGGGAGATCTATTGTGGGCCAGTGTGTATGTGTTCAGATGTCCGGCATGGGCAGTGCGTGTTCACTATGTGTGGTGTGTATGACGTGTCCTGATTGGCTGAGTGTTTCTAACTGTACGTGGCATCTGTTTTGTTGTATTTTGGGAACGTGCGCCTTTGGCCAAATGTGTTTTGTTGAGGCCAATTTCCTCTGACCACTTTGTGGTGTAACTGCCTATATGTGGGCTTGATCAGGGATTTCCCTGGGTGTGCGTTTGTCTTTAGGCTAAGTGTAACCCCACCTGTGACCTGTCAATCGGTAGGCTTTAGTTTGGGTTGCAGGACCTATCTGACCACTTAATTCTGACTCAGGTTTAATGGGGAGGTCATCTTGAGTGAATCGGAAAGCTTTGATATGAGTTTGTTAAAATGTGAACACAAGGAGATGATGAATGAAGTGCTGAAACTTTTCAGACACCCACCCCCAGTCACGGAACTGGGTTGAATCCATCATCGGTCTTAAGCTCATTTTGCTACCCCAGTTCGGACTCCCTCATCAGCCAGACTAGCTTTAAACCAATAGCAAAGTGAATGTGTACAATTAATATGTTGGTCATTGATATCATTTTTACCGACATCCTCAGTATTGTGCATGCAGTTGTCATAGCGTACATCGATATTATCGTTACTTACATTGACACTGCTATGCATGCGTAGAATATAGCATACATTGACATTGTTTCTACTGGTATCAACATTGTTATGCGTGCATAGATTATGTTATACTTTGACATTGTTTCTACTAGTATCGACATTGTTATGTGAGCACCTTTTATGGTGTGCATCAATATTGCATTTATTGACATTGCCGTGGTTGGGCCTGTGTATATCATGATGTGAAATTACATCATATTCATGGATATTTATATTCTCCACTCTAGCTGAATTTTGAATTACTTCTTCGCCCTCATATGTCATGACAGATACATTATTGGAGACTGTGTGCCTCATTTACTACAAAATGATGAAGCGCAGTGCAAGCCATTTTGCTGCACCGAGCTGCTTCATTTTGAAAGCACAGGGATTCATCGTATTAACAACAATACAACACATCTGCATACTTTCCCCTCTGTGGACGCACAGTTGGCTGCCATGCGCCAGTACAGGCACACTTGCGTCATGTTGCAAGGGTGCCTGCATTGCGGGGATGAATATTTTTGTGCAGGAAGGGACATGTTCCTGCACAAAAACAATCATCAATGGAAATGTCCTCTCTCTATACATAGAAAGAGGAAAAAAACAAGAGAAATAAAAGTATTTCTCTTTTTTGTGCCACTCCTCCAGAATATCCTGAGGAGGCGTAGGATTGTGGCGCATTCCCAGCTTTACAAACCACTGTAAATCCAGGAATTTTTCAGGAACACCCACAGCAACACTCATGGACTGGCCCTTTCACAGAGTAATGCGTGCAGGGGCCCATATTTATAAGGCCATGAAAAGTCATGGAGTGTGACTCACCAGCAATAGCAATATGTCCAAGTAGGACTAGAGTTCCACCCGACCACAAGCATGGCTTGACTCACAGTCAAGTTTAAAGAACCTGAGACTCCCCACATTCAAAGGCAATCAGTGCCACGTGATCCTGGACAATCAGGCGGACTGCATTAGGGAACACCTGCTCAGAGGATGCCAGATGACACCTAACAGTAGTCATGATGGCTCTTGTGTCTCTCAGAGCCTCCACACTAAGCTATATTTCTTAGTATTGTCAGACATTTAGCCTTAGCACCATCTCTCTGTCACGCAGAGACAACCTCTGTCTGCACTTCCTCCAAAACTATCTCGGGCAACCTTGTCCCTGAGCACTATACTCACCATTCCCTGGGTAGATGCATGGGGGCCTGCTTAATGTGCTCAAAGATGGTACCTCCCTTTATGTGCCCAAAACTGTGGCAATCAATGCACTTTGGTTAAAAGTCACCTGAGAGCTTCTTCCCATAAAAAAACACCTTTCTTTGGTTCAGGATGGGATTAGGAATCCTTCCCCTTTTGGGGGACTTGAGAGATCTCCTTTGGTTTTTACTGTATAACCTTCTTTCTTCTTGTGGTAGCCCTGTCTACCCTTCTGGTGATCACCCTCACCAGCAGAGACAATTTAAGGCATGGGCAAAGATGGCTTTCGCCCGGGGGCCCCTTATGGAGCCAACTCTGTTCAGGGTCTGAATGGCCATTGCGGGCACCAGGCATTTCCTCAGTGGGCTGCCAGGGTGGGAGCCTATTTTTGGCTCCTGGGGGGCCGTTTTTGTTACCGGGGAATGGCAATATCACCCCCTGTAACAAACTGGGCTGAAACCGGCCTAACAAACAGCTCAGCTGCACCATGGGGCCGGCCGAGCAGTTTGTCAGGGCCAGTTTCGGTCCCTAATCCGGCTCTGGCTCTGTTCCATAGAGAGTCTTGCCCCGATGACCTTGAATAATTCTTAAACAGATGGTTTTAAATACCGTTTTGCTTTAATTTGTTTCTAATGTGGGTGCTGTGTAAAATTCTATTAGACATTTTGCAGAAAAATCTATTTATGTTTCATGCAATATACATAAAAAAAGTTATTTCATATCAAAACAGGACCTCACATATGAGAAAAGGGAGGGTGTCACAGGGCCCGATTCACTGAACTAACTTAAGACAAAATCCTTACTACTTTTGGTATTCACAGAAGGCATTTAGTAGTAGTAAAGTTAGGATTTTGTCTTAAGTCTGTCTTAAGTCTGCCTTAACTCTGTCCTAAGTTTGTCTTAAGTTTGTTTTAAGTCTGTCTTAAGTTTGTCCTAAGTTTATCTTAAGTCTGTCCTACTACTTTTGGCATTCACAGAAGGCATTTAGTAGTAGTTAAGTTCGGATTTTGTCTTAAGTTTGACTTAAGACAGACTTAAGACAGTCCTAAGACAAACTTAAGACAAACTTAAGACAGACTTGAGACAAAATCCTAACTTTACTACTACTAAATGCGTCTGTGAATACCATAAGTAGTACATTTAGGATTTTGTCTTAAGTTAGTTCTGTGTATCGGGACCGTAGAGTTTATTTGCAGTAATATTAGTGATCTGGTGCTATGTTACAATATTCAAAACACAGGTCACTATCCCTGAATATCAGATGTAAACACATTCAGTATTTGGACCAATGTTCCAGGTCACTGTCATTGACCTAGGCAAAGAGGACATGAAAGAGCAGAAACTGGCTCACAAATTCAAAGCAGTTCTGAACAAGACCACACAAAAGATTTGGCCCAGGGCCCCTGAGATCCCTAAGATGTGCCTGCTCAACAGGTTCCTTCATTAACACTCTGGTACACATTCAAGACCAAAATAGGGACCTGGATGAAATCCAATTGCCTTAAAGTGAACGTGGGAAAGACTGAGGTGGCAGTCTTTGGGAAGAACGCCTGGCTACAGGAATCCACCTGGTGGCCCACAGACCTTGGACCCACCTTTGTACCTTGCTTGCAAGTGGGAAACATCAGAATGATCAAGAGGAACTAATGTGTATCTTTCTTACTGTTAATGTAGGTATGTCTAAGCAGGAACATGATGTTATAGTAACCTAATGAGAACAGTAAGAAAGATACACATTAGTTCCTCTTGACATCTACACACTGGTCTTAGAGAACAGACCCTTAAGGGTTGTCCATGATACTGCATGTGATGCTCTCTTTGAATTACTTCTGTTGTTCCACTTATTACCATCTCTTTTTTGTATTTATTACAGCCTGACTTTATAAATATTTAGTTTGGTAGGTGGCTTGTTCTTCTTTCAGGCTCGGCATCTGCCACTTGTCATGTTGGGCATTTGTTCTGACTGGCCAGTCTACTTCGGTGTACTTGACCCGTTGTTGCTGCCCTATAGTTTCGCATTTGCCACCATTAACGAAACAGGACAAAACGTTGTTTACCTTTTTGAGCCTTTTTTGCCCTTACTGAACCTCGCTCGCGGTAGTTTTATTCGGGTTCACACTCGTCCCTTTGACATGTTTACTCTTATCTCCTTGACTACAAAGTAATCAATCTACCAATGACCATTCCCGGTCTTGAGTCCGGTAGCCAATAAGAGCACAGGTACGTTCGTGTTCGAACCAATCACAAGACGCGACGACGCGGCCCACGTGACTACGCGACCAATGGTAGCGCGGTTTATCAACAGCCTCGCGCTTGCCTTCCGGTACCTCCCCAGTCGGCTAGGACGCCGGCCCCGGAGTACCGACGGATAGGTAAGAGGAGCCCTTCCATCTCTCCACAATGCTGCTTATTCTCGATTATGGGTTCTTTAACTCAGACAGAGTCTTTTCTCCGCTACTGCTGAGAACGACATCATTATTTAAAGACACAGAGACCATTCATTATCGGCTACCGATAACGGGAAGTGTACTGTCTTTTCATGTGCATACTGTGTCTGACATGTATCTCGCATGTTTTCTAGAGCGGTGCTTCATCTTCCCCTGAGCCGCTGCCAGGTGGGGTGAGGCCAGTCAACCTTACTGATCAAGGTAAGGACTGAACGACATTTGGCATACGAAATCTCTTTCCAAATGAATTAACATCTGGTTATATTAATATTAAGCGCCTTTAGATCAACACTCTGAGTGTGACTTTAAGTTTGATCCACATAATATGGACCTACTTTTTAGCCCAATAGATATTGATAGCTATACCCAACCCTTTCTCTCTCCACAGTGATCAACACAGACTGTAAGGGCACCCGGAGCATTCAGGTGACTGTGAGCACTTGTTTATGATTTCCTGGTGTCACCTTTTACTTCACTTATTTTTCACTTGGTGCAGTAGCTTTAATTGTATTTTGGTCCTGATGAATGCAAGGACGCAATAGTCCCTAGATTGCAGAAACTTGTCGACCACCTTTACCTCAGGCGGTCTACATAATCAGACAGCCTAAGGTCGCACTCATTTTTAACATTGGTATGTTAAGCACACGTTGAATAAATTTTGTCTAGTGCTTTTTCTAAACCAATTTTAAACACATTTTTTTCTTGGTTTCTTCTCTCACTCACTTTTTCCTGCACTGCACACCCCAGTCCCATATCTCTGGCCACTCACCAACATCGAGTGGCACACCACACTGTCGTTGCCTATACCTTCTGAGGAACCCCCTCACCACCGGGTTGACCTCTGACTGTGGCACAGATCTTCTCAGACGGGTGGTTCAGATAAAATCCCAAATGATGAAGGGCAGATCCGTATGGTGACTGATGGGTATTTTCCTCATCCCTTGAGAGCCTTCTGTGACGCAACTTTTTGAGAGTTTTTTGGCGTTTGGTTGGTTTTTCTTTACTTCTGGGCACATCTTTTGAGACCCTCTGGTACCTTTGTTGTTTACAGGTTCTTATGGGGATTGTATCCAGAGCATGGTCTTTAAACTTCCCCCAGGTCCTCCTCCACCGTAGTGTTTTTGTTACCCTCAAAAGTTGCCTTTACTTCCACCAACCTTTCAGACCCTACGCATACAGAAAAGCAAAAGAGGGGATCACGCCTTCTCTCACCTGGCCTCCTAAAGCCAGCAACAACCTCCCACAAGTCATCGGGGACTCCTCCTTGCTTCTTGACTTTTGCAAGAAGATGAAGACCTGGCCTTTCATGTTATGTTAGGGGGATATTTCTTTTTTTTTTTTTTTTTTTTTTATATTTAAAATTTTTTATTTTCTTCAAAAATCACAGTTACATTTACAGCACGCATTATTCAATTAAACGTTCGCAAATACTGACATATTTCATTTCCCACTACAAAAAAGAAAAAAAAAAGGAAGAAAAGGTAAACATTCAAATAAACAATACTAACAATAATCTCCAGCTTTCCAATCCTTCCGGCTACTATCTTATACTTTATAAGCCTTCCTAACCTCCTCCCCTCCCTACCTTATCGTCTATTTTTCCAATTCTCAATTGGGTCCCAAATCCTCTTGCCCAGAGATCTTCCTTTTTTCCCTTTCCTGTCATATATTGCTTTCTCCATATTATATGTAGCCAATAGTCTAGCAATCCACATTTGAAACGTTGGTGGTGCTTTTTCAAGCCATAATGTTGCAACACATATACGATATACCGCGGCTACCATAAACATAAACTCGATGGGAATAACATCTTCCCCTGTCACCACCCCCAGCAACAATAATTCATCTGTCAACTTTACTTTATAGCCTAATGAAACGTCAATAAATTTTTCAATATCATTTTTTAAAGAGTACAATTGCGGGCATTTTGAGAATACATGAATTATATCTGCATCATTAGCATCACACCTAGAGCACGTAGTTCCTGTTGTACCTCCCCATTGTGCAATCCTTGCCGGAGTATAATACAATGAGTACAAAGTTTTGTAGTGCTGTGACTGTAAAGTTGTAGAGCATAAAGTGGTTCGACCCAAATCAAGCGATAATTGAAAGCCCTCTGGTTTTAAGCCAATTTTTCCCTCCCACTTCCTCACATATTTATCCCTGTCATCACTTTTATACTTTCCCAATTCTGCATATAGACACCGAATTGTGCAATGATCACTGTTCTCTATATAATCCATTAAACAGCATGAACCGAAACCCAAAGATCCACCTTGTTTATTTGCAAGGTAACTTCTAACCTGAAGATATTTAAAGAAACTATTATTCCCTACCCTAAAAATGTTTTGTATCTCCTGAAACTGCATGATTCTGCCCTGTTGATCCAATAAATCCCCAATTCTCTTGATCCCTTTATCCTCCCACCCCTTCATTACTGTATCTCCAAATATCTCCCCCGGGAGAGATCTATTATTATACAGCCGTGTGTACCTGTTGTATCTTCCTATCCCTATTTTCTTTGAAATCGTCCTCCAGATATTATATGCCGCTTTGAGAGTTTTGAATCTTGTGTGCTTGAAATAGGTGAAATCAACTGTATTCAAGAATCCATTTACTGCCCCATCCCCTAACAACACTGTGTAAACATTAAAAAACCCTTGTGTCCTACCTCCTTGTACGAAGTTACCACCACCAATTAATCCCTGAAAGTACTGTAAAGCTACCGCCCAATAATAAAATCTAAAATCAGGCGCCCCCCACCCACCTCTTTCTCTTGAGACTGTCAAATGTCTATATGCTCTTCTGGTTTTGCCCTGTGCCCAAATAAATGCATTCACCGTAGCTTCTATCTTATTGAACCAGCTATGATCAAAATATAGCGGAATTGCCCTGAATAAGTATAAAAATTTGGGGAATGTTATCATTTTGATTACATTTATTCTTCCCATCAATGTCAAATGTAATCTATGCATTCTTTCTGTGTTTTCTTTGACTTTACTTAATAATGGTCTAATGTTAAGGTCTACCAACGCGTCCAGATCTGCCGTCACTTTTATTCCTAAGTACGTTGCTTCCTTCACAACTCTACTATCCTGGAATATCATCTGGTTATTCTGTACTATCTGGGTCTTCCCTTTATTGATTTTATATCCTGAAAGTTCTCCAAAATTTGATGCTTCTCTTTCTATCTCTGGAATTGCTATATCTGGCTTGTTGGTGATGACAGCCACATCATCTGCGTACGCAAATACCTTATATCTCTTCTCATGCAGAACAATTGGGGGTATCCTATTATTTTCTTCCAGTCTCCTTAAAATGGGGTCTATATATAGGGCAAATAGTAGCGGTGATGCTGGGCAGCCCTGACGCGTCCCTCGTTGTATCTGTACAGTCTCACTATACCCTTTATTTATTCTTATTCTAGCCGTAGGGTTGGAGTAGACAGCCTGTATTGCTCTAATGTACCCTCTACCCACTCCATATTGCTCCATTACCTCCCATAGATAGTCCCAAGAGACCCTGTCGAAGGCCTTCTCTGCATCCAGAAATATAGCCGCGACCGGATCCCCTGCAACCTCCATAGCGTCCAGAATTGTGATCATTTGCCTTGTGTGCTGTGTAGTGCCCTTCCCTGGAATAAAACCATGTTGCGAAGTACTAACTAAGTGCTCTATAACTTTACTTAACCTAAATGCAAGTGATTTTGTGTATATTTTGGCATCCGCATTCATAAGTGTTATAGGACGATATGACCCAGGTTCTAGAGGTGGTTTATCTTTCTTTAAAATAACAATGATATCAGCCCCTGCCCATGAGTGTGGTATCGACTCTCCCCTCTGTGCTTGAATAAAAATCTCGTGCATATCTTTCCCTAATACATCCCAAAATATTTTATAAAATTCTGCCGGGATCTGGTCTGGGCCAGTAGCTTTCCCACAGGGTAGACTTTTCACAGCATCCTGGATCTCCTGTACTGTAAAACTCATCTCCAATTTCTCCTTCCCATCCCCCTCCAGTACTGGGTGCGTTATCATGTTCAAGTATTCTACTATCTCGGGTTTTGTTCTAGTTATATCCTGCTCATAAAGTTTCGTATAGAATCTCTTAAACACGTCCTGTATATCTGTTACTTTGTTTACCACTACTCCTACCTCGTTTTTAATTTCCTTAATCTCTCCTGCCGCTGCCTTCTGCCTAGTTCTAATAGCAAGGAGATGCCCAATTCTCTCGTTGTACTCATATCCCTCCTCTCTTTTGGCTAAATACCTAGCCGCAGCCCTTCTTGCTACACTTTCACCTGCCTCTGCCTTCTTCAGCTCTATATTTAGCAGTAAATCTTCCAACGGTTCCTGCATGTTGATTGCTGTTATTAGAGAGTCTTCTAGATCTTTTAATTCCCTTATCCTTGTTTCCATTTCCTCTCTCTCTTTTTTAGTTCGTTGCAACGTAAAGCAGAGAGTCTCCCCCCTAATACCTGCTTTAAAAGCATCCCAGACCATAGCAGGAGTTGCCGTCCCTCTATTAATTTCCCAAAATTGCTTAATCCAGGCTGCCATTCTTTTCACATAACCCTCATCTTTCAGAAGTCCTCTCTCAAAGGTCCAATTATAGCTCTTCCTCTCCTCTGCCATCTTATTTGGTAACGTCAGTACCAGCGGGTTATGATCTGATAACATCCTAGGCAGTCTTTCTAGTTGACTACCATCTACTAATGTGCTAGAAATCAGAAAATAATCTAATCTGACAACCAAACGATGAGGTGCTGAGTAATATGTACTACCCGTACCTGGTGGGTGGCTCTGTGCCCATAGATCGATCAACGCATTATGTCTCATAAAATCACATACAGCCTTACACACCTTCTTCTTCCTCCCCCCGTATACCTCACCACCCGACATACCCGACCTACCCAAACCGTTCAGCCCATTTATATTCAAATCCCCACAACAAATAATTGGCTCTGGCCAAAGAGACAATTCGTGATCCAAATATTCAATAACCTCAGGGTCATCTTCTGTAGACCCATATATTGACACTAATGTGCAACATCCTGCACTAGTTTCACCCTCAAGTATAACCCATCTCCCGTTCTGATCTTCTTTTTTTCTTTTTATTTTACAGACCCCTTTCTTAGCTAATATAGCTACTCCCTTAGTTTTGGTATCTTGTCTAGTAAAAGCTAACACCTCAAAACCCATTTGCTCCAATAAAAATGTGTTATTTCCTTCAATATGTGTCTCTTGGAGACATATTATATCTAATTTTAGCATTCTTAGCATTGCTGCTACTCTCTGCCTTTTCCCTCCATTATTAAGGCCACATATATTTATAGAGGCGATCCTCAAAGCCATCGACATATCTTATATTTTTCCATCACTTGACACCACTTTTTATTCTCATGAGCTTTAGCCTGCAGTACTCTTTCCTCAAATGTATTGTACTCCTCTGTTTCCTTATTGCGTGTTGTATTTAACCATATGTCCTGCCCCCCCCTCACCCCCCCCAGCTCTCCCCCCTCCCCCTGACTCCCTCCCCCCCTTTTACGGGCAAATAGGTCAATCCTGACCTATGTGTGGCCTCTTCCGCTGTAGGATCGCCTCTCTCTCCTACCCTTCCCTGTTACCCCTATATGCTACCTGTAGTATAATAGTATCATGTTCTATGGTGGTTTCAGTGCATTTCTCTCTTTATTGTTTCTTTCCCCCTCTCTGCTCTGTGAGCTCAGCCAAGTATTCTCCTGCTTTAATCTCTGACGTGAAAACCCTGATCTGCCCTTTATTAACAACCTTTAACCTTGCTGGGTAGAGTAAATATGCCTCTGCGCCTACATTTTGCAGGGGGGAAATCAGCTGCCGTAGCCTCCATCTTCTTTCGACTGTCACATGACAGAAGTCAGGTCTGGCAAAGAATGTAACATTATCAAAAGTCTTCTTGGCATCTGGTCTTGCTCTGTCCATGATCTCCTGTCTTGCAAGAAAGTTTCCTACGAACACAAGCATTGCTCTTGGCAATGCACTCTGCTGGGCTCTGTGATTTTTCTTCAATATTAGTGGGAATCTATGCGCTCTTTGAATTTCCGATTCCCACTGCCACTGGGAGTCCGGAAAAGCTCCTTTCAATAGTTTGATGACATAGCCCCTGGGGTCTTGCCCCTCCAAACCTTCCTCAATTCCAAGTAGCCTAACGTTATTCCGTCTTTGCCGGTTTTCAAAATCTTCTATCTTCCATTGGAGATCTTCCATTTTCTTCCCTTGTTCATTTTTAAAGTCCTGCCAGTCTGTCAACTCGTCCTCCATTCTTCCTGTCCTCTGTTCCACTTCTGACACCCTCTCTTCCACCACCTCATACTTCCTGTTCAGTTTCCTAATTGATGCCTGTATTTTCTTTGTGTCCCTCCTTGCCCTCCGACTTTCCACCCTGGCCTCCGCCTGTATTTGTTTTAAGGTACTGAACATCATTTCCATGGTTATGTTCTGGGGTGTACTACCAACCCCAATTCCGTCCCCAGACTCTTGATATATCCCAGAGGTCGCTGAATAGTCCCAGGACAGTTTTTTGTTTTTATTACTTTCTCCACTTCTTCTTCTTACTCCTGACTTCTTTTTTCTTTGGCTATTTTTATCCCTTGAGTGTCCAGAGTTGTCTGAATCTAAGCAGGATGTAGTGACCTCGGTAGTGCTGCCCCCCTCCTGCTCACTCAAGTCTGTCGAGTCTGACCCTTCATTAACAGAGTAAAACTCTGGGGACCCCCCTCTAGCACCTCTGCTCTTAGCCTGCTGCTGTGAGTCCAGACTCGTAGAACTGCCCCAGTTAGCTTTGCCAATGCTTTTCTGCTCCGCGTTTAATCCAGCCTCCACTGACAATAAGGCATCCATCATCTGAATATTGTTCC
This sequence comes from Lissotriton vulgaris, assembly GCF_964263255.1. Classification (NCBI taxonomy): domain Eukaryota; kingdom Metazoa; phylum Chordata; class Amphibia; order Caudata; family Salamandridae; genus Lissotriton; species Lissotriton vulgaris. The sequence continues at coordinate 1,017,873,024 of NC_141691.1, read as the reverse complement.
TCTTTTCAAGCGCCCCCAGCTCCCCATTCACATTGCCACCCTCTCCACTGCTCACCGTAATCACTGCTGCTTCTTTTCCTTCGATGCCGGCAGTTCCCGCCTGATGCGTGTGAGACTGTGAGGGCTTCGCTGGTTGCCCAGCAACCATTCCGCCAGCGTCCTCGAGGACGTCTTTCGCTTCCGCGTTCGGAGTGTGGATCTCAGCGCTAGTTGCTTCGTTCTCTGTTTGCTGCTGCTGTTGCTGTTGGCCTGTTTTGACAGAGAAGGTCTCCGTCAAGGTAGGCTGCCTCATACCCGCCGCGTCTTTGGAGGGGAGGGGGAGCGGGTTTATTCTGTGCGCTCTATGTTTCTCCTTCTCCCTGGCAATCGCCGCTTTAGCTGACGGCGTCTGTTGTTGTTGAGTTAGAATCTCCGTACCCATCTCGCCATCCGCCTCTTGTGTCTTCTTTCCAGCCAGCTCATTCTTCCTTTGTTGAGCTTTAGATACCACGATCCCTGGAGCCGGCGTCTGCTTTTTGCCTGGGGCAGCCGTTTTCGGTATAGCGCCCGTGGCTGAAGCTACTGGCGCCCCCTTGTTGCGATTGGACATCTTTAGACTTTGCTGCAGGGCTCCGTTGATCCACTTTTTCCACTTCTGTGTAATTGCCACAATTAACAATGCGATGTGGCTTTTCCCCCTGACTCCGTCAGGCTTGTACTGCGTCAACCAGGCTTCCAACATGAACATTTTCTTCACTCATCATCTTCTTCGCTCTGCCCACATGATACTATGTGGCAGGAGAGAGAGCAGAGTGCGACTGCTCCCTACAGCGTTGTGGCGGCCATCTTGCCCCTCCCAGTTAGGGGGATATTTCTAGAGCGCACTGACACCGTGAGTTTCCTGGCGCTGATTGGGAGATCAGTGAGATAGCAGATAGAAATTAACCGGATTGGGGGAAAAGCCAAGTTTTAAGAGATTTACGAAAGAGAATAAGAGAGTTAGCAGATTTGAGAGACAGGGGAAAGGAATTCCAGAGTGTGGGGGCAAGATGTGAAAAACTCCGACCTCCCATCCTCGCAAGTTTGAAAGAAGGAGTGGCAAGAAGATGAAGATGGGAAGATCTGAGATTGCGAATGGGGCAGTATGGGGTGATGAGGGATTTCAGGAACCTAGGAGAGGGGCCGGTCAGAGATTTAAATACTATGCAGCCGATCTTGAAGGCTGCCCTAAGATTTACCGGGAGCCAGTGCAGTTTGGCAAGAAGAGGCTTGGCCGACTGCCATTTGGGGATCCTGAAGACCAGCTGTGCCGCTTGGTTCTGAGTGATCTGCAGCCTGTGAAGCAGAGTTTTTGGCAGACCATGATATAAAGAGTTGGAAAAGTCCAAGCGGGAAAGGACCAGGGCCATGGTGACTTGAAGCAGAACTTCGGGGGACAGGAGATAAGCAACCTTCCTAATCCTGCGAAGCTGGTACATACAGGAGGAGACCACCGCCCCCACCTGGGCTTTGAGTGAGAGTTCGGAGTCAATAATAACTCCCAAACTCTTTACGGACGCCACAGGGGCGGGAGGGGGGCCAAGCTCTGAGGGCCAAAAGTGGGGACCCCAATGGATGGAGCTCTTGCCAGGAAGAAGGAGCTCCGTCTTCCCAGGATTTAGTTTGAGCTGATTTTGACTCATCCAGAGGAGGATGTGGGACATGACAGCATGAAAGTTAGAGACAGCAGAGGGGGTAGAAAGAGGAAAGATGAGTTGTAGGTCGTCAGCGTAGTTGAAGACGGTGACGTCCCACTGCCTCAGAGAGAGAAGAAGAGGACGAAGATAGAGATTGAAAAGAAGGGGGGACAGAGAAGAGCCTTGAGGGACACCGCAGGTGGAAAGTACTTTGGGTCCACGAAAAGGGCCCAAACTGACCGACTGAGCCCTACCGGACAGGAAAGAGTGGACCCAGGCCAGCGCCGGGCCCTGGAGGCCGGCTTGCTCGACACGGCGAAGGAGGATGTTATGGTCCACCGTGTCGAACGCGGCGGACAGATCTAGTAATACCAGGGCCTGGGGGGTGCCCCTGTCCGCGTTGCCTCTCAGAGTGTCGAGCACGGCCAAGATGACTGCCTCCGTGGAGTGGCCGGGCCTGAAGCCGGCCTGATTGCCCTCCAGGAAGTTCGAGCTTTCGACAAACTGTGAGAGGCAGGCAGTGACATGGGCTTCTAGAATTTTGGAGAAGTAAGGGAGGAGAGAGATGGGTCGGTAATTAGCTGGTACCGAGGGATCAGCCCCAGGCTTCTTCAAAAGGGGCACGAGAACGGCCTCCTTGAAAGAGTCAGGTACCGTACCCGAAGAAAGGGAAGAGTTAAGCAAAGGGAGGATACAGTCAGGGAGGGACAAGCAGATGTTACGTAGCATCGAAGGGGGACAGCAGTCATCCGGAGAGCCAGACTTGACTCGGGTGGCGAGTTTTGCTAGAGTGGCGGAGTCAAGAAGAGGGAAGTTTGAGAGAGAGGAAGTGTTGTGAGGGACGAGAGTGGTGTCAGCGTCAGGGAGGGGGGCAGAGATGGAATCCTTAATAATGGCGATTTTATCCACAAAGAAAGAACTAAGGGTATTACAGGATTCCTGAGTGGGGGCTTGAGTAGGAAGGGTCCTGGTGTCAGTGGTAAGTTCCCCTATAACTCTGAAAATCTCTTTGGATTTAATAGGTGCGGAGAGAATTCTGTCGGTGATGTGTGCAGATTTGGCCGCAATGATTGCTTTCTTGTACTTCTTGCGCGCAATCAAGTAGGTATCTCTGCTCGTGGCGCAGTAATCTCTTCTCCACCTGCGCTCAAGTTGGCGGAGTTCAAGGTGTTGCTGTTTCAGGCTAGAGTTATACCACTTGTGAGAGTGACTGTGCCGGGATCGAGGGAGTTTTGTTAAGGGGGCCAGGGCATCAGTGGCTGATAACAGCCAGTGGGAGGTGTCATTGGCCAGCTCGCCGGTGCTGAGGTCAGGCGTGAGGGGGGGACGCGATTTTGAGAGGAGATCGAGAAAGCCCTGAGTGTCTACGGTCTTCCATTTTCGCGCCATACCACCCTCTGAAGGGGGGACCTTAATATGGCCAGTGATGGTGAGAGTGGTCTCGACCAAGAAGTGGTCGGACCAAATGCAGGGAGTAACCACTGGGTGCGAGAGCTTAATCCCGAGGGTCCATATGTGGTCAAGAATGTGACCTCCGGTGTGAGTGGGGGCATCTATGTGTTGTTGCAAATTGAGGGATGATAAGGTCTCGAAAAGCTCAGTGGCCTGAGGGCCAGCATCCTCATGCTGGAACCAGTAATTAAAGTCCCCAAAGATGGCCACACGGGTGGAGGAAGTAGTGAGGTTGGCCAGCTGTTCAGACAGAGAGGAAGGAAAGAGAGGCATGGGGTAGGGAGGGCGATATAGTACCACGAGCGAGATGGCACCCTCGTTTGTGCCCAAGTTGATCACAATATTATCGACTGCTGGGAGGGTAAGCGAGGAGGAGGAAATAAGTTGTAAGTTTTTCCTAATTACTGCTGCCACGCCTCCTCCATGACGACCGTCCGATCTATTGACGTTCAGCATGTAGTAATCAGAGGGCAGTGCCGCTAGAATATCAGGAAGAGAATCCTCCGATAACCATGTCTCCGAGAGTAATAGTATATCGGGGTTCTCGGCAGTCAGTAGAAGAAAGACGTCAATTTGATGTCTTACGAGGGAGCGGGTGTTAAGATAAAGTACACGAATGTGTGACTCGGGGGTGACTGGTATATCTGGTCCTAGGAGAGGGGGGGGGCTTCCCTCAATTCCCAGCGAAGTGATACGAGCCCAAATGGTGGGGTGAAGGGGGCAAGCAGGGACCTGCAGTGCTTTAAGAGCCGCTGCGGTGTATGGTATGGGGACGGCAGCGTCTCTGGCCCCTGCGCCCGTCTGGGCACGGACGGGCACAGACGGGCGGGACTTAGGCACGACTTCGGCGCGATGACGGCGCGCCCGCTGCGCCCGTCCGCTGCGCTCCCTGACTGGGGGAACCATTTTATGGGGCCGAGGGCGGGAGGGGCCGAGCGCTGCACCGCTCGCCTGCTCCCTCACCCAAGATGGCGCCTCACCAGGTCACGACCCAGGCAGCACCTAGCTTGGCTGCAGTGGGCGGGACCGGGAGGCGGGGCAAAGATGACCGCTTGTGGGAGTGCAGCGCGACCGGACGGGTCCCAGCGCGCACTCGGAAGTCAGGGGCGGTTTCAGTGCAAGGCGGCGCAAAATACAGTGAGGCGACTCCAAAAAGACCTGCACAACAAAAGGGGGTTAGTGCATATAAGTTTTAAAATCCTGGTTGTAGTTTTAAAATTCGGCGCATATGCACAGCGCGAGTAAGCGCGCGGTGGGGCTGCAGGCTGTGTGGTCAAGAGCGCTGGGAAGAACATGCAGCGCTCCCGGGTTCCGGTGATCGTCTGGTTCACCCACAGACGCCCAATCAATGGTATTGGTCACCAGTCCAGGGTTTTTATGGGGCCGAGGGCGGGAGGGGCCGAGCGCTGCACCGCTCGCCTGCTCCCTTACCCAAGATGGCGCCTCACCAGGTCACGACCCAGGCAGCACCTAGCTTGGCTGCAGTGGGCGGGACCGGGAGGCGGGGCAAAGATGACCGCTTGTGGGAGTGCAGCGCGACCAGACGGGTCCCAGCGCGCACTCGGAAGTCAGGGGCGGTTTCAGTGCAAGGCGGCGCAAAATACAGTGAGGCGACTCCAAAAAGACCTGCACAACAAAAGGGGGTTAGTGCATATAAGTTTTAAAATCCTGGTTGTAGTTTTAAAATTCGGCGCATATGCACAGCGCGAGTAAGCGCGCGGTGGGGCTGCAGGCTGTGTGGTCAAGAGCGCTGGGAAGAACATGCAGCGCTCCCGGGTTCCGGTGATCGTCTGGTTCACCCACAGACGCCCAATCAATGGTATTGGTCACCAGTCCAGGGTTTTTATGGGGCCGAGGGCGGGAGGGGCCGAGCGCTGCACCGCTCACCTGCTCCCTCACCCAAGATGGCGCCTCACCAGGTCACGACCCAGGCAGCACCTAGCTTGGCTGCAGTGGGCGGGACCGGGAGGCGGGGCAAAGATGACCGCTTGTGGGAGTGCAGCGCGACCGGACGGGTCCCAGCGCGCACTCGGAAGTCAGGGGCGGTTTCAGTGCAAGGCGGCGCAAAATACAGTGAGGCGACTCCAAAAAGACCTGCACAACAAAAGGGGGTTAGTGCATATAAGTTTTAAAATCCTGGTTGTAGTTTTAAAATTCGGCGCATATGCACAGCGCGAGTAAGCGCGCGGTGGGGCTGCAGGCTGTGTGGTCAAGAGCGCTGGGAAGAACATGCAGCGCTCCCGGGTTCCGGTGATCGTCTGGTTCACCCACAGACGCCCAATCATCATCATCATCATTATCATGATAACTTTATTTCGATCTCCAAGATTAGAAAAGTAGAACATATATAAAAGACACAAAAATACATCCTCACAAAGGCATAATTGGTGTCATTGGAGATCAAAATAATGTGTGGATTGATAAAAGAATTGATGAATAGCCACAATCAAAATATGCGTATCGCTATACGATTAAAAGAATGTAGACTCCAATTTTTCGTACACATTTTAAAATGCAGATTAAGGGGCAGATGTACGACGGAGTTTTGCGGTCACAAAGGAGTTTTAGGCCCGTTTGTGACCGCAAAAGACATGTGGCCCATGTACCAACCCTATTTTGCTAGTCCCAAACAATTTGCGACTCGCAAAATAGGGTTTACCGACATGCTATTAGGAAGGGGCACTCCCTTCCTAATAGTGACCCCAAAAGCTATGTAAGACTGTTTTGCGACTGCAAGTGCGGTCACAAAACACTCGAAGTTTCCCACCCTTCTCAGAAAGGTGCTAAAGCACTTACAAACGGGAAGGGGTCCTTAAGGGACTCCCTCACCTTTGGGAATGCCCCAGGGACCACTGCCTGACCTTAAAAATTAAAAATGAAAAGTTACATTTTTTTTTTTTGAATGCATCCCGTTTTCCTTTAAGGAAAATGGGCTGCATTTAAAAAATAACCGCTTTATTTAAAAGCAGTCCCAGACATTGGCATCTGCAGACCCCAGAAGGTCACCATCCCTGGGAGTGCCAGTCATTCCCAATGAGGTCGCAAATTGCAATAGCCTCATTAATATGCATGAGGCGTGCAATTTGCAACCCCATTGGGAATCGCAAACAGTGTCTCTGATACTTTTGTACATTGATGGTTAATGCAATTTGCGAGTCGCAAATATTAATGATCGTACATCTGGCCCTAAGACCGCAAAAAGGGCAAATGCTTCTTGGAAACATTAAAATATACAAAAAAGTTAAAATGAGATGAGGAGAGAGGAAATGATGCCTAGCTTTATACAGAATACAAAGGTGACCAATCAGAGAAAATATTATGATCCCCAGAGGCAAATTTGTCAGTCCAGAGAGTGTCTCAATGGCGTTTGGGACTGGAGCTAACTTGTGCCAACATATAAATTTCCCCATGTGACAGGAGGTGAAAATTTGGAATATACGGCTAAAACAAACCTCCAGGATATGGAATACACTCTTTAAGGTCATTAATCACAGAAGGATAAATGAACAATGGGGCCATGAGTGGGTTGGCTCCCTTCAGCAAAACACTCTCTTCTCTAGGAGTTGAAGCACTCTACCATTTCCTAGACTGCTTGAATGCACTCGTTGTGCCAAATCCAAACTGGCAATAAATATCTAAAGATTGAGAAGACCATCAGTCTTCTTATGCCAGTGCAAAGAATTCTATATGCCTCCATATATCGGACCGAGCCCAGGTCCTACATAGGGGGACTACCCACTTTCTTCTTTGGAGCCAGTACACAGGGCAAAAGATCAATATATGCATTCGTGTTTCTGCATCTTCTCCACAGACCGGGCATGTATCATACTCAGGTACAGCTCTAGACTAATTACAACAGAATTTCTTCCTGTACCTAAACTGAATATTTAACTTGCGAGCCAAGGAGGGGTAATTTCATCTATGACTGGCTCATAGCATGGAAATAGTTTTACATCTAAAAAGTACCTTACCAAGGAACCATTACTGGTTACAACAGTTGGGGGAGTGAATGCAAATTCCTAGTAAATTGCTTTTAATCCAGCTTTCATAATTACACACAACTCTTCTGGAGAATCCCAAAACTTTCCCAGCCCCAATTTCTCCAAAAACTATTTTGAGGAATTCAGCCATGGTATTTTGCGTACACATGTTGGGGAAATAAGGTTGTTCGGACCCTCGCAGTAGGAGCTTAGCACTGCTGTTGACTACAGTTGGTGCCAATATGCAAGCATTCGACACTCATCTTCATGAATAATGTGTTTTAGGACCATCCGGGTACTTGCTGGTGATCCTAAAAGAAATTGTATAAATGTTTTTTTGACTGTGGTTAAAACCTAGACATTAGCAAATCCCCATAGTCCGCAATAATACAGGGCTACACCTAAAGCCTTTATGTCATAAATTTCATGGGCTGGTGCAACACTCCTGGAGATAGTTTTCCTGTGGATTCTGGCTATAGAAGCAGCAACGTAAGTTCAATCAATCAATCAATCAATCAATCAGTTAGGTTATTTGAAGCACGCTACTCACCCATGAGGATTTCAAGGAGCGGGGGGGGGGGGGTAGGAGGTTCGAGCAGCTCAGTGGTCATCCCAAGAGCCAGGTCTTGAGATCCTTTCTGAATAGGTGCAATGTTAGGCCTCATCTGTTGTAGAGGGGTAGTTCCTTCTAGGCCTTGGCCACGATGTAGAAGAAGGATCTGCCACCCGCTCTGGCCCTGTGGTGCGGTGGACCTTGTCTAGGGTTAGGTCGCCAGAGTGGAGGTTTCTCTTGAGGGCCTGTAAGGTGATTCTTTCATTAAGGTAATGGGTTCAGGCTGTGGAGGGCTTCGTAGGTGTATGTGAGCAGGTGGAAGGTTATTCTTTTTTCAATGGGGAGCCAGTGGAGGTTGGGGAGGTGTTGGGTGATGTGGTCATGTTGTGGTATGTCGGAGACGAGTCTGGCTGTGGCGTTCTGGAAGGTCTGGAGTTTGCGGAGGAGTGTTTTGTTGAGTTTGGTGAAGAGCATGTTTCTGTAGTCCAGTCTGCTGGTGATGAGTGTGTGGGTGATGGTCTTCCTGGAGTCAGGGGAATCCATTGGAAGGTCTTGCGGAATATGTAGTGAGTGTTGAAGCATGTGGAAGACATAGAGTTGATCTGTTGGTCCATGGTGATGGAGGAGTCAAGTATGATGCTGAGGTTGCAGACATGGTCCCTGGAGTGGGAGGGTTAGGAAGGGTAGGGGGCCACCAGGTGTTGCCCCAAGCAGAGGTGGTGGATCCTAGGACGGGGACTTCTGTTTTCTCCGATTTGAGCTTCAGGTAGCTGCTGCTCATCCAGGATGTGATGTCCTTCATTCCTTCCTGGAAATTGTGTCTGGTGATGTCAGGTTCCTTGGTGAGGGAGAGGATGAGCTGGGTGTCGTTGGCATGAGATTCTATGCTGAGTTTGTGTTTTCTGACGATGGTTGTGAGTGGGGGCATGTAGATGTTGAAGAGCGTGGGGCTAAGGGAGGATCCTTGGAGTACTCAGCATCTGATCGCTGTGGGCCAGAGAGTAAGGACGGGAGTCTGATTTTTTGGTTTCAGTTGAGGAGGAAGGGACGGATCCAGTCTAGGGAGGTTTCCTGGATGCTGGCTTCATGGAGTCTGTCAGCTAGTGTTTGGTGGGAGATGGTGTCGAAGGCTGCTGAGAGTTCTAGGAGGATGAGGGCTGCTGTGTGGCCTTGGTTAGGAGGGAGTGGATGTCATCAGTGGCGACTATGAGGTCGGTCTTGGTTCTGTGGTTACTGCAGAATCCGGATTGAGAGGTGTTGAGGATGTTGTTGGTTTCTATGAAGTGCGCTTGCTGGGCCCGAGTCACAGAACTAACTTAAGATAAAATCCTAAACGTACTACCATTTTGGTATTCACAGAAGGCACTTACTCATTTTGGCATTCACAGAAAGCACCTACTCATTTTGGTATTGACAGAAGGCACTTACTTATTGATGACTAAGTGCCTTCTGTGAATACCAAAATCAGTAAGTGCACTTACTCATTGTGGTATTCCCAGACGGCACTTACTCATCAATGAGTAGGTCCCTTCTGTGAATACCAAAATGAGCAAGTGCCTTCTGTGAATACCAAAATGAGTAAATGGTGGTAAATTTAGGAATTTGTCTTAAGTTAGTTCTGTTTATTGTGCTCCTGGGTGTTGACGGTTTTCTCAGTGACTTTGGTGGCAAAGGGGAAAAGAGTGATGGGTCTGATATTCTTGAAGTCTGTTGAGTCTGCTTGTGTGCAGTGGGTTTTGAGAAGAAGAAATGGACGCAGTGGTGGTCCGTCCAGAGCGGGTCCGTGGTGTGACTGAAGTGAATGTTGTTTCCTCTGGCTAAGATGGGGTCGAGAGTGTTTCACGCCGCGAGAGTGGGTGTGGAGACAAGTTGCTTCAGCCCAATGTTGGTGAGGTTGGGATACCTGAGGTTGTCTAGGTGAAAGTTCAGGTCTCCAAGCAGTATGTAGTCCACAGAGGCAAGAACATGGGGAGCGATGGAGTCTGCGATGCGTTGGTGAATGGGGAGTGGTGTCTGGGTGATGGGATGGATCTGTAAGTGGATGTGTTTCAGGAGGGGCGAGGCATCGACCGAGTTGGTGGTTGCTAGTCAGAGGGAGCTTTTGTGGACGATGGCGAGGCCTCCTCTTGGGCGGTTGGGGCAGTCTTTCCTCAGGACCCTGTATCTGCTGGAGAAGACGGTTGCAATGTCGGGTGCAGAGCTGGCATTGGTCCAGGTCTATGTGAGGAAGGTGATGTTGGGCGAGTGAGTGGTGAGTGTCTGTGCAGGAAGTGCACATTGAGGAGGATGCAGCTCAGGGGCTTATATGTGGTGGCGTACAGTGGGTTAGGGATGGTTGTCTGGGCCCGGAGGTGGGTAGAGGTGCGGCTGCAGTGTCAGGAGGAGAATGGGCATCGAGAGTTGCTTGGCGCAGAGAGATGGAAGTTGTCTCATCCAGAGTTGGGTGCGTGGAGAGTGCTGGGGTCGTAGCGGTGGTGGGCCGGGGGACCAGAGTCCCTAGCCCTGGTTGTGGTCAGGTCGCGGATGGCTTCAGACGACTTGCCTTTGGTACGCCTGAGCAGCTCATGAACCCCGTGGCTGTTATTAAGAAGGGGTTGGGAGGGAGGGTGAGCAGCTGGGAGGTGGGTGGCAGGAGCTGAAACACTTTGGGGGGAGGGGCCGTAGTGGCAGCAGTGGCAGGATAAAGGCAATGCAACGCAGCACAGGAACACAAAAAAAGGAAAACAGGAACAACAGGCAGACAGAGGTAAAGACAGAAAGAAGACCACACACACAGAGCACACTAACAGAAGAGCAGGCTCTAACACTAGACCACCAGGGATTAGGGGCAGGCAGGAGCCTGCGGGTGGAGGAGGGCCACGAACACCTACAAGGGACACAAGAAGACACTTAGGGCAATGCCTTAACGGCGGAGCTGCACAAGGGGAGAGCAGCTACTCTGACCAGGCGCTCAGAGGTCCATCTCTCCTTGGCATGTAGCGCCCACCATTTAGTAGGGGTGGAGGGTGAGCAGCTGGGAGCACACTGGTCTTAATGTTGACGCTGCCTCCTATGTACGCCACACTTGTACATCGGGGGCAGCATCAAAATGAATGGGTGTTGCGGTGAAACGCCCATCGAACACCCACCTCCCACCCCTTTCACTCTAACCATAACATGAAAGGGGGCCTTATGTACAAGGCAGCGTTAAGCCACATTTAGTAGCCTAACTCTGCCTTGTACTTAAGGTGCAGCCCCATCGCCATCTAAACATCGGTAAAAGTGACATTGTGGTGGCGATAGGGGGTTATACATATGCCCCATATATTTTGTTTTGGAGTTTTTCAGTTCCAATCTACTCTCGGTACAACACATGTTAATATGGTTTAAAAGCTGTTGGATGCCCTGGGGAGACTTAGAAAGTGACAGAGTGTAAGCCTCATAGAGGAGGTCTGGCACCCTCCTGCCACCCAACTTTGAGGAATCACCCTGTCCTTATTCAGGTACTTCACCACCCCATTAAAGTACCGGGCCTTTCAAGTAAGCCCTCAGGGCAGGCCTTGCACACCAGCTATGGAGCACCTGGATACCCTCACAATTGATTAGCCTGCTATGAAACACCGATAACATAATATCCAGAAGTCAGCCTCCTTTTGCATGCTCCCTGGGTACAATATATCAGGTGTTAGCACAACTCAGTAAAGCAATTACTGAGCATGTGCTCTTTCAGAATCAGACTATATATCCCATCCAAAGCTCTCACTCTGCAGCACTCCACCCAACCATTTCACGCCTTCCTGGATTATGGACAAAATCCACCTGGTTAGACTTTTTGCAACTAGCTATAACAGATAAACAATGCGGCTGACCAAGGTTAAGCACTTCAAAATCCTAGTAACCAATATAAGTCCAAAGGTTGTGCAAGACACATCCGGAGCTCGCTGCACTGATGCTCCACTGCAACACAGATACCAAGGTTTGCAAAAAGGAGGATGGTGCACCAACAGATAAAGTAAAAGAAGGCTTTGGATTTATCCAAAATTCCTTTATTCTTATAAGTCTTTACAATCTCAGCCAACGCGTTTCGTTCATTTGGAACTTCATCAGGGCTTGGATCGTAAGTCCTAATATACAGATTATGGCAAGCTGGAAAAATTCAGCTCGTTTGTGCCAGTCCAAAAAGTCGAGCCAATGAAGTTAATAGGTCAGCAATCTTTTAAAAGTAAGTTGTGGACGTCCTTTACTAATAGCATCACAATAAACAGACAGGAATATCTGCCGTATGTCCTTTAGGTAGAATCTACCATCAAGGGCCAAGGAAGGTGTAAATAGAAGAGAAAAGCCGACCAGTGTAGCAGTCGAACGTCCTGCATGTAGGGCTTGGACTCGTATCTGTTCGATCTTCAAACGTTTTGTAACTGTCCCTGAACCTGAAGTGGTACTTCTCTGGGATAATACCAAATTTGGTGATAAGGGCTGCCTCGAGGGAGCATACATCATCTGGTCAGCTACATCTAGGGCCAGCAAGGTATCCCTCCTGACAACTGGCATGCACCTTTATAGACTGGCTCCTGAGTTCCCCTCTGTGTATATACAAGGCTTTCTCATATGCTGCAAATCAATTATCAATATCGTCTTGCACCACATAGCTATGCACCAGGTATTTGGGAATGTGGACTCTTTTGCCTCCTCTAAGCACCTCTGTGTTGCTGCCATCATCTTCATTTGTATTTTTGACCTATCTAGCTTTAAAGTCCAGCTCCTTCTAACTCCCTCTCCTCCAAGTCAAATATTTTCTCCTCAGGGACAGCGTTCCTTTCCTCTGCAGCCAATGTTAGCTGGCCCAGATAAAGCTTGAACTATATGTCAGTTCTCCTGTCCTCCAATTTCTTAGGGGACAAGTTGTGGGAGATCACAATGCTTCTTGCTCTGGATCCAGCAGGGGACCTGACTCCTGTGGGCCCTCCACTCTCCTCTGGAGCTATGGTTTGTAGGTTCTCTCCTTCCTTCTCCAAGTCACCCTCATTTTCCACATCATCCTTTTCCTCCTCCTGTTTCTGTGCTGTGGATGGAACCGAGTGGTCCTACTCCCAGGCTCTGATGGCTACCCGGTACTCCTGTTTCTTGGAGCCTTTGCTACCTGCAGCACCCTTTCCCTGCACAACTATTTGAGCTCTGCCACAGTTTAGCTTTCAAGGTTGCAAAGATACATCCTCAAGGTTACACAATATCACAGGTGCAAAGAGGCAGGAATTAAATCTGGAAAGAGGAAAAATGGCCCATCTAAAAACTATGGAGAATTTTTGAAGATGGATTCTGATCTCAGAGTATTACAAAGAGATTTTTGGCTTTACACAAATCACTGAGTGGCACTGGACAAACACAAATAAAGGATCCAACTGAACGCCAATAGAAGAAATTGGGTTAGTAGCTCAATGGGGTGAAATCTGCACTCCAGTAATAAACTCAATCCTTGTCAGGGTGAACCACAAACTTCAATAAATAAGCTTGTGCTTAACCCTCTAGTAGCTTTGCACAAAAGCAACCAGGCTTAACTCAGAGACAATGCGTAAAGTATTTATGCAGCACACAAACAGTAAGCAAGTGAAAAAGCAATGCAGGAAATATCTTAAACCAATTAAAAAAAATAGAATAAATTTAACAAATAAAATTACACCAAAATGACAAAATTCCAATAAGTAGAATCAGAGTTATACTGTTTTTACATTTTAGGTGAAAATGTCATCAAAAAGTACAAAGTGATAACCGCAGATATCTGTTCACGCGGTACTGGGTCACTGCTATAGAGCACCGGTTAGATACAAGGACCAGGTTTATCCCAGTATGGAGTTCATCTTCTCTGACTCCAAGTCCACAGAAGGAGTCTCAAGTGGAGCTTTGCTTTGGCAGGGGCCGAGAGGAGATTGTTGTTAGCATGACGAGTCAGTCACCGCTGGAGTGTCGCATTGGTAGGAGATGTGGGCAGTTGATGCTGATGCCAGGAGCCCACTTGCAGTCATGAGGAGCCTGAAACACCTGCAGGTTAGTGCCATGGTAAGAGGAGTACACTATGATACAGCCAATGGTCCAGAACCTGAAGAGGACTCACTCCATCACCTGTTTGGGATAAGGACTCACTCCAGCTGAGGACAGCCGTAGGGCTCAGGTAGGTCTGGTTGGTGCTGGTCAGCTGGGCAGTTGCAGGTAAGGCCTCTGAAAGCTTGTTGTGTGCCTGTAGCTCAGACAGGAGCTGAGTCAACTGACATTTGTAGTCACTTCTGGGGATCAGTAGTTCAAGGCAAGCAGGCCCAGTCTTCCTTCGTCAGACAGCAGCACTGTCCTGCTTCTGAATCTTCCATAGGGACAGGAGTGCCCTGATGAGAGATTCTGAGGGAGCCATTCTTATACCCAGTGGCAGACGTTGTATGGGACCAATCCCTGACCGATTACCAAACTAGTTCTGGACAGTTATGTCCTCTTTCCAGGGTTTAGCTCCAAACTGGCTAGGCGGACAGAGCCAGGGAAAGGTCTGGTGTCAGTTTCATGGATGTATACTTCGGCAGGGTCCTTTGAAGGGTAATTAGGGATACGTACACATCCTCCCCAGGCATCCTACCAGGAGGACTCTACAACCAGATCCCTTTTTTCCCATGTCTGGAAAGCATGCACAACACACCACAGGAGAGACATTCATAGTGATGTGATACTGGACATCAGCAGAAAGGCACATTTGGTTTAGGCAGAAACTTTCAAAAAGTGACATCTTCAGAAATGTATCTTAAAACCCAGCTATACCATTACAAATTATTTTAAATTACCATCCAAATGAGAGCAGGAAGTAGTTCTCTATCTGTTCGCAAACTGAAGTTTCACTTATTAGGTTTAATAAAGTAACCCAGTGTTATTCTAGGGGAGGGTGACCAAATGCCTGAAATGGTTGCTTAGAAACTACTCAGGATGGTCATATAGGGCTAGATGTAGGTAATTGAAATTTACCGATTTGAAAATACCGAATTTTACTGATTCAGTATTTTCGAATCGGTAAATGCTATGTAGATAATAATTCTGTAAAAAATACTGAATCGTTAAGATTCGGTATTTACCGAAATGGTAATTATCGATTCGGTATTTGCCATTCATTCCTACGGGCCTGGAGGCCCATAGGAATGAATGTCAATTACCGAACCGGTAATTACCGATTCGATAAAATAGGGTAAGAGTTAAGGGTGGCAGGGTGTCACTTTGACACCCTGTTGCACCCCTGAATAGTGCTTGTGTGCACATGTGGCACACATACATGCCCTAAGGGCATGTATGTCTGTCACATGGTACAGGTGTAAATGCACTGATTTGCATTTACAGAGGTATTCGTTATTTACCACCAACTAATAGTTGGTGGTAAATAACGAATCCTTAAAGCACAGAAGCACTCTTTGAAGTGCTTCCTACATCTCATTTACCGATTCGGTAAATACCGAATCGGTAAATAATGATTCGGTAAATACCAAATCGGTACATACCGATTTGTTATTTACCAAATCGGTAAATGTACCACCTACATAGGAAAACCCTATTACCGGTCGGTAACAGACGATTTTGGCCATTAACGACCGGTAATAGCCTTCCTACATCTCGCCTGTTAGACTTGGCTGTCTCTAGTTGGGAGAGGTATACACTTCTGACAAACAGGGACTCACCTCCTCTAGTCAGGGCAAGGGGATCACACACTTAGATAACCCCTGCTCACCCCCTTGGTAGCTTGGCAAAGCAGACAGGCTTATCTCAGAGGCAGTGCGTTAAGCATTTATGACCACATACAGTAATAAAGTGAATACACTACAAATGGACACGACACAGTAGTATTATAAAAATAAGTATTTTTATATAAGGCTTAGCACAAGACCAAATAACGACAAAAATACATCACAATCTTATAAATACTCTTGGAAGGAAAAATAATAGTTCAAGTGTAGTTTCTTCTTAGCACAAAGTCTTTAGCAACAAAAGCAACTCTTCTTCTTTAAATCACAGTTCTTGGCAACAATGTAACCCACACGGAAGTCACACGACGTCAAGGCAAAGTTAATCCAAAGGTTCGGCGTCGACCGCGAGGAGCGCTACGTCGAACCCGGAGTTGCACAGACCCCCACAACACAGTACCTTGGAAAAGCGAAGAACACGATGATCAGCGGCGTCGAGATGTCCGGCGTCGCGTCTTCGGCGTCGATCGGGCCTCGGAGTCGGGGGCGACCTGCAGCGGCGTCGACAGATGTCAGGCAGGAGCAGCGCTCCCGAGGCGAAGCAGGATACGGCCTCGTCGACGATGTCGATGATGTTGTTGCAAGAAGGAGCAGCGCTCACAGCGTCGAGAGGGCTCGAAGTCGATGCGATCAGCAGCGGTGCAGACACGGGGTCACTTGGAGCTGGAGC
Organism: Lissotriton vulgaris; assembly: GCF_964263255.1. Taxonomy (NCBI): domain Eukaryota; kingdom Metazoa; phylum Chordata; class Amphibia; order Caudata; family Salamandridae; genus Lissotriton; species Lissotriton vulgaris. The sequence goes on along the minus strand of NC_141691.1, from coordinate 1,017,856,975 downwards.
CGAACTCGCTACTCACTGGCGTTGCTGCTGGCGTCGATAGGGCCCGGTGGCCGGCGTCGAGGAAGCGGGACACTGGAGCCGTTACTCACGATGTCGAGCTGGATTCGGCGGCGTCCGTCGGCGTCGAGATTGCTGGATTCTTTCAGAGGTGCTGGATTCTCAAGTTCCAGCAACAAGCACTTTTAGCAGATGAAGTCCTTTAGCCCTGTGACTTCAACAGGAGGCTGGCACTCTTCCAGCCCTTGGAGATTTTCTTTAGCAAAGCTTGAGAGTACACACTCAGTTCCTCTCTCCTGGTTCCTTGGCAAAAATAAAGAAGCACAGCAGGATTCCCCCCAGCAAAAAGCACACTGGCAGAAGGGGTAGGCAAGTCCTTGGATCAGCAGGTTTCTTGTCCTTGGTTCAGGTTTCCTTGTCAGATGTGATCTAAATTCTTGGCTAAGGGGTCCTTCTCTTATACTCCTTTTTGGCTTTGATCCCTTTGTCCATGCAGGGGAATTTCCCCACATCCTGGGTTTGTTGTGGGTGTAGCCAGGCAGAGGCACCTGGCCTATTCACGGTGCAGGGCTGGGTCCTCAGACGCCCAGCAGGAGGTGGAGCCAGCATTGTCACTGGCAGGAGCAGAACATGTGCTGCAGGCCCACGAGCAGCATTTGTATTTACAAGCCCTGGCACTCCTGGTGCACTAGACTAGGGACTGACAGTAAACCAAATAAGCCAAACATGGAATTCAATCAATACAGCAATTTTACATAGGGAGCACTTGCACTGTGGCACTGATCAGCAGTGGCACAGTGCCCAGAGCATTATACCAGCAAAAACATCGTAAACAGAGGAGGCAAACAGAAAAAAATAGAGGAGAGACTCAAGCCAATAATGTCAGGTCTAACATGGCCCATAGTGTGTCATTACTCCTTTATTTATATGTATACTGTTATTTTACTGTCAAATTGAACAAAGTCTTTGTTCTGATGTTCCAGCGTCTTCTTCTTTTTCAGGTTCTTCGGAGTTCCTCCCACCAGCACCCTCGACAGAAACAAAGAAGCAGATAAGTGTCTGGCCTTGTTCTATAGAAGCAGAGGTTACTCATGCTACTATGGGGAGGGAATGTATGTTACCTATCTTATCAACTTAACAACAACAAAAATATATAAGGAAGCCTTAAACAACTGTTAGACTGGTTTTGGTCCTTGTGTCCCTCTTCTCTTTTATTCTACAGAGCAAGGTGCCTTTCTTTTCACCCTTCTTTCTTTGGCTTATACTCTCTTCTCTCTCCTCCTTTTCTTCTTTCTTTTTTTTAAAAGTTTCTTTCTTGGGGGTATCCTTTTCTTTCTTTCTTGTTCTTTGTTCCCACCTTTTCTTTTCCTTTTCTCCTCCCCTCCCCTCCACACTCCTTTTGTAGTTTGGCACTAGTGTTGGTTTTGTAAAAAGAAATGGGCACGCACTTGATGGAGCCACGCCCCTCCTGGGATGCGGCTGGAACCTTCTGTTGACTGGCGGCGAGGAGACTACTCCTCGGCTGGGGCTTTCTGTGTTCTCATGGACAGCACAGTCTCACTCTGCTCCGCTCCTTCCCGATTTCCTCCTCAGGGACCTTCTTTGGTGCGGCTTCCTTCTGTGTCCCACCCTTGGTCTCCATCTTCTCTTTCTCCTTGCTCTCGGCGCGACCTTCCGTCTCCCTTTTGGTCTGGGTCAGACACAACAATGTGACTCCTCCCCTATGCCTGACTTCAGGGCCAGCCAAGGAGGAACGGACGGACTGCTGCGTTGTTGTCAACAGTTTGGTGACTGGGGAGAAATAGACTTTCTACAGTGAAAAACAACATTTTGAGTTTTTTACTGTCAGGACATCTAAAATGTAGGTACACATGTCCTACTTTTTAAATACTATGCACCATTCCCTAGGAACCTTTAGGGAATACGATAGGGGTGACCTATAAATATTAAAATTAATATTTGGGCCTGGCAAAATGTTTATTTTGACAGGTTAAAATTGACGTTTTAACCTGTACTACAGGTTGCAGTGGCAGGATGGAGGCATTTGTTACAGGGCTACTTTAGTTGGTGGAACAATAATTGCTGCAGACAGCAAGTAGAATTTAATTTGAAGGTTCCTGGTTCATGCACTACCATTTACTAGCGACGTTTGAGTACATTAAATGTGCCAATTATGTGTATTCCAATTTTACCATGTTGAAGGGAGGTTTACTCTGCCCTTGCAGCATCCAAACTACACAGAATAAAGGATTGCTTCTGACAATATTGTTAACATATAACACTATCTTCATTTTTCACAGTAGGGTTGACAAAATTAGGCCTTAGGGGCCACCGGGTTACTTACAACCACCTACTATGCCTTTCCAAGAATGAAGAGTCGGTCAGACAGTAGAGAATACAAACTTACATTTTATTAGCAATACTCTGCAGAAGAGTCCATCAAGACCTGCATCCTAATATGTCTGCCGAGGGACAGACCCCTCAACAGTCCACAGTGAGTAAATATTCCTCCCAAGGAGCCTTCTACTACGCCCACAATGTAAAACTATCGGCGTGGGCCAAACATCAACAAAGACGCAAAGTAGGATGAGCTAACACCTGCCAGATGGGTACATGGTATCAGGTATTCAAGGCTACAGTCCTGGGTTTCAGCATCTCTCCACATGGGAGCAGAAACTACACATTCGGAGAGGTATGCAAAGGCAAAATGGCATATTCATTAATAAGTCAAAAAATAGCCTTAAACAGAAGAGAAAATAATAACGAAATTCAGTGTTCTGCTGTGGCGCGCAATACAAGTAATGAGGCCTAAATCATGCCCAGTCTAAGCAGCCTAATAGGGATTACGAAATGCAAAATCGAGTCCCACTCGCTAACTGTAGCCTACACATTACAAGGATAACTCAGTGGGTTGCATAACGTGAATACAAATGGCATCCATTTAGACACACACTGCTAACCTAATATAGCATGAAATGAGTGCATTGCAGGGATGGGAATTTGAAACCTAACAGGGTGATCAAGGTTTTTGGATTCACAGGCTGAAATCCCTGTGTTCCAAAGCCAAAGTCCTGAAGTAGAGCCTGATTTGAAGCACTCTTCCCAAGGAGGATCTGCGCCTCAATGACCCCATCAGCTTTCCCAAAGACAGTTACCCTGTGTTAATCTCTGTTCGACCTGGCTTTCTCAGCGGGTTTTTTTCCAGACTTTTCGGCCTCCTGTTTTTGTTGGTTTTATGACTCTGGGCAATTTACCACTGATAATCAGTGCTAAAGTGCATATGTTATCTGTGTAAATTGTTATTGAGGATTGGTGTTTCCATGGTTGGCTTATTTGACTTACTACTAAGTCCATTGTACAGTGCATTCTGTGTGCTCAGAAATGTAAGTCAAATGCTGCTAGTGGGCCTGCAGCACTTGTTGTGCTGCCCGCACAAGCAGCCTTGCAAAAGCTTCTTATACCTGCCACTGTTATGTTATGTTATGTAATTTATAGAGCGCATGGCTGTTCTGGCAAAGGGGCATCCCAGCACTAGAATGCTGGAGCTGACGGTAGGCGAGGAGATGCAGATGCAGTGTCTGTGTGCAGACGGATACTGCCATGACGACCAGGCAAGTGCACCCACTTTCCAGGCCCTATCCTTCCCTTTTATTACATGTTAGTCACCCCTAAGGTAAGCCCAAGGTACCATTGTGGGCAGGGTGCAGTGTATGTGGAAGGTAGGGAATGTCCTGATGTGTGTAACATGTGCTGATAGTGAACTACAGTGAACTTTGTTTTTCTTTATTGAAAGGCTATATGTCCCATAGGATAGAATGGGAGTTTATCTTATAAATATAACTTCCTACTGGGAGAAGATAGGAAGGTGACGTTTAGTATGCCTGAACTTAGAATCTAAAGATGCATCTTTTAGAAAGGATGATTTTTACATTCTGTGTTTCAAAATACCAATTTTAGAAAGTAGGTATTTTCTTGCTTAGCCATCCTGTGTGCCTCTGCTGGTTTGTGGATTGACCGCCTGGCTTCAGAGTGACAGGGGCTGGGCATGTGCATTATTGTAGACAGCCTCTGTTGGGGGCTTGACATGTGTCCTGCCTTTCCTGGAGGAATCAGGGCTGGGCTGAATAGACTTAGGCTGCATTTAAAGTGGGGGAGGAGATTTCCTTTCACCTGAATGGGCCTGGTCTGCCTTACACACTGCTGTGTCCATTTCCTGCCGGGAAGCTGGACCAGAGAGGACAGAACTGGTTTTAACTAAGCACAGAGCCTCTGTGACACAAGAGAACAAAGGAAAATGCTGTATTAATATTGGGGCCCGATCCAAGAACTTTAGATTACTTCTGGACTCAAGAGGAACCTCTGCCAAGGAGAAAAGCTGGGAAAGCTGAAGGAGAAGTACTGCCCCTTTGTGGTTTGCTGTGTGGGGTTGGCCTGCAGTGGCTGTTTCTGCCAAGGAGACGATAAAGCCTTTGCTGTGTGATGTGTCTCCAGCTTGAAGAAGATCTCCAAGGACTTGAGGTAGAGCTTACCTCCTGTTCTGAAGTCTCAGGGACACAAAGACTTCACCACCAGCTCTCTGAACTTCCTTGCTGGGAGTTCTGACCTGCCAAGAGGTGCCTGTTGCTGTGTTGGACCTCGAGGTTGTTCCGGCTATTGAGAGCTGGAAAAGAGACGCAACAAACAGAAGCGAGACACACCTTCACCCGTTTACCCCACATCACTACCGTGCCACTGAAGAAACCCAGGCAGTATCTGCCACAGTTGGATAAATGCTGCACGCCGAATCCGTGCACTGATCTCCAAAGCCTGAGATCACAGTATCAATTCCGACACAGGTCCTGCTGTGCGGCTGATAGAAACAACGCATCATGAAACTGCAGCTGGAGAGACCAAAGCAGCGCCGTTGCCGCATCGAGAACCAATGCATCCCCGATCCCCAAGCATTCCTCCCGGACGACAGGACTAGAAGAACTCCGGGGCTGCAATAAGAAACCAACGCATCACCTCCCCTTCAGTAAGAAACCAAGACATCACCTACCCTTCAGTAAGGAATCAACGCATCACCTCTCCTAAGGTAAGAAACCAATGCATCACCTTCCCGGGGCATAAGGAACTGACGTGTCACCTTCCTTGTGGCTGTTTTTGTATATGATTTTGGCGCATCCAAGGTACTTTGTGTTGAAAGTGTCGCATCTACAGTTTGCTATGAACATAATTGTTTTTGCCTCCTAAAAGTTACATTTTGATTACTGTATTGTGGATTTTTTTCAGTTTGGTCTTGTTTGGTTCAGATAAAGATTACTTATTTTTCTAAACTGGAGTTGTGTCCATTTGTGTGTTTTCAATGTATTAACTGTGTGTGCACAAATCTTTACACACTGCCTCTGAGATACACTTGTCTGCTCATGCCAAGCTAACAGGGAGGTGAGCATGGGTTATTTTAGACCTGTACCCCCCTTATCCTGACTAGGAAGAAGAGTCCCTACTTGGACAAAGGTGCAAACATTGCCAACTGGAGACCCCCATTTCTAAAAATCACATTCAGTTTCTCCAAATCTGGAATATTGACCTGAGATTCCATAATTTACTTTGCATATTGTCCTGCAGTCTTCTCATTGTGATTCTTGAGTCCATATGTGAAGAAATACGCTACCTATGTTATAGTCAAGTCTTTTCATTCTTGCTTCAAAGTCACCTTGAAGGAGGTCCGAGTTGTTTACAAAGCTTGAGCTCTACAAGTAAAACTGAAAAACACGTCAGTACAAACAACTGATTTAATGAGAAAAATGGACTCCAATGGGCAATTAGTAAGTGGGTGCACAAATTGCGGCCATTTTATGAAAATAGATTAATAGCACATCAGGTCCTTATTTATTAGCATCATCAAAAAAAATCCATTTTATCTATTTATTTATTTATTTTAAACATTTCTAAAGCGCAACAAATACCCGTGGGTGTCTCGGCGCTGCGACTTAAGCTGGCAATCTCATTTAATCATGCAGTCTACCTTGTGAAGAGAGGTATTGGACAGTTATTGGTCAAATAGCCATGTTTTTACAAGTTTTCTAAATTGGATTAGTGAAGGTGCCGATTTTAATTCCATTGGAAGCGTGTTCCAGAGTTTGGCTGCGGAGTTAATGAAGCATCGATCGCCCCATTTAACAGTCCTGGTTCGAGGCACCACCAGAAGAAGTCTCTGTTCCGATCGAAGCGATCTTTTCGGGAGATAGTAACATAGTTTCTGTTTAAGAAACGCTGGGCCTTGACCTTTGAGAGCTTTATAGGTGAGACACAAGGTCTTGAATCTGATGCGATTCCTCACTGTTAACCAATGAAAGTTTCTTATTGCCTGTTTGGTCGACTGGAATCTGGGGATGCCTGCTAGCAGCCTTGCCGCAGCATTTTGAATGAGCTGCAGTTTGGCCACCACCTTTGCCTGCGCAAATTGTTGTTAAATTGTAGTTCTCATTGCTTTATTGTCCATGAGATTCTTAGAGTTGTTTTTCATATGTCGTTTCTAAAATTAATTTAGAATATTTTGAATATCGTGACTTACAACCTCAGCTTGTTCTTTTTTTAATTGTTAATTGCATATTTGATATTGCAAACTGCAACTGACTTTTTGCAAAGTGATTCAGATTTTGCAAACCAATCTATGTACTAATAGGTCAGGTTGCAAAATCACCATTCAGAGTGGGTCGCACCTCAACGTACTTCATCAACATTCACTAGGTTCATTGCAAATTGTGACTCACTCCAATTGGATGCCATTGCAAGAATGGTAACCATCTGTGGTTAGCATATCAACATGTCCGTGATCGATTGTTTATTAATGCAGCCCATTTTCATTGAAGAAACGAGTGTGATTTAATTAGCAAAATATACTTTAAAAAATATATATGTTTAAGAGTTGTAAGTGGATCCCTAGACCACTGCCCAGTCTCACACAAACCTATTTTTCATTCATAAAAAGAAGGGCTTCCACCATTGAGGAGTCAGTAATCTATCTACGGCCAGCAAACAAAATTGAGGTTGCAAACCATTAATACATAGTATCCAAAACCAGAGTTGTAGTATGGAATGTATGTCCTAAACATGCCCTTTCCAAACTGTGATTCTGCATGCATTTCTAAATCCATTCTGTGATTTAGTAAACGCATACCAAAGAGCAAAATTTATTAAATACATTTAAAAATGTTATTCAGCAGTTGTTTCTTTTAGGCACTGTTGGAACGTATGAAATATAATGCTGAACTTGCAAAACCTGTCCTACAGGTAATGTTTGATGCCAATTTTTTAATTAAATGATTATTTTGTTTTATTGGAAGATAGTTTATTTCATTTTTTGAAGATTTAGTTAACGAAATAAGACTAAGAGCAAGAGTGTTACAACATTTCGGGCCTTCTTGGGCATACAGAAACTATCAAGAAGGAACACAGGGTGCTGGTGGATGAAGTTAGGGTGTTCAAGGAGACAGTGAGCTCAGGTTAATGGGAACAAACTGAAGCATCTTGGGGGTTTCTTCAATTTGGCTACAAAGATAGTTCTGCTAGAAGGCATTATCCAGGTTGAGATTCCGTGAAAATTATAAGTGGTGTTTTTGCCTCGTTCGAATATGGACGAGTTTGGTATCTATGAACCGCAAACGACGAGTTTAGTGGGTGTATGCGTTTTCGCTAAGCTGACCTAAACCGTTCGTCCGATTCGTGGGTTTCTTCATCTGAACCCAAGGGTTCCATTTTAGATACGGCATCCATTTTGTCTCTTGCCCTCAAGTAGCCAGCGAACGGACACTGTCCGCTTCATGACCCTGGGATTCCCAAACTCTTGCGGAAGACACGTGTTCCTTTGAGGGTGTCTTTATGACGAGGGGATGATACTGCAAAGGCAGATGGCCCCGCTCGAGGCTCATCTTGCCGTGCCGGTCTATTGTTTCAGCCGTGCCTTCATTAGGCATGTCTCCTTTGATCCTGCAATCATGTTTCCGATATCGCCCCCTACACTCTTTTCAATCTGTTGTCTATCTTTGTCTTCCCTTGCACCTGTTTCTGACTCTTCCTTAAACTCGTTTACAGCCGGAATGGAATGTACTTAATGGTGGGACGATGTACTTTTACAGTTGGGAACCGGCGATGCTACTGTAATTATGTTCCGGGATTCTGAATACATGAAAGCAACCCTTTTGAAGTTTACTGTGGGAACTGAGTTGTAACCTTTTGTTCGCCATGTTGTGCTATGACAGAAATATGTATAAAAGGAGCGATCCACAGTTGCAATTTGAAGCAGTCTCCTAGAACCTACATACGTTGTACTTCTTGTGACTTCTGTGCTCACTGCAGTAAATAAACCTCGATCTTTGACACCGAAGGAAGTGTCCTGTGTCTCTGTCATTTGTACGCCCGAACAGGTAACCCACGAAGGTTTCAGGTGTTGTCCCCTGGCACCGCTGGGCCTTAAAATAGCCCAGTCCTTCAAGGTGTCTTATGCATGACATAATAAGGTTGACACATATACCTCATTTCAGGAGACTAGCAAAGGGCACAATGAAGTAAAGTAAAGAATGAAGTTCTTTTTTTTTTTGTTTAAGAAATTTTTATTAAGCATTAAAACAATGATACACGAAATATGTCATGAAAAATTAGGAAAAATTACATATGAGTATAATAATAATTGAAAGACATCAATCTATAGAAAATTATATAGATAAAAGAAAGGTATGAAAAGATAGAAAGGAGAAAGAAGAAAGGAAAGGAGTGAAAATGAGAAAAGAAAAGGAGGAAAACAGAAGACAGGGAAAGAGAAAAGGAGAGAAAGAGGAAGATAAGGAAGTAGAACTAAGGGATCATAAGGGACAAGAAGCACGCGGTAAGGGAGAAGGATTAGAAGAAAGATAAGAAGTAAAGGGAAGCCATAATAAGTCAGATTTAATTTTCAAAGGGATAGAGGTAGAAGAGGCAATAGAAATTCTATGTTCATCACATAAATAATTCCACCATGTGTGGACCGAGAGTTTAGAATTGTCTTTCCAGCACGATAAAATAACTTTAAATGCAAGTGCAATAAAAAGGTCTAACAACTTAGCAGAAGAAGGTGTACTAATATCAATATCGTCAGCTAAAGAACCTAGAAATATGTGTATAAGAGACAATTGTGAAGAAAGAGATAACATTTTCATACATAAATTCCAAACTTCAGTCCAAAAAGATAAAACTGGGGAACAATAGTAAAGTTGGTGTAGTAGAGTACCAGGATCTTTAGAACAGGACCAACATAAAGGAGAGGAGGTTGGTGAGAATTTATGAATAGTAACCGGTGTAATAACAACTCTATGATAAATAAAAAGTAGGGATTGGGTAATGCGTGCAGCAACAGAAACTTTGAAGATTCTAGACCATAAACGATCCCATAATGCAGTGTCAAAAGAGACATCAAGATCAGTTTCCCAAGCAGTCTCTACTGTAGATTTAGATCGAACAGAACAATTAGACAGTAAAAGTGAATATACAAGAGCAGCTTTAGGTTGTTGAGTAGAAAAGAGAGGATAAAGTGGAGTGACAGGAGTAAAAGAGGAAAAGGAATCAGAGGAAGAAGATAAAGAGGATAAGTGAGATTGAATAGCAGAGATTATAATAGAATATTCAGCAAGAAAAGAGGAGGGTAAGTTAAACTTATTTTGTAAATCCACAAAAGAAAGGAGATTAGAATCAAGAAAAAATTGATGTACAAACACTATATTCTTTTCTTTCCAGTGTTTAAAGTAAAATGATTTACCTTTATATCGAAGAAATTTGTTGTACCAAACTACAGACGATAGAAAACATTGTAGAGGGGAAAGGGAAGAGGAAAAAACATTTTGCAAGGTAGATTGGCAATATTTCAAAATAGGATACTTGGATATAAAGGTACAATTTGACATGAAAGGAACATGTTGAAATGAGAAATCTTTCAAGAAAGAGCGTTCCAGGAGCACCCATTTAGGAACAGGAGTATCAAGGAAATCATATGCCAAGGAGAAGGATTGTTTGATAAGAAAGGCAGAATGATAAGCGCCAAAATCAGGGAAACGAACACCACCTTCATTTTTAGGGCGAACCAACTTATGTAATCCAATGCGGGGGTGCTTATTGTTCCACAAAAATTTTGTGCATATTGAATTGATACGGGAAAAATAGGATTTAGGGATTTTGAAGGGGAGCATAGAAACTGTATATAAAACATGAGGGGTAATCATCATTTTGATAGTATCTAATCTACCCCACCAAGAAAGAAATAGGGGAGACCAAATCTGCAGGAGGGATTGAATTTTCTTAAATAACGAATCAAATGTTATTTTAAGGGTATCTTTTAGAGAGGAAGAAAACCATATGCCGAGGTATTTAATTTTAGAAGGACACCAAGCAAAATCAGTATTATTAAACATATATTGAAAACACAAGGAATTAAGGGGAAGCACTTCAGTTTTGGATAAATTGAGCTTATATCCTGATATTGAGGAATATAACTGAACTTCATCTAAAAAGGGCGGGAGGGAAGATTCAGGATTAGACATGTAAATGAGGACATCATCAGCGTAAGCTGAAAGTTTGGTTTCGACAGAGGGGAATTTTAAACCCGTGATGTGAGGGTTAGAACGAATACGTTGCAAAAAGGGTTCAAGACATAGGATAAATAATAACGGGGAAAGGGGACAGCCTTGTCTTGTACCTCTTGTTAAAGAAAAAAATCTGGAAAATTGGTTGTTAACAAAAATACTGGCACGGGGAGAGGAATAAAGGAGTTTGACTAACGCTATAAACTTTGGTCCAAAGCCAAACCAAGTGAGGGTTCGAAACATGTACTGCCAATTAATACGATCGAACGCTTTTTCAGCGTCTAGGGAAAGGGCAGCTAACGGGGTTTTGACATTTTTGCTGTGAGAAAGGACATTGGAAAAAAGACGGGCATTATCCGCAGCAAGTCTGCCCTTAACAAACCCCACTTGGTCTGTGTTGATTAGGCGAGGGATAATGGAATCAAGGCGAGAGGCAAGGATTTTAGCGAAAATTTTACAATCATAATTTATTAAGGAAATGGGGCGGAAATTCTTACATTGGGAATGGTCCTTATCAGGTTTCGGGATGATTACAATGAGGGCGTCCAAAAACGACCCAGAGGCCTTAGCTTCAAAAATAAAAGAATTAAATAAATGAAGGAGTTTGGGAGCAAAAAATGAATGAAAGGAGGAGTAAAATTCAATCGGCAGGCCATCAGGACCAGGGGCTTTTGATTTCTTAAGGGATTGAATAGCTGAGGTAATCTCTTGGAGGGTAATTTCACGTTCTAGGTGTGAAAATTCAATAGGGAGGGCTGGGGGGGGTGGGAGGCCGTCAAAAAAAGTTGTTAAGTTAGCATCAGAAGGGTGAGTATCATCGGTATATAAGGCTTGATAATAGTTGTGAAAAACTTCAGCAATGTCTTCATCGGAAGTAACTAACTTGTTGAGTGAATCATTAAAAATTGGACCGATAGTTTTACGTTCAGATTTGATTTTCAAGTAGTTGGCCAACATTTTACCTGCTTTGTTCTGACCCCCATGATATTTAGATTTTATTTTAAGGAGAGTATGACAAGCTTCATTAGTTATAATTTTATTAAGGTCTGATTTGGCATGGATCAAGTCCTTAAGGGCAGATGGGGATTTGGAGGAAAAGTAAAAGTGTTCAAGTGATTTAATGTGTTTAAGTTGATCTTCATATTTTTGCTTATTAAGCTTCTTTTTGGCAGAAACATAGGAGATCGTAAAGGCACGAAAAGAAGCTTTAAAAGCATCCCAAGTGTTAGGAATGGAAGTATCCACAGGATCATTTAAGGAAAAATATTCATGAAAAAACTCAGTACATTTTTTCACAAAGGTGGCATCAGATAAAAGAAAAGAGTTAAATTTCCAACGACTAAAAGTGGAGGGACTAATGGATAGATCCAAGGTAGTGTACACCGGTGCATGGTCAGAAATAAAAATAGAGCCAATAACAGATTTTTGAAGGGAGGGGAGGAGAGACTTACTGAGCATAATGTAATCAATCCTTGAGCGTGTATGATGGACATTAGAGAAAAAAGTATATTCTAGTAAATCAGGATTACACACTTTCCACGAGTCATAAAGAGGACGAGAGGCAATGGCAGATTGGAAGGCCTTATGTGTTTTATCAGGTTGGAATTTACTTGAAGACAAACGGTCTGAAAAAGGGTCTAACCACTGGTTAAAATCACCAGCAACGATGAAGTTAGGACAATCAATGGATGCAATAAGCAGTTTAATGTCTGTCCAAAATTTGGGATCTGGACGAACAGGGCCATAAATATTCAATAAGACCATCGTTTTGTTATGAATAACCACCTTTGCCATTGCCCAACGACCTTCATCATCATTTTGGGAGGAAATAATTTGTGCATTTAAAGACTTGTGAAACAGTATAGCAACCCCTCCTTTTTTGTTGACCGCAGGAGAAAACACAACCTGGCCCACCCATTGTCTTTTCAATTTAAGAGAATCAATGTCCGAGCAATGAGTTTCTTGAAGAAAGACAACCTGTGAATGAAATTTGGTTAAGTGAGACAATACCTTCTGACGCTTGACAGGATGACCAAGACCACGTACATTCCAAGAGACAAAATTACACATGTCGGAAGGAGGGAGGAATGGACGAAGGGTGGAGGCAACACACAGCAGGGAGATCACTATATAAGGGGAGACAAAAAATAACGGTTAAACATTGGAGTGGGAAAACGCTCATTTCAAGAAGAGAATGAGAGATGAAATAACATGGAAGAAAGAGACGGAAAAGTAAATAAAACAGCAGAGTTAGCTTGAGAAGAAGGAAGGAAGAAAAGAAAGAGACGAGAGAGATAGAGGAAAGATACATAAAAGAAGGAGAAAGGAGTAGAAAACAGGTCAAGGCACAAAGGCTTGATCTGAAAGGAGAACAGTAACCAAAATTTATGAGACGCGGGTACACCAGAGAGAGGACATGACCCACAAGCAATCCATAAACGGACAAATTAGAAAGGATAAACACAAGGATGTGAGAAGAAAGTCTAGAACAAAATAGAAGGGAGAGATATGATAAGTAAATATATAGAAATTAAAGCATTAACGTTGGAAGAGGAAAAACATTAATAGAAGAAAAAGCATTAGCTGGCAGTTTCCATGTTGGACGGTGTGATGCTCATCAGGTAGTCTCGAAGTTTCTGTGGATCATCATACGACTTGGTACGACCATTGTGTGTGATCTTACAGAAACAGGGATGAAGAATTCCATATTGAATGTTAAGTTGTCTCATCGTGGGACGAAGGTTCAGGAATTCCTTACGTCGAGCATTGGTAGCAGAAGAGAGATCTTGGGAAATGAAGATGTTGTGGCCAGACCATTGGAGACGACGTTTGGCCCTGGCAGCTTTTAGAACAGCCATGAGTTCTGTGAACTCCAAGAATAGCATGATGATTCCACGTGGTTTGGATGCGTTGGAATTGATACGACCAAGGCGATGCGCTCTCTGGATGTTGAGAGGATGAGTCGATGGGGAGAGTTCCAAAAGTTCTTGAAGAAGTTTCCGAATAAAAGAGACCATGTCTGACCCCTCCAAATTTTCCGGAACACCATAAACGCGTAGGTTGTTGCGTCTATTTCTATTTTCCAAATCCTCGGTGTGCAATTTGAGTTTGTGGATTTCTTGTTCCAAAAGTGGAATCTTGGTTGAGAGGTCTTGGACATCGCTGACACGTTGCTCTAAGTTCAAAACCTTATTTTCCATGACCACCCAGCGCTCCTCGATCTGCTGAAGTTTAGCGTTGGTAGCAGTCATAAACGGTTGAAGACCACGCACCTCCTCAAGGATTGAATCCAAAACAGGATTAGTCGAAGAGTTTATGGGGGAGGGTGGGTCATTCTTTGGTCTTTTGGGTTTCGTTCCTGTTTGCGATAACTTCGGTGAAGTAGAGATATTTGCCATGATGCTGGTTGAATAAAGGAAGCTTTGACCAGTAATGCTGTTGAATATGAAATAGAGCGTGGATACCCAATCGTGAAAGGGGCACACCTTGTGGCAAAAATGAAGGCACTGAGACACACTATTAATTAGTGTGCGAATGAGGAAGCAGCCACACGAGGACAAACAGGAAGCGTCCACTAACTCAGAGGCATGATATTGCGGGAAAACAACATGGCACTGTGGAGTATCAGATTAAATGAGGTACAGCACCACGACATTCACATGGAGGCATAAATAGTGCAATAAGGTATTGGAGGAGACTGATGGTTATTAGGAGGGAGAAGAACAAGAAACCTGTAGAGGCACTGAGGCATTCATTACATCCCTTGAGCATGAGTAGAAAGACAGGCATTCAAAGGCACAAAATGGCGGTCGTTCCACCTCAGATAAAAAAATTGCGCTTTTAAAATGGAAAGCGGTAGTGGCATCAACAGTGAAAAGCAGACCACAGCAACTCATGAATGAAGTAGGGTGATATGTAATAATAGTGCCACATTAGCGCCAGAGCGAAGGGGGAAAGAGCAGGAACATTGCAGAAAAAAAAAAAAAAAAAAGAGCCGGATCGGCAGCCTACAAAATGGCGGCCGTTTGCGTTGCGCAGCGAAGGAATAGTTACCAAAGGAAATTGTCACTGAAAATGAGCTCTCTCCGGCCGGTAAAGAGTTTCATTGCAGAGTCCCCACCTTCCGATGATGATATCTGTGAAGAAAACCGCTCGACAAGCGGTTTTGACAAAGTCTCACGGCATCCGCGGAATGTCCGAAGCGGAGCTCACGGAGAACACGTCCTCGATCGCCGGCGCGTAAGCCACGCCCCCAAAGAATGAAGTTCTGATTTATTTTATTTGGGGTTCATTTTGAAGAGGTAAAACAAGACCAGGATCAAGACCTAGAACTGTACATAGAAATAGCAGGGAAAGTAGTTTTTTGGAGTTGTATAGAGACACATGTTTACAATAACATTGACAAATTGGTGAAAGAACTGCCCACTAATTACCAAAAGCAGTGGCCTCATACTAAACCCCATTGTGGCTGCATCAACAATGTAGGAGACAAGCTGCAGAAACACATTATATACTTTTCTGACAGCTCATCTAATGCACATGTTTAGCATGTGTCCACATAGAGGGTTGCTTCGGAGAGCATGACTTTGAATTGTCTGACAAGGTTTCTTATTTTTAGATGGACGTTATAAGGACACTGATGGTGGTCTCATAAGTATATGTTACATTTGACCAGGGGAAATAAGCATCTGCTGGACTAGTAGCCCTGTACTAGAAATCCCTCATGCTACGCTCTGCAAGGAAAGTGCCAGGTACATCCGAGCTGCCTCTTCAGTGCTTGAATTTCACAAGAAACTAAAGATGCTGCTGGCTGCGTGAAACAAGAGTTGTGAAGATTTGTGGGTGAGGGCAAATTGCTAATATATATACCGTATACCTTTCATTAATATATCTGAAAACTGAAATGGGGCATTACAGATGAAGGCCTCTGAGATGTTTGCAAATGTTTGCAAGGAGGAAGATGAGTTTGCATTTGTTGCATGTCTTAAATTTAATGATGATGAAAGTGATGCCCCAAATGAACTGAAATCTGACAGTTGACCATGGTTTGCGAAGTCCAACGCTTTAGATAACACAGCTTCTGATTGTGTTTTTTCATGTTTTTTGCTGCTGGATAGGTTTTTATAGTGCTGTGATACCGCTTGCATCAATGATGTGGATTGACGCTACTGTCAGACACCGATCTCGACACTGGTCTCAACCACACACGCTTGCATGCCACTGGGGCTCTTTATTAAACTACAGTTATATTCTGTATCAATGAGTGCACTAAGGGTTGGTCAGACTAAGCTTTCCAAGCCTCCAGCTGGGTGCCTCAGGAGAGTATTCTTTCACATGTTTCCAGAAGACCATTGCGACTGGGGGCATTTTTGCCCTAGATGAATGTTTAAGTCTTGTGCTAGTAGAGGCTCGAAGTGTGGATGCATAAGCTGCAATTTGCAACAGGCTAGCATGTTATGGACCGCAAAACAAAGTAGGCTCTGCCGATAGGGCGCCGTTAGAGTATGGATAGTATTAACAAAAACATTTCTGACTTACTCTTATAGTACTCCTAGCTTTCTCCTGGAATTCAGGATTTAGCCAGAATTGATACAACGGTAAACCAACCTAATCTATGTGTAAAATTGCTGTGCTAGCTATAAACAAGTGCAAAGGCATGGGGAGTGCATAACGGGATCAAAGACCCTAGGGAGGTAGGAAACTGGTGGTAATGCTGACTAGATGTGCGGCAAGAAATGGCTGGTAAGTTGTCGTGGTACCAGAGTGTCCCTTCGTTTCGTAATACTTAGAATTTACAAGGTCTATGAGGAATATAAAGCCAGGTTGCACACTTTTACCAAATACCTGGTGTTCAGTGTTAATTGGGCATGGATCTCGACAACGTGATGGGTTAAATGCATACAGACAAAATATCGAATACAAAATATCGAATGGACATAATATCGAGTACAAAATATAGGCTGGACAGAATATCAAATGGACAGAATATATACATCAAAAATATCGTTTTGAAGGTTAGTAATGTAATATCGAATTTTAAAATATAGATAGTCAAAATATCGAAGTACATAATATAGGTTAAAAAAAATATCGAACATTTAATAATATCGAATTTTTTATAGTGTATTTTATGTGTTAAGTGTTTATTTATGTTATAATATAATTTAATTAATGAATTTAATGTCATTTAAATTTTGCATAATTTAATTCTGTGGCGGGTTGTAGGTTTATAGGAGAATAGGGTGGGAAGTAATTTAATTATAATTAATTAAATATGTATATTTATTTATTGGTATTTGTTTATAATTAATTGTTAATTAATTTTTATTTTGTAATTAATTACATTTTAATTGCCAATTAATTTTATTTATTTGATTAATTGATAATTATGTTAATTTAACTAATTTAATTTCTGTAGCGGGTTGTGGGTTTATAGGGGAATAGGGTGGGAAGTAATTTAATCATAATTAATTATATATGTTAATTTATGTAGTGTTCTTTATTTATAAATAATTGTTAAATAATTACATTTTCATTAAATGTTCATTGAGAATTAATTTTATTAAATTGATTAATTGATAATTATGTTAATTTTACTAATTTATTTTCTGTAGTGGGTTGTGGGTTTATAGGGGAATAGGGTGGAATAGTAATTTTTACCTCTACGCTATCCAGCGCCTTACCTACTGTTGCACTTTCTGGAGTGGGAATAGTAATTTTAACCCCTATGCTATCCAACGCTTTCCCTACTGTTGCACTCTTTGGAGTGGGAATAGTAATTTTTACCCCTACGCTATCCAACGCTTTCCCTACTGTTGCACTCTCTGGAGTGGGAATAATAATTTTTACCCCTACTCTATCCAACGCTTTCCTTACTGTTGCACTCTCTGGAGTGGGAATAGTAATTTTTACCCCTACACTATCCAACGCTTTCCCTACTGGTGCACTCTCTGGATTGGGAATAGTAAGTTTTACCCCTACGCTATCCAACCCTTTCTCTACTGTTGCACTCTCTGGAGTGGGAATAGTAATTTTTAGTAATTTTTACCCCTACGCTATCCAACGCTTTCCCTACTGTTGCACTCTCTGGAGTGGGAATAGTAATTTTTACCCCTACGCTATCCAACGCTTTCCCTACTGTTGCACTCTCTGGAGTGGGAATAGTAATTTTTACCTCAACGCTATCCAACGCCTTATCTACTGTTGCACTCACTGGAGTGGGAATAGTAATTTTACACTTCCACTATCCTACGGTAATAATATTGGATATTTTCTAATTATATTATGTTACTATATATATATGTTTTAACAAATATGATTGTAAAATGCTCAATGCACATGGAATGCAGCTAAGATGAAATGTGGTGTTGACAATTTTACTTTGACAATAGAAAGAGTTTTGAGAAAATCGTAAGCAGTACTTTTCCACAGAAAATTATGTAGTGCTTCCAATGTTTGATATTTACACGCCATCTCTATGCCTACCACACATCAGTGGATTTATAATCTATTTTTCAACAAAGAAATGTATTTCACTCCCTTGCACTGGGAAACTGATGTCATGTCCGCTAAATCCTAATGTTTTCCGGGGGTCTAAGTGCAAAAATGTTACCATCGTTGGCAGTGAGCAGCATGAGACAAGGGGACACTTCTTCAACCTTTTACTTTGCCTCTGAGTGGTAACTTTGTTTCAGTTTATTTAACCTGCCGGCTTCTTTGCAAGCCCTCAGTGGACCTTTGGGTCAAACATCTTTTATAGGAAGTACAATAATGATGTAAGCTGTGTCCACAGTCAATGGGGCTTCAGGCTTTTGTATCAATCTCATAGCAATGTGTTGGGCTTTTCTTTGGTTTCAGCACCTCTGCCCAGATATGTTGTAGTCACACAAGTCAGAAATCCCAATAGCACCGTTTGATGGACGTTCTGAAGTATTTTAGGTGAATTTCACATGTTTAGATTTTGTTGTTGTTCCTTATAATACTGACCATGCTCATTTTAGCAATGTCCAACAAAACAGTTACAGGAGGGTTTCCCTCCTGTAACTGTGCAAAGCTAAACCCAAGCACAGTTACAGGAGGGAAACCCTGCTCGGTGTATTCAGGTTAATGCAGAGACCATGATTTGTCTGAGTGTCAAAATAAGGTAGGGAATTGGGAGTGCTGGTTCTGCCTGGTAGTTGCTTGTTACTGCTAGGCTCCACAATTCTTTGTTTACCAGTTTCCATGGTTGCGTGTTGCCTTGTAATTCTGAGAAGTCCAGTAGTTGGTGTGTTACACCTGACTGAGGGAATACCGAGTATCCCCAATGCTGAATTCATCCTGTATGGTTTTACCTCCCCGTCCTGAGATTTCCTGCTCACAATTGCGGACTACCTCAGGGGCAGGTCTAGGTTCATGGTGGCCCTGGGCAGGGATCGTAGGTAGGGGGCCCCGGAAGAGGAGGAACGCAGGCGCAGAGGCCAGGGAAAAGGGGGGGACCGGGGTCAGGGTGTTTGGAAGTGGAGGCCGCCAAATCTCAGCCAGGGGCCGCCACGGAAATATGTATTCCTCCTCAGAGGATTATTATATTAAGAATATATATTGGTGTGGTGGCCCCTGGGGGTGGGCGGCCCTGTGCAGGTGCACAGCTTGCACATGCCTAAGGCCGCCCCTGACTACCTACAGCACTGAACTTTGTGTACAGTTTGCCTCATATTTCCACTCTTTCAAACAGTATACACTCTGTAAATTATTTCCTACACAAACTTGCACGAGGAAGATTCCTTAGAAGTGCAGTAACTTTGCACTTTTTCCGAAAGTTTTGCTACCACTTGCGAATGGACAGTTTGTAGGGCGACCTCCGGCCATGAGCTCTCTCCCACACCTTTCTCGTGTTCTCTCTTCCTCTTAACTTTTTTCTCTGCAATTTTAAACAACGTCCATTTCATAAATGGCCAATAACGCCTGAAGAGAATTAAAAGAACAGGAGGATATTTCTGAATGCGTATCAATATATTGATTGATATTTCAAAGGCTATACACGATAATGAGCCGTAAGGGATATTTTTCCCTTTCCTTTCACTGGCCTAGCGTGTTTATATTCTGCTTTTGTTGGGTATGTATCATAGGACGCTAGATTATACAAGATTACAATTTGAATATATTTAGTCTAGACAAATAAATCAAAATATATCTGCATAGGCAACTTTTTCTGTGCATTCAATTAACAAGGGGATTTCACGGAACTTGTTATAGACACAAATACACCATCCCTGATGCATTTGCAAACAAGCAATACCAGACTGTAGAGTTAGTCACATTTCGTATCGAGGTTCATCTAAGTAATAATGAAGCACTTCGACAAACAGGCATTTTAACAGTAGCGTGCTGCTGTCAAATTTCACAAAATTCAATTCGACTTTATGAAACACATGTTAAAAACTTGTACGAGTCCAATAATTACGCAATAACACTCCTGTTTTTGTCCCAGCGTTAACTAGATACTGTCACATTAAAATGGCAAATCCAATTCCCTCCTTATGAAACACATGTTTAAAAAAAAAAAAAGGCCCCCCCTTTAATTATTTCCACGCTCGGCGCGCCGGCTCACCCACAAACTGGATATTGCATTTGTTTAAAACTCAATCATGCAAAATGAAGACTCGATTTGAAAAATTTTAATAAAGATAACCGGCCTATCACTATATCATTTGAATGCTAATCGGCGTTTTTATTCCGAGGACGGAGCACAGATAATGTCATCCATGCTGGAGGCTCTTTAGTTTGCAATAAAAACATTTACATTCTAATGATTTTATTAAAGCACAGTAGCTGTCACCGGCCCCAGACGACTACCTGGCAAACTGTATCTGTTATCAACTCATATTGCCTTTATCAAACCCGCCCAGTGGTGAGCCAAGGCCTGCCACAATGAGGTGTCTAATGCTCGGAGAAATGGTATTTAATCATTTCTTCTGCAGTATTGTTCTGCTTACAGTGCATAAATAAGTGCTTCAAATAACCCCAGAGTGATACTGACAATGACACAAAGTACCAGCCCTATTTATCTTTCGCGCATTCTTCAGAAACCCTCTCTTTTTTGTTGTTCTTGCTGCAGGCGATCTTTTTATTCATTCAACAGCCTTGGCTTCCTCTGTCATGAGCAATAGAGCTCACCGCCTGGGTGTTTTCTGCATTGCTGTGGGTTGATGATATTAGCTGCAGGAAGCAATAACATGGAACAGTGGAAACAATGGGACCCAGAGTTGGGCTGACCTTGGTGGGAAATGGAGGGAGGCCAATCTAGTACCCATTTCTTGTAGCTACAAAGGCAGAAAATTGGTAAAGAAGCCTTATTTGGTTTGAACCCTAAACGTACCATGAATCAAGTGATATTCCCACTTTAATTGCCCCATATAGGATTAATGGTAACTTGTATTCCTCGGTAGTTTTTCATAATTATAAAGACAGAGCCAAAATATTTGCTGTGCTATCGTTGATCACCGACAAAGACTATTAAAACCAGCAGTGCCACACTTATCCTGTCCTTTTCTTTGACAGTTTTCCCATCAGCCCAAAGACTATGGATGGTGCACCACTGATGCCCGACTAGATGTGTACAGCACTATAGAAATACCAAGGCATAGATCTACTTTTGCCATTTGCTTTCAAATGTCACAATGCAATGGATTGATGTTCCATGCCTAGTGTTATTTGCTTGCTCATGTGGATTGGCTCGTACATTCTTGTATTCATAGTCGACCATTTATTATTGAGTGCTTATTTAGAGCGTAGCTACCTAACAGTGTTTCCCAGTGCATCAGGTTTAAGCAGGCCAGTCTGAAGAAGCTAAAAGAGCAGAGTCTTTGTAATAAAAAACAAATGAGAAGTGTTACAATTTAGTAAACAACTAGCCTGGCTAGAATACTTCTCTATGTGCAAATGGACAGTAGCGGTCGGCAGTAGGTGTTTCCATAGGGCGGTGACGTGGGCAGGAGGAGGGGCAGGGTGGGGCATGCAGTCCCTCATAAGGCCCAAAACAGCAGCAGGCACTTCCAAAGAACTCTTGGGGAGCTGGCGGTTGAAGTCTGTTCAGCAGGAGGCAAACTCTTCTCTAAAGCCCTTGGAGATCCTTACAAGGTGAATAAAGCACACAAAGTCCTTTCTCCTTTCTTTTAAAGTCAGGCAACCACTGCAGGCCAATCCCCCAAGCAGCACATCAGCTTAGGGATAGTCTCTCCTCAGTTTCTTCAGGTTCCGCTCCTCAGCAAAGGTTTCTTGTTGTTGTCCAAAAGTGATCTAAATTCTTAGGATCAGGGTCCCAATACTTATATCCCAAACTCCTTTGTCCTCTGAGGGCAGAGGGGCCTTTGCCTAGTCCCAACCAGTTCTGGAGCACTTTGTTGACATGACTCCTTCCTTCCTTTCACAGTGCAGGGCAGAACCATCAGATGCCCCACTGGAGGTGGAGCCAGCATTGTGGAGGGAAAGCACAGCTCTGGAGCACTCTGTTGACATGACTCCTTCTCTCCTTTCACAGTGCAAGGCAGAGACGTCAGACGCACCACAGGAGGTGGAGACAGCATTGTGGAGGGAAGGCACAGCCCTATTCAGGTCCCAGGTGCAACTCCTCCCTCCCATCTAGATGCTGATCTCTCTATTCACCACTGGGCTGACTCACCCTGTCTCCTGGAATCCGCCAGCCCTGTCACTCAAACTCCAGACAAGGAAAACACAACGTAGTAGAGACAGGCTTGGATAGTTAGAAAAGAAAATATCTACTTTCTAAAAGTGCATTTTCAAACACAGAATGTTAAAACCAAATTCACTAAAAGATGTATTTTATCATTATGAGTTCAGGCATACTAAACTCGAATTTCTACCATGTTCCCTGAGTCAGTTAGGATTATAAAATGTAATAATCTACCTGCCCATTCTGGCTTATGGAGAACAGGTAACCTTGTAATAGTGAAAAACGAAAATGGGTGTACTTCACTATTAGGACATGCCACACAGGGCATGTCCTACCTTATACTTACAATGCACCCAGCCCTTGGGCCTACCATAGGGGTGTCTGATATGAAGAAAAGGGACGGTTTAGAACTGGCAAGTGGGTGCACTTGCCCAGTCAGCATGGCAGTACCAGACTGCACACAGGCTTTGCAATTGCAGGCATTAGACACACTTTTACAGGCTGCTTCTCTGGGTGGCGCAACCAGTGCTGCAAGCCCAATAGCAGCATTTGGATTACTAGCCCTGGGCACTCCAGGTGCATGGTACTAGGTTCTGACAGGTAAACCAAACCAGCCAATCATAGAAGCACTAATCCATACATCAATGTATAATAGGGAGATCATATGCACTTTACCACTGAGCAGCAGTGGAAAAGTGCCCAGAGTCAAAAAACAGCCAACAACAGGTCAGAAAAAATAGAGGAGGGAGGCAAAAAGTTCAGGGATGACCCTGCAAAAAGGGCCAAGTCCAACAAATGGTAATGCTCTTTGGTAACTGCATGTCGCTAGGAGCTGGATGCGCGACTCAAGAAGGAGAAGCATGTCGCCGTTGCAGCCGTTGCATCATGGATGTCGCCACTGTAGCTGTGGCATTGCACCGCATCTCAAGAAATGTCCCGCAACCCCGAAGAAGCGTGTCGCCATCACAGCCGCTGCCGTCGCCTCGTGCATTTCACAGCTGTAGCTGTTGCATTGCACAGCATCAAGAAAAGCGCCTCGCCTCCAAGGAGAAGCGTGCTGCAGTCGGAGCTGCTGTCGTCGCATCACGGAACAAGGGTGTTGCTGCTGCAGTTGTCTCATTGAGCAGAAACGTCTCGCATCGTCGTCGAAAAGTGCCACCGCCAAAGCCACTTTCATCGCATCACGGAACAAGGGTATCGCCGCTGCAGCTGACGCATCGAGTTGAGACTTCTCTCAACATTGGAGAAGCGTGCCGCATCTGGAAGAACTTGACGTCTTTATTTCTTTGCACCGGATCTTTGCTGCATTTCTATCTTTGGGAGAAAATTACAAAAAACAATTTGATGGACAGAATGTAGATCAATGTCTTACATTCACCCCAGTACAAGGATCTGGGCCTAAATCCATCGTTTTTTGCACTCCACACCACCCTGGGTCAGATAATGGCTTTATGCAAATCAGCTCTGACCCTGTGCCCCATGGGAACAGTCCAGTCCGAACTACAACAGCCATATCTTTCCCAGACCGGAATCAAGCATCCGAGGACCGGACCGGTTTCGAGGTAACACCTCTCATCAGCCCGGCTAGCTTGACTCCAGTGGTGTGGAGGCTCTGGGACCCACGTCTGAGCTACCCCAGTACACTCAGGGAGAAAATTACAAAAAACAATTTGATGGACAGAATGTAGATCAATTTCTTACATTCACCCCAGTACAAGGATCTGGGCCTAAATCCATCGTTTTCTGCACTCCACACCACCCTGGGTCAGATAATGGCTTTATGCAAATCAGCTCTGACCCTGTGCCCCATGGGAACAGTCCAGTCCGAACTACAACAGCCATATCTTTCCCAGACCGGAATCAAGCATCCGAGGACCGGACCGGTTTTGAGGTAACACCTCTCATCAGCCCGGCTAGCTTGACTCCAGTGGTGTGGAGGCTCTGGGACCCACGTCTGAGCTACCCCAGTACACTCAGGGAGAAAATTACAAAAAAAAATTTGATGGACAGAATGTAGATCAATGTCTTACATTCACCCCAGTACAAGGATCTGGGCCTAAATCCATCGTTTTTTGCACTCCACACCACCCTGGGTCAGATAATGGCTTTATGCAAATCAGCTCTGACCCTGTGCCCCATGGGAACACTCCAGTCCGAACTACAACAGCCATATCTTTCCCAGACCGGAATCAAGCATCCGAGGACCGGACCGGTTTCGAGGTAACACCTCTCATCAGCCCGGCTAGCTTGACTCCAGTGGTGTGGAGGCTCTGGGACCCACGTCTGAGCTACCCCAGTACACTCAGGGAGAAAATTACAAAAAACAATTTGATGGACAGAATGTAGATCAATGTCTTACATTCACCCCAGTACAAGGATCTGGGCCTAAATCCATCGTTTTTTGCACTCCACACCCCCTGGGTCAGATAATGGCTTTATGCAAATCAGCTCTGACCCTGTGCCCCATGGGAACAGTCCAGTCCGAACTACAACAGCCATATCTTTCCCAGACCGGAATCAAGCATCCGAGGACCGGACCGGTTTCGAGGTAACACCTCTCATCAGCCCGGCTAGCTTGACTCCAGTGGTGTGGAGGCTCTGGGACCCACGTCTGAGCTACCCCAGTACACTCAGGGTGAAAATTACAAAAAACAATGCATTTCTATCTTTGCAACACTTTTGTTGCCCTGTGTGTCGCATC
This sequence comes from Lissotriton vulgaris, assembly GCF_964263255.1. NCBI lineage: Eukaryota > Metazoa > Chordata > Amphibia > Caudata > Salamandridae > Lissotriton > Lissotriton vulgaris. Next base: position 1,017,832,014 of record NC_141691.1, on the reverse strand, counting down.
TTAAGGTATATTGACTTAAAGTGTCGCATTTTAAGAACTAAAGAGAACTAAGCTAAACCTACCATTTTAAGTACAGTATTGTGGACTTATTGTCGCTTGTGGTCTTGTGATAAGTCTATATAAAGAATACTTATTTTTAATGTACAATTTGTGTGGTGCCATCTGTAGTGTTGTCACTTGATTAATGTATGCGTTCACAAATGCTTTACACACTGCCTCTGCAATAAGCCTGTCTGCTTGTGCCAAGCTACCAATGGGGTGAGCAGGGGTTATTTTAGGAGTGTACCCCCCTTACCCTGACTAGAGGCAAGGGTCCCTATTTGTCACAAGTACCTACCTGTGCCAACTAGAGACCCCCAAATCTAACAGCATTCTTTATGTATTCGATTTGATATCCATTCACCATTAACAATGTTCCTTTCTCAGTCCTATGAAGAAGCGAATGTCTACAAAATAAACCTATCTTCTAAAACAATTGCACTGAATAAATTAGCAAGCCAAAACCATCCAAAATAATTCATTAAAGCTACATAATTTGAAATATGTACCACGTCAGTATAGCATCATGGATTTCCAATTTCTGTAGAACACACAACCCTGCACGGAGTTCATTTTAAAGTGAATCGTAGAATATTTAGATTTTTTGACTCAGCTGCATGTCAATCATTCTTGGGCACTGTGGCATTTAACAAAAAATACTCCGGTCATGATAGGTGTATTCCTTTTTCAAGACTGACTGCTATCCCGCAGCACAGAGATGAGCTGCTATTTGTGGCAGAAATGGATTATGTTAGATGCAGTGGGCCTTCTTTCTTGCTACCTTCCTTGAGAGAAATTTGTACTGACCTTTTTGTGGTTAAAATAATCTGTGATATTGTTTCTATTGGGTCTATCCCATGTAGGACATGGACGGAATATGTATGTTTGCCCTGCAAACGGAAGGCAGAGTGAGCCTGGAGCATGTGTGCTTTGCTTGATTACTTTTAGACCGGAATCCATTGTGCAACTCCTAATCTTTAAAAACCATGTCCAAATGTTGCTGAGAGGAGTTGTCCTCACTATAAAGACCTGCTTTGAGGAGCCCCTCTTGTGTGACAGAGGCATGGGGGGAGAACAACACCTAGCTACAGACCTTTTTGATGGTCCAAATACAATTAGGTGAGATGTGAGTGTATTGATGCTTACAGTGACTGTTAAACGAAAATGCTTACACAAAGGAAGTGTTCTGCTGCTTCCTGCTACTCATGGCACGAGTCCTATGGGACATTTTGCAAACTGTAGGGGGGTATAGAAAATGCCCCACAGACTAGTCCAAAGAGCAGAAGCGAGACTCATCAACCTGGAAGTCCACTCAATTAAGCCCCTGGTCTTGCACAGTGCATTGTTGTAGGTGCAATCTGCCTCTGCTGGAGGATGTGCAAACGGGGTCACTACCCATGACCTATGACTGGAGACCATATCCTTGTTCAGCTAAAAAGAAAAATGGAGAAATTCACTCAATGCACATGGGGATCGATCAACCCACACTCACGTATATATCTCTGGTATGTGTACTGAATGACTCTCACACATTTCTACTATCGTATGAAATTGATTACATTAAGATTAGCACAATTAATTCCACATGTCTATTCCTTTGTCTGTGTCAGATGGAAACATGTGCATGCCTTGCTACTTTTGACAGACAAAATGATGACCTCTATTTTGGCCCCTAGTTACCATCTTCAGGAGAATTTGTGATATAAAAGAAGAACCAGGGGATGATGTACAAAATGTTAATTGGCAGAAAGTTGTTGCTAATTGTACACCAACATTCTGAAAATGGAAATAAAATGGCAAATTGACTTACATACTGATAGGTTGGTACACAAAATTCAAAATCAGAGTGGGTCTCAATCTAACCTTCCTCATTATTATTCATGCGGTAGATCGCAAATTGCAATTTACTATGATTGAATCCAAACAAGCACATGGCGGCCGGCTTGGTTGGCCAAATAAATTATAAAAGGTGATAACTCATAAAGATTGGTATTCTAGGGGGAAAGAAGACCACCTAACAACTTTAAAGAAACAATAATGTTACACAGCTACAAAAATTCCCCAGAGTACTTTCAAATTGTTGTAGACAGGTCAGCAATGAAGTCTGATAATGATTCTATTTTTTGTTGATCAGTCTCTGCATCTAGTGCACAGGCTTCATGCAATCCATAAGGCCACGTCTCTTGACATTCACACAAGCCAGCACGTTGATATGCCCCCCCCTACCTGGTGATCCACCCACCTGATTTAATTGCTACATTGTAATGGGTGAGAAGACCTCCGCTGTCCTGCCTGCTCTTCCTGGACTATCTTCCCCGCCCCATTGGTGAACTGGGCTGTAGGAGGCTGCAGCAAGACTCCAGCCAGGATTACCGCCGTTGGTATTTGGTCCTGGCTTGCTTTAGAGGGAATTCAAGCGGGAATCCCTTCTACTTCAAGTCGGTAGAAATGGACAAAAAGGGATGAATACTCACCTTTTTTGCAGTTTTGGCTGCAGTTTCCACCTCTTTTAATAGGACGGGTAGCTATATGATATTAAAAGGGTATCTACGGTGAAATGGGAAATTTATTGTCCCCTCACCATAGTGAAGGTGGTCAACATTTTTCAGCCATTTTGCCCAGGTGGGTCCGTGGCATTCATCAGGACCAATGAGAGGGGTTCCGTTCTTATCAATTTTGTGGTCAATTTTCTTGGTGGGATGACCTTTGTCTTGCTCCACCGGAGAGAAGGGCTCGCCGTAAGCCCTAGTAACATACCCTACAGGCCCCATGGGAGGAGAAAGGAGGGGAGACCCTTGTTGTCGGACTTGCCTCAAGGTGCGTCTCCCTTGTTTGCACCTAGGTGTATCCTTCTGTCCTTCCCGATGGTGCCATAAACTAAAGACAGTCACACAAAGGGAGTTGAGGTTTGCCCTTCATATCCTGATGGCCCATAATCAGGATGATGGGCCTTCCTTAGCTAGAGTGGTGGGAAGAGTTGTCATATTTACCTAGTTAGGGCTGCATCTGTACTCTCACAATGCTGTCTCCACCCCCCTGTAGTGTGTCTGGATCCAAGACCAGGCAAGAGAGGCACCTGTGCACTGCAAAGCCAATTCTTGAACTTTGCCAACTTCACAGACTAAAACAGGTATATGTACTGGGGCTCTGACCCCGTAACTTTAGCACTCTTTTGGACTTAGGAATCTGCCAAGAAGAACTGCTGGAGAAGCTGTCAGGAGAGACTTCCACTTTGCTGTGTTCTTTGCTCTATTGACCTGCTGATTGCTGCTTCTGTCTTGGACAGTGAAATGACTAGACTGAACTTTCTGCAATTTATTACCTGAGTTTCTCCAAGGGCTTGAAGTAGAGTTTGTCTCCTGTTGGTAGACTCAGGAACATCAAAGACTTCAAGTTCACCTGCCAACAGTAGTGGGAACTATGTGTTTTGTGCTGTAATAGAAGAAAAGAAATTGCAATACCATCAACGATGCCGCTGCTGGCTATGTGACCTGAAGGCACTACCCGGAGCATTGCCCTGCTTCACAACGCAACCCTGGTCTCACTAACGCCGCCACATAACACCATCACCAAAGCTGCTGCTTGCACCGTGACCTGTGGGCACCACACCTCGCATTGCTTCAGATCGTCACCCTGGTATCGCCGAGGATGATGACCCACATAGGCATTGATGCTACTGTCTGCATTGTGGCCTGTGGGTATTGCACATGAGGTACACGAAGCATCGCCCCATCCCACAACACAGCCCTGATCTACCAACACCGGCGCCATCGACTCCAGCCTCATCAACCGACGCCAATACTTGCATCATGACCTGTGGTCATCGCATGAAGCATCCCTCCACTTTTCATCGCAATCTTGGATCTACCAAACACAGAGCTTCAGTGAGGCCACTGCCTGCACCGTGCCTTTTCGGCACTGCACGTTACATCCCCCTCTTCACACCGCAGCCCTGGTCGTATCAAGGACGCCGGATGCCATAACCGAGCCGCTGCCTGCACTGTAACCTGTGGGCACCATACGCTGCATTGTCCCGCTTCGCATCACAGCCCAAATGCCATCAACGCCAGCACTCCTGACATCAACCTCACAGAGTTCAATCCGCAACGCTTGTTACTTCAAAGGCCCGATAACTCCTGTACTGACCTCCGTAACTTATGCCTGGGGATGCCTGGTGATACCACTGCCTCTTCGGAGCTCATCGTAAGGTCCACAACACATAGTATTTCCAAAGGTACTGTTTGAAGGTATTCCCAACACCGTAGCTGGCCTGCAACTTTGTGGTCAACTTGAACTATGTGATTTGTTGTTCACAACGATGTGATAGCCGCAGACGGAGCTATCGACTTCAAGGAATTGCATTTTAAGGTTAGTCTTGCAAAATTTATATCTTGAGTACTTTATTTTGGATTTTTTATTGTTTTGGTCTTGTTTTACACAGATAAATATTGGCTATTTTGCTCAAATTGGTGTGGTGCAAGTTTTTTGTGTTTTCACTGTATTGCTGTGTTTTATGTGCAAATGCTTTACAAATTGCCTCTAAGATAAGTCTGACTGCTCATGCCATGGAGCTAAGGAGGATAGCAGGGGTAATTTTAGGTGTATTAGGGCTACATGTATCAAAAACCAAATTTGCGATTGACAAATAGCGATTTTTACTGAATCTCTATTTGAGATTCGCAAATCGCTATGTCAGAAAAAAATCACAAATTTCTAACGATTCCTTAAAAATCACAAATATAAATACCGAATCACAATTACAGATTCGATATTTGCGAGTTTGCATTTTTAAAAAAATAACAATTAAGCAAATCTGCTATTCAGGTGCAGTCCGATGACACCATAAGCAGGAAGTGAGGCTGCCCATGCTGTTTCAGAGTGCCTGAGGCTGTGGGAGAGGCTGAGAGCAGGAGCACACAACTCAGGAGCTCATCAGGAGTGCTAAGGCAGGCACAAACTGGCATAATGGACACACAAGAGAAGGGAAAGGAGCCTGCAGCAAGGAAAAGAAAACATAAATTTAGCTAAAAGGAATGGAAGGTCCTCATTGAGGAAATGGTGAAAATCCATTGTTGGGAAAAATCTCTGCACTTAGCAGAATCTGAGTCGAGGAAGATCTGGCTGGAAATACAAGCCAAATTTAATGCAACTCGGGTCACACAGCGCTCCATTGAAGACCTAAGGAAGCACTGGTATGACTTGCACTCAGGGACTAAAGAAAAGGTTGCAAAAAGACTTCAGTAGGCAAAAAACAGGTGGAGGACCATCCACAGAGCCAGCAACAACACCCCTGGAGGACATGGTGGAGTCCACCCTCCAGCGAGAAAGCATGATTAATAGGAGATGTTCACAGCTCAGCCACAGACAACACTAGACAGGGTAAGATGCATGCTAAATTTCCCCTGAGCCATCACCCTCCAAACTCCCCAATCCTAAATGGCCATATGAGCCAGTAAGATAGCCACTACAGCCCACATTTAGTTAACACCCAGCAGTGCATCATGGGAGTTGCAGTGACACAGAGAAACACATCCACAGTGTACTCACACCAGTCAATAAACAAGCTATGCACAGTTTTTGGGTATACTAAATCATGCACATTTAATACAAAACAATCAGAAAGAAGGACACACAGTAAATGGTTATCTTGTATTCACATGAGAACCTGCCCCACAGACAGCAGGCACCAAGATTGATGAGGGACCTGAGCAACAACTACATGCAGGGAAGGAAGAGTCACACACAAGCAGAGAAACAACACAAGCAGAGAAACAACACTTGAACTAAGACTAAGCAGGTACACAGTGGCACCACTACAAGAGACAGAGGGAGGAGTGGAAGAGATCCAGGAAGATCCACAGTCCAAGCCTGAGAAGCTAGCACAGCGTCAAAATCATCAGTCTCATCAGTCTACTGTGCAGCGTAGCAACAACAGTAGCCTCAGATGCAGAGCAAGGTCACAACATGTTGCTGACCAAGTGGAGGAATCCACTGTCTTCTTTGGTCTTGAGGGCACCATGGTCAAGGTGCAGCGGCTGCAATTATAAAGCCAGAGATCAATGCAACGGCAGCTAGTGCCACTGAATCATAACATGAGGGATATCAAGGATGGCACACGTGATCTGAACAACACTGTTGCAGAGGGGCTTAGGGCTAATACAGAGAGTATGAAGGACATGACTGTAGCACATTCAATACAACAGCTATGCACCACCCTGCAGAGAAACACGTCTCAAGGCACCATGAAAAGCAATGCCTATTTAGCCACATGGATGGGTGCACAAAGGCAGTCAACCGTCTTTGCAATGCCACAGCTGTTCTAACCAGACACACCATCTACATGCAGGTGGAAATGGCCCACTGCAGCCAGGATGTTGCAAGGGGTTTGGTGCAGGTCACAATGCTGTCGACCAGCTATAGACAGCAAACATAGCTGCCACAGGTGCACTGAGTGATGGGGACAGTGAGGAGGTCTCAAGCCGCAGCAGCATCACTCCACTGGTCACTGGGCCCAAACGATGGCGTGCAAGGCAAGGGACAGCAGCAGAACCCTCACCAAGGTAGGGCAGAGTGATCACTGACCATAGCAGTGCTGCACGTGGGTGCAGAAAATAGCTACTGCGGTGGTAGGGACCTGCAAGTGGGTGAGGTAACTCATGAAAGAAGAGTAAAAGTGTTGTAAATGCGCATGGAGAGTGAATATGCCATGATGAGCAACTCAAGGCACACAGTGGTGAGGATTGTGAGGCTGTGTGCACACATATTACCTGATGTCAAGGCCAATTAAACACAGTTCTTTTTTATGTTTGAAAAGCTTTATTAAAAGTAATAATGATAACAATAAAAATGACACCAGCAAAGAAGAATATAAAGCAGTCAAATCGAATGCAAGTCATAACATTGCTAATGTCAAACTAGGTAACACAAATAATTTTATGGGATTTTTAAGGGGAGAGGGACGGATTAAAGGGAGGAGTTTGAGAGAAAATATGCTATAACAGAACAATGGTATAGAAGGTAACGGCAAAGGAAGAAATGACACAATCAATAATCAAAAATTGTATAACATATATATATATAACATTGCAATAAAGAAAAGCTGTAAAACAGTACTGAAATACACAAGACGGAGAGAGTAAAAACTTTCAAGGGGGTTTAAAATTTTCGGAATTGATAAGAACCGGTTTCTTTTGAGCTAAATGATCTAGGTATGTGGTAAGAGGTAACCAATACAGGTCTACATTTCGAGGTAGTTTACAGGAAGAAGCGAAGGAGACATCAAGTCTATGAAAATGACATAAAGAGTTCCACCAATGTTGTAAGGGATTTCCAATTAGAAGATATATGTTGAAATGCGAGTACAAGCGTAAGATTAAAGAGACCCTGTGAGTGTGAGGGAAGAGTGAGAGAGTCTGAGAGACTACCAAGAAAAAAAAGAGGGAGTGAGCATGGGATGGAAAGTGTCAAAATGTGGGAAATGTAAGACCAAACTTGCTTCCAAAAAGAAGAAACTCTAGGACAGAAAAAGAACATGTGTAGAAGATCAGCATTAGGAGTTTTACAAGTCCAACAGCTAGAGTCAGAGGAAGATGTAAAACGAGATAGGGAAAGAGGAGAAAGATAAAGTCTATGATATAGAAAAAATAGAGATTGTGTGAGAGATGCAGCTCGAGTAACTTTCAAGGTTTTGGACCAGGGTTTGTCCCAAAGGGTAATGGGCCAAGTGCATCCCAGATCTGTTTCCCAGGAAAGTTCCAATTTGGACTTGACACGGTCTGGATTAGGGGAAGAAAATAATTTATAAATAAGAGACGCTTTAGGAAGAGTAGAGAGTATTACAAGAAGATGAGAAGGGGTAGTAAGGGAAGCTGAAGAAGGAAGAGGATAATAACGATCAAGAATGATTCCCATAAGAAGAGTATATTTCTTTAGAAAAGAGTGAGGACAATGAAATTTAAGCTGAGAATGGGGAAAGGAGCAAGGTGATAAGCCATCGAAAAGAAGGTGGACCCAGATGACACCTTTAAGTCTCCAAGAGGGCCAACAAATAGGTCTATTGCGTAGAAGAATAAGCAAGTTATACCAGATGGGTAAGTGTAGAAAGGAGTCGTGTGAAATAACCAACAGAGAGAATAAAGGTTTAAGAAGAGAGGAAGTATGTTTAAATAAGGGAAACAAATCATAAGGGGACTTAGAGGAATAACGTGCAATCTCCTCAAAAGAAAAGGGCGATAAAAAAGATTGTTCAATACGAAGCCAAAGAGGAGAGAAGGGGGAGGATTCCGATGAGAGCCAACGTGAAGATTGACGGAAAGAAAAGGATTTATGGTAGAGGTGGAAGTCTGGAAAATTAACACCACCATTCAATTTAGGTCTGCGAAGAGATAGAAGGGAGGGAAATTCTAGGTTTTTATTTTTCCAGAGACACTTTGAGATAGAGGAATCAATACGTTTGAAGTACAAGGCAGGAATATGCACAGGCAACATAGAAAGAATGTAAGTAAGAATAGGGGCAATCATCATCTTAATGGAGTCAAGGCGACCCCCACCAAGAAAGAAAAAGAGGGTTCCAAGAAGAAAATAATTGATGAATTCTAAAGAGAACAGCGGACAGTTTTAATTTAATGGAGGAAGAAATAGAATTGGAGAACCAAATACTGAGATATTTAATCTTTGTGCTATTCCAGGCAAAATCAGTGGCAGAAAAGAGGTGAGAGAGACAAAACGTAGTCAAAGCGAGAATCTATGTTTTATCCGAGTTGATCTTATATCCAGAAACAAAGGAGAATGCTTCGAATTCAGCTAACAAAGGAGAGATAGATGCTTCCGGATCTGAAATAAACAAGAGGATGTCATCAGCATATGCAGAAAGTTTTAATTGATGATCACCATAGGGGAAACCGGAAATAGAGGTATTCTGCCGAATGGAGCACAAAAAGGGTTCAAGGGCTAAAACAAAAAGAAGTGGGGAGAGAGGGCAACCTTGACGAACTCCTCTGTGAAGGGTGAAATAAGAAGAAAGTTGGCAATTCACGAGGATTGAAGCTTTGGGTGAAGAGTATAATAAAGAAATAAGAGAAATACATTTGGAACCAAAGCCATGCCACTTAAGTGAGGCAAATAAAAAAGACCAATCTACTCTGTCAAAAGCTTTTTCAGCATCAACAGAAATAGCAGCCAAAGGTATTGAAAGAGAGGGGGCTTTATTTAAGAGGTTTAAAAAAAGGCGAGAATTGTCAGAAGTGCGTCTTCCTTTAATAAAACTACACTGTTCTTTTCCAATAAGATGGGGCATGAAAGGGTCCAAACGTAAGGCAAGTAATTTAGCGAAAAGCTTATAATCAACATTAACTAACAAAATGGGGCGATAATTTTTACAAAATTTGGGGTCACGACCCTCTTTCGGAATGAGACAGATGGTGGCATCCTGAAAAGTACCTACAGCCGTACCAGAAGACTAAAAGGATTGAAAAAGCAATAAAAGTTTGGGTAATAAAAGATCAGAAAAATGTAGGTAAAATTCAACCCGGAAGCCATCAGGACCAGGAGTTTTACCCTTAGAGAGGGAAGATAGAGCCGTAGAGAGTTCATGCAGTGAAAGATCAAGGTCAAGGTTTGGAAGATTTAGGTGGGATGTAGAGGGTTTAGGTAATTTGTCAAAGTAGAAATGAATCATAGAAGAAGTAGGAGAAGATTCTGGAGTGTACAACTGTTGATAGAAGAGTTGGAATTGTTCGAGAATCTCTTTATCTGTATGGAGAAGAACATTGTCAGAGGAAAAGATGGATTCAATGGAAGTACGCTTCTTACGAGATTTAAGGTAATTAGCTAAGGGTTTCCCAGATTTGTTACGACCCCCGTAATAACGCGCACTACTACGAAGAAGAATAGAAGAAGCATTATCCGTGGTGAACTTGTTGAAAGAAATCTTCGCACGCAAAAGTTCTGGTGACATACATTTATCAGAAGAGGTGTAGAAGTGATGTTCTAATTTTTTAATATATGCGAGAGAAGACTTACGTTTTTGAAGAAATTGCTTAATTTTCTTAGAAACAAAATCGATAATAAACCCTCTTGTATTAGCCTCAAAGGAGTCCCAGAGGATATATGGAGGAGTATTGGGAGTAGAGTTAATTTGAAAGAAGTCATTAGTAAAAGATCGAAATGAAGAAGAGAAAATAGGGTTAGTAAGAAGTGTAGAATTAAAGCACCAACGAGATGGCTTAGGGTGACGTGGAAGTAAATCAATATCCGTTATAATGGGGGCATGATCTGAGATAACAATGGGTTCAATAGAAGAGGATAGTAGATTTAGAGTGAGAGACTGAGAGAGAAAGATATAGTCTAATCAGAAGAAGAAGCGTGAGGGTGCGAGAAAAAGGAAGAGTCCAGAGTCTCTGGATGCGTGAGTCTCCAAGAGTCAGAGAGGTGTGTTTGTAGTATAGTGTTCAAAAATTGCTTGTGAGGTTTATGGAGAATGAAACGAACAATGGATTTGAGATCAAGAAATGGACCTATAATTTGATTACAATCTCCTCTAAAAGAAAAAAATCATCTTTGTGTTGTATGCACTTGGTTGTTATTAAAGGCCAAAACGAGCAATCAGGTTGAGTAGGACCATAAATATTAAAAACAGTGAAAGAAATTGAGTTAATCAGTACTTTAACAAAATCCATCTCCCTTCCGAATCCTTTTCTTCTAACAATACTTTACATTTCAATTTTTTATGAATTAAAATAGCAACTCCATTTTCTTTATTGGAAGAGGGAGAAAATAAAACTGTACCCACCCAGTTTCTTTTTAATTTAAGGGATTCAAGATCACTAAGATGAGTCTCCTGTAAAAGAGCAATATCAGGGGTATAGGAGGATAAGTGAGAAAGTACTCTCAGCCGTTTAATGGGGTTAATAAAACCGTTTACATTCCACGAGATTACTCTAAATTTGTAAACAAGATAAACATAACATTAAAATTTGCAAAAAGGTATGACAACAAATAAAGCCGAAAAAAGAAAACAGTAAGAAGGCAGAAAAAAGGAAAATAGGATCCAAGAAAAAGAAGGAGGGGAAAGGAGAGGAAAGAAAGGAGGAAAAAAGGAAACAGAAGGAGTACATATCCAAAGGATGACCGAAATAATCGTACCTGAAAAATAGAAACACGAGGAAGTGGGGAATTGGCGACACTCTACAAGACGGACCTTGCAAAGGGAGGAAATCCAACCGCACCAGGACAAAAACAAATTGGAAAATTGACAGATTGACCTACGCGGACACAAGGAAATACATCAGGGTCCTGTGTGAGGGAAGAAAAGAGATTTAACAAATAACAATTGGGAAGTAACAACACACGGAATGTACAAAGCGAAAAGTGCAACAGGAGAGCAAGATAGTTAGGTCAGGAAAATGAAGAACAAGAGAAGAGAAATTAGACGATAAACTAAACTAAGAGAGGAACAACATCAGCAACTGAATCATTGAAACAATCATTGAAACAATCAGCCACTAGAAGAGAGAGTCGAGGTATCCATGGCACCACCCGACTGGAGGTGAATGAAGTTCTTCAGTTCTCCGGGATCTTGAAAGGACCAAGTTTTATTTTGGTAAGTAACTCTGAAGATACAGGGATGGAACAAACCGTATCTTGCACCGAGAGATCGTTGGGGTGCACGAAGATTCAGGAACTCCTTCCTTCTGGACGCTGTGACGTTGGAAATATCCTGAGACAAGAACACTCTCTGGCCCAACCAGGACACTTGAAATTTGGATCTGGCCGCAGAAAGAACTGTAAGGAGATCCGTGAATTTCAAGAAGAGAATAATAACATCTCGTGACTTAGGCGAATCAGATGAACGTGGACCAAGTCTATGGGCTCTCTGGATGCTAATAGAGGTGGAAGGCGGCATGTCGAGCAGTTTTGGAGGAAAGGAAGTAAAAAATGTCACAGGATCGTCCCCCTCCAAAGATTACGGCAAACCATAAATTCGGAGGTTGTTCCGTCTATTTCTATTTTCCAAATCCTCAGTGTGTTGTTGGAGAGCGAGAACCGACTTCTCCTGAGAAGATATGCATTGGGAATTGGACTGCACCCCCAAAACCTGCTGCTCTACAGAAGTGATCCTGGCATCCATGGAAGCCCAGTTTTCTTTCAATAGTTGCATGTCTTTGCTAGTCTCTTCAACAAAAGGGCGGAGAGCTCGTATCTCCTCAAGAATTAACTCCATAGAGATTGGGGAAGAGGATTTCTCCGGTGAAAGCGGGTCATGTTTTAAGCGTTTAGAAGAAACAACATTATGAGGAGAGGCCTTAGTAGATGATGATTGAGTTGAGGAGGAGGCGCGAGGCGGCACCAGACCAGCCATTTGATCAGCCGCTCCAGGGACACTGATAGGAGTTGAAGAGGATGACTCCTGAGTAGATTTGGAGGAAATAAAAACAAATTGTGGCTTGCACAATCTGCCCATATGCACATAAACGCTGTCCAGAGCAAGGAAAAGAGGCAATGTAAAGAGCCTCCTGCAGATGGAAAAAGGGCAGAAACCTCAACAGTGCAGTATCACAGATAGGGTGAGCAACCAAAAATGTCAATAAAAGACAGTGTTCCAAACAGATGACAAAAAATTAATATGAGGACATGAAACCCTGTTGAGAGCATGAAATAAAGCCACACAGATGTTTAAAGTATGAAGAAACATCCAAAATTGGAGATATATAGCTTCATGGTGCCGATAATTGAAAGCGTGACAAGAAAAAGCAGTGTCCGGTGAAAAAGAGACCATAAATACCTCAAATCGGCGATAGCAAGTTAGGAGGTGCAGAAAAAAGAAGAACTGAAGGAATGCAGAGAGGTTCCATCGTCCAAGAAGAGGCGGCAGCACTTTCTGAGAGAAATTCGGAGTTCGGGAAACAAGCCCGAGGCTTCAAGGCTGAACGTAGGTTGCACACAAGAAAGAAAAGCTCCAAAAGAGCATAATTAGGGGCAGCTCACATTCCGAATGCGGGACAAGTGCAATATTAGCCGAAAAATGCCTTAGAACTGCAGAAAGCACGAAGCTGCGGGTCCAGCGCGTCGAAGCTCCACCGCTAAGCGGCCATCTTGTGTGGCACCGTAGCCACGCCCCCCCAATTAAACACAGTTCTACAACAGTCATTATTTGCTTTGTCTTATTACTCACTTAGAAATTGTTGTGTGTGATCTCATCACGTCTGTGTCTCCCATCTGCGGCACCTACACCACCTGCTGCACTGCAAGGTGGCCGTGGGTCATCATCATCCTAAAGTGGTTCTGTAGCATGGCACAGGTAGCAATGATTTCACAGCATATCTCTGGGCGGTACTGCAGTGCACCTCCACTTTTGTGTAGGCAGTGGAACCTACTCTTCAGCAGTCCAAATGTCCACTCTATCACATTGCTCATCGACTTATGGGCAGCATTGTATCTCCTTTCATTTGGGGTAGTTGGGTTGAGATATGGTGTGAGTATAAATAAACACACTGCATATGCCCTGTCACCTACATGAGAAAGGAAAAAACATTAATCACAGGCCAATTTCAACACATCCAAGGTGTCCATCAGAGTGAGTGACATGCATTTACCTACTAGGTATTCTTCTCCAAATTCTCCCTCAGTGAGACGTGTATAGATTCCATTATGCCTGAAGATGTAAGAGTCACGCGTACTACCCGGAAATTTGGCAACAATATCAGTGATGATGTGTGAGGCATTACAATTGACCTGGATGTTGATGGAATGAAATGATTTCCTGTTTCTATACACATACTCATTAGCTGAGGGGGGACAGATTGCTACATGTGTCCCATCAATTCACCATATGACATGAGGGAATTGTGCCATTGGGTAAAAGTCCATTTTAGTCTTCTGCAATTCCAGTTGCAAAGTGGGAAACCTGATGTAATGGTGCATTCTTTGAAGCATGGCATCCAGGAAAGAATAAAGAAAGCGGGACAGGCAACTTTGGGAGACCCCTCCAGCTACAGGTATCACCCTCTGGTAACTCCCTGATCCAAGTAGGTGCAGTCAACACAGGACCTGCACATGTGTCTGGAATGGCTTGGGTCCTGTGGGTCTGATGCTCCAGTATTAGATGCAGGTCATCTATCAGGTCTAGTATAGCAGCTGAGTCTAGCCTGTACTTATCATGTATTTCTTCTTCTGTCTGCTGGAACAGGGTAATGCACACTCTGTAAATGTGTTCCTGTCTCCTCCTCCTTCTCTGTGTTGCTGCTTGTATCCACTTCCTCCTCGCTATGACATACAGGGCTGCCATCATGAAAGATGGTGAGGAACTCTGGGCATGTTTAAATAGTGTGCACTTGGTTACCACCTGCTTTGAGTTGGTGGTAATTTGCGAGTCGCAAAGTGCGATTTTCAATTGAATCGCTATTTGTGATTTTTCATATATTTGCAAATTCTTATTTGCTATTTTGCAATTAGTGAGTTGTAATTTGAGATTCTCTAACTTCATATTCGCAAAATAGGAAATCCCAAAAATATTGGACTCTATGTTAGCGATTTCTAATTTTGCGAGTGGGTTTTTTCTTTCCTACATTGCACACTACGATTTTGCAATCGCAAATGGTGATATTCTGCTAATTTCACCGTTTGCGATCGCAAAATAGCTTGATACATCTGGCCCTAAGTCCCTTATCCTGACTAGAAGGAAGAGTGCCCTCTTGGACGTGGTGCAAGCCACTGCCAACTAGAGACCCCCATTTCTAAAAAGGCCCAAATGATTTTCCCTCAAGTGAACTCTTATTTAGCACACAGCTGAATAACTGCAAAGAGAAATTGCAAAAGGGCCTTGCTTTCAATACAAGCAGCATATACATGATACAAGTACCATATTAAAGAAGGGAACTCAATGCTTCAGACGTGCCAGTAAATGGCCAAGGAATCCACAAACCCAGTTTTGATGTTCCCTTAACCCCCACTTTACTCAGGATGGGGCTGTAACTACACCCGCTACAACTACAGCAGTGACTATGGTTGCATCTGTGACATCAGTATTGTTTTGTTTTTGCCAAACTCAATCTTCTCTATTTGCCCACTTGTCAGCCAGACTCCTATCGGCCTCCAACGCTTATTGGACACAACTAGTCATTATTCAACATCTAACGGATTATCCATTAACCATGATAAAACGAAGGTTATGAGGATGCATCCAAAGAAGGAAACCTCAAAACACTGCAGGCATATGGTAGGCACCCCAATCGTAGTAGTTGGCCGATATAAGTATCTAGGTGTGATCATGGTTAACAAGGGGGCTTTTAATTTACAAAAAGAAGCAATCAAAAGAAGAGGCAACGCGATTACGGTTGCTATAAAACCCATAAAACAGAAAATGGCCGGTCCTAGCCTTATCCCACTGCTACAAGTCTGGAAAGCAAAACTCATCCCAGCAATCTGTTATGGGGGTGAGTATCTAAGGGGAAGAGATGCACTGACTTTGGACAGAACTGTTTCAAGAGCTGCCAGAATAATATTTAGACTACCAAAATACGTGTCGCCAGCCCAGATAAGGCTAGAATTCGGCATGCAAAGTCAAGAAATAGCCCGTAAAGGAGCTTATGCAAAGACTTGGTACAGGATAAAAAAATCTGAAGCAGGCACACTGAACTCACACCTATGGAGGGAGATACATCTAAAGAGATAGTGTGCAGCAAGGACTTATTTGACAGCATCAATAGATCGTCTGGGACTCTAGGAACTCTGGACTGCTTCAGGGTCATATCATCGTTTTAAACAAATTGTTAATAAAACAGTGAAGAAGCTATCACTACTTAAAGATAAGGCGACACTCACAGAAAGAGCCCACGGATGGTTTGTGGTACACAGTTACGACAAATCCTCTCCACAACCATATTTAGACACCGGCTTCAGTAGAAAGAGGAAAGAAAAATATCTCCATTTGCGATTGGGTATTTTACCATCTTTACCGCACCTTCCCCCATGGAAGTGACTTCAGGGTCAGACATTATGCCGCCTATGTGAGGATGCCAAAGAAAGTGTATTACACCTACTATGTATATGCGGACATTTACAGGCTGAACAGGAACAGCTATTAAAGCCTCTCTTTGTACATACGAGGATAAGAATCTGCAGAAAAGCTGTGAAGGCATGTTTCGAATGTAGAGTTGTACAACTAGCGTGTCGCTTTGTTCAATTCATGGAAGCAGTAAGGGCAAAAGCTCTAGCGCCAAGCGACCAGACTGCTTAATATTGGCATCACCTGGCCCATAGCAGTGAATGGTAAATACTCTCTCATTGCTGTTTTTAACTAACTGATGATGGAATAGTCCCTCTCTCTCAGTGAGAACTGAGCCTCGCTTTTTCTTACCTGATGGCCTGTGTAAACATTTAATCGCAACTGCTGTGTGCTTGCTAATATTATTTATGAAAGTTTGTATATGTTTTTTTAAACGGTGCTTGAAAATGAATTTTCCTGCTTTTACATTTTTTTATATGGAAATTGTAAAGGTTTTAAATAACCAAACAATAAATATTACTTACTTACTATTTGCCCATCTCTCAGCATTGGCATCTTTACTGCAGTCATAGCCAGTAAATGTTTAATCAGAGTGCTTACTTCCTCAGTAGAACCACAAATGTTTTACTTTATCTATCAGCCCTTCTACTACATCCAGTAGCCCTTCACCTACGAAGATGATTCCTCAAACAGCATTACTGCTTCTGCTCCATCACCATGCATGAGGACGCCATCACTGCAAAATACTCATGTCTGTTTCCGCCTAATCACCGCCTCCTTCTAAGGCCTACATTCTCTCCCCATGTCATTTTTCCATTGTCAATCATAGCTTGTCCTTTTAACCCAAGTGCACCACGTTTGTAACTTTCCTTTTAACTTCAACTTTTCTGCACCTAATGTCCAAGCAATGCTCTGTTGTACAAAAAGTCCTATACACATTCCACTCATAAATGTTCATGTTTTAAGGCTATTAAATTATAGATAAAATGAAAACTATTGATAGTTCCTGTTTTATGTTTGTGTATCACAAATGTTTTAACGATGCACAGTAAATAATTGGACACGATCCCATTACTGCATGTAAATCTATTAAATAAGAATGCCCTGGAACAATTTTTTTGTCATGCCAAAATCAGAGCTCACTTTCATGAGTTGCAAGAGTAAGTTGCATGACAGTGGGGTAATGGTGAATTGGCATGCTATGTTTTTGTTTCTGTGTAGTAGTTTTGCACCAGTACTGTGCAATTATGCCTAAAACTAAATGTAAGTTGTATTGATCTACATTTTCTTGAAATAAAACAACAAAGAGTTTGCCATCCTATGGGGTTTTATTCCATATATTTACCACCTGCTCTGACCAAGAGCTAAATGTATGTGTGAGCAAGTGAGTAAGGTGGGTTGTAAGGGGGGAAGGGTAGGAAAGTGGAGAGTATTTTCTGGCAGGAGGAATCATTGTATGCTCTGCCTGTCGCAAAACATTGACTGAACCATCATGGTTACTCAGAGGGTAATGTAAATAACTTAGTGAGATAAAGGGAAATGAAATTCTTCTGCAGATGATGTTCTCAGTGGATGCAGTGCGGGTTTCATGTTTGTGATTGTGTGGTCCGGTTGCAATTGTGGTTATCTGATGTGAAGCATAGTTAGGTAGGCACCTCTTGTGGTAAAGGGGTCTGGCCCAAAGCAATTCAAGCCCATAACAAGCCAAAGGCTGACATGTTTTGGTCTTTATCCACCTAATTAGAAGACACCAGGTGATGTGATGCCTTGAAAATGGCTTTTAAATGGGATTGGTTTGGTGAAGAACTGACTGCAGGAAAACACTTTAGCAGTGGCTACATGAAAAGCCCATGATTTATCCTGGTGCAACTCTACTCCTGTTTCTTTCTAATTGGCTAAACAATAGAGGCAGAGTTGGTAAAAACCCAAAAGCAGAAGGGGAACAGAATGCCTGACATGGTCAACAGTGGTCACAGGATCAGGCTATGCAAACATTTGCTGTGTTTATGTGTGAAAATAGTAATCTTTTATTTTTAATTGTGCATAATTCATTGGTTGAAAATGCACCCATAAATATTCATATAATATTCAGATAATGGGGTACATCAAAAAAGAAAGCTTGGAGAAAGCCACACACCATTGTAAAGACAGAAATGGAAAACTGGGAGATGGGATATTGAATAGTAAATGTCTATCATTATATGGAAGTCAATAGAACTCCTAGGGCAAAAGCTCTTATGCCCAGAAGATTATGGTTCTTATGATGAGATGTGAATCAGTTGAAGACACTGAATTTATATACTTCCCAGAGAGGTTTATATGTGACCAATAAGTGGCAAACTTGAGAGTATGTAAGGTTTATGGATGGATCAGTAGACATACAGACAGACAGATTGACAGACAGATAGACAAATAGATAGATAGATAGATAGATAGATAGATAGATAGATAGATAGATAGATAGATAGATAGATAGATAGATAGATAGATAGATAGATAGATAGATAGATAGATAGATAGATAGATAGATAGATAGATAGATAGATAGATAGATAGATAGATAGATAGATAGATAGATAGATAGATAGATAGATAGTGAATGTTAGATTGGGGTTAGCTTGAAAAGAATGGCATTGTTGCGCAAAATGAGCAACATCTATAGGGCTATTATGAAGTAAGAATGACTAATGTGTCTGAAAGGTCAGGCTGTAGCCCAGTTAAACAGACTGAGCAAAAACCTGGTGACATTATTGATTATTTTATTAAGCAGGAAGAAAGAGTGGATCGGAAGACTAAAAGGAAGACTTTGCAGTTGTCATATTTTATCAGAACTAGGAAATTGCTAAGGATTTCAGTGAACAGAAATGAAAGCGTATTAGGACTGTTCAGCTATTAGCGTTCATGCAGTGGTGATTTCTAGTTTTTAGTATTTCTAATATTAGGCTGGTATTTTGCCTATATTTTTGGCTTCCTCTGGCACTTGTTCATCCTTAAGGTAGGCTTTTAAATTAATGTCAAGAGAGTTGTGTATGATGCACACCATTTTGCAGTCAATTTGTGTGTCCGTGAAAATCAGTAATGGTGAGCGTGGCTGTGCGAAGCTCCGATTGCTCACTTCTTCCTGACTGCCCGGCCTGAGAACTGCCTTTGGCCATTGTGGCCCTGTCGGCTGTCATGTGGGAAGATACTTGCCGTCCCTGTTATTCAGTCTTCTTTCTTTCCATCTTTATCACTCTGATCAGAAAAACTGTAAAGTTCTGGAAGCTGCAGAAAAAAGGAGGGAGTAACTTGTAACCCCAAGGTGCCTTATAGCCTCACATGTGCTGCGAAAAAAGGAAGGCAGCATGTGACCCAAAACTGTCAAGGCATCTGCCTTGTAATGAAGGGTTCTAAAGGTTTTCTGCTGGGGGCACAAAGCCAGAGTCATCAGATAAGCTAGCGCCAACAAGTGAAAGTGCCAGTTCAGGCAGCTCCTCTACACAGACAGTACAACATAAAGAGCTGCTTACAAGCTTTCTAGCTTGAGACTGTAACAATATAACAAACCCTGCTAAAATGAAAGAACCTACCTCAGCAAAATCTGTATCACCTCCAACCAAGTCATACAGTACAGAACAATTGAAAATGTTTGACAGTACTTGGAATCAGTAACATTTTATCAACCTGTTTCATAATAGTCCTGGGGGAAATATGCCAACTGATACTAATAATGTGATCTATAGTCAGAGTTTGCTGTGAAGAAAGTAGCCAGGCAAGCCAAGGGAGATGGGCTGCAACTCAGCAAGTTGAGGACATTGTTAGTTTAATTATCGAGCTAGGAATACAAAATCACTTCAGTCTCTAACTCCTGCACTGCATGATGGGTCTTGTAGTCTTAACTGTGTCTGGCCCTCCAGGTGAAGCTCATAATCCCAGTAAAAGTAGAATAATGGATGAAGTTGCACTTGTGACTGAGTATGATTTGGGAAAGGTGTCAATTGAGGTGATAAAGAACATTAACATACAATCCTCCAAACAGAACACTGCAATCCAGATCACCACCAATCAAGTCCAAGACAAGGTATTACTTGCTAAAACATTAGAACGTTCTTCAATGTATTGGGGTTTTCTACACTTGCTGAAATTCATATCCCAAATATGAAAAGTCAGAGGCAAATACAGCGCCAGATAAAAGAGCAGTTCTTTTTGTTATAAGATCTCTCATCCAATACCTCAGATATTAGTGGACTGGAGGATATTGATAGTTATGCATTGTCAACTGACAGTCCAGGCAATACAGAAGCATAAGGGTGGTGGCAATTGAGCTGAGAAATAGTTAGAGTCCCTAGAAGGAATATCACTCATATGTGATTATTCAGTTATCTAATGGTCTCCTCGCACTGACCAGCACTGGGAACTAGATCAAGCTAGTAAAAGATGAGCACTGAGCTACTCTGAAGATTATTTTTTGAATAATTACAATGCATAGAGAGAAGAGTCAGCATGACAGTCAACGATCCAGTATTGCAACCTGGAAGACTGTACCCTAGAACTTGAAGTGGATAGTTTTTAAGCCATTCAATAGACCGGCATTGTAGACATACAATGGAAACTGGAAGATTTAGAAAATAGATTGAGAAACAAAGTCAGAATCTTAGATGTTTGAGAAGGCGCAGAAGGGTCCGATGTTCAACTGTTTATAATCCAGATCTTTAAATTGGCCTTTCCTGATCTAAATGACTGGGGTGGTGATTGACAGATCCATCAGCTCATAGATTGCCTCTCATAGAGATACAAGTTGGTACAGGTCCTACACAGTAGCCAAGAAAATACTGGTATTTTTTGGGAAATGTCTTTCTCCAGCAAAAGCTTTATGAGAAATCATTGACAAAAATGAAAGTAAGCATAATGGATTTTCTTTTTTGGGCCAGATTGGATTACATTCATGTCACAGTTAAAATACAGTTGCGCTTATGTCATATGATGAATCCTCAAGCAAAATTGTCAAGCATTCCTTTTATCCCTTGCCTGTCTGAATGTCATAAAATACTCAGATCTTCATATGTTCATATCAGAGATTAAAGTATAGTGGTTTTTATATTCTCTGCCCTGAGGAGGATAATTAAAATTCTTGTTTGGTTTTGTTCTTGATTTTTTATCTCATTTGAAAATATCTTCTATGACGTCTGTATTCCATCTTTTCATTCTAATTCCTATGGTGCAACTCATCGATCCCTTTTATTGTTTTTCACTAGGAAGGACCTCAGACATGAAGGACTGGGTTTTTCTAAGACCCAGCGGTGCCAGGGATAACACCTAAAACCTTCGTGGGTAACCTGTTCCGGCGTACAAATGACAGAGACACGGGACATTTCCTTCGGCGTCAAAGATTCGAGGTTTATTACTGCAGGGAACACAGAAGTCACAAGAAGTACAACACGTGTAGGTTCGAGGAGACTGCTTCGAGTTGTATCTGTGTGTCGCTCTTTTTATGCAGTTTTTCGTCATAGGATAACATGATGAACAAAAGATTACAACCTGGTTCCCACAGTAAATGTCATAGGGGTCGCTTTCATGTATTCAGGGCCCAGAACATAATTACAGTAGCATTTGGCAGTTCCCAACTGTAAAAGTACATCTTCCCATCATTAATACATTCCGTTCGACCATAAACGTATCAAGGAAGAGACAGAAACAGGTGCTAAGGCAGATGAGGATAGCGAACAGATCGAAGAGAGTGTAAAAGGGGTGGTATCAGGAAACACGATTTGCAGGGATCAAAGGAGACGTGCCTAATGAATGCACAACTGAGACAATAGATCGGCACGGCAAAATGAGCCTCGAGCGGGGCCATCTGCCTTACAGTGTCATCCCCCTTATCATAAAGACACCCTCAAAGGAACACGTGTCTTCCGCAAAAGTTTGGGAATCCCAGGGTCACGAAGCGGACAGCGTCCGTTCGCTGGCTACTTGAGGGCAAGAAACAAAATGGATGCCGTATCTAAAATGGAACCCGTCGGTTCAGATGAAGAAACCCACGAAACAAACGAACGGTTTAGGCTAGCACAGCGAAAACGCGTACACCCACTAAACTCGTCATTTGCGGTTCATAGATACCAGACTCGACCATATTCGGGCGAGTAGAAAACACCACTTACGATTGTCACAGAACTTCAGACGCTCCTTTTGCCCTCATGTAGGCAAGCACTAGTCAAAATCAGAATCGATCTCGATATTCATCAGACCATCCAGATGCTGTTGCAACATAATTCTATCCATCAGCGTTCCTTTGGGAACAGGCGGCCGCCTTATACACGTCGTAGCACAGAGGCCACATAAGGCAGGACCACACTGCACACAAAGACAACACGTGGACAGAAATGCTACAACAACCCCAATGATCATCAGAATCTTCCAACCCCAAGTCGACATTAGACCCCAAAACCACCCTAGTAGAGTCCAATCCCCTACGTCCACGTGTATGGACTCGGAGATCTTATGCAACTTTGAGATGGCTTGATAGACAGTCGGAGCGTTGTCTAGAATGAAAATACAACAACTCGAAAGGATCACCTTACATACTCCACCTCGATCTGCTAAGACGACGTCTAAAACCATACGATTTTGTAACGTCATTAGCCTGTCCGCCTGAAGCTCTGCTATGATGTTGCCAAGGGCACTTGCAGTGATATTAGCGGTCGATTCCACCACTCGAGTCAACTGTCTCAGGTTCCTACTATTGATCATAGGTCCCCAAAACGGCAAGAAACCCTTAAAAAAGTCTCCTGCTTCTTGACCGGCAGTGTCCTCTTTGCTAATCACGCCTCTCACAACTCTGGTCTTGTGATAATCTGAGGCAACTTTAAAAGTCGGTGGCAACAAATTTGCAATATAACAGGTGCCTGAGAAGTTAAGGGGCAACCATGTATATGCACGGTCGTAACAGACAAAATACGTACCCTTGGCGGTCAGGAGAACAGGGGAAGAGAGCATTGGTAAAACATAAGTTTCAGTGCAAGCACTCTCCCCAAGGTGAGCTCTCGGGCTTCGGCCACGACCTTTCAAACAGAAATTACCAAGGTGGGGTACGATCCATATTGGAGATGAACTTTTGAGCTGTATATCACCCACGAGCACACTATACTCAGCCTCACTCAGATCTCTATAGGCTCGCACCTCTTCCTGTGGGATAAGCGATGGGTCATAGATATCCCTATCTAAATCAGCAATCGCTATTGCCAAAGACTTATGGTACGGACCGGGACCAAAGTGTGGAGAACGCGGCTCTCGATTGGGGTAAGAATCTAGTGCGCTGCGAAACATTGTTTGGAATGCTCGAGCTGAACCCTGGGAACTGTAAGGAAGGACCAAGTACGGAATTCCCTTATCGGTGGTATGTGGCATTAACCCACACACCCAACAATTGGTAGTGTTCATCACCAACTGATGCTGATGAAGGAGCTGAACAAAGGAATTGTTCATGAATTCCGCACGTCTAACCTGCTCGTGTTGAGGTAGGATGTGGAAGGAATGAGGAGAGACAGTGGAGGTAGGCTTAGGTACAGGAGAAGAGGTAGGTGAGGCAGAAGGCAACAATGACTGTATCATGTAATACACCCCACCCACCAATAACGAAGAAACGGTTAGGAATAGAAGGAACACCTGAAACATGAAGCATTTTGTACGTGCAATTCTACGCAGTTCGAATCTTTGAGCTTGAGCCTTTTCCAATTCCGACAGCTTCGAGAAAGCCGTCCTCTAAAACCGTCCGCAACGTTCTTGACGCACTTCGTTCTGTGTAGCAATAGTTAATCCCCAGGAATTCCTAGGAATCGACGGTCTCCGACCTGGTGTCAGGACCTACTAATCAGAAGGAAGTACCCGCGCGGCCCTACGGTCTACCCGGATGTAAGGTACTTTAATCAGACAGTATACACAAAATCTCCTAGCTGTGAAAACAAATACACATATGCAGAAAAAGACTCAAAATTTACAAAATCACAGTTATTCAAAAATGTTCGAAGTAGTAATGGGGTTACATGAATGTCAGGGGAGAAAGCAAAAATATTTTTATTTGTCTCTGGTGTTGGAACGAAGAAAATATCTGCTTCTCCCAGGACGTGTCTGATCTTCAAACAGTTGGTCCGATGATAAAACAGAATCCTGTCGACCAGACAATTGTTCAGATCTTGAGTTCCTTGATGACAAATGTTCGACAATATCATCCGGCTGCGCTGAGGTATCTCCGACAGGCTGAGCGTCGCTAAATGGAACAAAGTTCGGTACAACCTCAGCTTCAGACGAGGCGATGCCCTTCCTTACCCACGAGTCCGCTGGCAAAGGTATAGGTACCTTCTTGGTGTGGGTGGCATGTACCCAGTGCTTGCGCCCCTCCAAACGAACAGCAGTGCTCGTGGCAAGGAGCACCTGATAGGGTCCAGTGAATCTTGGCTCGAGATTTCGTTTGCGGCCAAAATTCCTCGTCACCACCCAGTCTCCGGGCTGGAGCTGGTGGCCTGGACCCTCCGTCTGCGTCGGCAGTGCTTCAAAGACCTGTTGGTGAATTAACCTCAGTTTAGCAGTCAGATCATGAAGATAATCGATCAACATTGGATATTCAAGATCAGAAAACACACTGGATCTAGGGACCCCCCAAACATTGGCAGGACGGCCAAACACAATCTCATAGGGGCTGAGCCCTACTCGGGAGTGTACAGTCGCCCTGGTTGACAGAAGAGCTAAAGGCAAAGCGTCAGGCCACGAGAGACCAGTCGTAGCCTGAATCTTCGCGAGTTTTAATTTGAGAGTGCCATTGTACCCCTCAACCAAACCTGCTGACTGGGGGTGATTGGCACTGTGGAATTTCTGTGTAATTCCAAGGCCCTTACACACACTCTTCATCACACTCCCCACAAACTCACTTCCGTTATCAGACCATACAATCCGTGGCATTCCATACCGAGGAAAGTATTCCTTCAGTAGGACTTTTGCAGTAGACAGGGCAGTATTGTCTTTAAGAGGATAGGCTTCAATCCATCGGGAGAATGCGCAAACCACAACTAAAACGTATTTTAGGTTATTGCATCGCTCCATATGGATGAAGTCTAACTGGATCACCTCAAAGGGACATGAAGGAGGAGCAAAATGGCCAGGGGGTGTAGGAGTTCCTTTACCAGTATTATACATCGTACATATCATGCAATTCTTAACCAATCTCTCAGCACACTTAGCGATACCATCATTCTTCCATACAGGGGACAACAACTTACAAATACCTTTCGCACTAATATGTATCAAGCCGTGTGCCATTGTCACAACAGCTAGCACATACGCATCCGGCAACATCCACCTCTTATTCTCCGACAAATCAATCCAACAACCATTCGTATCCAGCTTTCCCGTACTCTCTTTCCACTTGGTCTTTTCAGTCTCGGTGGCCTCATTCTGAATCGCTTTCACACTCTCGATAGTGTCCTCACACATACCAGTTTCTGCAGGCCACCTTACCGAACTCGTCACATACATTCTAGTTGTAAGATTCCTTGCAGTCTCCTTAGCAGTCTCATCAGCGAACGCATTGCCACGACCAACATCATCCGTCACCTTACGGTGTGCACTACACTTAATAATCGCCACCTGCTTGGGCAATGTAAGTGCATCCAAAAGATCATTCACAAGTTGTCCATGCTGAATCTTTGTACCATGCGATGT
This sequence comes from Lissotriton vulgaris, assembly GCF_964263255.1. Taxonomy (NCBI): domain Eukaryota; kingdom Metazoa; phylum Chordata; class Amphibia; order Caudata; family Salamandridae; genus Lissotriton; species Lissotriton vulgaris. Next base: position 1,017,806,282 of record NC_141691.1, on the reverse strand, counting down.
CATAAAACCTCTCTCCCTCCACAAACGTCCGAAACTGTGAGAAACACCAAACGCATACTGGCTGTCTGTAAACACATTCACCCGTTTCCCTTTCGATACAACACATGCTCTAGTCAAGGCAATCAGCTCTGCCGCCTGTGCAGAATTCTGATTCAATCTCGCAGTCTCCACGATCGTACTCAACGTCACCACAGCATACGCAGTCGTCACATCACCATTCGGCAACTTAAAACACGAACCATCCACATACAAGGTACCATCGGGGTCTTCCAAAGGAGTGTTTTTTAGGTCCACACGACCTTTTGTTTCCTCCTCAGTTCGTAGGTAACAGTCATGGGGTGCTACCTCATCTGATTCCATATTGATTGGCAACAAAGTCGCCGGGTTTAGGACATTACAGCGCTTTATTTGGATGTGACTTGCCAGAAGCGTCAACTCATAACCAGACAACCTTGCACTCGTCAAGTGTTGAGTTTTCGTACGATTCAAGAGAGTGTCAACTGCGTGCGGAACCATCACCGTAAGCATATTATCCATTACCAATCCTGCAGATTGTCGGATGGACACCGCAGCTGCCGCTGTTGCTCTCAAACAACTCGGCAATGCTCTAGCTACTGGGTCCAGGGTCGAGGAAAAATATGCACATGGACGCTGCTTACCACCGAATTGTTGCGTCAAGACACTCAACGCACAACCTTCCCTCTCGTGAACGTATAGTGTAAACGGCTTACTGTAGTCAGGAGCACCTAACACAGGGGCCGAACACAACGCATCACGCAGTTCAGAAAAACTTTTCTGACATTCTTCCGTCCATGGTAAAGGAGTTGGAACATCCTTGCACGTAAGAGCCACCAATGGTTTCGCTAGCAATGAAAAATTTGGAATCCATTGCCTGCAGTACGACGTGATACCTAAAAAGGCACGCACATCTCTCTGAGTTGTTGGCACAGTCATTCGAGCAATCGCTGCAATTCTCTCTGGGGTCAACCTTCTTCCCTCCTTTGACAATAAGTGACCTAGATAGGTTACTTCTTGGCAACAATATTGCAGTTTAGAAGGTGACACCTTGTGATGTAAGTCACAGAGATGCTGCAACAACGACACCGTAGCAATTTTGCAAATGTCCTGAGTGTCCGCAGCCACCAATAAGTCATCGACATATTGGATCAAGGCCGCACCGGCCGGCAACACAAACGCGTCAAGTTGGCTCTTCAAGGCTTGGCTGTATTACGATGGGCTCTCACAGTAGCCCTGGGGAGCGCGTTTAAACCTGAAGTTGCGGCCACCTAGAGAGAAACCAAAAAGGTCCCTACTCTCCTCAGCAATCGGAATGCTAAAGAAAGCATTCTTCAGATCGATCACCGAGAACCAGGACGCAGATGCTGGAATCAGAGTCAGTAAAGCCGTAATGTCGGGCACCATAGGGAACTGAGGAATCACAATTTTATTCACCTCCCGTAAATCGATGACAAAACGATAAACAGGAGGCTTAGATGGATCAGTGTGTTTCAGAATGGGCAGCACAGGGCTATTACACACGTTTCCCCGAGTCTCCTCGATAACATCTTTTTCGATCAAATCGTAGATGATCGCTAACAGCGCCCGCTCACCATCAAGGGAGATACGATACTGGGGAATACGTGGTAAACGCACATTGAATTTCAAGTGAACAACATAAGGGGAGATGTCAAGCAGGCCCACGTCATTGGGACCTGTTGCCCACAAAGATGCAGGAAGAGAACTCAATTCCGGTGGAAGCTTATCGATGGACAAGTACATAGGAGAGATAACTCTCTCACCCAATGTAAGCTTTACTCCCGCAGGAGAACAATACAGAGTCACATACAGACGCTTCAGCAAATCCAGGCCCAAAAGATTTTCACCACAACCAGTAGTCAAAATCAAAGGAGCTTGCAGCTCACAAGGCCCAATTGTAAGGGGCAAAGGGCGTGAAACCGGATTGCTAACGGGGGCGCCAGAGAATCCAACGGAAACATTTGTTAAGCCAGACAAAGGTGCCCCAGGGAGTTTCGAATGCATGATGGAACTTTTCGCTGCACCAGTGTCCAACAGAAAAGGCTCAACTACGCCCGAGGTGGCAACTGCGACGTAAGGCCCTCTCTGATCAACCGGAACTGATACTACTCCCTCCCCTTGTCTATGGCTGTCCTAGTAATTGCCGTCGTCAGTACCCTGATCAACGTAATAATCGTCCACATTGTACTGTGCGGATCTGCCTGATGATGATCCACGCTGATCGAAACAATTATTAGAATCAGAAGAATTGTTAGAACGATCATTTTGAACACCGCGACCTCTACCTCGTGAGGCCTGTTGAGGACCGCTACGACCTCCTCTAGATGAATTACCACTATTTCGATCACGCAAAACTGGACAATCGAATTTCAAATGACCCTCGCCTCTACAATAGGCACACTGATTGTACCCCAGCATAGATCTCTGTGAAGAAGAGTCATTCCGTAATTGTGACCTATTCGACTGTGACTGCGATCGGTTCCGCTGCTGCGAATCATTCTGATTCGAACGCGGAGGATACGCTTGTTGCAACAACACTTTCGTTTTAAGCTCTTTTGTCTTTTTGTCCGCACAATCACTTTCCTCTTTCTCTCTATTCTCATAATATTGGGCCGTAGCCAATATCTGAGCAGAGGTGGAAACAGCCCACGCACTCTCTGAATTCTTTAATTTGTTGCTTAGGTCCGGCAACAAATTCGACACAAATTTGTCCACAAACAATCTCTGACCTCCCTCAGTACCCATATCTTGACCACTATGATCAATGAATCTTGTAAAGAAATCAGAGACACTCTCATCCTTCTTTTGCTTGCAAGCAGACAATTTGTCCCAGTTTACTTTCATAGCTGGCATAAGCGTTTTCATAAGAGTGATTATTCTCTGAGGTAAAGCCGTAATCAACTGTTCGGGCTTAGCCCCACCAACTTGCAAGGCATCCGCGGCACGAAGTGCAGCCCAGTCACCACCTAATTCTGCTACATGATCTTCCTGACGAATCTTTGCCCATACCGGTTGCGGTACGACATTGCCAAACAACATATCAATGTCGGCAAGATTCATCACTGTCGCATCCACTAGCTGAGACAACTCTTTATAGTACCCGGCAGGATTCTTTCGAGGGTCAGGCAAAGATTGCTTCATCTGCAAAACTTCCAATCGCTTCCATGGATGGTGTATCCACACTCTCTGGAAGAATGGTAAGACCGGAGGGTTAGCACCAGGGTTACCTGGCATGTACCCTGGTGGAACCTCGCGCATGGGATACTGACCAGGCGCTGCTGTCGGTTCCTCAGTGTCATCTGTAAACAATGCTCGAGGCATTATAGCAGGACGAAAAGATAGCAACTGCTCGACAGCACGTCGAACATTGCTACCCACCATTATTCCGCTTGCAAACTGAAGCTGAAGGTTAGTTAGAGCAGCCAGTATATCATCAGCCGCATCAACTGATATCTGATCACGTAAAAGCTTGCACATTTCTTCAAACACGAATCTTTGTGTCGGCTCATTGAATCGAGAAAACGTATCAACCACCACACGTGGAGGATTCCTAAGGGGGTATCTAATCCAATTTGTCGCCATGTTATATAGCGTATCAGGTTTCCTACCATCAGGAAGCTGACTTCGTCTTTGGGGAGCACCAGAACCAGCGGACCCAAGAATCGGTCCAAGAGAAGTGAAGAAGTTAGCAGCAACAGAAGGGGCATGACGTCGAGCAGACGGGGTAGAAGAGTAAAGCAAAGGGGTAGCAAGAGAAGTGTCAGAAACAAAAGGAACAGCAGGAACAGCAGGAGTAACCACAACAGTAGAAGTAGCGGGAACAGGAGTATGAGGAGGTATAGACGGAGGAGCAGTAGGGACAGGAGCAGGTTGAGGAACAGGAACAGGTTGAGGAACAGGAGGAACCACAGGAACTGCGGTATCCTGTGCATACGGAGGTGGTGACTTCAATAGATAGGACAACAAAGGGTCCTCTACTACTTCCTCTCCCTTCTTATCCGTACCCGTCGGTAAAGCGGGGTAACACTTATCTACTGTCATACGCTGCAATCTATCGAAGACTTCCTTTTCCTTCTCCTCCTTATCTCGCTGAAACTGCTCTGCATTTCTCACCGTTGTAACGATCCCTTCTCTCTTATTACGTTTAAGCTGCTTGATTTCTTTCTGCTTGGCTTCTTTACGCCACAACCGAAAGGAATAAAACATGGCCGGCCTTGCTTTTCTTTGGAACAATTTAGCTTCAAGATTATCTAAAATCGGGACCTCAAAACTACCATGAGGTGGCCAACTGAGGACACCGTCTTTTTTAGTGTAGCGAACCCAACACTCATTGAATGCGATTGGACCCAACCCATGTCGACTATATAATTCGTAAGTTGGAGTTCCAACCGGAGGTATCGGACACGAGTCCTCCAGCCGGGAATCCACATCGCAACTTCTAAAGCAACTGAAGAAAGTACTACGGCCAGGCATCGTGCACACTAACCGAGTTTCACAAACGTCAAGGGTTATAGGATTACAATGTCCCTACAAAAGAGCAAAAACCCTCGGTTTTTGGCGACTGCAGACGTCAAATAGCACAACGAAGAACAAATTACCAAGAACCACAAATGCAATGGGACCATGCAACAACTAAGCACCCACAACAACAAAGGACTCTGGGAGCAACCCACAAATACTTAACTCAAAGATCAATGGCGTCACCAGGAAGGCCCGTCAATCGTCTCGCTGTACCAAGGTCTACGCCAGGCGCCAAAACAGGTCTACAGTCAGGGCAGCAGTCCGTCGCAGCCGTCAGGAGGCGGGGATCTTCGCGGGAAAAGTTGTCGGGCCACTTGTTTCGACAACAGGATCGATGAAGCGGGGTGCACCTTCCCTCGGAGATTTCACACGAAGTTCCTCACGATCGTCGGGCTTTGGACCGGTACCGCTGATGCAGTCCCACGTTAGGCGCCAACTGAAGGACTGGGTTTTTCTAAGATCCAGCGGTGCCAGGGATAACACCTAAAACCTTCGTGGTAACCTGTTCCGGCGTACAAATGACAGAGACACGGGACACTTCCTTCGGCGTCAAAGATTCGAGGTTTATTACTGCAGGGAACACAGAAGTCACAAAGAAGTACAACACGTGTAGGTTTGAGGAGACTGCTTCGAGTTGTATCTGTGTGTCGCTCTTTTTATGCAGTTTTTCGTCATAGGATAACATGATGAACAAAAGATTACAACCTGGTTCCCACAGTAAATGTCATAGGGGGTCGCTTTCATGTATTCAGGGCCCAGAACATAATTACAGTAGCATTTGGCAGTTCCCAACTGTAAAAGTACATCTTCCCAACATTAATACATTCCGTTCGACTGTAAACGAATCAAGGAAGAGACAGAAACAGGTGCAAAGGCAGATGAGGATAGCGAACAGATCAAAGAGAGTGTAAAAGGGGTGGTATCAGGAAACACGATTTGCAGGGATCAAAGGAGACGTGCCTAATGAATGCACAACTGAGACAATAGATCGGCACGGCAAAATGAGCCTCGAGCGGGGCCATCTGCCTTACAGTGTCATCCCCCTTATCATAAAGACACCCTCAAAGGAACACGTGTCTTCCGCAAAAGTTTGGGAATCCCAGGGTCACGAAGCGGACAGCGTTCGTTCGCTGGCTACTTGAGGGCAAGAAACAAAATGGATGCCGTATCTAAAATGGAACCCGTCGGTTCAGATGAAGAAACCCACGAAACAAACGAACGGTTTAGGCTAGCACAGCGAAAACGCGGACACCCACTAAACTTGTCATTTGCGGTTCATAGATACCAGACTCGACCATATTCGGGCGAGTCGAAAACACCACTTACGATTGTCACAGAACCTCAGACAATCTAAAGCTACCCCATCTCGGCCCTGTGAGTTTATCCTAAATCGAAAGGCTCCTCCATCCCACGAGGTGACTTGAGCACTTTCACTGCATGTCTGGACACTATGTGGTGGCAGAGGGCAGGGGGTGGAGGATGAGGGGGATTACATTCCAGTGTGGGAAAAGATTGGTACTTCAGGGGTGGGCTGGTCACCTGAGTAGGGAAAAAGATTGGGAGTTTCTCCCTAAATCAAAATTCAAGTGCTATAATTATGATTAAGTCTGAGTAGGAAAATTGTACTTGGCCTCAGATTGAAAAATAATATCCCTTTGCACAAAAGTAGAATTTTATTATTTAATATAAAAGGTCTCAATGGCTCAAATCAAAGAGAATTATTGCCACAATAGCTTAAATTATTCAAATGTGAACTGACCTGTTTACAGGAAACTCTTCTGGGATACTTTCTTGAAACCTTGGGATGTAAAGTAGATGAACGCTCATCACAACATGTCTCCGCAAAAGGGGAAGTATCTCTGATTAACCAAATGAGCTTCCTTTACACTAGAAACCTACAGATATGATGAGGAGATGGGCCCTACCTGAATTCTCTATGACATCAAGTCAATGTTACACTCTGTATGATATATAGACCCAATGGAGATGGCCCAGAGGTATTTAAGGAACTTAATTTAGAATTGGCAGAGTGACTCTCTCAAGTGATAGTTTGTGGAGAATAGCAGTGCAACCTAGACAATCGTTGCTCTACATAAACCTATAAAGGTAAAAAAAAAGTAAGGCAAGCCATATCAGTCTCCTGTGCTTCAGGCCTCATGGAGACCTTTAAATGTAACTGATCTAGGATACACCTTTTACTCTTATTCACATAAAAAATATACACAGATCGATTTTATTTTTGCCCATTAGAACTACTTTGCATGGTCCTTGTACTTATAAATTTCCAAAAAATGTATCCAATCAAAATACCATAGTTTTAGAAATTGCATGCAATAAAATACTGAAAAAAAAGTCTACCTGACTTTTTATATAAGAAACAATTTAAATTCCTCCATAGATTTTTTTTATTAATTAATTTATAACATATATTGAGAAAAATGATGGTAATCATAAGAAGATGACTACAGTGGCACATAAGTCAGCTACCATATGAGGAGACATTCAAAATGTGTATGTCCTATTTACAGTATATTGTCTGTGGTGGTTTCGTAACCACAGTTTGGATTTCTCCCTGGTATGAAGTATAAAATGTACAAAATGTAATGTATAGTCCATATGGTCTTGCACTACTATAGCGTTCTCATTTTTCATACAGCCCAACTGGGGCAATAAGGTTGGCGTACACGGTATAACAGCATTCGTGAACAGAACTCACCGGTACCTCACGTCCAGTTTTGAACTGATGTTTGCTCCAGAATAAGACTGTGTATAAAGATTGTGGATAAATGTTATCTGACTTGATGAGTAGGACTGGAGTGCTGCTGAGATGGCAACGTGTTGACACGTCTGTATACGCATATTGTTTTTTGATGACAATACATCTAACGCTGGTGAAAGCAGTCAGGGGATCAGTTGTCCTTAGATGCTGGATGTTAATGTTTTTGTATATGTAAAAATACAGTTTTACATCTTGCTCTTACAAATATCACCATTTTGCATTACAATTGTACTCAAAGGGTACCCATGTCATATGTTTGAACATGTATGGAAGTTGTACCTATGTTTTGTCTAACAGGATGTTGTGGATGAGACTGCTACTAAGATGGCAGTTTGCTTGAGCATCACACTCACCTGACCTGGTAAGATTAACTATTTTTTTGTCAGATAACCTAGTGTTGAGTCCCCTTGAAAACAGTCATACTCATACCTAATTTCGACTTTTTCTCCATACTGTAGTGAAATCAAGTGTTCTTAGGCCTAACCAATTGACATCCCTCCTGGCTTCTAGAGAAAATGTAATTTACAGCTCTGCAAAAATGTGGAAAATTGCCTTCTTTGCTACATTCACAACTTCAACGAAATAAAGGAGAAAAATTAAGAAGCCTTGAGCCAAAGCATTTCTCTCGTCTGATTGGTCCATTTGTTTGCTCTTCTTTTACCAACTGTACTCTGCCATCCTGAAGGACAGAAAGTTGAGCATAAACATCATCATTAGCAATAGGTAGCTTTTTTCTTGGCACGTGGGTGGCACATATATAGATGACCAGTTAGCTGATAATTAAAATTCAAAAAGAGGCAGATGTTTTAAAGTTTATGCTTTCAACAACAATCATTCAAAGTCGAAGTAACAGATGTGATTTTTTCTTGTAGGAATTTAAAGAAACAAAAAACGTAATTATACTTTAGTGGAGTCAATATGCTAATCTATTATAATTTATCAAATGTATGGTATAAACACCCATATTTCAGAGAGAACCCTGAAATGTTGAAATGATTTCACGGTTCCCTGTGAAATATTGATTTCATCAACCTGATGACAAGTCCCAAATCATTCTTCAGAGATTTACCATTGTCAGGGCTAATAGGAATATGTGGCAAATTCTCTAGTAGTTTTGTTATCATCTATTTATGCTAGAAACAACATTTTTTTGTGAAATCTGGAAATTATGCTAACTATACTGCAAATTTTGTGCCGAATGTAGCAGATCCAAAATTATGAGGTAAACACTGCAAGCACAGAATCCTTTAATTCCATTACCCTCACCATTTTCCATTGCTTTATGAGCAATATATTCAGGAAAGGTAAACAAAACCTAAATATTTTAAGTCCAGTCAGTGGCCATTGTTATCAGCACATTGATGAAACCAGGTTTTTTAACCTAACGACTCCAAAATAAATATGTAACATCAATAAACTACAAAATGGGCATCCAATATATAATCTGTGAGTGTGTATATATTGCAGGGTAGACACACAAAGAGTGAGTGGAGGAATTCTCACAATAAGACCAAACACTAACAATCGTTGGTTGTAGCATTCCAACCCATTGTTCTTTTTGCCCACCTTACAGCCTCAGATTAGACCTAGCCATTTGATAATCAATTTTTGTAATGCTCCAATAGGAATAGTTCAGCCACAACTGCCAAGCTAGCTCCTCTGTGAACCAGAACACAAGCAACCTAAGACGGGTTTTAGCTTGATTGGCCACTTCAGTTGAGCATTGCTTAGTCGCAGTGGCACAGTGAGCAAGAGACCCACTATTGAGCATAAACTTTGTTACTCAGGTTTTTACAACAAACACATAAAAGGAGATAGGAGGAATGTTTGCAATAAGTTTAATCAATCGCTCAGGGAAACATTACAACCAATTGCTCTTTTATGTATTCTAAGTAACTCCTTAAGTGGCCAACGCTAAGCCCAGCTGTAGATCCCTTGCTCACTGTGCCACTGGAGCCAAACTACACCAGACTGAAGAGGCCCAATCAAACCGGATATGTCTTGAGTTGCTTTTGTTCCGGTGCAGAGTAGACCTGGCTTGGAAGCTCAGCCGAGAAAAACAGCTAAACAGAATTACTCCAAATATGGAAGAAAACTAGATCCTTACTCAGAAAGAGTGCATTTTGTGATTTTGTCCAAGTCTGTTAAGACATTGTCAAGAAATATACATTCAAACAAGAGTGATATCTAGACTCTTGATGCTGAGATAAGTTTTGACTGGTCACATTAAAGGGTCTAGTCAATCCTGATTGGTTGGTTACAAGCTAAACAATATACTGCGCCAGTGAATATAGGACTCAGGGACATTGTACTGGTGTCATTACAATGAATTAAAAAAATATTTGGATTTGACGAACTTTGTTTGAGGGAATACTGTTTTCTCTCATTCGTTTTTCATGGAAGTTATGGAAGGTGGTCCTGAAGCTAATGTGAGTCCATATTCCATGTAATTTCATACTACCTTTCTTAGTCATGTGATAATAAAGTGTAATATACTGAGTAAAATATGCACTACCAACAGCAGGAACAGCCTGTTATTTGACTCCTCAGAGTTCTACTGCAACCTCGCACAGTGTCCTAATGAACAAAAATTATGTGCGTGCGGTGTGTCTCTTCTCGAGATTTACCATCGCTTTAGACGTGGACGACTTATATTTTCAAATATTATCCGAAGTAAAAAGTGGAGTTCTAAATCAGGATAGCTTTTGCATCCCTGGCACAAAGAAAGAACATTTCGGATTGCTTGTCTTTTGCCAGCGAGCCGTCCATTATTTATTACATCATCATCTCCTTTAAGGGGCTTTCTTCACACTATTATAATTGTCCTGAAGATGGTCTTTTGATGTCTGCAACCAAAACCAAAACGTCGACCTACACATCATCTCCAATAACAATTTATTGATCCAAACATTCTCCTTGGTTCATTTTTGACTTGAGTTAATCTTGGTTAATTTATATGGAGTTGTTGTTTTGATTATGAACTGATGTGTCTATTATTTGTTGTATCTGTTCATAATTTTGTACTGTGAGATAATTCTCTGAATGTATCCCCATATGCTGATCTAATCTGATAAAATTTAGTTTCGAACTAATAGGTTTTTCCCGTGGGCTGTCTTCTATTCTAACCTTTTTGAGATACAATCATTGTTATCCTGCGGATACAATAGAGTTAGATTGTTGCACAACTAACTTACACATGGCCTAAGGGTGTGTCCGATCCATCAGCAGTCCAGCATTGTCTGTCGGAAGTTTTCAGGTGGCTTGCACAAGTCCAACTTAAGTGCAACGAAGATAAGTCCGAGGTCTTATTCTTCGGCTCCTTCCCTGACAATTTTAAGGACCAGATTTGGCCCCCGGACCTGCCCTGTCCCAGTGCGACGGGAGGCCCAGCTAAGAACCTGGGGGTCTGGTTCGGTCAGGATCTAAAGTTTGCGGATCACATAAAAAAATTGACCAGCATTTGCTTTGGCACCTTGCGTGCCCTGAGGAAATTTTTTCCTCTTCTGCCTAGGGCAGCCAAGGAGTCTGTCCTTCGAGCCCTGATTCTATCTCGGCTCGACTACGCCAATGCCTTATTTAGTGGTCTACCTGCGTACATGGTTCACCGCCTGCAGGTGATACAAAACGCTGCAGTACGTCTGCTTTTCTCTCTCCCAAGGAGGTCAAGCGTGCGTAGCCACTTACGCAGTCTGCACTGGCTACCAGTACCACATCGAATTCTGTTTAAAATTCTTGTGTTGGCATTCAGAGCAGTTCATGGCCAGGGACCAACATATCTGCAGAAAAGGTTTTCATTTTACACTCCCAACCGTGCCCTTCGATCGGCCAATCTATGTTTACTAACCACCCCTAAATTCAAATATGCACGTCTGGGAGGTCAATCCATTTCAGTTAAAGCAGCCTCTGCCTGGAATGCTCTGCCCCTTTCCCTCAGAGCCTCGCCAAACATTTCTGTGTTTAAGAAAGATCTCAAGACCCATTTGTTTAATGCCCCTCTCTTATAGTTCATCCAGGCTTTGCTCCAGCACTTTTGTTCTCAATCCACTCACCGCGCCAGGATACCCCATGGTAACAGAGCGCGCTATAAAAGTTTTAATAAACATAAACAAACATAAACTTGACTAATGCTTATAAATTGCTCCCTACTATTTTCCTAAATAAATCCCTTGTAGACAATTTTCTATTGATACTATATATTTGGTTGTAAGGTTGTAATACTTTATTCGATAAATATTTATCATAAAAGTACAAACATACATACAAAGTACATAAAAACAATCTGCCCAAAAGTACTACATTTTCAACAGAATAACACAGACAATTTAAAAAGAAGGAAAATTAAAACTATACAGTTGTTTCAGATAAGTTTGGTACATTGCCTAACAACCTAGATCGAATTATCCAGGCACCCGCAAGATATTTTGCCACCCCACAAACGATATACATTGAGGCGGTGTTGGTTGACATGATGCGCAGGGCTGCTCTATGATCTTTCACACCCAGGACCCTGCACACTGGTTTCAGCCATTTGTTCCTGACGTGCTTATATGCTGTGCATGCAAATAAGAAGTTGTCCAGGGTTTCCTCTGGGCAACTACAACCTGGACAATTTAAGTCATACCCCCCCATGCCTTTCCAACCTTCCATGATTTTCTTAAGGGGCAGAGTACCATATCTCAATTTCAAGAACAAGGTCCTGTCTCTGGATAGCTGCATAAAGTCCAAAAAGGGTTCCAGCTTACACGTTGGTTTGTGTTCAAGGAAGTTGGTCGTCAGGGATCCCAAATTGGGGTTGACATGGACCTTATTCTCAACCCAATCCCAATATAGCTTTTTGACAAATTGTTTAGGAGGTGGACATTGCGAGACCCAAGACTCTCCCAAACCTATAGAAACAGCTTAAGATTGTTAAGCCACTTTATCTTATTGTTAACATTAAGGGAGATTAATTCGTCCAACACTCGGGCATATTCAATTAATTCTTGAGTCCTTCTGAGGCGCACCCAAAAAACCAGGGGCCTGAGATGGACTTTATCAGTAATTGATTTCTTGCCCATGTCAAAAAATAATGGTAACAAGGGGGTTGACACTGGAAGTGATACCAAATCTCTGATAAACTTGTTCTTGCAACCATCAGAGCCCTGATGTTTTCAGTGCCCCATAATTTAGAACCGTAAACTGCCGAGGCTACAGCCTTCCCCTCATAGACTGCCAGGGCTGGAGCAACCGGTCTGCTGATGGAGAGGTGCTGGTTTTTTAGTACCGCTCCAGACACCCTTTTGAGATTAAGTACCATTTTAGATATGTGAGGGCCCCAGGACATGTTATTGGATAACCTAACCCCCAGATAGTCAAATTCATTTACCACCTCCAGAGGTGACCCGAAAAGTGAGATATATACCTTTCTAGACTTTCTTTCTGCAGATAAAACCATTAGCTTTGTTTTCGCGGTATTTATTGATAGACCACGCTCTTTACAAAAGAGAGAGAAACGGTCAAGCAGTTTCTGCAGGTCCTTCGGGGTCTTGGACATCAGGAGGGTATCGTCCGCAAAGAGGAGTGTGGGGGTCTTCTCTCCGGCAAGGACGGGCACGTCCGCAGGGTCCTCCCTTAAATGGTCCACCGCCCCATTTATAAAAAGGGAGAACAACGTCGAGGCCATCACGCATCCCTGCCGCACCCCTCTGTTGACTGGTACCCTCCTTGTCAGTTGCCCCTGACTCCCCCACCGCATCCTAGCAAAATTGTCCTCATGGAGCTTGATGATAAGTTGCAGCAAATAGCTAGGGAGCCCCATGGCTAATAATACCTCCCACAGTTTAACACGTGGAATGACATCAAATGCGGTTTTGAGATCTATGAAAGCCAGATACAGACTGCTCTTGTTAATAGATGCTGACTTCCAATAGACCGCACAAAACCGAAACACCTGGTCCATTGCTCCGACATTCTGCCTAAACCCAGCCTGGAAGTGTGTTAATACCCCTTGTTCCATAAGCCATGTCTCAATTCTGCTTATAATGGTCCTGCCAACTACCTTTTGTATTGTGTCAATTAAACTAATTGGTCTGTAGTTGGCAGGGTCCTCTCTATCTCCTTTTTTGTAGATCGTGATTACCTCCGCCCCTTTCCATGAATCCGGGACAGGGAGACCTAGCTGGATTAGATTCATTGGGCATGCTATAAAGTCTGCCCATATTAAGGGATTGTGGGATAACAAATCTCCAGGCAAGCCATCTGGACCGGCTGCTTTACCAGGAAGGATTTTGGAGATGGCATCTCGGACCTCTCGTGCAGTAAATGGGATTGCCTCGGTGGGTGAATCTATTCTTAAGTGGGACGAAGCTAATGATATTGGATGAGCTTGGGCATCATCATCACAGTATAGTTTTAAAAAATGGGCATTTCATTGCTGTTCACTTATGTGATTTAAAATGGGATCAACTCCTCTACGGTCTAACATATTAATTAATTTCCAGAAAGTGACTGAATTCTTTTCACATGCCGCGATTTTGAGCTGCTGCCAGTGGTCCTCCTCCCAGTTCTTTTTAGCTAGGGTAATGGTTTTGTGATAATCCCACCTAGCCAATCTCACTGCTCTGGGGTCTTTTAGTTTTACTGCTAGGGCAATAACCTTCCTCTTTTTCCTGCAGTTTGCTGTGTACCAAAGATTAGTCTTCGGGGTTCGCAGCTCGGCCGAAGGCCTCCCCTTGGAAGTTTTAAGAAAATGCTTTCCTATGTTAACTACAAAGTTCTGATAATGGGCTAGTAGTTTCAGCCCAGAGAGATTTGAATTTGCCAAATCCATTGCTGACAAATAGGAAGTTTCCGCGATAACTAGTTCCCTGATATGGTTAAGTTTCTCCTCTTCACACTTAACCACATCCCATCTTAGTTTCCTGTTGCAGTTAGAGGGAAAGACCTCCTTAGTGATTAGCTTCGGTCCTGCACTCTCACTTAGCCCATTGGCCCACTTGATGCCAATACACAAAGGGTTATGATCACTGTCTGAGGACTGCTTGATCTCCATATCTACAAGGTTGGCCCAGGATTGGACGTCTAAGAAAATATAGTCAATTCGCGATGGGGAGCCTAACCTATTATACGTCATCGCCCCATTGCGATCAGAAATGGTCCGCCCATTAAGAGCTCTTAGGTTATGGTCCAGGGCCAGGGCATTCAGCTGTATTGCTCTGGGGTACCATTTCTTAATGGGAGCCAGATCTAAAGGGGGTATAGAATGTCTCCAGTCCTCTGAGCTCCAACCCAATATGTCCTCATCATCCAGGGGTTCGAATGTGCAGTTAAAATCGCCTTCCACCAGGATTTTAGATCCAGGTGGCAGTTCTGATAACTTGGAATCCAACAGCTCGATTGATTGTGAAATTTGGCAACCCTGTGCCCCTCTTGCATAAATGCAAAAAATGTGTATTTTGCCCCCATGGGGGCTTTTCAGGGAAATATGCAAGATGTCATTTGAGGGGACACTGTGCATGGTGACAACATAATTTAAATGAACTTTCACCCATATGTGGAGGCCACCAGACGGGCGACCTTTCCCTGAGGAAACTGCCGGAACATAATAGGTGGAATACCCATTTTTATATTGCGGGGACAGACACCAAGTTTCCTGGAACATGCAGATATGGAAAGGATCGATAAATTTGTTCCAATCTGGAGTTGTAAGGTTTTTCTTAAGCCCTGCTATGTTCCAGGAAAGGATATTAATAGGAGTGCCGTCTACAGTCAGTGCAGTAAATAAATGAGTAGGACCGGGTTCCTCTTCATTGAAACTAGGTCCGCAAGGTTCCGAGTATGGCTCGCCCTCCCTGACACTACCAACTTCAACCTCCGAAGGGTCTATCATTTCCCTCAGTACTTCTTTATCCAGTGCAATTGGGAGTGAAGGGCCATCTATCTCTTTACTAAGACTAGGGCTACAGGTTTTCGGGTATACTTGAGCCTCTCTAGACATACATACATCAGTCCCTGAAGGATCTAGCACTTCCCTCGGAGCTACTTTCCCCGGTGAAAAAGCTAGGAGTCAGTCCACTGCTTACAACCCACTATAACGATTAAAACAAGGTATAGGAGGATGGTTATGCTGTTGTCCTGACCATGCTCCATTAAAATGGTTTGCCCCATACAGTGGCCTGCCTGTTCTTCTCGGGACTGTGCTCCACCCTCCATTGTCGCCACCATCCCACTGACTAGTGTTATTGTGATGTTGCCCAAACCATGCCCCGTTTTGATGGTTGATGCCATGGGAACGGCTACCCTTTATAGGCTGCATTGGATTCCACCCTCCGGTATTACTACCATTCTACTGATTTAAGTTATGGTCCAGCCAAGGTTCCCCTCTTGTTCCTCTTCCCGTGTGGTTGGAGCCTCTCAGCCAGCTCCACCTATTACTGCGATACTCGGAAACCATATAGAAATAGGATAGAGGTTTGGCTGAAACTGAGGAGTTAATGTTACATGGGGGCCCTGCAATTATATGTTCCACCGAACACGAGTCTTCAAATGTCACAACAACACAGTCCCCTTGAATGTTTTTTTTGTTCTCGCCTACCCAGGGGGCTCTCACTACCATAAGTAGGTTACTGTGGATATTTGGTAGTAGTGGATGATTTTGGTCTAACCAATGGCACACTTTGTTTTTGAGAGCCCAAAAGGATTCAGTTGTTGTGGGGGCAAGCTCAGGAACGCCTGTTAACACTATTACATAGGGGCATGCGCCAGGTGGTAAATTAATATTGCGGCGTACCTTAGGTTTCACAGGTGGAGGAGTTGGTGGTTTAGGCACCGGGATGGGGGGTCCTTCAGAAGACTGGGATTTACTGGGGGCATTGGGTGGCAGTTTGGCTGCACAGTTGTTGGTGGTCTTCAGAGTGGGGGCTTTAGATGGAAGTGATTTGGTGGTCACATTTTTCCCTGTTGGCTGTTTAGAGGGTGCCGGTGGTTTGGTATTGGACAGTACTGGAGTACTCAAGGCTTTTTGGACAGGGGCTTTTGGGTGGTTTTTTAGCTCCAGGTGTATAGCCTGGAGCTGCTGTTCAATCGCCTGTAATCTAGTCTCCAAGGGTGTGAGTGAAGATTTAATAAGTTTGGATAAGGAACTCATGAATAAGCCATTTCTGTCTTCCAATCCCTCAGTTGTTTCATCCAGGCTGCTTGTCTCAAGGAGACTCGCAAGAAATGGTTTTGGAAACTGAATTGTCAGGAAGACCCATCGGGGGGGGATGGAGCACATGAGACACCTCTACTCTCGCTACACTATTACCTGGGTTGACCATGATAACCCTTCCCTCCATATTGCCACTGGTGTTGCTGGCAATCTCTATAGGACCTCCCACTCCATCGTCAACCTCTATACAATCACTACTTCCCTTACTAGATGGTTTAGAACATTTGGGGATAGCACCCTCCCTTACGCCCCTTAGATTAGATATCTCTTCCTGGCGGTCAATAACTGCCTGGGGAATCACAGAGGGTGTAGGAAGAGCTAAGGGGGGGGGAATCTGGGTGGGGGATTCTAATGGGGCAGGCTGGCTACTATTAGTAAAATGGCAAATAGGGGATGAAACGATTGGATTTAGTTCAGTGGTTGGATGGATTTTTAGTGGAGTGCGTGCAGAGGCTATAATACCTAAGGAAGACCTTCTCGCATGTGCGAGGTCCTGGGACACCCTTCTTTCCATAAGGGCGATGCCTTCATCAATTAATGAATTAGTGCGTACAATAAAGTGATCTAAAGTGCCCATCAATTTGGAGGCACCAGCCGCGGTTTTACTACGTGTTTCACGGGTACACATTCCTATAGTATGGGTTTGGGCCTAGCTAACTAACAAGCTCAAATCGAGGGACACGCTTTCAAAATACAAAACAAATGCAGCAAGAAAAGGTAAAACACTCACAGTAATAGCGGGCCCCAATAACTACGCAAAAATATGGAATTGACAAAGCCAAGGGTTCTGGCCCAGACCAGACTCTACAGGCCTCGGAGGGCCACAGAGGGCCCGCCCTTTGCCCGGGCTTAGCCCCGGGCGCTCCCGCGCGCTACCGTGCAGCGGTATTGTAGACCTACTAAATAGGGAGGAGGAGGGGGCTGGGCAATTAGGGAGAGCGTCCCAGGTGTTGAGGGTTAGTCAAGCAGGGACTCCTGGGAAATGGAGTCCCTGCGACAGCGCTCGCAGCCCTGCTGCTAAAACAGTTCCCCCCTGGATAGTTCTGTGGCACACGACCCCTGAGGCTGCGCACTCCCGCTGAGTCCAATCCGCGATGCGGGACCCGCGAAGGTGGTCCGGCGAGGTGCTGAGTTGACAAAGGGCTGAAGAGCCGGCAAGCAGAAGTCCTTTCCTGATGCTCCACAAGGTATGGCGATATTTCAAATTGTATCCCCATACTATATATTGCCCAAGCCTACAAGGGTTTACTGGGTTACCCAATTTTCTTTCACGCAGCCCACTAGCAGATTTTGATTTACAGTCCCTGGGCACACACAGTGCACTGTACTAGGGACTGACTAGTAAACCAAATATGCCAATCATAGAACCACCAATCCATAACAATAATTTACAAAGGGAGCACTTGCACTTTGGCACTGAACAACAGTGGCAAAGTGGCTAAAGCATTTAGACCAGCAAAACGAAGTCCAACACACAGCAAAAATACAGGAGGCAAATGCAAAAATACAGGGAAAACCCACGCCAGGTCTAACAGGATGGAGTAGGGGTATGCCTTTGGACAATGAAGGGCAAAAGGGAGGTTACAGCTAGGGGTGAGCGGAAAATCCGTTCCGCTCGCGGATTTCGCGGATTTTCGGTAAATCCGCGATCCGCGAACTCCCGCGAATTTACTGAAAATCTGCGAGATCCGCGAGCAGCGGATTTCGGGGGCAAAAGTTCAAGTCTCTTGAACTTTTAACTATTTTAGGATGGCGCCGGCAAGCTGCCAGCGCCATCCTAAAATAGTTACTAAGTTAGCTTCAACAGGAAGCACTAATAGATAAAATAAAGCAGGTGCTCGAGCACCTGCTTTATTTTATCTATTAGTGCTTCATGAAACTAATTTAGTAACTATTTTAGGATGGCGCTGGCAGCTTGCCGGCGCCATCCTAAAATAGTTAGTTAGGATGATGTGTGATTGTGTGTTTTGTCGAGGCTGGGTAGGTGTGGGTTCTCCCCATATCTATTGCGAAAATTAGCTATGATGCTTGATGGAGGCCTTTGCATAATTGACTTTCACTAGCTCAATCCCTGTGCAGTTCCTGTGACCACGAGCTTCTCTGATCTGTGCCTGTCCTTTTATACACACAAGAGGCATCTGAACTCGCATATAAGCCCCGTCCGTTTGACCCCTCCGCACACACTAGTGGTCTGTGCTTCGTCTCCGCACCCTTTACCCACTTGATGGACAGGTCACTCGAGGGACCCCGGCGCTCCTTGGTGTGATGGCAAAGTTAATCAGCCCCCCCAAAAATGTGTGTTTGTCGAGGCTGGGTAGGTGTGCGCTCTCCCCATATCTACCGCGAAAATTAGCTATGATGCTTGATGGAGGCCTTTGCATAATTGACTTTCACGAGCTCAATCCCTGTGCAGTTCCTGTGACCACGAGCTTCTCTGATCCGTGCCTGTCCTTTTATGCACACAAGGGGCATGTGAACTCGCATATAAGCCTCGCCCGTTTGGCCCTGCCCCTCACACTAGCGATGTGCACCGTTTTCCCGCCCGGCCATTACCCACTAAATCCGCAAAATCCACGAATCCGAAAATTCGCGGATTTTGCAGATCGCGAATTCGCAAATTCGCAAAAATAGCGAATTGCGAATTCGCAAAATTCACCCATGCCTAGTTACAGCAGTGGAATCTGACCATGCAGGGCCGCATCAAGGGCAGTGGCAGCACAACAATAGACCACAAAGGGTAGGTGGGAGTACAATGGCAATCAATAAACCATGGAGAGGAAGAGGGAGGGGTGAGTAGCATGCCTAGGGACAGCAAGGGCAGGCGGTGGAGAACAGGGGCAGCAAGATGATCATGCAGAGCAAGGGGTAGGGGCTGTTGCAGCACAATAGACCATGGATAGCAAAAGGGAGGAGGCTGGGCCATGCACACAGACAAAGGAGGGAATGGGGGAGGCAGGCAGTAGCTGAGGCAATAAGCTGGCTTAAAGTCAGGCAGTAGGGACAGTGTCAACACAACAGCCCCTGGAGGGCAGGGCAGAGGTGGTAAGGATAGCTCAGTAGACCATGAAGGGCAAGAGAGAGGGGGGGCAAACAAACAGACAAAGGGAGGAAGGGGGAGCAGCTAAGGGCCAAAAACCTAACCACGCAGGGCAGGTGAGAGGGTCAATGGCAGCACAATGTACTGTGCATGACTGGAGTGAGTGGCAGGGACTCAGACAACAGAAGGGCAGAGGGAGGTGGCAGGGGCATGGACAACAAACTAGCCATGGAGAGCAAGTTGGAGGGGTAGTGGAAGCTTAATGGCCATGAAGGTCAGCAAGAATGGGGCAGGGTCATGGACTCTGACAACAGAGAGCAGGCAGGAGGTGGTTAAGCACAGATTGCAGATGAGAGGGGCTGGGGAAAGCAGAGAGATAACAGAGGGCGGAAAAGAGGAGAGCAGGGTCAACAATCTCTCACCACAGGGTATGGCCAGGGCTCGTATGGCAGTTATTTTATTTGTAGTTTATTTTTTCTCCTTCTTGATTTTTTTTTGTTTTATTATGTTTAGGGAGGAGGTGGTGGCAGGGACATGTAAATGGAGAATGGAGGGAAAGCAGGAGGTGAGCAGCTAACTTTAACTTGCGCATTTGCCATGCGCTGCTTATGACCGCACATCTTATATCACGCATGACATGTTAATTGACATCATAGATCACATCACACACTCTAGCCTGCCTCATTATGGTTTTGATTTTGGAGCACTTCAAACTTCAACATATGTAAACAAGCCTTGTGTGTGTGTGTGTTTGTGTGTGTGTGTGTGTGTGTTTGCATGTGCATGGGTGTGTGTGTGTGTGCACTCAAGTGTGCTTATTTGTGCAAGTTATACTGATGTCAGTTACATATAAATGATGCATTTCAGTGTTTTGGGGGGATTTTAACATTTATTTTGTGTCATTAGGCTTTAAGGTATAACGTCACTTTTACCTTTATTTTTGTCAGATAGTATATACGTATACCTGTGTGTGTTTGTCAATATCATATATCTGCATCAGAAGCTAAATATAGCCGTTAAATGCCAACAAAAGGCTGAATGGGAGTACACCATGATTTCTAGAAGAGCCTAACGTTACTCAAGAAAGTCTTTTTTGTGCTTGACTTAAATCCATTTAGTAGTTTTCATAGGGGGTATTGAAAACTAGAAGGCCACGATTCCTACGTGGGATTTGATTTGAAGCAAGTCCAGGCTGTTTAACTGAATTTGTGAATAATTCCATCATTGTTTTAACTGCGCCGCTCTCTCCCCAATGAATGTGACCCCGTTATTCACAGGAAGCATTATAAATTGTGCAAGTCTCTCATGAGGTTGACATTTTAATGAACTACTCGCAGCGGTGATCTGTCAGTGGCTAGTCTACCGGAGAGCGCGAGTGAGAATTTATCTCCACCGACAATACTTAAGAATCTTTTGTTAAAAGCATCAGGGCTAATTTTACTCTGCAGTTTCTTGAATTAACAAGGCCTGAATTCAAAACCTTTTGACATAAGTGCATTTTACTCTTTTGTTATTGTACCAAAGATCAGGCAACCTCGTCAAGAATGATTGTCACTAAGGTAATATGGAGGACAGGTTTTTCTACTCTTTATGACCACAGGCATGTGTGTTTCACATTCTTTTTTTTGGTTGGTATTCACCATTTGCAATCTGCCTACTTCGCTATTAGGTCAGCTTGTTTTGACTTTTTGAGA
Organism: Lissotriton vulgaris; assembly: GCF_964263255.1. Classification (NCBI taxonomy): domain Eukaryota; kingdom Metazoa; phylum Chordata; class Amphibia; order Caudata; family Salamandridae; genus Lissotriton; species Lissotriton vulgaris. Next base: position 1,017,785,028 of record NC_141691.1, on the reverse strand, counting down.
AATGTATACACATTAACTGCACTTAGAGAGCGGAATAACTCATTCTGCCAAGTCTCAACAATTGATAGTTCATTGGCTAACGCTAGGCCAAGGGTTGTGACACTCGTAATTTTTCTCACTAATATAAGTATGGGGTACCGATCTGTATACCTTACATCAGTCAGGGTAAAATGTACCTGTCAATAGTGGCCTCAAAGCGAAATTTTTAAAAAAGTGGTACCAGACGTAAGCCTGATATTCTGAAAGACCGCCTTCTTTGTGTGACTATACTTAGCCGACATAAAAATGCATAGATGAAATTCAGAACCTGTGTCTGTGAGGTGTATGCCTGAACACACAAATGACCCCTTTTGTCAATGTATAGTGCGCATTATAATTTGCTTGTGAATGACTTCACAAGTCAGGTAAAAATGCAGTTTTCACAAAATACCTAGGGCCCGATGTTGGTAAATCTAATTTACCACTTCTAAAATACCGAATCATACCGATTCGGTATTTAAGAAGTAGTAAATTAGAGGGGGGGAAATGTAGGTAATTCTGATTCGGTAAATACCGAATCTGTAAGATTCGGTATTTACCGATTCTGTAAATACCGATTCGGTATCCCCCATTGATTCCTATGGGCCTATAGAAATCACTGTGGAATACCGAATCGGTATTTACCGATTCGGTAATTACCTATTCTTGCAAGGGTGCAAGGGGTATCACTTTGACACTTTGACTCCATCTGGCACCCCAATTACAGGCTTCTGTGCCATGTGGCACACATACAGGCCCTAAGGGCATGTCTGTGTGTCACATGGCACAGGTGTGCATGCACAGATGTGCATGCACACCTGGATTCGGTATTTTACCACCCAATTGGATTGGGTGGTAAAATACCGACTCTTGAAGGCCTGTGGCACTCTTCAGAGTGCCACCTACAACTCTATTTACCGATTCTGTACATTTACCGATTCGGTATTTTACCGAATCGGTAAATGTACAGAATCGGTAAAATTACAGAATCTGTACTTATGTAGCCCCCTACATAAGAAAACCGTAATACCGGTCGGAAACTGCCGAATTCAGCCGTTTCCGACCGGTATTAGGGCTCCTACATCTGGCCCCTAGTGTTTTTATTGTTTGTAGATGTGCATGAGGTGAAGAAAGGGTAAGCGTGAGCATGAATGATTTGTTGACCACACCTGTCCCAACCTACCCATAATGAACCAACAAAGTTTTAAGACTACAAATCACAAACAGAAGCTCCAGTCTCACACCAGATTTTGAGAAGTGATCTTTATTATTTTGAGATGAATGTTCCACGAACTGCAGGACAGTTGGAATGTTTTTGGTATTAATAGGGATGTTGTTCTACATCCTGGGAGCATAGAATGTCTGTCTTTTTTATTTATTGGTTTCAATTTTTAGGTATAGTCTAGCAGTTTAAGCTGACGGCCAATCTAATATAGTCAATAAAGTGCATTAAAAATACATCCAACGTATTCATACATTGAGGGACTTTGTGTTAGCCCTCATCATTCACTAGTCTGTTGGAGGGTCACTCACATTTTACTTCTACTCAAACCAGGATACAGCTTGGACAACGGGACAGCCAATTTGAGACATTAATTCTATTGCCCTGTGAATTACAGTTTTTTTCAAGGAACGCATATGGACAAAATGAGTTTGCGTCAGCACCAGGGGTGGTATGGCAGTCCTTTAGCTTTTTTAAGTGCTTTGGTTTCTAATGTATTTTCCTCCTTCTTTATTGTTTTATTTAGTGCCTGACAGCTCTCAATATAGTTCTACTAGGTTTAGGTGGTGGCATTTTTTAAAATGGTTATTTTGTTATTATGTCGAGCCTACAAGATAGCATAGGATGGCCAGTTGCAAAAGACATTTTGCGGACTTACCAAGAAAATAAATGTGCCTGCAGCCTGCCCACTGTTTAACACTGAATGGGTTTACTGTAACTTGTATTTGCTTTCTTTCTTTAATGTAATTCCATGTTTCAATCTGACAATCTTTTGCGTATTCTTTTCATAGAGCTACAATTCCTCTGATTGGCTGACTTCTATGCTTCCTCTTCTTGATTTTAGAGAGCTAATTTGTTTAAGAAGTCTGTACCTGAATAGCATTTGGGGTGTAGATACACGCTAAAATCATCTTCACCATGCCCAGCGATGATCACAATATTCATTAGTCTATCCTCTTCATCTATGTGTGTAGCATGTATAACATATGTATAAAATATGGTACCCCAGTGAAATGCATACTAGCTCACACGCAATCAAGCAGGGTTTTATAAAGCGCAATACTCACCCGTGAGGGTCTCAAGGCACCGGTAGGGGGGGTGCAGCTTCGGTTCAGTCAAAGAGCCAGGTCTTGAGGCTTTTCCTGAAGGTGTGCAGAGTTGCGGAGCGTCTGATGTTGATTAGGAGCTCGTTCCAGGAATTTGCTGCAATGTAGGAGAAGGCTCTTCCACCTTCTCTGGATCTTCGGATGCGTGGGGTCTCTGCCAGGGTGAGGTAGGCAGAGCGGAGGTTACTTTTTGGTACGTGGAAGGATACTCTCTCGTTGAGGTATTTGAGCCCAATGTTGTGGAGGGATTTGTAGGTGTGGGTGAGTAGCTTGAAGATTACTCTCCTCTGGACGGGGATCCAGTAGAGGTCTCGTAGGTGCTGGGTCATGTGCTCGTGTTGTGGTGTTCCGTGGATGAGTCTGGCTGCAGTGTTCTGGATGGTTTGGAGCTTGTGTAGCAGGGTTCTGTTGATTCTGGTGTAGAGGATGTTGCTGTAGTCCAGTTTGCTGGTTATGAGTGCGTCGGTTACGGTCTTTCTGCATTCGGGGGGAACCACTTCAACGTCTTGCGGAGGATGCAGAGGGAGTTGAAGCAGGCGGATGTGACAGAGTTGATCTGGCAGGTCATGGTGAGGGAGGCGTCTGGTATGATGCTGAGGTTTTGGGTGTGGTCTGATGGAGTGGGTGGGTTTCTGAGGGTAGGAGGCCACCAGGTGTTGTCCCAGGCAGAGGAGGAGGGTCTAAGGATGAGCAGTTGTTGTTCATCCAGGCTGTGACATACTTTATTCCTTCCTGGAAGCAGAGTCTGGTGCCTTCAGAGTTTTTTGTGAGGGAAAGGATGAGCTGGGTGTCGTAGGCGTAGGATACTATGCTGAGTCCATGCTGTCTGACTATGGCGGCGAGGGGGGTAATGTAGATGTTGAAGAGCGAGATGCTTAGCGAGGATCCTTGGGGTACTCCGCAGCTGATCTCTGTGGGCTTGGAGAAGAAGATGGGGGGAGTCTGATCGTTTTGGTTCTGCTGGAGAGGAAGGAGTTGATCCAGTCGAGGGCGGTTCCTCGTATACCAGGGTCGTGGAGCCTTGCTGTGAGAGTGCGGCGTGAGATGGTGTTGAAGGCTGCAGAGAGGTCTAGTAGGATGAGAGCCACAGCGTGGCCCTGGCCGAGTAGCATGCAGATGTCATTGTGGCGGTGAGGAGGGCGGTCTCAGTACTGTGGTTGCTGCAAAATCCAGACTGGCAGTGGTCTAAGATGGTGTTATCGATGAAGGTGGTGAGCTGGGCATTTACGAGTCTCTCAGTGACTTTAGCTGCGAAGGATAGAGATGGGCCAGTAGATTTTCACGTCCATCAGTTCAGCCGAGGGCTTCTTGAGGAGGAGTTTGACCTTTGCCCACTTCCAGTTGTCGGGGAAGATGCCAGGTTCAAAGGAAGAGTTAACGGTCCGGCCAAGTTGGGGTGCTATGGCGGCGGAGGCTCTTTGGTAGATGGGCGCCAGGCAGTGGTCCGTGGGGTCTCCTGAGTGGGTGTTCTTCATGGTCGTGGAGGTGTCTTTGGTGGTAGCCGGTTTCCAGGTGGTGATGGGTATACCGATTATACAGTCTCTACAAGTTACCCACACTATTGCCTGTGCTGCTTCTCCAGTTGCAAACTGACACGGTGGCTCCTGCAATGTGTAGTTCCCTGCACCTCAAATGCACAAATACTCAATAGCACTTAGATAACATCAGCTACTGCCATGCGTTCCAGGTGACACAGTTAAATTCATCACACATCTGTGGATGTGCAGGTCTGGTACCAAAGTACCCCCTTCTCCTAATGACCAGGGTTCTTCTCTCAATATTTCAGAATATCATCTCGGAAGACCAGTCAACACTGTGAGTAGGGGTATGTGTCCATTTTGACTGCTTCATCGTGCCATGTGGGGTATACCCTAGCTGATTTATGTCTCACGCCCAGGCTGAGAATGGAACAACAGGCTTGCCATTACAACCTATCAAAATATGAACAACAACTTTCAGTTCAATTCGGAGACTGTGTGGTGTGTGCAACATAGGAGAATGTTGCATATTATGAGTACTGTCACCCAAAGTTACCTCCAGTATAAATTAATATTGGGCTGGCGTTTCTTCCACATTTGTTTCAACAAACCCTTCAATCATTCCCCAAGTCTCGATCTATAATCTACAGTAGATGAACACCAGTCATTCTCTCTTCCATTCTTATATACTCAGCGGCATTGTTATGTAATACGCTTTGCTGTCAATAGAATTACTGCAGGGCCATGCACAATCATTTCAGATGTAGATGCCTTCTCCGAATTCTCTTTTTATTTATTGTACCTTGGTCAGTGTCCAATGCCAGATCATGTACCTCTCTGTATTTCATAACATCTTCTACAAGCCGGGCTTGTTCCTATAGTGCTCGGACTTTAGTTGGTCTGCCACGGGCATATCTCTCTGTCTCTTTCCCATGTAGTTTCTGAAGAAATGAGGTCCATAGAGCATTTTTCCACCTTAGTCTGTTGTGGTATTCCTGCATTGACCATCTAAGGCCCTGCTTCTGTAGGAGGGACAAAACAAACATGGGCCTCTCTGTCCTTTCTGATTGGCAGCGTCGCTGGGTATAAAAGTTCACCTGGCACTTCATGTTTGTACAGTGCTTCTCTAATGTCCATGATGGCTCATCTCTGGCGCTGGACCTTGTTAAGGTAAACTGGGAAGATTCAGGTAGAGCACACAGGGGCGCTTGTGATCTTACTCAAAAAGAGGACCCTGAGCCCTCACTGGCTTGTTAGGTAAACACAACTCAACACCACTATTTCTGAAAATGAGAACTTATTGGGTTGATTCTGAAAACACAACAATAACTGGATTTAGTGAAGGTGCTCAGAGTCGCGGGGAGAACTTTGTTGGGGCTCAACTTGAATGACTGATCCTGATAAGTACATATATATTCAACTTTGACAAAGGATGTTTCTGCAGGTGATATAATGGGGGCACTTTGCATCAGTCTCATTACAACAAAAAAGGCTGAAGTGCATTTTGACGTGCAGCAAAATTCTGGAGCCCTACCCGTCACAACCCACTCCAAAGTAGCTGCTGACTCACTTGCAACACAAAACAGTATTTCACTCGCTTTGCAAGGTTAATATTTATATTTAAATATATTAACTATGGGAATCCAGAAAGTTATGATTTCTAGAATACAGATTGAACATGTAGTCTAAATGTTTCTGGAATCACTCGTGCAGATTTCACAATTCTGTGGCTTGCGAGGCAGAAAATTGTTTGAAATTGCAATAAAATTAATATAAAATATGCTATATTGTAATATTTGCAAAGCCACTAAAAATATTTTACAGTATGCATTATAGTCTTTGTGTGTGTGTTTGTCTGTGCATGTGTGCGCAAGCATGTGTTTATCTTTGTGTGTTTGAGTGCACACACGTGCACAGACACCTATAGCTGAAAACCGGGCTGGGAATCAGTTTCCATCCTTGAGTTTATTACCTGCTCGATGTTTATATGATATTCATCACATTTCATAGTTAATACTGTCATCATTTTACTATCTGAATCCACACAATGGTGCTGATAAAGTAAGTGAACATTGCTTCTCTAGTGACTGACAGCACTTGCAACGAAATTAACTTGTATGGTACCATGATATCTTTATATATAACACAAGGTGCATATAATCTAATTTGAATAATCACAGACTGTGTCCCTTTTAAATGATTTCCCCCCTTTTTTCGAGAAGTCCTTTGATGTGAAACTATTAATTCCTTGGGAGCTGAGAGGAAAATAAATACTCTCGGAGCAGCGGAAATTAAATGAGTAATGCAGTGTCTGTCGATCTTTTAAACCAAGACCTTATTAACTGCTAATCATTTTGTCATTTTGTCACTCAAAATAATGAATTTCATGAAAGATGAAGGGAGTGTTGTATGTTTATTTTTATTATATTTAAACAGAAACATTTGTTGATGAGATTCACACCACATAAAATATAGAAATGATTTCTACACAGCACATTACTCATATTTAAAACATTTCCAAGTATATATTTCATACAATTTGCAGTAAAATATATTGCTGGAGACCTATGCAAACAGTGTTTGTTTATGATATGATATTAGAAATGCCTTAAGGATGTTGTGTCTCTCATTTCAAGCACAATGTCTTACCGTGAATATTTCGCTATTTTTCTTTCTTTCTTATGTTGTGACACTTTGGTTCTCATTACAAATCTATTGACAAAATCATACTGAAAACCAGGCAAGGTGAAATACTGTAACTGCACAGTACTGGGTCAACTTCTGTGTCCCATTATGAGACTTTCCCAGCGCAATGTTAAATAATATGCATTGAAGGTCTTTGAAAACTGGTGGCACATGATACAGTACATGGTACTGGTACCATGTTATGGTATGTAATGTTATGTTATGTTATGCTATATTTGTTTGCATAACGCACTGATCACCCAAGAGGGTATCCAGGCGCTTGGGCAGGTGTGTGGGTGTGAAGCCCCAAGGATGCTTACATGAAGAACCAGGTCTTCAGCTGTTTTCAGAGCTCAAGAAGTGTAGAGAAGGCTTTAATGTGCTGAGGGAGATTGTTCTATGTCTTGGATGTGATGTAGGAGAATGAGCGACCTCCGGTTTGCATTTTCGGGTTCATTGAATATGCGTGAGTGAGAGTGAGGTAGAGCATAGGTACCCGGCGGGTTGGTGAAAATGTATGCGACTGTTCAGGTATTCTGGTCCTGTGTTTGTGTAGGGCTTTGTATGTATTCAGGAGCAGTTTGAATTGACAGTACTTGGGAATAGGAAGCCAGAGAAGCTTCTTGAAGTGCAGTGTGATGTTGGTCTGGGGTGGAAGGCCGAGTATCAGTCTTGCAGTGGTATTCGGAATGGTCTGATGTCTGAATAGGAGTTGTTTGGAGATTAAAGGTGTAAAGAGTGTTACTGTAGTCCAGCCTGCTGGTGATGAGTGCTTTCATGACGGTCATTTTGGTCCCCTGATGCAGCCATTTGATGACATGCCACTCTCTAAATCACATTGTTTTGGCTGCTCAAATCTCTCCTTGTGTTAGCTGGAGGAAGGTAGTGTAGAACGTCATGCAACTTGAGCGAAAAACATTATTTAAACTGGGCAAAATAACAATTTGTGGTCCATTGTAAAGGTACCACAGCACTCAGAATGGGGCAGTGAGAAGGTATTACACAAAAATCCACATATGGATTTTCCTAAAACCTCTCTCGAGAATTGTTCCCCTTTATGTCACCCAATCTCACTTTCCAAACAGTTTTTCTCATCTAGTCATGGTCTGAATGGAAAGAATAAAATAAAGAGCATCATTTTAGTTGTTGTCTAGCGCTCCGATGGCCTTACTAACTGTATCACCAGAAGACTCAGTAGTCACTGTGCGATTATATTACACTGACTTGATTTCAAAGGGAAACTGGTGTTACATCGTAGCCTTACCATGCAATGCTTTTACCACACAGTCTTTAACATGCATGAAAGTATCACATGCAGGTAAGTATTTATGCCTTTACCTTGCAGATAAGTACTTTAAAGTAATAATATATTTATTATGTTATTTACAAAAAAGGTTTCAGTGTGGCTTGTGCTTGAAGGGAGGTAAGGGTAATGTTAGGTTTTAGGGGTGGCTAGTGATAAAGGGTGGTAAGTTGGCAGTTTTAGTGTTTAAGGATGGGTAGTGGCAAAGGAAGGTATGTGTAGTTTTATGGTTTATGGTAGGAGAGTGGTAAAAGGGATTAAGGGTTATTTTAGGGTTTAGGGATAGACAGTTCTAAAGGTAAGGTTAATTATAGGGTTTAAAGGTGGGTTGGTGGTGGTGAAGTAGGTAAGAGTAATTTTATGGTTTATAGTTGGTTTGTGGTAAAGGGAGGTAAGGCTAATATTAGTATTTAGGGGTGGGTAGTGATAGACTGGTAGCGTTCTGGATTAGGGGTGGGTACTGGTGAAGGAAGGTAAGGGTATATTTTAGCGTTTAGGGGTAGTTAGTGTTAAAAAGAGGTTAGGAGTAAAGTAAAAACATTGGGTTTCCCTAAATGAAGAAAATAATGTATATATATATATAAAGAAGGCGAGAGAGAGAAATAGAGGAAGAGATATATGTGTGTGGGGGGCCCCAAATAAATATGAAGTTATATTAAATGAAAATTAAATGTATGTACCTTATATATAAAGTGCGGTAAAGGTATGCATGGTAAAGATATGCATGTTAGCCCCTTCGATGCTCATGACGAGCTCAGCTCGTCATGCAGTACACTGGTCGTGTGCTAATGACGAGCTGAGCTCGTCATGAACAATGGGAATACATCAGAAGTAGCACAGAGGGGGAATTGCTGCAGCACTGATGGTGTTAAAGACATCTGCTTAGTAAAGGCTGAGTGGAAAAGGCACGTGTCTTAATTGAATATATTGCAAAGTCATACATTTGATTTCGATTGCTGCTACTTGCTATGGTAGGGCCCAGACACACAACTTCAGACAATACCTAAATATTTCCCAAGTTTAACAGTTTTGCCAGACACTATGAATAGTTGGCAAGCTCTACAACATGTACAGACCGTGCTTTACTCCTTTACTGCTTTCCTGAGACTTATAAAAGCGAGTTTTCAGACAATGGGGAGAGGATGCCAACAGTGTATATGTGTTGCCATTTTACGTGAGGCATGCAATGCTGAGAGTCAAGCGGAAGAGCCCTAGCTTTCCAGGCTCAAAGTACGGTTGCTTACTTGCGTGTGTAAATTTACAAACACATAAGTAAGACATGGACGCAAGGCATAGTCAGTTTCAGAAGGACGTTTCAGACTCCTTGAAATTATATTTGAGTTTTAGACATGTTTGGATAATGGCAAGACCATTAGTAAATGCAACCGCCAGCAATTCAACAACTTGTCTTTATTGAGGACTACATGACAATAGAACAAAGCCACAAAGGGAGAAATGCAATGCGCATTGCGAAGACCAGCGGTCCACAAACAATGCAATATTGCCTGACAACAGTTTCCTTAGAGATTGCAGTTTCATTGACTACACTTATGTGCCACCTCGGACAGATACATGAAACCACTTGAAAACTACAAGACAACTGACCATCTGATAAATGGAAAATCACTGACTGCAAATACTTACACCTTGTGCTAGGCATGAGCTAAAGGGTGTGCACCAACACTGCATGGCATACAGAAGCAGCAGGACTTAGGTGACACCAAGTGCACAGCAGTCCTGGGAATTATATCCATGCCAATTCTATATTCTACTATATTGGTATAGCAAGGTCTCCAGTAGGACATCTTTATATGTGTCTACTAGACAGTTTTGTGTTCCCCCAGGCCAGTCTGCCAGGCTGGATAGCTTCTATCACTCTATCCACACACGAGACCTCTGGTTCTCAATCATTCTCCGATTTTCATTGTGTCCAATAAGTCCAGTTTAGTGACACCAGGGCTGAGATTGTGCTGGTAGTCAGGCTTTTTGTGGGTTGTGATGGGGTGAGGCCTGTAGCAAGAATGGCTAAAATGATACCTTCTCCTATCTTCCTCTTTCTTGCCTCACTTCTGACTGACAGACAAGATTCTCCAGCCACCCAAGGACCTATTGAAAATATACCTCCGATATGATGATCGTTACAAACTATGCAGAATGATAGCGCTATCTAGATTGCTGAATGAAATCTGAAATTGTTTGTTTTTATGATAAGTTATGTCATAACATCTGACGCCCAAGGAACATACGCACAATTTTTTTAAGTGATTAAGGATGACAGCTGGGCTTGAAGTAGTGGTTTGCATCCATACAGGGAAAAAAACTCATCTGACATGTATAATGTTTTTTAAATTATTGTTGTAATGTGTTAGGTACCTGTATGTTGGCTCATGCACCTCCAATTCTTCAACACAAATTCGAATGTGAGAGAAAACATCATTAATGCACACAAACGTATTGGAAGTAAAAATAGGAAATAAATGCAGGGGCCAGTGGAAATAACTTAAATAGAGCACCGCTTGGTAAATATAATACTCCTTAGCTACGTCATGAACTGCAGCAATGCTAATAGTATCTGGTGGCAAACTGCAAAAACAAATGGACGATCACACAACTAACCCACTAGATGCATGTGGTCAGCTGCCGAGAGCTTACCCACTGTATGCAGGAAGTTCTACAAATATTGTTATGAGAACTTAGTCCACTCTCGAAGATCATTCAAGTAAACTGTTTTCTTACTGTCCATCTGCCTTGTGTTGAACTATAGAAAGTACAATCTGGGGAAGCATATCTTTCATCAAGAGTATAGACCAGAACTTAGATAACTCTTTCCTGCACCGTCACTTTAGTATACCTTTTTTCTTCCTGCACTGCCACCCCTCTGATATGCTCACATACGAAATCAATTGCTTTTCTTTTTTAAATTAGTTGTAGACGTTTTTTTTGTTCAAAAACTATGTAACAGTTTTTTATGCTGTAGTGGGCAGAAGAAAAATGTGAATGACTCAACAACAGAGCAACGGATGAAGAGAAGTGGCTGAAAGCACCTGCAAGTAAGTATATTATACATATAATCTGTTGGAAAGTGGGTTATTAGTAGTGGTAAATATGCAACTAGCACTGGCAATAATACCAATAACAAAAATTAGGGCTAAGAATAGGTCTTAGAAAATTATTCCCATGCTCACCCCTTGGTAGCTTGGCTATGAGCTGGCAGGCTTATCTTCACAGACAGGCATGTAAAGCATTTAAAAACACCAATTCCGTTAATAATTAAGACACCACACATAATAAAAATCTTACACCAATGTAATAAAGTTGGAAGCATTTTTATCTTTAAAATGACACCAAACTCAAAACATTTCAATGTAGGGAACCAGAAATATGAATTTTTAAAGATATTGCACTATGCAGTACATAGAAACCTATAACACCTATTGCTACCCCTCGCGGTAGGTCTCGGTCAAAGTTTTTACCTACTGACTTCGAAACTTTTCTGGTGCATTTCTTCCCGGGGTCACTCGAAGCTCTCAGCCAGTCGGGATTCAGTGAGGATTCACCGGCTTGCCTGAGATGAGCTCCCGGTCAAACTTGTGGAAGTCAGACCTCCGGAGCTCTCCAGCGAGATAAATCTGAGATCCAGGCCAGCTAACGGTTGAGGGTGGGCAGCTTGACTCTTGCGGTTGGTCCAGGTCACCATTTCTACATTTGTACTCTTTTCTATATTTGTACTTAGTAACTTTTACAGTGCTTTTTCACCCTGGGTTCCTCAATGCTCTTCACCAGGCCAAATGTGGTGAGGGTTCGCCATCTTGGGCTTCCACCAACTCGCGGTCAAACTCTGAAAGTCAAATCTCCAGAGCTTTTTGGCCACACGAACCTGGGCGGCAGGCCACCTCGTAGTTGAAAGCTGGATAGTCAAGTCGAGTCGATCCACTTATGGAGCTTTTTCCCAAAGTTGCTCCAAAGTTCTTCAAACTTCTGGAACTTCTTCCTGCTGTTCCTTTGAGGGTCCCAAAGTGTCCAAACTTATTCCAAGGGTCTGGCAACTCCAAGATTGTCCTTGAAAGTTTGGGACTTCAATTTCGAAAATCCACTTAGACAAAACCCTTACAAATCCTCTGGTAATACTCAAGCTTAGGGATTCTTGGTGGTGATGCTCGAGGAGAGCTCTGTTAACCTGTAGCTTGCAGGGAGTCCACTCTTCAGTCCTTTTGAAGCAGGTTTGATCCACAGGGCGGCTGAAGTTCCAGTTTGTGCAGCAGGTACAGTCAGTCAGAGTGCAGGGCCTGGTTGGTGCAAATCAAACTTCCTGCATGGACCCTTCTTTTTCCTTAACTTTCAAGCAGCAGACCTGAGAGGCACTGCCCCTCTCAGAAACATACTCAGTGTTCTCTTGGGTCACACAGGAAGGCACTCCTTCCCAATGAGATGTGGGATGACACCTCAGAGCATGACCATTCCCTTTAGAGTGTGGCAAAATGGTCTCCCAGAAATCACAGCAGAGAGGTAAGAGATAACTAAACCAATCTCCAGGGGAGCTAAACTCCATATTTTCCTTCCCCCTGACATCTGCACATCCCTTCCTTAGCCTGCCAACTTGTGGGTTCAAAGGGTAGGGGTATACATGAAACTGGTATCTCCTTCCTGTCTCCTCCTTCTGTTGATGATTATTGTTTATGACCCCTCCCACTGGCTCTTGCACTTCTTTGGAGCAGAAACCTCTTCTCCCAGAATGGCTCTTCTACTTCAGGAGCTACTTATCCCCTCAACAGAGCAGCCTGGCTAATCCACATAACTCTGACCAATCAGGACAGATCACTGGAAGGTTACATTTTGCCTTATAGACACTTATAATGTCTTGTCTGTGCATTTTAGGATGAATTCAACAATAGTATATTGTTGGATTTATCAATGCCATTCTTTAAAAAAAACAAAAAAACATTTAATAGATTTTTTAAGAAAAAACATTTTTTCAACACATCGCAATCAAAGCGAGTATACCAGGAAATCGGTTGGAGAAAAGGAGAGCGATAAATTCCAAAATTACATGATAGAGAAAAAGATATAAAACATTCTTTAGATTCAAATCCTTAGAAATTACAGTGATACACATATTCATTAATGCATCAATAAATATCACAAAATAGATTACCGATATTACACATCATAATGCGAATAACCATCTGTTTTTCCTATAAACAGCACCATAAGCAGTCCAATAAAAGAAAAAGAAAATGGGTCAGAGCTAAAAGCAATTTGGCTAAATCTGCCCGCAGTTAGAACATGGCCACAATAGTTACAGACCTAAAGTGCCACGTGCAATTTTATACACTTGAGAAGAGCCGCTGCTACCCAAGTCCTACCATTTTAATTAGAAGACTCTTACGTTTATGGGAGCAGATCCTTTTCTAGACTAAACATTCAAGAGTTAATCCAGCTGGACATATTACCCCAGATTCTTTCCTCTAATCATTGTTTCCTATGACTCTTCAGAGTATACAGGCTGGACTCCATATTATGGATTGGCAAGAATCTGGCTCTCCACATTTCATAAATTGGAGGCTCTGATTTCAGTCAGTCTGAAGCAATACATAATCAAACTACTGCTATTGCCATAAAAATCAAATACCCTCCTTTCCTCAGAGTTCTTTTGGCTTCTGTGGAGAACTGCAGCCTTAAGGCCCGGCGACGCAGGGTACGCCTAAAATCCCCGGGATTCACCTGCCTTGTCAAAACAGAGACACAGACCCTTCGTCTGGCGTAGAAGATGGTATTTATTAGCTGCAGCTAGTACAGTGGTCTTAGAAGTCGTCAGTACAACGAGGTTGAAAAGAGACTGCCACTTAACTCCGTGGTGCACAGGTTTATATACGATACAATACAATGCAAAATGCAATCACACACAAGCATGAGCTATAGGCAAACGTTACAGACAATGTTTTAAGACTATAGCAACTCAAGTTCCCAGTTTTGTTTGTCATTCGACCCCTTAAGTAAATCACAAGTGAATCCACACAATTCGATTTACAAGCAGAGAAAACACAGCTGCGTGTTGTAGAAGGACAGTCGAGAAACAGGAGAATGCATGAAACATGTAGCGAAGGACAGCAGATAAGATAAGTTAAAGGAAACAATGGTGTGAAATGACATGTAGTCCGGACGGGGATTAATCAGCTCAGGCAGGAATTAGTGTACTCAGTCAGACCCTGACACTCGTTGGTAAACATAGGCGAGGAAGCCACCTGACACGCAAAGGCAGAAACGAAAAAAAAACATTGCGTTCGCCGAGCTGCCTGAGTGAGGGCAACATAAAATGGCAGCGATTTCAAAATGGAGGCTGAGCACGAACGAATTCGTAATTTACAGAACCTCAGACCCTCCTTTTGCCATTACTCAGGCAAAATCAAACCAACTCATGCTAATCTGAGTCAGAATCAACACTGATGTTCATGAGATCTTCGAGCTGTTGCTGCACCATCATGCAAATATTCTCTGTCTTCTGAGCAGCAGATAGTGGAACGCATTATGTAGCCAACAGGCCACAAACTGCAGGACCACACTGAACGCATAGGCAACAAGAGAATATGACGGCTAAAATTGCTCCAAGGAAAGTTAAGGTCTTCCATCCCCAAGATGACAATATTCCCCAAAACCATCCCATAAAAGACCATCTCCTTTGTCCTGATGAATCGACTCGGAGACAGTGTGCAATTTGGAAATGGCTTGGAATACTGCCGGAGCGTCATCTGGAATATAAATGCAGTAACTAGATCCGATCAATCTACAGACACCACCTCGGTCTGCTAAGATCAAATCTAGCGCAATTCAATTTTGCAGAGTCATAAGACTGTCAGCTTGAAGTTCTGCTGTAATGTTACCTATTGCACCTGCAGTAACATTAATAGTGGTCTCAACCACTCGAATCAATTGCCTGATGTGTCTGCTGTTGACCATTAGGCCCCAAAAGGGAAGGAATCCTTTAAGGAAATCTCCTCCCTCTTGTTCTGCCGTGTCTTTGGCATCGAATACACCTCTGCTATGTCTAACTCTGTGGTGGTCTGAGGAAGCCGTATATGTAGGGGGAAGGAGGAAAGCTATGTACCAAGTTCCAGAAAAGTTGGAAGGTAGCCAAGTATAAGCTCGGAGGGAAATCAAGGGATGAGAAAATATATGTGTATGTACATTTCTGATTGTCGTCAGCTTTCTTACTGTTGATTTGGAACTTGCGTAGGCGTAGACCAACGAGGCTCCAAATTCTTAGTCCGTTGAAAATTTTTCACGCAGACCCAGTCACCGGGCAAGATGGTGTGACCTGGGTCTGTGGAGGCCTCCGGCAAAACACTTTGCACCTGTTGACGAATAACACTTAATTTAGTAGTCAAATCATGTAAATAGTCAATTAACAGAGGATATGGTATGTCTGAGTATCTTTTGGGGCGGGGGACACCCCAAACATTATCTGGGCATCCAAATACTACTTCATATGGGCTAAGTCCCATACAAGAGTGTACAGTAGTTCTGTTTGACAAAAGAGCTAGGGGCAATGCATCAGGCCAAGCAAGACCTGTACTGGCTTGAATCTTCGCCAGGTTAAGCTTGAGCGTACCATTGTAACACTCAACCAAACCCGCTGAGTGTGGATGGTTTGCCGCATGGAATTTTTGTCTAATCCCAAGACCAGAACATACTTTCTGCATAATCTGGCCCACAAATTCACTCCCATTGTCACTCCAGACAATGCGCGGCAAACCAAATCTAGGAAAGAATTCCTTAATCAATACTTTAGCAGTTGACAGAGCGGTTTTATCTTTCAAGGCGTAGGCCTCTATCCAACGGGAAAAGGCACATACCTCCACCAGAACATACTTGAGATTGTTGCAGCAATCCATGTGAATGTAATCGATCTGCAACACTTCAAAGGGGTATGACGGGGGAGCAAAATGACCTGCTGGGGTTGGGGTACCCTTTCCTGGGTTATGCATTAAACAAACAATGCAATGTTTAACCACATTTTCTGCACATTTCGGAATTCCTTCATTCTGCCATACCGGAGCCAAAAGCTTACATATGCCTTTTGCACAAATGTGAGCTGGGCCGTGAGCCATAGTCACGACCGGTAACACATAAGCGTCCGGTAACAACCATCGCTGACGTTCCGACAATTCTGTCCAACAACCCGTTGAATCTAACATTCCAGTCCTTTCTTTCCACGTACTCAATTATTTCTCAGTAGCCTCTCCCTGTATCGTTTTCACACTCTCAATCGTGTCTTCACACATTCCAATTTCCCTCACCCAGTTTGCAGGGCCTGCAACATACATTCGACTAGTAGTGTTTCTAGCTGTAGTTTTCGCAACTTCATCTGCAAATGCATTTCCACGACCCACATCATCTGTGACTTTCTTATGTGCACTGCACTTTATGATCGATATCTGTGCAGGTAAGGTAAGTGCCTCAAGAAGATCAGTCACTAACTGACCATGCTGAATCTTTGTCCTGTGGGAGGTAAAGAATCCTCTCTCCCTCCACAGCTTTCCGAAACTATGCGCCACACCAAAGGCGTACTGACTATCCGTGTACACATTCACTCTCTTTCCCTTTGACAGCACACACGCTCTAGTCAAAGCTATCAATTCAGCTGCTTGGGCTGAATTATGTCCAATACGTGCCGTCTCAACAATAGTGCATAAGGTGGTGACAGCATAGGCAGAAGTGGTTTCTCCATTTGGAAGCTTAAAACAAGAACCGTCCACCCATAGGATCCCGTCCGGGTCCTTGAGCGGAGTGTCCTTTAAATCAATCCTCCCCTTCGTTTCTTCTTCTGTTCAAAGAAAACAATCGTGCTTTTCCTGATCGTCTTTCTCATCTGGGAGTGGCAACAGTGTAGCTGGATTCAACGTGTTACATCTTTTGATATGTATATGGCTCGCTAGAAGTGTCAGCTCGTAACCAGACAAACGAGCACTCGTGAGATGCTGCGTCATGTTTCTATTTAGCAAGGTATCCACTGCATGTGGAACCATAACAATAAGTGTGTTATCCAATACTAATCCGGCAGACTGTCTAATAGAAATTGCGGCAACTGCTGTAGCTCTGAGGCAACTGGGTAAAGCTTTAGCTACTGGGTCTAATGTAGCGGAGAAATAGGCACATGGCCTCTGCTTTTCTCCAAATTGCTGTGTTAAAACTGACAATGCGCAACCTTCTCTCTCGTGTACGTACAATATGAAGGTCTTACTATAATCTGGGGTACCCAACTCTGGAGCGGAACACAGGGCAGTACGTAAATCAACAAAACTTTTCTGACATTCATCCGTCCAAGGGAGCGGATGGGGCGTATCTTTCAAAGTTAATGCCACCAATGGTTTCGCCAAAAGCGAAAAATTGGGAATCCATTGCCTACAGTAGGAAGTGATACCCAAAAAGGCACGCACTTCTCTCTGTGTGGTGGGTACAGACATCTGTGAAATAGCATGAATACGTTCTGGGGTCAATCGCCTTCCCTCCTTTGAGAAGAGATGACCTAAATAGGTCACTTCTTGTCGGACATACTGCAACTTGGAGGGCGATACCTTATGATTCAAAACAGCCAAATGATGCACCAATGCAACAGTCACATTCCTACACACATATTCCGTATCAGCAGCCACCAGTAAATCATCCACATACTGAACAAGGGTAGCACCTGGAGGCAAAGAGAACGTATAAAGCTGACATTTAAGAGCTTTGCTATAAATAGAGGGACTTTCACAATAGCCTTGAGGAGCTCTTTTAAATCGGAAACTTCGGTCACCCAAAGAGAAACCAAAGATATCCCTACTTTCTTCAGCAATAGGAATGCTAAAGAAAGCGTTCTTAAGGTCGATCACCGAGAACCAAGCCGCCGAAGCAGGAAACATTGCCAACAAAGCTGTAATGTCAGGAACAACAGGGAACTGTGGTACCACTATTTTATTGACTTCCCTTAGGACAATAACAAATCTATAGACAGGAGGCTGTGAAGGATCCGTCCTCTTAAGGATTGGAAGAACAGGACTGTTACAAACATTGCCTCTTGTCTCTTTGACCACACCTTTCTGAATAAAATCATCAACAATAGCAAACAGTGCTCTCTCTCTGTCACTAGAAATACGATATTGAGGAATGCGTGGCATTCTAACATTATCTTTAACTGTGACAACATATGGTGGGATCGCAAGACGACCCACGTCATTCGGGCCCGTGGCCCAAAGGCTTTCTGGAAGACAAAGTAACTCAGGTGGAAACTGGTCCCGTGATAAATACATGGGGGACATCAATCTTTTTCCCAACGTAAGATGTACACCAGAAGGGGAACAATACAACGTTGCATGCAGTCTTTTCAACAGATCCAAACACAGTAAATTCTCACCACAACCAGTTGTCAAGATAAGTGGAGCTTCCAAATCATAAGGACCAATCGAAACAGGCAAGGGGCAAGAGACCGGATTATGGACTGGGGCGCCAGAAAATCCCACAGAAGTATTTATTAAGCCAGACAAAGGTGCCCCAGGGAGTTTAGAAGAAATGATAGAACTTCTCATTGCACCAGTATCCAAAAGAAACGGTTCTGAAACACCCATTGCATTGACAGTGACATACGGCCCATTTTGATCTACTGGAATCGACACAACTCCCTCACCTCGTCCATGGCTGTCCTATTCAGTCTGAAAATTGTCAGCCCTCTCTTCAACGTAGTAATCATCATTGTAATACTGCGTAGACGGAACTGTCTGCTGATCAAAGTAATTTGAAGTAGATGGGGTAAGAGAACGCTGCTCCTGAGAGGACGCACCTCGTCCTCTACCTCTAGATCCTGTCTGAAAATTACCACGACCTCGGGGAGCAGACATCCCATTATTGCGCTGTAATAAAAACGGACAACTATTCTTGAAATGTCCTTCTTCCCTACAATATGCACATTGATTAGGACCTAATGAAGGTCGCGGCGTGAAATATTCAGGCTTCTGCAACAGAAACTCTGGAACTGAAACTGTGGGGGCTGCTGAAACTGAGAGTTTTGCTGATGCTGATTCAAGCGAGACGGATACACCTGCTGTAAAAGAACTTTAGTTTTAAAATCTTTATTTTTTCTTCTCTTGCTTCTCTTTCTCCTCTTTATCCCTATTCTAGTAATACAGTGCAGTAGCCAATATCTTAGCAGGAGAAGAGACAGCCCATGCACTTTCAGAACTCTTTAATTTATTCGATAACTCCGGAAGCAAATTATATACAAACTTGTCCACAAACAACCGCTGACCATCCTCTACACTGAGATCCTGACCACTGTGATCTATAAACGTTTCTTCGAAACGAGTGAAGAAATCCGAGACACTTTTGTCTTTCTTTTGCTTGCATGCGGCCAGCTAATCCCAATTTACTCGCACCGCAGGCAACTTGATTCACATCCGCAGCTCTAATAGCAGCTCAATCACCACCCAATTCAGCCAAATTATTATTATTTATTATTTATTTATTATTTAGAAGTTTTCTATAGCGCTAACAAGACCCGAAGGTAGCAGAGCGCTTTACAGCAAAAGGAATGAAAAGGTGGACAAAAAGACACGTAACAAATAAAGGTGATCATCAAATGACAATTAGGGGAGAGGAGAAGTTCGTACAGTAGGACTTCTTGGTAATAGGATACAGAGTTATCACATAGTTCTGGGGATGGATGTTGATCCTAGTTACCCAGGACCTAGGGAACGGATGAGGAACAAGGATTTGAGTTGGCTCTTGAATTCCGCATAGGACGGTATGGTTCTGATATGCGGGGGGATAGAGTTCCATATTTTGGGGGCATTTCCTGAGAAGGAGCAGTCCGCAGTTTTCTTCTTTCTGGTTTTTGGTAGGATGAGCAGCAGGGAGTTAGAGCTTCTCAAGATTCTACTTTGGCCAGCTTTTGTGAGTTTGTTTGCCAGGTATTCTGGTTTTCCGGTGTGGAGGGCCTTGTGGGTTAGGCAGGCCGTTCTGAAGGTGCTACGCATATCCACCGGGAGCCATTCAAGTTCTTTGAGTGCAGGGGAGATGTGGTCGGATTTTTTGCATCCTGTGATCATTCTTGCTGCCGCATGCAATGTTGTTTTTAATGGAGCCAGGTGTGATTTGGGGATGCCTGTTAGGATTGAGTTCCCATAGTCTAGTCTAGATAGAACTAGAGATTGCGTGGCTAGTTTGAGGTCCTTGTTGGGAATGAAAGGTTTGATTTTGTTCAGAAGTCTGAGGTTAAAGAATGCGCTTTTTGCTGAGTTCTTAATGTGGTTTGTCAAGTTTAGTTTGGGGTCTAAGGTGAAGCCCAGAGATTTTACGGAATCAGCTAGCGTGAGAGAACCTTTAAGAGCATCGATCGACTTTAGCCACTCGATGATTTGAGGGTTGTCTTCTTTGTTTGAGATGAGAAGAGTTTCGGTCTTGTCGGGATTGAGTTTCAGGTGATTCTTTGTCAGCCAATCTTGAACATAATTTAAGACGGCATTTAGTCTGTGGATGTCGTTAAGTGAAGAGGTTTCCAAGTAGATCTGTGTATCATCCGCGTAGAGGTGGGAGTGGATATTGGCATTCCTGAGTAGTTTGGCGAGCGGTTCCATATAGATGTTGAAGAGCTGAGGAGAAAGTACTGATCCTTGGGGGACACCCCTGTTGACTTGCTGGGATTCGAAGGTGAAGTTCTTCATTTTTATTATTTGCGAGCGGTTGTGTAGAAAGGAGGAAAACCAATCGAGAACTACCTCGCCGAGGCCAGCTCTTACTTGCAGAGTCTTGATGAGGAGCTTATGGTCCACCGTGTCGAAAGCTGCGGATAAATCAAGGAGTATGAGGAGGCAGCATTTGTCAGCATCAAGGGAACCGTGAATGTCGTCTATGATGTTCAGCATCGCGGTTTCTGTGCTGTGGCCTTGTCTGAAGCCGGATTGGAGGGGGTCTAGGAGATTGATGTTATCCAGATGATGAGTCAATTGCAGGAGAACGCATCATTCCAGTGTTTTGGCGAGTAGAGGGAGGTTAGATATCGGTCTGAAATTGTTCAAGTTAGTAGAGTCAAGACCGGGTTTTTTCAGCAAAGGGGTGACTTGTCCCATTTTTAGACAGTCGGGGACCACTCCGCTTTGTAGGGAGCTGTTTATGATTTTGCCCCAGATAGGTGCTAAGGTGAGCTTCATTTTTTTGATTAGTGAGGGAGGAATGGGGTCTGAGATGTGAGCTGATGGTTTGGAGGTCGAGATCAACGAGATTATCTCAGTTTCCTGCACGTGGCGAAAGCTTAGCCAACGGAGGGGGAAGGAGCCGGATGGTAGGGCCTGTGGGATGGCCGCGTTGTTCTTCGGGAGGTGTGAGTTGTTGATGTCTAGAGATAATTCGATTTTTAAGACTTTATCGTTGAAGAAGGTGGCGAAATTATCGCATAGTTCTTTGGACTCCTGCAGGGGTGAGGGCAGAGGCTTGGATGTTTGACGTCTGATAATGTTGTAGAGCTCCTTAGGTCTGTTTTTGGAATTGGCTAGTGCCTCTCGGAAGAAGCTGGATTTCTTGTTTTTGATGTGGTTGTTGTATTTCCTGCGTGCTGTTTTTAGTTGTAAGCGAAGGATGGCTGTTGGGTTGTTTCTCCACTTTCTTTCTTTGGCTCTCAAGGATCTTCTTTCTGCGCTGAGGTCCGCATTGAACCAGGTTCTAGAAGGGGTGGCACGGCTTCTTTTGAGCTTTAGTGGAGCTAGATTATCGAGAATGGAGACTAGCTCGGAGTTGTAGTGGTCGATGAGATCATTGGTCGAGAGGTGCAAAGAGTTGTCTGGAAGAAGTGAACTTAGTTGACCTTCTAGAATGTCTTGGGGTACTTGGGAGAGGTTTCTTGACCATTTGGGGGGGTCTTGGGGAGGTTTGAGCGGGATGATGGGGTGATTGATGTGAAATAGGATCATATGATGATCTGACCAGTCAACAGGTAGTATGTGGTTGACCGTGATTGAGTTCTTTTGTGCGATGATGGCGTCCAGTGTGGCTCCTTTGTAGTGCGTCTCCTCAGTGCAATGTTGAGTAAGGTTGTTGTCGGCTAGGAGGCTGGATAGCGATTTGATTAGAGGGTTATGGATTTCGTTCCATCTGAGATTCAGGTCACCAAGAATTATGTTGTTGGAATCACCGAGAGCGTCTTGTGCAATCAGGTTGGATAGTTGATCTCCAAACTCGTTGTTTCTGCCCGGGGGTTGATAGAGTAGATGACACAGTAGAGAGTCGTTGTCTTTGGTTTTGATGACAGCGGATAGACATTCGAATGAGTTGTACTCGAAGGAGGAGGTTTCTGTGATGCTCCAGCTGTCCTTGTGGATGATAGCAAACCCACCTCCTCGTTGATCAATCCTGTCTTTGGAGATGAGGGAGAAACCAGGAGGTACCAGCATGTCAAGGCAGGGAGGAGATGCCTTGTTTAGCCAGGTCTCGGTGAGGAACGCAACGTCAATGTCATGTGTGAGGATAGCTTCGGCTAAGTCCGTTGCATGTAGTGAGGCCGATCTGCAGTTGATTAGGAGGCAGTTGGTGATTTTCTCCTGATTGCTGGTGGTTTTGTCTTTAGCCTCTCTAGGTATAGCTGTGAGGACTGGTAATCTCTGTCGTTTGAGGGTGGGTAGGTCTTTCCGGTAGCTCGTGATTACTTGGATTTTAGATTTAGGTGAAACTGAGATGGTGGGGTGTTAGGTAGTGGCTAGTAAGGCTGCTTCTCTGTCTGACATAGGAGCTTCTGATCTGCGCGGTCTGGAGGTCAGGTGTTTTGAGCCTGCTAGGGAGTGAGAAGAGATAGTGGTCGGGGGCCTGGTGCATGGGGATCTGGAGTGTTCGAATTTTTGGGGACTGGAAACCGGGTCCTTGGGATATGGATCGATCGGGTGGGCATTGAGGGCTACTGTGGGCCCCTGGGTGATGTTGGCATTGGCGAGGAGGGGGGTTCGCAGAAGTGTCAACTGTTTGGGACAATTCTTTGTAATATCCAGCAGGATTTTTACGGGGGCCGGGAAGAGTTTGCTTAAGCGCCAACATTTCAGACCTTTTCCAGGGTTAGTAAACCAAAATAAGCTGGAAATGAGCACGGACTTGAGGTGGACCAATCACCTCTTCTCTCCATACGGGAGGAACTTCACGCATCGGATAATTCTTGCTACCTTTTTTATTGGAGGGATCAGCCTCGGGAAAAGACAGGGACAGAAACATTGTTTGAAACGCAATGAGTCTACTCACTGCCTCCTCGACTCAATATCCTACAATAAAACCTTTATCAAAATCAGCTTGTAGCTTCAGTAGTTCTGAAGGAACAGTATCTAACTCCATATCTTCCCAGCCTCTAATAAGGGTTTGACACATAATGTTGAAAACATATCTCTGCATGGGCTCCCCCCATTGATGAACGCCACTCATAATATCTTTAGTACTATATTCTGGTCCATGCTCAATCCATTTACGAGCGAGAGAACCCAAAACTACTTTTTCGTCCGCAAGGGGAAGTTGACCACGAGATTGTTGTCTAGAGAAAGCTGGAGACATTTTTATAGACCTAACAAAAGGAGAAAAGAAACTTGAAACAGCATCTGCTATCCTCCTCTGTGAAATAGGAGAATCCCTTGAGAGTATAGGAGGTATTACAGATGTAGAAGGCAACGTATACTGAAACGTAGCAGACCGAAGAGTAGGAGCGGGAGAAGGTGGGGGCTGAAGGACAAGCTGCGAGGGCGGAGCAGAAGCAGGCAAAGAAGCATTAAGGGGCTGAGCCGGTTGCTAGGCAATCGGTAATTGAGCAACCGCTTGTTGAGCGACGGGAGGTGGTAATGGGGGTGCATTTGCATTCTGAACATAGGGTGAAGGTGAATTCACTAAACAAGACATTAGGGAATCTTCTTCTAATTCCTTACTTTTATCTGAAGAGGAAGTAGGCAACATCGGATAGCATCTATCTATCACCATATGATGTTGTCTCTCTGATACCTCCTTCGCATCATCTACTTTTTTGTCTTTAAACTGCTGGGCAGCCTGTAGGACTGACATGTCTTGTGCTTTCTTATCCTTTTTCGCTTGTTTGATTTCCTTCTGTTTGGCTTCCTTACGCCAAAGGCGAAAGGAGTCAAACATAGCCGGCCGGGCTTTTCTACTAAACAGAATTGTTTCCAAATTATCTAGTATAGCAGGATCAAAGCTACCATTCTGGGGCCATCTCAAAACTCCACAATTTTTCATATATCGGACCCATGTCTCGCTAAAAGTAATGGGACCAATACCATGTTTCGAATAGAGCTTATAAGTGGGAGTTCCAACTGGAGGGATCGGACATGATTCCTCCAACTGGGAATCCCTTGTACAACCCAAACAACAAAATCTTTTAAACTTACTCAGCCCAGGCATCGTCACTTCTCTAGACTGATTACAAACAAGGGGTATAGATCAGTGAAACAATACAATCGTACCTACCCCTTGGCTTCAGCTATTGCAATACCTGAATAAAAACCCCAAAACAAAACAAAACAAAGATCTGTGGGAGCGACCCAACAAATACTTTTTTTTTGGAAAACGTTTATTGAGGCAATTATAAATTACACAGCTTATTCGCCTACAACCTGGAAGCTCAGGCCGGCAGCTACAACAGTGCCATTGATATATATCGCTTACTGAGGGAACACATGTCTGACACAGCAAGCCGCCTGCAACCCATCAGGGCCGGCTGCGTTAAAGGCTATTGGGAGCTGCGTAAGGGTGCATTCAGTATTGATGGAGATAACGATGTACATAGGACAGAGAATGCTTAAGGTTTCTCATCTTTGTTTGTTTTTTTTGTTCAACTTCAATTTAATTGTGTAACCCGACAAACTGGTGGGTCTAGTGTAGACTGTTCCCCCCCCTAAGTACCCACCATACTGGGTATGTGGAGAAAGAGACCTCTCGGTGCGGGGGGTTGGTGTTGAGCAGTGGCCTTGTCTTGACCATAATAACCCGGAACTAATTCCCTCAGCACCTAGTGGAGCAGTCCTAATAACATGGGGGGGAAGGGGGTGCGACTGATGATTAAGTAATGAATTAGACTAGATGTGTCCGTTATTACTTCATGCTAAGTGTATATCCATTGGGTTAGGGGGGACGCAATTAGAGAGCTAGAAAGCAAGGAATGCAATGATTTTGTCATGAATTCAACCAATATAGTTGAAATGAAATGTAGATCTCTGACATCATAGGTGTATAGTGGATGCTAATGAGTAAAGAACAGGTGTTCCAGTGTGTGGAAGCGCAGGTAGTGTCACATGTGACGGGTAAGGCATACGTACTGGGGTGGATTCCATGAGTGTTATGCATTAGGGGTGTGGTGCAGTATCTGGTATCAAAGGGGCATCCCCCTGTTGTACCGTGTCGTCATCCGACTGGGTACTGGCTTGGAGTCGGAGAAGGTACCCAGTAAGTGGACCCCATATGTCTTTGGGCCGTGATTTGTGGGGCAGGAGCTCTGCGTAATTGTGCATTTGGTCTTGCCATGTGGACATTGTAGTCAGCCAAGTCTTAAACTTGGATGCCCGTCTGCGTCCCCAGCGGCACGCCACATGTCGCTTCGCCAGGAGGAGGCCCAACGCGAAAAATTTACAGTGAGCTTTCAACGCAGGGCATGCCTGCCCCAGCAATGCAACTTTTGGGCAGGGTGGCACACTCGCCCCAACCATGTCCGACATGGCTGTAAACACTTCCTCCCAGAAAGATGCCACAGCCTGACACGTCCATGCGAGGTGGAAAAAATCCGCTCCCTCGGCCCTACAACGCAAACACCGGTCATCATACCGGAGTTGAAAGCGGTGCAGTTTGGCTGGGGTATAATAGAGCTGGTGCAGAAATGTATAATGTACCAGTCTGAGGCTTGTGTTACCTGTCACTGCAGTAGTGTGTGCGCAGCTCTCTTCCCATTGTTCGTCCGACATTGGGGCGTCTAGGTCACTGTCCCAGTCCCGTCTCGCTCTAAGAGAGGGGGGGATGGGGTTGCCTGTGTATGTTTGTAAAGCATGGAGACAACATGTTTCGGGGCATCTGACTGGAGTAGGGAGTGAAGGGGCGTTACTGTGTCTGGTTCATCCGGAAAGTGGGGAGTGACCGCTTTGACATTCTGCCTTAGTCGCACTTATAGAAACGTATCCATGACTGAGGGGGATTCATCACCAAAGAGTTGCGCTGATGTGCGGAAGCTGCCCTGAAGATATAGGTCACCCCATGTGTGGAGTGCTAGTCTCGTGAGCATTTTACGGCCTATTTCCTCACAAGTTATACTAAGCCTTGGGTCATGTGCTAGGGTCATGAGTGACGAGTATAGGAACGGCGTTCCCATGGCTTCCGCTAAGCACCTCCAGGCAAGTACTGTACAATCAACCGTGGTGGGATCTCGGTCTACAATCTTGGCGTCCGAGTAGAGGTAGCTCGATGGCTGTACTGGCCTCATATAGCCGTTCTCGACCGCCAAATGCGCCATGAACGGGGGGGTGAAATCAGTATGCGGCAAAGTGGCCCTGCGCACAATCATAGTATCGCTGGAAGTTGGGTACATCGAATCCACCCTGGTGGTAAGGCTGCATTAGTGTCTTCATGCCGATCCGGGCTTGTTTACCACCCCAAATGAGTCGTGACATTTGTGAGTTAAGTGCCCGGAAAAAGTGAGCACCCGGATTATACCGGATATTAGTGAAGAGATACAGTAGTTTAGGTAATACTACCATTTTGATCAGGGAGATGAGTCCCGCCATTGATAGTGGGAGAGGAATCCACCTGGTGACGTTGTCAGTCAGCTTGTCCAGAACTGTCCCATAGTTAGCCCTGATGAGGGTATCACGGTGTCTAGTCACGTTGATACCCAGATATTTGATCTCCTCTGCCTCCCAGATTAGAGGGTATCAAGGGGGAATTGCGTGGTTTTGTCAGTCAGTGGGAACAGGGCTGATTTTGACCAGTTTATTTGTATTCCTGCGATACCTCCAAACTTAGTAATCTCGCGCAACAGAGGATTTAGATTTTCTTGAGGTTTATGTGCGTAAAGGATCATTCGTCGGCATATAGTGCAATAAGTAATTGCCTTTCCGGATATATGAGAGAACGATGATTGTGGTGTTGGCGTAGTTTGGCTGCTAATGGTTCGATCGCTATTGCAAATAGGACTGGGGATAATGGGCATCCCTGCTGTGTACCACGGTGGATCTCGAAGGGGGCTGAGCGGGAGACATTCAGCACAACAGAGGCCTGGGGCTGACGGTATAGTAATCGAATCCAGTCAAGGAAGCTTTAAGGAAAGCCCATCCGTTCTAGTAACGCCAGTAGGTAGTCCCATTCTAGCGAATTGAAAGCCTTCGTGGCATCGAGAAAAATGGCGGCCGCCTCGCATGTGGGATTTATGTCTTTTATCACTGCTTGAAGTGTTCGCAGATAATGGGAAGTTGCGCGGTTTGGGACAAAGCCCGCTTGGTCTGGTAGTACCAGCCTGTCCATCAGCAGATTGAGGCGCGATGCAAGTACTTTAGCTAGAATTTTAATGTCCGAGTTTAACAGAGATAGGGGTCTATATGAGTCACAAGACTCCAGCGGCTTGCCCGGCTTCAGCAGTGATGTTATAAGGGCTTCACGCATAGTGGTTGGTAGAATACCCTCCTCAAGAACCGTGTAGTACACTTGCTGTAGTATCAGGGCCAAAACATGCATGTAGGCCTTGTAAAAGTCAATTGGCAAGCCGCCTGAACCCGGCGATTTACCTGATTTCATGGACATTATGGCGTCTGTTATTTCCTCCAATTCGATTACGTGATGTAGGAATTTCTGTTGGGATGGACCTAACCATGCTAGTGCAGTGTCATCTAAATAAGTATTTAAATTTATCGGAGTGGATCTCTGGGAGGTGTAAAGCGTAGAGTAATGCTCAGTGAGGACCCTAAGTTTGTCTGGTAAGCTCCGCTGGGGTATGTTATGTTCGTCTAGCAGGGTAGTGATATAATTGTGATACCGAGGGGGGTTAACAGCGGATGCTGCGCTCTGCCTGGCCTATCACCCTCACCATATCTG
Organism: Lissotriton vulgaris; assembly: GCF_964263255.1. Classification (NCBI taxonomy): domain Eukaryota; kingdom Metazoa; phylum Chordata; class Amphibia; order Caudata; family Salamandridae; genus Lissotriton; species Lissotriton vulgaris. Next base: position 1,017,757,146 of record NC_141691.1, on the reverse strand, counting down.
CGTGCAGTGTGTGTTTTCCCTAGGAACTTACATTCTTTCTCTGATAGCTCTGCATACTCATTAAGTTTCTCTCGGAGTTGAGTTCTGGCTACATGGCCGTGTGTGGTATGGTCAACATCCTATTCAAGTTGTCTCAGCTCTAATTCAAGTTTACACAGCTCATCTCGTAGGGATCTGAGGACACCAACCCCTTTAGCAATGAAATAGCCCCTTACGGTGACCTTGAAGGCCTCCCAAACTGTTGTGAGATTGGACACCGAAGATATGTTGCGGTCAAAAAATTATTTTATGTCTTGTTCTAGTTCCGCTTTGAAGGCCGAATCGGTTAGGTGTGCAGGGTTGAGACGCCAGCTTAAGTAAGGGGAAACATCTAGAGGGATGCGTAGTGTCACTAGTACTGGGGAGTGGTCAGAGAAGGTACGGGGAAGGTGAGAGGCTCTGACTAGCCAAGGGGAAAGCCCCGCAGTAAAAAGTACATAGTCCAGACGAGCCCAGGTGGAGTGTACCGCAGAGAAGTGAGTGCCCTGCCTGAGTGTGGGGTGTATGTGTCTCCAAGCGTCAATCAAGCGATGTTCTTCAACAATGTCTGATAGGGCACGCTGAGTGTGTGTGTAGTGTGTCGCCTGTGGGTGGGATCTGTCCATGTTTGGCCGAAGTGCGGTGTTGAAATCACCTCCCAGGATGACATGAGCATTTGCCATTGATTGAATTTTACCCCATAGTGTAAGAATTGCGGTCGGGTCATCCGTATTAGGCCCATAGTAGCATGCAAATAGGACTGTATGTGAATAGAGCCTGCCCCATACCATGCAATACCTGCCGCCCGCATCAGCTTCAGTACCAGCCGGAGTGAAGCGCACCCCTCGCCTGACCAAGATCGTTACCCCCCTAGCGTAGTTGGAATATGACGAGAATACTCTGCTGGAGGCCCAGCGGGATGCAAACAATGGGGGACTGCCTGACATTAAATGTGTTTCTTGAAGCATGGCAATGGACACTCCCTGCCTATACAAGTAACCCAAAATCTGTCTTTTTTTTCTCGGGTTGTTAAGTCCACGTACGTTCCATGAGATCAGTTGCAGTTGTTGGATAGGTTGTGTGTCTGTTACGTCACCCATCCCAATGAATACAGAAATGTGCAATGTAGAAGCATGACATTAAGGTTCATATAATAAACAACGTCATCCGTGCATCTAGAAACCCCGTATCCCAGTCTGGCAATCCCGACCCAAATTCGTACCAAAATTGCTGTGACTATGTCCATGGTGTGTCGGAACTTCCACCCTCCCACACCGGCAACCCCAACCCGCCGGGAAAAGAGCAAAAAAGCCACCCACCCAAAGCCAAGAAAAAATAAAACAACATTCCAAAGTTACCCCTACCCTGTAGAGGGAGAGGTTGCAAAGGGGTTCACCCATTGGGGAAACGTATCTAAGGGCGCCCGACTTGCCTCCCACCTCTTAATTCACACCCACGAGACACCAGGTATTAACCTGGTCGTCTGTCCTGGGATGGAGGTGGGTTGCCGAGCACAGATTATCATTCAGACCAGTGGATAGTAAGTCATTAAATGTACCTCACCGGATATACAGTGCATCATGATCAGCAATGTCCAGGCATACGAGTCTCTTGAACCAGGCAAAAGCCTAGTTAACTTCAGTCCTGTTGCTCCAGCGGCGAGCATGATCTAAAGCGGCGCCCATCCATATCTTCCCTGGCACAGTCTCGTTTATGTTGCTTGAGAAAGCCTTCAACTTGTTGTGTATTTGCAAAGATGTGGTGTTTGCCCTGGTAGGAGACTTTTAGTTTTGCAAGGTAGAGCATGGCGTAGGAGAGCGCCTGAGCTTGTAACTTCTTTTTCAACGCCACAAATTTACGCCGTGCCTCCTGCACCGAGGGGGTAAAATCCGGGAAAAAGGATAAGGTTGTGTTGCCGTAGTTTACTGTGCCGAGCTCGCGGGCACGACGTAGCACTGCGTCGCGGTCTCTATAGTTCAGAAAAAGTGCAACAATGGGTCTAGGTGTAGCTCCTGGAGGAGGGCGAGCGGCGAGAGATCTATGTGCTCTCTCGACGATGAGGTGTGGGGAGAAGGATTCTTTCCCGAACAGTTCAGTCACCAGGTTTTCAACGAGAGCTCCATTTTCCCTGTATTTGTAGATGCCGCCAGGCCTAAAATGCGAACATTATTTCGGCGGGACCTGGCTTCCAAGTCCTCATTCTTGTCTGCAATGACTTTGAGGAGTCCGTCCATTTGAGTGACTTGTCGGTTAGCAAAAGTGGCCCCATCTTCCAATCCAGAGATTCTGTCCTCAGCCTCTTTTATGCGGGTATCATGTTGGTCCAGTTTCGCCACTACCCCATCCATGCTGGAATTTATGGTGTTGATCTTGACATCTATTGTCGAGAGGCTTTGTTTCATACCTAAAAGTAGGGATTTCCAGTCGTCGTCGGGCGGAGTGGTTGTAGTAGGGCTCCCCTCCGGTCCAGGCATCGTTTTGGTTGTCTTTCTGGCTTCAAACAGGATTTTGGACTGCTTAGCGTCGCCACGACCCATGACACGCCTCGGCGTCCGCGATGTCGCGGCCGTGGGATCCGCCAGACTCGTGGTGGTCGAGAAACGAGGGTTGGGGGAGAAGCCACGGACCAAGTAATCAGGAAGAGGCTGCACGCAATCCAACCGGCTACCAAAGTATGTAGTAAGCGAATATTCCGACCCCCACGACACCGCTTGGAAGACAAGAGAAAGGTATCCCACCCTTACAGTGACCTCCTCTACGTTGGTGGGTGAGATCGTTCTGCTAAAAATGTGGCAGATCAGCAGAGAGGGCACTCACACGTGTGTGGCGTGGAGCACATGAGGGGATATAAAACTGTTTCGCCGGTCCGGATAGCGCTCGACCCTCTCTGGGCGGGAGAAGGCTGCTGTAGAAGGCGTCCCAGAGCAGTCCCGCATATGATCTTGACGGTACTGAAGTGCGGGCGTAAAGACGTACCTTTAGTGCAAGCAGAGTCGTGTGATGCGGGAGGGGGGGCCCTTCAGCCAGTAGGTAGAATAAGGTGAGGTGAATGTGACCGATAGTAGGTAAGCAGTAGCCAAAGTGTGTGTCCTACCTCCTAAACTCCAGTCAGGGCGGCTCACAGCAGGCCAGGCCTCACTCCAAGATGGCCGCGACGGCGGCTGAGAATAAGGACAAAAATTAAAAGCACTTCACAAGGGATGAACTTTCACCCCATAGACCGCGGGAGGGAGGGGACGGCGTATTGCCGTCCCCTCCCTCCCTCCATCCCTTGTGAAGTGCTTTTAATTTTTGTCTCTTAATCAGAGACCAAGAGGCTGTGTGCGTCCCGCCTTTTTGGCTGGTGAAGCCCCTCGTTTTTTTGCACTTCACAGACACTTTTTTACTTTCAAGTCCTTTGGTAGGGTGGGCCTTAGCGTGCCCATACCGCCGGGGTTTATTCACTCTAGGTCCTGACGAATGCCAGGTTAATTACACCATACCGGCTGAAACATGTTGACCAATCACTTCTTCACCGAATGTTATTGGAAGCAGACCATCCAATTAGTTGGCCTTGCTTACCAACACATTTTCTACCCTTGCCCTTGATGATCATATATTAAAACAATTTTTGATACATACAAGGCAATTTTAACTCACCACCTCACTCTGTTCACATAACTCACCACATAGCCCTCACCTCTTCACATTACCAGCTCCGCAGCAAATCTGGCGTTGCAGCACACTGGGGTGACATTCGGTCACACCCAGTGGGGCCCGATGATGAAGCAAGTCACCGACCAGGTCGGTGAGTGAGGGCTTTCATAACAAACCTAATGGGCTTTGTTGGTTTCTTGTGCTCCGTTTATATCTGTACCTAATTAACACAGGAACACTCTTTTGTTGTTGTTTTCGATTAATCAGCTCAGACAGGAATTAGTGTACTCGGTCAGACCCTGACACTCGTTAGTAAACATAGGCGAGGAAGCCACCTGACACGCAAAGACAGAAACGACAAAAAAAACATTGCATTCGCCGAGCTGCCTGAGTGAGGGCAACATAAAATGGCAGCGATTTCAAAATGGAGGCTAAGCACGAACGAATTCGTAATTTACAGAACCTCATCTGTACCATCAACCAATCCTAGCAGCATCATTAGGGGTGTAAGAATGACCGGTGTACAAATAATAACACTCAAAAATTCCCCCGTCATGCATATTAGCAGTCTTAATTTGGGACGTGAGGAAAACATATGGAGTATTTCAGCCTGTTCTGCCCCACAACACAGGCATTTCCTTTCCGCCGCCCCTTCCCATTTATATATCTTTGCTGGGGTATAATACAGAATCCTCTTAAAATGTTGCAACCTCAAATTTGATAACAATAAAATCCTTTCCCTGATTTCAATTGATTTCTGTAGGAATACCCCTTCCTTCTCATGTCTGAAACTCCATTTAAGATTCTGGGCCGCAAATCATCTGCTCGAATTTGTGTAAGGAAATGGTATTAAGTACTAATTCAGTTTCTCCGTCTTTTTAGTCAGAAAACCCAGAATCTGTAAAAACTTGAAGAAATCTCCCATTCGCAGTCCATAGACTTCTTGTAATTCTGAAAAAGGACTAATCTGAGATTCAACTTAAAAATCTCAGAGTATACTAATACCCTTTCGTCTCCATCTTTCCATAAATCGAGTCTGAAAAATAAAAGGTAATAATAGTGAAGAAGACATGGACATGTAAAAGCTTATCTTGCCAAGCTGAAGTTGTCATCTAACCTAATTGCAAACCTTCTGTGCCGTTATTAACATCTGGAGCCTGTTTTCTTTTAATATTATAGCTTGGCTCTATAGTTTTCAGCAGACAGCCCTTCACTTCCCCCTTCAGCATTTAATACATAGACGGGGCATCTGCAGAATATATAATGTTCTCCCCTTTTATCAAAGTTCTCAAATGCTGTTAGAAGTAGGCCCAATTGTAAAATGTGAAATTTGGTATTGCCCTTCCACCCCATATTCTAGGAAGGGTCATAAATGTCATTGCTCTTCTTGGCTTTTTAAGGATCCATGTAATACTAGTACAGAGCGACTCTAACCTTTGCAGCTGGTTCTTAGTAAACTCCAAAGTGACAGACCAGAAGATGTTTAAAACTTTGAGTAAAATGCTCATTTTCACAACATTGCACCTTCTGATTAATGAGAGATGCAGACATTCAACACTATCAAGCAGACCTTTGATCTTAACCAGCAGCGGACCCCTGTTTACTCACACATTTTAACCTTAATCCCTAAGTATACCACTCTTCAACAATCACAATCCTTGGATCATTAAAGACAGCCTGCTTGGTGCAAACAATCTGAGTTTTAACTGCATTTAATTTATAGCCTGAATATAGTCCAAACTATTTAGCCACCATCTTAATGTCCAATACTGCAGTGGCCGGGTCTGCAGTGTCTACAGCAACATTGTCTGTATACACAAATACCCTGTATTCTACTTGATTTTCATAAATAGATTCAATAATAGTATTTCGTTCAAGCATAGCTAAAAACTGATCTATGTACTGGGCAAATCATAAGGGAGAACAGGGGCAACCATATGTAGTTTATTTTTTATTTTTGATAAAGTTTTATATAGCGCAAACCAGATCCCAAGGGATATCAGAGCGCTTCACAAAATATTGAAAGGTAGAGTACCTCTCCAGTAGCGATAACAAGTAAGAATGCCAAACAGTAGTAGTCACAAAAATCACATACAGGTGATACACAACGAGAAGAGAAGGAGAATACAGCTCCATTAACGATATCAGATAAGGATACCAAACAGTTATAGTCACAATAATCACAGACAGGTAGTACACAGCGAGTAATGAAATAAACAGGACAATAACAGGCTGCTACGAGGGGCAAACCTTACATCCGAGAGGAGCAGAGAGAAAAAATACAGGATGGTAAAAAGGATGTATAGTCAATCAACAGCAGTTGTAGGATCAGTGGTTGCACACGAATGCACATCGGCCAAATTAAGTTCCCCTAAAGATACATAACAAGTCTGATTCCAAACCCATAGCACAACTTTTTGCTGTGGGAGTCCGATAGGAACCCTTACTGCTGCTATAAAACCTATCCCAAATCCTTTCCATTGCATCACTGCCCAAAGAAAACACCAAGAGACACAGTCAAACACCGTTTCAGCATCTAATGTAAGCAATCAGAGAGACGCTTTTTCTACATTTGCAAGATTAAATAGTCCTGCCCTGGACCGCCAAGGTCACGGAGGCACACATGAATTCCATCTTGTCTGCCCACCTCTCTCGTAATAACATCTTAGACGAGAGTCAGAATGGTTTTCGTGCTCAACACAGCACCGAAACTGCTCTGCTCTTTATGACTGAGCATCTGCGTTCGGTGCTGGATGCGGGGCAGACAGCGGCGCTCCTCTTGTTAGACCTGAGCGCCGCGTTTGACACGGTGTCTCACGACATTCTGATGCGGCGTCTGGAGGAGGTGGGAGTTGAGGGGACGGCTCTCCATTGGTTTCGCTCCTTCCTTTCGGACCGGTTTTTTACAGTGGCCATCCCACCTGGTCAGTCCTCCTTCCATTCATTGGGACTGGGAGTCCCTCAGGGCTCTGCACTGAGTCCCACTTTGTTCAACTTGTATGTGAAACCGCTGGCTGCAGTCGTCAGACAATGCGGCTTAACCATGACATCGTATGCCGACGACACGCAGCTGGCGGTGACACTCAGTGGGGACCCTGAGATGACTGCTCCCAGATTCCGCGCAGGACTCATAGCCGTGGCCAACTGGATGCGCATTAACTGCTTACAGTTAAATGCCAAAAAAAACGAGGTCCTCATTTTAGGGAAGCAGGCGGAACTCTGGGGAGATCAATGGTGGCCTCCAGAATTGGGAGTGACTCCCTTCCCAGCTGCCGAAGTTAAGAACTTGGGGGTTTGGCTGGATCCTACTCTCTCCTTTACCAGCCACACAAAGAAGACTGCAGCTACCTGCTATGGTATTCTGCGAGGACTGAGACCAATCCTCAAATTCTTCGACCCCCCTACTCGGCAACTGGTGGTCCAAGACTCTATCCTCTCTCGGCTGGACTATGGGAGCACACTGCTGCTTGGAGTGAATCAGGCAGAGGCTACTAGGCTGCAAAGGGTGCAGAATGCCGCGGCGCGGGCCATTGTTGGCCTTCCAAGACGCTGTTCTGTCTCTGCTGTCTTGACTTCCCTTCACTGGCTGCCGGTCAGACAGAGAATTAAATTCAAGGCTCTTTGTCTTACTTTTAAGATCTTGAAACTCTCCTCTCCTCCAGCCCTTGCGGGTCTTGTTTCCCCCTATGTTCCCACGCGGGCTCTCAGGTCGGAATCTCTTCATCTGGCGATTAAGACCAGGTTCAGACTGAGTAGGATGGGAGGTCGTTCTTTTCGAGTTCTGGCGGCTGGATTGTGGAACTCTCTCCCTGCCCATATTCGTGCCCTGAACAGCCTTACTCTTTTTAGACGCGCCATAAAAACCCATCTGTTCGCTATTGCTGACTGATTCCCTTTCTTTTCAGCATCTGCTCGCTACTGCTGACTGATTCCCCCTCTTTTCAGCATCGATTTGTTGTGTTGTGGCACTTGATCAGGCGCCAGGACGCCCCTTCGCTGGGGCAGCTGTGCGCCTAATAAAAGTTATTAACATAACATAACATAACATAATAACCCTCCAATATGATTGACCTTGTCTCTTCCAGGAATTAAATTGAAGGAGAAAAGACAACCTCTAAACTACTCAGTTTACATTATTGTTGGGTGCAACTCCAGTTATACATAAATATCATTAGATTTGTTGTAGAGCCATAAACACACATAGCGCCTACATATTATTTCTCACTAATTTTTAATTTCAAAATTGCAATTATTATCAAACACTTTTCCCCTGTTTTTAATATCAAACAACTTTTTTTTCAAATGACAATAAATTCCTTAAATTAGGAGAAAAGAGAGTCCTCACCTACCCAGGAACACCTCATACAACACACGCACCACAGTCTTTCATACAACACATTCTATTGTAAACAAGAATACATGTGCAAAGTGCCTTCATATTTTCATGGGCGCTTATGACTGCATGGAATAATAATGTGACAGTATCCAAAGTCACAGATTTTAGATAGTTAAACATAACCATAGAAAAGATAATTCATGACTTATATGTCATCCTACAGTAATCGCTGATTCCTATTAATCAGCAAACACTGTGCCACTGGTTCCTGTAATTTAGCAAGCAATGCATAGACACACATTTCAGTGAAACATCATGATAGCGATGGCACTTTGCTCAGGGCAACAGAAGATGGATAGGGCATTTAAAACAAGCGATGGGCAGGGAGGAACTTCAAATTGGGCTCTAGAAAAAAAATATACAATTAGACTTCTTCGTCAGAAAAAATCAAAATGTTATCCAATACCCACACACCATGTGAATATTAGTAAGAGAAATCAGTGACATGCCAAAAGATCCACAAGAATAAAGTAGGTAGGTGACGATTGACTTTCCTCCTAATTTAAGGAATTTATTGCTCTTTGAAAAAATAAGTTGTTGATATTCAAAAAAAGAGAGAAAAAAGTGTTTGCTAATAATCATAACTTTGAGCATAAAAATGAGTGAGAAATAGTATGTAGGTATTATGTGTGTTTACGTTCTACAACAATTCTAATGATACACCCACCAATAATGTAAAGGGAGTAGTTTCGAGGTTGTCAGTTTTCGTTTAATATTGTTCATCCTGTCTCCTTGCTCCCTATCAGCCTTCAGGGCCCCTCTGTTTTTGATTCTTCCATGAATAAAACCATGCTGCCTAGATGAGACTAAGGAGGTGATCATCCTAGCCTGTCTGTTTGCTAAAATCTTTGCATAGACTTTTCCATCACAATTCAGCATGGATATAGGTCTGTGTGACACTGGCAGTGAAGACGGCTTATCCCTTTTCTTGAAAACAACTATGTTAGCTTATTCCCAAGAGGGAGGGATCTGACCTTGCTGTGCCGTTTGAAATACTAACAGCATATCATTACATTGTTCTTCCAAAAATGTTTTAACAACTTCTAAAAGAAGCTTATCTGGGCCAGCCGCCTTACCTATAGATAACAAGCTTATAGCATCTGATAATTCCTCAGAAGTAATGGGGGAATCAAGAACAGCTTGATCTTCTTTGCTTGATTTACTTCTGCTCAAATCTTGTAATAGCTCATCATTGGCTCTACTCGGAGATACTAAATCCCTCATATATAGATCTTTAAAGAAGCCCTTAAACAACACTTTTAAAATCTCAAATGGCATCTCAACTTTTCTCCCAATAAGGTCCCTAAGGGCACTCATACCCCTTTCAGGCTTTTTTTGCCTGATTTGTCTCGCTAAAAGTTTACCAGTAGCCTCGCAATACTCATAGCATGATATTTCATTACAACCTCCTTACTGAAGTACTGATTCATTTTGGTTTCCAGGCAGCTACCTCCTTCTGGTTACTTTGCAGTCTCTGTACCAATTTCCACCCAAAGTTAGTAAGTTCCTCATACAGCGCCCAAAGCTCCTTCTTTCTCTACTTCTGTAAATATAAACCAAATCTAAGGGCCTCCCCTCTGACTCCCACTTTTAAGAAATCCCATACTATCTCATTAGCAGCAGAGTTACTGTTAGTTTGCAGAAGCTGTTTCAATCAACATATAATGTAGCTAACAAACATTGTTTCTTATAACAACTTTCTTTCAAAACTAAAAACGTGAAGGGGCCTAATAGAGCGGGACAACTGGATCTCAAGCATCAGTGGATGGTGGTCAGAGCATACTCTAGGAAATATCTCTATTTTAACCTCAGGGCATCTGTCAGAGATATAAATATATATTCTAATCTGACTAATTTTTTACATGGGAAATGATAAAAGGTAAAACCAGGTTCTGGATACATATATTTATCCCTTACATCTATAAGTCAATGTGTGACACCTCTAAATGAATATTAAAATCACCACATTGCACCAAGGGCGTCAACCATGAAGCCAGTTCTACATTAAGAAAATCCAAATTATCACCTTCATCCATGTTCGAGCCATACACTGAACATAATTTGAACCTGGCTGGGACAGTGCTACATTCCACAACCACCCAAAGACCATACTTATCTACCAGAGTCTGTCACTAGAACTTATTGAATGTTTTGGTAAAAAATCAACCCCACGGTTTGTTGTGCACAGGCTAAGAATGTGAACCCTAATTCTGTTAATACTCCCTGTTTCTCCCTCGGAACACAAGTTTCCTGTATGTAGACTAGATCAGGTTGCATTTACCTCAGCTCAAGATCAGTCTATGTCTCTTATTCATATCTTTAAGGCCACATATATTAATAGAGCATATATGTAGTCTTTGGAATATCATTGTATGACTCCCTTATTACTATAGTAAGTGCCCCTATGTTCTTGTGTTGAGACAAATTAAACCTCCTTAAGTATATTAACCACTACTTCTCTTCAATTTTTAGTTTAGTTTATGTGTCAATATATTGCCATCTTGCTTATTCCTTCTTACAAAATGGCGTGTTATTCTCCCCGTCCTCACCAGGCTATCCCATGTTCCCTCCACCTTCCCCTGACCATGCCCTCTCATCACCCACACTCCATCCTTCCCATGAAGCTCCCCACACCCATCCTTCAAGGCAGTGTGCAGACAGAATATTGAATTTAAAATATCGAGTCAAAAATATCGTAGTTCAGAAATATCGACAGCAAGAATCGACTTAAGGTAAGTAACATCGATTTTAAAATTATCAAAATGTTTATCATCGTTTGCAAAAATATAGTTTCTAAACATATCGATTTTTTATTAATGTTATGTATTTTAGTAAATGTTTTAGGTTTAAAGCATTTTATTAAGACAAAAACATAGGGGGAGGGAACAGGAGGTTAGGGTTACATACAGTCAAGTGAAAGAAGTTGAGCATGATACTGTGAATGCGATGGTGGACTAGTCCGCTGCGGAAAAGGGGATAACAGCAAATGAGAAAGGCTAAGTATAAGCAACACCATCAATCTGAGCATAGTCAACACCATCAGTCCGAGCAGAAAAAGAAGCACAATAACACAAAGAAAACCAACCCACCATCTCCCAGAACCCCCCCCCCCGAACACCCCAATTCACCCCAACTCCCCCCCAGCCCCCCGTCCAACGTTCCGCTACTAAAAATACCTGCCCTCCCACTATGCCCACCCCCCATGAGCCCAGCTCTGTTGCCCCCCTAGTCAGCTGAAATCACTGGTGGTGTCAATCTTAGAAGCCTGAGGTACCTCGGACAGGTGAGTTCCCTAAATTCCGTAGTTAAAAGCACGTAAAAGGGTTGCCATAGCTCATCAAATTGGTCCACATCCCCCGCCACCATGAGTGATAATTTTTCCATGCCCAGCACATGCCAGAGCCTGTGCAACCAATCTGTGATGGAGGGGACCGTGGTGGTGCGCCAGTGGATCAGGATGTTCTGAACCGCTGAGCCCAGCGCTATCGCGATTTGCCTGCCCCTGCGGGACTTCAGTGGGTACATCAGACCATTAGGAAGGCCCAGCAATACATACGCCGGGAAGTGCGGTAATTCGATTTCAAAATGCACATCAATCTCATCAAGAACCTCCTTCCAATAAGCTGACAACAAGGGGCAATCCCAAAGAATATGTGAAAGGGTCCCCACCTGACCAGAACCTCTCCAGCACTCCCTCTCGATATGCCTGTTCATCTCGTGCAGTCTCTCTGGGGTGTAGTACCAGTATGTGGACACCTTGGTGAATGTTTCGGTGAGGCCAGTGTGATATGCCGAGTGTCTCGTGCGGTGTGCAATTTGGTCCCATTCCTTGTGGCTAAGTGTCCTACCCAATTCCCTGTTCTATCGTTCCCTGCCCGTGTTATAATAGTGAAACGGAGGGGGCTGCAAGAATTTATATAGATCGGTGATCAGTTTAGCATCGGAGGCGCGGGTCACCAACCACCGCTCATGTGGTGTTATCTGACGATCAGCAGTGTCCCGCACCTGGGGTTGAAGCGCCCAGTGCCGGACCTGCATATATTGCAGTCTATCTGACTCCGGCAGTTGGAACTCCTGTTGAAGTTGCTGGAAGGGGACCACCCCCTCCGACCCATAAATCTGAAAGAGCGCTCGGCAGCCTGCCGCCTTCCAGTGGGAAAACGCGCCTGGCTCCATCCCGGGGGAAAAATCAGGATTATCCGCTATCGGCGTAAAAGGCGAGGGGAACGTGGTGAGCTCCCGAACCTCACAAACTGCGTCCCACACTCTCAGGGGAACCCGCGTGACAAAGGAAGCATAGAGGTTGGGGGGGCGGTGAACCCGGCGCAAGAATGGAACCTTGTACGCAGATGACATTTTGGTCTTTACCTCAGACCCGGAGATCGCTCTACCAGTAGTCATCAAGAGAGCCGAAGATTTCGGCCGTATCTCGGGCTATGAGATAAACGCCTCTAAAACAGATATCATGGCATGGAACTTACCTGACCTACGGTTAAATACATCAAACACAATGAGATATTTGGGAATTCGGATAGTGCAAGATATCACACAAATTGCCCAAGTCAATCTTGAGAGAATTCTTAAGGAAATCAAAAAATCTCTAAAATCTTGGTCCAAACTCCCACTAACTATCCTAGGCAGAGTAAGCCTGCTAAAGATGTCAATTCTTCCCAAGTTTACCTTCTTATTTAACACGATCCCCCTTGCATTTGATAAAACAGCGCTAGAGAAATGCCAGAGAGAGCTTAACTCCTTCGTTTGGGGATACAAGTCAGCTAGAATATCCTGGAAAAAGCTGAGGAGGAGGAGGGAAAAGGGGGGCCTATCCCTACCCGATCTACAATACTATGCGTGGGCATTCCAACTATCCCATTCGAGAATGCTTTTAAAAGTACCATCTAATACATCAAAAGGCATTATGTTCATGGCAATGCTGATTGGTGCTGGCTTACCAACTAACGGCTACATGTTCAAGTTTGGAGAACAGAAATACTTCAAGAAAGTAAAATTAAAAACTCTTATGTCCCAAGCAAAGCTATGGTCACATATAAGGAGGAACCTGGGTTTGTCATACTACTCCAACCTTGCACCCATCTGGGAATCCCCTGGGCTCCCTTCCTGCTGGGATGATAGGCTTACTATCCCGTTCAGATCAGGAGGGATACTAACATGGGGTGATGTGTTGACAGGCGACTCTCTGAGGCCCTAGGAGGACTTGCGGGAGCAGCGGGGGATAGAGCTCTCGAGGATTAAGTATTTACAACTAGATAGTTGGGCTAAGGCAACAAACAGGTCTGGAGTACCATTAGGGAAGTATAGCATCACAGAAGAGAAATTGGTAGCGCAACCTGCAGGGGGTAAAGAGGTCTCGAAATGGTATTGGTGCCTGCTAGAAGAGATAGACGGAGATTTCATCCTCCCGGAACAACTATGGGGCTCAGATCTGGGGGCCCAGAGCATTGAAACCTGGCAGAACTCCTGTACCCTACTATATAAATGTGTCAAACCCGCATGGCTAAGACGCAATCATTTTTTTACAATTCACCGTGCATATTTTACACCGCTAAAACTTTCTAAATTTATCCCAGGGAAGAAATGCAATAAATGTGGCCATATCGCAGCCTCAGATGTCCACATGTTTAAAGAATGCCCCAACATATTACAATTTTGGAAGGAAGTTAAAGCAACTCTGGACTCCATTCTTAATACTTCAATCTCCATCACACTTTCCTTGATCATATTTGGATGGGACAACAATATAAAGGGCCACGCTAGGACATTTCTGTTTTTTGCCATACTACTTGCAAGAAGAGAGATATGCAAGGTTTGGATTGAAAATTCAGCACCAACCCACGCAAATTGGCTGTCGTCTCTCTACGCAACCTCTAAAACTGACTTGAGGAGATCAGGCAGCGAGCGGAGCCGTATCTTTTGGGACGTTCTGGTTCAATGGAGACAATAACCGGGGTTTTTTTTTTTTTTTTTTTTTTTTTTTCCCCGGTCCTATGATTATGCCTTGAAACTCCAAGAACTAGGCCCCCCCCAGTCGGCTCAGAATGGCTAGTTCAACTGAATAAAACTTCAAGTTTGGAGTCTTTTCCCACGATACTCTTCGGGCCATCCATTGCCGAATTCCACCTAATAGAGCATAGGATGCAGAGGAAACTATGCTCCTGGATAGAGTGGTTGGCAGTTGGAGGTTAAATAAGAGGTGGCCAGGCAAATGAGGAAAAAAGGAGAAAAAAAAGGGAAAAAAAAAAAAAAATAAATAAATAAATAAAAACAAAAAAAAAAAAAAAAAGAATGGAACCTCCTGGAGGGTACGCCCCGCCACCGCCTGGTCTTGAAAGAGCCAGTGCTTATCGGATTCCCACCTGCTCCACTCCACAAGGTAGCGCAACTGCGCCGCCTGAAAATATTTACGTAGATCCGGGATACCGAGGCCCCCTGCCTCCGGGGCGAGCGTGGAGAGAACCCTCTTCATCCGCGGCTTGCGGCCTTGCCAGACAAAGCGTGCGATGTCAGCTTGCGTCTGCCTGATCCAACCCACTGGAGGCTGGAGCGGCAAGGCTCGGAAAAGGTATAGAATCTGGGGCAGAACCGTCATCTTGACCGCAGCAATCCTGCCGAGCCAGGACAACAGGCTTTTGCTCCAGCGGCCAAGCTCCTCCTTGATTTTCTTGCTAAGAGAGGCGTAATTGGCCGTTACCATCTCTGGCAACGTCGGCGCCAGTAGAATCCCCAGGTATGGCACCAGGGATGATGACCACTGCATGGGAAAGAGCCGCTGGAGGTCCCGTCTAGAGCCACCGACTTGCCCATGTTCATTTTGAAACCGGCCACTCACGAAAAAGCGTCCATCTCATGAATACAAGCGGGAAGGGACCTCCTGGGATCGTCCAGGGTCAACAGGACATCATCCGCATAAAGACTGACCGTGTGGACATACTGCCCCATCTTGATCCCGATCGCATCCGGGTTTTGGCGGATCCTCTGGGCAAACGGCTCCATGTAAAGAGCAAAGAGAAGTGGGGAAAGTGGGCACCCCTGCCTAGTGCCCCGTTCGATGGCAAAGCTACGGGAGCTGCACCCATTAACCCTCACCGTCGCCGAGGGGTACTTGTAGCAATTGAAGACCATCGAGCAGAATTTGTCACCGATGCCCAGTCTCTTGAGCACCTGCTCGAGGTAAGGCCAGCGAACCCTGTCGAAAGCTTTCTCGGCATCCACCGCCAGCAGCATCTGCTCGCCCGGGATCCGCAAAGCCTTCTCCAGAATGTGCGCCACTCGTTTAGTATTGTCGACAGTTTGTCTACCGGGCACAAAGCCAGCTTGGTTGGCCTCGACCAGACCCGGGAGGTGCAGGGCCAGCCTGGACGCCAGAATGCCCGTGTACAATTTGAGGTCGACATTCAGGAGAGAGATGGGCCTATATGAGCCGCATAAGGCCCGGTCCTTTCCAGGCTTCGGGATCACTGAGACCGTTGCTCTTAGGAGGTCTGGTGGGATGGCTCCTGATGCGGAGAAGGAGTTAAACAGCCAGGCGAAGATAGGGGCCACAACCGGGCAGAAGGTTTTATAAAACAAGGACGTGTAACCGTCCGGGCCCGGAGCTTTCCCGTGCTTAAGTTTGGCTATCACGGAAATCACCTCCTCTACGTGGATGCCACGTTCAAGGTATTCCGCCTGAGCGGGGTCCAGCGCCGGAAGGGTCACGGACTCCAGATATTCCGCGGCATCCCGCGACAAAGGGGGCTCCCCGGCGTACAGCGCCTCATAGGAACTACAAAAAGTTTCCGCAACCGCCGCATCACCAGAAACCGCCACCCCGTCAGCACCTAAGAGTTCCTTCACCACGTTACGCTGGTGCGCGACACGAAGCCTATTTGCCAAGAGTTTGCCACACCTATCCCCCCCTGTGTAGAATGCATGTTTCAGACGCAACGCTGCGTATTCCGCCCTGTCCATGTCCAGCGCCGACAGGAGCTTCCTGGCAGCCTTCAACTGCCTCCACACCCTCGGAGCTCCCGTACGGCGGTGGACCTGCTATAGTTCTTGGACCTGGGAAGTCAGCTCCTCCCTCTTGCGCTGCCGCTCTCTATTTTCTGCCGAGGAGATAGAGATGAACTCCCCCCTGAGAACCGCCTTCAGCGCCGCCCACTGTGTCGCCAGTGAAGTGTCCGAATTATCGTTGTGTGCCTGGTATTCCCGAATCGCCTCCTCGATATGCTTTACAACCTTTTTTTTGTGCAGAAGGGTGTCCCTAAGGCGCCACACCCCCCGAGAGGGGGAGGACGTCGGCCACGCAAACGTGCCCACGACCGGCGCATGATCAGACAGTGTCAGGACCCCAATGTCCGCTGCCGTAGCAGCGGCACGCATCGGTCTACTAACCAAAAAGTAGTCCAACCGTGCGTAGGTCCGGTGCGCATGCGAGTAATAGGAATAGTCCCTATCTGTAGGGTGCGCCAAAGATCATGCAAATCCATGTCAGTGATTCGGGACTTCCCGGCCTGGGAAAGTTCCCCGGTCTCCGGGAATCGCTGCGCTGATCTATCTAATGCAGAGTCAAAGACTATATTTAAGTCACCCCCTAGTAAGACATGATGATCAGGGGAAGCAGTCACGTCTACCAGCACCGAATCTAGAAAGCGTTCTTGATGGTCATTTGGGCTATATAGGGAACCAATGGTAAACGACGTGTCTCCCAGGCGGAGGCGGTATGCCAATAGCCTCCCCTTCTGTTCGGCAAATTTGTACAACACCTCCCCCCTGAAGGAGCTCGATAGCAAAATAGCCACCCCCGCGGTCTTGGACGCAGCAGAGGAGAAAAACTGAGTGGGAAACTTGGCAGAGCGCATTCTGTGACAATCACGGGACAATAAGTGGGTTTCTTGCAGGAGGCATATATCAGCTTGTGTCCCCTCTAGCAGAGATAAAATCGCCCTGCGCTTCACAGGGTTATTCAGACCCTTAACATTAAGGGTCACCACCTTCAGGGACGACATATCTCCCAGGGTCCGAAGACGCTATGCCGCGGGCAGGCAATAGGCGGGGGAGGGGTGCAGGGCAGTAGCGCAGGACAAGCAAAATAGGACCAAGCGTTAACATATGAAATACTGGACGGTTCCCTCCCAACCCCTGAACAACTCCCCACCCCACCCCACCCCAAACTAACCAGTGGCAACTAGCCAAATTCCTACTCATACACAAACAACCCATTGTCCCAGTCAAGTCCCAAAACGGACAAGTCTGCAGAAAGTACCAAAAGTGGACGTCCGGCCACTCGCTCTCCCCGCCCTCCCCCGGCCCTCCCTCCGACCCCCAAACCTGGCACCGAAGAAGCTATGTCCATCTCCCCCCGGAGTGAGTCTACGCCGTCAAGGCCACACCGTTCGTAGCGGCCGAGTCCCTGGCCACTTCTCCCAGAGCGCTGGCCATGTCCGCTCTAATGGTGGGCGAGTCAGGTCGCCGCCGATCTCCTCCTCGCTGACCGCTGTCGTCCTCCTCTATCCGAGCGCCTCCAGGTCGGTGTTGCTCCATCCTCCTCTGTGGCCGTGAGACCCAGGACACCGCAGACATCTTGCAGGGAGCGCAACTGGTGCAGTACCCCGTTCCAACGGAATATCAAACGAAAGGGATGCCCCCAGGAGTACGGTGTCTCATGCTCTCGCAGGAAATGGGTTGCAATCTTGAAGGACCTACGCTTCTGCAGTGTGATGGCAGACAGGTCCTGATACAGCGCCACAGGTCGTTCTCGGAATGTCAATGGCTGTTTTCTGCGGGCCTCGGACATGATGCGCTCCTTCACCGGGAAGTCAGGGAGGTAGGCCAAGATGTCTGGCGGGGGTGCCGCCGACTGTCGCTGTCGGCCGACTCTGTGGGCCCTGTCGATACGGATCATGAAGTCCGCGGGCTCTCCCAGAATCTCCCGGAACAGGTCATGCAGGTAGCCCACCAGGTCTGTCCCCTCATCTGCGGACGGCACACCCCGTACCCATATGTTATTTCTCCTCGACCTGTTCTCCAGGTCCTCGTTATGGGCTTGGAGTTCAACATGTTGCTCCCTGAGACGGAGAACGTCCTGTTGCAAATGGACAATCTCGTCGTCCCGACGTTGGGCCGCCGCCTCCACCGTCTCCATCCTTTCGCCGAGGCCCTCCACCTCCCTGCGGACCTCCCGTACGTCACTGGCTACCTCCTGCTTCAGCGTCTGGAAGTCTGCCTTAAGCGAGCTGAACAGTTCTTCCATGAAGGACCTCGTGACGGGGGGCTCACCCCCGGTCGGGTCCGCAGCAGCCCGGGAAGAGCTCAGAGACGGTTGCGCCCTGTCTCGCTGTTGCTGGGCCCTGCTAAGCATGTCCAGCAAGGTGCGGTCCCCTTTCATCGATCCTCGGTTACCGGACATTCGTGCCCCGTAAGCTGCTGCACTCAACCGAGTCAGGAACACTGGCTCCGGCCACCAGCCGTAGGTCCGGCCCTCGATGAGTCTCTAACGTTCGGCAGAGCACCTCCAGGGGGAACGCCCGCCAAGGTAGGGACACCAGGGGCCCTGCGCCACAGATGACAAAATGGCGGGCCAGTCCAGACACAGAGGGCCATTCGGTGCCCAGCCAAAGTTCCAACATAGGCCCCCGCAAGGGGAACCCAGGCTGCCGCGTCCCGCGGGAAAGAAGAGCTATGCAAGGGTAGAGTTGCAGGAGACATCCCTAGGCGACACTGGAGGAGAGCTGCGTCACCGTCGCCGTGAAGACAAGATGGCGGTTGGGCGGGGCCGGGCAGATCGTCCAGGCCCGGCGATGCCACCAGGGCCACCCTAAGAGTCAGGCATCAGAGGAAAGTTCTATCCAGGGCCGTCCAGCCAAAGAGGAGAAACAGTAGACCCGGCTCCAATCCTAAGCGCTGTTGCCAACTGGCGACGGGGCCGGGGCCCGCACAGCGTGAGAGGCCACCACCGCAAGGCCAAGCACCACCACGATCACACGGCAGGGTCCACGCTCAGCGATGTCACACAGCAGTTGTCCCTCTGATGATCCCCATCGAGTACCGGGGCGAGCTCCACTCCAGATCGCCAGACATCAGCACCAGGCCCCAGCCGAGGCTCCCGGACAGCGCCCCGCTCCGCTCCGCCTCCGAGGCGCTCCACCGTCCGGCTATCGGTCTCTTAGCGTGCTTCCGCTGGGGCGATCGGGGCCAAAGTAGCATCAATGTGTGCCCCAGGGTCTCCGCCGCCCACCCCTCAGCCGCTGAGCTTCAGCGGGGGGAGAGAAGCTGACAAAAAAGGGCTCAGGCCTAGTCGGGTCGGAGGAGCTGCGGGAAGAAGCGTCCGCTCACCCCGCCATCTTGGCCACGCCCCCTTAGTAAATGTTTTAAATGTACGTGGTGTATTTTTCTTCTATAAGAATTGTTTGTATTTTTAATATATGTGTTACATTTTTAGTAGTTAATTTTTTTATTTTTTTATTTTGCACTTTTAGTTTTGTGGAATAGGGTGGGAAGTAATTTAATTATATTAAATTAATTGATTATTTTTTTATTTATTAACATTTGTTTAATTGAGATATTATAGTGTTAAATGTATAAAGTAACCCAGATTAATGCATTTACACTGACCCACTCCTTGGGAGCACGTAATGGTCGCACAGTTTCAGACACACCAGGGAACCTAACATTTAATAAAGTAGGCCAAGCCTCCCTCCTTGATTACATTCTAGTGGAGATGAGGCAATGCATAGAGTTCTCGACTTTGTTGTCCTTCCATGCCATGACAGCGATCATAATGCTTTATCTCTGGTATTCGAAATGCTGAACTTAGGAAGTGCTTTGATCATCAGTACCCCTGTAGAAAACAGACTAACGCCTTCCAATAACAGGAAAAGAATAAAATGGGGGCAATACAGAAGTCACCCGGAAAGCTGTCTGCACTATAGGCAGCAGTAGTTCTGGCCCTAATAGAACTAAGAGAAGCGGCTGTATCGGCAGGTACTGCCGTTCCTATTAATAAAATTGCAGATTAGCATGCAGGGTTGGTATCCCAGCTGGCTGATGTATTTTATGTAGAGATGTGCACCAAGGGGAAAAAAATGGCTATGCAATCATGGTTTAAGGATAGTTGCCGCAAGGCCAAACAGGTTTTATTGGAGACCATTAAAGCAAAAGATAAGTCACCCATCAAACAAATGAGGACACTGTACAAAGAGACCCCACGCCTAGCAAAAGAGACATGGGAAATGAACAGATGGTATGCCCTAAAACCTGCCCTATCTTCCAAAGATTTAAAGGAGTTCTGCTCCATAGTTAGCATGGGCAGTAGCTAGGGTAAGCCAGCAGTGGAACCCAATATAGCAGCAGAAGCATGGGAAGTGCACTTCTAGGCTTTGTACACTACAAAGAAATGTCCCGGCCCCCATGTTGATCCATACCTAATTCTGCTTAGGGACAATTATGTAGGTGCCACAGAGTTTATTCTGCTAGAGGTGGCAAATGCCATAAATAGACTCCTCCCCGGCAAAGCACCAGGATTTGGACAGGATTCCGGGGGATCTCCTCCGGTACGAACCGAAAATCTGGGTCCCCTATCTGAAGGTTTTATTTAATGCCATCTTGAAGGGTATGCCGATCCCCGAAACCTGGGCTGGGGCAGAAATATTTCCAATTTAAAAAAAGGTCCACTTCTCCTGCCACCCAACTATAGACCGATCAGTCTGATTGACGTCACACAAAAACTTTTTGCACGGGTAATCCTTGATCGCCTTCAAGGGTGGATGGACGAGCATGAGATATTAAACCCATCTTAGGCAGGATTCAGGAATAACACTTCCACCATTGACCAAATATACAGATTTCAACTTACATTTTGGAAAACGGTGAGAATGGAGGGTGGCAGCCTCTATTTGATCTACGTGGATCTTAAGATGGCCTTTGATCTAGTGCCCAAGGTAAAGTTATGGAAGGTACTCAGAGAAATGGGGATCCCCTTACCTTTTGAGCATACTTGTAAGACTGCATGAAGGTAATTTTGCCCAGGTAAGGTGTGGGAAAAGAGGTGACCTGATCTCACGATTCCCAGTTGACAGAGGAGTAAGGCATGGCTGTGTGCTTCCAAGACCCTATTTTGCCTCTTTATCAATGCACTGATTTCCCAACTCATTGAGGTCAGGGACAACTACGCCCCCAGACTGGCAGTTACCAAGGTCCCAGCAATGATGTTTGCTGATGACACCCTCTTAATGTCGAAATCCTCTATGAGCATCCAGAGGGTCTTGGACAGCTTTGCTATCTTTTGTAACAACAGGGGGTTGGAGATCATACTCAGAAGACAACGTTTATGATCTTCAATCCTCCCAAGACATTGCGTCCCAACCCTAGTCTAGATGGCATCATGTTGGACAGGGTGATGCTATTTGAATACTGAGGGGACAACCTGACAAAAAACATGGAATGGGGCCCACAAATTGCTAAAGCCAAGCTTAAGCTAGCTCAGAATACTGCATGAATTATCAAACTACTGAGAAACTCTCCCTCCAAACCAACCGGGCCTATAGTGGAGATCCACAAGGTGCAAGCCAGGGATGCGGCAATGTATGGGGCTGAATTATGGGAGCACTGTTATTGTGGAGATGTGAGTAAAATAGAAACAGTTTTATCAGACAAATTGTGGGTCTCCCCTCCAGTACCCCCCTCATCCCCTTACGGCTAGACCTAGGAATTAGACCCATTGGGGAGGAGATAGGTCTCAGACCCCTTGCCTTCTGGTGCAGACTGTGGGTGACACCGGAACTGGCAAGGAAATCATATGTCCAGTTTCGACTGAGCACCCTGCCGCTCCGTGTTTTTTCCTGCAAATGGTCAAACGCTGCCCAGCGAGAGTGTCCAGCCTGTAACGGGGAGGAAGAGTCAGAGCTAGATGTCATCTTTTTTGCCCTACCTACAAACTAGCAAGAAAGCACTGGCTTTTCTCACTGTGCAAGAATTTGGGGTTTGTACACTGTGTAGAGGCATTCAGAGTTTTAAAGCATGACACCTGTAAGCCCATTGTTTTTGCTGTATCGCTCTTCTTGACCTCAATGTGACATAGGCGCTGGTCTTTTTTCACATATGCCTGTCCAGTAACAAATAGCACATTTTCCCGGATTTTCTAGAGTCTTTCTAACTCATTTTTAAAACCTTTTGGTCCTTTTATCTTTAAAACTAATTAAGTTTTTATTGTTCAAAATGTGTAAATTTCTTGTTCTTATGTTGGCTAAAACATAACTATAATGAACTGCCATTGTATGACTATTTTATGAAATTTGTATGGTTACTTATACTAACTCCATCTTTATTGCCTCTATTGATGGGTCTTACCAGGTGCTTGCCTTTTTTAAGTTATTGCCTCTTGGTTTGCACTCACCCCACACATGTATTTTAACGAGCCTAATGAACTTAGTTATGAGTCAGTGCAGATCCCTCCTTCTTATCTGAATTACAGAGGTGATGTAACTATATTTTTACAAAAAGGACTTGTTATCATTTTACAATTTTAAACTATTATGAATTGTATGCACTTTTTATTTTTAGTATGGTGAACAAGCCTGCTGGTCAGGCGAAACGCGTCCGAAGAGCTGACTAAATAAACTATATTTTGTCCAGCACAAAGTGTTGTTAACTCGTGTGTTGCTAGCATCACGTGGGAGAGTCGAATTTGTGAAGTACCTGACTTTGAGGGTCTTATATATATATATATATATATATATATATATATATATATATATCCGAAAAAACTCCAAACACCACTTCCAGGTCAACCAACGTCAGACCGGCGAGGGAACACAGGAGACGGACCACAGAATGCGCTGCACAGGATCTTTTATTTGCAAAGAAGCCGGTAAGCCAGAGGGCACTACGCGTTTCGGGCTGGAAAAGCCCTTGTTCACATGCCATATATATATATATATATATATATATATATATATATCTCATCAATTCATTAGGCCTCCTTACTCCGGATAAAGCCGCCTCAAACAAGACCTTCAAAGTCATATATATATATATATATATTCACTGAAAAAACCATAGGTTATAGACCATATATAGTTAGGAATTCGCATTTACAAAACCTTATTTTACTCACACAAAACCATTGAAATTCCATATATAGTTAGTTGCACTAACTATATATCGCGCACCCGCAATCCACTGCTGATGATGTCACATATTACATCATTCATGACATGGTCAGTGACATCACTGATGACATAACTGATGACATCTCAAATGACATCACTGATGACATCACTGATGACAACATCCAGTGACTGTATGTTTCTGTAAAGTTAAAATATGTCTTACATATTGAAGAATGAGTGGATGTATAAGTGTCTGGATGAAGGATTTAGTAGGTGCATGACTGACTGTATGAGTGAGTGATTAAATGTGTCTCACTGAGTGCATGGGTTAGTGACTAAACTGTCTTAATTTGTGCATCATTATGTCTGTTGTTCTGTAAACTGTTGCATGTGTTGATAAGTAGCTATATGAGTAACTATATGGGTTATTGATTGGTTGCCCAAGTATTTGTATGGGAGACTGAGTGTGTGTGGGTGGCTGGGAGGTGTATGACTCTGTGCATAGATGTGTGAGCAGTTGATTCACTAGATGTATGGTTTCAAAAGTGCATGTGGAAACAGCTGTATGGGCGGTTGACTGTGTGCATGAGTGTATTGGTGAGTGAATGGATATCTCAGTGCTACATGTCAAAGTAAGTACATGTGTAAAACACAGTACATGTGAGAGTTGACATATATAAATAACTGCATAAGAGCCAGTGAATGTGTCAGTGGCTGTATGGATCATTGTGAACTTGTATCAGGGATTGTATAAGAGAGTAAATATGTGTTAGTATATGTTTGAATAAGTAAAGTTTGTATAACTGTATAGTTGAGGAAATGGAGGTGTGATTGATTCTTTGCATGCCTGACTAGGTGTGTGAGTAACTCCATGGATGAGTGACAGTCTGTGAGTGTCTGTTTACACTGATTGTATCTAAGGTTATATTAGAGTCTGAAGAGGTTCATCGTATTATCACATGAATGATATCATCAGTGATGTGATCAGTAATGTCAAATGAGATGTCATCAGTGATGTCATTTGAGATGTCATCAGTGATGTCATTTGAGATGTCATCAGTGATGTCATCAGTGATGTCACTGACCATGTCATGAATGATGTAATATGTGACATCATCAGCAGTGGATTGCGGGTGCGCGATATATAGTTAGTGCAACTAACTATATATGGAATTTCAATGGTTTTGTGTGAGTAAAATAAGGTTTTGTAAATGCGAATTCCTAACTATATATGGTCTATAACCTATGGTTTTTTCAGTGAATTTTCAAGGTTTTGTAAATGCTAATTCCTAACTATATATGGTCTATAACCTATGGTTTTTTCAGTGAATTTTCAAGGTTTTGTAAATGCTAATTCCTAACTATATATGGTCTATAGCCTATGGTTTTTTCAGTGAATATATATATATGCATACATATATAAACATATATCATCTGTATATCTATATAAATACAAACATAAATGCATGCATACATATACTTATATGCATACAGATGCATGTTATTTACATGAAAGTTGAAAAAACACTAATCAAAGCAAAGCTAAAAAGCCACCTCATTACAAACAGAATGGCTTTAACTTAAACGAGGGCGAGATCTATTGCATTTTCAATGCTTGTTTACTTTGGTTCCATCAAGAATTTTTTTAATGGAATAGAAGAGGATTTGAGAAGTCACTCAAAATGATCCCTAATTTTTCTTTCTGAAGCACTAATCATACTTTCTATGGCAAAATTAACCCCCTCATGTTGTTCCTTTTTAAATTGAGTGTTTTCAGACTTACCACTTCATTCCAATCAAGATGGCTTCTGGTGTGCCATACTTTTGTCATAAGTGAGACTGTTAGCGCTCTAGTTGTTCTTTAGAACACTCTGGGACATTCTGTAATTGGGCTATACTTGGGCTACATCTGGGTGATTTTTGGGCTACATTTGGGCTCTTTTGTCTCTGGTGGCCATTTTGGGAGACTGCATGTCAGAATTTTTTAATGAAATAGAAGAGGATTTGAAAAGTCACTCAAAATGTGCCCTAATTTTTCTTTCTGCAGCACTAATAATACCTTCTATTGCATAATATACCCCCTCATTTTGTTCCTTTTTAAATTAAATGTTTTAAGAGTTACCACTTTATTCCCATCACGATGGCTCCAGGTGTGCTATACCTTTGTAATAAGTAGGACTGTTAGCGCTCTAGTTGTTCTTTAGAACACTCTGGGACATTCTGTCATTGGGCTATACTTGGGCTACATCTGGGTGATATTTGGGCTACATTTGGGCTCTTATGTCTCTGGTGGCCATTTTGGGAGACTGCATGTCAGAATGTTTTAATGAAATAGAAAAGGATTTGAGAAGTCACTCAAAATGTGCCCTAATTTTTCATTCTGCAGCACTAATCATACTTTCTATGGCAAAATATACCCCCTCATGTTGTTTATTTTTAAATTAAATGTTTTAAGAGTTACCACTTTATTCCAATCAAGATGGCTTCAGGTGTGCCATACCTTTGTAATAAGTAGGACTGTTAGCGCTCTAGTTGTTCTTTAGAACACTCTGGTACATTCTGTCATTGGGCTATACTTGGGCTACATCTGGGTGATATTTGGGCTACATTTGGGCTCTTTTGTCTCTGGTGGCCATCTTGGGAGACTGTATGTCAGAATTTTTTTATGAAATTGAAGAGGGTTTGAGAAGTCACTCAAAATGTGCCCTAATTTTTCTTTCTGCAGCACTAATCATAATTCATATGGCAAAATATACCCCCTCATTTTGTTCCTTTTTAAATTAAATGTTTTAAGAGTTACCACTTTATTCCAATCAAGATGGCTTCAGGTGTGCCATACCTTTGTAATAAGTAGGACTGTTAGCGCTCTAGTTGTTCTTTAGAACACTCTGGGACATTCTGTCATTGGGCTATACTTGGGCTACATCTGGGTGATTTTTGGGCTACATTTGGGCTCTTTTGTCTCTGGTGGCCATTTTGGGAGACTGCATGTCAGAATTTTTTAATGAAATAGAAGAGGATTTGAAAAGTCACTCAAAATGTGCCCTAATTTTTCTTTCTGCAGCACTAATAATACCTTCTATTGCATAATATACCCCCTCATTTTGTTCCTTTTTAAATTAAATGTTTTAAGAGTTACCACTTTATTCCCATCACGATGGCTCCAGGTGTGCTATACCTTTGTAATAAGTAGGACTGTTAGCGCTCTAGTTGTTCTTTAGAACACTCTGGGACATTCTGTCATTGGGCTATACTTGGGCTACATCTGGGTGATATTTGGGCTACATTTGGGCTCTTATGTCTCTGGTGGCCATTTTGGGAGACTGCATGTCAGAATGTTTTAATGAAATAGAAAAGGATTTGAGAAGTCACTCAAAATGTGCCCTAATTTTTCATTCTGCAGCACTAATCATACTTTCTATGGCAAAATATACCCCCTCATGTTGTTTATTTTTAAATTAAATGTTTTAAGAGTTACCACTTTATTCCAATCAAGATGGCTTCAGGTGTGCCATACCTTTGTAATAAGTAGGACTGTTAGCGCTCTAGTTGTTCTTTAGAACACTCTGGTACATTCTGTCATTGGGCTATACTTGGGCTACATCTGGGTGATATTTGGGC
The DNA here is from genome assembly GCF_964263255.1 of Lissotriton vulgaris. NCBI lineage: Eukaryota > Metazoa > Chordata > Amphibia > Caudata > Salamandridae > Lissotriton > Lissotriton vulgaris. The sequence continues at coordinate 1,017,730,368 of NC_141691.1, read as the reverse complement.
TACATTTGGGCTCTTTTGTCTTTGGTGGCCATTTTGGGAGACTGCATGTCAGAATGTTTTAATGAAATAGAAAAGGATTTGAGAAGTCACTCAAAATGTGCCCTAATTTTTCAGTCTGCAGCACTAATCATACTTTCTATGGCAAAATATACCCCCTGATGTTGTTTCTTTTTAAATTAAATGTTTTAAGAGTTACCACTTTATTCCAATCAAGATGGCTTCAGGTGTGCCATACCTTTGTAATAAGTAGGACTGTTAGCGCTCTAGTTGTTCTTTAGAACACTCTAGGAGGCTGCAGTAGAACACAAAGGAATCAACTGACAGTCTCTGTCCTTGTTGGATGTACATGTTTTACTGAGAATGTCAGACTTAATTTTCACATGACTGAGAAAGATAATGTGAATTTACAGAAAATATGCTTTCAGTTTAGCTTATAGATCCCCTTCCAAACCACTGTGGGAAAATCATGAGATATTAGTTTTCTTTCAAACAATATTCATGATATCACAGCAGAAGGTTTTTTCACATGGTAAAATCACCTTAGAACCCACCACAATTCCTAAAACGAGTATGGTACCATCAACAAATGATTTATAATGTAACTAAAGTCCTAAAACCCTATATTAACTACAATGCTTTTTAATGAGGTGCTATCATGTATATTGGTTCCAAGATGGCTGCCAACACTTCTTGGATAAAGTGCTGACAGCCAATCAGATCAGATGTGTGGTTAGGCTCCGCCCAGATATATATCTTTTTTTGAACCTAAATTACTCAAAATCCACTGGAGCACATATATTGAGACCTAGCAAAGGCACATCGGGCTAACAGTCCCTACAATTTTGCCAAGTTTCGTGCAAATCCATTCAGCCGTTCGAGCTAAAAGTGAGGCCAACCGCCCTATGGAAATTAACATGGGAAAAACGCGTTTTGGGACCCCCCTTTTTTCTCGGCCCCCCCTTGATGAAACCCCCCCAAATTGTCAGGGGCTGCTCAGAAACAAAATGTTCCATTTTCCTGAAAATTTCAGCCAATTCCGTCCACAAACGCCAAAGTTATTAGACATAGAATTTTCTAAAATCCCATAGAGAAAAAATCCTAACTATATATACCTACTGGCGACTGCCAGTAGGTAATATATATATATATATATATATATATATATATATATATATATATATATATATATATATATATATATATATATATATATATATATATATATATATATATATATATTTTTTTTTTTTAACTGTTGGGGTGTGTAATTTTTACCCCTCCGCTATCCAGCACTTTCCCTACTGCTGCACTCACTGGAGTTGGAATAGTCATTTTAACCCCTCCGCTATCCAACACTTTCCCTACTATTGCACTGACAGGAGTGAGAATGGTAATTTTTACACCTCCGCTATCCAACACTTTCCCTACTTTTGCACTCTTTAGAGTAGGAATAGTAATTTGTGCTTGTCCACTATTCAATACTTTCCCTACTGTTGCTCTCACTGGATTGGGAATAGTAATTTAGCTCCTCCGCTATCCAACACTTTCCCTACTGTTGCTCTCACTGGAGTGGGAATAGTAATTTTTACCCCTCCGCTAATAAACACTTTCCCTATTTTAACACTCACTGGAGTTGGAATCACAAATGTAATTACTCTGCTATCCAACAATTATCCTACTGTTGCACTCACTGGAGTGGTAATAGTTATTTTTAACCCTCCGCTATCAAATCTTTCTCTACTGTTGCACTTTTTGGAGCAGGAATAGTAATTTTTGCCCCTCCGCTATCCAAAACATTCCCTACTGTTTCTCTCACTGGAGTGGGAATAGTAATTTAGCTCCTACGCTATCCAGCACTTTCCCTACTGTTGCTGTCACAGGTGTGGGAATAGTAATTTTTACCCTCTGCTATACAACACATTTTCCAATGTTTGCACTCACTGGAGTTGGAATTGCAAATTTAATTACTTTGCTATCCAACAATTATCCGACTGTTGAACTCGCTGGAGTGAGAATAGTTATTTTTACCCCTCCGCTATCCAACTCTTTCTCTACTGTTGCACTGACTGTACTGTGAAATTTAAGTTGGATTATTTTTTAATAGTTTAATAGTTGTGTCAGTGAATTCTTCAAGGCATTAGGACCTTCCAGGTCAATTGTGATGGATTGCGATCCTAGCCCTTCCAGACCCCAGTCTTTATATTTGCTGCTCAGTTAGTGAAGAATAAGTAGGCCTACCCTTCCTTCATATCCAAATATCTGTATCCCCTAACCTGAAATATCCAGAGTTGTCAGGAATAATTTTATTTGCATTTCAGAGACAAAAAGTGGGTTTATCATTAAATATAACTTTAAGCATTGCAGGATTCAATAATAAATCTGAGCCCCTTACTCTGAAACAGTGGAATTAACTGTCTAAGTTGTCACCTTTTCTCCACGGTCATCTGACAATAATTTGGCCTGATAAAGAATTCACAGCCTTTTCCCAGACTTTTCCTAGCTGGACATGCCAAATCATATAAGGCTTGGTGTAGTAGAGAATTTTTCAAACATTTTCACACTGCCCTAAGTCTTATACCCTCTTGGCCCGCTTGAGAGTTCAACTTAAATGGAAAACGGTGAGCCCTCTGTACTTCAAGATCCCAACATCATTGTGATAGTTCAGTGAAGGCCTCTATAAAAAGTTCCACAATGAACTTGAGAATATCTGACCCTTCGATCCCCTCCTGGACCCCTAGTACTCACACACGGTTTTCCAAATTGGCCTATCTTCTTTATGAGTTCCGAGCATATCCGTCTCTTCTTTTTGTTCTGACAGTACATCTTTATCGTTGAAAGTCAGTTCTCAGACTCCTGAATCAATTCTGCAAATCCTGAACATGATTTGGCCACTCGACGGATAGCATGCTGCATTTTGCGACAGTCTGTTTGTGTTCTTTGACTCTCTGTTCTTGTCTCATCCCTATGTTCCATTATGCTTTGAGAAATGGTCCTTGATATCTCTTCTGATATATCTTGACCCAAGAAGCCTCTCTTCAGGGTCTTCCAGTGCTATGGTAAACAAATAGTCACCGCCCGTGCCTGAATTTAAATCCTGTTTACTGGGTCCATCCTTCTTCCTAACAGTACCTTAACACCATTGCAGCAGGGGTTTTTCCTCCTCCATATATAAACTGCTTGACTCACTCAACCCACTGCCCAGTGACTCTCCTCCAAAGATACTCTTCTCTGGGTGGGTTTGGCTGTTCATTTAGGGAGAAAAACGTATCCCCAGAGCCCAACTCATTACCACCCCCATCATATAAACTTGCCAATCTTTTATCTCACCCCGTAGGCCATCATCCTCTAGAACCCCCATTGCTGTCTAATTTAGTCCCAAGGCTTCCCCTTTATCTGGATCCAGATTAGCCCCCTCGTCTTTCAAAGTTGTCTCTCAGGCTATTTGGGGGTATAAAGATCCCTTTAGTGCTGTTACTGGTGTAGCCTCTCTCTCTAGCACAAATGTCGATTTTGGGAAGCACTTTCCTACAATGAGGGGAGTGAAATGTGCAATTTCTCTAAACCCAAGCCATATAAAACCGATTTGATTTTATAAGGGTTCCCCTTATGAATATCTGACCCACCAGCACTGGGACACCTAGGGGAGGCCCTGGGGGTACCTAATATGTCAAAACATGGTAGTTTATTAATCTTTAAGTGCCCCAAATATCAACATCGAGTTTGGCACAATTTGCATTTTAAAAGCAATCCTGCAGCACAGGGCTGCTTTTAAATTGACCTTAGGCATCAGCAGTGCACACATGCAAGTGTAGAAAGGACTGCTGGCCTCTAAACTGCCATGCCCTTTTATAAACCGTGGGCCTCATTTATGAGGCTGTGCGTCACTTCTACGCTGCCGGTGCGTCACTTTTTGTGACGCACCAGTGGCGTAAAAAATGCACCTTGTTGCACCATATTTACAAAGTGACGCATCTAGGTAGATGCGTCACTTTGTAAACCCCTGCACCACATTATACCTGCGCCAGGTATAATGTATGCAAGGGGGGCGTATTGACGCAAGGAAGGGTCGTAGAAGTGACGCAGTGAAACCTATGAGATTTCACAGCGTCACTTTTAGGGCGCCGTTGCGTCAAAACCTTGCGCCTGCCTCACAGCAGGCGTAAGACTGACGCAGGCCCTTTCACATGGGGCGTGCCCCATGTGAAAGGACGCATTGCTGGAGTTGAGGCACTTTTTTGACACACTCCAGCAATGCGTCACTTTTGCGCTTAAAGATACGTCAGAAATACTGACGTATCTGTAACTCCTTGCGACATGATGCGTCATACATTAAATATGACGCATCAGGAATGTCGCAAGGAGTGCGCACTGAGAAGTGAGGCATCGCTGTTTTCACACAGCGATGCGTCATTTCTCATAAAGGAGGCACCAGGGACTTTAAGGTAGTATTGATCCCCTTGCCCTATTATGTACTAGCGCCTTATAGGGGAGGTTATGCCAATTATAAGGGTACCCTAATCCATAGTGTACCCTAGTGTATGTAGTTGTGTTCACTGTATTCTAAGTGTCTTTTCAGCATAGCACTGGCCAAGGGCCTTGATGGGCAGAGCAGCCCAGGAACAGTCAAAGTCAGTTACCGCCGGTACCAGTCATGAAAGAATTGAGGGTGCCCAGGGCACAAGGATGACTTTGCAACATAATCTGATTAAAAAATCCATGTTTTAATTGATTCACAAGGGAAAAGACTCAGAACGAGTTTCTTCTAGTTCTCCTGACAGCTTAGTTACACAACAAATGTAATTTATTTTCAAGGTGCCCCGTGGCAGCAGAGGGTAGATAATATGATTTTTTGAGTCTGACCGGCTGAGCCACATTTCGGGGAATCCAGTGAATGGGTTGTAGACAGAAATCTTTACTGGTGATGACACCTTCTACGCATGTGACCATTTCATTTTGCAGGTCCCTTTGCTTTTTTTAGGTACGTTTATACCTGATTTACTTGATTTTTGTCGTTTTATTGGCCTCGAAAGAGCATATCACGGAAATAGGAGCTTATTTGAGCGCTGCCAAGAAAAGAGCTCTATTTGCATGTTAGTGACATACACTGTTCATTTGATTTAATACACTGACTCACTAACATGAGACAACAAGATGTATGGAGAGACGAGATCCATTTCAATGAAATCTCAACAGAGGGAACACAAAGCTGTAAATACCATTCCTACAAAAATAAATCTAGCGTTGTAAATGGAATGCTTACACCTACCCTATAAGTGTGTTACTTTGGCACCCAAACAGGTAGGATTATAAACCGTAGCCTTCCTGTGAGACACAATAGCTTTCAGAAGCTGTGCAAGCATCGCTTAATCTCTCTATGTTGCTGCCTGCTCTGCTGTCCCTGGAGGTTAACACCCGGATGGTTTTGCAGTCAAAGTATTGATTCAGATCTAAAACACTGAAAGCCCCGTGTAGGAAGCAGTGTTATTATCCTCAGATAAAGACATCAGCACATTTACCTTACTATTGGCTTGCAGGTGATGCTGTGGCCTATGTTCTCTCAGCATTTTTATGCTAACATCCCTGTGTCCTCACACAGAATTTAGTGGTGAACCGTAAAACTACGTGAAATGTATTATGTTGTTTATGTTATGTTACTTTTTATATTTGACATTTTTTTATGTTTTACAAGAAACAAAAGCACGTATCCTAATTACAGTATTAAAAAAGTGTGAACGAACAAGAACTTTAGAAAATATAACTGCTAACATGGAGAGGAAAAACATGTAGGATTGTATATTTTGATAAATATAAAGCAGATTTAATATTACAAAATCAAATGAGTGTTAAAATGTAGCAAAATAGAACCGTAGTGAATGGAATTATGTGATCGGTACGTAAAAGGTGCCTATTAATTGAGCAGTCAGAGCCAGGGCATGCGATCGGACACATTGGAACGGGGCCCCAGGTTCGAATCCGGACTCGATTCCACGTCTTGTCATTCAGAACAAAATATTTAACCTCCTCGTACCTAAACGAGTATGTGGTGTAATCTGCTTCTGATAGCCCCTTTGTCAAGTTGGCTCTCCATAAAATTGTCAAGACAACTGTACTAAAACAGAAGAAGTTAAGAGGGAATATGATGATGGTTTAATTGATTTATAAAGTATCTTAACAAAACACTATTTTGGTACTAAAGGAATGGAATTCGTCCCTGAAAAAGAAGTGGAACTTTTGTTCCTCTCTTAAAGCGTAGATACAAAAAGAAAAAAAATATTCAGACCTTGGTATTGGCGAAATTCATAACACCTCCTACAGTGTAAGTGTACTTGGGAATGAGGGATGAGCTGTGATGTGAGACAATTAGGGTCAACGGGTTGCTTCTGTTCAAGAACACAAACCGTATCCGGATAGGAGGGCTGACAGAAAAGAACAGTGATGAAGAGCTCGGGATGAGGAGGTCAAGGGATTGGCACCTCAGAGCAATTAAACAATGTGTTTCAACTATTTCAAAAACAATGGCTTCAGTGCGATGCAATTTTTCAGAGCCAGCGTTTGACCAGGACATGCGGTAAGATGTGAAGAGCTAATGAACTTCATTTCTGAACAATGATGTGGGCACTTACAGCTCCTGAGATGGAATCTAGCAAGCTGCTTTGATTCTCAAGGTCTTTCTTAGTAGTAGACTAAAGATTTAGTAAGCTTCACAACAAAACTAACGTTGCAGGGGCAGTCAAAGTCTAAACAATATCATCAGTAATTTAGACTAGCAGTTTTCCGTTTTTCCACATTTTTACAGATAAATTCAGACAGAAAACCATCTACATTCTGTATTTATGTTTAAATATGGATAAATACAGAAAATAGGTTTTCTTTAGGACAATACTCACCGCTGTCAATCATGAGTGCTAAGCCAGTAGTCATGCAAATTGACAGGTAGGAAGAGCTAAAAAATATAAATATTTCCCAATGAGGCTTAAATACCTGCAGCAGTACAACTATTTAATCTGTTCCGCAATGCACATTGTTTCAAATGAGTATAGAACTGCAAATGGTAAAATCCATTGTACATTCAAACACGAGCAAAAATTTGTCGGTTAAATAAATGTGGAAATATACCCATTGTAGCTTCATTTTTTACATTAACCACAAAATAGGCATAGGATAAATATGGATAAATACAGATAAACTGCTAAAACCTGAAGCCCTATCATCAATCAAATTTGAAAGTTTGAAGTGTGAATCATTGTGATTGGCATTTTTGTTTAAGCTATTAAATAATTTAAATTAAATAAGCACTACACTATCTTGGATTTCCTTTTGGATGGTATTTTTTTTATTTATCTCTGCCAAATTATATTATCCATTTTTTAAAATGTGTGATTGTTTTGCATTTTAAAACAATTTCAAGGCATTTACTAAAACACTTTGATTCCGGTCATGATTGGGCCTGTTTAGGCACAAGCTCATCTTTGCACACAGAGCAGGATTTTGTTCTTTTTGCTAAATGTAGGTTTTTGCACTCATGATTTGCAGCAGAGAAAATCCATAGCAAATGGCAGCTTCATCTTGTACAAATGTGCATTTGTCTGTTGTTTCTCAACTTGGTGTAATAGGGTATATATTGCAGAACTGCAAATTTGCAAACCCTGTGCCATCCCAAATTTGTGGGTGTATATTTTCTTTTTTTAAATGCAGCTCAATTAAAATAGAAATTCAATAAAAATATGTACTTAAGGACATTTTCTTTTGGTTGTATGTCACTATATGAATGTCTATAATATGGTCCTAAAATAGTAGCAAAACCTATACATCACCTACCACTACATCACTGTCCCATTCCAGGAACATTATGTTAGATATTACACGTATTCAGGATACATTGGAAGTGACACGATTGCACCCGATGGCCGTGAAAGGAGGCTGGTGATTGAGCACGTAATATCTAGCATAATCTGTTACAGGAATGGGACAGTGATCCAGGACCTTTGCATATGGAACAAACACATTTATGCAGACTCTGCTGTAAAGTTTAAAGCCTTTTGAGAAAGTGCAGTTTGACTGGAGCTTGCATCATACGGACTACAGTTCCTGGTTATTTCATTGCCCTGAAGAAGCCTGCAAGGGTGAAACACGTTGGCTGTTGTATTGTCAATAAAGAATAAAAGGATCTACAAAATTTTAAAGTGAAAGACTCAACATTTCTGTCATCGTTCTCGTGCGTTATCTGTTGGATTTACACCCTATGAACTTCTGTTCTCATAACATTGCCTCTCCTATTTTTTGTATTGATCTGTACAGAATAGTTAATATGGATTGTTATACTTTTGTCTGTTATAATTGGGAATGCTGAAAATATTGAAAACTATAAGCAACTATCACTTAGTTTTGTTAAGTATTTGGACCAATTGTTCCATGCTTATTTGTTTGTACTTGAGTGTGGAGCAGAATATAAAATTAGGAAACCACGTGATTGTGCAAAGAAATATGTAAAATAGAATTTCTTGGATTCTGTCCATTCTTCTTTTCTACGTAATGCTTTGCTCAACCCTTTCCAGAATCTTGATACTGATGAGGTGGACTGAAATACCTGGAATAGCCAGTCCGGATGTCCCTCGAACAGCCTGAACTCGATTTCCAACAAGAGGTCAGGGCTGGATGACCCTCCAATAGCCTGGGCCAGTTGTTGTGTAAAAAGAGGGCTTTCACCCTGTGAACATGAGCAGTGTTCAGGTGCCTGTGGGGAGCCAGCATTTGCTTACAAAATTTATGATAGTGAGAAGCTGCAACACAGAATGTGTCCTGCTAAACCTAGCTTCAGAAATTTGGAGGTACTGTGACACAAAATATGTCCTGATAAACTCATCTGTAGCAACAGCTTTTTACCTTTAGTGGTGCTCCAAAAGAGAAATGTTTACACCTACATTGAAATGCCGTGAACCACTAAGAAACACACCAAACCCTTTAATGCAGCGAGCACAACAGGTGATTGCAAAACTAAGGTGGTCATTCTGCTGCTGGAAGGTAGAATAAAATTTGATTAGACTGTAGTACAGTGAGAAATAGTTTAATACTTAACAGACTACCTCCTTTTTCCATATATTTTACTCTCCACTTTTCTTGGGTGGATGTTCATTGCCATAAGTTGCTGCAATAAATTTGTAAACTTTAAACATTATGGTAAAGATTTAGGTCTTTATGAAACACGTTTTATTTCTTAATGTTTTCTGCACTCGAAACACCATTTTTAATTATCATATAAATATAACTCAGACTGAGGCTTATATCGCGAGTTTTAAATCTTCCAGTTACAGCCTTGTGGAGTGTACAGTTTCACTTGCTATACCCCCCACCCCTTCACTTCCTAGGATAATGAACATGTTAAAGAAGTTGTTCTCGAAATAAAACTGAAAAACATTGACAATAAAACGAATAGCAGTGAAAACTGAAAGATGTACTAAAGATGAAGCAACCAACATTTTCTTTTGGTTGGCTAGATTTGGGGCCCTGGACCACAAAGCATCCAACTAACTAGTTGAATTCACTGTTCCCTCAGCCATGTCATTGGTTGAGTCATCAAAATATTCTGGTACTATAGTTTCAGGGTGGGTTTATGTGTGAAGAATAGAGAGGTTCATAATACTACCTAACTGGGTTAGGTTTCTGGGGGTGAGATAAGTAAAGGTACTCCAATCAACCTTGGATCAATCAAGAAAAGATTTTGAATACTGCTTATGATTGGACTTATTTCTTGCATCTAATGACATTTATTTACCAATTATTCAACCCTATTTATTCAGAAAAGCATACATATCCACTAATGACATAAAGCAAACATTTCAAATAAAGAATACTAGTTTTACACTCTCCTTTGCATTATAATACACATCAACCACATAATAATATTCACTGAATATGTCCGGCCTTTATTCACTTAAGTGTTTATTATGGCGATGGAGGATTCCCAGGGCTGAACTAGTATGTAAAATACATTCTTCAGTTTTCAGTCAACACATTTCGTTCTCAGTTATAAGGAGTGCAGATTTCCTAAAGGAGGTCTTCTTCAGGACTGAAGTGGTCCTTGTAAGGCAGTCATTTCATGTTAAAAATAAAAAATAATTGGTGATTAATGTTAGGGCGAGCCCCCTTGTCAATTCAATTCAAAGAAACTTTATTTCGATTGATTTATACAATCATAAAAAGTGCATAGTAAAAACAATTGCATCAAAATTATAAAAAAGTTATCACATGAACAATGTTAACTGTACATGAACAAAGCAGTAAATTTAGTCTTTAAAAAAAGAATCGCCTATGCAATGTGACACTGGTTGTCAATTGAATGTGAATTGTGCATATAAGAGTTACAAAGCAGGATCAGCCAATTGTGATCGGGTTTTCAGACATGCTTTTAAAAAACAGGCTATACACTTAGCAGCAAATTGTGTGTCTAAAAACTGTAGTGCCAAGAGAGCGGGTCTGCATCTTCTCAATCCCATTTGGCGGAGAAGTGGTACCAACCAGCGTTTACGCGGGGTCTCGTAGAAGCTACAAAATAGAATTACATGCAAGGTAGACTGAGGTGTTTTACCGTCACAGGGGCATCTAATTAATTCATGTGACCAGTCTGTCGTAGTTTGACAGATAAAAGGACAGATATGGTTGAATGCCAGGAGTGGATTGAATCATCATTAAGTGACTGTTTGAATGTTTACCAATTTCTAAACACATGCGAAGGTCTCTTAGGTGGTTAACACATAAATTCTTCAAAGTCTTTCTGGGTATGTCCATAAGTAAGGGAGGGTCAGTAAAAAATGCTAAACAGTTCAAATCCTTCAGAAAATTAAACACGTAAAGTAGCCATGGGATCTTTTTACAGTGAGTCAGGGATAGGCAATCGGTTATTAGTGACCGAGTGAGATGGCATTGCTCTTTGGTCCATATACGGTGCCAAAAGAGGATCGGTTGGTATCTAATGGTGTCAGTTAGGTAGTCCAAACCAAGCTCGATATGACTTCCGTAATTTGGAGCGCTTCGAGGGAGGGCTAGTACATATTTCAGGAAGTCATTTTCGGTTGTTTGGAGCTCTCCGGCAGGAGCATAGCCCCATACGCCCGCTCCGTAAGTTGCCACACTCAGACATTTGGCTTGATAAATTTTGAGCAACTCATCGGGAGCGGGCTTGCCCAACTTCCTGGAAAAAGAAGTCAGCGCCGCAGTTGTACGCTGGAATTGCATTTTTTTGCTGGTGATGGCAGGTTTCCAGGTTACATGATCATCAATAAGGATGCCTAAGTAAGGGTATTCCCTAGTATTTTCCAGTCTGACCTTTTCTATAAAAAGGGGTTTCCGTTTCTGGGCTTTCTTGCCTATGTACATCACAAAAGTCTTGGTCTTATTTACTTTTAAACCTAGGGAAAGCATGAATTGGCAGTACTTGTCCAATTGAAGTTGGAGCTGATTTAGGGTTCTCGCCAGTATGACGGAATCGTCAGCGTATAATAAAGCTGGGATGGGCCGGGCGTTTATGCAGGGGAGATCCTGGTTGCCTTCCAGCATCGCTTGTTCCAAGCCGTTTGTATAGATATTAAATAAAAACGGAGCGAGGACGCACCCCTGTCTGACGCCTTTTGCTATGTTGAACGAATCCGATAGCTCCCCATTAATGCCGTACCTCACACAAGCTTTGGCATCAGTGTAGAGTTCTCGGAGGAATTTAAGAAGAGGAGGATCTACCCCCAGGTTGCTCAGTATCTCCCACAGCTTGGAGTGTATTACGCAATCGAATGCGGAACTTAGGTCCACATACACCAAATAGAGGTTTCCGCCTTTAGCCCTAGCATATTTGCCCATTAACAGTGTCAAATTGAGGGCCTGTTCTACAGTGCCCAATCCCTCTTGGAACCCAAACTGGAGGTCGGTTAAGATCTTCTTCTCTTTGGCCCAATCCTGGAGACGCTCCAGAATTAATCTCCCGGCAACCTTACCCAGGGAATCCAAGAGGGAAATGGGTCTGTAGCAGGCTGGGTTATCGCGTTCACCCTTTTTGAAAATGGGTAAAAGCACTGATGAAGACCAAGAATCAATTAGGCTGGCCTGGGAAGCTGCGGACATACCTTGCGTGACAATTGGGGACCATAAGTCTAGGTTACTCACAAAAATATTGAGGGGAACTCCATCGGGTCCAGGAGCTTTCCCGTCTTCGAGGAAGTCAGTGCAGCTGTGACCTCCACAAGGTCGAAGTGGAGGTCGATAGGATAGATATTATCCATGGTAAGATCTTCCTCTACAGTTCGGGAAATTGGGGTTACGGTAGAGGGGTCCCCAAAAATCTGTGAGTAATGCGCCACCCATTTTTCAGCAGGAACTGCCACATCTAGGTGACGGACAGCTGAAGGATCTACTAAGAAGGGAGACTTAACTGTATGCCAGAATAGCGAGCTATCCTTACTCCTTGTACTCTCATGCAGTTGGGCCCAAAGATTATTTTTTATTTCCCGTTTTCGGGTTTTTTGGGCCAATTTGTACTTCCTTCTTAATGTGGCTATTAGAGCCACGTCCCTGTCTTGTCTATGAAGTGCGCTTTTTAGCGCGGAGAGGGCTTTGCGGCAATGGGCATCGAACCACCCCCAGGAGTCCTTGTCATGGGCCTTATGTTGGCGAGTGAGCTCCTGCTGGATAGCTTTTAGGATATTAGCAAAACTAGAGAGGATCATGTGAGGAGATGAGGTCTCCGCTAAACAGATGTTTATTAGGGGAAGAGTTTTTTGAATAATCTTTTTAGTAACATCGTTGGGGTTTATCTTTGACCATTTTACTGTGTAGCCATTTATTTTGTCCATAGCCAGAGATTGCTGGGTTAACAAACTAGTCTTACTGTGGGCTAGTGAAGTTGAATTGAGTATAAGGGTAATACTGTTTGAGTAGTGATCACTTGAAATATCTGTACCAGTTGTGAAATGTTTCAAGCGGTTCTTTAGAGGTTGTGAACACAGGATGTAATCGATGGTGGTGGAAAGGCCTCTGCCGTGGAAGGTCGGCTTAAACTCAACAGGAGGATACACTGTTTCTTTAGCAAACTCAAGTTCTAAAGAAAAAAGGCATTCATTCAAGGTGGTACCAATGCTAGAATGGATAAAGTGTGTAATAGGGGAATCATATTCATCTTGGAGCCCGCAGATACCTTTTTTATAGTTGCTACACAAATAAACATTAAAATCTCCACCCCACACAACATAACATTGTAGCTGCGAGTATTTTGCTTTCTGTTCATAGAGGTATAGGGTGATTTCTTACAGTGACTTTACACACTCAGCGGGGGAGGTATTGTTATACATATTGATAAAGTAGTAGATGGAACTTTTATCAAAAGCTAACTTTAGGATTTGGGTGGTTGGGGACGCAAGAGATACCTCTATAGTCGTGGGCAAAATTTTATTAGAGAAATAGATTGCTAAGCCACCCTTGGGTCTTCCATGTATGGACGGACTGGCGGGGAAGTGAAATGTTTTATAACCCTGGATGTGAATAGGGTCAATAGCCCAAGTTTCCTGGAGGCAAACTATTTTATGCTTGTTGATCACAGCGATCCATGGCTGGAGGTGAACCTTAGATCGGAGGCCCGCTACATTCCAGTAAATAACTGGGAGTTCCCATGTTGGGGGTAGGGTGGTGTTTGATATCTGTGATTTAGCAGAGGATGATGAGACTCGGGGCTGGGTACTTGGGAGAAAGGTGGGAGAAGAGGAATATATTACTCGTAAAGCTGGATTATTGAGTGGATGGAGTGGATTTGTAATAGAGAATTGCCTGTTGGATAGCTCTTCAGGAGGGGTTGGGTAATCGCATTTGCATTTTTGATCCGGAAAATTTGCCGGGTTGGGCGATAGTTCCACCAGGGGGTAAAAGGCTCTACAGGAGAGCCAGGGGGGGATGTGGGAGTTACTACTGCCATCGGTGTTCCTCTGGAGATATAAGTAGTTTGAATTTGGATGTTCTTTCTACCTTTAGTATTAGTGAAGGGAGCTGATGGTTAGTCAACCATATCAAGACATTCATATCTGTTGGTTAGGGGTGGGCCTCTCCAATTTGTGAAAGGACCAGGAGCTGGATTACTGAATCCATATCCTGCCCAATGGCCCCGATCTCTGCTCCCATCCCAGTTCCCCACTCTTGTCCAGCTCCAAGGGGGACCAACATTGTGTCGTGGAGCCCGAGGGCAGAAATATGACAATCTATGCGTGGCTATCCCTTCGGTGGATGTGTGGTCACCCCAGGAGCAGATGTGCTCTACTGTATTCGGGCCAGCGAAGTTCACTATAACGCAATCACCTTGAATGTTTTTTGGGCTCAGTGCCCAGCCAGGGGACCCTACGCACTGTGGTGACTCTGTTGTCCATAAAAGTTGGTAGTGGTCTATTATTCGACAGCCAGTAGATTACTTTTTTTTTTAGTGACCAGACCGGTTCATCCTGATTGGGAGAAAGTTCTGGAACACCTGTCATAATTACTACGTAGGGAGAGGATTCAGGGGGAAGATGGATAGGATGGCCCCTCCTCTTTCCATTTCTCGGGATGGTATTAAATCCTACGGAGGGTTTAGGGAGGGTGGGGGCCGGGGTAGGTAAGGCGGAGGGAGCTTTCGATTGTGTTGAAGTCTGTGGCTTTAGGTGGGTGGGGAGGGGGGTCGGTAAGGAATTAGGTGGTTTAGGTGGTACTTGGACCTTAGTTGCTGGTAATGGTGGGTGTTTTTGTAGCTGCTTCTGTGGTACCTTTAAATTCGTATTAGAAGGATTTGATACAGTCGAACCTGTATTAGGTGTTTTTGCATTGTGATTGAGGGGCCTCCCTTGAGCTGGGTTGGTATGGTAGGTATCTTTGCTGGTAACTTTGCTTAACTTCAGAGCTGAGGACAGTTGAGTTAGATGGATTTCAACCTGGTGAAGTGACTTTTCTATTGGTTTTAGATAGGATCTAATTAACTCACCGATTTTGTTAAGGAGTAAGTTGTCATTGCTACAGGTGTTACTGGTTAGGTTACCATCGTTAACCATACTACCTTCGCTGTCATAGCTGCTAGAGCTGAGGTTTATATTATCGTTAGTGAGGTTTGTTACTTGTGCAGGTGGGGAGGTAGGTAGTTGATGCGGAGTTAGGACGAGGTCGATGGACTGTGTAGGGAGGGGGGGAGGTGGGAAGGGTTATGGGAACGGTTTTGGAGGGATAGTTAACGGAATGATGAGGTTTGTTAGTTTTCCTCTTCTTTTTGGGGATTGCTCCCTCACGTAAGCCCCTATCTGCAGGTGGAGTGGCAGCCACACTGGTTTAGCTTGCAAAAATGGCCGGTGATTTTTCCAGTGACTGCAGCAGATGTGATTCGGAGAGGTCTAGGGATGCGGACAGATCCACTGTGCAGGGAACAGTGTGGATCTCCGCGTGCTCTATCAGTGGTGGGGGTAAATTTGAGGGACGCTGAGGAGTTTTTGCTACAGCCAGTAAGCCCATGGAGGAGCGTCTGGCGATGGCCAGGTCCTGTGAAACTCTACGTTTCAACTTGGTAATACCCTGCTCAATGGCCTCATTGGCTTTGATAATAAATTGGTCTATCGGGCCGATAACTTGAGCAGCAGCCTGGGCCTGTTTTTTAACAATGCTCCTGGTGGTTCTGGGGGACATGATACAATATAAATCGATACAAAGATAGCAATTTAGAAGTGGTTATTACAGACTATGAGCGACTTGTGTAAAATACATACAGTGGCAGCAGTAAGGATGAAGGAGGAAGCAGAAATAAATAAGGTGGCCCAATCCAGTCTTGCCAGGTCTTGAACGGGCTTAAACGGGCCCGCCCTTGGCCCGGGCTTCGCCCCGGGCTTTGTCCCGCGCGCGTCCCGCGGCGTGGGAAGGACCAGTTGATTTATGGAGATTCGAACTGGAGGGCGTGTCCGCCGGGGGAAGAGGCACCAGCTGTCAGCAGTGAAGGCTGCTGGGCCTCGCAGTCCCCCGGTCAAGCGGCAGGTAGTTCGTGGTCAAGCGCACGCTGGGAGCGTGCAGACAGTCCGCCGAATGCGGAAATGCTCCCACCAGCGGCGCGACCCCCAAAGTGAGCTTTTGGCAATGTTACCCCTCCTTTGGCAACTGGAAATCCTCCTTGTGGCAGTCTGGTGAAGGGATAGATCAAGTGAGCGGCACTCACGGAGCGGGTGTCGCGAAAAGTAAATAGCTGCAGCGGGAGGGCGTGTCCGCCGGGGAAGAGGCACCAGCTGTCAGCAGTGAAGGCTGCTGTGTCTCGCAGTCCCCCGGTCAAGCGGCAGGTAGTTCGTGGTCAAGAGCACGCTGGGAGCGTGCAGACAGTCCGCCGAATGCGGAAATGCTCCCACCAGCGGCGCGACCCCCAAAGTGAGCTTTTGGCAATGTTACCCCTCCTTTGGCAACTGAAAATCCTCCTTGTGGCAGTCTGGTGAAGGGATAGATCAAGTGAGCGGCACCTCGTCTATTTGTTTGCAAAAATTGTAATTGACTCCATTACTCAGAACGGGTGAAGTCATAGAATGCCGTACTTGCCTTAAGCTCAGGCGCAAATTACTCTGATAAAATAAAACAAAACGTAGTGATCATGAGGCCTGGTATTCCGGGAATGACAAATTAACCCTACATTTACATATGGATGAAGAGTTCATCTATGGGAGTATGACATCATAGTCTTTTATGGTTCATTTTTTAAAAAGGAATACATTAATTGGTAATTCTAGAGACAAATTGAACTTTGTATATCATTTAAATACCTGGAAATGGTGAATCATTTAACCATTACACTTTCCAGTCTAGCGACGGAAAGGTCAGACTGCATCGCAAACTAGAATGCGTCCATGGTATACAGTAGTGACTAAGTGGATAAGTAAAACACCAGTAAGGAGGAACAAGTTGGTCTGTAAAAGTTGCACAAAGAGAATATGTTTCAGGCCTAAACAACCTCAAATCCACAAAAATACTCCAACTGCTAAACCCAGCTAGCCCTTAATCTGTCTAAAAAGAACTGCACCCCATTAGTACTACCATGAAGAGGTGGCTGGGCAGAATACGGTAGGTGTTAAAGAAGAGTAAATCCAGCTCCCACAGTGAATATACAATGGTGGCCACTGAATTGTAAATGTAGAAAGGCCAACATAATAAGTACTTCCTTTAACAATGAAAATATAATACAGTGAGACAATACTGCACCCAGAGTCAGAGGAAGAGGTGGACCCCGCAGTGGAAGATGACATCACCAACTGAATCATCGCTGACATTATCAGTTTCAGTTATTTATGTCATTTATTTCCTTGTTTCCCAGAGGGTACCTGACCAGGCTTTTGCTTTCTGTTTGTCAATGTTCAATAGTTTTCCTTATTTTTCCTAGTCTAACCTGCTTGAATGTGGGCATTTTAAAATATTGCAGTTTTCCTTTCTAGAGAATACTTCAGAAGCTGCTACTTTTCTTTGACAGATGTACAAAGGTTCCTTTCACAAAAAGTGGTCTTGCATTGTCAGACACCTGTTTGGAATGGAACCTGATTTTACAAACCAAGCTATGCACTAAAAGATCAGCTCACAAAACGACACATCATATAATAATGGCTGTGTCAATATTCATTAGCCAAATATGAATATTATAAAGGGTAGATGTGTTGAAGAACAGCTAGCACAGCTCAAGTTTGATAACGGAAGAGTAGCCACACTGATCCATCATGTTAAAATCTCATCTGAAAGTTTTGGGTTACTAAAGGGTTTAGTAATAGGCGATCTGGTTGGTAGTGATCACAAACTACTTGTGCTTTCGTTGTTTAATGGGGCCCAGCTAAGAGATCATTGTCAGAATAGTCGGACAATTAATTGCAGGAATGATCTTAGATTAGTGCAGTCTACAAAATTAAAATTTCACACTATAAAGGGAATGAAGGAGTTGTTGAATTCTCAGACTGATCACTCAACTCAGAGTATAGTTCAAGGGTTCGAGAACCTTATTGTTGCTTTAAGGGACATGGCGTCGACTGGCTTAAATAGTGGCCGAGAGAGGAAGGGCTCATTTAGTTCTGAGCAAGTTATCAAAGAATAAAAATATAAGGGAGACGTATATAACAAGTGGAGTTAATAGGGAGTGCCTAATTAAACTGCATTGAAAAGCCTTTCGAAAAGAATTGAGGGCCAGATGTACAACCAGTGTGAATTGCGACTCACAATTTGCGCTCGCTTGCGAGCCACAAATTGTGAGTTGCAATTTACAATGTACAATCAGAGACACTGATTGCGATTCCCAATGGGGTAGGAAAATGGGGTGACAAAATGCGAGCCTCATGAATATTAATGAGGCACTCACAATTTGCGACCCCATTGGGAATGGCTGGCTCTCCCAGCGATGATGGGCTGCTGGGGTCAGGAGACCTCCATGTCTGAGACTGCTTTTCAATAAAGCAGTTTAAAAAAAAAAAAAGAAAACAGGCTGCGTTTTAAAAAAATGAAACGTTTTTGTTTAATTTTTTAAGAGCAGGCAGTGGTCCCTGGGACCACTGCCTGCCCCTAAAAAAATATTTTCCCCTGTATTTGCAAAGAGGAAGGGGTCCCCTGTGGACTCAATCCCATTTGCGACTGCATTACCACCTTCTTGAAGAGGGTGGTAAATTGTGAGTGTGTTGCGACCACAACTGTGGTTGCAAAACATTCGTACACGGCTTGTGAGTTGCTATTAGTAAGGGAATGCCCCTTCCTAATAACAAGTCGCAAAACACTACTTTGCAAGTTGAAAATTATTTGCAAAAAAGAGATGATTTGAACGAAGGCAATAGTCTCCCTTCAAACTGGCAACCTAAAGGGGCTTTGGTGCACAATTAATAATGTACCTGGGTTGTCTTTAAAAACTGTTGCTGTACTGGTTTCAGATGAAACATGGGTTAGGTATATATTCAAGCTGTATAAACTATAATAAGGAATGGGTGGTGCCTCAAGTTGCGTGCAGCCTGGGCCCCTGGAGAAGGGGGTGCTAGAGAGTACCCTCACCCTCTCTGTTATCAGTATTGAAGCATCAATAAAAGGTTTGAAAAGTTCTAGCGCTCAAGGCGCTGATGCCCTATCCTCAGATATAATCAAACACAGTCCTAGTCTGTGGGCCCTGGTCCTGGCTCCTGTCTTTGGAGCAATACTCATTGCACCTGACTTACCAGAATTCTGCAAAGGAAGAATCAAGTGTTCCGTTGTTTTAAAAGGATGAAACAGACCTTCCCTTGAGTTATCATATGATCACCCTGCTGGACTTTTCCAAAAAGATTTATTGAAAATATCTGCTGTGTTTATCGGGTGAATGGGTAAGTGATGCCAGAATTTTACCAAAGATTCAAATGGGTTTCCATAAAGGGTACTCTACTACGGATGGCTGTTTTATCTTCAAGTCAAGTCAAGTCAGAGAATTTATATAGCGCACTACATACCCAGAGGGTCTCAAGGCGCTTAGAAAGGGGAGGAGGATTACTTGTCAAATATCCACGTTTTAAGTTGCTTTCTGAATGCTAGGTGGTTCTGGGTAAGGCGGAGGTAAGCGGGGAGTGAGTTCCATGTTTTAGCAGCCAGGTAGGAGAAGGATCTGCCTCCCATGGTGGTCTTGTTGATGCGAGGTACAGTGGCGAGGGCTTGGCTGGAAGAACGTAGTTGGCGGGAGGGGGTGTAGAAGGACAGTCGTGAGTTGACTCATTCTGGTCCGATGTCGTAGAGTGATTTGTGTGCGTGGGTTAGCAGTCGGAAAGTGATCCTCTTATTGACGGGTAGCCAGTGGAGGTCTTTCAGGTGACCAGAGATGTGTTCGTTGCGTGGGATGTCTAATATGATCCTGGCTGAGGCGTTTTGGATTCGTTGAAGTTTCTTCTGGAGTTTAGCGGTAGTACCTGCGTAGAGGGTGTTTCCGTAGTCCAGTCGGCTCGTGACCAGAGCATGGGTGACTGTTTTCCTTGTTTCGGTGGGGATCCAGCGAAATGTTTTTTTGAGCATGCGCAGAATGTTGAAGCAGGATGAGGATACGGCGCTGACTTGTCTGTTCATTGAGAGTGAAGAATCCAGGATGACGCCTAGGTTCCGTGCGTGGTCTGTTGGGATGGGTGCTTTTCCAAGGGCTTCCGGCCACCAAGAGTCGTCCCATGCAGAGGGGGATGTACCTAAGATGAGGACTTCTGTTTTGTCTGAGTTCAGTTTCAGACGGCTTTGTTTCATCCATTCGGCAACTTCTTTCATTCCTTCGTGTAGGTTAGTTTTGGCGGTGCTGGGGTCATTGGTGAGAGAAAGGATTAGTTGAGTGTCATCCGCGTAAGAGATGATGTTGAGGTTGTGTTGGCGGGCGATGGCCGCGAGGGGGCTCATGTATACGTTGAAGAGGGTGGGGCTGAGTGAGGATCCTTGTGGTATGCCACAGATGACTTCAGTGGCCTCGGACTTGAATGGTGGGAGGCAGACTCTCTGGGTTCTTCCGGTGAGGAACGAGGTGATCCATTCAAGTGCTTTTCCTTGTATTCCGATGTTATTGAGGCGTTGTAAAAGGGTGCTGTGGCAGACTGTGTCGAATGCTGCAGAGAGGTCGAGGAGGATGAGGGCGACTGTGTCTCCATTGTCCAGCAGAGTTCGAATGTCGTCTGTTGCTGCGATGAGGGCGGTCTCAGTGCTGTGTTTTGCTCGGAAGCCAGATTGTGAGGAGTCGAGGGATTTGTTGGCTTCGAGGAAAGCGGCGAGCTGGTTGTTGACAGCTTTCTCGATGACTTTGGCCGGGAATGGAAAGAGCGAAATGGGGCGGTAATTTTTGAGTTCGGTGGGGTCCGCTGTGGGTTTTTTCAGAAGGGCGGTGAGTTCAGCGTGTTTCCAGTCTTCCAGGAAGGTGGCGGAGTTGAAGGAGCAGTTGATGACGTCTCGGAGGTGCAGTGCTATGACGGAGTCTGCTTTGTTGAAGATGTGGTGAGGACATGGGTCTGTGGGGGATCCTGAGTGGATGGAATTCATCAGGCGGATTGTGTCCTCAGTGGAGATTGGGTTCCAGTCGTTAAGGGTGTTCACGGGGGGAGAATGTTCAGCAAATGGTAGGGTGGGTTGGTCTCCGGGTTGGTTGTCGAAGCTGTTGTGGATGTCTGCAATCTTGTTGTGGAAGAATGAGGCTAGGGAGTCGCAGAGGGCTTGAGAGGGGGTGATGTCGTTGGATTTGGCTGAGGGATTGGAAAATTCCTTGACGATGTTGAAAAGTTCCTTGCTGTTGTGGGCGTTGTTGTCAAGTCGGTCCTTGAATGCTGTTTTCTTGGCCTTTCGGATTAGTTGGTGGTGAGTGCGGGTGGCGTTTTTGAAGGCGTCCTTGGTGCTAGTGGTTGGGTCTTTTTTCCAGGCCTTTTCAAGGGAGCGGCAGAGTTTCTTGGACTTCTTAAGATCATCGTTGAACCATGAGGCCTTCTTGCTGCCAGGTTTGCTTTGACGTTTTTTCAGTGGTGCTAAGGTGTCGGCGGTGTTGGATAACCATAGGGTGAGGTTGGCGGCGGCTTGGTTTGGGTTCGAAGAGTGGGCTGGGGTGTTTAGAAGGAGCGATGCGGAGATCTGGTCCGTGGTGATTTTGTTCCAGTTTCTTTGCAGAGTTGGTTGGAGGTGGTTGGTGGGTTTTGGCTTGTTGTAGGTGAAGTGAACGCAGCTGTGGTCAGTCCAGAGGAGATCCGTAGTGTGGCTGAAGGAGACATGATTGCTGGAGGTGAAGATGGGGTCGAGTGTGTGACCTGCGATGTGGGTGGGGGAAGTGACTAGTTGTTTAAGTCCGAGGTTGGCGAGGTTGTCTAAGAGGGTGGTGGTGTTGCGGTCGTTGATCTTTTCAAGGTGAAAGTTGAGGTCTCCCAGAAGGATGTAGTCTTTGGAGGGGAGCGCGTGTGGGGTGATGAAGTCCGTGATGTCTTCACTGAATTTTGCGCGGGGTCCTGGTGGTCTGTAGAGGAGGGTGCCTCTGAGTGTGGTCTTGGTGTCGATGTGGATTTGGAAGTGAAGGTGTTCGGAGTTGGCGAGGTTGGCGTCAGAGCTGGTTAAGATGCGGATTGATTTCTTATGGATGATAGCGATTCCTCCTCCTGTGTGGCCGGTGCGGTCCTTGCGTGTGATCTTATAGTCTTCAGGGATGGCAATGGTGATGTCTGGGGCGGAGGAAGCGTTCATCCATGTTTCTGTTAGGAAGGCGACATCTGGACAGATGGTGTCTAGTAGATTCCATAGGTCAATGGCGTGTATGTGGACCGATCGAGTGTTGAGAAGGATGCACTGTAGGTGGTTGGGGTCGGGAATCTGTGTTGTGGTTGTAGCGGAGATGTTGTCGGTGCCGATGAATTTGCAGGAGTAGCAAGAGAAAGGTCCATGGGTGTGTCCAGGGGTGGCTTGGACGCAGTTGGGGGCGCGACCGGGGTTAAGGGCTAGGAGGGTGGCGGCATCGTAGGTAATGCGGGGGGGCTGGGAGGGACGGGGGCCAGGGGGTATGGCACTGGGCGCGGTCCAGGCGCGGACGGGCGTAGACGGGCTTACCTTTGGCGCACCTTCGGCGCGGATTGGGCGCGATCGCTGCGCGTAAACGCTGCGCGCGGGAACGGCTGTCATATAAGGAGGGTGGGGGGGAGGGGCGAGGGCGGCTCAGCTGGGAGGCGGGGCGGGCTAAGTATGAGGACAAAAACAACAAAATGGAGGGCGCTTGGGGGAATAGGCTAAAAGAGCAGCAAAGTCGCGCTGGCAATGTTAAATATCAAATATACAAAGCGGCATACAAAGCGCACAGCAGGCAATTGATTCCACACAGTTTGCAGCAAAAAGCGTTATACAACGATACCGGAGCCAAAGGGAGCGACCACTCAGCTGGGAAGCGTAGAGTGAGTCACGGCGCTTCCAGGTAACGGAGCGCTGTTGAAGTCTGTGGGAGGGCGGCTCAGCTGGGAGGCGGGGCGGGCTAAGTATGAGGACAACAACAACAAAATGGAGGGCGCTTGGGGGAATAGGCTAAAAGAGCAGCAAAGTCGCGCTGGCAATGTTAAATATCAAATATACAAAGCGGCATACAAAGCGCACAGCAGGCAATTGATTCCACACAGTTTGCAGCAAAAAGCGTTATACAACGATACCGGAGCCAAAGGGAGCGACCACTCAGCTGGGAAGCGTAGAGTGAGTCACGGCGCTTCCAGGTAAAAGAGCGCTGTTGAAGTCTGTGGGAGGGCGGCTCAGCTGGGAGGCGGGGCGGGCTAAGTATGAGGACAACAACAACAAAATGGAGGGCGCTTGGGGGAATAGGCTAAAAGAGCAGCAAAGTCGCGCTGGCAATGTTAAATATCAAATATACAAAGCGGCATACAAAGCGCACAGCAGGCAATTGATTCCACACAGTTTGCAGCAAAAAGCGTTATACAACGATACCGGAGCCAAAGGGAGCGACCACTCAGTTGGGAAGCGTAGAGTGAGTCACGGCGCTTCCAGGTAACGGAGCGCTGTTGAAGTCTGTGGGAGGGTGGCTCAGCTGGGAGGCGGGGCGGGCTAAGTATGAGGACAACAACAACAAAATGGAGGGCGCTTGGGGGAATAGGCTAAAAGAGCAGCAAAGTCGCGCTGGCAATGTTAAATATCAAATATACAAAGCGGCATATAAAGCGCACAGCAGGCAATTGATTCCACACAGTTTGCAGCAAAAAGCGTTATACAACGATACCGGAGCCAAAGGGAGCGACCACTCAGCTGGGAAGCGTAGAGTGAGTCACGGCGCTTCCAGGTAACGGAGCGCTGTTGAAGTCTGTGGGAGGGCGGCTCAGCTGGGAGGCGGGGCGGGCTAAGTATGAGGACAACAACAACAAAATGGAGGGCGCTTGGGGGAATAGGCTAAAAGAGCAGCAAAGTCGCGCTGGCAATGTTAAATATCAAATATACAAAGCGGCATACAAAGCGCACAGCAGGCAATTGATTCCACACAGTTTGCAGCAAAAAGCGTTATACAACGATACCGGAGCCAAAGGGAGCGACCACTCAGCTGGGAAGCGTAGAGTGAGTCACGGCGCTTCCAGGTAACGGAGCGCTGTTGAAGTCTGTGGGAGGGCGGCTCAGCTGGGAGGCGGGGCGGGCTAAGTATGAGTACAACAACAACAAAATGGAGGGCGCTTGGGGGAATAGGCTAAAAGAGCAGCAAAGTCGCGCTGGCAATGTTAAATATCAAATATACAAAGCGGCATACAAAGCGCACAGCAGGCAATTGATTCCACACAGTTTGCAGCAAAAAGCGTTATACAACGATACCGAAGCTAAAGGGAGCGACCACTCAGCTGGGAAGCGTAGAGTGAGTCACGGCGCTTCCAGGTAACGGAGCGCTGTTGAAGTCTGTGGGAGGGCGGCTCAGCTGGGAGGCGGGGCGGGCTAAGTATGAGGACAACAACAACAAAATGGAGGGCGCTTGGGGGAATAGGCTAAAAGAGCAGCAAAGTCGCGCTGGCAATGTTAAATATCAAATATACAAAGCGGCATACAAAGCGCACAGCAGGCAATTGATTCCACACAGTTTGCAGCAAAAAGCGTTATACAACGATACCGGAGCCAAAGGGAGCGACCACTCAGCTGGGAAGCGTAGAGTGAGTCTGAACGTTTGTCTGAATGATATTCCTTCAAAAGGAACCAGCCCCATTACATATCATACATCAATTTGTTAACAGCGTTTGACACTATAAATAGTGCTTGACTCTGGGAAAAGATATCTGGATTGAATTGTCCTCCGGGCTTATTAAAGCTGATAATGCAACTACATGAGGGCTTGTGCATTAGAGTGGGCAATGGAGCCTTATCCAAAAAGAGAGGCAATAAAGAATATGTTGCTATGATAAGAATGAGATATATAAAGAAACAGCCTTTTGCCGGAAAATGAGTAGGAGGAAATAAAGGTACATATTAAATCAGATAATAATGTAGTATACATTTTGGATTAAAACATTGAGAAAGGGAAGAGTTAAAAAGTAGAGGAGAGGGGAGGGGGAAGGGGAAGAGATGATAAAGAAGTGATTAGTGTAAAGACGAGTGTGAACATAAGAAAGAAGTAAAAGAAAGCCAGAATAAATAGGATTTGATTTTCTGATCTAACGATGCTGAGACAATAGATTCTGTGTTCATTACAGATAAGGCTCCATCATGTTGATGTACATACTTTAGAGTTCTTATGCTCTTCAATAAACAAACTTAAATGCACCCGTTTCATTTCACAATTAAAAAACTGCCTACGTAGCAACCCAAATTCATGCCTCAAATGTTATTCTAAATTAGACATACATCAGCAAGCAGCAATCCCTGTTGCGCACCCCGAATCTTCAAGCCCTCATGTTTCTCCTCTTTTAGGAATATTTGTTCTCTGCTACAATTATAGTGGATGAACAGAATCAGAAATTTACTCTGAAAATGGCCATCTGCAGTTTCAAACTACCTGAGAGTTTTTAGCTTATATATTTGTGTGGCAAATCATATTTAGTATTAATTTTTTGTATGTTGGATACGATACGCAGATAACGAGTTAGTATCATTGTATTTAAAATGAGTTCAATATGAGGTTTAGAAGTGGCTTTATTGACGTGATTTAGTTATGCCACATTTTGATTACAACTCCATGGTGGATAAAACGGACACTGCTGTTGCCTCTGTTTTCCACTCCTGCATTCACCTGCTCCCATTAGCTGCTTCTACATATCTTCTCTCCTGAAAGGCTTTGCAAGAGCTGAGTCTGCCGATGAAATGTTTTCCTAACATTAATGAATGAAATGGCTTGAACTAGATACGTTGCAACATCCAAGGTCCGGCCTACACGTTCAAGAATTGCCTTTATTAAATATGCATATTTTGTTTGAAACATCTCCAGAAGACAGTGGAACAGAAAAGCGGAATGCTTTCTTAGAAGATAGAAAAGTTTTAATATATAATGCCATTCACTTGAATTACTCTGACTCTGAAAGAAGTTGTTCCATGGGATCGTGCCATGCTGAAATACATGCTTATAGATACTTTCTATGAAGGAATTCTGTTTAGGAGCTCCTTAATTTCAGTGGTAAGCCAGAAGATTTTGGCGATTTCCTAGAGGACAATGAGATGCTGTTCGACCTTTTCTTGATTTTGCTGTTCTTTTGCGACTTAGAATGATTTCTGATTTTTGAATACTCAGTCCTAACTTTGCACATTGAGCCTTCACAACATTATTTCTGTATCACTTTATTTTGAACTTTCTGTAATAAAACGCTTTTTCCTGATCTAGAACTCAGTAATCGAATGCTCCCAATTACTTATTGTTTATACTGTTCTTAACTGATTGTGGGCAGGGTGCCTTTTGACACATTTTTTTCCAGTGGAAAAAACTGTATGAGGTAAAATTTTGAACTAAGCAATACCACCAAATTTGTAGACGGGAGTAGCGTTTCCCTTAATATTAGAGACAGGATCTCATGAGATCAGTGAGGGGACTCGGGAAGGTTCTCCTGTAGTAGCAGGGCCGATCCACCTCCGTGCCTCTCCCTGTCAGGGAGAGGCACGGAGGTGGATCGGCCCTGCTACTACAGGAGAACCTTCCCGAGTCCCCTCACTGATCTCATGAGGTCTTGTCTCTAATATTAAGGGAAAGGCTACTCCCTTCTACAAACTTGGTGGCACTGCTTAGTTCAGGCCGCCACTGGTACTAAAATTGATCTTCCTTTGGTCCTGAAGAAGTGCTTTGGATCTCCCTCTGAGGCCACATACAGCGCAAAACATGTTGACCGTTATATATGTCCATTAGTGACATATACCCAGCTACAGAGGAACATAATATCCCCTAGAGCAGCACTACACACTTTCTTTTACAAATGACAGAGGGATTACCCTAATAAATAGTACCCACTCTCCCTCCAGTCATTTTTTATCACACCACTTTAGACTTCGCTGTCACTTACACCCACGCACCCAAACGTCTCCTCATCAAAAGATCTCTGATAAAGAGACCCTTCAGGGGACCGCCGGCCTGACAAGGAGCAAAGCCCGAATGATGAAGCATGACATCCTTCGGGTTTTGTGAGGGCATCATGATGAGGACACACTGTCCCCCACAGATAGAGTAGCACAG
Source organism: Lissotriton vulgaris (assembly GCF_964263255.1). Classification (NCBI taxonomy): domain Eukaryota; kingdom Metazoa; phylum Chordata; class Amphibia; order Caudata; family Salamandridae; genus Lissotriton; species Lissotriton vulgaris. Next base: position 1,017,703,256 of record NC_141691.1, on the reverse strand, counting down.
AAAAAAGTTTATTCCTCTTTCATCCTCTACAAGGAACAGTGACTCCTTTTGTGTACTAGTTACTTTTCGGGAGCATGGGCCATTGGACCTAATAATCAGCTCCTAGTGTCTCCACTCTCAATAAATAGGACAGACAAACAACACCAGCTGTTTTTCAGCTCCACAGTGTCATTGGGGACCAGAAATGCAATATGGCAGTCCATTGTAGCAGGGGTGAATTATATAGCAGAGGTCAAGAGAACAGTGACCGACTGCAAAAAGTGCTGGCAGGATGCTAAGCGCAAGACCAAGCCGTCCAGCACCACAGAAGGAGCTAGATGCCTTGGAGGTACAGGTGTCCACGGTCATCTGCGAGGAGTCTGTGGTTGGAGTCCAGGGACAAGATAGTGCTGAACATGACCAGCTACATCAGTAACAGGGTAAGTAACAACCAGGGACTGGGGGAGTGGGGTGTGGGCACTAAGGTCACTTACGTCCAACTAAATATCCCACACCAAAACTGTCTGCAGATCAATTTCCAGACACATTGGTCCTGGGGGTATAGACACATGTTACCTTAGTATTTGAATACATATAAATACACATAATGGTGGCTTCACTGAATGGGAATTCTGCAGATGGCAGTGTGGCAGTCCCTTGTATGCATGGATGTGAGGGGCCACCTGCTTGTGTGCCTGATCCTGTTGCAGCATGTCGGCTGTGTGGTGTCTGAACTTGAGTGGCAGATCGTTGTGCATGTCTGGACCCATGCCTGACATTAGAAGGGCCAGGTATGGCTTGTGTTTCCCTTATCAATGTTTGCTGTGCAACTTCAGGCAGAGACTTCCATCTCCCAGCTCCCCCGTCATCTCTCTACCTCTTAGCCATAGCACGATATCCCTTGACCACCCGGCATTTGTGCAAATATCGTTCTTAATAGACATGGAATGCTTGTGCCTCCTCTGGCGACATGTTGTCTGTAAAATAAGACAAATGACAATATATGAGTCCTGAAAATTATGTCAATGGTCTCCATTTTACTCAGAAACACGAGGGCATGAAAACATGGGACCCTACACTGTAACCAAAGATTGTGAAGTTCAAAAGTGACCTGAACAATGCAATGCACCCAGGCTGTCAGGTTGGGGGATTTCACGGCAGCTCCACTTAAGATCACTTGTGGTGTCCCCCAGGGCTCTTCTCTTTCCCCTCTTTTGTTCAATCTTTATATCTATCCTCTAATCTTCACACTTCAGCAGCTGGAGGTCACCGTATACAATTATGCGGATGACCTCCAGCTCATCTTTAACCTTTCTCCTTCGTCCCATTCTATCTCTAACTTTCAGACTATTATGATTTTTATCAGGGACTGGATGAGCCACAACCATCTGAAGTTGAACCCGGATAAAACCGAGTTGGTTCTCACTGGTGGCTCTTCCAGTCCCTGGAACTCTTTATTTTGGCCCTCTTCATTAGGTTCCCCTCCCACTCCCTCTCCTACAGTTAAGACCTTAGGCATTAAAATGAATAATCACCTCACCCATCACTCACAAATTAGCTCTGTCGTCTCTTCTTGTTTTCTCACTCTCCGTACTATTCGCACTGTCTCCCGTTTCTTTTCCCCCTTGGCACTCAAACTGATTATGTCTGCCTTAGTGATCTCCCGGCTGGACTACGCCAATGCCCTGTACAACGGCATCCCAGCTTACAGCCTACGAAAGCTCCAGCTGGTGCAAAACCAGGCGGCCCGGCTAGTGTACGGCCTCTCCCGCTCCCATCACTCAACTCCGCTACTGAAGGTGCTCCACTGGTTGCCTGTCAAGGAGCGTTCCCTTTTTAAAACTGGCTGCATGGTCTTCCAGGCACGCCAGGGCTCAGCCCCTGCCTTTATTATCTCCCTGATAAGGGAATATGTCCCTGCCAGAGAGCTTCGCTCATCTTCTCAATCCTTTCTACAGATACCCCGTTACAAGCGAAAAAAGTGGGATGGGGCCAATTTCTCATTCTTGGCACCCACCTTTTGGAACTCCCTCCCTGACCATCTGCGGCCGACCAAACACTACTCCCTTTTCCGTAAGGGCTTGAAAACCTTTTTGTTCAATCAGGCTTTTTCGCAGTAACCCATCTATTGCTTCGCTCCTGCTTACTATGCTTTCAAAGGGCCAAGAAACCGTCTGGTGAACGCTGCGCTCTACAAGTATTTTAAATTCAAATTCAAATTCAATGTGGAATTAAGGATCAATTACAACATGATGATGTCACTGACATGACAATGCATGGTATGGGACATGTAGTGTCACAACATTTTAAGATTGTCAGAGTCAAATGATTGTACGGTCATATACCCAGACTGAGTCCACCAGGGGAATGAGCCCAAAGAGACAGATTGACAGTACCATCACAGAGCCAAAGCATGTCAATCAAATAAATATGGCCATCTTTGCAAGGTGCTTGTGGAGGGTGCCATTGGTATCCTTGGCTTAACGCTACGCCCTGCAACTTCAGGAAAACTGGTATGCACCATACCTACAATAGTATGGTGCAGACCTGTTCCTGCCCCTGCACTGCATGAAAACTACAGCCTGGTGCATATTCAGGCCTACTTGCAAATGTCTCTGCATTGCTGTGGAAGTTGAAAATGTGCCTCTTCCTGCTCATTACCATTCTTCAAATGATGTCCTCTCCCTTCTATGTGTGCTGCTTCATGCAGCACATATTGAAGTCACATGATGACATTTTCATCACTGAATGTTCATGTGATGTAAAGGGCACCTTCATGCACTTGAACAATCAATGGTTTCTTGCTGTTTCCATGTGTCCCACACAACACAGCACACATTGGATTAGAATGGTTGGGACCCTATTCAACCATTCTCACTACTGTGCATATTCATATACAATTTGACAAGGGTATCACACATTACGCACTCCAACACATTCAAGCTGGCCTTGGAGAGAGTGTCCAAACATCTAAAATGTTTGTGCATGTATTCATCTCCTAACATTGGCACACAAGATTTAATTTGAAAAGGTGGTTTTGAGCCGGATTGGGCTTCATTATCAGGTAGACAGCTAAACGCAGCATTTTGACTCAGGCTAAGGCAATCGTGCTGCCACAATGTTGCACAATGAAATGTTGATGAGTAAATGGTGTGCTTGTAACATGCACCAAAATGTCAAAGATATGACACATCAAAGGAAAGACACTCAATATTGGCAGTAATCCAAGGTTGTGGCCTAACTATCCATTACAGTGATGTCTACACATCCAAAGAAGGCGTGGCTCTGGATCCTGCAGCAATAATTATTAAATCACGTATACCAGCTTTCATATTGTGGATATGACTGATTCTTTGTAATGGTACCTGTGAATGACACCTGGTGCAACAAAGTATTGATTATCATTGACAGTCATTTCAGTCAAGGATGTATACACATTCCATGTCTGGTCATAGTCGTCACAAACATCACTCACATGTGTCCTCTCGTGTCTGTACGCTGTGTAATCCACATGCATCAGCTGGAGTGACATAACCCTTTGAGAGACAGAGAGACATATGCAGTGCTCAATCTTAACTTACTGAGTTGTTCACACTTTACACTTTTTTGATCCATCATCTCACTAGAGGCAAGGTACATGTGATATACACCCATACTACATACAGGATTTTACCCAAAGGATTTTGACATCTCACAATGACAATATTTAATGAAGGAACTCATCAGTGGCAAGTGGGTCCATGAAGGTGTCGATGTCCCCCTGAGTAATCATTGGTCTGCCAGCTGTGAGACTTGAAAAGAAACGTGTGTTGTTATCAGACATGAATTCTCACATGTGTCTTATTCATCCTCAGATTCATCTAAATCAAAAACAATGCCCTTTAACAGTGCTGCCTCTGTTCAGGTTGCATACATGATTGTATCTGCTTTGCCTGTCGTTCCCACAAGACATGACCAATGCTGAGTTGTGCAAAACAAGACAATCCTGCTAGCAAATGTGCTCATTTTGCACACACTACTTGTGTGACACATTCCAAAGGCCACGTTTCTCCCAACAATATCATGTTCTTCACTGTCTAACAATCACAATTGCCCTATCATGTGGCTGATTTCTTGTAACGTATGATTAGATTTGAAAATTTGCATTTGAAGAAACATGCCTTCTCTGGAGTGTCAGTCTGTCACATACACAAGGTGCTATCAGTCAATATCATTGTCTTAACACATTGTATTAAAACACCCTTGTGAGATCTGCAGAGATAATATTGATCAAAAAGTTTGTCAACGTGCTTACCGATATTTGATTCTGATCTGTCCTGTTCTGTTGCGTGCAAGTTCTAACGCGATAGTAGCTTCTCACGTAGTCTACGCGTGCGGGCAGATACCTGGCGTCTTGTAACGTGCTTGAAAGGGACCGTCTATAAATTGTTGTGCACGCTAGCTGGCGTCTTGTGGTGCACTTGAAGGGACCATTCAAAAAGGCTGTGTTCGCGCAGTTGTGTGTCAATAAAGTTGTATGTAAATCATTCATTGCTGCGATCTGGCTCACACTTTATCTATAAACAATAAGCTATATTTCCAAATCAGTTAATACCTGTGGCACATGAAATACAAGAATACTAATATTAAAAGATGTCAAATTTAGTATGTAAATTAAATCATAACTAGTGCTTCTGTTCCAGGACCAAGATGGTAAGACCACCATGTTTGCAGTATCCAAGTTTAAATGTTCTAATGTTTTATAGGTAACATAAAAAATCGGTTCTATCGTTCATCCCATTGGGCTTATGGCTGTTTAAATGGTAAATCCAGTAATTTTCCCTCCTTAACAACGTCGTTTTGTTGTCTCTTCCCTCCTTTTTCTCCACCATTTCTAGTATGCATGCCCTTAATTGGCTGATATGAAGATGCGTTTCTGTAAAATGAGTAGCTACTACTGATCGTATGGACTTAGGGCCCGATTCACAGAATGAACTTAAGACTCAATCCTAAATTTTCTACTATTTTGGTATTCACAGAATGCACTTACTACTTTTGGCATTCACAGAATGCACTTACTACTTTTGGCATTCACAGAATGAACTTACTACTTTTGGTATTCACAGAAGTTAGGATTTTGTCTTAAGTTTGTCTTAAGACAGACTTAAGACAGACTTAAGACAAACTTAAGACAGACTTAAGACAGACTTAAGACAAAATCCTAACTTCTGTGAATACCAAAAGTAGTAAGTTCATTCTGTGAATACCAAAAGTAGTAAGTGCATTCTGTGAATGCCAAAAGTAGTAAGTGCATTCTGTGAATACCAAAATAGTAGTAAGTTTAGGATTGAGTCTTAAGTTCATTCTGTGAATCGGGCCCTTAGTCCTTATGTTACTCTTGTGTTCATTCATCCTTATTTTTAGATTGCCCTCTGTTTGGCCCACATAAAGTTTTCCACAGGGACACTTAAGCATATATATGATATTAGACGTGTTGCATGTCGCGTTTACGTGTAATTTTATTTTATGACCTTTCATGGGATGCGTAATGTGTCCTCAGTTGGCGTATGTAGGCGCCGCACAATTTCCCATTGATGTTCCACTCTTCTGGAGGTACCAGTTATCCTGCTACTTAAAGTAGCTATGCATGAGTGTAAATTCCAACAGTTCCATTAAAAAGATCTGCATGTCTTCTCCATATTCAGAATTCAGTAAAGCTTTTCTACTGTCGCGTTCTAATCTAGGACCCCGATCAATACTGTAACCGTATGCCCCTATACGGCTATAATCCATTTGTACCCCTATAATGGCATAAATGATCAAGAGTGATATTTCAGAAACTCGTCTCTGGCCGAACACGATCAGAGCCACATTTCAGAATCGCTTCCTCTGCAGCTCATTAGAGCAAATGACACAGCAGAAGCCACTATCTAAGATTCCTAGATTACACTCCAAGTTCTTCAACAAGATAAAACTCAGCAACCTGGGAAAGCCCCGCTTGCTATGTTTTGATTAGTAATAGAACTCTAATGAGCACTGAGAGACGATCACTTCCTAGTGGCATCTTTATTGACGTCTTTTGTCCAAAAACTTACGTCAAACAAGGCACCTTTCAGGTATAAATATTACCAAGGTTGCCTTAAGCAAACGCTGCCTCAACGACATCGGCGAACGATGGTGTGGTGAACATAGGAGCAGAACAGCTGTCCCTTGCAGAGCCCAGCAGATGCAAGCTGCCCACGGACGCTGCCCCTCCTCCTCCTCGACGTGCTGAGAGAGATGCTGTCTTTTCTCCTGCCGAGAAAATCCAGCTCCGGCGTTTCCAGCCTACTCTTGCGAGTGACTGGGATATCGAGTCCTGGAAGGAGATACAAGACCTCCAACATTCTATTTCAGAGGTATGGTGTTGACTAAACCCTTAGAGAGAATTCTTGAAGCAAACCTTGGCAAAACCAACTTAACTAAAACTGCTACTTACTTACTCCCTCCCAAGTATTAGGCTTAGGTCAGGTACACTGGGGTAGGCGTAGTTAGAAGCACCAGTTGAGTACGTTAGCCTAATGTATATGAATGTATATATGTTTTATTCATTTTAAACCATTGTATGGCTAAGAAACCATATCAATGCTTTTACAGTATTATTTCGCAATACTCATTTTACTGTACGCACTTTTTATAATAACAAGTCTTGCAATTGTGGCAATTCATTTCTCTTGTACGAGAAGAAAGACTGTTCAATAAATAATACCTTTTATTGAAAACGCCCGTCTCTCTATTCTCTGCATAATGGTGAAAGTAATCTGCACAAAACTGACTGAGTAAAATAACTCTATTGTTTCACACGAATCTAGAGATTGACTCTTATTCTAAGGAGCAAAGTTTTCATGTTTATGCGGTTGTTGGAAAACTGAATCCCTTCTTGTCTGTACCAGGGAAACTGATCACTTCCTATTCAGTCAAGAAAGTTTCCAGTGACCTCTGAGCTAGTTGGTAACAAACCCAATTAAGTTTAGCATAGTCAGTGGAGACCTGGAAGATCCGCACTTCTACGTCTATACTACTGTTTATGTTATTCCAATGCGCAGGGCCTATTGGGAAAATAGGAACTACACTACACTACTGCCTCCATGCCTTCTAGGTGTGGTATTAATGTATAGAGCGATTTAATATCAATGGTGCATAGTAAGTTGTTCTCTCCTGCTGGTGAAGAGATGCTGCCAATTTAGTTTAAAAAATCTGTGGTGTATTTCAAAAAAGATTACATCTTAAGTACACATGGTTGTAAGTATCTGTCTAGGAGCTTCCCTACTGGTTCGTGAATTCTTCCTCGTGTTGAGACGATGGGGCGACAGGGTGGTTTTAGTGCGTCCTTGTGGATTTTGGGTACCATATGGAAGGTTGGGCTAATCGAATTGTTCTGTATTAAAAATTTCTTGGCTCTTGCATTGATGACCTTATCTTCCGATTTTTGAATTATCTCAATCAAAGTGGCTTTGATTTCAATAGTAGGATTTGAATCAATTTTCATATAGGTGTTGTCGTCCTGTAGGTGTTCATTTACCTGTTGGAGATAATATGTCATGTTCATGAGCACTAGAGCTCCCCCTTTATCTGTCTTCTGGCAAACTATTGCAGCGTTGTTGGAAATTGATCGCGATATGTCAAATTCTTTGGAGGAAGGATTCTTCATTGGACTTTTTTTCTGAAAATTGAGTGTTGATAGATCCTGTTTCACCATTTGTTAAAATAGGTCTAAGGTCTTATGGCTCACTGGGGCCATGAAACTACTGTCCGGTCTTAGCCCCTTTAGGATAACTTCTTCTTCTGTTGTTCTTTCTGTCACCACGTTTTCAAAAAAGTACCAAAGTCTTAGCTTCCTCATAAGTTTAAAAAAACTTGTGTGTGTTTCCAATAAGTTTGTGTGGGCTGTAGGAACAAAAGAAGTCCCTTTTTCTAATATCTGTAGTTGAGTTTTGGTGAGTTGGACATCTGATATGTTGATAACCAGGTCTTTCAATGAGTCCCTTTCTTTTTGTCTTTTTTCGCCCAACGTTTGGTAAGGCGATAAAACTAACGCAAGACGTTAGAGTAACTCAGTCGTGCATTTTTCAGTGGGGTGAAAGGTTAAAATCCGCCCGAAATTAGTAGGAAGAGATTCCTATGTAAAGCTCTGGTTTATTCAACGTTGAAGGATACAGTGTTCCAAAATATTGTGCACCTAATATTTGTCTCCTTGGAGACCTGCTCTGCAAACCTTGCATTTATACAATGCCAGGAGAAAACGGAACCGCTGCACCCGCAGTAAATGCGACTGAGCAGGGTCCCGACGGTACTACTGAACCGGGTGCAATATTCATCCCGGCACATTTAAGAAAGTCTATAACGTCAAAACTTATAGAAAATGGACTGATCACACAAGGTGGCACAGTCGTCTTCGTGATAGAGGCTCACGAATATCGGCAGACAGAGGTATTCTATTCATGGATAAAATTTCCAGCGGCAAACGCTGCAACACACAAGTTCAACTACTACATAGTAGGGGACCCACCGGAAGAGTATGCTCCTTTCGAGGAGATTGAAATCCCATTAAAATACCAAGAGCATCTGCTCTGGTTTAAAGGCACCGTAAAACATAAAGATCACATAACCAGGCTCGGTCCACTAGGTAGACCAGGAGCAAAGTGGCCGCTTCTAGCCAGCTACACACCACATCCGGACATTGCAAAAATGTCTAAAGAAGAACTTTTAGCACAGCTAAAAACATTAATTAAAATACATAGACAATTAGTCCAATATGTATTGAGGATTGCAACAGTCCAAACAGCTGTTAATGTACAACAGCTGACCCCTCATCAGGGGAACACAAATAAAATTACACCACAGAACATACAATCATGTCTTGGTAAAACACTCATAAAACGGGAACAAATTTCTTTCTGGTTAGTGCAGAAAATTACTCAAATAGAGGCAGTATTTCCGAATACTACCCCTATTGAGAAACACAGAATCTTGACCATCTGCCTTCCAATGGGGGTCGCACCACACGTGGAGGACTGTGACACTTGAGGTACAGTCTTTGCTTCAATTTACACAAAAACACATGGTGTTCCGTCAATGGCGGTAATACCAGATGTGCTAAAACAGATTCAGAATGAATACGGTCCAGAACCTGCTTTAACTCTTGGTATGAAATTACTGAAAGACTTCAAGCAGGTCTCGGCTATATTACTAGCCAACATAAAAGGAGAAGCAGCATCTGTGGCGATCCGCCAGAAGTTGAAGGAAACAGATATAAGAGATCAACCAATTGAGCTTGCCAGAATCATAGAAAAATGCTATGAAGAATTAGGTAGAGACAGCTTGGGTGGAAAACCAGTAAAGCCCCAACTACTCGAAAATCCTGAAAAATTATTTATTGAAAATAATTCAAACACTCCTAAAAAGAACTGGGATGGAAATAAACAATCCACTCCCAAGGAAAAAGTTTTCCAGTCCAGAGGAAGGTCTCCTCGACGGAGGGAAAGAACTCCGACTCGAGAACACCAGTCTCCCCAGAGGGAGCCCTCTGAGAAAAGATATAACCTTAGAAATAGGGATAATTTGAAAAAGCCTGATAGATATCAAAGTATTGATACACGTCCCTCTCGATCTTTTTCGCAGAAATCGGAAAGAAGAGGACGGTCAGACCCAGGAGAGCACACCAAGTCCAAAGACAAGGAACCTGCTCAAAGTAAAAAGTTACAATTTCCGAAAAAGAAGGTAGCCAGTATTAGAGTAATCGAACATGCCGAGAATACTGAGGACACAGTTGAAAAACGGGGAGTGGGCACAGACAATGTTAGACAGTGCAGCAGAAATCACCATAGCTCGCAAGATCCTGATGAGTCATCTGGAGACAGTGGACACGAATGAATACATTCAGGTAGAAACTGCCGACACCAGAGTTAGCGAGCCCCATAAGATATACGAAATAACATTGCGTATAGAGGGTGATAAGACTAGGAAAATAAGGGGTCTATTTTGGGATAAACTCTCAAAAGCCTATGACATCCTGTTAGCTGAAAAAGACTGGCCCCCAGAGTTTGTCAGGGAGTGCCCTAGTGGCGAAGAAATGATTATGCCTGCCTTCTCGAATCATATTCCGATTCACAAAAAATATACTTATGCAAGGAAATGGACAGTAGCCCAGGCACCAGCATTATATAAAAATCATGTAGGATGGGATGAGGACTCTCCTCCTCACAAAATCCAGTTAAAAAGTCAACCGACTGCACAAAGGCAGTATCCCATTAAGCAAGAAGCTAAAAAACAAGTCAGGGAGATTTTAGATCAACTTGAATACCAGGGGGTGATTGAAACATGCATCTCTCAAATGAACAATCCTTTGTTTCCTGTCTCCAAACCAGACAATTCATATCGTCTAGTTTTGGACTACAGACACCTTAACACATGTTGCAAAACATTTGCAGTACAAAATTCGCATAGTGCTGCACTAATGAATGACATAGTTAGGAAAAAATATAAAACATTAGACATATCTAATGGTTTCTTTTGTCAAAATATTGCACCAGAAAGCAGATACTTGACCGCTTTCTCAGTAATGGGGTCTCAGAAAAATTTCTGTAGGCTTCCACAGGGATTCAAGAAAAGCCCAGGACTATTCTCAACCAGAGTAACAGAGTTACTAAAAATATATGATGATGAGGCATTATCTTACGTAGATGATATCTATCTCACAGACGACGACTTGGAGACTCACTTGAAAAGAGTGAACACCATTATACTTGGGTTCGCAGCAGAGGGATACAAATTCAACTTTAAAAAGTCTCGAATTGCCCATCTGACAGTATTATTTTTAGGATACGAATTATCAAGTGAAGGGAAAAGCCTAGCGGACAACTTCTTAGAGAAGTGCGCTGTACTCCAAGCTCCAAAAACGCTGAAGAACTTACAACCGATTCTAGGTTTCCTGAATTTCGGTAGAACTTACATTCAAAATTACGCAGAGAGGGTTAAACCTCTCTACAAACTAATTAAACCTGATTTTAAACCAATCAACTGGACTCAAAAACACACAGAAATTTTGAGATCACTGCAAACAGACATGTTAGCAAAAACAAAATTAGATACACGTGACAACACACGCAACCTTGTAATTTGAGTCATCCCAGGAAGATGCGGATTCACGGACTTGACCTCTAATGAGGGAGAAAAGGTACCAATATCTTACAAATCACATTTGTACACAAAGGCTGAAATAAAATTCAGTTCAACAACGAAAATTCTAACTGCGGTTCAGACGGCTGTAGCAAAAGAAAGGGCACTAGCACAATGTAAACGAATAATAATCGTTACACCTATACCTGCTTTAGAAGCGGTAACTAAAGCAAGCATTCCTAATGCTAAAGCTTTCCATCTGAGATGGATCCAGTGGGTTAATTCTCTTGCTGCAACAGACTTAGTTTACGAATTTGATCCTAACTTAAAGACACAGGAATTTTTACAATAGGAATATGAATGTCCTCTGCCAATTGAAATACTGCCTCTAGAAGAATATGGAAGTATTATATATACTGACGGATCAGCACAACCCGCAGTTGGGGGCAAACAAGCTTACAGTGCTGCGTGCGCGATTGTTAAAGGTCGTTGGCACAAAGGGAAATTTAGACCAATGGTCACTAAAACACAATCTCTAGGAGATTGCTCAGCTCAACGAGCTGAATTGGTAGCATTTAAGATGGCGCTAGAAAATACTGATCGCGAATTCCCCACACTAAAAGTGTGCGATTCTTATTATTGCGTACAATCTTATAATGAATACTTGCAGAATTGGGTGGAAAATGGTTTCAAAGATTCAAAAGGTGCCACAATCAAGCATAAAATGCTTTGGAAACAGGTAGCTCTTTTACAGAAAGAACTACAAAAGACTCACGTGATACACACTCTGAGTCATCAACGTGATGGCGTTCACGTTGCAGGGAATTCATTGGCTAATATAGCCACAGCGGAAGCAACTAAACCGGCTTCCGTAGCCACAAAAAAGCGTTCAGAAAAATACATAGATGGGGAAACCATGCTGGCAGTAAAAACGTCCGTAAAAGGCGACTGTGCAGCACTACCCGTGAACCATCCACTCAATTATGCATACGGAATTGATGCAAACTCCGTTCCTTTCGCTCGAATCCCTTGAGTGGGGGATAGGGTGATTCAAAACATGAACAGGAGAAGATTCCTATTACAGGAAGCACATATGGGGTTGGGTCTGAGACACCAAACAATCAGGGACTCTCTAAGATAATTGCAATCAGAGTACTGGTGGCCGGGAATGAGCGTAGGTATTCATGATTTTGCAAAAAATTGTGAAGACCGCGACAGGGATCGCAGTGGAGAACCGGCCAGCGTAGTGTCAGGAACCCTAATAGAAAGCATAAGGCGATCTATCCGCGCAATCAAACAAGAGAAACGCGTCCCATTGTATATCATTAAGACAAAATCCACTAAAAAATGTGGCCCCAGCGCTCGGCTGACACCAGAACGGTTATAAAAGATCTGCGAGTCTTTATCGGCACATACGAAATTGTCATGTTCCATTCTGACTAGGGTCCTGCTTTCAGCTCTCGAGCTTATAAGGAGGCCATGGCCAGCATGGGCGTTGGGTTGCGGTATTCTTGTCCGTCACACCCCGAAGGGAACAGTGTGGTAGAAAGAAAAAACAGGGACATAAAGCAATCTATAACAGCGAAGGTATTAGGTTCGGGTGATGGGTGGGTCAAACATTTAATAAGTGTCCAGTTAAGTCTTAACAATTTGCCAAGAAATTTTCTAAAAGGTTTCAGCCCATACGAACTATTGTTCGGAACTAGAATGCACATTCAGGACTTAGATAGTCAGGTATCAGTGGTAGAAGATAAGAATACAGACTTTGACAGCAAAGATCGTTTGGCTGTTTTACAGGACTTGAATGAAACAAGAAAATCCTTAAGCAACATAAAGTTAAAGCAACAGCCAGCTACCACTGACGAGGCACCACCAGCCCCAGCAAGGCCTGTCTGGATTCCAAAGATTGGGGATCTAGTCAGAGAAAAAATAGCGGTGAAGAAGGAATGTGGGCCTTCTTACAGAAAAGCAGTACCTGTCTTAGCAATCAACGGAACAAGATCAGTAGTACTACCGCCCCTTGCTGGTAAAAAGGAGAACAGAGTTGTATCAATCGACCTGGTAAAACCACAAGCATGTGGCCTATAATCAACAGTAGGCCCAGTGGACTCCCGAGAAACAATAGAATACCCAAATTTGCAACAATCCAAGAGGTTCAAACTGAAAGACTAATCACATTTGATAAACCTGCAGTGCACAGAGAGGGACTATGCAATAATGCCATGGAACTCGTGCCTCTTGAGACACAGATTGAAACAGTTCGTCAAGAAACACCAGTCTACAATGACGTGGCATCAGAATGTGCTACCGAAAGACAAATTGAAAGAACAATTCCAGCAATTGACAGAACTGCCTCTGGCTACTTCATCAACTTCGATAACTTTTCTGAAGATCAAAACGACCCCGAAGTGATGCCAGAAACAAAAAGACTTTTAAAGAAAAAGCAACGGAACTCTTTCATCAAATCAAAGAAGTTTATCTGGATGCACCATTGATTGAACATTGGATTATTTCAGGGGTATTCATACTCCTACTATGCCTAATTTTAGTTTTAATTTTAGGAAGGTTTATTACAATAAAATGGACACAGCAAGTCAGAACATCAACTTAGTCCTCAAACCAAACAGATCAACCCACGTGAAGAAAAGAGAACTGTCAACAGTAAATGTCACAGCCATTCCAATACCCGGTGGGGTAGTATGGGACAAAACTGACTATGAAATATATGGTCCGGTCGAAATCCTGAAATATCCTCATAGCCAACATATGTATCAAATCGGCTTTAGGTCTATTGCATCTGGGGCAGAGAGTCCCCTTCCCCACTCCCCATTTTGAATTTTTTTCAGGTGTATAATAGAGATCTAAAAAAGTTTTGTAGAACTGAGCTTGTAGCTTGGTGGACATTAGAATAGAGCTGGATAATTCAAGTGCTTTGTGGGCTAGATCCTCTGTGATATTGATCCTATTTTGCCAGATATTTGCATGTGTATCAATATCATCTGGTAGTGCAGCAATTAGTTCTTTATATATGTCTCCAATTTTTACCCTAGCCGAACTAACCACAGTGTTAATTGTTGGGATTTTCTTAAAGCAACCATTGGGTCCCCCCTTTTTGAGAATAAAATCTCTTGATTGTAAAAACTTTAACAAATCATGCAAATTTAGCCCATATTTAATTTTTGCAAACAAAACAGGTGATGGACAGAATGTGGATCAATGTCACACATTCACCCCAGTCCAAAGATCTGGGCCCAAATCCATCGTTTTTTTGCACTCCACACCACCCTGGGTTGGACAATGGCGATATGCAAATCAGCTCTGACCCTGTGCCCCATGGGAACAGTCCAGTCCGAACTACAAAAGCCATGTCCTTCCCAGAACGGAATCAAGCATCCGAGGACCGGACCGGTTTCGAGGTAACACCTCTCATCAGCCCGGCTAGCTTGACTACAGTGGTGTGGAGTGCCTGGGACCCACGTCTGAGCATCCCCAGCGCACCCATGGCGGTATTGCAAACAAAACAGGTGATGGACAGAATGTGAATCAATGTCACACATTCACCCCAGTCCAAAGATCTGGGCCCAAATCCATCGTTTTATTGCACTCCACACCACCCTGGGTTAGACAATGGCGATATGCAAATCAGCTCTGACCCTGTGCCCCATGGGAACAGTCCAGTCTGAACTACAAAAGCCATGTCCTTCCCAAAACGGAATCAAGCATCCGAGGACCGGACCGGTTTCGAGGTAACACCTCTCATCAGCCCGGCTAGCTTGACTCCAGTGGTGTGGAGTGCCTGGGACCCACGTCTGAGCATCCCCAGCGCACCCATGGCGGTATTGCAAACAAAACAGGTGATGGACAGAATGTGGATCAATGTCACACATTCACCCCAGTCCAAAGATCTGGGCCCAAATCCATCATTTTTTTGCACTCCACACCACCCTGGGTTAGACAATGGCGATATGCAAATCAGCTCTGACCCTGTGCCCCATGGGAACAGTCCAGTCCGAACTACAAAAGCCATGTCCTTCCCAGAACGGAATCAAGCATCCGAGGACCGGACCGGTTTCGAGGTAACACCTCTCATCAGCCCGGCTAGCTTGACTCCAGTGGTGTGGAGTGCCTGGGACCCACGTCTGAGCATCCCCAGCGCACCCATGGCGGTATTGCAAACAAAACAGGTGATGGACAGAATGTGGATCAATGTCACACATTCACCCCAGTCCAAAGATCTGGGCCCAAATCCATCGTTTTTTGCACTCCACACCACCCTGGGTTAGACAATGGCGATATGCAAATCAGCTCTGACCCTGTGCCCCATGGGAACAGTCCAGTCCGAACTACAAAAGCCATGTCCTTCCCAGAACGGAATCAAGCATCCGAGGACCGGACCGGTTTCGAGGTAACACCTCTCATCAGCCCGGCTAGCTTGACTCCAGTGGTGTGGAGTGCCTGGGACCCACGTCTGAGCATCCCCAGCGCACCCATGGTGGTATTGCAAACAAAACAGGTGATGGACAGAATGTGGATCAATGTCACACATTCACCCCAGTCCAAAGATCTGGGCCCAAATCCATCGTTTTTTTGCACTCCACACCACCCTGGGTTAGACAATGGCGATATGCAAATCAGCTCTGACCCTGTGCCCCATGGGAACAGTCCAGTCCGAACTACAAAAGCCATGTCCTTCCCAGAACGGAATCAAGCATCCGAGGACCGGACCGGTTTCGAGGTAACACCTCTCATCAGCCCGGCTAGCTTGACTCCAGTGGTGTGGAGTGCCTGGGACCCACGTCTGAGCATCCCCAGCGCACCCATGGCGGTATTGCAAACAAAACAGGTGATGGACAGAATGTGGATCAATGTCACACATTCACCCAAGTCCAAAGATCTGGGCCCAAATCCATCGTTTTTTTGCACTCCACACCACCCTGGGTTAGACAATGGCGATATGCAAATCAGCTCTGACCCTGTGCCCCATGGGAACAGTCCAGTCCGAACTACAAAAGCCATGTCCTTCCCAGAACGGAATCAAGCATCCGAGGACCGGACCGGTTTCGAGGTAACACCTTTTTAGCGATTCAAATGAACAAAAACCCGTTGAATCGAAAAACGAGCCGAGTTGCAAAATGCCCAAACTAACCCATCGCCGCATGCAGGAATCCAAAAAAATTTCGGGCAGGTTGGTGTTTTTATCTATCGGAGTATAAAATGAAAACCTGCCTATCGCCAAATGTTTCCGAACCATATTCCAAACTGTATAGATACCCTTGAGTGTTTTAAATCGTTCTTTTTTTAGATGGCATTCATAGAGTAGTTTCCAGAGAATGGTTATTGGCATTATTACCCAAAATTAATTCCTGTGGAGTTGGAGTCAAGCAAGTTGGCGTTGAGTCTTGTTTGGGGATTAACAGTAAACGACTGTATTTGATGGTTGTAGCCCACCAATATAGTTTGAAATTAGGGAGGGCTAGGCCACCTCTGTCCCTGGAGTGTGTGATATGTTTGTAGGCTCTTCGTGTTTTTCCTTAGCCCCAAACGAAGCGAGATAGCATATTGTCTATTTCATTAAAGAGTGATAAGTCAAAGTTGAGACAGATTGCCCGGAATAAGTACAAAAATGTGGGCAAAAAAAACATTTTAATGAGATTACATCTTCCGATTATTGTTAAATGCAGGTTATGAAGTCTCGATAAGGTTTTATTTGTCTGTTTGACTAAAGAGTCTAGGTTCTGGGCCACTAGTTTATTTAGATCGGATGTGATATTAATGCTGAGATATAATGCATTATCAGTAACTCTTGCATCATCCACACTGATATTATTATTTATTACAA
Source organism: Lissotriton vulgaris (assembly GCF_964263255.1). Taxonomy (NCBI): domain Eukaryota; kingdom Metazoa; phylum Chordata; class Amphibia; order Caudata; family Salamandridae; genus Lissotriton; species Lissotriton vulgaris. Next base: position 1,017,686,302 of record NC_141691.1, on the reverse strand, counting down.
TACAAATTCATTGTATGTAAAACTTCATTTCCCATAATACTTCATTCGTGCAAATGCAAAAATAACAGTTGATGGACAGAATGCAGAACAATGTCATACATTCACCCCAGTACAGAGATCTGGGCCTAAATCCATCGTTTTTTTGCACTCCAAAATAAATTAAGATAAAGCCAAACAAGTGCTTGCGTTGGAGGCGGTGCTAAGATAGAAGAGAGGTCAGGTGACTGGCCTCGCAGTCATCGCAGGTATAGTTCTCTCGTGGCTCTTACCGCTGTGGAAAAAGCTTCACAGCCCTTGCCGTATCAGAGGTCAACTTGCAGCTCCTGCTGCAGTGAAATAATATGTTGCGGCTTCTGCCACTTGAAAATAAATGTTTGGCGACTTCTGACACTTTTATTTTACACTTGCGGCTTCTGCCCCTTGAAAGAAAATGTCTTTGCGACTCCGGCTGTGTTTGAGAAACATTTGCGGCTTCAGCCGCATGAAGGCATATGGGTAGCGGATCTGGCCGCAGCTGAAAGTGATCTTGCGGCTCCTGCCACATAAAGAAACTGATTGCGGCTCCAGCCGCTGCAGAAAGCAATATGAGCGCTCCCCCCACGTGATGGACTAGTTGCGGCTTCGGCCACTGTTGGAAATGAACTTGCGGCTCCTACCGCTTGAGGGACTGGTCACAGCTCCTGCCACATGAGGGACTGGTTGCGGCTCCAGCCGCTGTTGGAAATGAACTTGCGGCTCCTGCAGCTTGGGGGACTGGCCGCGGCTCCTGCCGCGAGAGGGACTGGTTGCAGCTCCGGCTGCTGTTGAAAATAAACTTGCGGCTCCTGCCGCAGTGGTGAGGTACTCGTGATGTCACAGTACTTCCTGGTGGAAGGTTTCAATAGGGAGAGGCACGCTCCAGTGCCCTCTCATGATAGAAGTTGAGAGACACGCTCCTGAATTCTCTCGGGTAAGGAATACACAACAGCTAAGTCAAGCACCTGAATCAGGTAGGGGGGGTTCTTAAATAGCAACCTACCCTCACCACCTGACATGCTGCAACCAATACCAGGGGACAGGGAAGACGATACAGATAGAAAATAGAATGAATAAGTCAGGATTTGGACAGGATACAGGGAAAGTGGTAACAGTGTTTACCATAGAAGGACTCAACTGAATAAAAAAATCCAACTAAACTAAACCAACCAATAAAATAAAACTATAAATCACTTTATTAATAAAACCAATCAAGCAAATATATCAACAATATAAAAGGAACACTCATTTAAACAAACTAAGGGGCGGATTACGATGGCGGTGAACCCGCCAGAGGCAGGCTGCCGGTGGTGGGTTCACGGCCATCATAAGGCCAATTACCACCGCCAGATTAGCATGGCGGGCTGTGTGATTGGAAGGTGGAAAGCTCGTCCGCCACGGGTCTGACAGCTAATCATTACTATTGTGGGTCAGACCATGCCACATCCACATAATGGTGGCGGTGCCTAGCAGGGACTGCCCACCAGATCAGGATGCTGGATCCCCGCCAGACTTTCTGTGGTGGTTCAACCACCATGGAAAGGCTGGCAGGGATGTACCTTGGGGCCCCGTTGTGGGCCCCCCCTTGTGCAGGGGCAGTTGGTGTGTGCACTTGGGGGACACCTATGGTGCCTCTACATTTCCCTGTACCATGTGGCAGGCACTGTATGGTGCTTGCCACAAAGTGCAGGGAAATATAAACAGTGCTATTTTTAAATTGTGGTGGTGCTGCAGCCAGCAGCACCAGCCACAATTTTAAACATACCGTTTAAGGCAGCCGTGGTGGCGGTCGCATCCTAATTTAATTTGCGTGACAGCCGCCTTATAGGTGGGTGGTCCCGATCCCCAGGACCATGGCGGACTTACTGAAGTCTGTCTGCCTTCGTAATGACCCCCTAAATACTTCAAAAACATCAAACGTTGCAATACAAGGAAACTCTGCCGGATTCTCTCACATGACTGTTAAAGAAATAATATATAGGTTCCAAGAACTACCTAACAAGTAAGAAACACTTTTGTGTAAACTAAAACATAACTGTCATTAAACAAAAAAACATAAAATAGCCTCACTCTCCAACTTCTATCTCTTTAAAAAGATTTCCTATAAGATAACATCTATGACTTGAAAACCAATAAACTGTCAAAAAATAAGAACTATACCAAACCAGCCTAAATATATAAGAAAGTAAGTATACGTAATTTATTAAGAGAGTATAAGCTCACTCAAATAATAATTAAAAAAAATACGGACCTCAGCCTCTGCAAACTACCTACAAATCAAATGAAACTTATGTTTTTTTCATCCAACAGAAAAGAAAACAGCCGCTCTACATTAGCTGCTATATATTAAAACTCCCTGAGTGGAAGAGCTGTACAACTGTGTAAAACATCAAAACAGAAGATACATGTAAGTATACTTAATAGAAGTAGTTGCATGTTTTTACATGTTAATAAAAACCATGCAAAAGTTAAAATATAATATACATTTATACTATTACAATTCTTTCAGATACAATGACAACGGCTGCTAAATGTATCACTTCACAGAACGGAAAGAAGTTACTAAATCACATGGACTTAATTTACAGCCAAGAAAGTACATCATCAGAAAATTTTAACTGGAAATGTACTAAATATTATTCTAATGCATGCTATGGGAGGGCAACTACAGAAGATGATGCTGCAATTCATGTAAGAGAGCACAACCACCATAAATATGACAGAAATTGAAGAGAAATATTGACAGACAAAAGAGAAGAAAGTACTAGCTCCTAGGAACCCTCAAGCAAAATCCTTCAAGGTATACTGCCTAAAGTCCGCAAACATATACCAGGGTAACTATCACCTATACCCGCTTTCAAACATTTTATTTGCACAAATTAAAAAAGCCACCAGCCATACCCCACCTGCCCCTAGATGATACCAAGACATACCTGAACATTTAACAATAACACAAAGGGCCTCATTATGATGTCGGTCGGAGTTGCCTACGACTGACATCTGCGCAGAATCGGGACGGACCGACATCTGGTCTGTGGTCCTGACCTCATTATCTCAATGCAACAGCAAATAGCCCATTCATACTCTCCCATTTCCCTATGGGAGCTCGTGCTGCGGTCAAAAAATGGCCGCAGCACAATCTCCAATTGACAAATGGTAGTTTGTGTAAATCCCTGTACCCTGTGACAGGCACCTCACGGTGTCTACTACAGAGTGCAGAGATTTACAGGGGGGGCTTCATAGGTGCCCACAGGCCCATAATTGTAGGCCGCAGATGGAAGTGGGCCCTGCTAGGGGCCCCTATAGCTGATTTACATCAGCCTTTCCATGTCAGAAAGGCTGGCATGAAAAGGCTGTGTGAAACCGACATTGTATTCCCAATGGCTGAAACGCCGCCCTAAAGGGATTACGTTGGGTTTCTGACTGGCCAGTAGGCTCCTTGAGCCAGTCGGAAGGAAGACAGAATGACTGGCCAGTTTGACTTCCGAACACCTGCATTGAACCCCTATATTAAACTTGAATGATGGATAGAACCTTCAAACTGTGTCTCAAACCACTTACACAGATATACAGCATACATGGTGAATTTCAAAACACAAATATCCCATTTATATATGCCATATTACCAATTTAAAAAAACAGTGCTTACTCTGACTTCTTACGCCATATAAAAACCGAAAACAAATAACTACTACCCCAAAGAAATAATCACATCCTTTGAGCAAGCCATGATTTAAACTATTTAAAAAATGTTCCCCCAAACAGCCATACAAAGCTGCTATTATCTCAAAGAAATTACAAAAAAAAATCTTCTCTTTTGTTCTTGTTAGTATTGCTTGCATGAGGGGAAATATGCATGAAATGGATGTCAGGTATGCCACAGATGTTCACAGACTGATTGATCTCAGCTCAGCGTGCAAACAGGCTTAATTGCTGCTCCAAGACTGTTAGGAGGGCGGAAATGTTGGTATACTTTGACAACTGTGGTAAGAAAGGATTGGAGAATTTAGTACATCACTGCAAAAGCCATCCTTCTATTCAATGATTATGACCTTAAGATGAACAAGTGAGAGGGTATTAGGTCCATGCCGATACCCTGTTGAATGTTGGGCAAAGGCATTGACCTGGAGGTATCACAAAGGGAGAATTTTGTCACTAATTTGTGTAGTGATCCTTCACCTTAGCTCCTACCATCTGTCACAAATGAGGAAAAAAGGCTGCTGCTATCATTTCAATCAAAGTATATGGAGACACCTCCAAAAATCTGCTCTAAGAGTAGAATATGCTACAAACAGCCACTTTGCCTGTGAAATTAAAATAAATGATAGAACTAGCGTGTCTCTGCCACAGAAGTAAGTAGCCAACCAATACAATTTGCTAATAGAAATACCTTTATACCAACAAAATGAAGACAAACATAGTCCCCTAATGGACTTTATTGAAGACACTTGGGTTGGCGGACTGCAACACTCCGGATTCAGATGCCAAGCCAAATTCCACATACCATGGTGGAATGTATATGACAGCACCTTGGCACAGGAAGCCAAAACAAACAAGGCAGTGGAAAGATGGCACAAAGCCTTCCAATCCACCCTATGTAGAACCCAGCCATACAAAAAAAGCACAAGATGCAAATAACTACGAATGGAGAAATTTGTTATCTAAATTGTCCCTAAATTTTGCAAACAAACCCAAAGAATTTACAGAATGTAACAATTTAAGGTCAAACTCCTTATACATTACAAAGGAGTAGATTCCTGAGAAAATCACACCCAAGATGTATTGAAGAATGAATGGGTGTACAAGAGCCAGGATGGCTGATTTAGTAGGTGTATGACTGACTGTATAAGTGAGTGAGTAATTGTGTCTTACTTAATGCTTGTATTAGCGACTGATACAGACATTCACCCAGTTTAAGTTGCCAGTTGGTGTGTAAGCGGTTGCATGGGTTGGTTAGCAGCTAAATAAGGATCTATATGGGCATTTGATTGGTTGTCTGAGTATCTGGATGGGTGCCTGAGTGTCTGTGTGGGTGGGTGAGGGGTGTGACTCTGTGCATAGATATGTGAGTGGATAATTCACTGGCTATATGTTTTCAAGTCTGTATCTGTGAAGGGCTCTATGGCTGGGTGAGTGTGTGTATGAGTGTCTTGGTGAGTGAATGGATGCCTCAGCGGTACATGTGTGAGTAACTGCATATGTAAAAGGCAGTATATATGAGTGTTGGAATGCATACATGAGTATATGTGAGAGTGGGTGATTGTGAGAGTGCCTGTACGGATCAGTGTGTGCTTGTATTAGTTACTGTATTAAAGTGTAAGTATGTGTTAGTATATATTTAAATAAGTGAGGTGGTATGAGTATAACTGTACAGGTGAGTAAATGAAAGTGTGATTGAATATTTCCATGACTGACTAGGTGTGTGCATAATTCTATCAATGAGAGGCGGTGTGTGAGTGTCTGTATAGATATGTGACTGGATATGATAATGCTGTATTGATGGCTGACTGTATGTATGAGTGACTGCATGGGGGAATGAGAGGATGTGCGTGTAGACCTACAAATTAATGAGTGGATATGTACTAACTAGTACTGGTGTGTTAATGGCTTCGAAAATTATACTCTGAATTTTAGAGTGGGTGTATCAAGTGTTATATTAGGGTCTGATGAGGTGCATCAGATTTTCACTTGGATGATGTCATCAGTGATGTCATCAGTGATGTCATTTGAGATGTCATCAGTGATATCATCAGTGATGTCACTGACCATGTCATGAATGATGTAATATGTGACGTCATCAGCAGTGCATTGCAGGGGCGCAAGTTATAGTTAGCTCAACTAACTATACCAGGGCAATTTCTATTGTTTTGTATGAGTGAAATGTCCAACTAACTATAACGTCCCTGAAACCAATGGTTTTTCAGTGACTTTCTAAGGTTTTTTAAATGCTAATTTCTAACTATAACGTGCCTGAAACCTATGGTTTTTTCAGTAAATTTCAAAGATTTTTTAAATGCTAGTTTCTAACTATGCCTACAGAGGTAGGACATGTGAACAAAGAAGAAAAAAACACACAGAAAGAAGAAATAGAAATGCAGAAAGAAGCAACAGAAGTCCTCAAAAACTAAGAAACGTGTAGGAAAAAGGAAAATGTGCAGAAAGAACAAACAGAGAAGCAGAAAGAGGCCTTGTTGCAAAATGATCCTGTACCCTCAACTTTTTCAGATGGGTACTGGTGGTAACTGACTCTGACTAACCAGTCCTAGAGCCAGTGCTATGCTAAAAGACACTTAGAATACAGTTAAAACACCAACATACACTAGGGAACATTATGCGTTGGGCTACCCCAGTGATTAGCATGACCTCCTCTGAAAGCCCCTAGTATATAACAGGGCAGGGGGATTAAAACTACATCTTAAAACAAGCCACGGGGCGCGTTTTCACACTGGTGAAGGGAGGGGGTTCCTTAGGTGACATGTGTGCAAAGACATTCTGTGGCCCGTTGTAAGTTGGGGGAGTAAGTTCCCTTGAATCCTGAGGGTCCCTGGGGTCCAAGTAACCCACTAGGTACCTTGAGTAAGCGCCACAGAGCTGCGTTGCAAAGAGGTGTAAGAAGAGGCACAGACTGGACTACCTCTCTTCAACACAGAGCAGCACAGTGGCACTTACTGGAAGCACCTGGTGGGCTAGTTGGCCCCCAGGGGCCCTCAGAATTGAAGGTGAATTATTTCCCCAACTTAAAACGTGGCACAGGGTGTGTTTGCACAAGTCACCTCAGGTCCATCCCCTCCCTTCCCCACTATGTAAACACACCCTGTGGCCATTTTAAGATGGCCGCTGGCAGGTTGAGGTGAACAGTCGCACTATAACCTCTCTCCTGTCGAAACTGTTGAAGCTGGCGTAATGGAGTGCTAGTCTCCCTCATTAGCCCTCATTTGGAAAAATCTAAAAAGGTTTTATCACAGACGTGCCTGGAGATGAAAGTCGAGACACGGTGATGCTGGAATCGCTCCTTTTTCAAAGAGCAGCACCATCAAAGAACAGCCACCTCAGAGATTTTTGTAACGCGGCGGCAGTAGGGATTGGCAGGTGGACAAGGAACCTAGAGCGGAGTTTTGGGCTCTTAAAAGCTAACCTGGTTAAACACTCAGTAACTTTTGCAGCATCGGGCTTAAAAGGCTGGAGAAGCGTGTTTCCAGACAGTATGCCGCCAAAACCATTCAAGATTGACAAGAAGAAAAGCAAAGAAGATAACGAACCGGATCAGAACATCTTAAACCTTACGGCATCGGTTACACCTGGTATGAGGAGAACACAGGAACCAGCCAAAAACCAAGGCGCAATAAGGAAAGCGCCTGTGCCACCGGTCAAAAAGAAATCCGACGTGAAGGAAAAAACGCCGGGAGACGAGCGCACTAAAATAAACGAGAGAGCAGTAATTTCCAAAACCAGACCCAAAGCAACCCCTCTCAGGCAGCCTACCTTACCTGAAACTTTCACCCGCCCTGGCTCTGTAGACAGCGGAGCGTCCAGCGTTACAGAGCAAGTGCCCGATCTTGGAATAAGGCGAGGAAACGTCCTCGAGGACGCAGCAGCAGCAGCGGCTGAGACAGGAGCTCAGAGCGTGGGCGACGCCAAGGGAGCAGTTGCTAAGCAACCTACAACGGAGCCTTCGGAGCCCTCGGCGAGACGCGAGGAGGACGCCAGCAGCAAGGTAACAGCTGGGTTTACGGGACAGAGGGCAGAGGGAAACGCAAATATTGATGCTAATGCTATAAACGAAGATGAAAGGGTGTTGGCTCAGAGGGGGTTGCTGGAATGCAAAAAAAGGGTGGCTGAAGAATCTGGCAAATCTGGCAAAGAAAATGGTAAAGATAACGACAAAGAGGCAGAGATGGAAGTACTAAAGGAGAATGTAGCACCTAGTACCCATGAGGATGCCAATGATATGATGCAGGCAATCATGCAGGTGGAAGCGGAGCTAATGGCTAGGCCCCCCAACCCCAACCCTACAGGGGGAAGCACAGCCAGCCTGGCGCACGGAAAGTTAGCAACTGGGCACCCTAAAGAGAAGGAGAAGGAGAAGGAGGATATATGCTCACTGGAGGGAGACCGTTTTTTTTCAGTGGATGAGGATTTCGACCCAGCTCAGCAGGAGAGGAAGGGTTCCGAGCTGGAGGAGGAGGAGGAGGATGAGGAAGAGGCAGAGAGGGAGGATGAAGACGATGAGGAGGACGATTCATGGTCAGCCTCTACCTCTACCGCCTCAGAAACAGATATCGATAAGGAGTCTACATTGAAAAAGACAAAGACAAAGACAAGGAGGCATAGGCATGAAAGGTCACCGACAAGGGGTGCTGAAAGGAAGCTGGTTTGGGACTATTCAGCTACATCACAGACATATCAAGAAGAGTCAGAAGCAGGTTTGAACCAGGGAGACGCGCTTGGAAAGGTGTTTAATATGTTGAAGCAAATTCAATCTGAAGCGAGATCTACAAGCCGAAAAACAAGGCAGGACTTCAGGAGAATACAAACGACGCTTAGGAAAACTAACAAACTATACGAAGGCTTAGCAGGGAGAGTCTCTGAGGTCGAGGAGAGAACAGGTAAAATGGAGGATGACTTTCGTAGCTTCAGTGAATTTAAAGAACAACAGGAGAAGAAAGCAGATGACATTCTATGGAAAATGGAGGATTTTGAAAATCGCCAAAGGCGGAACAATGTACGCATTTTGGGAGTGGCAGAAGGGCTGGAAGGGCAAGATCCAAGGGGTTTTGTGATTAAGTTATTAAGGGGGGCATTCCCTGAGTCCCAGTGGCAGTGGGAGGTAGAAGTACAAAGAGCTCACAGATTCCCCTTTTTCCAGCGGAAGGTATACGGAGCCGAGGGAGGGTCAAAACCCCCACTTCCCCGAGCAATTTTGGTCTATGTTGGGAACTTCTTACTCCATGAGGAACTCATCCAGAAAGCTAGACCAGATAGCAAAAGGTCGGTGGAGGGTGTTACATTTTTCACAAGACCAGATTTCTGTCATGTGACAGTAGAAAGGAGGTGGAGACTCAGAAGATTGATTTCGGAGTTTCAGGCTCTAGGTTCAGAAGCATATCTGCTATTCCCTGCCAGGTTGAAAGTAGTTACGAAGGGCAAGGTCAGGATGTTTATATCAGAGGTGAAAGCGCAGGAGTTTATTCAGGACTTGGAAAGGGCAAAGAAAGAGGGGCACTGAGGGATAAATATTTTATTTTTTTTTGAGAAAGGGGGAGACACATTATAGGAGACGGGAGAGGGGTGCGACTAACTCAATCAGGAAGCGTCCACACATAGGTCATGAGTGACCTATTTGCCTGTAGGGGGAGGGGAGGGGGGGTCAGGCAGGGGAGGCGGGGGGGAAGGGAAGGGAAGGGAAGGGGGGGAAGGGAAAGCAAAAACCAGTTGAAGCGTATGATCTTGATAAGACAATTAGCACACATTGACTATGCATTTTGTTTGTTGTTTAAATTGTTGTTTAAATTTTTTTGTAAAGCAGGAGGGAGGAAGGGTGAAGGAGGGGGCGTGAAGTCGGTAATGATAGTTGGGTTAGGAAGAGTTGGTCCTTTTTCCAGCACAAAATGGCATGTAAGATAGTTTCATTAAATATATGTGGCTTGAATGATCCAAGGAAGAGGACAAATGTAGCAGCGTACTTAAGAAATCTGCAAGCAGATTTAGTATGTTTACAAGAAACACATATAGAGGAAAAGCAGATCTACTTAATGAATCAACTGGGCTTTGATGTACTTGCAGCTAGCAGGCAGGGATCCAGGACAAGGGGAGTTGTTATTCTGGGGAGAAGTAGAGAAGTGACTGTTATAAGAAAGAAAGAGGATCGCTGGGGAAGATGGGTTATCACGGAACTAAAAGTTAAAGGGCTCAATGTCACATTAATAAATATTTATGGCTCTACCGAGGATGATTCAGAGATCTGGGAGTTTTTAGATATAGAAATGGCACAGTGGCCTGAGCCTATAATTTGCTGTGGCGATTTTAACATGCATGATCCTACCAGTTCATTTATGAGCACAGGAGCAGTATATAATGGCAGGAAGAAAAAAGTACACAGGGCCATTACTAATATGGTCAAAAATAATCTACTGGCAGATCCCTGGATAATGCAACACCCATTTTTAGATGGTAGTACCTTTTTTTCGGCACCTCATCAGGTGTTGGTAAGACTAGATTACTTTTTAGTTTCTAGGTCCTTGGCTCATGCGACTCAGGTTGAGAAATATCCAAGAACTATATCTGACCATAGCCCATTGTCATTATCAATCAAGATTGCGCAAGCACGGAGAACGAGGTCCACATGGACGTTTGAGAGGAGCCTCCTCCAAGATCTTGAATATAGGAAACATATGGAAGAGTGGATCAGGATTTTCTGGGAGATTAACCATGGGACAGCTTCTGTAGGGCAGACGTGGGATTGTTTTAAAGCAGGCATTAGAGGAGAAACTCTAAGCTATGTGTTGAATAGACGTAAGAAAGAGAGGTTAAGGTATGAAACTTTTCAGCAAAAATTGATCATAGAGGAAGGTAAACTAGTGTCTGCAGTAAGTTCTAAGTCCAGCTTGGAAGATATAATACTAACAATAGTAGCACTTAAGGCGGACGCAGTTGAGAGCCTCTCGAAAAAGTCTGCTGAAAAATATTTGGCTAAGAAAGAAGAACTATATGAATGTAGTGAGAAGGTGGGCCACATACTTGCGGTTAAAACTAGACAGCAAAGGGCGAATGCTGAAATAAAAGAGATACTAGATCCAACGGGCACCATTGCTACAGGCTTAGACCAGATAAGAGAGGTTTTTAGAGGATTTTATGAAAAACTGTATACACAGGGCAATACTGAGGATATGGAGGAAGTTAGGAACTATCTTGGAGGTGTGCGTGCGTCAAGAGTTACAAAAGAAGAAGGTGAAATGTTAGATTCTACCCTATGTATGGAGGAATTTATAGATGCATTAAATAGCTTACCAGCAGGAAAGGCATCAGGACCTGATCAAATCCCGGTCGAATTTTATAAAGTATTTCGTGACTGCTTGTTGGTTTATATGTTTGAAGTTATGGTACATGTGCAACAAGGAGGGCTTTCACCAGATTCTTGGCGCAGCGCAGATTTAATTGTTATTGCCAAAAAAGGGAAGCCCGCAATCCTCCCGGGATCCTACAGACCCATCACATTGATGAACTCAGATAGTAAGGTCTACTCTAAAATGTTGGCAAAGAGATTAGCAGGCTGTATTGAACATTTGGTGAGCCCATCACAGCATGGTTTCATACCCGGGAAGGGTACCACTCAGCACATTAGGACGCTAATCACTACGATCGATGTGGCAGATGTTACAGGCGACCCTTTTTCAGCATTGTTTTTAGACGCCGAGAAGGCTTTTGATAGGGTCGCCTGGGACTATCTATGGGAAACTATGAGGTGGTGTGGTATTGGGGCAGGCTATATACGTGCTATACAAGCTTTATATAGAGACCCAGTGGTCAAAATCAGAGTAAACGGAGGGCACTCGGATTTAATACATGTTCAACGGGGGACTCGTCAGGGCTGCCCATCTTCACCATTACTGTTTGCTCTGTATATTGAGCCACTACTACGTAAATTAGAGGAAAACCAGGCTATTCAACCCATCTCATTTAATGGATGCACTGTGAAAATTCTGGCCTACGCCGACGACGTGGCTATTTTGACTCCGAATCCGGATATAGCTATGGTTGGAGTAGAGGCAGAAGCGCATGAGTTTGGGTTGATGTCAGGTTATAACCTAAATAAAACTAAAACACAGATCATTCTGAATAGATTTGCATCAAGTTTAGATAGCAGGGTGGTCAGCAACGCAACCTATCTAGGCATTGATGTTACTGTAAAACTGGAGGATTTAGTAGAGCGCAACATTGAACCATTGCTTTTTAAGGTAAAAAAAGACCTGGAAAGGATAAGCAATCTACATCTTTCATTGGTTGGAACTACAAACGTGCTGAAAATGATGGTCCTGCCTAAATTTTTGTATTTATTCAGGTCAATACCTCTGATTTTCGACAACAAATGGTTTAATAGGTTGGAAAGCTTGGCCAATAGATTTATATGGGCAAGAGGGAAAACTCGCAGGGCATATAAATTTATTTCCCTGCCAAGGGATAGAGGGGGGTGGGGTGCACCAGATTTTAGATTATACTTTTTGGCGGCTGCACTCCAGTACATGCAGGGATTAATTGGAGGAGGTGGCGGGGCATCAAAGACCATGAATATGTCAATTGAAACTTACACAATGATATTGGGACAAAACGCTGACAACGGATTCCTGTATTATACGGATTTGGGGTACCTTAGAAGGCAGCCGTACAAAACCCTAAGGGCAGCACTTAAAGTCTGGAGTATTTTTTTAAAGAAGTCGGGCATGGGTAGATTTAATAGGTACACCAGAGTCTACAAAAACAAATCATTCCCTGAAGAAATCTTTTCTGATGCATTAATGGCAGAATGGGAGGGTAAAGGGATACAGCAAGTTGGGGACTTAGTCAAACCAGAGGGCATAATACAATTTGAGGAATTGGTTAGAACATATAAAGTAAACAGAAGGGACTTCTTTAAGTACCTTCAAATCAGGAGTTTCCTTAGGAATAAACAAGGAGGTCCACTGGGCTTTCAGCCAACTGAGTTGATGGAAGGGCTAATTACAGGGGAGGAATACTCCATTAGGCTAATATATGCTGCACTGGCAAAAAACAGACCTGATGATCTAGATAAACATAGGGCCAAATGGGGGGAAAGGATAGAGGCCACACCCGAATCATTTAACGATTCACTGGAGCTAGGTCAGTCTATCCTATGCTCTGCCCCCTTGCAATCCCAACACTACAAAACGCTATTCTCGCTATACTACACCCCAGCCAGGATCGCGAAGTGGGGGGGTACAGAAGGCACTACGTGCCCCAGGTGCAACTCTACTGAGGCAGATATCGTCCACATGTTTGCTACTTGTCCTCAATTATACACACTAATCAAGGATGTCGAAAACTTTTTAACCAATTCATTAAAGATCAGGTTAACCTTTTCGGTTGGCTTAATTATGCTGGGTGTGGATTTTGGAAATGAGTTTGCGGATTCAGGTGATGAAATGTTTTTGTTTATGGCAGCGGCTGTCTTTAGATTAATGTTAGCCAGGGTATGGTTAGATAAGAATCCCCCGACTTTGCAAACATGGTTATCAAATCTCATTGCCATACATAACTTAGAAAAATACATATATGCAAGAAAGGGTAGGAGTGGGAGAGTACGAGGTATTAAGATATGGGGACCTTTGGAGAAATGGAGAACAGGAATAGGTTGATTTATTTTTTACTGATGTAATATGATGGTGTTTACTATACTATATAATTTAATCAGCCACACGAGATATATGATAGATGTTTTCCCCCTTTGGCGGTTAAATAGTTTTAACGTGAAATTTATTTGGATTGTATTGTATGATGAACAAATGTATGAACAAAATGCTGCATTCTTGTTTTTTTCTATTTTCTGTAATGTGTGCTTTTTTTTTTTAAAGGAAAAATAAAAGATATTTAAAAAAAAAAAAAATTAAGTTGGGTGATTAAGTCCCCTTGAATCCTGAAGGTCCCTGGGGTCCAACTAGCCCACTCGGTACCTCCAGTAAGTACCACAGAGCCTCGTTGCAGAGAGGTGTAAAAAGGGGCGTGGTCTCTGAACTCCTGTCTGCAATGCAGCTCCCTGGTGCATACTGGAGATACCTGTTGGTCTAGTTGGCCCTCAGGGACCCTCAGTATTGAAAGATAATTAATTATCCAACTTACAACTCGCCACGGGGTGCGTTTGCACAATGGTGAAGGAAGGGGGTGTGGTCTGAGGCTGCCTGTCTGCAAACACGCCCTGTGGCGCTTTTCAGTTGGAGAAATAATTCCTCCTCAATTCTGAAGATCCCTGGGGGCCAACTAGCCCACCAGGTATCTCCAGTATGCGCCAGAAAGCTGCGATGCAGAGAGGTGTTCAGAGGCCATGCCCCTTCTTACAACACTCTGCAACACAGCTCCATTGCACTTACTGAAGGTACCTGGTGGGATAGTTGGCCCCCAGGGATGCTCAGGATTGGAGAGGAATTAACTCCTCAACTTAAAACACGCCACAGGGTGTGTTTGCACACATGTCACCTCAGGCCCGCCCCCTCCCTTCACCACTGTGCAAACGCGCTCCTGGCGTGTTTTAAGTTGGGGGATTAACTCTCCTTGATTCCTGAGTGTCCCTTGGGTGCAACTACCCCACCAGCTACCTCCATTAAGCGCCACAGAGTGGCGTTGCAGAGAGGTGTAAAAAGGGGCATGGCCTCAGAACACCTCTCTGCAACGCAGCCCTCTGGCACATACTGGAGGTTCCTGGTGGAAATTCATTCCCTATCTGCAAACACACCAGGGGGTGCGTTTGCAGAGTGCTGCATGGAGGGGGCGTGGCCTCCGGCGCAATGCCGATCTTTTTATTTATTTATTATTTTTGGTGAGTGGGGCTGTGTGGCCCCCTTCCTTTCCTCTTTTACCAGCCCAGGGGACGACAGCCCCCAGGGCCTGACCCCCCTTTTTTTTTGTTAATAACAAATTTGGGAAGGCCCCCCTCCCTAGGCCATAATCGGCCCGTGGACCCCATCCCCCGGGGCATTGCAACTTTTTTCTTTTTTTGTTAATTTTTGGAGGGGGGCTGCGTGGTCCCCCTCCTCTGGCCATTTATGGCCCCGGGCCGGCCTTTCTCTTTTAAAAAATGTTTATTTATTTATTTATATTTTGGGAGGGGGCCGTGTGGCCCCTCTTCTGGGCTACTTTTGGCCCCTGGAACCCCATCCCCCCTGGCCTGGCACGGGAGTAGCACTCCCGGGCCACTAAAAGCCCCGGGGACCCTCTCTGTTGGAGACCATGGGGGGTCCCTGATCCCCCCACGGTCCCATCGGCTCCCAGCGTCACTCGGGAGCCGGCATTGCCTTTCCACATGGGGAGTTGCTAAGATGCAGCTCCTCAAGTGGAAAAGCAATTTGGTTTGCATTTTGAAAAAGAGAGCAGGTTTCCGTGCTCTTTCTTGAAAATCCAAACCAAGTGTGCTATGGCAGGGCGGGAGCCTTGCGGCTCCCGCCCTGCCATAGCAAACCACAGTGTCCCGGTGGTTGGCACACCGGGATACTGAAGGAGCCGGCCCTGGGGGTGGCAGTCCCCAGGGCCATGACAAGGCTCTGGGAGGGGGGCCGTGTGGCCTCCATCCCAACATTTCGAAAGCCCTGGGGAGGTGGTTGTCCATGGGGCTGAGGGGTACATTACGGACTCCCCCAAACATAATATTTATAGCCCCGGGGAGGTGGCAGTCCCCGGGCATGTGAGGGGGCTCGAGCCCCTCTACTCAGTTTATTTTTTTATTTTTTTCAAGAAACACAAGCCCCGGGGGTGGCTGTCCCTGGGGTTGTGGGGGGCCGGGATCCCCCACGCATATATTGGCATAAAGCCCTGGGGGTGGCGGTCACCGAGGCTTGGGGGGCTTTGAGCCCCCCAACCAATTTTGTTTGAAGCCCCTTGGGTGCCCGTCCCCAGGGCTGGGGGGGCTATGAGTCCCCCCGCACATATTTTATTAAAGCCCCATGGGGCAGTGGTACCCGGGACTGGGGGGCCCCCTTTGGACCCCCATTTACTTATCAATATACCCCCCGGGACTTGGGCCCCCAGGAGCTAAATAGCAACGAAGCGCGGGAGTCCGCGCTTTGGTTTTTTTTTCACGGCAAGATCCGAGCAACCTACGTGGATTTTGCTGATTTTTTGGGAGGGGCCCTGGGGATCCTTGTGAGACCCCCTAAGCAGGCCTAGGGGTCAGGGTGGTTCTACCCTGTCCCCTTTTTGCGTTTTGAACCTTAGTTTGACTGATTTCTTGTGCCTCAGATCTACCGAGGCACAAGATGGCTGCCAACACTTCCTGGTTTGGAGTGTTGACAGCCAATTAGCATGAAGCTCGTGCTCGGGAGGGTGCGCGGATCCTCCACGGCCATAGATATTACTATCTTTATTCCTTAATTTCTCAAAAGCTACTGAATGGATTTACACCTTTTTTAAAAAGTTTGCTTTCTGAGCCAAGCAGTACCTTTTTTCCAAATTTGGTGTAATTCCGTTCAGCCGTTTTTGCTATAACATTGTCTAGTTTCCTATGGGAAAATGTTTTTTTCACCACTTTTTTTTACATTTTTCAGGAACTACTGAACAGATATACACCATTTAAACAAAAGGGTGCTTTCTGGACCAAGGGCTACCTTTTTGCAAAATTTGGTGTAATTCCGTTTGGCAGTTCGGGCTGTAGCCGTGTCTAAAATGTCCTATAAGAAATAACATGGGGAAAGCGCGTTTTGGAACCCCCCCTTTTTTCTCAGCCCCCGCTTGACGGATCACCCCGAAACCAGGATAGGAGTGGCCCTGAGTTGGCCGTATGTTTTGAGAATTTCGTGGAGATTCGTCAACCGGCGCCAAAGTTATTGCAAATAGAATGTTGCAGATTTCCTATGGAAAAAGGGGTCCTAACTATAACTACCTACTGGTGAATGCCAGTACTTAATATATATAAATATGTATGAATCAACAAAGTGCCCAGAAGGTCGAGGGAACACTCGACAGCTCTCCATAGCATCCGGTACTTGTGGTCACATTGCCTCCATAAAGCCATGCAAATTATGCTTGCCTGTCGGGTTTCAGGGAAATCAGACCCCCTTTCTCAAAGGCTGCTGGCTTCTGTAAATGGTGCAACAATTAATGTCAAGGCTGTCCAGCTTTACTCGGGCAGTTTAACTCCATGAGGGTCGCTGTGCTTAACTGTGTGGGATCAGTTCCCCACCAAAGCCTCTCCTTCATGCAGAGATGGTGCTCCCCCACAGCAGGGCTGCCGTGTGTGAATAGGAATCAACAAAGTGCCCAGAAGCTCGAGGGAGCACACCACAGCTCGCCATACCATCCGGTACTTGTGGTCAAATTGCCTCCATAAAACCATGCAAATTGTGCTTGTCTGGGGCGTTTCAGGGAAATCAAACCCCCTTTCTCAAAGGCTGCTGGCTTCTGCAAATGGCGAAACAATTAATTTTAAGGCTGGTTATGCTTTCATTGGATGATGGCCTCCTCGTGGGCCTCGCTGAGTGCGATGACATGTCCTACTGTACTCTGTGTCAGATCAGTTCCCCAACAAAGCCTCTTCTTCATGTAGAGATGGTGCTCCCCCCCAAGGCAGAGCTGCTAGGGATGTTGATTCCTGGCATAAGGCTGAAGAAAATGTGTTAGGTGACTTTAGGTCGAAGAAATTGTGTTTAGCTGGAAAGCACATATTCATGTGACGCAAGGTGGAAGAAAAGCTGTATAAGGTTTTAAAAAAAAAAGGGGGGGAATATAGTTTAGTTTTAGTTTACATTTACATTTTAGTTAATTTACATTATTTTAAATTTTTGTTTTTCAATTTTGATCATTTTTTTCAATATGCCTAGTTCAGATACTTCAAGGTGTTCTATTTTGAGAAGATGCTGCAAAATGTCTTCAATTTGTGTGGTTTTATTAATTTTAGTTTGGTTAATATTAGCTGTAGTGTACCCTTTTTGGTATTGACAAACAGAAACTCAAGACTAACATAACAAGTAAGGTAGAGACTAAACATGAGAAACATGCTGGCAAGTCTAGCAGAGTTATTGAGCATAATCCAGGGATCCATCAAGATGGATCTGTTGAAGATTTTTCTAGCAATTCATTTTCAAGGCTTCTGTCTGAATATGTTAAAGTAATGAATGTTAAAGATTGTTATGTCTGTGTGAAGCTGTCTGCTTCTGTTTCAGAGGGGGTTACCTATAATATGTTACCTCTCACTTATGGCATTACTTGCAGTGGAATTGCTAGCCTGTTTTATCAAACTGGTCGTCTGGAGTATTATTACTCAGATTTTGATGAGGTTTTTGCAAATCTCAAAGTTGTAAATAGCCTAAACAAAGTTAGGCCTGCGAAACAGATGATGGAATTCTTTTTGGTTACTAATGAACTCAACTATGAGTATGCTTATAGAAATAATTTAACATGCAAAATGAGAGCTGAGGAAAAGACTTTCCTGAACATGGTTGAGGAGAGAAGGGCTGTTTACAAGAGAAATGAGATGCTTAAACATGCTAAGTCCAATTACTGGCAAATGGAGGACGCTAAGCTTAACGGTGTTAACACAAATGCAGCTATTCATATAGATGAACCAGTTAGTGGTAAATTTTGCATTAGAAGAGATAACACACTTATGATAACTTTTTTGTGGGATACCTATCGTATCATAGGGGGATGGGGATTTAAAGGTGGTAAGGATCCAATTTTCCCTGGAATTTATTTTATCTGTGGTAATAAGGCATATTTTAGCCTCCCAGACCATTGGTATGGGACATGTTATCTTGGATTAGTTTTTCCAAATTTTTTTCATGTTGACAGAAATGAAAAGGGTACTTTTGAATTTGAATTTGGTGAACACCTGAATAGGTACAAAAGAGAAAGTTTTTCAGAGATCCTGGGAGACATCTTTGGTGCTGTTATTCCTATGGTAGGAATTACTATGAATTCTATCAAAATCAGAAAGGTTTCTACAATTGCAGATAGATTGTCAACAGATACTGCAAGCGGTTTTCAATTGGTCAATACAGAACTTGTTGCTACTAGAAGCATGGTTATGCAGAATCGTCATGCATTAAACATTCTGCTTGCGAAAGAGGGAGGAGTCTGTGGGGTCTTACATGTCCAGCATTGCTGTACTTATATTCCTGACGAGAGTCGAATATGGAGTTGCTTATTAAGAATATTACACAGTTTCATGAAGAAATAGAACCCCTGGAAGAAGAAAGTTTCACAGAACGAATAGGCAAAAGAATGGAGGCAATAAAAGAATGGTTTTCAGAAATTGGTGGCTCCATTATTGGCAAAGTGCTCTATCCAGTAATTGTCATCATTATAGTGATGTTGCTGCTAAAAATTAGTTGCATGATTCACAAGAGGAAGAAGCACAGAGAGAAAAAAGGAGGATTTACAAACTCTGAAAGGAACAGGAGAAGGAATATGAGTTAGAAGAGATGCGAAGGGCTCAGTTTGAAAGTGCTGAGCAGACAGCAGAAACAGGGGTTTAGGGAGACTAATACTGAAAGAATTCAATGTGTGACGTCTCTAAATTGGGTTCAAAATTTTCTAAATTTGGGTGTTGTTTTTGATTTTTAAATCACCAGATGAGGGAGTTGATGGAGCGAGATTCAGAATTCATTTTATTCAGGCTCGTGAAGTTAATTCTCTATAACATGAACTAATTTATTAATGAACTGTTGCATGATTTGTATTATTATTCAAAATCCTTAAGCTTTCCTCTCCTCAGATTCTGCAGCAACTCATTTCTCCTTATGTTCCAGCTCGTTCTCTGCGGTCTTCTGTTCTCCACCTTGCCACTGTTCCCCGTTTCAAGAGATCCAGGATTGGCGGCCGCTCCTTCCGAGTCCTTGCCGCCAAACTGTGGAATTCCTTGCCCGTCCACATCCGTGCCATCGATGAGCTCCTGGCTTTTAGGAAGGCGGTTAAAACTTTTCTTTTCCCCTTAGCCCCTTAGTTCTTGTTGCCGTCGTGTTGTGTTTCCCACCTCCTGTCCGGTTTTGTTCTGCACTAGCGCCAGGACGCCCCTTTGCTGGGGCAGCTGTGCGCTCAATAAATCAGGATAACATAACATAACATAACATAACATTAAATCAACTTAGAGTAAAATTGCATTCACAAACACGTGGGACTAACAATTATGTGCTCATGTTGCATTTGCGAGTTTGTTTTGTAACACGTATAATTAATATTGTCTTGTTCGTCCTATTGTCCTTGTCATCATTAATGCAGCTGATCATTTTATGGCATGTGCTTATATTATGTGTGCTTATGTGTTCGTCTATGTTGTGACTGTTTATATATGCTCTGTTCGTCTATCTTTTTACTCTTTCAGATATATATAAAGAATCCTGCTGCACTTTAAGAAGAATGGTAGATATTAAATGTGCTGCTTTATTCATGTGCTTCTGCTAGGTGACATTTATTAATGGGTTAAGTTAAGGTATTAGCAATGGGTGGGTAACAGAAGGGTTTATTTTACTTGAATTAATTATTCTTTTGTGTTTGTTTAAATACTAGCTCGAGTGAAAGGCTGAGGCCTAGTTCTAATGAGAGTTAAAGTTGGTTGGCCTGACGAAAAGGAGCTGAGCACAGCAGTGATGATGTTTTTTATTGAAAAACCTTCCACGGAAACGTGCAGAAGCTCAAACAAAGGATGATGTGTGTATCAAGCTCCGAAAGCAAAAGCGTCAAGGCCAAGGAAGCGTGTAGAAGCAGCTTGGCTAAAATCCTGGAGGAAATAAACTTGGACATTTAGTTTAATGTTGCGACTTTGGGAAGTCAGTGCTGCTTCGTGTCATTGGACAATGACATAATGATGTCACAAAGAATGATGCGTTGGCCTCTAGGTGGTCTGATGGTTGACAACCAATTAGGTTGCTGTATTTTACTAAAATGTAACATTTAGTTAGATTAGTGAGTCAGAAAGGTATAAAAGTTAAGCCCTTTGAGGGGAGCGAGGCTGACTGTTTCCTGAGGGCGAAGTGCTGTCCGTTTTCCTTTGGACACGTAAGATTGATTAATAAATTTTATTTCTTTACTGGTCAGAAAGCTTAATTTAGGGTTTAGAATTGATGTATACTTTAATTCATTATTTCTGTGCAATGTTGAAGTGCCAGACCTTTTGAGCCAATAATCTAATGATTAAAACTGATTTAATAAAAATGTTGGAAATTAATGAATGAGCTAATAAAGATTTGAACCTTTGAAACTTTTATAAATAAAAGACTTAAAACGTCAAGCTGGTCTTGATTATTTAGTTGTTACCATTAGCTTAATTCATTGGCCTCAGTGGTCTAATTAAATGTTTCTATGTCTATCTATGAATTTAAACGTTATACTGCAGTTGTAAATAGTGTACATATGAGTTACTTGGAGTAAATAATTAGGCCACATGATTCAGCTTCGTGATATTGTGTCATGAGTTGTATGGGCCTTGGTATTGATTAGTATGGTGAGTATTAGGTAGTGAATGGTGACACATGTGTGACAGAATTTCTATAGTGACGCTGGATCAATAGGAATCAACAAAGTGCCCAGAAGCTCGAGGGACCACTCAACAGCTCACCATACCATCCGGTACTTGTGATCAAATTGCCTCCATAAAGCCAATGCGAATTGAGCTTGCCTGACCCATTTCAGGGAAATCAAACCCCCTTTCTCAAAGGCAGATGGCATCTGCAAATGGTGCAACAATTAATTTCAAGGCTGGTGATGCTTTTTTTTCGATATTGGCCCCCTCGTGAGCCTCAATGAGTGCAATGACATGCACTATATATGTTTATATTTTCACAAGCTGCTGGAAATGTCCCTGAAACAGCATGCCACAGACTCAGCTTTTTTTGCAAAATATAATATTTAATGGTGGCACAACAACTCTACGCATTTCGGAGCCAACACTCCTTGCCATGAGTAACCATTGTTGTAGTGCAACATAACTTAAATAAACCATGTGACATCGTCTTTCATAAACACTGTAAACAGACTCTTGTGTTACATTACGTTTACCTTTCATCACTTAATTATATTATTCTTCTGGCAATTAATTCATTGCAGCATATGAATATAATTACAAAGATTCTCAACATTTAAAAGCAAGTGTGTTTTTAAGCAATATATAAAAGTTGCAAACTTCGCGTTTGCTCCGATAACAATAAAGTTTTGAAACAACTTTATCAACTTTGTAAACATCCAAAACATATAGACAACACTGCTCTAATGACCACAGACTTTTAGTAGTAATCATTTGTATATGCTAAGACCCTTCAATGGCTCTCTGTTTCACAGCGGGATTTTCACATTTTAATGTTGTGAAACCGTGTTGCACCCCGAAAGGTGATTGCTGCCGCCTTCAGCCTTTCAGTCCTGGTTTAATTCTTAAAGCCATTATTCTGACATCGAAAATTATATACTTTTGTTTTACGATTGCCCAGTGTTGCCCCAATGGGCAAATGCTTAAGTCATACCTGGTATCACCTTACTACCCAATCTTGCCCTAATGGGCAAAGAATCACTATCATTACTGGCATGATCTTGACATGATGAATCTATTCATTTGTGACCTATTTACAACACTGCCCCAGTGGGCTTACCCTTAAATTCTACTTTCCAAATATTGTTATTCATTTAGATCTCGTCCAAAACTGATTACATAATTCATCTCGCATTATTCATATTAACAAATAAGATTAGCTCTTTTGCCTTCCACTTGCCGTCACATTTTGAAGATCTGCAAAACACAAACAATCTGATTAACAGTCAGATTAGAAAATTATCCAACTACAACACAGGTGTATACACAAAAACTATGTAAACAGTGAGTAATGTCATCGCAAGAGGCTCGGGTAAGAGCGAACTTCGTTGCTGGTATATATATATATATATATATATTCACTGAAAAAAACATAGGTTTCACACCAGTTATAGTTAGGAATTAGCATTTAAAAAACCTATTAAATTCACTGAAAAAACCATAGGTTTGACACAAGTTATAGTTAGCTGGAAATTTTACTGACATAAAACCATTGAAATTCCCACGTTATAGTTAGTTGGACTCACTATAACTTGCGCGCCTGCAATGCACTGCTGATGACGTCACATATTACATCACTCATGACATGGTCAGTGACATTACTCATGACATCACTGATGACACCATCCAGTGAATGTGTGTCTTTATGAAAAATAAATATGTTTTATATATGTATATGTAAAGGTCGATGGAAGAATAAATGTTTAAATAAGTCTCTAAATGGATGTTTTAAAAAAAAATTGATTGGTTAACTGGCTTATTAAGTGTATCTTAGTGAATACATATATTAGCGAGTAATGTTTAAATATTTAAATATATGTATCAGTGTTTCACTTTGTGTATAAGTGGCTGCATGGGTTGGTGAGTAGCTACATGTGTGTGTATATGGGTTATTAGATGTTTTTTTTAGTATCAGTATGAGTGTCTGTATGTTTTGGTGGGGGTATTACTTAGCACATAGATGCATCAATGACTGACTCACTGTTTGTATGTGTTTTGAAGACAGCATATGTGCAGGACTGTATGGGTGGATGAGTGTGTATATGTGTGTGTTAGTGAGTGAATGACTGTCTCACTAGTGTCTTTATTAGTAACGACATATGTTTTAATCTAGTATATGTGAGTATTGATGTATATAAGTGAGTATATGTGAGAGTGAGAGATTGAAAGAGTTCCTGTTTAAATAAGTATGTGTTTCTATAAGTGACTGTTTAAGAGAGTAAGTATGTGTAAGTTTCCTTCGAAGTAAGGTGGTAGTGTGTGTTTAGCTGTATATGCAAATAAATGGATGTTCAATAGTTTAGTTGCATGTGTGAGTATGTGTGTGAGTAACTTTTGGATGACTGTCGGTGTGTAACAGGATGTATAGGTGTATCACTACATATGATGAGTGAGTATATGTATGAGTAACTATATAGAACTGTTGGTGAATGAGTGGATGTGTATATAGATTGTGGAATGACTGAATTGGTTGTTGTAACTGGTATGGGTATCTCCATTTTTTTGAAAATGTTAGTTTCTATTTTTGAATATGTGTTTCAAGGGTTACATTACACTGAAAGGAGGTCTGTCACTCTGTCACAAGGATGGTGACCATGTCATGAGTGATGTAATATGTCACGTCATCAGCAGTGCATCGCAGGCGCGCAAGTTATAGTGAGTCCAACTAACTATAACGTGGGAATTTCAATGGATTTAATGTCAGTAAAATTTCCAGCTAACTATAACTGGTGTCAAACCTATGGTTTTTTCAGTGAATTTAATAGGATTTTTAAATGCTAATTCCTAACTATAACTGGTGTGAAACTTATGGTTTTTTCAGTGAATTTCATAGGTTTTTTAAATGCTAATTCCTAAATATATATAGGGCCTCAAACCTGTGTTTTTTTCAGTGAATTTCAAAGTTATTTTAGTAGCAAATTTCTATAGCTATGAAATATAATATTTTTTATAATGAATCCTATATTGTATATTTATGTAATACTATTTTTTTTTATGTATATTGTTCATGTTTTTTTTTTTGCCCTGGAGCGCTCCCGGTGCGCGTACCGGTGAGCGCACCGGTAAGCGCATTCTTCCCGCGCGCCCCGGTGCGTGTACCGGTGAGCATCCTGTTTGCGCTATTGCCGCGAGCGAAAACATCATCGTGACGTATCGCGTAGCCGCCTCCGCATCCGCGTGATACGCACAGCGTAAGCGCACCCGGAAGCACTCGAGCGCATACGATTGCGCTACGTAAGCGCCCCGGGGCGCGTAGCGTAAGCGCGTCGGGTCATGTGACCTGAAAATAACACTTTTCATTGGTTCAAGACAGTTTTGGTTTACAAATGATGAAAGCCCGGGTCATATGACCTGAAAATAACACTTTTCATTGGTTCAGGACAGTTTTGTTTTCCAAATGATGAAAGCCCCCACCTTTTTTCCTCATTCTCACTTTTTACTTTGACTGAGGAAGACCTGTTTGCAGACCTATTTGTACCTATTTGTACTGAGAAATGGCTACAGTAGCAGCAGCAGCAGGAGCATCTCAACCACCACCACCACCACCACAAGGACCACCACAACACCACAGTGGTGGAGAAGAAGAAGAGGAGGAGGAGGAGGAGGAGGAGGAGGAGAGGCTGTACCTGCCTGAAGATACTACCACCTATAAGCCAAAGGAGCACATTGTCTGGGAGTTTTTTAAAATCATAAGGGGTCTCAAGAAAGTTAATGCGCCAAAGGTTACTTGTCTGATCTGTTGCACTGTATTTTCCAGGGGGAACCCTGCCAAAAAGTATTCTTTTGGCAACAACACCATGATTCGCCACATGCAACGCCGACACCCAAACAACTATGCTGCGGCAGAGGTCAGAGAACTGACCAGAAACCCTCCCCAATCCTCTCCCAGCACCTCCCAAAGTAAGCAACCCACTCCATCGTGTCCAGAGACAAGTGAGATGGTCCCAAACATCCAAACCCAGTTTGGAGATTTCAAAATAGTTTGCAAATTTTGTGGAAGGACAATTTGCTATGGAGAGCAAAGTATTAAACTGATTAACCGTGCTGGAGACAACCACAAGTGCAAAAACAAACCTTAATTTTTTCCTGTTTTTTTTTGCTCCAGTTGTTTTTTGTTTGTCCCCATAAAAATTACAAAAAAAATAGTAAATTGTTCATAAAAGCCAAAAAAAGTAAAAAAAAATCCAAAAAACAATAAAAAAATATAAAACAACAAAAAGAAAAAAAACAGTTCTTTTTAGAACTACCTCCAATTTATAAAAAATGCTAAATTTTTTAAAAACTCTGTCATTCTTTTTTCCCCATGGTACGCTCCTCGGTACGCTCCCCGGTGCACGTACCGGGTGCTCCCCCCGCGCAAATTGAAAAAAAAAATAAAAAAAATGTTTTGCCCCGCAGGGCCCTTTTATGGCACCCCACATCAAACCTAGGAGGTCAGGGGGGGTCTACCCTGCCACCTTTTGGTTATTTCCCCCTTTGTTTTTGCCACCTCTTGTGTCTCGATCCTACCGAGACATAAGATGGCGGCCGCTCCGGACTGTTTGGAATGTTGACAGACACCCGAGAGCCAATCAGCTTTCCGCTCGCGAACTCGCGTAGCGCGCTGGAGGGCGCCCCGGTTCGCGTACCGGGGCGCTCTTATAGATATATATATTTTTTTGAACCTAAATTACTCAAACTCCGTTGGAGCACATATCTTGAGACATAGCAAAGGGACATCGGGCTACCAGTTCCTACAATTTTGCCAAGTTTGGTGGAAATCCATTCAGCCGTTCGGGCTAAAAGTGAGTCCAACCTCCCTATGGAAATTAACATGGGGAAAACACGTTTTGGGACCCCCTTTTATCTCGGCCCCCGCTTGACGAATCCCCCCCAAACTTTCAGGGAAGGAGCGGAGCGCAGCGAGGCAAATTGAAGGAAAATTACAGGCAGATTCCTCAACCGGTGCCAAAGTTATTCCCAATAGAATGTTGCGGATTTTCTATGGAGAACAATCCTAACTATAACTACCTACTGGCGACCGCCAGTAGGTAATATATATATATATATATATATAATATATATATATATATATATATATATATATATATATATATATATATATATATATATATATATATATATATATATATATCCAAACACCCTCTCTCCACAGGAAAAGAGCAGAGGCCATTCAGGGGACTTCGTGGAAACACCATTAATAGAACATGACGGCATGATGCATTTCGGCCTGGGATGGCCTTCTTCGGATGCATAAATAACAAGAGGCTTACAAACACCACTTTTTAAAGTTGTCCAGCTGCTTCCTGATTTGCAGAGACCCGCTCCGCCCCCTCACCTCGTGCTTGCTCACCAACCTGTGGTTCGTTGGAACTACAGGTCCCAGAATGCCTCCAATGTCCAGGTAGGTGCTGCAGGGGGGAATTTACAGTCCTTGTGGAATCGCGGGTTTTCCGGGCATACTGTGGTGGATGGCAGCCAATTTCTTGTGATTAAAGTCCTAGGTGCCTCCTCTAGTCCCCAAACACCGTTACACCCCCGCAAATCAGGACACAAATGAGGCGGAGGCAGGAGTGCACAATGCAGCCCGCCCTACATCTCGCCGCCTTGCTGAATCCTGATGAGGGAGGTGGGCCACGGACATCCCGATACCTCGGAGTCCAATCTAATCTGCAGCAGCAGTTGCCAGCACTGCCGTGGCCAACTTGAGTAGCGGGGGCCTCTGTATCACGGCGCCGGCAGCCGTGAACAAAATCCAAACACCCTCTCTCCACAGGAAAAGAGCAGAGGCCATTCAGGGGACTTCGTGGAAACACCTTTAATAGAACATGACGGCATGATGCATTTCGGCCTGGGATGGCCTTCTTCGGATGCCTAAATAACAAGAGGCTTACAAACACCACTTTTTAAAGTTGTCCAGCTGCTTCCTGATTTGCAGAGACCCGCTCCGCCCCCTCACCTCGTGCTTGCTCACCAACCTGTGGTTCGTTGGAACTACAGGTCCCAGAATGCCTCCAATGTCCAGGTAGGTACTGCAGGGGGGAATTTACAGTCCTTGTGGAATCGCGGGTTTTCCGGGCATACTGTGGTGGATGGCAGCCAATTTCTTGTGATTAAAGTCCTAGGTGCCTCCTCTAGTCCCCAAACACCGTTACACCCCCGCAAATCAGGACACAAATGAGGCGGAGGCAGGAGTGCACAATGCAGCCCGCCCTACATCTCGCCGCCTTGCTGAATCCTGATGAGGGAGGTGGGCCACGGACATCCCGATACCTCGGAGTCCAATCCAATCTGCAGCAGCAGTTGCCAGCACTGCCGTGGCCAACTTGAGTAGCGGGGGCCTCTGTATCACGGCGCCGGCAGCCGTGAACAAAATCCAAAAATATTCACAGAAAAAACCATAGGTTATTGACCATATATAGTTAGGAATTTGCATTTACAAAACCTTGGAAATTCACTGAAAAAACCATAGGTTATAGACCATATATAGTTAGGGATTAGCATTTAAAAAACCTTATTTTATTTGCACAAAACCATTGAAATTCCATATATAGTTAGTTGCACTAACTATATATCGCGGACCCGCAATCCACTGCTAATGATGTCACATATTACATCATTCATGACATGGTCAGTGACATCACTGATGACATCACTGATGACATCTCAAATGACATCACTGATGACATCACTGATGACATCATTGATGACAACACCCAGTGACTGTATGTTTCTGTAAAGTTAAAATATGTCTTACATATTGAAGAATGAGTGGATGTATAAGTATCTGGATGAAGGATTTAGTAGGTGCATGACTGACTGTATGAGAGAATGATTAAATGTGTCTCACTGAGTGTATGGGTTAGTGATTAAAGTGTCTTAATTTGGCAATCATTATTTATGTTGTTCTGTAAACTGCTGCATGTTTAAATCAGTAGCTATATCAGTAACTATATGGGTTATTGAATGATTGCCCAAGTATTTGTATGGGAGACTGAGTATGTGTGTGGGTGGCTGGGAGGTGTATAACTCTGTGCATCGATGTGTGAGCAGTTGATTCCCTAGGTGTATGGGTTCAAAAGTGCATGTAGAAACAGCTGTATGGACAGTTGACTGTGTGCATGAGTATATTGGTGAGTGAATGGATATCTCAGTGCTACATGTCAAAGTAAGTACATATGTAAAACACACTCCATGTGAGAGTTGACATATATAAATAACTGAACATAAGAGCCAGTGAATGTGTGAGTGGCTGTATGAATCATTGTGAACTTGTATCAAGGATTGTATAAGAGAGTAAATATGTGTTACTATATGTTTGAATAAGTAAGGTGTGTATAACTGTATAGTTGAGGAAATGGAGATGTGATTGATTCTTTGCATGACTGATTAGGTGTGTGAGTAACTCCATGGATGTGTGACAGTCTGTGAGTGCCTGTTTACACTGAGTGTATCTAAGGTTATATTAGAGTCTGAAGATGTATTATCACATAAATGATATCATCAGTGATGTAATCAGTAATGTCAAATGAGATGTCAGTGATGTCATCAGTGATGTCATTTGAGATGTCATCAGTGATGTCATCAGTGATGTCATTTGAGATGTCATCAGTGATGTCATCAGTGATGTCACTGACCATTTCATGAATGATGTAATATGTGACATCATTAGCAGTGGATTGCGGGTCCGCGATATATAGTTAGTGCAACTAACTATATATGGAATTTCAATGGTTTTGTGCAAATAAAATAAGGTTTTTTAAATGCTAATCCCTAACTATATATGGTCTATAACCTATGGTTTTTTCAGTGAATTTTCAAGGTTTTGTAAATGCAAATTCCTAACTATATATGGTCTATAACCTATGTTTTTTTCTGTGAATTTCATTGGTTTTTTAAAAGCTAATATCTATAGCTGTAAAATATATTCTTTATTAAGTGACGTATCACGTAGCCCGTGAGACGCCTCATGATGCATCGCATAACCGAGACGTATCGTCTCTGCAGCGCAAACCAAACCCAAAACGTAAGCGCGCCAGAAAACGCTTAAAGATATATATATTTTTTTTAACCTTAATTAGACAAAATCCACACGTGCACATATCACAAACGTTCAAAAAACACAATATGTCGGACTCCCGTTACGCTGCCGGTTAGCTGCCCGGTTAACGTACCAGGAAGCACCTTTACCGCGAAAAATCACAATTTTTTTTTCTTATGCCCCGCAGGGAACTTTAATAGCCCCCTCATCAATCCTAGGGGTTCAGGAGGGGTCTGCCTTACCCCTTTCATTCATTTACACCTTTTTTTTTCCCACCTCTTGTCTCTCGATCCTACCGAGAGACAAGATAGCGGCCGCTCCGAACTGTTTACAATGTTGACAGCCAATCAGCTACTCCTCAGACTCCCGTTACACTGCCAGTTAGCTTCCCGGTTAGCTGCCCGGTTAGCTGCCCGGTTCGCGTACCAAGACGCGTCTCTACGGCGAAAAAAATCAGATTTCTTTTTTTTTTTTGGGCCCCGCGTGGCTTTATAATATCCCCCTCATCAATCCTATGGGGTCAGAAGGGGTCTACCTCGCCCTCTTTCCTTCATTTCCCCCTTTGTTTTGGTCTCCTCTTGTCTCTCGATCCTACCGAGAGACAAGATGGCGGCCGCTCCGGACTGTTTACAATGTTGACAGCCAATCAGCTACTCCTCAAACTCCCGTTACACTGCCGGTTAGCTTCCCGGTTAGCTGCCCGGTTAGCTGCCCGGTTCGCGTACCAAGACGCGTCTCTACGGCGAAAAAATCTGATTTTTTTTTTTTTTTGGGGCCCCGCGTGGCTCTATAATATCCCCCTCATCAATCCTAGGGGGTCAGAAGGGGTCTACCTTGCCCCCTTTCCTTCATTTCCCCCTTTGTTTTGGCCTCCTCTTGTCTCTCGATCCTACCGAGAGACAAGATGGCGGCCGCTCCGGACTGTTTAGAATGTTGACAGACACCGGAGAGCCAATCAGCTTCGCTTCGCAAAGTTCCGATACGCGAAAAGTACGCGAACCGGAGCGCAGCCCGGAGCGCTGTTACAGATATATATCTTGTTTTAAACGTTAATTTCTCAAAATCCACTGAAGCACATATATTGAGACCTAGCAAAGGCACATCGGGCTAACAGTCCCTACAATTTTGCCAAGTTTCGTGGAAATCCATTCAGCCGTTCGGGCTAAAAGTGAGGCCAACCGCCATATGGAAATTAACATGGGAAAAACGCGTTTTGGGACCCCCCTTTTTTCTCGGCCCCCCCTTGACGAACCCCCCCCCAAATTTCCAGGAGCTGCTCAGAAACAAACTGTGCCATTTTCCTAAAAAATTTCAGCCAATTCCGTCCACAAACGCCAAAGTTATTAGGCATAGAATTTTCAAAAGTTCCATAGAGAAAAAATCCTAACTATATATACCTACTGGCTATCGCCAGTAGGTAATATATATATATATATATATGTATATATATATATATATATATATATATATATATATATATATATATATATATATATATATATATATATATATATATATATATATATATATATATATATATATATATATATATATATATATATATATATATATATATATATATATATATATATATATACAAAAAGGTCACCATTGAAAAAAAAACATTTTGGGGAAGATGTTGGACACACTACAGGATTGACATTTACTATTCTCACTTAAATCTAAATCAATTTTGAAAAGGCTTTGGACACTAAAGCGTGAGACTTTATAATTCCCACTTCAATCTAACCAAACTGGAGGAAGGTGTTGGACACAAAAGGGGAGACATTTACTAATTCCACTTAAATCTAAACCAATGAGAGGAAGGTGTGGAACACTAAAGGTGTGAACTTCACTATTCCCACTCCAATCTAACCATATTAAGGGAAGGTTTCGGACACTAAAGAGGTGCCAATTACTATTCCCACTCCAATCTAATCCATTTTGGGGAAGGTGTTGGATACTCAAACAGTCAAACTCACTATTCCCACTCCAAACTAAACCAATTTGGGGATGGTGTTGGACACTAAAAGGGAGACATTTACTATCTCCAATTCAATCTTAACCATCTAGAGGTAGGTGGGGGTACTGGAGGGCGCACAAGCAAGATGGCCGCAATTGAGTGAGGCTCTTGCAGCTTTTGCAGCTCAGAGGTCACAATCACTAATATCCTCCTCATATGCCGAAATAACGATCCCAAAACATACTGCAGCGTGATCGTAGGGCTGCTGCCAGGTTTTGAAGTAGGTGACACCAGCGAGATCGGCCAGACTACTGTGCAAATTTCCTGTGAGATCCGCACTGACGATCTCCCAAGATGGCGCCCACATGCACCATATAACGGGTGATATCGCTGGGACTGAGCAAGAGATTGAATATGCTCCAGACTTAGGGAAGAGGCACAACACATTGGGCGCAGGAGTGAGGAATTCCAGCACACCCCACAGGCCCTCATAACAACAGCATTCAGCCTCAGCCACTGTTTCCAAAGGATGCTCACGCCCGCCTCCCCCGACACCGGCGAGTAACATCGCCACCTGACAGCACTATTGAGGCCACTGCAAGTGCAGTGCAATAGATGCAGTGAGTGGGGGCCACTCTGCGATACAGCACCGCACTGAGGAACGATGGTATGCCAGCTTCCTCCCCTCCTGCTTCTCCCTGGGGCCACTGCAAACAAATCTGCACCATGAGGGCTCTGATCCTCTATTTGCTGGCTGCATCTGCTTACTGTGGGCAGAGGGCGGACTCCGGGCCGTGAGGCAGATCGCAGTGAACCAGCCGCCCCCCCTGCTCCAAATTCCTACACGCAGCCAAAAGCTCCTAGTGACAGTGTGAGCGCTAATCAAGTGCCTCCCATGATGAAGTTAAACACGCATCTGCTCGTCCCCTACTAAACCATCCCCCCCAAATCGCTCTGCTATAAAAAGCTGAAAAAATCGAGGAATAGAGTGCATCAAGGGGGAAAGGGACAGGAAGCAAATGAAAATACCATTTGTGGCCCGCCAGTCCTCCAGGACTCAGATTGAGGTGGACGAAGACACTACAGATGCTCCCAC
This sequence comes from Lissotriton vulgaris, assembly GCF_964263255.1. Classification (NCBI taxonomy): domain Eukaryota; kingdom Metazoa; phylum Chordata; class Amphibia; order Caudata; family Salamandridae; genus Lissotriton; species Lissotriton vulgaris. Next base: position 1,017,653,952 of record NC_141691.1, on the reverse strand, counting down.
CACAGGGGCGTCTACATCAATGAGGATCTGAAGGAACTGCTCCTCACCATGAAATCTAGTCTAACCTCAATAGAAGACAAGATGGACTCCATGTGTACATGCCTAGACAATGTTACAAACAAACTCAATCAGCACAAGCCCAATAAAGACAAGGAGCAGCGCATCTCAGAGCTAGAGGACAATTCCACTGAAAATACAGAGAAGTTGCTAAACATAGAAAAAGTCATAAAAATGTGAAAGACACAGAAGCTGTAATTTGAAGGTACAGAAAGAGCTATATACAGGAAGTTTACTATGGCAGTCCAAGAAGCTCGCAGAAAGTTTCTTCCTGTCAGGAAAATGCTCCAACAGGCGAATATTGTGCATGCCTTGCTGTTTCCAGCACGCCTGAAAGTTACATTCCAAGGCAAACCAAACTTTTTTACTAACCCTGAACACGTCAATGATTTTTTGAAATCCTTATCCAAGAGACCCTCTGGACAAGCGTCTCCTCCAGCCCAACCACTGCTTCTGCTGCTCTATCAGATATATTAAAACTAGCCCACAGACCACCCATGGATGTCGCTTGATGCCGACGCTATGGGACACACACCCTTCATCCTGAGCCCATACAGCAGAAGATGTGCCGTCAGTATCAATGGCACTACATGGGGTATAAGTACGCCAAATATCCCAAAACAAAACACTGGAGCACCCGGCAATATGAGACACTATAGCTGATCCTGGCACCCTTGTATCTTCAAGGAGACTCTGTGTCGCCCTTTAGCCTCCACCCAATAGAAATTCCCTAAACTGATTTGGATCATTCTTGTTACAGGTGTTGTCATATGCTCCCCTGTTGGGATCCTTGTTACGGGGTTGATTGGGTGGGGAGGGAGTACCATATAGCACAGCAGGATTGGGCAGCTGATGTGGGTGGGAAAGTTATTTTTATGCAACTAGACGACAATACGATGACAACTCGCACATTAATGCAGTTCGATCACACAACATGACTACAATGCCCATCGCACAGATTAAATCGCTCGCCCGAGATGAACCGCCATAGCCCCTCTAATTACAATATCCTAACATGGAATGTGCACAGCCTAGGTAGCCCCCGCAAATGCAGGCATATTCTAGCATACTTAGACAGACATAACATACGATGTGCTATGCTACGAGAGACACACCTCGGCCCGCTGTCCCGCCTAAATGTGCAGCCCGCTGGGCGACACATCGCTGCTTCTCCTCATATTCCACTTATGCAGGAGGCACTACCATACTGATCAAGCACAGTCTCCCCTACAACGCTATTGGCTCGTACTCAGACCCACTAGGACGCTACTGTATCTTATGGGGACGGATGGCCTCCTAATCCATAACATATGTTTGCTGCTACGGCCCTAATGTCGTTGATCTTGAATTCTTCCACATCCTGTGGGGGAAAATCTTGAACATTGGCTCTGCGCATGTGGTCTAGGGAGGGGATTTCAGTATCACACTAGACCCATCAATGGATCGATCACACCCACAACCACACCATTATTCAAAAGCCCAATGCCATCTGAAGAATATCACCATGGACCATGGGTTGATCGATGCCTGGCGTAGTCTTCACCCCAACGGTAGAGAGGGCACTTGCTATTCCACGGTACACTCCTCATGGTCACGTATTGATGGATGGATCCTATCCTGGGGTCTGAAATCGTGGCTCACCCAAGCAATACACTTGCGCGTTCCTACTCAGACCATTTACCTGTACTAATAACTCTTACTCCCCTTTGTGGGAATTCACCATACAGATCTAGGCACCTACCAACACATCCACTACTGGATCCCGTCTTTAAGTCTGAGCTGGAACAAGACATAAAGGATTTCTTCCCATGAAATATACACTCAGTGACACATACTTCACTGTGTGGGAGGCTTTCAAAGTAACTATCCGCAGAGTATGCATCGCCAAGGGAGATGGGATGTTAAAAGACATTGGAAACACATTTTGCAAACTAGAAAAAGACCTAAAACACGTAGACAAACAAATGCAGAGGACACCCACCCCAAAGTTGCAGGAGCGGACAAGAGAGATGATGACTGAATATCAACAAAACGCAAATGGAGAGTTCAAATTCAGAGGGAAACATTACCAGGCCCGACAATACGGGGAAGGAGAAAGACTGGGGACTGCTTTTGCAGCAATAACCTGACCACCTAGATTCTTGGATACCATACTTGAAGTAATTGACGGGGAGGGTCATCTACATAGAAACACCTCAGACAACTCAGCTGCATTTTGCACATTTTATAGCACATTATATAAATCATACAAAACACAACTAATATACTTTGTCCCCTTTTATAAAGACACTGCAATAGGCTGGCTGGGTGATGCCCAAAGGGAGTTTCTCCTAGCAAACTTTTGAAGACAATGAGATAAGGAAGGGCTCCGATCATGCAACTACAATCCGACAAAGCCCTTGGCCCTGATGGACTTACAGCCACATTTTATAAAACATTCAGCACCACCCTCATCCCTATCCTTCAACAGGTTTATGAAGATGCTAAGGAAACAGGGGCCCTCCCCCAGACAATGCACAAAGTGGTCATCATTTCTCTCCTAAAACCCGGCAAACCAGCTGGCCAGTGCAACTTTTACAGACCCCTCTCCCTTATTATTGTCAACGCCAAAATCCATATGCAAAATAAAAGCGAATCACATGAGCCCCCTCATGACTGCCCTAGTATTGCCAGACCATTCGGGCTTCGTTCCTGGCAGAGGGACGTTGAATAATCTCAGAACCTTATTTGCCGTCCTACAGGACATTGACCCTGAAACGAGTGTTGTGGCTGTCTTCTTGAACGATATCAAAGACTATGATTCCCTGGAGTTGGACTATCTGGCTTTTGTACTTAGACAGATGGGATTCCCCATACCCTTTTTGGCTTGGATTCAACTGCTTTATACTAATCTGCAGACTAGCATACTAATTAATGGTACCTGCTCTTCTGCTTTCAGCATAGCTAGAGGCACGAGGCAGAGGTGCCCTCTGTTTCCCCTCCTCTTCGCCGTTGCATTAGAGCCACTAGCACCTAAAATGCGCCAGCACCATCAAGAATATACCCTCATCTATCCCGAGCGACAAATTCTAAACTCACTGTATGCTTACGATCTCACCCTATACCTCCGGTACCCAGAAGACAGCCTCAACCCGATATTGCATGTACTCATACTTTTGGGGAGATTATCTGGGATTAAAATAAATTGAATTAAATCTCAAATATTTCCCCTTACTGCCTCAATGGCAAAGTTTGAACCAGATTATCCCCTTGCCTGGTGTGACGACGGAGTCACATACTTGGGTATCATGGTGACAAGAGATAGAGAGGAATTAATGAAAGCCAACTGCGGGCGGGTGCTGGATCTCCTGACTGACAAGATTACTTGATGGATTGTCATGCTAATCTCAGTGATAGGGAGAATATTGTTGATAAAAATGGTAATCCTCCCTAAATTGTTGTACTTATTTATTAACATCCCGTACGCCCCCAGTAGATACTTTTTTTTAACCTTGAAGTCCCAATTTATTCATCTTACCTGGGAAGGTAAACAGTCTAGATTAAAATGGGGAACCCACACTCATCCATTTGGTGCTGGAGGGTTTGAAATCCCAGATATGGAACTGTATTTTAGCTGTGTACAAGCCCACTACGCTGCATACTGGATGGATCAACTGCCCTACATGCCCCACTTAGCAGTGGAGAATTGGCACAATGCCCCAACCCACTACTCGGCTTATCTAAGCTTGCTCACCACCCACAAACGAAATGCCCTGACCACAGTCACCCACGAACAGTGCTTGGAGGGATCGAGCCCATCGCCTTAAACTTGACAAAATGTATTCCCCCCTGCTGCCTCCCAAAGCAGATTAGACCTTCCAGTTACACAAGAGGGAGGATGTCGGCAAATGCTCCGGCAATTCTTGACCCTGACCTGGGGGAACCTATACAGAAATGGGGAATTTTGCATGCAAGAGGAATTCTTCGGGGAAGGCTTACCCACTTCTCTAGAACTCTTAATGTATGTTAGACTCCGACAAAACATTAAGGGGCATTTTATCAAGCCTAGGTGATAAAATTATCGCCACTTTATCGGCAGGAAACTGCCGATAAAGTGGCGATAATGGGCTTGATAATATGCTGTATGGAATTCCAATCGAAGCTCATGTTAAATGTGAAGGACATCTAACATGAGCTTCGATTGGAATTCCATAGAGCTTATTATTATCAAGCCCATTATCGCCACTTTATCTGCAGTTTCCTGCCGATAAAGCGGCAATAATTTTATCGCCCAGGATTGATAATATGCCCTTTAGACCTTATCCCCGACTTCCCACATGAACCTCCTACCATGGCCCCATTGCATGCCCTGCTCCAGAAGGCCACTCCCACACATGCTATATCAGACCACCCAAGCAGACAGCCCACACGAAACCCCTGCTGTGCGGGTGCACTTGGAGGAAGAATTAGGTCTCCCCTTAACAGAGGAACAATGGACTTACTGTTTCCAACAGATTGGGAAAATATCTGCTAGTAGAAGGCTGCAAATTATCCACTATAAATACTAGCACTGCCTGTACGGCAAGCCTGCAAAACTTCTGCCCTTCCACTTGAGAGACACTGACTGCTGTAACAGATGTGGAAGGGAGGGAGCGGACTTGAGACATCTTGCTTGGGACTGTGCTCCCGTCTGGAGATACTAGGCGTAAGTACTAGAGGCACTTGATCAGATGACCAGATTGAACAAATCCAATGATCCACTTATTACAGTACTAGGATATACCAAAGACATTGATGTCCAATTCAGGAAGTACATATCCCTAGCGCTCTTACTGGCCAAACGGCGAGTGGCCGACAGTTAGGGGAGAGGGAGAGCACCCAAATTTAAAGAATGGTTAAATGACCTCATAATTTGTCAAGAGCAACTGAATACATATGCTGAATTATTGTTGCCATTTTGGATCCTTTGAAACTATACCTCCTGGCACAATCAGAAACAACTGAGACTGAGGTAATCGAGACATTAAATGACTAAATGCAGGGTCCCAAGGGTGGCGTACAGGGGTCTATGGGGACTTTTGCATATCTGAAATACAGTTCCGACATAAATTGATGCATTTGGGGTTGTCAGCTGTGAGAAACTGCATTGTGATACTGATTTCATCGTGCTTCATTAATATTTAAGAGATTGTACTGGCTATGTCGTGTGGGAAGTTTCACATGTTCTGTTTTTTGTGTATTATCAAATATAATAAAACAGATTTAAAAAAAAGCAATTGTAGGAAGTTGTGAAACACTAAAGGGGTGAACTTCACTATTTTCCCGCTCCAATCTAACCATATTAAGGGAAGGTTTTAGACACTAAAGAGGAGCCTTTTACTATTTCCACTCCAATCTAAACCAATTTGGGGAAGGTGTTGCACACTAAAGAGGTGACATTTACCATTCACACTCTATGTCAACCATATTGGAGGAAGGTGTAGACACTAAACAGGTGACATTTACCATTTCCACTCCAATTTTAAGCAATTTGGGAAGGTGTTAGTCATTCAAAGGGTGGCATTTACTATTCCCCCTCCAATCTAAATCAATTTAGGGAAGGTGTTGGACACTAAAGGGCTAACCTTTTCTATTCCCCTCAAATCTAACCATATTAGGAGAAGGTGTTGGATACTAAAGGGTTAAAACATACTATTCCAAATACAATTTAACCACATTGGGGATGGTGTTGGACACGAATGTATGATGTTATTCCGTGCGATTAAATCCTGCATACCATTACTCAGCATTTTTTATAACGCAAGTGCGTTTACAACTAAATACCATGACCCCGCAAACATTTACTCCGCATATGCCTTTACCATGCATGCCATCACAACGCAAAGGCATTCGTGGTGAAGGCATATACTTTGTGAAAGTACATTATTTGAATAAATAAATAAATAAATAAATATATAATAAACACTGACGAAGGGAGTATCTCCCGAAACGCGTTTGTTCTTGCAATAAACCTGTGCTGAGAACTGAAACCCAGAGAGTGCTGTATTCTTCTAACCCGGCTGGGTATTGTGGAGGAATCTGGAGCAGATATATATATATATATAAATGTATATATATATATATATATATATATATATATATATATATATATATATATATATATATATATATATATATATATATATAAATGTATATATATATATATATATATAGAGGTATATATATATATATATATATATACATACAAATATATTTTACTTAATTAAAAAAAACATTTAAATTGAATTATTTATATTTATATTTATATATACATATTAAATGTATATAATTTCAAGTATATATATATATATATTTGTATATATATATTTTAAATTACCCTGTACACCCTAACAAATTATCACACCTACGTCCCTTTAAATACCCCTGCACCCCATAATCATAACCCACCCTTACTCCTTAAAATACCCCAGCAGCCTTAAACAGTAACCCATCCTGACTCTAAAAATACACCCTGCACCCCAAAACCCATACCTAGCCCTAAACCCTAAAAATACCCCTGTACCCCAAAACCCATACCTAGCCCTGAACCCTAAAAACACCCCCGTACCTCAAAACCCAAACCTAGCCCTAAACACTAAAAATACCCCTGTACCCCAAAACCCAAACCTAGCCCTGAACCCTAAAAATACCCCGGTACCACAAAACCCATACCTAGCCCTGAACCCTAAAAATACCCCTGTACCCCAAAACCAACCCTATAATTTAAAAATACCATACTCTAAAAATACACTTTGCACCCCATAACCCAAACCCACCCTTAAAATACCCCTAGATCCCTAAAACATATACCCCAACACCCCAAAATAAAACCATATACTTACCTTAAACTTAAATATTAAAAACATATACTTTTACCATTCATGCTTTTACAACGAATTTTGTTGTAAAAGCATGCGTGGTAAAAGCATAAAAGATATAAAGGTATGCGTTAAAAAAGTATTTCGGAGTAATGGTAGTTTAGTTGTAATGGTATGCGGAGTGAATATATGCGGAAAAAAAGTTGCGTTATAAACGTGGTTTACAGTTGGACACTAAAGGGATGTCATTTACTATTCCCACTCCAATCTAACCATATTAGGGAAGGTGTGGTACCCTAAAGGGATGAGTTTTACTAGTCCCACTCAAATCTAAAATAATTTGGAGAAGTTATATATTTCATGAATTTATTTATTGTATGTAAATAACTGACCCTTGTACTTTTTGCACTTTACCGCTTGTTTTTATAATGCATTTTTTAACTGTTTTGTTGTATATGTACTTTTATGGTTTGAATCAAAACCGAAATAAAGTCTCTATTGAATTGAATTGAATACCCCTGTACTCCAAAACCCATACCAAGCCCTGAACCCTAAAAACACCCCTGTACCCCAAAACCCATACCTAGCCCTGATCCCTAAAAATACCCCTGTACCCCAAATCCCATACCTAGCCCTGCACCCTAAAAATACCCCTGTACCCCAAAACCCATACCTAGCCCTGAACCCTAAAAATACCCCTGTACCCCAAAACCCAAACCTAGCCCTGAACCGTAAAAATACCCTGGTACCACAAAACCCATACCTAGCCCTGAACCCTAAAAATACCCCTGTACCCCAAAACCCATACCTAGCCCTGATCCCAAAAAATACCCCTGTACCCCAAAACCCAAACCTAGCCCAGAACCCTAAAAATACCCCTGTACCCCAAAACCAACCCTATAATTTAAAAATACCATACTCTAAAAATACACTGTGCACCCCATAACCCAAACCCACCCTCAAAATACCCCTAAAACATATACCCCAACACCCCCAAAATAAAACCATATACTTACCTTAAACTTAAATATTAAAAACATATACTTTCACCATTTATGCTTTTACAACGTATCTTGCTGTAAAAGCTTGCGTGGTAAAAGCATAAAAGATATAAAGGTATGCGTTATAAAAGTATTGCGGAGTAATGGTAGTTTAGTTGTAATGGTGTGCGGAGTGAATGTATGCGGAATAAAAGTTGTGTTATAAACGTGGTTTACAGTTGGACACTAAAGGGATGTCATTTACTATTCCCACTCCAATCTAACCATATTAGGGAAGGTGTTGTACCCTAAAGGGGTGACTTTTACTAGTCCCACTCAAATCTAAAATAATTTGGAGAAGGTGCCGGACACTTAGGGGTCTATTAGGATGTAGGGCGGATCGCCACCGCCCTCATGGTGGTGGTGATCCGCCCTACATCCTACCTCACCCGACACCCATTTCCCCCCGCTATATTAGTATGGCAGGGAGACCCCGGTGGACAGTCGACCGGGCGGAAAAGGGGCTATATATGGTGGTGGTGTTTGCCACAACACCTTATGTGCATGCATGCATCCACGGTTGTACCTCGGCTAGTACAGCTACACACTTTTCCAGACCTGGTCTGCTCTGTTGTGTTTTCTGTATCTTGTATTAGGGGAATGAGCAGACAGGTCATTAAATATTCCCCTCGACCCTCCACATACCTGTTTTGTTTTTTGATATTTAGAGCAACTTTTCAGTTGCGGGTCTTTTTCGAACGGATGCAACGCATTTTTTGTTGCACCCTAAGCTCACCCAAAATAATTGTGTGCGCTCCCCTTCTGTTCACCCAGTCCTGACACCTATTCTCTTTGACACTTGAGATAAAAACAATTTTCAAAGTAATTATAAAGATCTTTTACAAGGGCCATATTGCGCTTCTCCAAATAGTAACCCTTTTATGATCTAAACTATCAGTTTCCACTCGAAGGCCCAGTCCTCTCTTATAATAAGCAGTTTGCATTGGACGTCACTTTTTATCATAGAGTGACTCTGTATGGATTAATTACCATGGATTTGGGGCCTAGTATTTCTACAATATGATCACTCATGACGAGATACCTTCACTAAATCATTCGTGTAAATAACCAAGGGGCGCTTGACATAAATACAGTGTTTTCCCCACTGGATATGTACCTGTATCCAGGGTTGGTTTGTGACCTAAGAAACCATTAAACTTGGTATACGCTCTACAAGCTGAGCAGTATTTCCTTTAGTTTCTGATCCTTACCATTCCTCCTGCAACCCCCTAGATGACAGTTTTGATAACCTCCCTCTTCTTCTGCGCGCTAAACAGGCAGCGATAATATACAACACATGCCATCTCTCGGGCACTGTGGCTATAGCGCATGTGCACGAGGGCAGTGTCTCTCCTCCCACGCTATCGCCCATAGCTTTGCGCATGCGCGTACTAGCAGTGTCTCTTCATTCACGCTATCGCCCACATTGCGCTGCAACTAACGCCCAGCTAATTAACCGGCAGTTACAAAAAGGGTAAAGGGCGATTATACTGACACCTCCACTTCCGCTCGGTTTACCATCTGAGGCACCGACGGACAGGTCAGTCTCATGGTGTTTTTTCCTTCTGTAGTGATGTAGTCGAGCATACTCGTTTTGATGAATGTAGGTCGGCCCCTATAGCCCTAGACATCGAGGACTCTGTTGCTCTGGGTCGTTGGGCAATTGAATAGCCCTTTAGTATGGATAGTCCTAATTAATTTTTCTAGGACTTGCTATATTTAATCATATACTTTGATTCCAGGCAAGCCATTTATGAGCTATTAATAGCACACTCTGAGGGTAATTATACACTAGTTTTGTGCTCTATGATAAAAGAGCTCTTTAGTTTATATGTTTTCCAAGCGTCTTATGGACATTCATGTAGGTGTTTTCAGGGTTGAACAGTTGGGGTACTATCACACGTCTGTTGGGTTTTGGTGTAGAGCAATTGGCTTGGACACCATAGAGTCATGTACTCATGGTTTCCTTTTTTCTACACTGTAGAGCGGGGCCTCATTCTCCCGAGCGGTCGCCGGGTGAGGTGAGGTCGTCACCCACAAAAAGCTGGGTGAGTAACACCATGAGGTAATGCCTCGTGGTGACAAAGCTATTATGTTTTTTATATAATGCTTTTCATATAATGCTGAATGCAATTCATTCATGCAGGTGTGTTTTGTCTGTGCGGACTTTGTGTACATATGTGGATGTGTGTGTGTAATATGGTGTTTGTATGTGAAACATTTTTTGTTTTCTAGTCAAATGTGAAGGTTCCTGGTAGATATGTACCTTTTTCTTAGTACATTCTTTGTTTTTGATCTAACACATCATTTACAGTTGCAGTAGCTTTTCTGTTTATGGTCCTGAAGAAAGCCGGGGCAATGCCCCACGGGCTGAAACATGTCGACCGATTTGCACATAACGCCATGGGGTAGTCTTACTACTCGGCGTGTTTTTTAACTCTTGACACATGTAGTGCAGTTTGAATACTTTACAATGCCCGTGTAGTCAATTTTATTTCACTATTGCCCTCTAAGCACTGCACTTTAGCAAATACCACTTCACGATGGTCATCACGGCTAGATTTTTTGACATCCATTTTCATATCGGCACTACTAAGTCGGTTGTGATTTGGAATGATCAGCAACATCCCACATGACGTAAATTCCACCATAAAGGGTGGTCTGATGGGATTTATCTAGCCAGTGTGCCACAACACCGTATGTGCATGCATGCATCCACAGTTGTACCTCGGCTAGTACAGCTACACATTTTTCCAGACCTGGTCTGCTCTGTTGTGTTTTAGGTGTTTGCTAGACACCATCATCCATATTAGGATGGGAGTGGAAAGCAGCCTTTTTCGTGGCGTTGTTGCCGCCACAGAAAGGCATGCTGAGTTTGCTTTTGGGGGCCCGTTGTGGGCCCCCAGGGTATTGGGTTGTGGAGGGTGCACATGGGGGGTACCTATAGTAAAATGAAGTGGGTGGGTGAGAGGAGCACTCCAGTATTTCAATGAATTTTAACTAAGCTTAGTTACTAAAAAGTTCAACATAAGCGTGCAACAGAGGTAGCACGTTTGTCCTGACCGTGCCTTAATTAAGGTCCTAACTTGAGCGTGGAACACACTCAACCTCGTTGCACTGTTGCTATTTGTGGTTCAAAAATTGAACAGCACTACATACTCAACAATTTTTGCACAAATAAATGAATAAACATCAGTGTTTGTAATAGAACAAAAGTCATCAAGTTTTTACTTCACAAAATTATAAACAGCGTTTAACATTTCCAAAACATTTTAGGCATATATTCAAAATACATTAGTAAAGCAAACAATCACATTGATGCATCTTCTCTGAGCCCAATGCATTTCGAGCTTAACAAGCTCTTCATCGGGGGCCTGAAACTGAAATGAACATGATGTCAACTCACTCGAATACAAGATATACAAGGATTCAGACTCTACATGGCAAAACTCTAGTGCATTAGAACTGGAAAGATTGTGATAGTAACCTTTGCCCACACCACGGTGCGTAAAAAAGAATGTTAAACATACTCACAATCCCAAAGCAATTGTGGGCAAAATCCTTGAATAAATCAAAAGAAGAAGGAAGGAACTATTAGGGAGGTTCATCAAAACAGGAAGTGGGACTGGTGAAAGAAAGTGTAACGGGCAAATACCTGGAACGCTATAGCTTCACAAAATACTCAAGGTTCTTGACAACTGAAGTGGTTTAGGCTGAACCTAGATCTGTTAAACAAAACCAACTATAAGTAACAAACTCAAAGTGCTAGAGAGCTGTTCGGAACGAAGCTTATCGACTTAAAAACCTTACCTCTATCCACTAAGCGTCACAACGAAGAACTGCACAAGCTCACGAGCTGACCGCGTTCGGGTGATAGCCGGAAGCAGCTTAACTCTGCATTTCCCTTGGCGAATATAAACAGTCAAGCTATGGAAACTAAAAACGGACTACAGTGGACGTTACATCGGACTCCGAAAAAATGACATCGGGCTCCGAAAGAAACAATAACCCATTGAAACGCCGGAAAGAACTAAAACACAACTAAACTGGCAATGCAAAAGAACCCAATGACTGCGGAAATAACTCAGTGCCAATCTTAGAAGAACTGTCCCGATCTGAAAAAACCGACGCCATCTTGGAATGGGGATCAATTACTCGCAAACATAAAGGTGAACACGAGTGGTAAAAAAAGAAATAATAGGGTGAATAGACAGGAACTATAAGAAGGTGAGAAGTGATGAAAGAATAATGCACTCACATATGTTACAATGATACAAACGCTGGAAATAAACAACGTAATATGGTTAGCAGGCACAACCATGATTACAGACCACAGTGCTCAAAGGGGTCACAAGAAACATGAAAGATCAATTTTTTCATTAAGACCAGCAGGTTCATGAGTTTTGAGAAATTTTATCCAGTGAATCTCTCTCTGGAGGAGGGATCTGGTGAGATCAACCCCCTCGTGAATTTTTATGAGTTCCAGTATGGAAAACCTAAGCTGGGAAATGTTGTGACTGTTCTCTGACCAATGTTTAGCAAGATTACTTTTGAAGTTTTTATTCCTAATCGTGCTTTTATGCTCGGAGATTCTGGTTTTCAGTTTTCTCTCAGTTTTGCCTGTGTATAATTTATCACAGGGGCATTTTATGTAGTAAATCAGATTTTTATTGTTACAGTCACCATCGTAATGTAAAGTGATTTCTCGTCGATTTAAAGGGTGATGCAATTTGTTGCCTTCAATCACATTAGAACAATGAACACAGTTGTGGCATTTTTTCATTCCTCTGTGTTGAACATCAGTGTTTCTTATTGGTGTAGTCAAGAGTTCCTTAATGTTTTTGGATCTTGTATAAGCGAAGATTGGTTTGTGGATAAAGATGCCATTGAAGTCAGGTTCATTCTGTAATAGATCCCAATGTCTTTTAACTATGTTCTTGATTTTCTGTGAAGATGTAGAAAATTTTGAGACAAACACGTGCCTCTCATTCAATTTTTTGGGCTTCAACATAAGCAGGTTGTCCCTGTTAGTGGTTTGAATACTCATTTTGGCTTTATCCAGTACCTCATCAGGATACCCTCTTTCTTTATATCTCTGATGCTGTAATGTTAAGTTCATTTCAAGTTGTTCATTCGTAGAACATATTCTCTTAATTCTCATGTACTGAGACACAGGTAGGTTGTTCTTCAGATTCAGCGGGTGGAAACTGTTATAGGATAGTGCTTTATTGACATCAGTATCTTTGCGATATAAGGTTGTGAAAACTTTTTGATCTTGTATGTTGATCTTGACATCCAGGAAAGAAATCTCCTTTTCACTGATGGTGTGTGTGAGTTCAATCTGTTCTAAACAGTTGTTGAGTTCTCCAATTTCATGTTCTAAACTGTCTTTTGTGCCAGACCAAAGTACGAAGATATCGTCAATAAAGCGGCGATAGATAATAGCATGTTTCTTCCAAGATTCTTTTCCAAATACAAAGTCTGCTTCAAATTTCGCCATGAAGGTGTTTGCATACGCGGGAGCTCCCGCAAATCCCATCGATGTTCCATTCTGTTGGAGGAAGAATTTTGAAGACCACTGAAAATAACTGTGATACAGACAGAAATGTAACAACTCAAGAACAAAAACTTTATCGGCTTTAATTGAAGGTTGTTGCAACAATGCCCATTCTACGGCTTCCATGCCGGACTGGTGAGGTATAGAAGTGTACAACGCCTTAACGTCGATTGTACACAAAAATACTTGATCACTGATTTGTGTTTCCTGTAATTTTCTCAAAAAGTAATTGGTGTCTTTACTGTACGAGGGCCACTGTTGGACGAATGGCTGGAGAAATGTGTCAATATACTGACCGAGCGGCTCAAAAATAGTGCCACACCCGGTCACAATTGGACGCATAGGAGGATCTTGTAAATTCTTATGCACCTTGGGGAGCATATCGAGGAGTGGTCTCTTTGGGTACTGCACTGTGAGAAACGCTTTAGTCGTGTTAGACATATGACCTGACTCAAGTGCTTGTGTCAAAATTTCTTGGAGAGTTGCTTTAAGGTCTTCTGTCGGATCTTTGTCTAGCAGGTAGTAAATGGATGTGTCTGCTACGTGCTCATCAACTTTCTGTTTGTACATGGAAGCGTCCATGACGATGATTGCTCCTCCTTTATCAGCCTTCTGTATCTGGATTTCAGTGTTCTCCTGTAAGCTCTTAAGGATGTTAGTATCATAAACCGATAGATTTTTCTTTTTAGACTTGCTTAGGTTCAAACGCTCAAAATCATTCAATACCGCATTTTCAAAAGCGTCCAAAATTTTATGAGTGACCGGTGCTTGAAATCTGGATTTTGGTTTGAATTCCAGGAACTCTGGTTCCTCTTGGTTTGGCTGAGGTGGAACAATGTTAGTGAAAAAATGTTTGAGTTTCAGGACTCGCATGAATCTGAAGAAAGAGATTTCACACTCCAGTTTGTTGGTGTCATAAGTAGGCACGAATCCAAGACCTTTATTTAGCACTCTAATCTCATCCTGTGTTAACTGAGTTTTTGAAATATTGAGGACTATGTTTGCCTCTTGCTTCTTGTACGGGCTCCTTCTGTGTCCTCTGCGGGTTTTTTTGGAGGCTGCTTTCCTGGTGGTTGGCTGAGATCCCCTGCCTGGGCTAAAAAAGACTGATTTGATCCTATTGTTCTTCCAGATTCAGATGTTGTTGCTTGCGCTGGTTGTGAAACTACATCTATTTGAGTTTGAGCTGATGGTCTGGTAATGTTTAAATCTGTATCTGAAACAAGACTCTCCTCTGAGGTGGTGGGAGCTTTTTTCTTTGGATATACCTTCCTTTGAGCATAAACTTCCGCCCACGTATATACTTCATTAGGTTTATAGTCCAAAGTGTCCCTTTTGAACTTCCTCAGTTTTCCTTCTTGCAGCTCTTTAGAATATTTTTCGAGCTTGGTGTTAATATCATTCAAGGATTTATCCCAATCAGTTTTATCCATTCTTGATTCAAGGTTATGTTTGATTTCATCAATTTCATGGGTGAGCTCGTTAATGACTTTGGCTAACTCTTCGATCAATAATAGGATCAAATCCAAGGAGCATTTATTAAGAATTGAGTACCACTTCTCCATGAACTCCTTGTTGAGGTGGAATCTGTACAACATGGGTTTAATTGACATTCTCAATCCTCGTGGGATCCTTTTCACTCTGTGGTACTGCACCAAAGTTGACGCATGCAGTTTTTGGTTTACTTCTCTTTTTGCCAAGTATTCCAGCTGTTTTAATTGTTGTATGATTGTATTGCCTTGTATGTCCGAAGACCTGACATCCTGGATTAGAGAATAAATATCACTTGCTTGTTCGCTGGTATATGCTAGAGTGGTGGCTCTATTTTCAGTGATACTTGAAATTTGATCAAAAGACATGGTTGGGTGCTCACTCCGTATAGACAAAATCTCAAAATGAAGTGGGTGGGTGAGAGGAGCACTCCAGTATTTCAATGAATTTTAACTAAGCTTAGTTACTAAAAAGTTCAACATAAGCGTGCAACAGAGGTAGCACGTTTGTCCTGACCGTGCCTCAATTAAGGTCCTAACTTGAGCGTGGAACACACTCAACCTCATTGCACTGTTGCTATTTGTGGTTCAAAAATTGAACAGCGCTACATACTCAACAGTTTTTGCACAAATAAATGAATAAACATCAGTGTTTGTAATAGAACAAAAGTCATCAAATTTTTACTTCACAAAATTATAAACAGCGTTTAACATTTCCAAAACATTTTAGGCATATATTCAAAATACATTAGTAAAGCAAACAATCACATTGATGCATCTTCTCTTGAGCCCAAGAGATGCTAGACACCATCATCCATATTAGGATGGGAGCGGAAAGCAGCCTTTTTCGTGGCATTGTTGCCGCCACAGAAAGGCATTCTGAGTTTGCTTTTGGGGGCCCGTTGTGGGCCCCCAGGGTATTGGGTTGTGGAGGGTGCACATGGGGGGTACCTATGGTACCCACCTGCATTGTCATGAACATGGTGGCAGGCACCTTGTGGTGCCTGTCACCTTGTGGTGTCTGTCACCTTGTGCATGACAATGCACACAGTGCATTCCCAGCATTGTGGCGGGCTGTGCTGTGAGCACCGCCTGCCACAGTGCTGGGAATAGAGGATGCCACTGCCACGGTGGCATCCTAATCACCTGTGCGGGACCGCTGCACCACTGGCAGCCAGTCCCAGCACCGCTAGGGTGGCGGGCAGACAAAAGTCCACCTGCCATTCCAATAGGCCCCTAAGTGAGTGACATTTACTGTTCCCACTCCAATCTAACCATACTAGGGGATGGTGCTGAACACTAAAGGGATGTAATTTACTATTCCGACTCCAATCTAACCATATTGGGGATGGTTTTGGACACTAACGGGGTGACATTTACTATCCCCACTCCAATATAACCGTATTAGGGGAATGTGTTGTACACTAAAGTGGTGACTTTTACTATTCCCACTACAAGCTAAAATAATTTGGAGAAGGTGCTGGATACTAAATGAGTGACATTTACTATTCCCACTCCAATCTAACCATTCTAGGGGACGGTGTTGGACACTAAAGAGATGTCATTTACTATTCCCAATCCAATCTAACCATATTGGGGCGAAGGTGGTCCACACTTAAGAGGCGGCATTTGCCGATTTCCACTCCGATCTAACCATTCTAGGTGAAGGTGTTGTAACCTAAAGGGGTGACATTTACAATTCCCACTCCAGTGTGAACTAATTCATAGAAGGTGATGGACACTAAATGGGTGACGTTTACTATTCCCACTCCAATGTGAAACAATTAGTGGAAGGTTTTAAACATGAAAGGGGTAACATTTACTATTTCTGCTCCAATCTAAAGCAACTTGGGGAAGGAATTGGACAATAAAGGGCCAGATTACCATTCTCACTCCAATCTAACCATATTGGGGAAAGCTGTTGCAGACTGAAGGAGTGAAATTTGCTATTCCCACTGCAATCCAAGGATACTGGGGAATGGTGTTTGACACTAAAGGATGACTTTTACTATTCCCACTCTAATCTAACCATATTGGCGGAAGGTGTTGGATACTAAAGTAGTGATATTTCCTACTTCCACTCCAATCTAAACCAGTTTGGGGATAGTGTTGGATACTAAAGGGGGGAAATTGCTATTCCCAAATCCAATCTAAACCAATTGTGGGACGGTGTTGGACACTAAAGGAGTAACATTTACTATTCCCACTCCCATCTAAAGCAAATTGTGGAAGGTGTTGGACACTAAAGGGGTGACATTTTCTATACCAACTCCAATCTAAACATATTGGGGAAGGTGAGGGACACTAAATCGATGGCCTTTACCATTCCTACTCCAATCTAAACTAATTTAGGGAAGGTTTGGACACTACAAGGTTGACATTCACTATTGTCACTCCAATCAAAGGAATTTAGAGAAGGCGTGGGACACTAAATGGGTCACATTTACCAATGCCACTCTATCATGTCTTCAAACTGGGCGAAGGTATTGGACACTAAAGTGGTGATATTTAAAAACCCCATTCCAATATAAGGCTATTTGTAGAAGGTGTTGAATGCTGAAGAGATTGAATTTTAAATTTACAATATCCACTTCTAAATAAAACATTTTACACAAGGTAATACAAATGAGAAAATTGACATGCACAATCAATACTCCATAATGATACATTCTGAAATGTAAAATTAACTAAAATGTTATATAAAAGCACACAAAATTAAACAACAAACCTTTACATTTTAATAAATGCAATTAATGACTATTAAAAATGTATATATTGTTGGAAATATTTGCTACCATTCACAACATTTAAAGCATAAACTGAAAATAAAATAATAGTACAAAATTAAAAATCATATATAAAAACGAATTAAATATTGTTTATAATTTCCATTATTAAAAAAACATTTCAATAAAAATAAAAATATTAAATCAAAAAAGTATTTGAATTATTCTACATTATGAATTTTCATATCTTTAAAATTATTGACATAAAATGTAAATTTACAATATACATTTCAGAAAAATCTCCCTACATCCAATAAACTGATCTTATGCAAATATGGATTCAAAAAGGTCTTTCTCAAAGGATGGCTTGGACTCATGCTGTTTATAAGAGTTCAATCTTGAAAATTTGGAATGCAATACTTGTTTGAATGCTTTGACTTTATTTGCTGTACTGTAACGAAGTATACAAAAATGCTCAATAAACACATGTTTGATAAAAAAAATCTCCCCACTCGTATCTCCTAAAAACCTAATTTTCAGCTACCAAAAAAAGTATTCTACAATCAACTATAAACATTAATAGAACTAAAAAATAAAATTCAACAATTTCGTAACTAAAAAGTGATCTAACTAAAAACACTAAAAAATGAATACATATACAAACACGCTATAATAAATGAAATACTAAATAACACTTACAAACTACATTACATACAACAATATTTCCTACACTGATATTTGTAACAACGATATGACAAACATTAAATGCACAATTTTTACCTTCGATATTGCTGTTTACAATAATTTTGATATTCTAATATTCGTGACAAAATATTTTTGTATAATGATATTTTTGACCAATATTTTGGCCAAATCCCACTGTGTGTTATGACATAATACACACACTTTTAAATCTGTGTGTACAACCTATTAATGTGTATAGACCTGTTAATGTGAATAGTATTGAGCATTTTTGTGGATTCAAAAGGACAGTATTTTGATATATATTTAGCTGAAATTTCTGATTGTGTCTATTGGTTGAATTTTGACTTCAGGCTACCAGACTAAAGACCACCCAGTACTCTCTCCCTGAGAGAGCAAGTAATGCTTTCCCTCAGCACATTGATTATCTAGTGCAAAGAAAGTATACTTGTTGACCACTTTGCAGACCAACATTAGATCAGAAAATATTAATGAAATGTGATAATACCCTAACTCTCACACATACTTTTGCCGAAAGAAAATGTAAGTATGATGTGAGTTAAAGTCATTGGTGACACAGTAATGTATTCATAACCAGTCCTGCCCTATTCTTGCACAATAAAGTATTTGCTAATGTGATAGGTCAATAGTTTTAGCACATATTTACATTTTCTACATACCAGAATGCGACATGTTGGTGAATAGGTTGATATATATTGATGAAGAGATTCCTGATGAGGTGGTGACTGGAACATGACACATTAACACAGACGTATAATACCAATTTACTTAAACTGAGTTGTGTTGGTGTCTTCAAAGACTGCCCATGTTGATGGCATCAATTTCACCAACCATCTCAAGGCCATTTACTGAGGGAACCTGCTCCTCCATATGTGTTAGCTCTGGGTGGGTTTCATGATCACCACCTGTTGCAATAGCAGCCCTCAAGTTCTGTGTTCACTTTTCTTTGTGCTCCGCATGTAATCATGCTATCTCTTCATACATTCTCGAGTCTTGCATGTTGGAGCAGCTGCATTGACTTTGTGAAAGGTTCCTTCCCAAAGGGATACTTTCTTCTCTTGTGGGAGATTTGATACATCAAGTATATTTTCCACTTGTCGTGTCAAAACACAGATCAAAATGTCCACCTGTCCTACAATGAATACATTTTAGCTTTCTCTTTCTGGTATCCTCTGCCCTACCCCTGAGCAGAATTGTGAACTGCTGACTTGCCAAATTACAATCGATTCAGGGTATGTAAGCTACATTTTGCAACACCTTTTAAATATTTGTGCATATTTGGATGATGCATTGATGCTTTTTGAGATGCAAGGGTGTGCTTTGATGCTCTCTTGCCTCACACCACAAAGTACATTAAATACAGTGCGGGATGGGGAAAATAATTTTGTGCAACACGGCACAAACTTTTTTGGCATTATTGATTGCAGTGTGAACCGCAGTTAAATCTACCATTTGAATGTCCATCAAACATCCCTGTGGTGGAGGAAATTCAGTCAGAGGTTTGTACTCCGTATTTAGAGATTCGTCCGGAAATTTCACACTTTTCAGTCACCTCAAATTTGTGAATGATGCCACTTATTTAAAATATATAAATGTGTTTATATTTAAGGACTAGGGTGCAAATTGTTTGGCTGTTGCCATAAAATACGAGTGGTAGGTATAACCCCAGATTCTAGAAACAACAGATTGCAAGAAGCCTACAAAAAACGGCTCTGACCTTATAAAAATATATATTGCTGCTGACACTAGAGAGAAAGCAATCATAAAGGAGAGGAAATAATCTGAAGGGCAGTTTACAGAACGAGAGAAAAAAGGAGGAGGATTAAAAAGCTGGCTGGTTGGTCACTAGAGAGTAGGTGCATTTCAGAGGTGGAACACAGATCTCTCGAGGGCGGGAAGCGGCTTTGAGCTGCACTCTTCCTCAAGCGCTCTTTTCTGTTGATCATCCGAGTATAGGATCTCTGATGGCTGACTGAAGATTCAGACACTGCCTCGACGTGACCTAGAGGGGAAGTTCAACAATGGCGTTGTGGTAGCAGAAACAATAATACTTGTTCCCTCATTTTAAATGTCATCTCCTGGCTTCCCATTTCATACAAAATGTCCTCCTCCCAACCTCTCTTGACGGTAGCCCCTGTTCGAGTTTGCAGTGCCTTCTAATTTCTTTCATGTGCATCGCTTGGGATCCAGAACTGTCATGCTGCATAAGCCTGTGAGCAAGACATCTGCATATTTCAGGCCATTGAGAAAGAAAATATTCACCCTTCTGTACTTCTGTAACAGCTCAATTTCTTAATGTCAAAGGTGCCATTTCAAGGCAGGGCGATTATTCTTTCGGCACGCGTTTGAATAATAATAAAAAGAATACAATTTTCTTTTGACATCGGAAAATTTAAGACACTATTCAATGGAAATTCGTTTTTCAAGTGCGACTTTGTTATTTCGCTACTATTAAAAGGTGCTGCTTGAAGAATCTACCCTTTTTTACACTGCTTCTGGAAATGCGCTTCTTAAAGTGAACTGAAATGCGCTTCTTAAAGTGAACTATCGTATAAAACAGCGGTTTCTTCAAAGCAGAGCTCTGAAGATGTTTAACTAATATCAGGGGAGTAATAGAATTGTAATGATATATGTGAGGGATATTTTAAGCCTTTTCTTAAGACAAAGGCATAATGCATACTGTTCAGTGGGAGCAGGAATCAGCCCAATATTTTATTCTGGTATTGTTTGTGTGCTGCTCTCCATTTGGTGCATTATAACTTGAATGCGGTATAGGTGTATCATTTGCACGAGCACATATCCGAAGAAAATGAGAGGAAGTGACTGACAGTTGTCCATTTTAAAGCATGTGGCAAGGGCAGCATTTCCCCTTTGAGCAGTGCATACTGTAGATCACCTCATTGATGGCTGGCCTACAGTGTGGTTGCCCGAGGGCATTCTTTAGCAGAGATCAAGGGAGTACAAAAGAGACCCAATAAGAAGACTTTTCCAGTAATCTGTAATCTTGGCAAGGAATAGAATGGCCATAGGCGTTTCAAAATGTAGTACCAGAGTAACATCCATCATAGAGAAACATAGGGACCCTTAGTGTAGGTCACTAGAAGGTTAGTGGAGGCCCACAGTCACTGAAGTTTCTGGTTACAGTTGACTCAATACATTGCTGGGGCAATTTTTAATTTGTTTGTTATAGAGTTTCTGCCAAAAAATGGTAAATGTCCATATTGTCAAACTAGTGGTTTCACTGCACCATTTCGAGGTAGGTGAAGCACCAGGATTTAGATGGCATGATCTCAGCAAAAAACACAATTGATGGACAGAATGCAGAACAATGTCATACATTCACCCCAGTGCAAAGATCTGGGCCTAAATCCATCGTTTTTTGGCACTCCACACCACCCTAGGTCAGACAATGGCTATATGCAAATCAGCCTTGACCCTGTGCCTCATGGGAACAGTCCAGCCCGAACTACCAAGCCATGACTTTCCTAGATCGGAATCCAGCATCCAAGGACCGGTTTCTGGCTATCGACCTTCTTCAGCCTGGATAGCTTGACTCCAGTGAAGTTGAGAGCCTGGGACTCACGTCTGAGCATACTCAGCAGGCTCACCCTTTTGAAAACTTTGATGTGGTCATACATCTCCCACATGGCCACCAGTTCCCAAAAAAACAGGCGACCCACTGTATTTAGGGAGGGGTGACCACCAATGAATTTCCTTGCACAGGTCCACCATGGGAGGCAGGTAGAACCTGGCAGGGGACTCAATTAGCGACCATGACATATAAGGAGAAATTCCATGCATGATGTTGCTGTTGCTTTTTTATTTTCTGAATGACACCCCCACTTTAGGACTATTTTTCAATAAAACAAAAAGGTTTGCTGGGTCGGACCTGAAAGGGGGTTTGAGCAAAACGAAAAATAATATATTTGAAATAAATGTGTGATATTGGCATACAGATTTTGAACTGAAAAAAAATGCACATGTTATTAAGTGTAAATGTAGTAACAAGCCATACCTACACGTACTAGGTTCAAACCTGCTTAAAGCAGCATTCCTTAGAAAGTGGTTGGACGAAAATGTGCTGATGCATGCTTTTGAATGTTAATTTTTTCCACACTCTACACTACATCAATCCATGCCATTTTACCCGGTGCCATTGGTTGTGGTTGCTTCTGCTACTGCACATTTCCCCTGATTTATTCCTTATTGCTTGAGATGCTTCTGAGTTTCATGAACATGTCTTTATGGGAAGTTCTTCTCTGATTGATTATTGACTTTTAGACATTTTGGGCTTTATGCTTGATCTCACTCTCTTCGAACTTGAACCCTTTATGGCTTCTGACTGACACCTTTTCGTCCCATCCTTAGAATAGGGATTTTCTTCCTTTATGGAACACACCTTATGCATTGTACTTTGATTGAACTAATCATTTTTTCCTTTCAACACTGTGAAAGACTGATTATTTGAAACTAATATGAATATAATGTATGATTCTGAATGAAGGCTATTTACTACACTACGAATTGATAAAACTCTCAAAATCTTCAATAACTCTCATTGTTGACCGAACTTAGATGGAGGTTGTGATTATTATTTATGTGATAATTTGCTCCTAATTCTCTGATTCCTCATTCAAGATCCAGTGGCCTATTGAATGAAATACAGTTGGGATCTGACCTGTTTATGAGATGGTAAACCATATTTTATTTAGTTGTTTTTTTTTTTTACAAAAATCAAAGATAGGAAACTAAAGTTGACTCCAAGCTCACACTGCGGGTGGGAAGCACAGATCTGCTATGAGAGGAAGCAGTAAAAATAAAGTGCCCCCAAGAAAAGGAAGGGAGTCACAGAGAGGAAGGAGGTGGGGAAAGAGACCACGTGCAATGGCAGCAAAACCACTGTCGACATGGGTAGTCAAAAAAACTTTCAAACTGCTTCACACAAACAAGCAGGAAAACAGCATCTGACATACTGTGATCAGTGTTTGAGGACACATGGACAACTAAACACACATGAACCACAACAGACAGAGCACAAAATGGTGGAGAAAAGTTAGAAAGTAAACATGGAGCAGAAAGATTCACACTAACCAACACCAGAGTGTGAGAACCGGCACAGGAGTGCGGGAGGAGCAAGGGAGATTGCCTGCAAATGAATCCACTCTCATGGAGGGCTAGACTAAAATGAGAAAAAAGACCCTCCGAAAGTGCTCGGTCAGGGGAAGTATACTGTTTGTTCACGGGAAGCTGTACTTGGTCCAAGCTCCACAGCATAGACATACAAAGCCAGAGTGAAAGCACTAAAAGAAAAGAAGTGCTGACCAATGGTAAGGAAGGAAATGAGAGTGAAGTTGGAGCCAACCAATGGTAATTAACGGGTGGGCTCTAAACACTTCCAATGGTTGTTTAAAAGAACAATAGACTCGCAGACAGTGCATGCTCCGAACCGACACCTAAAAAGCAAAGCTATGCACAACTTTTTCCTTTTTTACTCACTTTGAAACCAAAGATTGTGTTTTCTCATTGCTTTGGTGTTAGAAATTGTGGTAGGTTAGACCTACAAAATGAACATTCCATTATGAAACTGGACTCATGTACGTTAAAGTGTTTCCTCCATGCACTAAAATCACATAACCTTTACAGGAGATGGGCAAGGCTAAAATTCTAGATACTGACTGTTGTGGTGGGAGCTGCCCTGAATATATTTACAATTGGGTGACCTACATCTACACTTGAGAAGACCTCTGAGGAACCACGTGTGGCATTCAGATGCAGTTTGTTGTGTGCAGTTTAAAGATTAATGGCTACGCCACAACACTTAATCCACAACTAAAACTGTGTGTAAAAACCCTTGAATAGCATTCATAAGCTTATTTTCTGACAGTAAATAATAGCTGCAACATAAATTCAGGCATTCAAAGTTGTCATGAAAGAAAATTAAGCCTTGAAAAGACCAGCAAAATTGATAAGCAATGGTTCTAAAATTATTAACTGAGGACAGAGCCAGCCGGGCACAAGTGCAGTTTCCCTTCTGAGGCACCTCTCATCTTGCGCTGAGTTTGAGCACAACTATTTAGGACAGGACACAGCTGTGAATGATCACTCTGCCCCAGCGTGGTCAGTCCACCCAGGGTATGGGTACAACTTTGGAATCATGCACTGACTCCAGAAATATTGTGAGTTTCAGAATCCAAAGCAATTAAGAAGGTCCTATAATGGCTGTGCTTCAGCCCTAAGGGCAGGTCGGGCTCTTACCACTCACTGTGTGGTCCTAGTACTCCTGAATCTATGTTGTTGTCTTTGGATTGGTAGAATGGATGCCAATCTCAAATTCCCCTGTGTAACTACCCCTTGTGGGTTGTGTGCAGGAGAAAGAATTGTTAACAGCACAGAAAAGTATGTTAGGAGAATATAGATGCATTCAAAGTTAGAACGCAATGTTGTTGCCCGCTGCCAATGTAGCTCTCCACAAAATGAGAATTGGTCAACAGGCCAGTGGTGATCTGGTGGTCTCTTTGTGGCTAAGCCAGCACATACTACACAGAGTTTAATTTTGATAGCAGTGAAAGTAATCATCCTTCCTATTAATGGCATTTAAATAAAAGAGAGAAAATAATTATTCTCCATATAAGGCCCTTAGCGAACTAAGACTGACAGGCAGTGAAGCAATAATACTTGAAAAGTTGTTTGAGTTGTCAAAATAAAACCCAAAAAATGAAAGTAAGATGTTCGTAGTAGAGAGAACAAGAACAAGGAAAATAAATAAAAGGCTGCATAGCGAGAACTGAGAAAAGCATTGGGGACCTGGAGTAGTAGTGTGTGCCACCAGTGTAGTTAGGGATACAGCACGTGACAAATGAGACCCTGAGGTACAAGATCTTTGAGAAATGTATGATTGGAATCAAGGATGAATACTTTGAACACAGTATGAGCCCCACACATATAGTTTTGGGCGCTTCCATTTCAATATGTTTTGGCATTGCTAGGCTATGTGTGTTTTTCACAATAAACAAAGATGGATGGGGCGCCTCTGCCCCCCATATCCAGACGCACTGCTGTGATGATAATTTTTGCACTTGTTAATGAATGTTCTATTGTTTACTGCAAAGAATCCAAAATACTCCATAGATTAGGATGATGTTAATTCCTTTATTTTCCAATGAGCTGTCCACACATGATTAGCCAATGTTTTTCCATAATACTTTTCCTGCCACGGATATGCCACAACCGGCCTTTTTCCGGGCACGTATGTAAAACATTAAACATCCTTAATATTCAATGATGATGTAACCCAATGCATTTCAAACTTTTTTTAAGTTCTTCCTCAGGGGTCCACTGAAAAATTAAATAAAAACATTGCTGTAAACATATTGCTTAAATAGCTACAGTTAAATACAATTTGCACCAAAGTCACATGGCTGTATTGATAGTTTCGATCACCCCATGGTAATATGTATTTTATGCGCTACCCTCGAAAACCGGAGCTGAAACGCTACCGTAATTAAATTAAAGTGAATCACCACATTGACTTTCTAGTCACGATGTTAAACCCTCCTAAATCTGAAGCTCGAAACCCAGTATACCACCCCCGTTGTTACCGGCCGGTTGTGGCATATCCGTGGCAGGAAAAGTATTATGGAAAAACATTGGCTAATCCTGTGTGGACAGCTCATTGGAAAATAAAGGAATTAACATCATCCTAATCTATGGAGTATTTTGGATTCTTTGGAGTAAACAATAGAACATTCATTAACAAGTGCAAAAATTATCATCACAGCAGTGCGTCTGGATATGGGGTGCAGAGGCGCCCCATCCATCTTTGTTATCGTTAACTTCCACGTGGTAATGGGTGGACCACGTCATCCAGGGAGCACGCAAAAACGTTTCAAAAGGAAGAAAATGTAGCACAATGGTTTAAAAAGTGAAACGAGGAGTGCACTGCAATTTCCACAATAAGTTTTTCACAATAAAAACATTTAATTTATCAAATTATCAAACTCTTTGAATTATTGGTTGATACCACAACGTTTGGTAAAGTGCACTCAGTTAGGGAGAGGTTTGAAGTCTGTGTGGGAGACATAGGCTCAGGAGGAAGAGGCATAGCAGTGGAGAAAGCTGATTTCAGGGGAGCCAGGTTGGAATGCATTAATCGAAATTAGCATGAATACACTAACTCCCATCGTATTACTTTAAAGAAACATATGTGTGTAGTGTTGTTTCAGGCTGTAGGTAACAAGGACCCCCTGATAAGGATAGATATCCTGGGACAGGGAAAACAATGTATGAGACGTAACAATCCCAGGCATACACTAAGGAAAATACACAATAGATTCAACAAACAAACTAGTTCAGTTAAGAAAAATGTAATTTTTTAATTTGATAAAAAGGAATATTAAAAGAAAGTGCATTAGTCACAATTGATAAAAATAGCAATATAATGATACATATGTATTCACAAATTTAAAAAGAGGTTAAGTGGCATCCAGTCGACGCGTTTCGACATATACAATATGCCTTCATCAGGACTTTAACCATCAAAATTCTAATACTCGTATCAGTATCAGTAAGCAGCGGTCATAGGCGATGCTGCAATTCTCTTCTACTTTGGCAAGCGTTATAAAAACACAGTGAAGTCCAGGGCGTGATCACAAACCCTGGAAACGGACTTTATATGTTTAGAGTCTAGGGTCCAGTCTATTAGTTGAACAGCACCTTAAAACATCAGCGTTGATATAGGATTCCTAAAAGGAGAAGTAAACGTAGTTTGCCGATAAAAATAATCCTTTCTTTTGATGAGTTAAAATTCTATGGCATGGGCGCTTGTATGGAGCCGCCGGTGTCGTGATAGCTCCTTTATGATGTGGAGCACTAGATGCGGTGACAACGTGCACGCCTCGCTCGCCGGGCGTTCAAGCTTTAAAAACCCGAGTCTTAGAGCCGACTTGATGTCGAATGGGGTTGAAAGCCAAGCGCATCTAATTCCTGTTGTGCGCAAGTGATTCCGTAAGCGCTACTGATGAAAAGCTGCATCCGGGTATTCTGCCAACGGGTCAGGTTGCAGGAAAGAACGACCTTCTCGGCTCTAAGACTCGGGTTTTTAAAGCTTGAACGCCCGGCGAGCGAGGCGTGCACGTTGTCACCGCACCGCATCTAGTGCTCCACATCATAAAGGAGCTATCACGACACCGGCGGCTCCATACAAGCGCCCATGCCATAGAATTTTAACTCATCAAAAGAAAGGATTATTTTTATCGGCAAACTACGTTTACTTCTCCTTTTAGGAATCCTATATCAACGCTGATGTTTCAAGGTGCTGTTCAACTAATAGACTGGACCCTAGACTCTAAACATATAAAGTCCGTTTCCAGGGTTTGTGATCACGCCCTGGACTTCACTGTGTTTTTATAACGCTTGCCAAAGTAGAAGAGAATTGCAGCATCGCCTATGACCGCTGCTTACTGATACTGATACGAGTATTAGAATTTTGATGGTTAAAGTCCTGATGAAGGCATATTGTATATGTCGAAACGCGTCGACTGGATGCCACTTAACCTCTTTTTAAATTTGTGAATACATATGTATCATTATATTGCTATTTTTATCAATTGTGACTAATGCACTTTCTTTTAATATTCCTTTTTATCAAATTAAAAAATTATATTTTTCTTAACTGAACTAGTTTGTTTGTAGTGTTGTTTCAGCAATGTTTTCTGGGCCTGATATACTTGCAACTAAAAGTTAATATAAGTGAATGTAGAGAGATTAAAGAAAATAATATAGTATCAAAAATCAGTTTGTAATTAACGATCTCTACTTTGAATATTGGTGTTCTCAGTTAAAAGGTAAGAGAACAAAAGCGATTTAAGTTCTTCTGAGTGTACACTATGGACACAGATTCCCAATACTTTGTAATCTGGGTACTACAGTGTTCTTTATTTGTCACTATTTCATTCATTTTATGTCAGAATACATTGATCCATTCACATTGTTTTTCTCGTGGAAGGCTCAGTTTCACATTTCACACCCTGTGCATCACTCTTTCGCCTTTAGGAGGCATTGGTTTTTTTTTAGGTTCCATATACATTGCCTTCCCGTTTTTAAATGCATTAGCATTTCAGTCACGATTCCATTTTGACACAACCACCAATCACAGTTAGGACAAACAGTACTTTTTAAAAAGAAACTGATAAAATGATGTGATAAACCTGCATGCAATGTTTTTTTCCTTAATGATTTTTGTGCAACAAAAGGACTCTACTCCGAAAGTTCTACATAAATATGATGTGATGGTAACAAATTGACTTCTATATTGAGTGAGTATATATTTCACATTACTAAATCATAGAAGAACATAGACATGCACAGTATGTTACATCTTTGATACGGCACAAAATGCAAGTCTCTCAGTTTATCATTGGTTAGACATCAAATATTCAGACATTGTGTGATAATGCTTTTAATTTGTTTTTGTATTTTTTTAAGGACTGTTGGGAGAAGTTAAACATCAGAAGCACCGATAACAAGGGAATGATTAATAACTGACATATCAGGGTCACAACATGTAAGGCCTCATCCACAAAGACATTTTGGGGGGTAAACATAAAAAGCTCTGATTAGGCCTGCTACGAAATAGTTTTTCTACTATAAAAGTCTCAACCATAAGTGCAGAAAAAACGGCAGCGAAACATTAGGCAAAACACAAAGTCTGGGGAGTGCTCAAATCAAGGTGGGGTTTCCCATGAAAGTTTGAATTTGTTGTTTAGACACTTGACTTAGATATATGTACTACACTAAATTAAGCCCAATACTCGTTGAAAGCAATCCATCAATATCCTTGAAGAATTACTCGTGCACCAATGTTGTCAATCCTAATTACTTCCAGCATTCCGTACATTGTTCAGTCTTTGTGTTGCTGTGACTCTTGGCTTCTCTTTCTCAGGGGAAAGTCATTTCACAGTCTCCCTGCCACTGAGTTACCAACCGCATGTTGGTTTGAAGTTAAAGTCATTACAGCACTGAAATGAACACAAAGCACTCGATGTTTTCACCCAATGATCTCAGTTAAGGTTAATTTTAATAAAAACCATCGAACAGTGGTTACATGCTAGAATTATTATTCATTCACGCGTTCTATTTACCTAAAGAAAGTACTTCACATGTTACTTTGTGCATCCATTTCTCTGAATAAAACAATGCATATCAGGGGCCTGAATATATGGCGTGTACAAATAGATATGGAAAGCACCAAGTAACCTCTGACCATTTTTTGCGCCTCAATACAAAGGTGAGCAATATGTGCCTGTGCTCCGAAATGGTGGCAAAGTTTGCGCAGCAAATACCTGTTTGAATTTGCTATTTTAATCTGAGGTTTGGAACGAACAGTGATCAGTGTTAATTGTATTGAATTCTTTGCGCTTTGGTATGTAAATTAGGACTTGAAAAACAAAGTGCGTCTGCTTTACTAATTGCACAGTAAAATAGTCAGATTTCAGTTTAAAATTGGAACCTTAAAAAAATCCGGTACATTGTAGGGAATATTCGAGCTGTGACAAGTTTTTATTGTGCATGCGTATGCATGCAGATTTGTCAAATATTTGCGTACCCATAGTGCCGGATAGATTCCTATGTTTATATGTACTCTGTAGTTTTTCTCTTCGAGTATGCATGCCGGCACTCCACTTGTGTCCCACTGGATCTTTCCAGAGGTTCACTTGGGACACCATATGCATGTCAGATGTAAACACTCATGCTGCTCTCAACAGGTACTGAGATGCATCACCAGCAGAGTCCATCATTTCAATGGGGGTCAAGGGAATTCTAATCCATTTCCCTCTTCCAACTTAGCATCGGGTATGATTTACAACACCCACATGGCACTTGAGCCACCCAGTGACACAAAACACCATTTTCACTACAGACATTGAGGCGCTTCATCAACATTCAAGCTGTCTGCTATGCCAGGGGTTGCTTCACCGATGTGTGTGCGTTTTTTCCTGGGTGCACCCATCTCAGCTATATTCTTTGACAGCCCACTCTTGGACATCAGTTGGTAGGTGAGTAATTTAGTAAGATGTGGCCACTAGGTAAGTTTAACAAAATCACTCTGGGACTTCATGTCTACCTGGGGAATCCCTTTACAGAGAAATGCACTCAAAACCTCCCTACATCACAAGATACACTGAGAAGACTAAATTGATTGCATGTGTTTTCAGGATTTCTGCAACATTCTTTAGGTAGCCACATTATAGCAAATATCGGATATCTTTGTTGCAGGTAATGTCGGGTATTTTCTCACCCCTTTCTGGCATCCAAAAACACAGTCGTGACAGAGGTGCAACCGGGCACACATTTGCACACAACCAGTCAAGATGTCTTAATCAAACAGGAAGGGACGCTCCAGTGCTCCATAAGTAGTAGGGAAATTCACTGGAGCCTATTGTGTGCTGCACAACACTTTCGTGTGATGGGGCTTTGATGTAGGCCCTACCCGTGAACTTTAGTTCCTTTCAGATTGCTGGTTTGGAACATAAAACAGAGGTCAGGACTTGCATGTTTGGGATCGATTAGAGACCGTGACTGAGCTGCTAGTTTGGTTGCTGAATCACAGTATTTTAACAGTGTTGATCAACAATGAATGGTAGACTACAACCCCATAAACACATATCATCCTGAGACACCACTGTTGCACCATAAAGATGCCACGCCCACACATACAATTCTAAATGTAAGATGCATTTGCACACACATTGCTCACTTATTCATTGACTCATTCAAGCATACATACGCATGCACCTTTCACTCACAATTGTCATTTCCCCCTCAGACCAGGGCATACCACATGTAAGGTGAAGCGAAAGACACCTTATTTTGCAGACAAAACATACTCTACTTATTTTGTTTGTTAACTGTAGCGCCGTACCCCATCTCGTCCTTCGCTCCTTGGATCACTGCCATTTTGTGTGTTTACTTGTTGTTGTTGCTTAGCCTAGCCTACCAGCCCCGCACCCGCCTCCCGGCTGCTCCTCCCTCCCACTGTGATTAAAGCCCCATACTGCCGGAAATAGCGCTGTGACCGTCCTGAGCCTCGGCGAAGCGGTCGCTCCCCTCGCTGCTCTCTGCACATCAGCCTGCTTCTGCTAGTATCGTTACATCCTCGCTGTGCACGCTCTGCTCTCTGTAGCGCCTATTAGCAGACTTGGTTATCACTGATTTGTTTGTTAACTGTAGCGCCGTACCCCATCTCGTCCTGCACTCCTTGGATCACTGCCATTTTGTGTGTTTACTTGTTGTTGTTGCTTAGCCAAGCCTACCAGCCCCGCACCCGCCTCCCGGCTGCTCCTCCCTCCCACTGTGATTAAAGCCCCATACTGCCGGAAATAGCGCTGTGACCGTCCTGAGCCTCGGCGAAGCGGTCGCTCCCCTCGCTGCTCTCTGCACATCAGCCTGCTTCTGCTAGTATCGTTACATCCTCGCTGTGCACGCTCTGCTCTCTGTAGCGCCTATTAGCAGACTTGGTTATCACTGATTTGTTTGTTAACTGTAGCGCCGTACCCCATCTCGTCCTGCACTCCTTGGATCACTGCCATTTTGTGTGTTTACTTGTTGTTGTTGCTTAGCCAAGCCTACCAGCCCCGCACCCGCCTCCCGGCTGCTCCTCTCTCCCACTGTGATTAAAGCCCCATACTGCCGGAAATAGCGCTGTGACCGTCCTGAGCCTCGGCGAAGCGGTCGGTCCCCTCGCTGCTCTCTGCACATCAGCCTGCTTCTGCTGGTATCGTTATATCCTCGCTGTGCACGCTCTGCTCTCTGTAGCGCCTATTAGCAGACTTGGTTATCACTGATTTGTTTGTTAACTGTAGCGCCGTACCCCAACTCGTCCTGCGCTCCTTGGATCACTGCCATTTTGTGTGTTTAATTGTTGTTGTTGCTTAGCCTAGCCTACCAGCCCCGCCCCCGCCTCCCGGCTGCTCCTGCCTCGCTCCTCCCCCCTCCACTATCCATATATGACAGATGCTTTCATGCGCAGCGGTCACGCGCCCCAGTTGCGCCGAAGGTGCGCCAAAGGTAAGCCCGTCTATGCCCGTCCGCGCCAAGCCCGCGCCCAGGGCCAGACCCCCTGGCCCCCGTCCCACCCACCCCACCCGCATTACATACGACGCCTCCTCCCTCTTAGCCCTAAATCCCGGCCGACTCCCCAACTGCGCCCAAGCCGCTCCGGGACACACCCATGGACCCTTCACATGCAACTCCTGCAAGTATGACGGCACCAAGACCAACTCCACATCCACGAACACCAAACAGAGATCTGACACCAACCACCTAAAATGAATCCTGCTCAACACCCGCTCGGTCCACAGACACGCCATCGACCTTTGGAATCTACTAGACACCATCTCTCCGGACGTCGCCTTCCTAACAGAAACATGGATGAATGCCTCCTCAGCCCCAGACATCACCATTGCCATCCCGGAAGGCTACAAGATCATCCGTAAGGACCGCACCAAGCAAACAGGAGGGGGCATCGCCATCGTCAATAAGACCTCCATCCGCATCTCAACCAGCTCAGATGTCAACCTCACTAGCGCATAACACCTTCACTTCTAGATCCACACCGACCCCAAGACCACACTCAGAGGCACCCTCCTCTACAGGCCACCTGGACCCCGTGCACAATTCAGTGAAGACATCACTGACTTTATCACCCCACACGCCCTCCCCTCCGAGGAATACATTCTACTGGGAGACCTCAATTTTCACCTGGAAAAGAGCAACGACAGCAACGCCACCACCCTACTGGACAATCTCGCCAACCTTGGACTCAAACAACTTGTTAACACCCCCACTCACTACGCAGGTCACACACTCGACCCCATCTTCACCTCCAGCAAACATATCTCCTTCAGTCACACCACAGTTCTCCATTGGACGGACCACCGCTGCGTTCACTTTGCCTACAAAAAGACCACAACCCACAACCATCCTCAACCTACTCTGCGAAGAAACTGGAACAAAATCACCATCGACCAGATCTCCTCATCGCTTATTCAAAACCCCCCTGCCCACTCTTCGAACCCCAACCAAGCAGCCATTAACCTCACTCAATGGCTAACCAACAGCGCCGACAACCTAGCACCTTTGAAAAAACGTCAAAACAAACTAGGCAGCAAAAACGCTCCCTGGTTCAACGATGATCTTAAGAAATCCAAAAAACTCTGTCGCTCCCTCGAGAAGGCCTGGAAAAAAGACCCTAACACCAGCACCAAGGATGCCTTCAAAAACGCCACCCGCACACACCACCAACTGATCCGGACTGCCAAGAAAGCTGCACTCAAAGACTGACTAGACAACAACGCCCACAACAGCAAGGAATTATTCAACATCGTCAAAGAATTTACCAACCCCTCAGCCAACTCCAACGACATCACTCCCTCTCAAACCCTTTGCGACTCCCTAGCCTCGTTCTTCCATAACAAAATCGCAGACATCCACAACAGCTTCGACAACCAACCCAGAGACCAACCCTCCCAACCTTCTGCCGTACCCTCACCCCCCTTGAACATTCTTAACGACTGGAACCCTATCTCCACTGAGGACACCATCCGCCTAATGAACTCCATTCACTCAGGATCCCCCACAGACCCATGCCCTCACCATATCTTCAACATAGCAGACTCTATCATAGCACCACACCTCCGAGACGTCATCAACTGCTCCCTCAACTCCGCCACCTTCCTGGAAAGCTGGAAACACGCCGAACTCATCGCCCTTCTGAAAAAACCCACAGCTGACCCC
The DNA here is from genome assembly GCF_964263255.1 of Lissotriton vulgaris. Classification (NCBI taxonomy): domain Eukaryota; kingdom Metazoa; phylum Chordata; class Amphibia; order Caudata; family Salamandridae; genus Lissotriton; species Lissotriton vulgaris. The sequence goes on along the minus strand of NC_141691.1, from coordinate 1,017,619,731 downwards.
ACCGAACTCAAAAACTACCGCCCCATCTCGCTCCTACCATTCCCGGCCACAGTCATCGAGAAAGCTGTCAACAACCAGCTCGCCACCTTCCTCGAAACCAACAAATCACTCGACTCCTCACAGTCCGACTTCCGAGCAAAACACAGCACCGAGACCGCACTCATCGCAGCAACAGACGACATTCGAACTCTACTGGACAATGGAGACACAGTCGCCCTCATCCTCCTTGACCTCTCCGCAGCCTTCGACACAGTCTGTCATAGCACCCTCCTACAACGCCTCAGAAACATCGGAATCCAAGGAAAAGCACTGGAATGGATCACCTCATTCCTTACCGGAAGAACTCAGAGAGTCCGCCTTCCACCATTCAAGTCAGAGGCCACTGAAGTCATCTGCGGCGTGCCACAAGGATCTTCACTCAGCCCCATCCTCTTCAGCGTATACATGAGCCCCCTCGCGACCATCGCACGCCAACACAACCTCAACATCATCTCCTACGCTGATGACACTCAACTGATCCTCTCACTCACCAAAGACCCTAACACCGCCAAAACCAACCTACACGATGGAATGAAAGAAGTAGCCGAGTGGATGAATCACAGCCGTCTGAAACTGAACTCAGACAAAACAGAAGTCCTTATCTTAGGTACCTCCCCCTCCGCCTGGGATGACTCTTGGTGGCCAGAGGCCCTTGGAAAAGCACCTCTCCCGATGGACCACGCACGGAACCTAGGCGTCATCCTGGACTCCTCGCTCTCGATGAACAGACAAGTCAACGCCGTTTCATCATCCTGCTTCAACATTCTTCGCATGCTCAAAAAAACATTTCACTGGATCCCCACCGAAACTAGAAAAACGGTCACCCACGCACTGGTCACGAGCCGCCTGGACTACGGTAACATCCTATACGCCGGTACCACCGCAAATCTTCAGAAAAAACTCCAACACATCCAGAACGCATCAGCCAGAATCCTACTAGACATCCTGCGTAAAGACCACATTTCTAGTCACCTGAAAAACCTCCACTGGCGCCCCGTCAATAAGAGGATAACATTCGGCCTCCTAACCCACGCACACAAAGCACTTTACGAACTTGGACCCGAATGCCTCAACACTCGACTTTCCTTCTGCACCCCCTCCTGCCAGCTACGCTCCTCCAACCAAGCCCTTGCTGCTGTACCTCGCATCAACAAAACCACCATGGGAGGAAGATCCTTCTCCTACCTGGCAGATAAAACCTGGAACTCACTTCCCATTCACCTCCGCTTCACTCAGAACCACCTAGCATTCAGAAAGCAACTTAAAACTTGGATATTCGACAAGTAACTCCCCACCCTTCTTCAAGCACCTTGAGACCCTCTGGGTATGTAGCGCGCTATATACATTTTTTGACTTGACTTGACTTGACTTGGTGTCAGTGGTAAACTGTATACCGGAACATGTGGTCAATGTAAATATTATCTGGCTTTGTACCTTTTTCTAAAGCACATATATTAAATGCAATTGTATCACATGTTATCAAACAGGAACTTTCTCATGAAAGATCATGTGTAGCTTTATAAACAATGTCCATTTCACCATAATACCACGTCCTAATTTTAAGACTTTGGCACATAATATTGCTAAATTCATATGTAATTTATACACATGTCTATTTCCCTCATGTCAGACACAGGTCATAGTAAGAATGAATAGGGTGTCTGAACCATTCTGATCTTGTAACACACACAAAACCTTATTGCTTACTAATGTACAAATATTGTGCATTTAAACTTTCCACCATCACATGTCTAGCTAACAGCAATGCATTGCACACCCATCAGTCATGACTGTGACACTGAATCATACCCGCTTTCCAGTTAGCGTCATTAGGGAATGTAAGTGTGACATTGCTTTAGTCCATGCATTCCAAGTACTAAAGCGACATTTGCTTATGCTGAACTCTGACAAAGGCTGATGTTTGAAAAGAAAGTAACCTGTACTATAGCATGTTTGTGGCTAGAATCATCCAGAGTTAAAAGTGGGATGTCGGGTATATGACAGTGTCACTTTTTGTTACAGAGACTATTGTAATAATGCCATTTATTGTTCTGTATATGATGTAGTGAACATAGACACACATGATTATTTCCATGTCTCACCATTCTTTTTCAACGAGTAGTCAAGCAGGGAGCAGATAATGGCTGACCCGAGGTGAAGAAAGACGAGGGACTCTTCCTCTTGGCGGACAGAGGTGGATTCCACTATCACAGAGGAGCAGAGATGGAACGCCATGTGGGAGAGTTTGCTCACCAAAAGAGTTACAAAGACACAAGCAGAGACTCCTAGAATAATATGAGTACCCAACAGAGGGGGCGGTCAATGAGGACATCAGTACCAGTAGTCTGATGATGGCCCTTTTGACCAGAAATAGCAAACAGCAATCGTACCAAAGGAGCAGACACCTCCATCAATGGAGTCTGAAGGTCTTTTCATAATTGAAGAGGCCCTCTGTTTGAACTAGTTCTATATATGGGCAGAATGTTACTGGCGGAATATTACAGGGGTTATAGAATGTAGATATTGTTGTTGTACCAACCTTACCAGCAGTTGGTCCTGTCTTCTGCTGCTCCATTTGTCGCCTGTTAAGAACTCAGAATAAACTCAACAGATCTCACCTTAACTGTCTCCATGTATTTCCTGCGCACTTTACAGTGGTGACAAGGAGTGGGCTCTGACCGTGGTACCATTATTCTTAAATTGGTGTACACACCGAACCATTAGGAGTCTTGCCATGCATAACTCCAGTGGACCGCCTTTCTGTTTGTGGTTCACTGCAATCGTTTGGTGTCTACCAGTATGCACTTTGTATAGTAGTAAGTGTGAATTCCCAGCCACATTTCATTGGATAGTGGAGTAGGAGGCAGGGAGTAGAAGGCGTTGTTGAGGCTCTCAAACCGCATCCTGCTGTTTAAGCATGAGCTTGCCTTGGGCGTGCTGACAGCGCCATTTTGGATTGGGATCATCAGTTGGGTGTGCGCAGGGGGTCCCATGGCTAGTGTGTTTGCCATCTTAGATTTATATTGCATTACTTACCTAAGTATCGCAGACGCTTCTCGGATCTATTCGGTGATGTGCGCAACATTTCCAACAGCACTCTTAGTTTCAATTCTTCCACGGGCGTAAGAAACAGGGACATCACACAATCCGGTGATGGGCACACCAGTTCCTAAAGCGCATTTTGGCAAAGGAGGGCATTTCAGTGGTGCGCACATCAACCTCAATAGAGCATTACACTGAATGCATGCCATTTTGTAAAGCGTGTGCAAATTTTTTATGACTGCTCCAGGTACTGTGAACTTGTGTATTTGTTGAATAATCATTTCCAATAATTGTGTTTGTCATTTTGAGTGATTCTCATAGTTTCAATACGTTGCACATTTTCCTTGCATGTGATAATATTGTCAGGAAATTGCGCTCATCAGCATTGGTGAGAGGAAACTCTTGGCACTACGTAGACTCTTAACCTTGCCCATTTTTCTTGCATTTTGTATTTTCTTTCTTATTCTAGAATGCAACAAAACATTATTCCAGTTCTGTAATTTTTAGTAACTCTGGGTTCGCCACAAATGTATTGTGAACAATTGAAAGAAGAGTTTGAGGCCTACTTGGAAGCTATTGAAGATTATGTTTTTATTCTGAAGAAGAAGTGCACACTTTTTAAAACATTCTCTAAGTGCCAAAGGTAGGAACATTTTAAAGCACTTATCAGTATCTAATGTGATGGGGGAAGAAGATGTCTTAGATGAGTATGCACCTGCTTTTAAAATGCTTGATACTCGATTTTTGAAAAATAACAACATAATAATGAAAAGGCACATTTGTTTTGTTAGACATCAATTGCTGGGTGAGTCCGTGGAGTGTAAATAGGGGCCCTAAGGATCTTAGCAGCTTCTAGTGAGAGTAAATCAATCGAAGATGAAATGAGCAGAGATCAAGTGATGAAAATGAATATTAACAAAAAGATTCAGGAGAAATTGTTGACCACAGACATTTTGACTTTGGAAAGAGCTGTTGAAATTTGCTAGTAGCACAGAATCTACTTCTGCTTACATCTGTCTTTGGGCACACAGGTACATGCCTTGCAGAGGGTGGGTTCAGTAGAACTTAGTGGAAGGAAAAGTGAATGGAAGAAAAATAATTTAGAAAGCTAAAGATATGGTAATATAAATAATTTAGGAAATGCCTCATGTTGTCTGGCTTTTGATAAAGCAAGTGCCAAATGTAAAGAGAAAGGGCATTTTGCCAAGGTGTGCAAGTCAAGTAGGATGGCAAAGTTATCATTTAAGAAAGTTAAGTTAGTTTAAAGGACTACAAGCAGCAAAATATAATCAGAATCAGATGAAAACAGTGTGATGTTATGGGTGGATGAGGCAGAAGGAGAAAGTGTGCAGAAAAATGTAATCCAGATTGGTTTAGGCAGTATCAAAAGACCATAATGCCTAATTGACATATCAGGTGTATTGGTTAATATGATGGCTGGTTTTAAGTCCTTTTTCACACTGATTGGGATCAAAGAATGGAAAAGATTTGACGATAAGATTCTCAGGGAGTCATATGTGCTTCCAGTTGCTTATGGGGGTAAGCCCAAACTGATGTTAAGGGATTTTGATGCCTTGATAAATTTCAAAGCAATAAAGCTTGTGGTAGAATTTATGGTACAGGATGGGCCTTCCCTTTTGGGATGGGTGCAACAGAGGAGTTTGGGACTTGTGTTTAATCCAAATAGTCTATTCCTGTGTGGTTGAGGTGTTGCATGAGGATGGGTGCAGTGGATATGTGTCCCTGGGTGAGTGCATTTCCTGAATTTTTTTAAGGGAAAGTTTAAGGGCTTTTATCAGCAAATTGTGGTGATGTCAGATGCCAGGCCTGTTTTACACAAGGTTCGATGGGTGCCCATTTCCATGAGGGAGGGATTATGAAAGTAGTTGAAGTATCTGTGTGATAAAGAAATTATTGACACAATCAAGAGTTTCAGGGTGGATACCCCTAATTTTTTTGGCAAGGAAAGCCAGTGCAGCATTAAGGATTGATCTGAGTGATGTCAAAGACAGGATTTGGGTTGATAGACACCCTTACCAACATCACTGAAATGCTTTATCTCTCAAGGGTGCCAAGATATTTACAGCCCTTGATATGACAGCTGCTTACCATCAGATAGTATTGAAACAAGACTAAAGGCATTTGATGTCATTCATCACTCTTGGGGGTGCATTTAGTTATACGCATATGCCAATTGGGTTACACTCTGACTCATCTGTCTTTCTGCAGGTTATGAAAGCTCTGTGTAGGGAAATCCCTAATGTCAGATGTTTTCAATATGACATTTCGGTTGTTGGTCAGGATGTACATCCCATGATAAGAATTTAGGCAGAGTTTTATCTGTATCCAAAGAGAAGGACATCACATTGAAGGCCAAATAGTGCAGATTTGCTTTGGAGTGTGTAGATTAACCTGGGTTTTAACATTTCTGAAAAAGTATTGCATATTGCACCCAAAGAGAGTTTAGTCAGGGCTATTTCTGAGTGTCCTGTTCAAGATAATAAAGACAATTTACGATAATTTTTTAGGTTGTTGGAATTTTATGCTTGTATTATCCCCAAGTGTGCTGAGATGATGCATAATTTACAGTCAGTCCAAAGTTAAAAGTTGGTATGGGGAAAGTATGTGGATGAAGAATTTAAGATGATTAAGCAAGAAATTGCCAATGCTATTCCTTTGAAACCATTCAATACCTGTGATGTATATGTAGTTGTCACAGTTGTTGGTCAGTATGGTTTAGGCGAGTGCTAAGGCAAATGGTTGAAGGGAAACATAAAGTTATTGCTTTTGTCAGGACATAACCTGAGAGATGCAGAGAAACCTATTCTGTGATCAATTGTTAGGCTTTGGCTTGCTGAAGGGAGCTGATCATTTTAGGAACTATTTGTGAGGTTGGAGTTTATGATTTGTGCGGACCAAAACCTTTAATCAATTATTTCACTACTAAGGAGTCAGTAAAGGTACTCAGTGCATTACCAAGTGGCAAAATAGACTACAATAATTTCAGTCTCATGTTCAATGTATACCTGGTGTGAAGAATATCTTTGCAGACTGTCTTTCTTGGTTACCTCTAGGAGAATCAGTGGACATTCAAGACGTTTTAGAGGAGGATTTCTGTATGGTTGGAATGGTGGCAAGTCTGACTAGTGGGTGTGTTTTGAAAAGTGAATGCAAATTTGCTGTAGATGGTGATAGCGTTTTACATGAGGTTTCAAGTTTCATTCGCAAATATTGAACTGAGCATACTGCTTCAAAGTCAATTGATGTTTTTAAGCATGCTTTTGCAGAATTGAATGTGTGTGATGTATTACTAAGGAGAGGTGTGTTTGTGCAAAGTGGCATTTGTGCCAAAGTTTTGAATTTGGTACATGAAGGTCATGAACAAATGAGGACCATGAAGAGAAGGATACAGGATACATTTTGGTGGCCAGGAATGGATAAGGATGTGGGTTAATTTGTGAGAGAATGCTGTACCTCTTCCAGTTAAACCTTGGATTAAGGTCGGTATGTATTTCATTGTTCATCAATCAATGTGGTTAGGGAAATTTGCAGGTTCGGAATTGTGTTAGTGGATTGTTTTAGACAGTGGCCTGAGGTGGAGTTTGTGAAGTCTGCTAACACATCTGAAATAATTGGGAGCCTACAGTCCCTGTTTATGAGAGAGGGGAACTCTAATGAGTGAATAACAAACAATGGAGTTCAGTTCACCTCTCATATGTGTGAAAAAAGTTTGACCCATAGGGGTGTTCAGCATAGCAAGATGTATTTGTATCATTCCCATAGCAATGGCCTAGTGAAAAGGTGTAATAAGGTCATCAGGACAATGTGCAGTTGTCCATCGCCAATGGTTTGGATTGGTACAAGGAACTCAAGGATTTGCTATGGGCTATCCATACCACTCCCAAAACATCCACTGGGGTGTCCCCTTTTGAAAGATTGTATGCCATCCACCAAATTGGTGTCTTCATGGATTGGTAGTTTATATGTGTCTGCAGAGTTGTTATCAATAAAAAGCAAGCAGTAATAGGCATAGAGTTGGAATGCAGTTGTTTCGTGGGCTAGAGGCACACGATCCTTGGTGACTAAAGTGGGGGTTTTCCTCACAGAGGAAGGTCATTTAAGCCAAGGATTGTGTGATCATGCTTGAGTATGGGAGGTGGTGGAATAAAAAGAAGTTGTCTCTTCAAAATTTCTATAGCATTCCAGAGTGTGGTGCGTTTGGGTAGGTAAACATGGTTTACAATGATATTGATACATTGCATGCCATTACAAAGCGGTCATTACAATTAATGTGTTGTTTCATCGCATACCATTACAATGACTTGCTTTAGACTTGCTATAGGGGGTTAAATCCAACACCTTCTCTACTGTTGCACAGACTGGAGATGGAATAGTAAATTATACTATACCAAAATCCAGAATCCCCCTACAGCAAGTCATATTAATGACTTGTGTTGTAATGGTATGCAGCATAACAACTCATTCATAGTAATGTCAGCGTTGTAATGGCATTGCAATGTAAATGCATGCGTTGTAACATGGGCTATTTCAAGTTTCAAGTTTCAAGTTTATTTTATTTAGCATAGTTACTTAAAACAGTTGCTACAAAATATCTCATTGCAGATTAAAACCAGTTAGAAGACATTTTAACCAAACAATATTTACAGTACATTAAAAAACAAGCAATTATTATAGCAGCGGTTGTCCTTTTCCTTATCTGCTGTGTGGTTGTTTGGACTTTGACATTTTCTTCTCTACTTGTCTTAAACATTTTACAAAGTAACATTTAAGCTGCGTGTCCTCGGGTGCAAAACATGCCAACACAGCTTGTCTCCGTGCGCGAATACCTCTCTGGTTAAAAAGTGGTTTTAGAAACTGTCTCTTTTCCTCTGTTAGCTCTTTACATGTGCAGAGGAGATGAGGCATATCTTCTTTCATTGTCCCACATAAGCGGCAGTTGGAATCAGATTGGATTTTCAGCCAATGTGGAAAGTGCTTTGTCCATGGCAACAAGCCTAATCTGTATTTCACAAATACATTTTTTGTATGTTTGGCAAAACCCAAAGCTAGATACTTTTGAGCCCCCAAAGAGGAATAGGTACTCAGAATCACGAAGCCATGCGACCTCCTTGTTAAGCCTGCCTTATCTTCAATCCAAGATTCATTTTGCACTATTTTCTTGTTAGTTTTTTAAGGAGGTTGTGATAGTTTGGTAAGACCCAACGTTGCCACGCATGTTGCTAAATATTTTGCCGCTGGTGATGACTCTTTCTGTTTTTGCTCAGTCCATAAGTGCCAATTCAGGGTACCAGGTTCAGATTTCCTTACTTTGTCCCAGAAGATGACTATCGCACCTTTCCTTGCAATGATCTGTTTTTGCACACCAAACTTGAGCCTAATTTGTGCTGGAGGGACTCGTGTTGGTAAACCAAAAATTATTCTGTATACTTTTGCAACCACAGTATCCAAGAGCTTCAAGTCCCTCCCCCTCTGTGCCTCGCTCCCGTAGGTTATTGTGGGTAGAGGTTGTGCCCGTATAACTTCGACCAAAGGAGCGAGCGAGGGGCCCGTCAGTCTGGAATTGAGGTTTCTCAATGAGGCTGCTAAGGCTATGCCTTTCCTTTTAATTGTGTCTCTCTGGGTTACAAAGTGCCCGCCTTATCAATGATCACCCCCAAGTATTTATACTCATTAGCTGAATCTATTTGAATCTTATCCCAAAACCAGACAGGTGTTTTCTTAAAATTCTTTTTAATTATCATGGTTTTAGTTTTTTCCAAGTTGATATTTAGGTCATTAACCTCAGAGTATTGAAACATGATGTCAAGAAGACGCTGTAGACCCACCTTCGTTTGACTGATCAATACTAGATCGTCAGCGTAGAGTAGGCAATATTAGATTCACTATTTTTGGAGAATCCGAGTTGCTTGCATTTAGTAACAGAATCAAATCTGCTAAAAACAGATTAAATAGCGTTGGGGCCAGTACGTAGCCTTGCTTGAGGCATTTTGTTGTTGGAATTGTCCTCGATAGTGTTGACCCATCACCGAGCTTTATTTGCACCCAGGTTTCCGGGTGCAAATTAATTAGCAGGTTCAGTAAAGCCTGGGGAATGCCCCAGCTTGCCATTTTCAACCAAAGTTTATGTTGGTTTTCATGATCAAAAGCTGCTCGATAATCGATAAAGCACAAATGTAATGGTGTTCTTGTAATATCAGCCTCATTGATTAGCAGAGCCATTGTTGTTATGTTTGTTGTGGTCCCAACAGATTTAGAAAAGCCTGTTTGGTTTAGGGGGATGATAGAATTGTCTTCCGGCCAGAGTTGCAGTCCGTCCAGCAGCATCCCGGCAAAGTATTTTGCCTCGTTGTCCAGGAGGGTAACTAACTGGTAGTTCTTAGGTTGAGTCTTGTCACCTGATTTAAAAATTGGTGAAATTATCGAGGTCCGCCATGATGGAGGAAGACGGCCTGTTGTTCTTATCTCCCGGAACAGAGGACTCAGTGCTTTCGCCCAGTATTCTGTATCTTGTTTATAATGCACGGGTGGGATTCCATTTGGCCCGGTGCCCCTTCTTGCCTTCCCTTCTTAATGTATTTATTGATTGATTTTATGTGATCGTTTAAGGGAGTAAGTCCTGGTGATTCTCCTCCGTGCAGTTCCTCCGGAGTTGCATTTTCCTCCTTCGGTTGATTGTTCCGAATCCTAGACTGCAGTGCGTCGTCCATGCTAGTTTCAGCTTGCGATACATTGTTCCCTTGATGAAAATGATTTCCAAGGAAAGTGGGCCAGTCTTCCTCAGATATATTTGAAGACAGACCCTCATGCATCAGATGGGTAAATCTTTTTATCGTTTCCCAGAATCTCGCACTGTTTTTTAACTTAGAGTCCGCATGCAATTTCGCCCATAAGGTATCCTCATTGTCATGCCTAGCTTCCCAGATTGCTTGCTTTAGGTATAATTTCTGCTGTCGCAGTTCAGCTAGTTTTATGATGTCGGTTGGACACTGTCCTACCTGCCATACAGAGTAATTGATATTCTTTTTAATGGATTTTATCTTGCTCTTTTGCGGCATGGTGAAATTGGTAGGACCCTACTTTGGTTTAGATTTAATTGGGGTAGAGAGAGATGTTACCAGGGCATGCGTATAATTTGTCCATTTCTCTATTTCGTTGTCCCCTTCCCGCGATTCAAATAAAAGCTAAGCAGCTTCCTGAAAGTTATCTTGCATTGCTAGCATGAATTTTATTTTCCTAAAGTTGATAGTAGCAGTGGTGCCTGGTAAACCTTCCCATTTCATTGGTCTTAAGATGTTTGTGAGCAATATAAGTTCCTGGGGGCAATGATCGCTATAGACTTTGTCTCCCATACTGAATAAAAACATTTCTTTAAAGAGAGTTAGGGATACAAAAGTGTATTCCAGCGTTGAGCTTTTATTTAGAGATTGATGGGTGAATGCAGGAGGTGTATCACCTGTGGTTCTACCATTTTCTGCACGCAGCATAAGATGTTCAAGATCCTCTATGAGAAGTTGACCAACTTTTGATGGAACTGCTGTTGAGTTGGTTCTCTGTTGCAGGATGTTCCATAGCTGGTTAATTAAAGAGACTTCCCCCGCTTTAGATGGCCCAAGTAGATGTAAATTAAAGTCTCCTGTCAATATCATGTCTGGTGTATTAATTTCACTCATACAAGACTCTACGAAGTTGACTAATTGCTTTTCGCCGTTAGATTTCCTGTTAGGATGTATATATGTGTTTATTATTACTATCTCCTGGTGCCTATTCCCTAGTTGCCCCTTTGTAGAGGAGATTTTGATAGCAATGGATTCCGGTGTAGTTAAGGCCACTAAATGGACAGAATTTGCGCAGATGTTACTTGCGTAGTTTACCAGACCTTCCTGCAAATGTCCAAATTTTGCTTTTTTGAGAGCTGGAGCATAGAATCGTATATATCCTTTTAGGTGTGGTGGATCCGTCATCCAAGTCTCCCGGACAGCGATGATGTGGATTGACATTATATAATTCATGAAGGCATGGTCCGATGACTTGCTATTTAGCCCGTTGATGTTCCAGGAGCATATCCGTAATAAGTTTGTTTCACCTTCTAAGATGATATACCTGCTGTTCTATGAAGGTTCATCAATGAGTAAAACATACGTCAATAAGCAACAAAGTATGTATTCTGAACCACGCATTTTCTATATTGAGCAGTGTTAACAATTGTGAAATCTTTTTTAATTAATTAATTTCAAACCCTTACTTTAGGTTTATAGGAGTGGCATATACAGGGCTGGTTCTTATATGGTCCTGAAGAAACGCCAGGGGTAGCATGAAACATGTTGACCATACACTGATCCTACCTACATAGCAGGCCGGAATACAGTGTAAACCCCATTTTTAATATACCAACCTAGGAGCAGAATAAATGGTTGAGGCCCACTAGCACGGTATTTTTAATCCACTTACACCCACTCCACCCCACTACACTTTTGCACCACACATAGTCCTTCACAACTAAGTGCTCCTACGTAGTTCGCAAGTCGCAGCACGCCCCTTTTTGTAGAGAACTGGGATGGCCCCAATGATGAAGCATGTCACCTTGAGGAAGCTCCGGTGAGTGAGGGGACTCAAGAAAGAAAGCTTTCTTTCTTTATTTTGGCTCCACTTATTATTTTGGTGAGCAGACGCAACATAAGACAGGTCTTGGAACCCAGGAATGCGGGCTCCCAGTTTCATATGACGTCCTAGGAGGGCGACCTACTCTTAAGTTCCTCCTTTTTTTCCCCTTGTTATACATGTTCATAGCAGTCCTTAGGCTGCAGGAATTTAATTCTACGGGATTTTTTCAAATCCCTGGATCTCAGTGACAAAGATTGAGACACATTTTACTACCTTAAAAGATTCTCTTAAAAACATGGCAGAAATCACGGGCCTGCCTTTCTCAGAAGAAGAGGTGGACAGAATAATGGCCTCAATACTACCACACACAGGGGCCCCAAGTAGAGACAATGGCGATGCAAATCAATGTTGGGACGAACTAACAGAATTGAAGAGAACACAAATCAAGACCTTAATCCACGGGGTGATGATGGCAGAATACCTCAAAATCAGTGCAGCACCAAGGGGTCTGATCGTAAGGAATGATCCTTTTATTTTTCAACAGGACAAACAATTTAAAAAAGATTGGTCACTGATATCGTGGCATTGTACCAGAGATTGGTTGGTGCTGATAATAAAGACAGCCGCACGCTTCTCTGAAACATTGAAAGATGAAATTCACACTTTAGAGATCCGCCTAAAATCCTTCAAGGCTCCAGCAGAGCTAAAAAAGAGACTTGATGAATTAAATAAGAGCATGACAGATTTCGGATAAGCCTAAAGGACAGCAAATATATAAAACTGTCAAAGGACCAAAAATCCTTTTAGCATGAAAAGGTATATCCATATATAAGGGATGATTACAAACCAAGTAATAGAAATTCAGGATACAATAAAGACAGCAATGGATCAGATCCTGGATCTGACAATTCAAATTCCTCTAACAATTACAACTACTCAACGAATAGAAGACCAAGGAGAGGTAGAGGAAACTCTGGAAGGTATCGAGGGAACCAGGCCCCAATGTGGCCCCCCTACCATGCACCCTATGGCCCACCTCCTCCACTATTTTTCTATGGGCCTCAACAGTATCCCCCAATGTACCCCCAGCAACCATTCCAGAATTGGAACACGAACCAAGGGAACCAAGGTCGACCTTTTTTAGGAGGGGGCCAACCGGCACAATGAGCCAAAAACAAAACAGGTCAACACCTACAGGGGGCCCAACCATTGGAAACAAAGGGACGCCACACACGCAGCAAGGGCCCGCCGGAACCAACAACCAGCAACCAATAGGCCCAGTGGTCAATCTATCTACCATGACCCTCTCCAAAGTGCAAACAGATGTACTAAACAAAGGTTTAGGGTTTGTCCCTTCCCCGCACACTGATAAATTCAAACTCTGTTGCGAACTTAAAGAGTTCCTCAGGAAATTAAAACTCCAAATCTTTTTCAAAGACAAAGAACCAGCGAATTCAACTAACAGCGATACAGGATTAAAGAAAAAGCCAACCTTTGTTCCCCCAACACACAGCCTACCGGTGGAACTATTGGCTTTTGAAAAAGCAATCATGAAAGAGGTGAAGGATCTGGACCCTAGCTCAGTCAGAGTATTCCAGAACACGAGTAACATTGAATTACAAGCAATACAGGAACTATCCAAGAATGACAAAATAACTATAAAACCAGCTGATAAGGGTGGGGCAATTGTGCTGCAGGACTCTGGAGACTACAGACAGGAATGTCTACGCCTCCATGCAGACACCAGGAACTACACCATTATGAAAGAAGATCCTACTGAACGCCTGAGGATATGCATTGCACATCTAATTGAAGAATGTATGGTGAATGACTGGATGGACAAAAAAGAATCAGAATTCCTAGTAAATACAAGACCTACTATCTCATACTTCTATACAATCCCAAAAATCCACAAACGTTTGGATAATCCACCTGGGAGGCCAATAGTCTCTGGAATAGGGTATATTTTGTAACCCTTGTCGAAGTACGCGGATGCGTTCCTGCGACCCATAGTACAAAAAACGGACACCTATCTATGAGACACAAAGGTTGTACTATGTCTACTGAAGGACCAATGTTTCGACCCCACATCTAGCATTTTTATCAGCCTAGATGTGGAGAGTCTATATACTAGCTTGCCACACAAAGAAACACTGGAAATACTGGAGGAAGTCCTTTTTGAAGAAAATTGGACATATCATACACCAAGGCATGTAGTCCTTGAATGTTGCCGCCTAGCCCTTACTGAAAATATATTCCGTTTTGAAGAGACACTGTACCGCCAACAACACGGGCCAGTATGGGCAGTACATTCGCGCCGAGCGTGGCCGGACTGTACGTCCACCAATTGGAGAAGAAGAAGATCCTCAACATGAACAACCCATACATGAAACAGATCAAACTATGAAAACATTACATTGACTATATCCTGCTAATCTGGGACGGAAACGAAGAAGAGGCTCAGAATGTCTGCTCCTGGATACATGAGCAGGATCTGTTTCTCAAATTCACGCATACCATGAGCAGATCACACCTGGTGTTTTTGGACTTAAACATCTGGGCGAACTCTGGCACTTTAACAACGACAACTCACCATAAACCAACTGCAAGGAACTGCTTGCTTACTTACAACAGTTTCCACACAAGACACCTAAAACAGAATCTCCCGTTTGGACAATTTCTACGGTTGAGAAGAAACTGTACCAACAAACTGGATTATCAATCACAAGCTGAGGAGTTGAGCAAAAAATTGAAAGAAAGAAACTACCCTAAGAAAGTGATAAAGGATGCTAACAAGAGGACGAGCAACAATAACAGGGATGCCCTCTTAGAACCCAAAGTGAGGAGTACTCTGACAAACAACAGACCCATTTGCATTACCACCTTTGATAAGGTGTCTGACCGAGTCACAAAAATAGTGAAGAAACATTGGCCAATACTTAACAGCGGCGACCTAAACATACCAACACCTATGTTCAGCCATCGCAGAGGAATGAATCTAAAAAACTACTTGGTGCACACTCGACCAAGACCAACTGAGACCATCAACAGATTGCAGCCACTACCAAGTGGCCACTACCCGTGTAATAATTGCAGTGTCTGCCATTTAACATCAGTCACGAAATCAGTAACTTTCAACAATAATACAACATGGCAGCTAAGGCATTTTTCAAACTGCAACAGAAGTGGGGTAGTCTACTTGATTACCTGTACCTGCAATTTACACTATGTGGGCATGACCTCAAGAAAGGTCAGCACCCGCATAGTGGAGCATAGAAGTAACATCCGCTGCAAAAGAGCCACAACACGCATGACCAACCATTTCATTGAGAAAAACCATACACCGAATGACCTCAAATGGGTGGTTTTGGAATGCATCAAAAACAAAGAGAACCTCGAGAGAACCCTGCATGAACGTGAACAACGTTGGGTCTTCAAGCTTCAAACTGATATACATGGGCTAAACGAAGATATTCCTTGGGGTGCGTTTAACCACTAAAGGGGATATCTGAATAGCACCAAGTACTTTTGAAAAATACTGTCTCTATACAGCGAACATGGGCTATATTACCGATATGAATGTCTTAGGTCTGGATTTGCCCGTATATATCTCCCATTCATAGCGAATAAATGTATAAAATGACCGATGAATTCATAAATAAGGTTTCTCTGAAATTTGGCAACTACTTGTATCAATGCCTTTCACCATAACAACAGTTAACTTCGCTTTTAGGCAAATCTGTCCCGAATCTATTTATTTATTTATTTATTTATTTTTAATCATGAGGTTTTGATTTTCGAATGTATTCAGTAACAAACTCAATTACATGGATACAATCGGTGCTTCGTTTTTAGATACTTTGCCCAAGAAACTCTGATTCATGAGGATTCATTTATGAGGCTTTGAAATATCCGGCAAACAAACCGTATTGCGTGCATTTAAGTAAAACAAAACACCGTTTTTCCTTTTTGTCTTTCTAATTGTGAAACTTTATCAATAAGAGGAATTATATCCTCTTAAGATGGCCCCCAAGGTAATGCGGTCTAGTGTTTCCCTGCCTCAAACCCGGAAATGGAAAGTAACAAAAACATCCCCCGCCGAACGCACTCCAAGATGCGGTCCGACGGGGAAGCAGCTAGGTAATACTACGCGGTGTTGCCGATCAGGAAGTAAGTGCACCATTCCTCTTTCCTCCCCCGTTTTCAGTGAATAAGACATAGCAAGGCTTCAAAACTCAGCCCGCTCGATACAAACAAAGCTTATTCTGGAAACTAATCGCATTTCTCGTTAATCCTGCTGCTGCAGCAATGTTTCCACAGAAGTGACACCGCCCCCCCTAAGAGACCATGAAGTGCTATTAGGCACCCGTAAATGTAAATATTGAGAATCTTTTTTGGTATATATGTTATTTGTAGTGTGTGTTTATCGTCTTTGTCACAATAAGTCGTGTGTCATTTTTGTGTGTGATTTCGCCACAATAACTCTGTGTGTATTATGTTAACTATTCACCAGACCTGGGAGCCTGCATGCACCGATATGGGGCAATTTGCACCATATATATATATACTCTAAATGTGCGGCATGAAGGATATACATGTACCCGATCTCTCTGAGAAAGGGGTGAGGTGCCATTAACTCTGTGTCATTTCCTACAGGTTCATCAATGAGTAAAACATACGTCAATAAGCAACAACGTATGTATTCTGAACCACGCATGTTTCTATATTGAGTAGCGTTAACAATTGTGAAATCTTTTTTTAAATAATTAATTTCAAACCCTTGAGGCACAGGGTCAGAGCTGATTTGCATATAGCCAGTGTCTAACCCAGGGTGGTGTGGAGTGCAAAAAAACAATGGATTTAGGCCCAGATCCTTGTACTGGGGTGAATGTATGACATTGTTTTACATTCTGTCCATCAACTGTGTTTTTTGCAATTTTCACCCCGAGTGTGCTGGGTATACTCAAACGTGAGTCCCAGCCTCTCCACACCACTGGAGTCAAGCTATCCAGGCTGATGAAGGCTGATAGCCAGAAACCGGTCCTTGGATGCTTGATTCCGGTCTGGGAAAGACATGGCCTGGTAGTTCGGACTGGTCTGTTCCCATGAGGCACAGGGTCAGAGCTGATTTGCATATAGCCAGTGTCTAACCCAGGGTGGTGTGGAGTGCAAAACAACGATGGATTTAGGCCCAGATCCTTGTATTGGGGTGAATGTATGACATTGTTTTACATTCTGTCCATAACTGTGTTTTTTGCAATTTTCACCCCGAGTGTGCTGGGTATACTCAGACGTGAGTCCCAGGCTCTCCACACCACTGGAGTCAAGCTATCCAGGCTGATGAAGGCTGATAGCCAGAAACCGGTCCTTGGATGCTTGATTCCGGTCTGGGAAAGACATGGCTTGGTAGTTCGGACTGGACTGTTCCCATGAGGCACAGGGTCAGAGCTGATTTGCTTATAGCCAGTGTCTAACCCAGGGTGGTGTGGAGTGCAAACAAACGATGGATTTAGGCCCAGAACCTTGTACTGGGGTGAATGTATGACATTGTTCTACATTCTGTCCATCAACTGTGTTTTTTGCTATTTTCACCCCGAGTGTGCTGGGTATACTCAGACGTGAGTCCCAGGCTCTCCACACCACTGGAATCAAGCTATTCAGGCTGATGAAGGCTGATAGCCAGAAACCGGTCCTTGGATGCTTGATTCAGGTCTGGGAAAGACATGGCTTGGTAGTTCGGACTGGACTGTTCCCATGAGGCACAGGGTCAGAGCTGATTTGCATATAGCCAGTGTCTAACCCAGGGTGGTGTGGAGTGCAAAAAAACAATGGATTTAGGCCCAGATCCTTGTACTGGGGTGAATGTGTGACATTGTTCTACATTCTGTCCATCAACTGTGTTTTTTGCAATTTTCACCCCGAGTATGCTGGGTATACTCAGACGTGAGTCCCAGGCTCTCCACACCACTGGAGTCAAGCTATCCAGGCTGATGAAGGCTGATAGCCAGAAACCGGTCCTTGGATGCTTGATTCCGGTCTGGGAAAGACATGGCTTGGTAGTTCGGACTGGACTGTTCCCATGAGGCACAGGGTCAGAGCTGATTTGCATATAGCCAGTGTCTAACCAAGGGTGGTGTGGAGTGCAAAAAAACAATGGATTTAGGCCCAGGTCCTTGTACTGGGGTGAATGTATGACATTGTTCTACATTCTGTCCATCAACTGTGTTTTTTGCAATTTTCACCCCGAGTGTGCTGGGTATACTCAGACGTGAGTCCCAGGCTCTCCACACCACTGGAGTCAAGCTATCCAGGCTGATGGAGGCTGATAGCCAGAAACCGGACCTTGGATGCTTGATTCCGGTCTGGGAAAGACATGGCTTGGTAGTTCGGACTGGACTGTTCCCATGAGGCACAGGGTCAGAGCTGATTTGCATATAGCCAGTGTCTAACCACGGGTGGTGTGGAGTGCAAAAATACAATGGATTTAGGCAAAGGTCCTTGTACTGGGGTGAATGTATGACATTGTTCTACATTCTGTCCATCAACTGTGTTTTTTGCAATTTTCATTTCTTACAGGTTCATCAATGAGTAAAACATACGTCAATAAGCAACAACGTATGTATTCTGAACCACGCATGTTTCTATATTGAGCAGCATTAACAATTGTGAAATCTTTTTTCAATTAATTAATTTCAAACCCTTAATTTAGGTTTATAGGAGTGGCATATACAGGGCTGGTCCCTGTATGGTCCTGAAGAAAAGCCAGGGGTAGCGTGAAACATGTTGTCCATACACTGATCCTACCTACATAGCAGGTCGGAATAGTGTAAACCCCATTTTTAATATACCAGCCTAGGACCAGAATAAATTATTGAGGCCCACTAGCACGGTATTTTTAATTCACTTACACCCACTCCACCCCACTACACTTTTACCCCACACATAGTCCTTCACAACTAAGTACTCCTACGTAGTTCACAAGTCGCAGCACGCCCCTTTTCGTAGAGAACTGGGATGGCCCCAATGATGAAGCATGTCACCGTGAGGAAACTCCGGTGAGTGAGGGGACTCAAGAAAGAAAGCTTTCTTTCTTTATTTTGGCTCCACTTATTATTTTGGTGAGCAGCCGCAACACAAGACAGGTCTTGGAACCCAGGAATGTGGGCTCCCACTTTCATATGACGTCCTAGGAGGGCGACCTGCTCTTAAGTTCCTCCTTTTTTCCCCCTTGTTATACATACCTGCTGTTCTGTCATCTGCTTGTTCCTTGGTTGGAAATTACCCTCATGCCCCATCCTGAGTCTTCTTGGCAGAGGCCTTGATGAAGATGAATCGGCTATTGTCTGCCTTTGTCCTGTGACTGCCTCATGCTGACTGGCGAGGGACCCCTTGCCCCTCTCAATATTGACTTAGGGGCGTACCATTCTGTTGGCAGACTATCCCTTTGGCTCTATAATAATGGTGCTGGATAACCAGGTGATATAATGGATTTTATTTTTATGCCCCAGTTTTCAAATGTCGAAGCTTCCAATAAAATTCTTTGTGCAATACATTCTGACCTCCATATTGTCCATGTAGTCTCACCCTCCCTAGGGTCCCCATGGCTGATGAACTCTACTGAATCCAGGTCTGTTGAGTTTACGTCCATCAATGAGGGTATATGTGTAAAAAAACTGAATATGTTCCCACAATTTAGTATGTCGTGAGCCACTCTGTATCTATAGGCTGGTGCAAATTCTAGTGTTTTCACATTCCTATTTGGATCATTTCGTAGGTTATCTGCTTGTGGTCAATTAGTGGGCTCATGGGTGCTTTTGCTTGCTTTAGATGACTTTGTAATTAGTTCTGGCCTACTCTGGGCATCTGAAGTAAAATTTGTAACTAGGCCAGCACAAAGCTGCCCCAAAGGTTCTGCACAGGCCGGCTTAGTTCTTAAATTTCCATGTTTAAGTTCAATATATTCAACTCCTCCAATTTTGGATACAAGGATGGGCGGATAGTTTAAAGCCCTCTCTATTTGCTGGTCGAGCTGGCTAACCATTATGATTGTAGGGGATTTAATATCTTTGACCATAGGTCCTACAGATGTATGTTTGGGGGAGTGATGTTGTATGATGGTTCCTTCTGGTTTTGTTCTGCATTGCAGTAACTGATGTTAAGCTTCTTCCTTGGGTAGATTGTAATCCTTTGGATTTTGTGTTCCTCCTTCTTCTCCTGATAGGTTTTGTTGCAGGGAACCCCTGGGAGGCGGCTCTTGATTGGAGTTTGAAACCAACATTTCCCCGGTGCTGGGTACACCTGATTGAATTTTGCCCTTTCCCACGGGGGTAGTCTGATTAGATAGGTCAGGTTTTGCAGGTGGTAACTGCCTGTAGAGACGGGCGAAATCCTCCTTATTTGTGTTGGTTTTTTGGTTTCTGCCCTTTCTCGTTTGCGCTTGCCTTTGTTTAGCATTGGAAGTTACTCCTGGTTCTGCCAGCTCTTGATCCGAGCCCTGAGAGAGTCCAGTTAGTGTTTCCTGTTTCTTAGAGCTCTCGTATTTTTTTTCATAACCTGTGCAAATAAGGTTTGAGATAGAATTTGTCAGACCTGGATCTCTTGTGTTATTTGTAATTAATCTGTGCTTGAGCTCAGCGGAGTAGATAGCCTTTTGACTAGGCTCGATGTTTTTCCGTGCTGACTCTTTAATTTGGGCACACAAGTCCTCCAGAATCAAGGGGAGAGAGGTGAGTTTGTCAACTATTGGGCCACAGCCACAATTTGACTCCCGGTCCTGTTGTCTCCCATATGAGCTCTGAAAGAGCAGATTCAGGGCGCCAAGGTTTTCATTGATTGCCACCACAAACACCGCCAATGTATTTAATAAGGTTAACTGGGCATCCATTTTATTAGACTGATATTGGAGTGGTTCCACTAAGAGTTTCACTGTCTTGAGTAAACTGGCCCAGGCATTTTCAGAGTTTTGCTGTTGGTGAACTTTGTCTGAGATTCCTAAATCGGAAGTCGATAAAAGGGACTCACTGCGCTGGGTCTCTTTCAACTCTATGTTCTCTAATAAAATATTCTCTGATGAAGGGGAGTTTAGAGAATTCAGCCTAAGTTTCACCGGAGTTTGTTGTGCATGATTAATCGAGTTATTCCAATCTCCTTCGTCCGACTTATGTAGTTCCTTTATGTTATCCAACTTTTGTCTGAGTGCCGATTCAGTGGTGTGGGGCGTTGATGACAATAGTTGATGCGTCTTTGGCGATGGGGTCCAACTGATCCTTGATTTTTTTATAGTGACTGGTGGTGTGCCTATCTCTGTTATAGACAATTTCTTATTAGTAGTACAGTTATTCCTTGTTTCCCTACTACAGCTTCTCTCAACCTGTTTATCCTTGTTGTTTCTTCCAATTTGTCTGACTTGTCCAGGAGGCTCTGCCAACTTGTTTGTTGTTTCTAAATTGCTTAGTAAAATTACTTTTGATATTTCAACTGCTTGATGATCCTGTGGCCCTTGTGGTAGTGGTTTAGTTTTACATTGCACAACTATAGTTGAAGCAAAAGTACTATGTGATTGCTATAGGAGTTCATTTGGCTCAGGAATGCTATTTATGCCGATTGTTATACTGTGGTCATTAGCTGGAGTCCTGTTCTCCCCATTATCCGATAGTTTGAGTGGTAAGATTGGATTTTTAAGGCCTTTTGCCGCAATCAAGCTTGATAAAAGGGCGTCCCCTGGATTTTTTAGGAACTGAATTTTTGTGTAGATCTTGTCCTGTGACCATTTGTAGCATGTCTATGTTATACCTGTTTTCAGTTTGGTGTTGCTTATAGTAGGGCCCATATCCAGAGACGCAATGCCTGGGGATGAAGTGGTCGGTGAGTGGTTCAGCCATGCTGTCTTTGAGAGTTGGAGGGTCTCTTTTACGCTTGCTTGTTTTTGTCTCCGTTTTTTATTCTTGATGGGCACCCCCTAACCCTGCCAGATCTCATTTCCTTTTTGGTGGCTGAATCACTGATTATTGGCGGGCCTTATTCAATTCTATGTTCAGAGAGAGTTCAAAGAGAGAGGGTGGGTACCCGCAGCTGCTCACCTAGCCTCTCCCCTCTCCTCCTCTACTCAGGCCGTGGCACCTTTTGATGCTCCTCCACACTCTGTCTCCTCGTTAGCCGCAATGGGAGAGCTGGCAGGAACGGTGGATGCAGCAGCTTATAGCAGTTATAGCAATAACAATTCACAACACGCAAAAAGAGGAGCAAGTGCGAAATACAGAGTGGTCCATGCACCCCCTATTATGGGCCAAAGTAGTGGATGAGATGTCTATGGGACCGCTCTTATTCGTGGCCCCCACTCCCCAGCTCTCTCCCAGCCACGCAGAAGACAGGAACCGCAGCTGATCGCGGTCCACGCTACCAGCTCCCTGCTTCCAGGCACTTCTCCTGCCACGGCTCACCTCCCCCTCCGCTCCCGGCTGTCAGTTACTACAGCAGCGGAGGCTTAAAGTCAGACTTGAGGTGGGGGAGGCAGAGAAGCAGCATCCTCCTCAGTCCTGTCTCATCCGGTGCAGCCTGTAGTCAAAGAGCCAAGGGTGTGTATGTGGGGGGGTTACAAACTACCGACTGGCTGTTAATTCAATGAAGGGGTCGTCCTCGCCCCACCACGCTTCGCCTCTAGAGCTGGAGAGGAGATGCCACACAAGCCAGCCGAAACTGCAGCGTCCACAGCGGTCACAGTGCTTGGCTCAGCAGTCTAAGGCAGGCAGGCAGACAGGCAGTGGCGGCCGTGGCTCCTCTCAATCAAGCTTCGCCTCCAAGCAGCCTCCGAGCTGCTCCGAGCAATTTTTGAAGGCTGGGCTGCAGTGGGCTGCAGTGGAGACGGTGATGAGAGGCAGTAAACTGCGGCGGGCTGGGAGAAGCCTCCCAAACCGTCAGCACAACGCAGGCAGCAGTGAGCGCGGGAAGCGCAAACACTCCGAAATCCTGGAGACTGGACTCTGCGACTCCGCACTCCGACAATCACAGTAACATGGCCTATTCGTTTGAGTAATGATTCCCTGGATAAATCAAAACGTCAAAATCTGAGACTACAGGGAGAGAGGTAGCCTCCTGCTAAATTGAATGGCTATATGTGATCATATATAAATGTGACATTACCTATACCCAGGAGTGTTTATTGTTCATGATTGCATACTTTATTGTGTTTTTGAGCATTCTGGGTATTCAAAGACACATATAATGTTCTTTTCTTTTTACATTCATTTATGTGCTCACCGAGCACTGTGGTTATTTATATTTGCAGTTTTATTTTCCCTTTAGCATTTATTATGGTATATGCTAGTTAGTGGTTCTATAAGAGGGAAGATGTCTTGGGTCTAGTCCTTTATATGGGCAGGATGTTACAGGTAGATTAATATGGGGGTTTAGAATGTAGGTATTGTTGTACAAACCGTATCATCAGTTGGTCCTGTCTGCTACTGCTCGGTCAGTGGCTTAGTATGGACTCGGAATAAACTCAAATGATCTCACCATCTCTGAATATTTCCTGCATACTTCACACCCTCTCAACTCCCTATCAGCACACCTTCTGCATAGAAGATCAGTGGTTATGGGTAAGATGCACCCGAGGCACTCCAGGACCTCTTACATTACACCTCCCCATCGCCCTCCCTAAATCAGCAGTGCAGCTTCCCAGGAGCCCACAAATCACTTGCACCCTAGACAGCAGACAATCGGCAAGGAGCTTACACAGTTCTGGAAGCAGGCAAGACCCTACAAGAGTCACAGACTGTAAAGTGCCATGTTCCTCCTGCTCTCCTGGAATACTGCCATCATTCTACATTGAACTACCAAACTCACCTCTCCCCAACCACTCTATCATCTCCAGCACATTTTCCTTCAATGTCCCAAAAACATTTCTTATACTTGTCACTAACCTTCTGTTCTTTCCACAGGTTCCAGAAAGTGACTACTGGCTTTAAAGATCAGGGACAGCTCCAAAATCTTGATCAAGAAAGAGAAAACTCAAGTCACTGAAATTTCGTTCCACAGTGACCTGATTGTATGACTCTGTTGCCTTAATGATCAGGCGCCTTTCCAAATATTTGCTTTGAATATCACCAGCCAGCCTCCATGCAATAATACCTACATGTGGAGATGGAAACAATCTCCTGGAGGGAAAAACTACATTTGTGCCCTTGGCTGGTTTACACAGACGTCGTGGGTCAGAGAGGTGCCAAAGGACAT
Source organism: Lissotriton vulgaris (assembly GCF_964263255.1). Taxonomy (NCBI): domain Eukaryota; kingdom Metazoa; phylum Chordata; class Amphibia; order Caudata; family Salamandridae; genus Lissotriton; species Lissotriton vulgaris. Next base: position 1,017,595,800 of record NC_141691.1, on the reverse strand, counting down.
GTACTTTACCCAGTGTGCATCAAGCCCATACCGATATGGTAAGCAGTGACAATGCACAGTCTTGTCAGGGGGACTGACATTTGATTTAATTTGGTCTTTTTACTTTTAATTGTATTCAGATTAACATGTTTGGGCTTTTGGACATTTGTTTGGATTTATGCCTTGAAAATATTTCTTGGTTTCCCGCTGACATTCCTAAAGTTTTTTTTCTCTTGCTCATCTCAATCCAAATTCACTCACACTCACAACCCATACAGTTATTTCTCCCAACCATAATGACAGTGGACGTATGAGAAATGTAGGTTAAAGAGTCCCGGAGTAATCAAGAAGAATGGAGCTTAACTGTCAAAACATACATCTTTTGCCTACGCTGTCCATGAGACCCTGTATTTGGGAACCCCAAAGTGGGAACTAGCTTTTTGACACATTATTCTTAAGGTAGTGTGAAAGACAGTTCAAAGCTTATGAAGGGAGGTGCTGTGGGCTAACAACTTTGAGCTTAGCATCAATGCTTAATTAATTGCAGTCCAGTCAGTGTTTTTAACTTGTATAAAAAAAGATGCATTATTGCATGGAAAACTATGTACTAAACATAATTTAATAAATGCAGACTGGCATGGGGAAATGCCTATAGAGCCACCATCTAAAGGTCCACATAACCCTTTGGAATGCACAATAATGAAGGTTCACCTACGCCCTACATTTACCCTGGACCCCATTGCGGAAGTGTCATTAATGGACTGCAATACCAGTCTATGTACCTGCCACAAATAAAGAGTGAGTTTGCAAAAAACTCGTAAAAAACAAATATCTGCTGGACTGAATGACATCTCTAATTTTGGTGGGCAGATTACCCTCAACATGTCAGGAGTACAGTACTTAGTCATGGTGATGGTGCATACTCCGGACCCCAAACTAAAGACAGCAGTCCCTTACAGAGACCAACAGAAGTTTATGTGGGGGTTTAAGGAGAACCCCTGCTGTCCCTTAACTGAGCACCCCACACCAAATATACAAATATATTAGTTGGCCAAGGAAGTGCATATGGAACTTCCTCTGGACTGCGGCATTGCATTTTTTTCTCTCTATTTCTTTTTAGTTCTTTGCTTTTAAAACATGAGCCTATTGACTCATTTCTCTATTACACTGAGTGTCCCTATCTCGATTTCAGGACACTTGAACACTGGCATTCAGGATTGCTGAGGACCCCAAGCCTGCACGTCAGACTGTCTCCTCCAGTCACTCAATACTGTGCTCTCTACAGCCAGGCATTGGAACTGGCTTCACTCCCCTAACACTTCAGTGGCAATGCACTTCATCACGTAGTGGGCAAGGAGCCAGGCATGCTCCATTCTCCCTTTCCCCACATACTCTGGCACGGTGGGTGGGACACAAGTGTGAGGTAGTGACTCTCCTGGTGAGCACCCCAAGAACATAGGGTCACTTGTCCAGGCTGGTGAGCTCCCCAGCCTAGAAAAACATCCCAGTGGACAGGATCACTACTCAAAAAGGATTATATTACAATAAGCACAAGTCGTTGAAAATAATGGTGGTTCTCCAGGAGAAACAAATTAATACTGAAGATAGACCCAGCTGGCCTTGCTAAGTATGGCTCATCACTCACTTACCATTTATGGGCAAAATCACTGAAAAGCAGTCTATATTCACTCTGAAATCTACAATCAGGTTTACATCCACAGATTGCATGCTATTGCAAACAACCTCCACTTGCTATGTTCCTCAAACTCTTGCAGAATAAATTTACCTTAAATTAATCTTTCACTTTACTCTCTTTTATTTATTTTGAAAGCCCCTTCCCCTTTCTTCTGCATGCCTCTTCTGTATATAGACAACTCTAATTTCATGCCTGTCTGTCTTAATCTCTCTTTTTTTTGATACCACATCCCTGCAACCTAACGACATCTATGAATTCTAGCAAGCATTTACTTCTCACATAGCCCCCTCTAATGATCACACCTACGTCAGTAATGCATGTTTACACCCTCAGAGGGTAGACCCCCAAACAATTGACCTTTTCCCTTCCTAATGTCTTTGCTGATTTTGTTTTTGTTGGCTTTCAGACTTTCTGCATTTTAACACTGCTAACGAGTGCTTAAAAGCATGTACTCTCATCCTTAAACCATGGCAAAATAGGCCTATGTTTGATTGGCACATTACTTTAAGCACCTAGTGTAAGGTTCACATGTACCTAGGGCCTGTAAATTAAGTGATATTAGTGGGCCTGCAGCACTTACTGTGCCATCTGCTAAAGTAGCACTTTAGAACGTTTCTCAAGCCTGCCACTGAAGCCTGTAGTGCAGTTTAAACTGACGTTCAAACTAGCAAAAATAAAACTTTTGTCACGGCCAAACCTTCCTTTTATACTTGTAGGCCACCTCTAAGGTGAGCCCTAACAGCTCTTAGGAAGGGTTATGTTATTTAAAAAGTATATGTGTACTGAGGTTTTACATATCCTTGCATTGAAAAACAACAAAAGTTGTTTTTACTATGGCAAGGCATATCTCTCCTATTGACTAACTTGTGGAGAAGTGTGGCTCAATGGTTAGAGGAGGCAGACCTGGAAGCAGAGGTCAGCCCAGGACCAGGGTTCAATTCCTGGCTCGAGTCCTAAAATGTCCATGAACTCGACAATTCTCGCTCCAGTGCCTACTCGATTCACGAGTTCACACTCTGCGACTCTGGGCAATAGCTTGCTTAATCTCCACAACGGCCCCTCGCGGTGGGATGCCTGGCTTTCACCTTGCGGATAACCTGCTGGGGTTATCTCACAGGGGAATACCAGGACGGGTTCCCTAAGCAAGCACTTAGAAACCGCTCGGTGGTTTGCGCTATATAAATTCCTTTACATTTACTAACAGTGGGTTACCTTATTACATTTACTAAGTGCAAAGTTTGCATTGGGAGCATATAGGGAAATGCTGTTTAGACTCAAATTACTCTTTAATCGTAAATGTCAGAATTCAAGTCACATTTCTGAAGATTTCACTTTTAGTAAGTTGCCATTTTCTTGTACTAACCATATTTGTCTTCTGCCAGTATCCTAGGTCTGATGACTATAAATTGCTCTAATGTTAGGATTTGTGTTTTTCCCCCAGACAGTGACTCAAAGGGGACTAGGTGTGGGTAGAATGGGTCATCCTGCTCGGGTGGCTGGAAACGAGCTGTAGCCTACCCTACTTACATTTCAAAGGGCTTGTCCCCAGCACACACAAAGGAACCTGCCACCAGACATTTTTCCCCCAGACAGTTTGGAGCCATGGCAGGAGAAGGGAAGAACTTTTCAGACAAGAGGTGGGGATAGGACAAGATATCCCCTACTCACCAAGACTGGCAGCAGGTAAAACTATTGTACCCCCAGGACCACTCTTCAGATCACTTCTGGACCTGTGGAAAACTCAGGCGAAGGACTACTCTGCAGCTCTGCTGCTGGAAGGACATGCCTGCTGCCCTGCTGCCTGAAGAAGGAAGACAGGACCTGCTACTTGAACCCAAGACCACCAGAATACCTCCAAGGGATAGCTTGCTGTCCTCCTGTGTGAGCTACAGGGACACAACATCTGCATCTGCGCAGCGGACTAGACTTACCTGGACCTGCCTGTGCCCTGCCGCTGGTCTCTGCTGGAGTGAGTCTTCATCCCTAAGATGTGCCACCCAGGTCTTGGACCCCTGGCTGGCATTAGAGTGCACTGCTCCTTGTACTGAGGGTTCCCTCCAAACCAACCTCACTGCATCCTGCAGCTCACAATCTATGGCCTCGTTGGAATGGATGCAGTGCAATGCAAGCAGACATAGAACCTCACATCGCAGCACCTTGCAGCTCCTGATTAGTGGCATTATCGGAACTGACATATTGCGACACAGTGTAATGCAGGACCTTGCATCTCAACCCCCAAGCACAACCTGTACCCAGCCTGTGGTTCATTGAGGTCGGATTGAACTTATGACTTTGTCTCAGTCCAGCATGACCAGATCACCGCTGCTGGGGCTTTGTGTTTTGGGCACTATTTTCCCTAGAAATGGATGTAATCAATCTTTTGTGTCATTTTATTTATCAAAATTAGTGTGAAGTTTTTTATTGTGTTGTGTATTTCCTTTGATACTGTTTGTGTGCTGCATAAATACTTTACACATTACCGCTAATTAAAGTGTGACTGTTTTTCTGCCAAGCGACCAGAGGGTTAAGCCACAGGTTAATTTAGTGACATTTGTGGTTCACCCTGACAAGAATTGTGGGCATATTACCAACAAGTAGCGATAATTTTTGTCTCTAACTTGTTTAGAGACAAACATTATCGCCGCACATCGGCGATTTTTATCGCAGATAAACCTTGCTATTAGCAAGGTTTATCGCAAATGCGATAAAAAACGGCCGCAATGCAGGAATATCGCTGAAAAGTCAGCGATATTCATGCATTTTCGAGCAAATGCTCTTAGCCATGTTATCCACCTCCCATTGGATAACATGGCTAAGAACTGCTCAGGGCAGGTGTTAGCTTTTGGAGATATTCGCGCTTAGCGCGAATATCTCCAAAAGTTGGTAATAGGAGATAGCGATGTTAGGGACTGTTTCCAGTCGCTAACATCTTGGCACGCCCACTTTGCATGTCATTAGTGATAAATATCACTGACATGCAAAGAGGGGCCCAAGATGGTCGCTATCTCCTATTAGCTGTCACTAACTGGTGTTAGCGACAGCTTGGTAATAGGGAGATAATTTTATCTTCGCTTTCTTGGCTTTTAAAGACAAAAAAGCGGAGATAAACCCCCTTGATAATATGCCCCTGTGTTTTTTATTTGAGTGAGGCTTCCATCCTGCTCAACTAAAAGCCAGGTGTCTTACAATGTACCACAAAGAAACTTGAGTAAAAGCATTGATTAGTTTCCTTTACCATACAAAAATAACCCCACTAACTATGGGCTCCCAAGTAGTGTGCTTCTTGTTGTAAAGCACTTCAATGCCTTGGGGTAGTAAGTGCTATATAAGTGCAATTTTAATTTCCACTCCACTATCACATGAATGCAAACCATCTCCTGCAGGAAAGCCTGTCTGGCTACAGATCATGCTGCAGGAGTAGACAGCTACTTTACACATCATAGACAATGCACTCTTGACGACAGATGAAGACAACCTGCTAACAGTAGACCTCTCAGCTGCCTTTGATGCAGTCGACCATCCTACCCTCATAATCATTCTGGAGTCCCAACTCTGATACACTGGTAATGTCCTTCACTGGTTCTACTCATAACTTTTTAACCAACATCTGTTTGTTTACTTGGGCAACTCTAGATCCCAAAAGATCCGTATGACCTCCGGAAAACTACAGAGTCCCATACTGGCTCCTTCCATCTTCAGCCACAACAATGAGTCACTTTCTGCTCCACTAACAGATGACAGAAGCAAGATTCATCATTAGGTCGATGATACACAATTCTAGTTGAAAGCTGCCTCTGCTCCAGGCATCCAGCTTCTCACACACTGCCTACACATCATCCACACCTGGATGGCTACCGACCACCTGAAGTTCAAACCACCAAAGACAGAAGTTTTGTTATTTATCAAGAACCTCAAACATGAAACAGTACAAACTGTCTCAAAGACATGACATTTGACGGTATGAGACTCCACCTTCCTCTGATTGTTAGGACACTTGGACACCAAATTCACGCTCCTTACCCTCAAGGAACAAATTGCCAAAGATGGCCTAATACCAGCTCTCTCATCTAAACAAAGTAAAACTATTTCTTTCAAAAAGGGACTTCAGAGCTTCTGCAAACGTTTTCATACTCTCACATCAGGATTGTATCTTGCACTGCTCCATGGCCTCCCAGACTCCGCAATGACAACCCTTTAAGGGATCCTATGCACCGCAGCACAGAAAAGCCTGAAGAAATATAATCACATCCCCCCACAAAGATGGAAGTCCATTGGCTCCCCTTGCCAACCCGTACCATATTGAAAACCATCAGCATTGTTTACAAAGCCATCACAAATAGCAGCCATTCTTATCTTGCAGATAAACTCACCATTTCTAATGGATCTTGCCACACCCACAGCAGGACACCATCAGACTGCAGAGTAACGTGTAGAAAAGAAAAAAACAAGTGAGCAGGTATTTTCCATCTATGTTCCCAGGATCTACATACATACATATATACACATGTACATATAATCATGGAGCCTTTCTTCTTTTTGTTACTTACCTGCTGCATCCTGAATTCCTGCCGCCGGCCGGGACTTCAACCCCCAGCATTCTATCGGCGCATAAGCCGTCCAACACGCTGGGAGGCGCATAAGACCAGCGCAGGGCTCCCACGGCATGGGAGACTTTTTTCTTTTTGTTACTTACCTGCTGCATCCTGAATTCCTGCAATCACCGCCAGAGGTGTTAATTGGGCAGTTTTCAGTCCAGGTTCTGGCCGCAAGCGGAGGTCGCCGGCCAGAACTTCAACCCTCAGCATCCCTAGCGGCGCAAATGCCGCCCACGCACGCCAGGAGGCACGTAAGACCAGTGCAGGGCTCCCGTGGCATGGGAGGCACGCGGGCCAAGGGCGGGCCCGTCCACGCCCATCAGAGACTGGAGGACACTGGACTGGGCCACCCCATTTTCAACCGGTGTTTTGCTGATTGTAACCCCTCTTAGGTGATCCAAAGTACATTTTCCCTTACTAATCAGATATATATGTTAATGGTAGTATGGGGAAACGTGTGGGACAATCGACAGTTAGGCCTGCTGCAACAAGTATTGATAGTATGCTGGAAAGAGCGGTCAGCATTGTCAGTAATGAAATCGAAATGACTGAGAGGCGTCTCTCTCTTGGCCTGGGGGTACCACTCCAACCCATGATTCCGATAGCAGAAGTTATTAATTCAAATACCAGTGATTTAGACATTTCTATTACTGTTGAAGCTCAGTATTTAACTGCAAGAATAAAAAGATCAATGACAACAGTAAAATAAACAATTCGCTCTCTGCATGTTTGAGTTTTTCAAGATTTATTGGGAACCCAATTAGAAAGTAATCACAATGCAATATACGTGCCGCACGGAGACCTCAGCAAAGCCCACTGAGTGCCCAATTGGTATGACAGTGCAGAGGCATTTTATAGGTATAAGCCCTCACAGGATGGGCATCATAGCATACATAATCTGGATCAGGCTATGACCTGCTAGACCAATCAGTGAAGTGCACATATGGTGTGATACCCTTTTAAGGCTCGAAGTGTGCCTACACCCTAATATTGTTACCCACGTGTCATCTACAAGAGCAGATTTGGGTTTTTCCCTAAAGGTGAAATCTGTGTTTCTAGTGTACGTGGATTTTGGCACGTACTTGACCAGCTAGGGCAGGTCATGTCGACATCTTTTACTGTAGATATGAGGTTTAGCAATAGCAAGCTAAAAGCTGGAAGCTGGCATGTTTGTTCTCGGAAGCCTTGCGTTTGCTCTGCACGTTGCAGCCGACTGAGACTGGCTTGACACACGGAATGGAGCGTGTGACCATTCTGTGGATTTCTGCTGGTGTCTTTCTTTAGTAGTTCAAAGAAGACTATAGGCCTGAAAACATATGTATTTGGTATCATATAAATGTCTGCTTCGTCATCCCCAAATCTGATACCAAATCATATGTTAATCAGAAGTCATTCATCTTTATCATCTCCTGTCCCTCATCCTCATCCTCATCCTAATGAGTGTGGTGTGGTGAACCACCTTTCCTGAATATGCAGCTGGCACAGGACCTGAAAATTGCTGCACAACAAGATGGGCATATTCTTATCAGGAGGCACAGTGTCAAAAGAGCTGCTACCACTATTATAACTGCCTCAAGTATCCATGAGCCCCAGCCTGTGAACCATTTCTTCACATCTTCCCATAGACTACCTGTGTGTATCCCGTGGGCCTCATCACTTATATCTTTAATTTTTTAATGGCTTTTATTATATTCCCACTGTTATCCGGAATGAATACACAGCATTTGCTCTGAGCCAGGGAAGATGCTGGGGAAGATGCCTCATGGAGGACGGAACAGACTCCTCCCTCCTTGGCCAGAATCATATAGAGAGCAATCCGGTTTTGAATTACGACAGCCCTCATCAAGGTGAGCTCTTCTGTTATATTTCCTAAGGCATCAGTAGTAGAGTCCGCTAGATCTTCAATCATCCTGGACAACTGGTGTATCCGTTCTGAAGTATAGATATTACCTAGTATTGGAACCATTGCCCCAACACCTGTTAACACGTGGTCTACCCAAGCGGCCGTTCTCTTGGCCCTCACCAGTGTCATCTTTGTTTTTTCTGCTGGCACTAATTTTGTGAAGTGGGTCATCTGTGGGATGATGGATGCTAAGTAGCAACTTCCATACCATCCTGGGGGCAGGTAGAAGTATGCCCATGGACCACAAACAAAGAAAAGGCCTTTGTAACCTAACAGACCTGGTGACGGCTCGTCACGACTCCTAACTCGAGTTAGTCTGGTTGTGTGGTTACAGCTGCTCATTCCCATCTAAATCTGGGGAACTGCCTTTATGGGTTGTACGCCTTTTATCTTGTTTATCCTGTCCTCGCAATCAAATAGGCCCTGCTCTCCTTGAGCGACCTCCTCGAATGTACATCCAAATGAGATGCACTCCTTCCAGTTGTCTTTGGACAGCAGTTCTGAAAAAGTGCATGTTCTGGTAGCTCCCTTTGGAAGAACCGGCACTCTTTTGGGTGTTACTACTTCTTCCTTGAGGATGCAGGAGGGGGATGGAACTTCCCATACCCTGAACCTTGGTATTTTCAAGTGGCCTGTTTCTATGTCATCCCAACCTGCCCTGCCCCTCCATTCCTTATTTCTAGAAGCCCTGTCAAATCCTTTCAGCATCTCTAAGTCTCCCTTGGTTGGCTGCATATTCATACAAGGGATCCTCTTAGGTCTGAGAGGGGGGTCTGTTGTCCTTCTGCTATAGCTATAGCCATTGCTACCGCTGGGATCAACAGTCAGTATTTCAGATGAGGGTGTACCTATCGATACTGACACAGACATGTCGTGTTGACTTTGTAACATGTCTCGCAAAAGGACACAGCCTACATATTTGGATAATGGCAGGACGTTGTACTTTAAACTATGTGTGGTGTCTGTGGGCAGGTGTGTGCAGACATAGCAGTCAGATATATTCAAAATTGTCACATACAGTTTCAACATTTCCACATATTGGTTCCCTTCGTAGGTATCCCACAATCCTTCCTGGTCCCCTTTATTCACATCCACCCCCACACCAGTAATGTTCATTGTTATATTTTGTTCATAGTCTCTTGGTGTTTTTGTTGGCTCAGTTCCATCACTACCATCCCCCACCCTTCCATTGAGGTGTGGTATTTCAAGCTCAGCAGAATATGCTATTATAATTGCTGTTACTATAACCGCTGGAACTGGTAACAATGTTGCAAGAATCACTGCTCTACAGTTACATGTGTGTCTCTCAGTGGACTGCATGACTCTGTACAAATCTTTCCCTTCCCCATGCTATGCAATCTTCTTGTGAATAGGCCCTAAATTTATTCTTGGTCCACTTGGCGCTATGCAAGCTGACCCTTAGAGTCAAGCATTTAACCACTGCTCTTCTCTCAATTTTCAATGTCGCGAACAGTTCTAGGACCAGTGACTTCTGTTGCAAAAGCGGCACAATGGATGGTGTTCAAGGTTTTGAATAATGCTAGAACCATTACTATGTATCGCAAAATTAGAACTATTGAGAATGTCAAAACGTAGATCTGTTAACTCTTGCTCAGGAATTTGCTCTTGGCCCGCCGGAAAGGCAATGTCATTGAAAATCAAACGTATTAGCTCACTGAGCAATAGTGGCCTCGGTACCAGCAGGGTCAGAGTTGCAGTTATGTCTTTTCCCGGGCATAAAATGGTTAATTGTATCCTGGACCGTTGTCTGCAAGCTTGTATTGACACAGATCGAAGTCTATTTGTCAGGAGCATTGCATTTAGCCAGCAGTCCGTTGATCATTAACTTCCTTTGTCATGTTTCTGTTTGCTGTGGGAGCGAAGGTGGTATCCTTTGCTGGGCTCGGCGGCTGATATCTGAATCGGTTGCGTCCTTTCTCCGTCCGTTACTTTCTTCGTGTGTGACGCGTGGATCCACGAAGCTATGCCGTCACACTTCACAGCTGTGGCCGTCGTGAGGATGACCTGTCTTGGCCCCTTCCATCTCGGCTGCAAGCAATTCCTCCGTGTGTGGGCTTTGACCCAAATCCAGTCACCAGCTTTTAGGTCGTGGGGTCGTGGCCTCTGGAAGGGACGTCAGCACCTGGCAGTGAAGGTAACGTAAGACATGGGTTAACTCTTTACAGTAACACAACAATAAGTCGTCCATTACTGACAGGGGGGCTGTTGACATATGGCCTGGAATTTGCATTGGTCTGCCAAATACTATTTCATGGGGACTTAACTTTGTCACTCTGTCTGGTGTACATCTCATTGCTAGAAGCGCTAGAGGCAGCGCATCAACCCATGAGAGGTCAGTTGACGCACAGATCTTTGCGATTTTATTTTTCAGAATTCCATTTCTCCGTTCGACAGCCCCTGCTGCCGGCGGGTGATAGGCGCAATGTAGCCTTTGTTTTATGGCCAATCCCTTGCACAGTCCCTTTATGACATTGGAAATGAATGCAGGCCCATTGTCGGATGCCAGGAGGGAAGGTACCCCAAATCTTGGCAATAGCTCCTTAAGTAGACACTTGGCCACGCTCTGTGCATCACAATGTTTGGTGGGGTAGGCCTCTATCCATTTGCTAAACATACAAACGATGACCAAAACAAATCTATATGACTGGGTGGGGGGCATGTCTATAAAATCAAGCTGAAGGCTTTGAAATGGTCCATGGGGGGGTGGGAAGTGGCCAGGCGCAGTTGGGATACCTTTTCCAGTGTTGTACTGCGCACAGACAGCACACTGCTTGCACAGCCTTTCTGCTGTCTGGCGGAATTTCGTGTTGTACCAACACTGGGAGAATAACCTGACCATACCATCACGCCCCACGTGTGATGGTCCATGGAACAACCTACTCATTGAAGGGAGCATGGTTGAAGGCAAGCATATCCTGCCATTAGGTCCTACCCATAGTCCCTCTTCAGTTTGTTTGCATCCCTGTTGCTTCCACTCCTCTCTTTCATTGTCAGCGGCCTCCCTCTGAATACGTATTGGATCAAAATGCAGTGAACCCTTACCCTCTTCTGTGTCTGTCTTGTTGCCTACTAGTTGTACCACAGCTCGCTCGCAGCCTGTAAGCGCTATTCTCTTTGCTTCTTGGTCAATGAAAGCATTGCCTCTGGAGATGGGGTCTTTTGATGAAGTGTGGGCAGCACATTTTATTATGGCCACCTTGAAAGGTAATAGCAGTGCTTAGAGGAGGTCACAAATCAATTGTGCATGCTGTATTTGCTGGCCTGCTGATGTAAGGAACCCCCTCATTGACCACAACTGGCCAAAATCGTGGACCACCCCAAAGGCGTACTGACTGTCAGTGTATATATTTACTTTCTTCCCTTCAGCCCATGCACATGCTCTTGTAAGTGCCACAAGTTCGGCTGCTTGTGCACTTTTTGCTGCTGTCAGTCTCCCTCCTTCCAATAATTTAGTTGCTGTGCCCACCACATAGGATGCTTGTAATACTCCTGTGTCATCCCTTAAACATGACCCATCTACAAATAGATCTCCTTGAGCATCTGGGAGCAGTGTGTCTTTAAGGTCTGGTCGTATCTTAGTATGCCTGTCTATGGCCAATGCACAATCATGAAAGGAATCATCTGAATCAAAATCCTCCAGCTCATGCTCCGTGGGTAGCAAGCATGCAGGGTTCAGAGTGGTACACCTCTTGATGATAATGTGTGGTGTCAGGAGTACCAACTCATACCTGGTGAGGCGTGCATTGGTGAGGTGCTGTGTCTTACTGGATGTCAGAAGTTTGTCCACGGCGTGGGGCACATGTAGCACTAGTGTGTGTCCTAACACTAAGTTGTCTGACTGTTCCACTGCGAGTGCTGCGGCAGCTACTGCTTTCAGACACGGAGGGAGCCCTGCAGCCACTGGGTCTAGCGTGGCAGAATAGTATGCCACGGGGCGGTAGAAAGCTCCATGTTTCTGAGCCACGACCCCCATTGAGCACCCCCCCTTCTTGTGACAAAACAAATGAAAATCTTTTCCATAGTCTGGTATGCCTAACGCTGGTGCTTCCTCCAGTCCCCTTTTTAGCGCATTGAAAGCTGCCTCGCATTCTTGTGACCAGGGTACAGTGTCAGGTATGCCTTTGTGTGTCAGTGCCTGCAGGGGTTTTGCAATGAGAGAGAAGTTTGGTATCCAGGGACGACAATATCCTGCAACTCCTAAGAAAGCTCTAACTTCCTTCTGAGTGCGGGGTCTGAGAAAATGTGTTATTGTAGAGATTCTGTCTGGCAACAGTTTTCTTGTTCCTTCTGTTAACTCATGGCCTAAGTATTTCACAGAGGTGAGGCAAAACTGTAACTTCTTTGGGGAGACTTTGTATCCCTTTAATGCTAAGTGGCATAGGACAGTGATGGTGTCCTTTACACAAGCCTCCTTTGAAGGTGAGGCCAATACCAAATCATCAATATACTGGATAAGTGTGGACCCCTCCTTTAGTACCAGGGAGTCTAAATCTGTTTTTAAGGCATGTGTGAAAATGGATGGTGACTCTGTATAGCCCTGTACCAGCCTTGTCCAACAAAATCTTTTTTGTCTAAAACTGAAGGAGAAGAAATGTTGGCTGTCAGGGTGCAAGGGAATGGTGAAGAAGGCGGAGCTAAGATCCATCACGGTGAAAGTGGTAGCCGACACAGGTATATTAGATAATAATGTTGCTGGGTTTGGGACCACTGGGAAAGATGGCAAGACTATTTTGTTCAATTCTCTGAGGTCCTGAGTGAATCTATAGACAGGGGCCCCGTTCGGGCCCTTGGATCCCTTTTTCACAGGAAGTATCGGGGTGTTACATTGACTGTATTGAATCTCTCTTAAAATTCCTTGCTTCAAAAGGTCTTTTATTACTGATGCGATGCCCTCCTCCCCTTCTTTTGAGATCTTGTATTGTGGCACTCTTGGGAGAACTGCCCCTGGCTTCAGTTTTATCTGTACCGGTGGGTAGTTCAATACCCGCCCTACGTCATTGGCACTTGTTGCCCAGACCTCCGGCGGCACACAATTGCGTAATTCTAGTGGTATTTGGAGGTCGGTGCTGGAAGGAGTGCATTTCATAAAGGCTTGTATCATTAAACCGTTTGCCTTGCTCTCTAAAAAGACCCCTGTTGGTGAGCAGTGTATGGTGCATTGTAATTTGCATAACAGATCTCTCCCCAGCAAATTCACGGGGCAGAACCTGCTAAGAATAAATTGGTGTGCACTGTTATAGTGCCTACTACAAACTGTAGTGGCTCAGTAAGGTATTCTGTAATAGGTTGGCCAGTCATGCCTACTGCGGCTATCGTAGTCCTAGAAAGTGGAGCTTCAGACGTTGTTAGTGCCTTCAGCATTGATCTTTGAGCCCCTGTGTCAAAGAGAAATGGAACAACCCTGCCCAATACCTCTCCCTCTACATAAGGTCCGGATTGATCTACTGCTATTGCTGGTGCTGTTATCACGCAGTTTCCCACTTCCAGGCATCCCTAGAATGATGCTGGGGGTGGGGGCCAGTCATTCATTACTGGAGTCCATCCCTCCCCCCCTGCCCATTGCTGCTGGGACTCATTTTCATGTGGCGTGTTGTCTCGGTACTCTGTGTGCCGAGTGTAGCTGGCGTGCTGGTGTCTGCCCTCTTGCCCGCTGTTCTGTTTGTACCTACTGTCCTCATTTCTTTTCTTTAATATTGGACAATCTGCTTTCCAATGATTAGGGTCCTTGCAATAGAAGCATGCTGTTCCTTGGGGTGGCAGGGAGGTTGATCTGCGGGGTAAGGAAGGTGTCCTACCGGTCTGCTGTCTTCCTACGCCTCGCCCCCCCCTCTTCTCCTTTCCCTACCTCTGTTAGTGCTATAAAACCGTTCTTGTGCTACCATTAACCTCACTTTTTCTTTCTTTAATTTTTCTGTCTCCATCGCCTGTGCGGTAGCCTGGAAATCTGCGCAGTATTTAGCAGCTGATAGCACTTTTTCAATTTTCTCCTGCTGCCAGCAGACGAAAGAAGTTTGCAGGTGTGTCCTGATGGGTGGTGGGTGGTGCAAGGCCTTGTACAAATGTAGTTACCAGGGCTGGCATTGCATCTCCCATAGGATCTTTCAATCCACTGTTCTGCCTATATACTTGCAGGAGGCGGTCAAAGTATGCATTTACACTTTCATCTTTCTCCTGTTTGGTACTTGTAATTTTGCTCCAATCAACCCTATCTTCAGGTACCTTCTCCTTCAAGTGTTCCACTACTTTTTTGTATAACTCCTCTACTTCTGGGCCTGGCGTCCCTCCTTTTCCCCGCTTTGGTTCAACATCTGGCCACTCAATCTTTCTTTTACAATCTTCCTAAAGATCTTTTGGGATGATGATGTTAAATAGCGTGTTGAGGTCACGCCACAGTAGACCTCCCAATGCTGTCATTCTGCTAAGCTCTTCGTACCATCTTCTGGGGTCTTCTCTTAAATGGGGAAAGTCTCTGCTGAAGGTGCTAATGTCTTGCCTTGACCATGGGACATAAACATATGCTAAATCATTTGGCGCGCTGCCAGGTGGTGGCGGTATCTCTCGTAGGGGCATGATAAGTGATGGGACCTCTGTTGTCGTAGAGTTGCCTGTTGTGTTGGCTGTGGAGATGGAGTGGGCCAGAGAGTGAGCAACGTCAATTACTGCACATGTGTGTATTAACTGCTTCCATTGTTGTAATTTATCTATAGCATATTCAAGCGTGTCCTGCAACTTAGACTCCTCCCATGTTATTAAATCTGGGTCTGTGAATCCGAACTTCCCTACCTCCCAATCATTTTTTTCTGGAAGTTGGGCACGACTACCTGTGGTCGTCTGGGCGTCGGCTTGCTTGGCATATGCTAAGTGTGCCTGGGGTGCTTTGTTCATTAACTCTGCTCGTGCTAAGGACAGTGTTTTCTCTAAGTATCTCCTATGCTGTGTTTGTATAAAGGAGTCCACAGTTAGTGAGCCCTCCACGAGCCGCTGTAGTAGCGCTTGGCAATTTAAAGAATCACTTTTTAACATCAGTTTTGGTGAAGCTCCTCCCACCATTCCCCCCAAACTGCCTCTTCTTTTGTTCTCTGGAGCTGACTCTGTTTCTGTTTAACACTGCTTAAGTGTGGAAATATCGTGTTCTGTGTGATGGACATATGTAAATGCATCCCATATTAGCGAGTGCCATTGTTGTTTGCTGAATGAGTCATCCTGTGATTCATCCTCAAATAATTGCTGTCACGGTCTGTCTATTAGTTTAGGTATTTTAACCTGTTTTTTAACACATTCTTTGAGAATACTGTGTTTTTTCTCGTTGTAGTCTGAAGCGGCTTTGACTGCTATCTCTCTCATTAATTTCAGCGTACCCAGGTCTTGGATAGACTCCAATTCCAGTCTCGCAACCTTATCTTTCAATGCTCTGTGTACAAAGGTTATGGCTGCCTTTCGTTCCCCGGGAGCTAGCTCAGTGTGTTCTGACTCAGGTGCATGCAGCGGTGAATCACCACCCAGGCATCCCAAGAGAATATCTTCTAAGACTTGGTCTTCTGCTCCTGCCCCACCTTCCAGCTCCTCTTCTTCTTTAATTTGTACACATGGGAATGCGCCTATTGTATCTAATTGCTCTTTTCTCCATCTGCCCTCCAATTTTGCCTGTAATATTTGTTTTTTAATTTCCATAAGTTCGCTGTGGACCTTAGATTTGACTGCGCTTGTTGAACGCATATCGCTTAACACAGAGTCCCAATTATGGTACGCCTCCCATTCTAAACTTCTAATCTCCTTTCCCTTTATTTTTAACATCTGGCGCAAGTATGATAGTTTGGCCATGTCATATGTGCCATTACATGGGAATTGGAGATCCTTGTTTTTAGATGTCAGATCATGCCACTTATGTGTGTACATGATTGAGCTTAAGCCTCTCTTTATAGCTACATTATATGCAGGTGAGTTCTTGGGTGGGACTGGCTGAGCCGTATTTAAATTCTTTTTACTATTGAGGTTTCCCATGGTTGAGTCGTGTGTAGCAGCTAGTCCTAAACGCTTTACAAATAACTGTTCAAGTATACCAGACAGATGGGTTGCAGGGTAGACTTCAATAGAGTAACATGTAACACAATAGGTAGACAGAAATACTTAACTTATATTTCAGCCGCACAGTATTTGCAAGAGGGCAACAAGAAAGCCATACATCAATCACCCCAACAGGTCATGTATGCCAATTCACCAAAGCATTTTCACAAGGGAGAAAAGAAGCCAGATCCTAGTTTATTTATTTGGGCCTTTGTGAAAACAGGTAAGGTAGGTAAGGTAGGAAAACAGACCCTGTCTGAGGCTGTGCCACAGGGTGCTGGCATTCAACAATAGAGCGATAGTGGTGAATTGTTTCGTTCAGTTCAGTCAATCACATAAAACATCTAGGACAAATACGGAGATCCTATGCAGCAGCGCTGTAGAAAAAACTTTCTGTGCAGAGAATGTGTGTGGGTCTGCTGTACTTAGTCCCAAAGAAGTAAGGGGAATATTAGAAATTCTATCAAATTTTCTATTTTTAGAGAGGTGCACTTTAATCGGTCTTTCCAGCCAGTCCCTTTCAGAGGCCAGGGGGTATTGTGGGCGGGAGTACTTATTTGGCAACGTTGGTAACTGGGTGTGTGAGATGGAGGTTTTCTACCAGATCTACATCAGTAACGTTCTAGTATACAGATTGAATGAATAAGCCGGCAAAGGTAACCTAGAACCTAGCCCTAGGCAAAAATACTCCACCTTCCTAGCAATATTTGGCCACTACATAGGCCAAGCACATCACAAGTACACAATAAAAAAATGCAATGAAACCTATAATGATTGAGAAAAGAAACACTGTTGTACCAGGCGTCACCCCCCCTCTTCGTGCCGAGGATATCCCCTAGGCACGAACTTAGAACCACTCTGGCCCCTAGGTGGACGTCTCCAGGGGGAGGGTGGAGGCGGAACCCAGGCAGGGCGATGGGCGTCAGCCAAAGAGCCAGGAGCGCCCGGGGCGTTCCTCATGAATGCCAAAATATTAGGCCAGCTGCGCGTGGGCGATGGTGCTGGACCCAGGCCAGAGCTCATGAGAACAAATAAAATCACGATCAACAAATACACAGTAGAAACTAAATCTAGTAGCCAACCTGGCCACTCGTATCGCGATACTTAACAGGCACAAACACTATGTGCCAATCTGGGGAGCAAAACTGCCACGCCCTAAAACGGCGAGCTACCTGCTACCACCCACAGGGGAGCAAAAACTGCCACAGCTCACAATTAGGGGCCAACTGCTACAACCCAATACCGGAGGGTTAAAGTCCCCTCCAAAGTGTACTCACCGGGCTTCGTCCAGTCTGTTAGAGCATATAGACGTCCGCTGCACCCAATGGGAATGGTCTGGCGAGGGTATCCCGCAACCCAGCGGCCGGTGACTCTCTGCGGCTGGGGGTGGGGGGGGTTGCAGACCTTCGCCCTCAATGGCTGGCCAAGGGCCCACTGATGAATCACCAAAGAGTAAATGCCGGCCAGGTATCCTGCAGAAGCTTGCCGTCACCAGCCAGCCAGGGAACGCAGGGGACCAAGGCCAGACCCTATAGGATAACAAAAATGTATGTGAGAAGAGGCAGCAGACTTCAGGTAGCAATGACAGAGACGAACACACGCCCGTTGGCACAGAACATAAGAAAGGTCAACAGCACCGAGAGCTGGAGAAAATGAGAGAGAGCTAGACTGGAGCTACCTCCCGGGCCGTGTGGTGACAAAAACACACGTAAACCATCAGAGCCAGAAACAGCAGAATGAAGAAAGTGATCAGAAAAGGAACCTCGAAAGACATGGAGTCTGAACAAGCCTTGTAAATATCCCCAGGACACAGGCACACCTCGTCAGACATAGAGAGCCAAGAATAAGAAGAGTCAGGAGCAGAAACACAACACAAGCGTGCCGAGAGCGAAAAGAGCAGGACAACACCAAAGACAACAGAGATGCCACACACAGATCATCCACCGGATCCGACCCCCTCCAGCAACCAACCAGGCCGGGGAGAGATAAACAAACAGGACGTTATCACCTCAAATCCCCGCCCTCAGATGGGTGCCGAAGGGTCCGATCACCAGTGCACCGTCGGTGTAGCCAGTCAGCTGTAATGAGTCCGCATTCTCTCCACCAAATGTTGAAGCTCAGTATTTAACTGCAAGAATAAAAAGATCAATGCCAACAGTAAAATAAACAATTCGCTCTCAGCATGTTTGAGTGTTGCAAGATTTATTGGGAACCCAATTAGAAAGTAATCACAATGCAATATACGTGCCGCACGGAGACCTCAGCAAAGCCCACTGAGTGCCCAATTGGTATGACAGTGCAGAGGCATTTTATAGGTATAAGCCCTCACAGGATGGGCATCATAGCATACATAATCTGGATCAGGCTATGACCTGCTAGACCAATCAGTGAAGTGCACATATGGTGTGATACCATTTTAAGGCTCGAAGTGTGCCTACACCCTAATATTGTTACCCACGTGTCATCTACAAGAGCAGATTTGGGTTTTTCCCTAAAGGTGAAATCTGCGTTTCTAGTGTATGTGGATTTTGGCACGTACTTGACCAGCTAGGGCAGGTCATGTTGACATCTTTTACTGGAGATATGAGGTTTAGCAATAGCAAGCTAAAAGCTGGAAGCTGGCATGTTTGTTCTCGGAAGCCTTGCGTTTGCTCTGCACGTTGCAGCCGACTGAGACTGGCTTGACACACAGAATGGAGCGTGCGACCATTCTGTGGATTTCTGCTGGTGTCTTTCTTTAGTAGTTCAAAGAAGACTATAGTCCCGAAAACATATGTATTTGGTATCATATAAATGTCTGCTTCGTCTAGAGGTGACATCATAACTCATGACATCAGAGGTGACATCATAACTCATGTCCCTGTATTAGCCACTCCAACGAACATCGGTGCACCTATTGGGGAGAAACGCAAAAGGAAGCCAGTTAAGGCAGTAAGCACCAAGAGGAAGCAACCGTCACGTCCTTGTTCATCTCGCACAACGTTGAACTCTTGAATTCGCCCTCCTTCCAATCTTACAACATTTGCGGCCCAGGTGCACGTCCCATATATCAACCCCCTCTATTGCTCTATTGGAACCCAGACCGAGACTAACCAGTTTCTGATTGATAGTAGCAGTAGGAGTGAAATGGCCATAAGCCACATTGTGGAAGCTATCACTGATTGTGTTAAGAGTGCACTTGATAGTTTTCTTGCCACTTTGATGGATCGTTTGCTTGTTGTGCCCACTACGCCCCAATCTGTGATTTCCAATACTGTCCCCCCGTAGATGCTAGTATAACTGTGCCCATTGATTTGGAAATGCCAACTATGCCAACCATGCCAACCATGCCATCTAATAACGTTCGAACCTACCAACAGACCCCAAACGATCCCCCTAATTTGAATCCAGGCCCTATTCACTGTCATATGTGTAGTACAATCCGCTTGTGTTTTGAACCTGGGGGTATTAGTGAGGCAAATAGGAATACCATAAATGATGACACAAATAGAACTATTGATGAAAATGCAACACACATTATGCCACCCACCAGCATTCCCTCTGTGGCTCCAATTAATACTAACGCTGTTGGCAACACACCACGAGAGGGTGCTATTGATTCCACTTGCTTGTCAGACCTTAGAGGTAACAGGGAGTTATTAAATCTACCTCCGGAGGAGTGCCCTTATGTTGTGGTTTAAGCAGGTGTGCCCCCTTTAAGGCCTGATCAAACAGAATCATGGGAGCATTTACCCTGTAAGAGCGTGGGATGGCTCTCCAAACACAAAAGGTTTAGGACATCACTAATTGAGAATATTATTATGATGCGGATAGTAGGATGGGTGGGCACGTCCCCAAAATCCAACAAAGGGGATTGTATAGTTATTAACTTTCGTAGACCATCTGTGGCAAAAGCAATATTATTGCTGCAGGAGGAGCAGGATAATTTTATTACTAGTATTTGGGCACTGCCATTAGGCTATTTTTATGAGGCCATACTAGAGGCACCCGCTCTAATATGTCTTGTATTCCCTGCCCTCTTCCCCTACTCAACAGATTTACGCCCATATCAAGTTTGGATTGCCAAGATTGACTGTCTATTCCCCCTATAAATCGAGAGCCTTTAGAGGTAGAAGAGCAAGTACCCTGCCAAATCTGTCCCCAGCCCTGTGAACCTGACATCCCAACTGCATCCAACGGAGATTCTACTCTTAAAATATTGAGTTGGAATGTCGTGAGTCTGGCATCCAAATTAAATTTACCAGATTGGCTGGAGTTAATCCACAGCCAAGATATTGTAATGTTCCAAGAGACCTGGGCAACCCGGGAGTTGTTCCTGGAGGGGTTAGAATGTTTCAATATCGTATCCCCTATCCCCGATTCAGGTCGGCCAGCTGGAGGCCTTTTAACGTGGGTTAACATCAGGGCAGGGGAGAGTATTGCATACCAATAACCATAAATTCCAGGTTACAATCTATACACGGGGAATTTCACTCTATTTGATGCATTTTTATAATGATCTTTTTAAAACCATCCCCAATATGAACTTTATTGAGTTGTTTAAATTTGTTTCTAATTTACAAACAGTTAATTGTGGCGGCAAAGTCAAAGGTATTTGTTTAGGTGGTGATTTCAATGTAAAAATCCCAAAGGTTTATTCAGCCATTCACCCTACTGATACGAGACTGTTATGTCAAAGAGGAGACCAGTTATTGGACCTTCTAAGCTCCAATAATTTCCTAGATGTCATGGAGCTTGCAGCTGTGCCCTCCAGGGATGGTCACATAGAACCCACCTATAGGGGCAGGGGTTCAGCCTCTACCATTGATTATATTTTTACCACCGCTTGTTTAGAAAACTGTGTGTTAAAGGCAGAGGTCATTCCCACACTTCACGGGGACCACAACCCAATTAATTTGATCCTGACCAATTTATGACAATGTGCAGGGTGCCAGTGATTTGACACCTACTACTGACAACCTTAGACTAGTTTGGCGTGGTATGCATAATAAAGTGGTATTCGAAAGGATGTTAAGATCTTACCCCAATTTGATTAACACCTGCCTGACATTTGGAGAATATGACCTGGAGGTAGTCGGTGCTTTCTCAGAGCTTTGTACTGGCATTAAATCCTTGCTGTCCAAGCCCAATAAGACAACTAACTTAGATCCAGGTTGGTTTAATGCCGACTGTTCGTCAGTTATAAGAGCCCTTCAAAAGGCGCTTGCTAACAAACCCACGGACAGTTCTCTGGTTAAATCACTTAGGCTGAGTTACAAGTGAGTTATCGAAATCAGAAAGGAGGAGATTATAAAAGAGCACTGAGATAACCTCGTTCGGGCAAACACTTAAAAAATGGCAAGGATTTTTGGCAGGCTGTCAAAGGTATGAGGTCTCTGGGAAACTCTATGTCGCCAATTAGTTGTAATATTTCCAGTGAGTCTTGGGAGGCTCATTTTAGTAAGATCTGTGCTGCCCCGGATCCTCCCTCTGTTATTAAGGAGAAAACCCCAATTACCAGGATCTCAATTGATCTATCGGAGGTAGAGGAGGTCATTGAACAGATCCTGGGATGTAAAGCCCCCGGGCCTGACGGTCTGCCCATTGACCTTATCAAAAGTTACCCAGATTTTTTGGCGCCACTACTGTTATATGTTTTTAACAATGTAATCAATTCTCCTATACCCCACACTTGGTCCTCCATCATTATAGTGCCGATTTTTGAGAAGGGGGACCGCTCTATCCTGAGTTGCTACAGGCCGATCTCCCTGATCGATAATACCCTAAAAATCTTAGGGAGGGTATTGTATAACAAGATGAGGTCATGGGCCGATGAATGTCAGATTTTACATCCATGTCAGTTGCGGTTCAGGAATAACATTGGCACCGTGGAACAATGCCTTAACCTCAACTTGATTATCAGCAAATATAACATTGCTAAGAAAACTCCTGTATATCTGGCATTCATGGACCTTACGTCGGCCTTTGACTTTGTTAACAGATCTCAGATGTGGACAACCCTTTTAAATTATGGATTGGAGGAGACCCTCTTTTCTTTTTTAGCTTATCTGCACAAAGATCTACATGCCCAGGTGCGTAATTCTCACCAAAAGGTTTTTGATCCCTTATTTTAAAGCTTTACCTGTGATCGATTATAAAGCAGCTTATGGGATGGTCATTGCTCTAAATGATGATGAACTAACCTTTTGGGTTGGTTCTTTCTTTAAGGCGGCGGTGCTCACCCGTAATTCTTTGCGCCCCTGCTGAATTATAGCATTTTATTTCATGTTTTTAACCTGAACTGTTATATGTTTTTATTGATTGTTTCATTATGAGATTGTGCACCGTATCACTGGAGGCCCAATTTTAATCCTAATGAATGTCTGAATTGATTTTCTGTTTTTGTACTTTTATGTATATGTACTTTTATCCGAATAAAGTTTATATTGATTGATTGATTGATTGATAATCATGCATACATACATACATACGTACATACATACATGAGTGCACAGCTGATATCACTATGGATGTGCTGTGCCCATTTGTCCCTGTAGGCATCACAGGACCCAACAGGTCATGAGATAGTGCTGTGAATGAGCAGTTTCTAAACTTGCAAGTTTTTTGCACCATGCTGTGCCATGCTGGATAAGGATAGTTGCATCTGTACACTGGTGGCACATTTCAGCCTTGTACAGAGCACTTCCAGGGCCTCTAAAATGTTGGCTTTTGTCATATGGTTTTGAACTGCCTTTTTAATGGTTCCTGGAGCCTGCTGCTTCCTTCTAGAAGCAGAAAGCTATAAAGATCCTATGACCTGCTGTCCTCCCATTGTGCCTGGCAGTCTACTTAGCCCAGAGTCTTCCTAAAGCGGCACACCATGGCCTTCGTGGTATACTATACTCTCTACCTTCACTCCCTATGCCCCATAGCCTCCTGGTCACATGCAAGGCACTTGTGTTTCCAAAAGAGGTCAGGAGTGACCTCCTCCTGGGGTAAACACCATGGGACCATGAGTAATCCAACCTTTTTAGTCCCTGAGAGGCAGTGTGGAAGTTAGTGCCACTATGTAGGAAATTGGGTTATTAGTGGTGTAGGATGTGAGGCCTATACAAGCAATAAGTCCACCATTTACCCATACTGGGAACCAATCACCCCATTGTAGGGCTTAGCTCTTTCTGGGTGGCGAAGCAGGGCAGCCCAAGGACTACTCAGGGGAGGTGATGTGGGCTTGTTATCACCATTCGCTGGCATGTGATAATAACGCTCAATACATGGTTGTCCAGTCAGTACACTTTCTTTAGAAAAGGAAACATAATGTATTACACACTACTAAATACTATGTATTAATGTACAAAGCTATACATGAAGCAGATAAAAAATAACTTGGATTGTGTTCTGAAATCGCATTTGACCTCAAAGGATCATGAAACTCAAAATCACAGTGCACACCCACCTATACCAGACAACATATCACAATATGGGAGGGGTATCACTTTGGATAAAACAGGTCTATTGACTTTGCCAGGAATTCACCACATTACAAGAACAAGCCACATACTAAAAACACCATCATGTTGTGAGTAAATGCAATAATCAATAAAAACCATGTGTAATATCAAGAAAGCATACACACCTTGATCAGTAATCATTATCAGTATCATTCAACCAATATAGCATTTTAAAATGGACATAATGTGTTTGTGCACTTTTTATATACTTACCTGGCGACAAAAAAATGCAACCATAAAAACAGCCCATAGAGAACACCACTTTCAGGCCATATGATATGCAGCCATAGAGTAAGCTCCTGTGGAAAGCATAATACTCCACATGTCTCCGTTAAACACTTGCAAGCGACATAAAATGCAACCTCAGAACTAGCTCTATAGAACTTGAGCAAAAGTTCTAACCTAGGAAGCACTTTAAAAACATTTTTGAAAATCCTTGACCCGGAAAAGTCAGTTTTCAAAAACTACTTCTGGGAGCTGCTTTAACTCATACAGTCCCTTCAACACATTCTGAATTTGTTGGTGGTCTCTCTATCCTCCTCCACAAAGCAATAACAATATGCAAATTAGGCTCTCCTGAGGCATTTTGCGATGCTCCTTCGAGAAAGCAGTGAATAGCAGTGAATATTTTAACAGCGGGTGTTCCAAAGTGATAGGAGCCCATGTGCCTTTTTCTTTTGTTTTACTTTTTGGAGAATTGTTTTTAAGAGGAGGGGTCCTGGTCCCACCAGGGACACCCCCAAGCCAGGTTCATGCAGTGGGGGAAGCAGGGAGTGTCCCAAGGCCCCACAAACCCTGTGGCTTCCTGCACACAGCTCCATGCTGGTTAGGAGCTGACAACAGCCTTCCTCTTGTTTCCGCCAGCTTCATCCCGGTCCCGGGATAGAGGCTAGGTCCCAATACTGTTCTTGGGTACTCATTGATGGGTTCTCAGGCTCAGCTGATGAATCCACAGTCCCAGGAGGACTCTGGGTAGCATGCCTTTCTCCCCAGTGAACAATTGGCTTGCTTTGTGCCAACCCCTGGGCTCTGGCCCACCCTGGGGGCTCTCTTTTGGAAATCCGCTGGAACCCTTCTCTTGAGAAAGGTCAAAAGTCACCAATCTTAAAAAGGTTGTAACTCAGGTCCAATTGTGACTGATTTAGATGATCTGGAACTCATTTTACTCCTGGTTGCACAAGCAACCCACCAGGAGCAGTTCCAACAAGCCTATTAGATTAAAATGGATTTACTTTACAGAGGATTTGGTTTCACTGACTGCAATCTTTCCTCCTACTCTTGGCCTCCGGGCACAAAATTCCAGATCTTTTTTCTCAACTGGTCCTCAGAAGAGTAAGGGGACCAGCCTCATTGGCCTTTGGAAAGACCAACTCGTCTTGGAGTCAACTGGGACAGAGTCCTTGGTCCTTTTGGGCATCAGGGCTGTTTCTCCTTCTAGTTGACCATGGCTGTCACAGTCCCAGAGTCTAGCATTGAAAAGCACAAACAGCTCAAGCAGCCCTTTCTCTCCCTTGTGCAAGAGCTTTTAAAAGAGGGTGGAAGGTTATAAAAGTAAGGCTCCCCTGTCCAATGCTAAGGGGCCAAATCGCCTCTCCACCCAAGTCCCAACCCTCCTGCACAGCATGCTGGGACAGTTCAAGATGGCATCATATAGGAGTCACTGGTCACTTCTGATCTTGAGGTCTCAGCTGTGCCTCCTACTGGCATAATTGTCAGTGCCTTTCTCACCAAAACGTCAAAGAGCAAAAACCCGACTGTGTTGGCTTTAGTTGTCTGGGCTTCCTCCTTTGTTCAGTGGATCTGGGCAGTGTGCCAGGTAATTAACAGATGGAGACTTTCTTCCCCATCTGTTCTGTCTGACTTTTTCGGCCCTCCTTTGAGGGAGGATGATTGCGTATGACTCTAGTCTATTATCATTCTAGTGCAGGGATTAGAACCATAGACAGGGCCTATTCAAAGGGCACAGTAATGCACTTTCGTACCCTTTTCCTTAGATCAGGGCTTATAAACTTACGTTAGGGGATAGATTCATTAGTATTGGTGATAATCCGTCCTTTTGCAAGAGTGCTAGTATACCTTCTATGGAGTTATGCTTATTTCGGGCCTTGTAGGCCTCAAACGGGAGAGACTCCATCTTGCTTTCTGCCCCGGCAGCTTGAGAGGCTTCTACGTCAAGTGTAATGTTTTAGTTTCGAAGTGTTCTTCGCTTGGAGAGAGCCGGCTCAGGCTGGCCCTTATCGAAAGACTGTATTTTTCTCCATTCCGAAGACACAACATCAGGCTGGCCAGCTGGGAACGTGTCCTTGGTACGGGGAGGTACAAGAATTTGGTGGGCGGCAGGTTACTGGCCGTAACTTTCCATGAAAGGACAAGCTTCCATATTAGTGAAAGTATGAGCCAGCGAGTCAGTCAGTCTGTAGGCGGCAGTTAGCCGTTAGCATCAATGCCCTTAATTATTTCCAGGCGGACAGTCGCCATTTTGAAGTCCGAGAAAGATCATGAAGCTGATACTCTCTTAGAAAAATTGAAAGAGAAGAGAGAAATAGCGCAGACCATCCAGAGAGAGAGAGAGAGAGACGGCAGCCAATAAAAGGAAGGTTCCAGTGACTTGGAGGAAAGCAGAGAAGATAGAGCATAGCGGTGCAGACGTGTACTCGTGACTGCTGAGGTGTGATTCCAAGACGAGCCAAGGCACAAACAAGAAGGGAACCTAGATGACTGCCGAGCCCCGACTTCGTGTCCATAAGGTGACGTCCACCCCATTATTCATAGTGTGCACATTCTAACCTTTCACTTTTCTTTACAGGATATATGTTATAGTATAGTATTGTGTTTTTATGATTATTGTAATAAAATACCCCAGTTCTTAGTGAACCAACATGTGCCTCGTATTCTTGTTCAATCAGGGTAACCTGTTCTTCTAGTCAGGCATTGTTTTCATGAACGGAGGTAATTCCCGGTCAGGTAAGAGGTGACTGAGTAATAAGGGAGAGAGAGAGACCCGTTAATGCATAGAATACCGGATACATGCTTTAATTTGGCAAGTTATGATAACTCCTATTATTGTAGTATCATATCCCGAGTAGCCAATAAGAGATTCCTTCCAAAGGTATTCATAGGAGAGTGATCGTCGTTGGTAAGTGGCGTTAATGAGAACACTGGGGGGGACACCAGTGCTTAGGTCTGCCGGATTGCGGATCGGGCTGTGAGTTAGAGAACACTGGGGGGGACACCAGTGCTTAGGTCCGCCGGATTGTGGGCCGGGCTGTGAGTAAGAGAGCACTAGGGCTGCAGACCAGTGCGTGGGCACGCAGGATTGCAGAGGTGCCGAGCGAGCACTGACTGTGGTCAGTGTGTAATGGTAAGTAATCAGAACTGCCCTAGGGTAGACTAGTCTGGGTCTAAGTGGCCGTGAGACTAACTGGTATGAGTGGGATATTGTAGAAAACCTATGCGTGTATATTGCTATTTCCCCATCCTTAGGTACCAGATATATACCTATATACCTATATACCTATTGTAAATACGTCCTAAGGAGGGAGGTGATTACGTTCCGACTGGGCTAGAGGTGCTCTAAGGAGCTGATCCCATCTGGTTTGAGAATCCGGTCGTTACATCTGGCGTCACGAACTGTTTACGAAGCCTGTGTGGGCTGTATTGTTTTCATCTTGTTGTTTGCGCTCGGCTCGTACGTATTTTCTTTTGTATATTATTTTTGTTTATAGTTGTGTATATCTTTTTTGTGTGCTAAAATGTTTTCGCGCAAATCAAAATCTATCTTTAAATTGCCTGTTGTAATTCCCGGCTGGGAATCAACGCCTTACGAGACTTTGGCCCGTGAGTGGGCCGATTCTACTGGTTTGAGTGAGAATTGGACTTCTTGTTTGGAGCTGGCGGAGTCGGCTGATGTGGTTTCTTGCTTGCAGAAGGCACAGGTAGTGAAGGGTGATGAACTTCCTATTTTAGGACGCAGAGGTTGGATTGTTTTAACTGCATACAGAATTCTTCATGAGAAATTTGTAAAATTACAGCAACGATTTGTGGACATGGAGGAGAAGTTTGTTGAGGTGCAGAATGCGCATACTCTTTTGCGATGTCAGAATAAATTGCTTGCCGACAAACTTGAAACTTATCAGACTATAGCCGAAAGGGCTGCTGTTCGCATTGCGAAATATAAATATAAACACCGTTGTGGTCGTGTTTGTAAACGGAAGGTACGTCTGGTTGTGGCGAAAGCCGGACTGGATTGGAACCCCGATGAGTGGGATGATAATATCTGGGTCTCGATTGATTCTGGCTCCTCGGCTGAGGAGGCTGATCGGCGCGAGTCTTCTCGCTCCGGTCGTGATTGTAAATCTGCTTCTTGTGACAAAGATGATGTCTCTGGCGGCCGTGGTCGCTCGTCCCATTCTGATGACGTATCTCGTCCTGATTGTTCTTTTAAATCTATGGATCGGGCGTCTTCGGATGCTCGTCCGGAGGTTTCTGCTCACCCGGTTTTTCAACCCAAATTACAACAAGCTCCTGGTAATCCGAATGGTATTGCTTTAGATAGCTTGGAGGACTTTACTCAACAAGAAGTTAGTGATATTTTGCAACGATTTCGACAACGGCCTGGTGAGGCCTTACTTACGTGGATGGTGCGCCTTTATGAATTGGGCGCTGCAGGTATCATGTTAGATGCAGGAGATGCCTTGAAATTCTGCTCTTTGAGTTCCAATTCTACTGTTCAAGATCATTTTCGAAATTTTAATGGTGCTGGCCAAATTAGTCTACTCCAGCTAGCGACTGATGGCTGTAACCATAAATATCCTACTGAATCTGACTGGCCTGTCAATGACAAGCCGTGGTACACTTTGCGCGATGCGGCGCAGCGATTGAAAGAGGAGGTGATGAAATCTGCGATTTTTCTCAGTACTGCTGACAGATTGTTGGATGGTTTATTGACATCTTCTGTGCGGAATCGCACTATCCGTTCTTCCCCTGTTGCTTATAAGCAGGTTATGATGACTTTATTGATTAATCAAACTGGCAATCCTTTATCTATGGTGCTTGAATCTGTTCGTCAGCTTGGTGAGTTGGGCGACTGGTTTAAACCTGAGAGACAGTCTAGACCGGAGGGTCGTACTGCCGGAGATTATAAGTACACTAGACGTGATATGTTTCTTGCCCTCTTAGCTGATGGTGTGAAAAAGGAAGACCTTGATGGTGAACCTAATAATCGCTTGTGGGACATGTTTCGCAAGCGTGGTTTGGATCGAAAGGAGGGTGCCCGACGTGTGCGTAAGAATGATTGTGATCGTGGGTGCTCTGATGACAGTGATGATGACAAGCGTTGTGTTGATTCTGATCGTCGTGCTGATCGGCGATATGAACGTGATGTGTCCCCTCGTCGTGAGAAGGAGAGGGGGAGAGAGGGGGAAAGAGAAAGGGGGAGAGATGATCGTGGCTACACCAGATATAGAGATGAAAGGGATCAGTCCCCTGAGTTGAGGAGGAGAGAGGATCGACACAGGCTTTCCGATAGTAATTCACAGTACTATGCAGATGACAAGAATCCATTTCGTAATGGAGATGGATATGAACAAGATGTTTTGATACCCAAGAAACATGAGAGCATTTATCCTGATTTGTCCTGGTTGACAGAATGCAGTAAGAATGACTAGGAAATAGGTCAAGCTCCAGTACGCAGGTGGGCTCACAAAGACAATAGACCCTATGTAGATATTGAAATTTTTGGGAAACATCGTAATATCCAAAGGGCCCGAGCATTGGTAGATACAGGAGCGGAGGCCACTCTTATTCATGGTAAATCAAAGAAATTCAAGGGCCAATTTTTCACAATTACCGGTTTAGGTGGAAAGGAAACTCCCGCAGTGCAAACCACACTTGAAATGAGAATAGGCAGAATTCCCCGAAAAGAATATTATGTATTAGTTGTACCACTTTTGGAATATATAATTGGAATCGACATTTTAAAAGGAATGATTTTGCATTTAGATGACGGCTGTTATCAATTTGGAACTAAGCATTACATATCGTCCAGACCCGTACGGGTTGGTCGTTTACGAATGCCCCCCATAAAAATCCCTCACGCTACGAAAGTTGTTTCTCAGAAGCAATATCGTATTCCAGGTGGCCATGAAGAGATTAGTGCCACTATTCAGGATTTGGTTGATGCAGGAGTTATAACTCTGGTTACTACTGCTTGGAATAATCCTGTTTGGCCGGTGCGCAAGAGTGATAATTCTTGGCGCATGACTGTTGATTATCGCGAGCTGAACAAACATACACCCCCTTTGACTGTTGCGGTACCAGACATTATTACTTTAATTGAAAGAATCCAAAAGCATCCAGGTACATGGTATGCGTCCATTGATATTGCTAATACTTTCTTTTCAATTCCGATTGCCCCTGAGTGTCAGGAACAATTCAGTTTTACATGGAATGGACGTCAAATGACGTTTAGAAGTCTTCCCCAAGGCTATGTACACAGTCCTACGATCTGTCACCGGCTGGTGGCGGAACATTTGTCCGAAGTATCTGTACACCCGCAAATTCAGGTATGTCACTATATTGACGATATTTTGATTCAAGGCGAAACCCAAGATCAAGTTCAGACCCAATTAGACCAAATCCTTGAGTGCTTACGTGAAAAAGGTTGGGAAATTAATCTTGATAAGCTACAAGGTCCATCCCAGAAAGTAAAGTTTTTAGGTATTAATTGGCATGAAGGTCACAGAGAGGTGATCCCGCAGGTTAAACAAAAAGTTTTAGATTTTGCAGTCCCAAGGAATCGGAAGGAAGCCCAGAGCTTCATTGGCTTGTTCGGTTTTTGGCGTCAACATATTCCACATTTGAGTCAGATACTGGCTCCTTTATATCGAGTCACTCGCAAAAAGAACGTGTTTGAATGGGGTGAACCACAACAGAATGCGTTTAATCTGGCAAAGGAAGCAATTCCGTATGCTTTGGATCTGTGGCCTGTATGCGAGGGTGATGTGGATTTGAATGTGTCCGTGCAAGGTCTTTATGCGAATTGGAGTCTGTGGCAAAAACAAGGCAAACAAAAAGTACCATTAGGTTTTTGGACTAAAAAGTTACCTGAGGCTGGTGAGCGTTACACACCTTTTGAGAAACAGTTACTTGCATGTTATTGGGCTCTGGTGGATACCGAGCAATTGACTTTGGGACATGATGTAATTTTTAGACCTGATATTCCTATTATGCAGTGGGTTTTGAATGCGCCTAAAACTCATCGAATTGGACATGCTCAAGAGGCGAGTGTAATTAAATGGAAATAGTATATTCAGGACAGGGCACGTGTGGGTCCGAAAGGTGTGGCAGCATTACATGAGCAAGTGGCGCTGGCGCCATCGAATGAGACTGGGAGTGATTGCTCCGTACCTGTAGTACAGGAATCTCCTGTCAAGTGGGGCAAGCCATTTGATGATTTGTCCGCGGAGGACAGAAAACATATGTGGTTTACGGATGGTTCAGCGAGGTTCATTGGAGAGAAACGGCATTGGAAGGCAGTGTCCTATAACCCAATCACACAGAAATTGTTGAGTACAACTGGTGAAGGAAAGAGTAGTCAATTTGCTGAGTTATATGCAGTTTACCAAGTTTTGAAACAGGAACTACCTGGCACATGTCATATTTTCACTGATTCCTGGTCCACAGCTAATGGACTGGCGGTGTGGTTACCAACTTGGCATTCTCATAATTGGGAATTGCATTCGAAAGAACTGTGGGGAAAAGAATTATGGCAAGAAATTTGGGAAATGCTCCCCCAGAGTACTGTGACAATCTTTCATGTGGCTGCTCATACCCCAATAGACTCCCTTGACAAATTCTTTCATAACATTGCAGATGAAAAATCTAAAATTGCTGAGGCAGTGGTAGACATGCAAGATTCTGATTTGGCAGGATTGGCGAAATGGGCTCACCAGAAAGCAGGACATTTTGGAGAGAGAGCCACTAGCAGGTGGGCCGCCAATCGAGGAATTTATATTCCTTTAAACTTCATTAAAGATACTATTCTGCATTGTCCTATATATCAACATTCTAGACAACGAAAAGTACCACAAATTGTTAAAGGCCATTTACATCGAGGAAAATTGCCCGCTCAAATTTGGCAGATTGATTATATTGGTCCGCTCCATATGAGCAAAAGTTGTCAATATGCTTGTACAATTGTCGATACTTACAGTGGCCTTTTAGTGGCCTTTCCCTGCAAACAAGCCACCCAAGTGAATACCATTAAAACATTGGAATTAATTATGTTATATTATGGCGCTCCATTTCAAATTCAATCTGATAATGCATCCCACTTTCGTGGAAGATTGGTACAGGAATTTTGTGTGGAGAATAATATTAAATAGGTGTTTCATATTCCATATTATCCACAGGCATCAGGTCTTATTGAAAGAATAAATGGTTTGCTTAAAGAACAATTGCGAAAATTAACTGATAATAAGTACAAGAATTGGAGAGATTATTTGTTTCAAGCATTATTGATTCTGAACAATCGTCCCTTTTTGAATGCTGAGTCTCCTTTAATGCGTCTGTTTCCCCCAAATGTTGATGCGAAACCAAACACCATTGGCAATAATGTAATGTACTGGGAAATTTCCCCCGGAGCCCTGGCTCCTTGCAGAGCAACCCCAGGTTCCGCAGGCTTGGACCTGCATGCCATGAATGATACTGTACTTAAGAGTAAAGACCGAAGCATTATTGAGACAGGCATTGGTGTCTGTATACCAGCTGGAAGTTTTGGACTGATTGCCCCTAGATCGGGCCTTGCCTTAAAAGGTGTTCAAGTACTCGGAGGAGTGATTGACAGTGATTATCAGGGAGAGATTAAGGTCCTCCTGCTGAATAGCAGTGAGGTTGATTTATCAATTCAAAAGACTGACCGAGTTGCTCAATTGCTAATTATGCCTGTTTTCAGTGGTGAGATTCAGAAAGGCACTGCCCCAACATTGCTAACTATACGAGGACAAAAAGGCTTTGGCTCTACGGACAATCCTGGAGCGAGAATATGGGTGCAATCGCCTAAAAATCCCCCTGAACAAGCTGAAATCATTGCAACCGGTCATGATAATACCATATTGGTAATGAGACCAGGGAAAGATAGCTGGGAAGCTGTCCCGGCTGACAAATGTTACCTACGAGAATGAATAATGCCTGTATTTGGTTTTCTTCCAGATCATTCTCTGGACTGCTGCTGCAGGATGTGCCGGCGTTGGACTCCTTTTGGTCTGCTACGTCGGGAGAGGAGGGAACCCACAGACTTTGGTTGATTCGAGAACCCGAGTACCGTGTTCCTTCGCTGCGTGGGATTCATCATCGAACTTTTGGACAACTCTGGCTAAACGAGTTACTAATTCTCCGCATTCCTGCCTGACACCTATGCGTTCAGTAACTGATATTCTAGCGACCTGTTTGGTTGCTGTCCCTGCCTCAATGGAAACCCTGAAGCATATTTTTAATATATCAAATGCCCGACCCAATGTAATTCTCGGCGATTTCGCTGCACACGAGTACTGCCCTTTATGTACTGTTCTTTCAGATTCCATTCCCCCAATTCATTCTCAAATCACTACCTATAATATCACGCAGGGCGACTTGTGCTTTTTCCTGACTTGTGATCCTAATGCAATTACTGAATGTGTAAAGCTTAAACTTAAAGCAGCCACTTCTTTTTCGGCTCATGAACGAACTTTGTGTTCCCGAAGACCCCCAAAATCATGTACTTCTGTTAAGAATAATATGACCTGTAAAAGTATAGTAGTTGCCCCTAGCCATTACCGTACAATGTTGCTACCTTCTGGTTGGCTGTTTTCATGTGGCAATACCTCATGGCCCTATATTCCCGCAAATATTTCCGGAGGTCCATGTGCCATCACTAGACTGAGTTTATTAATGTTTTCCTCACATCCTAATACTTATTCCCGTGTTGTTCGTGATGCCATGATGCTACATGAAGACTGTGATTCTTCCCTACATTTTTATTCTAAATCGGAATATCTTAGTTTAGCTATTTCCATTGTTGGTGTCCCAGCATTGGCCGTTTACAATGCCAAATCGATCGGGAAAATGGCCTGTTGGATGGTCAAATCAATTAATCAAACTTCTACAATTCTATCTGATATGTTATTAGATGCCCAGGGTGAACGCCGTGCGATTCTGCAAAATCGTGCAGCTATCGATTATCTTTTACTAAAACATGGACATGATTGCTCTGATTTTGAAGGTCTTTGTTGTTTTAATTTGTCAGACCACACTAAATCAATTCAAGCCCATATTGACAAACTTCATGACTTGACTGAGGAGGTTAGAAAACACATTGACCAGGGTTGGTTTGACTGGTTATTCAATTGGTTACCTGACTTACATTCCCTACGACAGATTTTAGGGGGTATTATGATTTCTATTAGTATTTTAGTAGCTATTTGCTGCTTTATTCAGTGCATTCCTTCCTTACTTCAATATTGTAGATGCAGCTCGAGGGCTAGATCAGTTAGTTTTGTGTCTTATTATTCTTCCACAGATGTTAGTTCCATATAGTGAATGATTAATAGACTGGAGTCAAGGGTGAAGTGTTCTGACCGACTTTTTCGGCCCTTCTTTGAGGGAGGATGATTGCATATGACTCTAGTCTATTATCATTCTAGTGAAGGGATTAGAACCATAGACAGGGCCTATTCAAAGGGCACAGTAATGCACTTTCGTACCCTTTTCCTTAGATCAGGGCTTATAAACTTACGTTAGGGGATAGATTCATTAGTATTAGTGATAATCTGTCCTTTTGCAAGAGTGCTAGTATACCTTCTATGGAGTTATGCTTATTTCGGGCCTTGTAGGCCTCAAATGGGAGAGACTCCATCTTGCTTTCTGCCCCGGCAGCTTGAGAGGCTTCTAGGTCAAGTGTAATGTTTTAGTTTCGAAGTGTTGTTCGCTTGGAGAGAACCGGCTCAGGCTGGCCCTTATCGAAAGACTGTATTTTTCTCCATTCCGAAGACACAACATCAGGCTGGCCAGCTGGGAAAGTGTCCTTGGTACGAGGAGGTACAAGAATTTGGTGGGCGGCAGGTTACTGGCCATAACTTTCCATGAAAGGACAAGCTTCCATATTAGCGAAAGTATGAGGCAGCGAGTCAGTCAGTCTGTAGGCGGCAGTTAGCCGTTAGCATCAATGCCCTTAATTATTTCCAGGCGGACAGTCGCCATTTTGAAGTCAGAGAAAGATCACGAAGCTGATACTCTCTTAGAAAAATTGAAAGAGAAGAGAGAAATAGCGCAGACCATCCAGAGAGAGAGAGAGAGAGACGGCAGCCAATAAAAGGAAGGTTCCAGTGACTTGGAGGAATGCAGAGAAGATAGAGCATAGCGATGCAGACGTGTACTCGTGACTGCTGAGGTGTGATTCCAAGACGAGCCAAGGCACAGACGAGAAGGGAACCTAGATGACTGCCGAGCCCCGACTTCGTGTCCATAAGGTGACGTCCACCCCATTATTCATAGTGTGCACATTCTAACCTTTCACTTTTCTTTGCAGGATATATGTTATAGTATAGTATTGTGTTTTTATGATTATTGTAATAAAATACCCCAGTTCTTAGTGAACCAGCATGTGCCTCGTATTCTTGTTCAATCAGGGTAACCTGTTCTTCTAGTCAGACATTGTTTTCATGAACGGAGGTAATTCCCGGTCAGGTAAGAGGTGACTGAGTAATGTGGGAGAGAGAGAGACCCCTTAATGCATAGAATACCGGATACATGCTTTAATTTGGCAAGTTATGATAATTCCTATTATTGTAGTATCATATCCCGAGTAGCCAATGAGAGATTCCTTCCAAAGGTATTCATAGGAGAGTGATCGTCGTTGGTAAGCGGCGTTAATGAGAACACTGGGGGGGACACCAGTGCTTAGGTCGGCCGGATTGCGGATCGGGCTGTGAGTTAGAGAACACTGGGGGGGACACCAGTGCTTAGGTCCGCCGGATTGTGGGCCGGGCTGTGAGGAAGAGAGCACTAGGGCTGCAGACCAGTGCGTAGGCACGCAGGATTGCAGAGGTGCCGAGCGAGCACTGACTGTGGTCAGTGTGTAATGGTAAGTAATCAGAACTGCCCTAGGGTATACTAGTCTGGGTCTAAGTGGCCGTGAGACTAACTGGTATGAGTGGGATATTGTAGAAAACCTATGCGTGTATATTGCTATTTCCCCATCCTTAGGTACCAGATATATACCTATATACCTATTGTAAATACGTCCTAAGGAGGGAGGTGATTACGTTCCGACTGGGTTGGAGGTGCTCTAAGGAGCTGATCCCATCTGGTTCAAAAATCCGGTCGTTACACCATCATTTCCTCCTCAGGAGCTGAGTGAAGCACTGTTAATCACTCCTTCTGTGCTGGATGGCATTTCTCCCTCTGCTGGGGAGATATGTAATGAAATTGGCCCAGCAGGGTTGACAAATGGCCTGGTCTCTGATCATGCGCTGAGCCAGAGATATATGACAACTCTAGTCAGCCCATAAAGTGTACCTGTATGGTCTTGTGTCCTGCAGATATGAACGGGGTGCCCTTTACACACCAGTTACATACCCCACAGGACTTTGTAGGCCTTAGGGAAGCAAAACTGCACACTAAGGCCGATCTCCACCAGTAGGAAATTCCTACTGATTTTTCCTATGAATGATCATTAACATTCTGAGGCTTACCCCAGTGCAATATCCAACCCTGCAATGTCCCCTCGTTGGCAGGCTACCTGTGCACAGTTACAGGGTTGCACACAAAGGTAGTCTCACACATTCCGCCCACACAGATTTGCACATACTTGTGCACATGTGCTCACATGTACCCAGCCAAGTGTGCCTTACCCTAGCTGTGCCATGGTGGCCTTATCCTCAAAGGTAGGCACTGGAGGTAAGCACGGGAAATCTATTTGCTGTGTGATTACCATAGGTGAGAGACATGTAGTGAAACTCACCCATAGTAAAAAGTCCAAAACCAGGAAGTCAAGAAAGCAAGAAATCTGGGTGCATTAAATGGTGTAACCCATTTTGCAACACACTAGCCCTGGAGACAGATACCAACAGAGTCCTCAAAGTATGAGCCTAGAGTCCACTCAAGGCTGAGGATCGTCCGCAAGCTCATTGATCCTTACTCCTCTGTGGTCCACTGTTCACCCAAAGTCTCTTCCTCTGTGCAAGGGTTTAAAACGAGAAAGTGAAGAGTCCTAGAAAGTTTGTGTCTACGCCCTATCCAAAGAGTCTGCATTACCCGCCCATCCTTGCAAGGCATTTCCATTTGCTTGCCCACCCTGAGTACAATATTTTGGGATTCTTATAGGTGGCAGAGTATACTATGTTGTATGTTAGTTGTCAAACTATGAGACACAAAGGATTTGGCAGTGGAAGGACCTGAAACTGATTACCCAATAATACCTAATTTCTCAGTGGATGCTCTGAGTACAACTTGTAGATGGCTAGCAATTCCCTCCTGCCACTGAGGCACCGGTATTCATAACTATGGGCCTCCTTATGATGCCGGTCGGATCACAACCAACAGGCCATTAGTTGTGGTCCGCCGACATCTAGTGCTGCAGTCTGACTGCCACATTATGTTGCGGTCGGAGGAAGCGGCCAATGCTTCTGATGGGCTCCTTCAGTTGGAGCATATCACCCTACAATTGGGGCGTTGTCTGCACCGGCACGGTCATAACGATGTCCCTTTCAGAAAGCCTTTCAATGCTGGTCCCACCGCCATGGAAAGGATGTTGGAAACAAGCTTTGGGGCCGCTAGAAGGGTCTCTGTCCCCCGTGGCCTCTACTATGAGGCCGGGGGCACCAAAAATCCATATCACTTGTGCCAGGCACCACACGGTGCCTGGCACACAGAAATGGAGAGCTGAAACTTAAACTTTTCTAATGCAGCTTGTGCTGCAGCCCTTTCCCAGCCGCAACACAAACCACAATGGAAAAAATGATGTTTACAACCGCCTCATGGGCGGTCGCATCCTAATTTGTCTAACTACTAGTTGGGCGGTTTCCATTTCGAAATGATGTCAGTTGAAAACATGTCCGGCCGGCATCATAATAAGTTCCTATGTAATTTAGAAGTCCCATTACTAGAGGCACTTACAATGAAGCCTACAAAGTGTTTAAGACCATTAACGAAAAACAGTTCTCGTAATGCATGTTCAGACCTTCAAAAGTGCAGGCTGCCTCTCAGATGTCCACTGCAAGCCTTTTCTACTGGCTTCAGGGAGGGAGCTACCCTTGGTGCAGTAGGTGCAGAGGCACCGAGGTCAGACTCAGGAGGAGCCAATTGAACCTTGAAAATTGCTGTTTTATTCTCCCAACAGAAGTCGATAGTGCAATTGTCCTTGATTACATCAGGTCCCATGGCATTCTAGCTACTGACTGGTTCTTTGCAGAGGGACAGTCGTCAAC
Organism: Lissotriton vulgaris; assembly: GCF_964263255.1. Classification (NCBI taxonomy): domain Eukaryota; kingdom Metazoa; phylum Chordata; class Amphibia; order Caudata; family Salamandridae; genus Lissotriton; species Lissotriton vulgaris. The sequence goes on along the minus strand of NC_141691.1, from coordinate 1,017,557,590 downwards.
AAATCATAGATATCAGACCGCGGTCTCTTTGCATATTGTATAGTAAGGAAGAAAACACGTACTTTCCCTATGTCTCTGGATGATGTAGCACTGGAAATAAAATCAGACTGTAGAACTCTATTGCATTAATAAAGACTGTGGAAGTGACGCTCCCTTTAGTACATTTGCATTAATCTTCGAGGCTGTTGTCGGTGCCCTCTGCGTGTCACAGCGATTCATTAACTTCTAACTTCATTACAGGCTGGGTTAAAAAGAAAGATGTGGTACACACGGCGGGCCCTGTATTAAAATGTTGTGACCTTCATGCTTCATGATTTATTAGACTAATATAGCTAAGGGGCAATATCACGTAAACAACACAACGTATTTATCAGATGCATCTAGCCGGAGTAACTTGTGATAAGAACAAAGCTGAATTTATTGCCTTCATACTGGCAGTTCGCTACCAGTACGAGACACAATTATGCAGAATTCTCTACTTGGGTGCTTTGTTTTGTGTAGAGAAATGCCCTATTTATTTCCTCTTTAACTTTAACTGGAGCCCTTATACGATCACTTTATGACTGGGTCTTGTGAAAAGCTTGTTACAATAATAAACTCGAATGGAATTTTGTCCTTGTAAGCAAAGTTGCTCTGACTTTAATTTTTTTTATCTGCCACAGTAACTGTCTTTTTCAGCTCATTAACCAGAAAATTCTGTATGCCTGAAACTCTGTGCGGCAAACTTCATTTCACTTAGGTGTTCAGAGGAGTCTCATTATTTGGAAAGCTATTAGTTGTTACTTTTGATTTAATTTGAAATTATTTCCACTTTCTCGAATTTTATGACCTCAACTATTATCTGGAACGTTCCTGGAAAACAAAGAATTTCAGAGCAAGGATTGTATACGCAGGAGCCCTGCAGAAACATTTTTAGACTTTTAAGCCAACAAATGAATGTTGGGTTTTATCCTAAACATTGTCAAGCAGGGACAAATCGACATCTCTGTTTTTCTACTACCAAGGCAGTCAGTGGCACGTTTCTGTTTCCGTTCTGTTCTTGGTGCAAGCCTTTGAGACCAGTTTTAGTAGCATGGGCGTGGGCCATAATGCAAGTAAGGAAATTGGACATCCAGCGCATGGTTTTATGGTAAAAAAAAGCCACTAATTATGCTTATTAAGGCCCTGGGATTCGGTGGCACTGCACGATGATAGCTATGACCCTGTAGGGGAAAAGAGTTACGGAGTTATGGTATTGTTTCTCAGCAGCAGTGAATCATGATATGATGTTCACTGGTACTCCTGAGGCGGGGGCCATCTTGTGCAATCTGAGCTTTTCCGGATGTGCCTATGGTTGCCCAGGGTCTTGATGAATTCATTTTTGTTGAAAGAGGGAAGACAGGTGAGTTTTGAATTTTGATTAAGACCTTCAGGGAAGCAGCTCATACAGTGGCGTAGCAAGGTCAGGAGGTACCCGGTGCGGAAAGTTTCTTGTCACCCGCGGCTTGACAAAATGGCAAAAATATGTGTTTAAAACACATATGTTTGCCATTTTGTCACTCCCCTCAGTGATGACACCCGGGGCGGCCCGCACCCACCGCACCCCCCTTCCTATGCCACTGAGCTCATAGCATGGGAGTTGAGGCAGGGAGTAACCAAGATGGCAGCTGCGTGATCGGCTGTGTGTTCCTCTCTCCAATCCCAACAAGTGGTGCTATTGTGAGCCCTAAAACCATACCTTTTACCCTTGTTGTATGTCATCCTATTGTGTCTGGCCAACCTCTGTGGGGCGCGAGACCACGTGCTAGAGTGCTGAGGTGTATTCTGATGGCAACAACTCCCTTGTGGTTCCATTCTATCTGGGTCAAGACACGGAAGTGAGGCTTAACTATGGAGCCCAGCAGCCAGAGTTGCACATGCCAAAGCCAAGCTCTACTGGTGGCTGGGCGTGGCATTGGACTGGAGGCATTGCAGTAGACTGCTCAACATTGGGGAGGTAGACCAATGAAGAAGCATTGAAGGAGGCCTCCGCAAAGCCTAGAGTAGCCTTGACTTTTGGCTTATTCACTGAAACAGATGTCAGACAGAATATTAGAGCAACAAATATCTTGATATACAAATGTCGGATCAAATATAAGCTACTCATACATATAATGGTAAGTACAAAAATATCTAAACAAGAATATTGTGGACACTAATATTGTTATAATAATACAATATTGATTTTCATTATCTCTCTCTCTCTCTCTCTCTCTCTCTCTCTCTCTCTCTCTCTCTCTCTCTCTCTATATATATATATATATATATATATATATATATATATATCCTTTCACTGATTTCACTATCCGTGCGCTCTCAGTTAAGCAAGACTCTGTGCAAATCAAAGTAACTGCTGTTTAATCACAACGTGTTTCGCCTGGACAACAGGCTTGATCATGTGAAAAGTGCAACCAATGTCGACAACCTTTGTAGTAGGTGGGCTAATAAACAGCGAAACAGGACTTGCACACGTCATAATGGCAGACATGTTGGAACAGTAAAACAACACTATATAGTAACATAATGATGTATAGTTCGTTTGAACTCAAAGTTAGTAAAATGCATAAATGCCAAACAATAACAAATAATTCAAACAATAACATAAGTCCTGTATATTACTGGTATCGGCAATACGATGCAAAAGTGTGTGCCGTGTGTGGGTCTCCCCTTCCGCAAGTCATTGATCGTATGTGCAGAATGTTGTTTCTTGTGCTGCAGCTAGGATGCTTAGTGAAGTAGTGTGGCTCACTGAGTGAAGTAGTGTGGCTCACTGGTTAGAGGCGGCAGACCTGAGAACAGAGGACGGCCCGGGACCAGGGTTCGATTCCCGGCGCGGCAGGTTTCTGGACCAGGGTCAGCGGACTCGATAATTCTCTCGCCTCGGTGCCCACTCTGATCAGTGTTCACACTCGGCAACTCTGGGCATTAGCTTGCCTCATCTTCACTAACGGCCCCACCAGACCGCCGGGGATGCCTGGTCTCACCCTGGAGATACCCATTAAGGGACCGTCTCTCAGGGAAGCCAGGAAGGGTTTTGCAGCGGTCGAAGCGCCTTGGGACCCTACGGGTAAGTAGTGCGCTATATAAATGCATATACATATCGTAATGAATCATCCACTAAGTGCTGTGCCCCTGAGGGTGGTAACGCTGGTGAACGCCTGGCGGAATCTCCTGGTGACCCCCATGGTGATCCCCCATTGAGCACTAAGTACCCCGGAGATTGCCCTGTGACGGCAACTCAATTGCCCCGGAGAAACAATGAAAGAATGAAAAAAGGTGAAAGAAGTCACGGGGATGAAATCAGAAGTCTGAGATCCCCTCATCACAAAGACTGGTCTGTGGCCTGTATTGGCAAGTGCTAGGTAATGTCTTGCGGGGAATTACGTGAAAGGGGTACGTGTGAGATAGAGGCTGGAGAGTGCCCCCCTGATCCCAGAATGACCTATGTAGTGGGTAGGAAAAGTGAGAATGCAGGTGTTCCTACAAGGTTAGCTGCAGACTAAGTTTCAAAAGGCGATGTACAATTACCATCATCCCACTGAGGGTTGCTGATGTGACCCGAAGTGCTTCAGTGCTTGTGGAGAGAGAGAAAGGGTAGGAAGCCTGCGCTGGTGAACGCTGGTGTGTGGGCCCCTTCTTTTCCTCCTGTGATTGAAAAAGAAAAGAAAACAGTGATTAAAAACAGGATCACATGACCCTGTGCGATTACAAGTTTTAAACATTCTGACATGTCTGATCTCAAGCTTTCACCTAGTCGAACTAGGCTACTAGACGAGAACGGATGATGCAAAGGAGAAAGGGCAACAATCCTGAGTGAAGGCAATAGGAAAAGAGTAAAAGTAGAAAGATATGCTGGGTCTAGCGAACAGGCAGACAGTTGTAAAATGCATCTTAAAAATGTAAACCATGGGGTTTGGAATGTCAAACATGCATGAATGTAAAAAAAATTGGCTCTGCATACTGTCACTGTCACGTGTGGTTAAAAACACACAGTGGTGCGTCCAGGCGCTACTGTTCTTTCAAATGTATGGAAAGTTCCTCCTCTTAGTTCAATCCCCCGGGGTCTTAGTCTAGAAATAATTATGTGCCTGAATTCCCTCTGTCTGATTTTCAAGACTCTGTTGCCGCCCCTGGGATGTTTGCCTTTGTTCAGAACTTGATTGTTGTGTTTCATGCTGATTTTCAAACCTGTCTGTCAGATGCAGAGTCACCCCAGATGACACTACTTTTAATCCTCTCTCCGTTGACCACCTATGTGGTTAGATGGTTCGCCAGACAATGCCCCAGAGCCCATAAGGACCTCTAGAATCTCTTGCATGATAAGCCCCGCTGTCAGAAAAAAGTTACAAAGGTCAGGGCAGCCTTTAAGAAAGCCTGTAAAGACAGTAAAGCCCAAATCAAGGCAGAGACTTGGGGCAAGTTGGTGATGGCTAGTCAGCAGCACAATAGCGCAGCCTTCTGGGATGTCATCAACTCGCCCCTTTTTCATGAAGACCATCTTACCAGCCAGGCATGTACCATCTCATCTCAGGCCTGGACAGACCATTTTAGGGCCATTTATAGTCTTGAAGGAGAGCAGGAGCCTGTAGAAGGCCTCCTGACAGAACATAATTTAACCTTTTGCCTCTCTGAGGTTACAGTTGCTAATTTCCAGTTGCCTTTAAATAAGGCACCAGGGCCTGATGGGGAACCTGGTGACCTATACAAGCATTGTATAGACTTGTGGGCCAGATACTGACCCTGCACTTAAACTCTGCTCTATCTAGTCCTCTTCACTCTACTTGGAGACAGTCTATAATAGTCCCTGTTTTCAAAAAGGGCAGTAGATCAGACCCAGCCTGTTTCAGACCCCATTCCCTCATAGATTTGGAGGTGAAAAGTATTGGTAGGATCGAATTAAAATGCCTCATGGATTGGACTGAGGCACAAGGCTTCTTGTCTGACCTCCAGTATGGGTTTCACACTGACCCGGGACAATAGAACAGACCCTGAATCTCTATCTTTTAACCTGCAAGTACACTAAGGCCACGAAGGGGGCCATCCAACTGGCCTTCATGGACCTCAACTCGGCCTTTGATAGAGTTAACCGCTCTAAGCTCTGGTCGATGATGGAGCAGATGGACTTTGATATAGTTTTAAATAATTTTTTGCCTGATTTGCACAAAGGCCTCTCTGCCAATATTAGGTTTGGCCCCAATGGGGAATGCACTGAGCACTTTAAACTCCAGCGAGGGGTATGGCAGGGGTGCATTTTAGCTCCTTTACTATTTATATTTTATATCAACAGCTCCGAGCAGGTCCTGACTGTCGCAGGTGTTGACGTCCCCAGAGAAGGTGGTCGTCCCATTCCCACCTTAATATATACGGACAACACTGTACTAATGGCTCACACTGCTAAAAGCCTGAACAAGCGTCTTTCTATTCTTATATATTTTATGAATAGCCTTGACCTATCCACACATTTTTCTAAATCTCATGTCATGATCTTTGGCCCATCAAAAATAAAAACAATGTAATATGTAATAGATGGGCAACATGTTAGAAGGGTGGGTACGTTCAAGTATATGGGGATTCAAACGGATTCTAAGCTCAATTGCCACTCGCTCATTATAAAAAAGTTTCCTCCTTCAACAGGGCTATATTTGGTGTCAGGGATGTATTCCGACCATGTCCAATCGGTTCTGGAGATTTATAGGGCAAAATGTATCCCCTTAGTGAGCTATGGTAGCAGAATTTTGGGATACGGCCAGGTTGCTCCACTCCAAGTGGCAGCAAATAAGTTTTTAAGGTGTCTCCTGGGCGTTTGTCAAAGTACACCTTACAAAATTGTACACAAAGAATAAGGTATGGATTAGTTAGCCGATTGGCTTCGTCTGAACCCATTAAAACTCTGAACATGATCTGTACAAAGGAGGAGTTGGGTTTCAGTAGACTGATCTTGCAAGACAGTTTGCAATTAGACAAGCCCCTAGACATCCCATGGCTGGTGTATGTGGCACGTAGCTTGGGGGCTATAGGCAGGCCGGATATCTTTGTTAACACCTCAAGCACAACTCGCGCAGATGGAAAATGGGTTGAATATGCACTCATGGACAAGCTCAGGTCAGAAGGCGAGGATGTTGCTCTAACAAAACATTCTATGCAACGTGCTGTTGTGGAAAACAGTTTGTAATATCGGACCTTATCTGACCTGGGATATACCTCGCCATCATTGCAGATTGTTGACCTATGTTAGGTTAAATTAATTTCACTCACTGGTCCCTTTTAACCGGGGCTGTTGTAACCATTCAGAATCGCCCCCCTGCAACTGTGGTAATATCTTGATTAACAACACATTGCATGTGGTTATGTTCTGCCCAAAATATAATTACCAGCGTCATAATTTTATACACTCAATTTTATTACCGCTCAATTTTAACCAAACTAGGCCAGCCTTACTCTTCTCACAGCTGCTGAGTTCAACTTTTACCTGTTTTTTTTTTTGCGTTTTTTTGGTAGGAGTTTTTTTTCTGTTCAGAATAGTTTTTATTAAATTTTTTCAGAAAAAATTACATAAATAGACAACACATAAAATGGTAACATAGGCAATAATACCTAAACAATTGGTAAATGTAAATTATTAGCAAAATATAATAGGTCATTAAATTTCAAGAAATTATAGGCAATAAAAGGAAAAAAGAAGAATAGTAGGAGGGGAAGGGAAAAGGGGCACAGGAAAAAAGGGTACATACTATATCATCTTACATATAAATTAGAGTTACTAATAACATATAGATAATGCAAATACAAAAATTGTAATGTTAAACAGAGTAAATAGTGGAAAATACTTTCACAGTAACAAATATGAATCTATAGGAGACCAAAAGGATTGATAAGAATGCGAGTTATGATTAATTCCATGTAGGGATAATTGTGCACCTTTTCTTGTAAAAATGATCCAGGACCACCAAGCATGAACAGATAGAGATGGAGCATCTTTTCAACAAAAAGTGATTGATTTTAAAGCAGCCGCAATTAAGAAATTAAACAATTTTGCTTCTGAGTCATTGAGATGATGTACAAAAGCAACCGATTTACAAATTAACAGCTTATATGAGAGAACATCTTGAATAGGTAATATTTTAAGCATAATATCCCAAACCTCAGACCAACATTTGGAAATTAAAGGGCAATCAAATAGCATATGTTGTAAGGACTCAGGGTGCAATTTGCAATGCCAACAAGTATCAGATGGAAGTAATTTAGCACGGAATAGACGTAATGGGGTCCATAAAGAATTAAACAGGATAGACGCATTTGTCTGGTAGAGAGACACTGGTAGCCAGCCAGAAATGCTATTAAGCCAAATAACTTTCCAAGAGTCATTAAATAGGGAAAGGGAAAGTTCAGTATTCCAAAAACTTGAAATTACATTAAGATTGGTACCTATTGAAGTAGCTATTTTTTTATACAAAATAGAGACTGCATTGGAAGATGCAGAAACAGCTCGAATATAAATTAACAAATCTGTTGCAGAAGTAGATAGTATACCAGGCAGGAATGAATCCAAAATTGAATTACACAGAGACTGATATTTGACAAAATCAGCATTAGGCAACTGAAACTTTGATTGTAAAATGTCAAAAGGAATAAAGGCATTATCACAAAAGAAATCTTTATGATAAAATATACCAGCCTTAATCCAAGAATTTCAAAAATTCACATTTCTGTTCAATTTAATAACAGAACTATGCCAGAGTGATACATCTGTAGTAGTATTTATAGGAGAAGCAAAATTGGAGTCTAAATCATTAATTATTAATTTTGAAGATTTGATAATAACTGAATGGTGTATAACTGTAGACTTATGAGACATAGTAAGCAAGGTGGGTAAAGGGAAAGGATTAGCAAGCGATTTCTCTATATTAAACCTAATGGGAGGTTTAAGTATAGAGGAAGAATGAATCCATAGAGAACTTTATTTCAATATAAATGCTTTATGATATAAAAGATAGTCAGGTAAGCAAAAACCTGCGTGAGATTTTGGCATTTTTAGTTGTTTGTAACAAATACGAGGCTGTTTATTATTCCAGAGAAATTTGGATAACATTTTTTCATCATCTTTATAAAATTTTTGTGGAAACTGAGTAGGGATCATAGCAAGAGAGTAAAAGATTTTAGGAGCAATATTCATTTTAATGGATTTCATTCTCCCCCACCATGTGAGATGAAGGGAAGACCATTTAGATGTTTTATTCTTAATATAATCAATAATAAAAGTACTGTTTAAATTTAATGTTATTGGGATGGAGGACTAAAACAAAATACCAAGATATTTCAATTTATTTTTTTTGCCAAATAATATCTGCCACTGGTAACATATCAGGGGTACAGAAAACATTTAAGGGGAAAAATGCTGTTTTATTAACATTAAGGGGCCGATTAGGATTGCGGATAATCCGCATCCTCCCGGCCAGCGGAAGCCACCGCCGGCCCGGAGGATGCGGATTAACCGCTGCGGACTGAAAAAGACCCCCCCGCCAGATTAGGATGGCTGGGGGATCATTTTTCCGTCCGCCGCTTTTCCGCCGCGGTCGCCTTCCGACCACGGCGGAAAAGCTCTAACATGGCTGGCGGTGTCTATCAGACACCGCCAGCCATATTAGGATGTCAGCTGTCCTATGCCTTTCCACGGCGGTATTTCCGCCGTGGAAAGGCATACAGACTTTTCTTTGGGGGCCCGTTGCGGGCCCCCAGGGGTGAAGGGGGGTGGGGGCTACACATGGGGGTACCTATGTTACCCCCCTGCCTTTGCATGCATGAAGCCGCAGGCACCACCTGGTGCCTGCCGCTTCGTGCATGCAAAGGAAAACATGCACTTTTAAGCAGCATCCGTCGCAATGTTAAAGGTAGGGGATGTGATCCCCAGGGTGGGGGTCACATCCTAATTGGGATGGAGAGAACGCCACAGCCCCTGCAGACGGTCCCTCCACCTCGGGGGTGGCGGACGGGCGCAAGTCCGTCCGCCATCCTAATCGGCCCCTAAGTTTGTTACCCGAGACTGTAGAATATTTGGAAATAATGTCTAATAAGAACGGGATAGAGAAAATTGGATCACTAATAAATAACAACACATCATCAGCATAGGCTAAGGTTTTGATAGTAACATCCTTTATCGTAATGCCTTCAATATCATCACAATTTCTTATATGATTAAGAAAAGGTTCAATGCCCAGTAGAAATAAAAGTGGGAAAAGGGACAACCTTGCCGTGTCCCTTTAAAAAGGGAAAATTGAGTAGAGATCTGGCCATTGATAAATAACCGAGCAGTGGGAGCAAAATACAAGGCATACATCATACGGATAAACATGGACCAAAAGTGAATGACAATAAAGTCTGAAATAAAAATTGCCAATGGATTTTATCAAAGGCTTTTTCCGCATCTAAAGCCATAATTCCAGAGGTAGCAAGAAAAGTAGGACTCGTTCAATTACATGCAATAAGGTCCTCGTGTTGTTAGCAGAATATCTATTCTTCATAAATCCTGATTGATCTGTGTGGATAATAGAGTAAAGTACAGGGACTAATCTAGAGCCAAGAATTTTAGCATATAATTTATAGTCCTGATTAATTAGAGAGATAGGGCGATAATTCGAAACAAGGGTAGGATCTTTATCAGGCTTAGGAAGTACAATAATTGAAGCATCAGCAAAAGAACCTGAAACAGTCCCAGAAGACCCGAAAAAAGTAAAATGTTCAAATAGGTATGGCAAAAGATGAGATTGAAATTCCTTATAAAATTCAGCTGGTATACCATCAGGGGCTGGAGACTTATTTTTTTTAAGAGATTTTATGGCTGTTAAAATTTCATCAGTAGTAATGGGTAAGTCTAATCCGAGTCTATCTGATTGCGCAATTTTGGGTAAATCACATGTATTTAAAAAAGCGTTAATTCAAGAATTGTCGTGGAAATCTGGTTTGTTATAAAGGTTTGAGTAAAAATCCAGAAATTCTTTAACAATATCATTATGGGACAGTGCAATCTTGCCTTGAGGACCATGAATAGAGGTAATCTGTGTTTATCTCTTTTAATACGCAGATAATTCGCAAGGAGTTTCCCAGATCTATTAGCATTAAAACGAAATCCAGCATTAGATTTAGGAATTTGGACTCCAGCTCTTTTCTGAGGATAGAGTTAAATTCATAACGAAGCTTTTGTAGTTTAACTCGGTATTCTGGATTATTGGATGTGATAAATAACCGTACAAATTTTGCTATTTGTTTCTCCAGGTGTTTGATATTAGCATTGAAGGACTTGTTCTCATTAGCCAAAATAGAAATGTTAGCACCTCTAATGTAGGTTTAAATGCATCCCATCTATTCACTATAGAAGTAGAATCCTCTGGATTAAACAAAAAATAATCTTGAATTGCATTTAATAGTTTCGGCTTATTATGCTCATTAAGAACAATACCAGTATTCATATGCCATCGGGTTTGTTCAGTAAAAGTGGAAGATAGATTTAAAACAAAAGAGATTAAGGCATGATAATATATATCAATATTACCAATAATAGGGTTAGTTGCAGATTGGATAAGAGGCGTAGAAAGTAAAAAATTATCAATTCTAGAATGTGAATTATGGGGATTGGAAAAAAAGGTAAAAAATGTATTAGTAGGGAAGTTTAGTCTCCAAATGTCAGCTAACTTGGTGGTATGAAGAAAGGATTTAAAAGCATGAAAAACTTTAGGAGTACGAAATTTAATACAAGACAACCTATCTAATAAGGGGTCAGCAATAACATTAAAACCACTCCCAACAATCAATGGAACTTTACCCAACTTTAAGACTTCAGTAGTAATATTAGACCAAAAAGTAGGATCATCAACAGTAGGACCATAAATATTAATCAGAAACAAAGTAGAATCATGAATTTTAATTTTAACTATTATATATCTACCCTCTGATTCTGAAATTTTACTCAAAACTTGACAGTGTAATTTTTTCGCAAAGAAGATAGCAACACCATTTTTCTTACCATTAGCAGGAGACGACACAATGGTATCGACCCATTTCTTTTTCATATAATATAATATTTCATCATCAATATGAGTCTCTTGAACAAAACAAATGTCTGCTTTACATCTTCCTAAATAATCCAAAATTTTTGTACGCTTAACTGGGTGTCTCAAACTTTTCACATTTAGAGAAATAATTTTAATATTATGAACATTAGCCATTATGAAGAAAAGAGCAAAGGAGGAAAAGCAATAGAACAAGAAGAGGGGGGGAAAAGCATAGCTGAGAAATAGAAGAAAAACAGTAACTCTAAATTTGAAAAAAGGACAGAAAGAAAGGAAACAGGGAGAAAAAGACAAACAGGATACAAAAATAAAAACAGTGAAATGCACACACGTTCTACAAGCATGGCTTGAACCGCTAGAGCCCAAAAATGTATAAGTTATTCATAAATCTGTCAGCCAATTTCAAACTAGAAGAGTCAGGTAGTAGGGTCATGACTATCCATTGAATGTTGAACTTGCTGATCAAGAAAGTGTCGCAGTTCTTCTGGTCATCGAAAGGATTTGGAGAAGTTTTCTTTCCATATGCGCATTGTAGATGCATCAAAAAGTCCATATTTAAAACCAAGACTTCTTAACTGCAGACGAAAGGTAGCAAAATCTTTGCGTATTGCAACGGTTTCCTTGGCAAAGTCTTGGTGAATAAAAATTTTATTACCATTTACCATCAGCGAGGAAATATTTCTTGCAGCTTTTCCTATCAAAACGAGATGATGATGACGAAGGACTTTAAATATCATTTGCCTAGGTTTAGTATGGCGAGGGTTGCGATGAGAAGGGATTCAATGGGCTTTATCCACTTCAAATTTTTCTGGAAACTTGATATTTAAAAGACCAGGAAGCAAATTTTCCAAATACAAACGACAGTTAGAACCCTCAACTTCTTCAGGCAAATTAAAAATGCGAAGGTTGTACTGTCTATTGCGATTTTCCATTTCCAAAAGCTGAGAATGCATAGGAAGTATTTTCGCCACTAATGGTGTAAAAGCATCCACTTTAGTTTTATTATCTTGTATTTTGAAGAAGCCATGTCTTTACGCACACTTTTAACTTCTGACCTAATATTTTCAGTATTAACACGCAGTGCTTGAATTTCTTCCAAAATTAATGAAAGAGAAGGTTCAGAGGACTCCACTACCTTGGATTTAACTGGAGGAGACGAAACTTGTTGTCTCCTTTTATTGTTGACTGGATTTTTATTTTCTAATTGGAGGAGAAAAAATCCACAAATAGGCTTGATTGAAAAATAAACACGAAAAAATAATGTTATAAATTGAAAAAACAACAAAAAATCCTTCAAAAGCAATAAAAAATCTTTCAAAAGCACTGGTGCAGCAGCTATAATGGACTGTGGGCGTGGCTAGGCCCAAGCCAGGCCCTTTCCTGAAAAGCACTCCTCCCCCTGGAAACACAAAGCAGGCAGTACCTGATTGAGAGGCTGGGAGCAGGAACCAGGGGGCAAGAAACAGTATTTCCGGCGAGCAGAAAAGCCTAAAAACTGCACCAAAGGTAGGAATCAGCTTTATTATTAAAGCGACCTCATTTGCGCTGTAAAACTGACAGGAATTTGTCGTCTCTTATAAAAAACGGGCCGTTGACGAACCGGAGCTCAGAGAGCGGCGGCCATGTTGATTTCGCGCTCGCGAGTCTCTCTTTTGGTAGGAGTTTTAAAATATGAATGATCATGATACTGATATTCTGTAAGTTGTTCTTAAATGACTTATATTTGTGATTTTCTAAATAAAATTGAATAAAGATTATGATGATGATGAATAATTGACAGTCGAATTAGCACAGAGGCCGACTCCCGTTATAATATTTAGCGATATAAATTGTCATACTTCAGCAATCTGGAAGCTTTATATAAGGGTTGGATACCTAAAATGTATAAGGCACTGCTATATTTCAAGAGAACGCATGGTATTATTGATACCTGGACATAACTTAACAGATCCGACCGGGGTACACTTTTTATTTTTTCTTCATAAGAAATATACAAAATTGAATTATTCTGTATTATGCCCAAGCTTATTAAGTGTGCACTGTTGGCAAAGTATCCCAAAATATTTTCAGATCATAATTCACTGGTGTTGGATCTAAAGGCTCAACATGCGGTCAACTCAGTTTGCATTGGATGTTCAACAGCAAGCTCAATCTCATGATTATTGAGGGATGTAATATCATGAAGATGTTGATATTTCCTAAGATGTTATATCTATTTAGGGTCGTTCTACTGGAAGTGGGTTCTAAGTGGCTTCAGAAGCTACACCTGGTTTCTAACAGTTATATCTGGGACTTTAAGTGGATGAGAAGGCCTCTCAAAGTCTTGCAACTTTCACCTGGTAGAGGAGAAGTATCTCTCCCTTATTTCAGATGTCAATATTTTGTGGCAGTGCTGCAACATATTCACTATTTAATTGCAAGCCCCAGCATTCAGGATCATGACTCTAATGGTCCACCATTAATTTATTAATATAGCTGGAACAAAAATGATCTGAGTTTCTTATTAAAATTCACAGAGCAGAGCTACTATAAGAAAGTAACATTTAAGATGGTAATGATGGTTATACAAGTCTTATGTAGAATCAATGTGGACAGGCCCACTATGTGTAGACGTACTCACTGCTATTTAGGGTCACTTTAAGTAATCGCCTTCTGACTGGACCCAATGGGTCTTGTTTATAAACCCCTCACACACCAACCTGGTTGGTGTCATGCTTCATCATCGGGGTCCAACCAGGCAGCCGAGTGCCGCCTGGTTGTCCTTCTACGCCTGACTACAGCGGAACAGGTGTGGTGCAAACGTGTGATGTGGATGAAGGTGAGTATTAAAAGATACCTCTGGGAATCCTTACCTACAGTTTTATTCTTGGCGGCCCAGGGTATTGGTTAAAATATGTGATGCAACTACAATTAGAAAAATTGTTACTAAGAGTTGACTTATGTGGTTGACATGTTTCAGTCCCTTCTGGAAAAATGAGCAGGACTTTCTTCAGGACCAAGGGTAAGTGAAGTGAGTGGCAGAATTTAGTACCACGGGTGATTGTTAACCTACACACGCGCTAAGGATTGTGGAAAAAAGTGAAAAATTAAAATTTGTGACTGTATACTTCTGGGCACTGCACAGCTGCAAGAAAAAAAATTGCTTTTACTTGCTGTTCCAGTAATTCAGGGCGCGGGGGAGAGGAACTCCCCTTTACGATTTGTATGAAGGGTGTCCTCTGCGGGGATACCTATTGGGTCCCTCGGCATCCTGGCTGGCAGAAAATAGCTACTCTGATGAAAATTACTAAGTAGTAGTAGAAGGACTTTATTTCGGCCATGAAATTTAAAAAGAAAACAAAATACACAAGCTTAGCAGCAATCACAAAGTCAAATGGTATCGTAGTAATTGAGAATCACAATTTGTAGATGCAAAATACATGAAGAATAAAGGACTCCAATTAAAGTGAAAAGTGACATAGTGATGTGAATATATGCTGTGCATAATTTAGAGAAGAACATCGGTAAAAGAAAAGCGCCCTCAACGGAAAATACAATTACAAGCCGAATTAATATGAAAACAATAAAAAAACATTATTATAGAATTTACTCACCAAAGAACCAGGACGACAGAGCTAAAAAAATGTAGATATAAGATCCAGGTACGAGCAGGAAATAATTGAGCAAAACTTAATTCAGTAAAAAGGTGTGTGACAGTCGGGCTGGGGAAAGGATGGACGCTACAAACTGAGTTGCTCGGATAACCCTTTTATTTATAAGTACACTTGCTTCGGGTTGTTTAAAGTTCAGGGATGCATACAGTTCAGCATCCAACAATGCACAGAGTCCAATAAGCAAGGTTTCCTTCCTGTGTTGGGCTTCCTTTTCTTGAATCCCTGTCTTGGCTTTCCCTGTGGCTCTTCTCGGGTCCGGTTAGGCTCAGGAAGAAAGGAAAACAAATAGCCCTATTAATGGCTGAAACCGGGGTCAATGAGTGTGAGGGGGCAGGGGAGTGAGGGATCACCAGGGTTCCACCACCTTCTTAAGTCTTAAGTCGTAACATCCGAGTGACGCCGGGAACAGTGCACAGAGCCAGTGACCACCCTCACCCTACCCCGTCCCACCCCGTGAATTAAACAGCCCTTGAAAATGCCCTCGTACCTTGTGGAGCCACGCTTCTCCCCTGGAAGCGTGGCAGGGTGGCTCGTGGTTCCGTTGTCCTCCTGGCTTGTCGAGTCTCTGCTCCAGCAGTCCTTGAAGCTGTTCTTCGGTACTTCCGTCTTCTTCTTCTTTGGCGTTCTCCTCGCGGGTCAGCTTCTTCACCTGGAGGTTCCGCGCCGGCAGATAGAAACGGGGCTTCCTTAAACGTCCCTGGCTCATCTGATTGGTTTTGGTCAAATGACGAACGCATTCCTGATTGGTTGAATGTCAGGAATGCCGGGGAACTCCCCCCTATCGTCAAGGAAGGCAGGCCCAGTGACGGGGTCAGCGAAGGCAGAGCTGGGGAAATCCAGGAAACGTCCAAGGGATCCTGCGAACGGGGCGGAAATGGACAAACGTTAGCAGGTGCACCCCGTCCGTCCGTGTCAGGGACCATGTCCTCGTGACACATCCCACCCCCACGATTGACCCGATCGGGGGAAACTGGAAAGCGGGAGAGAAAGTCAACATTCCCTTCCAGAGAACCCTTCCGATGCCTGACCTCAATTTGGAAAGGCTGCAAAGCCAAGAACCAACGCAGGATTTGATCATTGTTTCCCCTGTTACGTTGGAGCCAGGTCAAGGGGGCATGATCGGTATACAATACAAAGGGTCTCCCCTCGAGATAGTACCTCAGCTTTTCCACACCCCACCGAACAGCCAGGCACTCCTTCTCAAACGTTGAATAAGCCTGCTTCCTAGGAAACAGTTTACGGCTGATAAAGAGCACAGGCCTCTCAGCACCTTGTTCATCTTCCTGGGAAAGAACCGCCCGATGCCAACCCCAGAAGCATCTGTCTGCAGTATGAATGGTTTAAGGAAATCAGGGGAAATGAGGACAGGGGAAGAAATTAGAGCGTCTTTCAAAGCCTGGAAAGCCGAGGTGTGCATGACAGAAGGGGTCGGTAGAGATGAGGACTTAACTGATTTACCCAGGAGGTCAGTGAGAGGACCTGCCAGATTTGCAAACTGAGAAATAAACCGGCGGTAATAACCCACCAATCCCGAGAAAGCCCGGAGCTCTTTTTTAGTGGATGGGTATGGCAACGCCTTAATAGCTTCAATTTTCTCAGTCTGAGGTTTGATCTGGCCATCCCCTAGAAGATACCCCATGTACTTGAATTGCTGAAAAGCAACTCGAGATTTTTTTGCATTGATATGCAAACTGGCATCCTTCAGACTAGACAATATGTTCCCAAGATGTACCAGGTGGTCGTCCCAGGTCTTACTAAACACGACTATATCGTCTAAATAAGCCGATGCATAGTTCAAGTGAGGTGCCAGTAGTGTATCCATAACCCTCTGAAACGTTGCTGGTGCCCCATGCAACCCAAAGGGAAGTACTGTAAAGTGGAAATGACCAGAGGGGTGGAGAAGGCCGTTTTTTCCCTATCCTTAGTTGCAAGGGGTATCTGCCAATATCCCTTGGTGAGGTCAATGGTGGTTATATAACGGGCCTCACCAAGGCGTTCCAGGAGTTCATCAACCCTAGGTAAGGGATAAGCATCTTGTTTAGACACCTTGTTCACGGCCCTGAAGTCTATACAAAAACGGATGCTACCATCAGGTTTTAGCACTAATACCACCGGCGAGCACCAGTTACTGTGGGAGGGAACTATGATCCCGGATTTCAGTATGTTTTGTACCTCTGTCTGAAATGCTAGACGTCTTGCCTCTGGGATCCGGTAGGGTTTTTGTTTTACAACTGCATTTGGGAGAGTGGGTATGAAATGTTCTGCTAAATGTGTGCACCCAGGTTGGTCAGAGAACACTTCAGAATAGGACAAAAGAAGAGACATGATTTCTTCTTGTTGTTCAGGAGAAATATCCTTGTTTATAGGAGTATCCCTGACTGTATGGTTAGTGTCTGTTACTGGAGAAACCACATTGATTGTTTGTGGAGGTTTACCTAGCCACTTTTTGAGAAGATTAATGTGATACATTTGAGATTTGCCTCTTCCCAACTGTACCAGATATGTGCTGCGCCCTATTTTCCTAATGATTTTGAAGGGCCCTTGCCACTCTTTCTTCATTTTATGTGTAGAGGAGGGTAACAAAATCAGAACCCAGTCCCCGACATCAAGTACCCCCCATTTCTGTTTGGCTTGGGTTATGGCCAAATGATCGTGGGCAAGTGTTCTGAGTTTATGTAACCTGGTCTCTAGCTGGCGTGTATAATCCAATAAGGCCTCAGCTTCCAGTGCTCCCTCAGCTTCCCAACTGTCTTTCGTTATTTCAAGAAGTGTTCTTGGAGATCTTCCGAACAGTAACTCAAATGGGGAGGTCCCTAGGCTGGACTGTTTTTGACTACGGAGCACGAAGAGGGCAAGAGGTAGCAACTGGTCCCAGTTCTTTCCGTCCCCAGGCAGGAGTTTTTTCAGTGTTAATTTCAGGGAGCCGTTGTATCGCTCAACCAATCCGTCTGTCTGGGGGTGATACACAGATGTTTTAATGTGTTTGATGTTTAACTGCACACACACTTGTTGCATCAAACGGGAAACAAAAGGGGTACCCTGATCGGTAACAATTTTCCTTGGAAAACCCATACGAGAGAAAACCTCTACTAACCTCTGGGCTATGGCTGCTGAAGTAGCTGCCTTAAGAGGAAAAGCCTCAGGGTACCGTGTAGCGTAGTCAACCAATACAAGGGCATACTGATGTCCTCTAGATGACTTAGGCAAATGGCCGATCAAGTCCATTCCAATACGATCAAAGGGAACCCCTATAATGGGCATAGGAACCAAAGGGACCGGAGGAGGAGTGTAGGGGTTATGTTTCTGGCATATTCTACACTCCTGACAGTATTTTTGGACTTGAGCGTATATTCCTGGCCAGAGAAAATGTCGCAATATGGACTGTCCCGTATTTTCTGCCCCTGAGTGACCAGCCAAAAGATGGGCATGCCCAAAAACCAATATCTGGTCACGAAAGTCGTTCGGGACCAACAGTTGAGGCTCTGCGTCAGCTTTAGCGAGCCTATAGAGTAGGCCATTTTTCTCAATAAAAGTAGGGTAACTTTTAGTGGATGGATCGTGTCCGTCTCGTGTGACCTGCCATACATTTGTGAGACTTGCGTCATTCAACTGAGCTGTCCTGAAATGAGTGTCCCTGGCAAAGGTTCTGAAGCTAACAAGTAATCATGGGGAAGAGACAGGTTTTGGAGGGTGTCTAACAACAACGCATTAAAGGAGGGATTATCTGTCCCTATAATAATGGGCTCTGGTAGTCCGGACATAACCCCTACAGTGACTTCCATACCTTTCCCTGAGGGGGTGTACAATGTGACTCTGGCTACAGGATATTCTTTAACGTCCCCATGGACACAACGAATGTTGACATGTTTCCCCGGGATGAGAGAAGAGTGACCTACAAGTTCCTCTCTTATAACTGAGTGTTTGCAGTCGGAATCCAACAACGCCCTTATAGAGGTACCATTAAGAGAAACTCTTACATAGAAAGTGGTTCCTGTTTCTTAGGCGTATAGAATGGACCTGGGGGCATAGCTCACATCCATGGGTTCGTCTTCTTTTTCTTTTTTTTTCCGACAGTACCGTGCTATATGACCCCACTCTCCGCAATCGTAACATTGAGGTCCAGAGTTTGGCAGTTCAGGTCGTTGGAACCGTAACCGTGGTGGTTCCGGCACGGGTTTTTGGAATTTTCTTTCAGGTTTGACGGGAGTTATAGTCTTAAGTGGTTTATCAGGTTCCCTCATATACAGCTTGCCTTGAGCCCGGGCATAACAAGTGGCCATTTCTATGGCCTGATCTAACGTCAGTCCCGCATGTTGTTTAAGCCAACTTTGAGTGCTATATGGGAGTGATTCAATAAACTGTTCAAGATATACTTTGTTCATGATGGCATCGATATTACCTTCCTGGGGTTTTAGCCACAGATCAGCAGCTTCCTTCAACTTAAAGAACAAAGTCTTAGGTAGATCCCCGGGTGACCCTCTTTCTTGGTGGAACCTTAGTCGATGGGTTTCTTCATCTACCCCCAAACTATCAAGGATATATTGTTTCACCACTGCGTAGGCCATGGTGCCATCTCGATTCACCGTTTGGTACGCTGCCTGAGCTTCCCCTATCAATAGGGGGCCAGATAAAAAGGCCACCTATCCCCAGGCCATGAACTAGCTCTCGCGGCCCTCTCAAAGTTCAGAAAGAAAGTAAGGGGTCTTCTCCGGGGGTAAATTTCTGCAGCGGAACTACCGTGCCTGGGGGTGGAGCTGCAGCCCTTCCTTGACCCAGAAAAAGTCATTAGTTGAGTTTGTCCTTCTGCCAGTTTCAGTATATTATCCGACTGGCTTTGGATGGCTTGGGAGAAAGCAGTCCGGTCTGCCTCCATTTGGGACAATATGGTTTCCATTCTTTATCGGATGGCGTGGTTCCCCGTAAACTCCTATCTGGCTCGCCAATTGTGACAGTCACGCTGGGGAAAGGATGGACGCTACGCACTGAGGTGCTCGGATAACCCTTTTATTTATAAGTACACTTGCTTCGGGTTGTTTAGAGTTCAGGGATGCATACAGTTCAGCATCCAACAATGCACAGAGTCCAATAAGCAAGGTTTCCTTCCTGTGTTGGGCTTCCTCTTCTTGAATCCCCGTCTTGGCTTTCCCTGTGGCTCTTCTCAGGTCCGGTTAGGCTCAGTAAGAAAGGAAAACAAATAGCCGTATTAATGACTGAAACCGGGGTCAATGAGTGTGAGGGGGGCAGGGGAGTGAGGGATCACCAGGGTTCCACCGCCTTCTTAAGTCTTAAGTCGTAACATCCGAGTGACGCCGGGAACAGTGCACGGAGCCAGTGACCACCCTCACCCTACCCCGTCCCTTCCTGTGAATTAAACAGCCCTTGAAAACGCCCTCGTACCTCCGGCAGTCCTTGAAGCGGTTTTTCGGTACTTCCGTCTTCTTCTTCTTGGGCGTTCTCCTCGCGGGTCAGCTTCTCACCTGGAGGTTCCGCGCCGGCAGATAGAAACGGGTCTTCCTTAAACGCCCCTGGCTCATCTGATTGGTTTGGGTCAAATGACGAACGCATTCCTGGTTGGTTGAATGCCGGTAATGCAGGGGAACTCCCCCCTATCGTCAAGGAAGGCAGGCCCAGTGACGGGGTCAGCGAAGGCAGAGCTGAGGAAATCCAGGAAACGTCCAAGGGATCCTGTGGACAGGGCGGAAATAGACAAACGTTAGCAGGTAGACCCCGTCCATCCTTGTTAGGGACCATGTCCTCGTGACAAGGTGCTACAACAAAATATACATACAGATAACATAGTAAAAACACAATAATAGGAAAGATATCAGAGCCATAACCTGAAACTCAAACCCTATTGAGCAGCCCTTCGTATACCAACAAGAAACTTGGGTACATTAAAATATATAGATATAAAAGGGCAGGCCTGGCGAAAGTCACTGGTTGTAAAAAGAGGAGTATGAAGAGATTTATAAAGTGGGCAAATAAGTACAATGTGCAAATGCCGCATTTAGAGGTGGATTTACAGAGAAATGAGGGTGGGCCATAGTACTTATACCTGGTTTCCTCAGGATAGAGCAGCTGGTGAGACAAATTCAACCAAAGGTAGTCAATAAACATTTCTGATAGATGAGCATTTCAAGAAGAACATATGGCTCAATCCTGGATACTGTTTTTACCATAGCGATTTTCCAAAATAAAGGCTTAGCAAGTGCTACAGCTTCCCTCTCAGCTGCCACTCTGCAATGAAAGGTCTCTCGTAACCAGGTAACAGCTTGTTTGATGATGCTTTGAGGATTGTTTACAAGTTATAGTTTATTGCACAGTTAATTAAAACCAATGAGATACAGTGACACGCAATAAAGAAGTTAAAATGCTCATAAAAAACATGCGTTTAAGATCAATTCTGTACTATGGTACGATAAGCATAAACGATTCAGCATAAAAAGTGATTTTGTTTGCCGGCCGCCCACATTGGCCGTTCTGTACTTCTCATCCACTTTGTAGGCCTGTTAGTCTATTCGTGTTTTCCATAAAATTCATTAAAAATTGCAGCATAGATGGTTCATCAATGTAAATTAAATCATATGTCCTGTTTTGTGGATTATTCATGGGTCAATTTTTGATAATTTTTTTCCCACTGCTTTTAAAAATTTCACGAAGCTGCAGCTCAGCTGAGGGTCCTGTGCTGAGAAGCAGGTTAGCACTGCACTCCTTCGTGTGCGTACATCCTGTAGAATAAAATGGCGTTTCAGCAGGAGCTTCCTTTCTTCTTGCAGTTCCTCACACAAGCATAGCAGGTGCAAAATGTCTTCTGCCCCAATGCCACATAGCCTGCATAGTGTTCCTGCTTTCGATCTCAGCCGGTGAGGAAGGTGTAGGATGCATGGTAGCAGGCCCAGTCTGTATCTTAAAAAGGACAGTTTTTTTTTTTTGTATAACCTAGACCGAGATAAGGCTGGGAGGCTTGTGTCAGGTATGTGTTTAATACCATCCATGCGCGAGATCTTTTTGATAGGATGGCTTTATCCTGGACCCATGACTGTAGCTTGATCGATTTCTTCACCAGTTTGTTGAGTGTTTTGTGGTCTGCAGGGGCCGCCCAGAGCTCTGCCAGCCCGGTGTTCACTATGCTTTTTTCCAGGTATTTTGCAGCTGGTGAGTTTTGGGTCTGCTCTAGCTCTTTCCATAAATATGCGTTCAGCGTTCCTTCAGTCGTTTTTCTTACTTTATCCCATGAGCAGATATATGCCCCCTGTCGTGCCAAAAGCTGTGACCGAATTCCAAACTCCAATCTGATCTGTGCTGGGGAGGATCGCTTTGGAAGGCTGAAGATGATTCTATATGCCGACACGATTGTACTGTCGAGTGTTACGGCATCTCTGCCTCGGTGGGCCTCGCTCCCATAAGTTAGTGTTGGTAACAGTTTGGCGCGTATGACATGTAGTAAAGGGGTCAGAGAAGGGACGGAGAGGTTGTTATTAGTGTTTTTAAGGCGATTGCCAGAGCGAGGCCTTTACCTCTTATGCTAGCCCTTTGTTCGCTGAATTGGCCACCACTGTCTATCTTCACACCTAGATATTTGTACGACGAGGTGTCTTTGATACGGGTGTTATTCCAGAACCACGAGAAAACGTTCTTCTTTTTGTTCTTGCTGATTGTCATTGTTATTTACAACAAGGGGTGGTGAGGGACAGAGTCTCTGAATTAAGCAGAAAGCTCTCACCCAGTCAAGAGATCAGGGCTAGATCCAACACCGTTTTTTAGCTCACTGCACCATCCCAGTTTCAGAACCTGGCTGTATGCAAATTAGTCTGTTCCTGTCCCAGTGCATGATGGGAACAGGGCAAACCAAACTACAAAAGCCAATTCTTACACTGGGAAGGAAACAAGCTCCCGGGGACCGGTTTCTGGCATTACAGCCGTCTTCGGCCCGGTTTGCTTGAATCCTGATGGTGCAATGAGCAAGGGTCTCACATCTGAGAATACCCTTCCACGCTTAGGGTGGACAAAAATATTTACAACAAGGGGTGGTGAGGGACAGAGTCTCTGAATTAAGCAGAAAGCTCTCACCCAGTCAAGAGATCAGGGCTAGATCCAACACCGTTTTTTAGCTCACTGCACCATCCCAGTTTCAGAACCTGGCTGTATGCAAATTAGTCTGTTCCTGTCCCAGTGCATGATGGGAACAGGGCAAACCAAACTACAAAAGCCAATTCTTACACTGGGAAGGAAACAAGCTCCCGGGGACCGGTTTCTGGCATTACAGCCGTCTTCGGCCCGGTTTGCTTGAATCCTGATGGTGCAATGAGCAAGGGTCACCACCCCCTTTTCTAAATCGTTTTTGGCCACTATAGGTGTGGCAGGGTATACTCAGACATGAGTCCCTTTCTCACTGCTCCATCAGGATTCAAGCAAGTCGGGCCGAAGAAGGCTGAAATGCCAGAAACCGGTCCCCGGTAGCTTGTCTCCTTTCTGGTGAAGAATTGGCTTGGTAGTTTAGTCTGCCCTGTTCCCATGATGCACTGGGCCAGGGACAGACTGATTTGCATATAGCCAGGTTCTGAGCTGGGATGGGGCAGTGAGATAAATAACGGTGATGGATCAAGCCCTGATCTTTGGACTGGGTAAGAGTGGTCTGTTTAACTCAGACACTCTGTTCATCACCACCCCCTTTTCTAAATCGTTTTTGGCCACTATAGGTGTGGCAGGGTATACTCAGACATGAGTCACTTTCTCACTGCTCCATCAGGATTCAAGCAAGCCGGGCCGAAGAAGGCTGAAATGCCAGAAACCGGTCCCCGGTAGCTTGTCTCCTTTCTGGTGAAGAATTGGCTTGGTAGTTTAGTCTGCCCTGTTCCCATGATGCACTGGGCCAGGGACAGACTGATTTGCATATAGCCAGGTTCTGAGCTGGGATGGGGCAGTGAGATAAATAACGGTGATGGATCAAGCCCTGATCTTTGGACTGGGTAAGAGTGGTCTGTTTAACTCAGACACTCTGTTCATCACCACCCCCTTTTCTAAATCGATTGTCATTGTTTGCGTTTTCTCGAGGTTCACTGTTACATCATTTAACTCGGAATATCTCTGGGTCGTATTTAAGAGGTTTTGGAGCCCTACTCTTGTATGGCATATTAGCACCAGGTTGTCTGCATATAAGAGGCATGGTAGATTGAGGCCTCCTAATTTTGGCAAGTGTGAGTTGCAGTTGTTTAATAGGGGCACCAAGTCCCCCAGGAACAAGTTGAACAATGTGGGGGCCAACACGCAATCCTGCTTAAGGCCGTTATTAGTTTGTATCCGCCTTGACAGCATTGAGCCGTCCCCCACCTTAATCGGAATCCAAGTGTCTGTATGTAGATTGATTAACAGCTCCAACAAACCTTTTGGGATACCCCAATCATTGAGTTTTGTCCATAGTAGATTGCGGTTGATGTTATCGAATGCCGCTTTGTAGTCAATATAGCAGAGGTGCAGGGGCAATTTTTTCCATCTCTGCCTTATCTATAAGCATACCCATCGTCAGTATGTTTGTTGTTGTCCCCACTGCTTTAACGAAGCCTGTTTGATTAACAGGTATAAGAGATTTCCTCATGGCCCATGCCTTTAGTTCTTCCAGTATTAGACCCGCAAAATACTTCGCATCATTATCGATTAGGGCAACTAGTCGGTAATTTTGAGGAAGGCCCCTGTCCCCTGCTTTATATATGGGGGCAATGATGGAGCCCTTCCAAGTGTCTGGCAAGGTGTTAGTGTACCTGATCTCCCGAAAAAGGGGTTCAAGTGCCGCTGCCCAATAGTCCATATCTTGTTTGAAGAGGACAGGCGGAATCCCGTTTGGACCCGGCGCGCCTTCCCTTCTTCCTTTCTTTATTTGCCGCTTTATTATGGGTTCCAGTAATGTATGATCTGTGTCCCCCACCATGTCCTGGTCGATTGGGCACCTTTGTAGCCTATTGCCGACGTCATGGGCTCGTACAGGAAAAGGTTTGCTCATGTTCTAATTGGCCGACAGATCTCGGTTAAAATGGTTTTCGAGATATACTGCCCAAGTTGTCTCTGTGATGTTTGATGTAATCTCCTTTTTTGCAGGGTGCGTTAATGAGTTTATTGTTTTCCAAAACCTTGCACCGTCATTCTTTTTTATGTCCTCATGAAGTGTTGCCCAAAGTTGTTCCTCTATAGTTCTGTTTGCTTCCCACTTTAGTTTTTTTAATGAAGCTTTCAATTTAGAGAGTTGATACAGCATCCCTTTGTTATTGTGGTCCTGCTGTGCTGCTCTCATTAACTTAGAGATTGAGTATTTCATTTCTTTAATTTTCCCTCTGTATGCTTGGGGAAGGGTACCCAACTTGTTCGTCCTTGTGCACACTTTGGGCTTTGTTGCATATTGCCCCAGGGTGGTAGTAAACTGCACTCATTTCGCTACTTCATTGGGGCCTGTGCGCTCCATATAATGTTGTTTTGCCAGACCAATCAAAAATTCACCCATTGCAGCCGAATACTTGATCTTTTTAAAGTTTACAGTGTAGATGGACTCTTTAGGAGCCGTCGAACGCTCGTAAGCTGGTTTAGCAAGGTCCATAGTGATTTCCTGAGGCAATGATCGCTATCTGTTTGCTTCCCTATCTGATAAGATATTGTGAATTGGAAGAGTGGAAGTGACATGAAGGTATAATCTAGCGTGCTATTCGCTTTTCTTGAGTGAAAAGTTGAGGCTGGCGGGTTATCCCCTGCAAACCTCCCATTTAATGCCCTGATGTTGAAGTTTTCTAATGCCTCGAGTACCTTCTTTCCCAGTTTTGATTGATTGGCTGTTTGTGGCGTACCTTGTTGTGATAGGGCCCAGAATGTATTTTGTGCCATGATACCCTCCTCTTGTGTTGTTCCCATAAGATTGAGGTTGAAATCCCCAGTGAGCACTAAGTTCACTGTTTTTTCCCCCGTGATGCACTCTTCTATGTATGCATATAACTCCTCCGCTGCTTTTTTCTTTCCTTTGGGGTGAATATAAGCATTAACCAGGATGCAGTTATTAAGTGTTTTGCCTAGTCCTGTTGTCAGAGTCAGGTTAACTGCGAGTGCAGCTGTCGCCGAGGGCCCGGTTGCTTTAGCCATCACAAAGCTAGTTGTAGCCACATATGTTACCAAACCTCCTCTTAAGTGACCATACTTGGCTAAGCTCTTTGCGCCGGAGAAAAAGCGTAGGTACCCCTGCAGGTGCGGGGGCTCGGCAAGCCAGGTTTCTTGTAGCGCAATTAGATCAAAGGATCGAATATAAGCTATGAAGTCCGAGTCAAGCATTTTGGATGCTTGGCCATTTATATTCCAGGAACATAAGCGCAATTGATCCTGTAGGTGCTCCGTTGTTGTCCGGTGCACTTGTCAATTACTGTTTGTTATGGTTCTCACAAACCGTCTTTGTTCCTGCCACCCATTTAGGCTTGTCTTCCATGTCGTACTCCGAGAGTGAGTTCGATGAACCCGTTTCTGCCAGTACAACTTGGCCCGACAGCACCCCTGAGAACCGAGATTTTGCTGCCTTCTGCATGCTCCCTCATGTTCAGGCTTCTCTCAGAGCACAGTACGTCCGGGTATCGTGACTTTGTAAAGGGCTTCAACGTGATGCCCCAGTTTTTAAAGGTCTTGCATTCCATAAGGATCTTTTGTGCCAGGTCTACCGAAGCCCAGATTGCCTTCGTAACTTCTTTTCATGTGCCTTCCACAGCTATAAATTCAATAGACTTCAGGTCAGAGATTGCCACAAATGACAATGAAGGGATGTGGGCCAATAACCGCAAGATGTTGCCTCTGTTAAGGATGTTGTGACTTCCTTTGGAGGTAAAGTCAGGGTTGAACCATGTGGCATCCGAAACTTCCCCTTGATTGATAGCACCTCCAAATACGTTGTCCGTGTTTAGTGTTGCTGTCTGCTTCGTATTACTTGTTGTATTTGCTGGTGCCCGATAGCCCTCTCGGTTGTGCTCCCATGCTGAGATTTGATCCCTTGCACATTCAATTGGATCAGAGGTATCGCGGCGTGGAAGCTGCTTGTTTGAAGTCAGGGCTACAGGGGCAATTGTTGACATTGTCTGGTCCACCTGTAGATTAGTTGACACAGTTTCTTTGGTGATGGCTAATATTTGGTTTTCAGTGAGTCCTAGATCTTGTCTTCCTGTTTTTTCTCCCCTTGGGCTTAT
The DNA here is from genome assembly GCF_964263255.1 of Lissotriton vulgaris. Lineage (NCBI taxonomy): Eukaryota > Metazoa > Chordata > Amphibia > Caudata > Salamandridae > Lissotriton > Lissotriton vulgaris. The sequence goes on along the minus strand of NC_141691.1, from coordinate 1,017,530,656 downwards.
AGAAGCTTTTGGGCTTCCCATGGGTTTTGTGCAAGGCTGGATGTTGTGCGTTAGCCGGTTCCATGACCCAGGGTCGGCCAATGAAGTGATGGACCCAGAGTATTGGGGCACCTCAGCTTGATTACTTTGTGGATCAGCTGCTGTTTTCACTGAGCTTTTATTTGCTGGTTGGGCGATGTCTTCAGACGTGCCACCTCTTTCATCGTGTTCACGATTCGATGATATTGCTTCCACCAGGTTGCTCGTGCTTTGTTCTGCGGTCTTAGTTTGCCCAAAAAGTTGCCTAAAGCCTTCACGTTTAGAGCAGAGCTTATGTTTTCTCCCTTTGCAATTTTTCGCTCTCCTCTGTTTGGCATTTAATTTCTGGTTTGTGTCCGCGTCGTCTTCGAAACCTACTGATAGAGGCATTGTTAGCTCCATCCTATTCTCCCCTGTGTCCTGGGTTTTCTCTTCCATCCTTGGATGATCCTGGCCACAGGTCTTTGATGTTTTATCATGCCGTTTGGCAGCGGTATCCTTGCTGAGGGTGGCGTCAGCCTCAGCCGCCTCTGTTTGTACAGTAGACACTTTGCCTGGTCCATTTGATTTTGGGCAACCCAGTACATCGCTGCTGATCTTCTGACTATGTTCGGCAGATCGTTTAAGATATCCGCATAAGTCTGACAGTAGTGTTGGCAGGGTGGCCAGTTTGTCAATGATTGGGCCACATTTACACTCAATGCCATTTCTCCTTTTAGTATCCTCAAGTTGGTTAAGTTTACTCTGAAGAAGCGAATTTAACGTGCCCAGCTTCCCATCTATTGCAACTACGAATACTGCCAGCGTGTCTAACAACGTTAGTTGGGCGTCCATTTTCTCCGATTGATAGTGTGCTGCATCCACCAGGAGTTGTACTGTATTAAGGAGACTGGGCCATGCGCTTTCTTGTCTGGCCTGAGCTGGAGTTGCATCCTGGTTTCCATAACAGTCTTTGAGCCCCGCTTCTTGGGACGCGGGTGGCACTTTGAAGGGTTGTGCTTTTTCTGGCCCCTCCATTCCTGCTCTATTTGTCTGCAGGTGGGCCGTTCCACATTTTGATGTCTCACTGGCCAACCTACTTGTGCTCAGGTCTTTGGTGTAAGCCGGCATGAGTTCCTCCCACTCCTCTTTCCTTAGATAAGAAGAGATTTCGATCACCTCTGGAGTGCAAATCTTCTGGCTTACATCTTTATTTCGCGTCCCTTCTGACGCCTTGGGGACTAGTGTGGATTTGTTGTTTGTTGTATCAAGGACTACTAATGAGGGTTCCATCTCTGATGACCGTACTGGTGCGGTTACAGTTTCCTCTTTTCTCATGCCCTCTTCATTATTACTTATGCCCTCATGACCCTCATGGCCTAGTTCGTTGCTCATGCTGACATTCTTGATGTTGCTGTTGATGTTAGAGATGTTCTTCTCCAATTTTGATGGCAGCATGTCCATGGCTTCCTTTGGCCGATGTATTTGTATTAAATTGGCGTCTATGGTCATTTTCCGTCCTGCCGGGGTGCCTGCCATCTAGAGCTTTTGCCCCATTTTGATATTATTGCGCTGAGGTGTTAAAGTATTTTGGGGTGATGTTATCGATGTTATACTTTTATCTCCTCTGCTGTTACCGATGCTATTGCTGTAGCTGTCGTCCAGTCGGGGCTGCCTATCGCTGGGATGGTGGTTTAAGGTTGCTAGGAATGGTTCAAGAGGCGATTGAAGGCCTGATACTTTGTTGATCTTTGAAAATAAAACGTCCCTGGATTCTTTAGAAAACAGAATTTTGTGTAAATTTTAGGCTGAACCAAAGTTATGTTCATTTTGTTTCCCCCTTCTTTATTCATCTTGTTTGTTTGGTTGTGGCAATTTGGACCTGAATTGGCTCCGTTGACTCACTTGAGACCGTTAGGTCAATTATTTCTGGTAGGGGGCTCTTCTCTATAGCTTTGGACACGTCTGTCTGAGCCTCAATCTCCCCCTTAGATGGCTTAGTCCTTTGTTTTCGCTTATTTGGCCCTCCCTTGTTCATTTGGCTCCCTCGGATCTTGCCAGATCTAATGTTAGGATGTTGACCCTGGGTTGCAAACGACCGACAGACGGTGGAAGGTGGAAGGCGAAAGCTGGGGAGAGCTGGGGAAGCTTAGGGTGCACACTGACTGTGATTTTGCTGTCTCAGTGGCAGAAACGCTAGTCCTTTAGCACCCCCCGTGCACCCCGCACCAGCACGCCAACACACCACTCACCGGTTTAATCCTGGTCTGTATCCGTCCCTCCCGGGATGGTCTGGTACTAATTGCGCAGTCAGCGGTTTCACAGGCTTCACGGGCTGGTCCGTGCAAGGTTTGAGCTGAAACTGGCGGGTTAATTTGCCGATTGTCCGATATCCCTCCGCTCCCCTTTCGTTGGTTGGTTGTCCCCGCCCACGCAGTCTTGCTTCCTGTGCTATACTGTGGCTGGGGGATTGTCAAGTTGCGTAGTTGCGGTGTTCTCGTTTTTCGTTTTCGTTTTCGTTGTTGTTGGCTGAAATCACCACGCTGTTCGTCCACCACCGCTCAGCCGCTCAGCCCTGCGCTCAGCCCTGTGCTGTGACCGGGTTGGTGGCTGATATCACCATGCTGCTAGCTCCCTGTGCTGTGCTGTGACTGGAAGATTGTCAAGTTGCGGAGTTGCGGGGTTTTCGTTTTTCGTTTTTCGCGTCGTTTACATTTGTCCCATTCGTCCCGGTTGCCGGTTTACCGGTTACCGCTTGCTGGTTGCCGCTGCTAACTCCCGTTGGTGGCTGAAATCACCACGTTGCTGCTCAGCCCTGCTGTAACCGCCGTAACCGCTCCGCTCCGCTCTGCTCTGCTCTCAGCGAGAATCTGGCAGCACACTCTGCTCTCTGCTCTACACTCTGGCGCCACTTCTCGCTGGATAGAAACCGAGATCTTTGAGGATTGGAAAATGGCCCTTGTCTCCCAAGTGCACTAAAATTCTCTTTGACATACACCAGAAAGGAAATATTGGACATTAGGACCTGAAGACCAGCTTCATGCAGTCTAGCATAATAGCCCTGCTGAGGCCTAGCTCGTCCTTTAGCCAAATTAAACACCTCAGAAGGAGAGGGAACAGTCGAATATAGTCCACAATATAACTTATCCCTGGCTCCTCATGTTTTATCTCAGATGTAGTATATTGCCCGACCCCTAAAAGTCCCCTGATACATTTGTAATCCAATCCAATCCAAAAATTGTTTATTTCGGCCATTTAGGCCATAAAAGATGCATAAAAGAACATACATACATTTAAAATTCGGGCATATAAAATGCATACAGGGACAAAGTAGCAGCATTTCATAACATTTGAAATCGGGGATATAAAGTGCATAAAAGAAACAAGCAGCAACATTTCATATCTTTGGGAATGGAGTAAACAAAGTGTGATACGAGACATTGTCAACGGGAGCTAGAGGTTACAATGACACAGTGGTGTAGGCATACAATCCTATGGTGGTTTTGCCTTAATCAACTTGGACCTAATGCGCCACATGGCCAAAAGATATTTTGCAACTGCGAAAACGATGTGGGGGGAGGAATCAGTTTTCAGTATTCTGAAAGATGTTACACAGTTCCTTATTGCCATATTCCTACATAGGGGCACAAGCCAATATTTCCTTGGTGACTTGTAGGAAGGGCAAAAAAACAGAACATGGATTTCCTCCTCATCGCAGGAATTACAGCCAGGGCATATTTTGCCCCCTCCATTGGTCCATTTGCTAGTAAAGGATTTAATGGGTAGGGTGCCAAACCGCCACTGAATAAATAGCTTCCTTGCCATAATCGGGTAAATAAAATCCATAAAGGTTTCAAACTTATAAGAATTTTTGGATTCAGTAAAACGATGAGTTAGAGTGCCGGTGCGGGTGCAAGCACATGGGAGGCAAGATTTTGTTCCTTGTAAGCTTCCACATGTCTTTTCCGGGGGACCCTATTACAGCCTGTTTCCGGGGCCTCCCACAGCTCGTTAAAGCTGAGCCTGAACAGTTCTTGCTTGACAAAGGACAGCCAAGGGATCTTATCACTGTGATTTAAATTCATAACATGCACAAGATCTTGCCTGTAGTGTCTGAGCTTGTTTGTTGACCAAAGTCTGTGCCAAAATCTTAAATGTTTGGATTCAAGGTCCTCCCTAATGGACGGTAGACCCAAATCTAGGCGTAAGGGAAACAGAGGAGTTGCAGTTGGGAGGGCCAAAAGACGCCTCAGAAAGTTGTTTTCGACACTCACCAACTCATTTGCAGCTTGATTCCCCCATAGTTCACTACCGTAAAGTGCAGCTGATTTCGCTTGTGTCTTGTACATCTCAACTGCAGGAGCTATGGGTTTGTAAGTTGAGGTGTTCGTAACCCTTAAGATAGCCCCAGAGAGTTGAGAAAGCCTTATTCGCGAACTTGAGATCTGTGGTCCCCAGGATAGGTTCTCGTGTAGGGTTACGCCCAGGTACTGAAATGTTTTAACCCTCTCCAGTACCATGGAATTTAGGGATGGGTTGGGTCTGGTTGCAATCAGTCACTCCAATAGAAGCTGAATTAACATAGCCCCAGATCTCACAGCCAAAGGTAGAACTGGGGATACATTTATGTTTATAGACCACCAGGATAATACTCATAGGCTTCTTGCCAAGGCAGGAGCAAACATCGCTTAGTCCAGCACACACACCTATATAGGTTACCAATATTCTTCATAATTAGGAGTTGCCAGCTGAGTCCGGAGTCTATTTAGATTCTTAGATAAGTGAAAGTTTCTACTTTACTAAGGGTGTGTCCTTGAGTAGAAAAAGTGGCACATTTCATATTTATCAGACCAAGGGTCAACAAATGTGATTTATTATAGTTCGTAGGTAAATCCAGGCTTCCCATAAAACCAACAGAAAGTTCAAAAAGCTGCTGCAGACTTTGGGCAGTACAGCAGATTAAAACAGCATCATCTTCATATAAAAAGGCTGGGAGGGATCTACCCCCAACTGTGGATAAGTCAATGCGAGGTTCAAGGAGAAAATTTTCCAGACAATGGACTTACATAATGAAAAGAAAAGGGGCAAAAAACACCCCCAACAAACTCCCCTATGAAGGGCAATGTGCTGAGTGCATTCTCCACTGCTACCATAATGGACTGAGGCTGACAACCCACAGTGAAGATCCCTTAGAAAATCAACCAGATTCTGTTCCATCTCCATGGAACTCAGCTCTGCCCAGAGCTTATCTATGTTAACCTTATCAAAAGCAGAGCTGAGGTCCATGAATGCAAGATGTTGGAAACTCTTTTTAGCGCAAATTTATTTATCATTTACAAAGTGGAGAGTAAGAATCTGCTTGATTGTACATCGGTCAGAATTAAATCCATATTGGATGTCCAACAGAAAGTGGCGTTCTTCGGCCCAGTGAGTTAGCTTATTCAGTATGACTGTGCCTAAAATCTTAACCTCAACCTCGATCAAAGAGATGGGCCTAGAGCAGGAAGGATCATGCCTGCTCCTCTTCTTTAATCCAGGGACAATGATGGAATGTCAACATGCTGGAGGAAGGAAACAGAACAGTTAATGGCAGCAGTGAGATAAAGGGTAAGATAGCCAGCCCAGAGGTCGACCTGAGATTTAAACAGGTCCCCTGAGCTGACCCATAGAAGCATACCAATAGTCAATATAGGAGATGCACCATGGTCTTAAAAAGTGGAGCATATTTACCCTCACGCAAGTTCTCTAAACTCATGAGGAGGATTAGGTTGTATTCAATCGACAGATTGTGTACCACGTCCCCTTGAGAGGTGTGATTTAGGCAGACATGTGCCACGGAGACTCACTCCTCTTGATCATCTCCCTCGTAGATGTAACCTTACCTTACCTTACCTTACCCTCGTAGAGATAACAGGTTCTGCAAGAATGGAGATTAAAATCACCCAGAATCAACAAAAATACAAAGAGCTAAGAGAGTTTAAATGGAGAAAGTGAAGAAGGGAACTGGAGGAATGCAGCATATCCTCCAAACATGCCCATGAATCACATTATAAATATTAATACACAGGATACTAGTGTTATTCTTCAATGGACGAAGAACCCAAAGAATGTAAGGTGAAGTGCCTACAATAGGCTCTGCTTTATGAGACAGATCTAATGTAATTAAGGTCACCAGGCCCCCTCTTGCTCTTCCACTGGGCGAGATACAAGCATTAACTGTAAGGAAACATAGCCGTCTAGATGAATCCCTCTCGAGAGTCCCAGACCTCCTGAAAGCAAGTAATATCATATGAATAAAGGGTCCTTGTCCAAGCCTAGTTGACCAGTTTCTCCAGAGGGCCAGCAATATTCCTAGACATGACTTGAAGGGTCCTATCGGTAGTAGGCACAGTGGGGGGAACACTATGTTTAGCCTCATTCCCCAGTCAATCGTAAGCATTCAGACCACTAAGGGGCTAAAAGTGGTTGTAAAAGGCAAGGTTGAGATCAATGTTCCCAGCAAGAAATCTAGCGTGTCTAACAGGGGCATTCAATGGATTTTGAGAAGGGACACCCTGAAACCAGTAAGGTTTATAAAAGTAACTCTGGGGCAGGATTGTGATATCACCAGACATTATTATTCCAGACTCAAGTTTTGCTAGAAGGGAGCCAGTCCTGAGTTGTTGTGAAAGTTAACAATAATGCAGTCTCTCGATCGATCACCATCATATAGCTTAAATCTAATTACTGGGGGTACTCTGCCAGCAAGCCAATGAACAGCCTTATTCTTGAGATGATAAAAATCTTCTTTAGCTGGTTGGGACAAAGGTGGGACATTAGCCAAGACCAGGACATGTGGGGTACATACCAGGGGGAGGTGTATAATAGCAGGGGCTCCTTCATTGCAGCTTGCCAAATATGTGGGAGATTTCTCTGCACTGAAATTATGGCTGGGGAGGCCAACCTATGGGCACCCCTGAGATTGAGCTAACTACAGCTACGGAATGGGGACAACAGATCAAAGCTGTATCTGCTTTGTGGATGCTGCCATGTGAGGGGGGCAGGTCCTGACTCAAGCTAAGGGGTTGATCTGCCCTGGGCTTGAGCCCGTGAGTGCTAATGGATGGGGCAATAGGAATAAGTGTGGATGACCTCAACATGGGTTCAATCTGGTCTCTAAGGGACCCAAAGAGTGTGCCAGGACTCTCACACTCTCTTCCATGATATATATATATAAATAGAATATATGGGAAAAATGTTCAATAGTTGATAGGATTTTTACTTCCAAAGAACTTGGGGCAGGTGGTGATATATATACTTTGGCAACAGCTGATTAAATTAGACTTCCTGGGGTTGTTTGTACTAAGCTGGGAAGGTGACATGAACCTGGATGGATTTGACCCAGACTTCCACTGAATGCCAAGTCACTTTGGATTCACCATGGACATCACATTAATCTTGAAGCTACACTCTGCAAAGAAGCCAAGATAGCCTACTAAAAGATGTCTCTTTTGGAGAGAAGGAAACTATTTTTCCAGAAAGCAATTTCAGAAATGCAGTTCAAGTAGTGTATTATTGAATCTGGATGTGGCAACACCCTCCCCCACAGCTTCCCAAACTCTACATTGGTCTTCCTTAAGAGAATCCTACATGCTGCAGCAAATCTGAACAACGCCTTGAGTAAATAAGACATCACATTAACAATGATGGAACCGCACTGCGCCCTCTGCAACCCACACCATCTTCAAAGCCATCTGACTGATTAAGAAAACCCTCACAACCTGCACCCCCACCTAAATGAGTGACAGGCTCACAAACTCCATTGGTGCTTGGCACATCCACAGCACACTGAAGATGAAGAAGTGCAATACAGAAAAGAAGAAGGCTCTATGCCTTCAATATGTATGCATCCAGCGTCTGGAACAACATCCCAGTGCCCTCGGGACTTCTGTAAGTCTGCTTCAATTTGGAAAAGAGCTGTACATATACCTCTTTAAAGAACACAGCATCACAAAGAAATACAAGTTCAACTACAGTACGTGAATCCAGCTTCCCATCCAATCTCTGATCGGATGAATTGCCTTTGACACTGTATTGAGTTTCACTACTTATGGCTTGGTATTTGCTATAGAAATAACATATTCATTCATAGATGCATACACACATACATATATACATGCATGCATGCATATATACATACATACATACATATTTCGCATTTATTGCAATCAGTCCCTAGTACAGTGCTTGCACACCAAGATCTGGCCTTGATATCAATCAATCAATCATAGCATTTGTAAAGCGCACAACTTACCCATGAGGGTCTCAAGGCAATGGGGGTAAGAGGTGCTGCTACTGCTCAAAAAGTCAGGTCTTGAGGAGTCTTCTGAAGATCAGCAGGTCTTGGGTCTGCTGTAGGTGGATGGGGAGGGTGTTCCAGGTCTTGGCTGCGAGGTGGGAGAACAATCTGCCGCCGGAGGTCGCTCTTCAGATGCGGGGGACTGTGGCGGCGGAGCTGGCTAGTGGGGGAGTAGAAGCTGAGTCGTCCGTTGAGGTACACTGGTCCGGTGTTGTGGAGTGCCTTGTGTGCGTGGGTGAGGAGCTTGAAGGTTATCCTCTTGTTGAAGTGGAGCCAGTGCAGGTCCCTCAGGTGGGGTGTGATGTGGCTGCTACGAGGGATGTCGAGGATCAGGCGTGCAGAGGCGTTCTGGATGTGTATAAGATTCTTTGTCCAACTCACTGAAATCAGAGAGTTGCTGATTTAATTTGTAGTGAAGACATAATCTTATCTGCAAGGATTATGGATCCTGCTTCCTCGTTTCATCTCTCTTCTGTTACTTCAGCAAGGTTTGATATCGCAGAACTCTAACCCATAACCTAGTCATGCTACTTGAGAGCATATCTGTGTTAGGTATTTTTTTGCAAAAATATCCTTTTGGTTGTAGGACATTGAAGCTGTGGTCATTGTTGAAAATGAAACGTGAAAGAACTACATAACTTATGTTCCAACGTTTCCTGTTACCCCATCTTGAGATGTGCTAAGATTTGTTTAACAGCAGGTCATGGTTTGTGAGGTGTCTAGTGTTTACTTGAAATAAACTAGGATATATTATTTTCTCTTGATCACAAGGATTTATGCATACCTCTAGGATGAAAGAGCTCCCAGATGCGATTCAGCAAGGACTTTTAAGCAAAAGTTGAGGGGGTGGGGTGTTGGTATAGATTTCATGATTATAATAAACAAATTCCCCTCCTCTCTCACCATCTGGGTGACATTAAAAAGGAGATGGGTTGAATTTGACCTTGACTGAAAGGGATGACATTTAACAATTCTAAGCTGCTTATGGCAGCAACCTTAAGAAGGATGGCGCTTTTCTCTATATGGTTTCTCTGTTATTCCCCTAAAGTGATCAATACATGTTATCTCTCTTCTCCAAAAGTTGCTTTAGATACCGTCAAAATGGAGCTGGGGACTAGCTGCACCTAATAGCCACATGTCCAAGTTTTAGGGCCTTCTGGGATATGTTTTTTTTGTTTTTAAGTAGTACATTGGTTATCATTCTCTGTCCTGAGTTTGGGTTATTTTGTTTTGCTTAGTTAGAAAGGATATAACCTTTCAGGTGCTGAGCACAATTATATTTTTATATATTTTCTATTGCTCACTCATTGATTCTGAAAAGATGGAGATTGCTTGACATCCCTCGGTTAGAACTTTGGAAGGTAAAAATAAAGCGGGCCTATTTTGAATTAATCTCTCCCAAAAGGAAAAATCAAATTGCCAAAAATCGGGCTATATGACAAAATGTGGAATTGTAAATGCACTGGCTCAAATAGCCACTTTTTTGTCCACCAAAGGCGATTAATGGAGTAAGGAAGAGTTATATAGGAACATTTATTTTAAGTGGTCAAGATGAATTGTGAAATCAAGATCTTAGGAACATTGTTCTTATGTAATTGTTTTTATTATATGTAAAATTATGGATCCGGAAAGTCTTCTCTTGCACATAGTCAATTTATTGTGCATATACAAACTCTCTGAAAGTATGGCAAAACGTTTTTGAATCTGTAAATGCACTTTTCCAATTAGTCACTTTATTTTGTATGAACTGTGGTTAATTTAGCGCAATAGCATTTTATAACGGTATTCTATGTAGCTACATTTAAATGTGCAATTAAATCTTTTCTGGGATTGTTATTGATGTATTATCGTTGCATTTAGTCACTTTTTTTGGATATTGTAGGGGACCCCCTTGAAAGTATGGCCTAAACCCTTTTGGGGGTTCTTTATTGATGCATTTTTATTGTCATTGCACTTAGTTACCTTATTGAGTATTAAAAGTGACATCTCTGGAAGTGAGGTTAAAAATATTATGGAGCTATAAATGCACTGTAACGTTATTATGGTTTAAAAAGTGATTTCTTTAGTGACATAGCATTTTATTAAGATACATTAGGTAGAAATAATTGTGTAATGTTAAATGTTTTTGCGGTCTCTACGCTTTTTCTGTAAATAAATAAATAAATATTTTTTAAACAGGATTTATTTGTGTAACATTCTGTATTAGGTGTTAATTGATAGGAGTGCTGCCCTCATGCCAACTGTTCTTTTTTTAAACGTTGACATGTTATGATCCGACTTCCTGTTTCTATGCCATGCACTGGAGTGTTACAATATATGTCTCTATTTATGTGTTCACTTGTTTTTTGATTGCCTCACCAATTACAAGTGTTCTTTTGGTCTGTCTAAAAACTCAGAAATCACTGACAAAGCAGTAGTTGATCTTGGCTTTCATTGCCTACTTGGAGCATATTCACAAAGATGTATTTGTCAATAGGAGTGGCTACTCCTAACTGTTTTCTGAACTTTGAATGAAGTTCTGTGAATCAGCCCCTAGTGAGTAAAGGCATTGGGCGCATATCAATAGACGCTCCTTTTCTGGAACCGATGAATGTTCCCTTATTTCTCTCATCACAATTGTGAACACTTGTGTATTTGAGTGTGTTTTCTCAGCAATGTGAAGGAGATCAAATGGAAGCTCTCTTGTCCGTGCTAACCCAGCCACGAGCAATAAGGTGCAGCCACGAACCACTGATGCATCTCCATGTATGTTTCCCCACCTCCGGGTTGTATTTTCAAGACAGTCATATTACAGAAAGAGCATTATACTATGCTTTGGATCCATGAACATACACACTTATACCTGCCTTGCACACAAAAGCTCGTATAAATACGCCACATATATGCATTCAAAATCATGCATGCTCTACCATCACAATATTCGTGCTAGTAAACCCACTCTTTTTACCTGATATACTATTTAGATGAAAGATAAGACATGTTTTAGGGGGGTGTAAATGGTTTCTAACTAGTAAGAAATAACTATATTGTTAATTTTGAACTCTCTGTTGCTCCCCCGAATCTATCCAGTGCTTAATTTGTAGAAATAAATAAGTGCACGGCCTGTTGATTTTTAGTGCCCTTCCATCAGTGGGGATTGTCAAATATAAAGGATGCCTTTCTTGACGCCATCTCACACCACCTCCTTCCACCATTCCACACTTCTGATCTGTTTATCACATTCCATCTGTTTCTTTTTCATTCCTGTATTCACCCTTTGACACTGTTTTCCTATTGTTCTCTTCCTTATTCTTTTTTGCATTTCTCTTTCTTAATCTGGGTCTATGTCTGAAGATAAAAAATAAGAGTCAAGCCTAAAAAATAGGCACTGGTGCCAACCACTGGCACAAATTAAGGAGTGTGCAGGACAATAATGTATTATGCTTTAAGCCACTAGACATTTTGAAGGATAACTGTCCACATTATTTGATCAATTTGCTTGCCTTTAATAGCAAATAAATATCAGCATTGTCAGTATAACCAGGCTGCCGTTCCTCTTCATTCAGTGGTTGACAAGTGTGCCATCAGTCATTCATAATGTGCATAGAGAAATCTAAACACACTGCAGGAAATTTCCTTGTAATGGAAAATTGATTACATTTATGAACTAAGACTTAAAACACCTTATAAAAATATCTTCCATGAGAGTGAATGAAATTTCAAAGAAAATGCCTCATTGTTGTATTATAGTGGCAGCACGTTTTAGATTCAATGTCTCTAATATCTGTGCAACATGCACAATAATATAATGTTATGGTTCTATGAAATGTACACTACAACTTTGACTTTGTGTCGCTAAATCGCTTTGAGAAATCCGTGTTATAAAACTGTGATATAAAATGTTGTGTATCCTGAGTTGAAACAGTCACGAAAATTAATTCTAATGAGAAATGTAAATCTATACTTAAAACTGACACTATTGTGATATTTTGTCAATCTGCCTAGCGGATTCCCAGTGCATACATTTGTTCATATTTTAAATAACTTATTGTAATCATTTTCAAAAATAAACCAGCGATGCAGAAAGATGTATTTATTTGTGTATGTGTGTTTTGTGTGTGCACGGGGTACATACAAAAACACAATAATTTACAAATGGGATATCTCCTTGGCATCTGGCATGTCTATATGCAAATAGATCTGCAGGACCCATTAGATATGGTTGTGCATTCACGTGCTTTACTATTAAAGAAAAGATTTGCAATTCAAAATAAGACCAAATCCCTGCGTCCCTGCACATCACAGGCCAACCTGCTAACGACTGTTGAAGCCTTTGGCACTTTAACCTCTAAGCCTTATGCATCAAGCAGCACCCTGGGGTGCTTCAATATTTATAAATAACATTTGGCATATTCCCGACATCAGTGTCTCATTTGTAACCGTAAACTAATAACGCCGGGTGGAGGTGGGACGACACGGTGATAATCCTCCGTGACCCGGAAGGTCACGTTGTTCTGCGCCATGAAGATGAAAAACTGTTTCCCTTCAGCCCTTAAATCGCTTGCGAAAATATATGAAATCGTTAAGCGGTTAAACAGCTCCATTGACTTGGTTTGTCACTCTTGAGAGAAAGTAGATGCGAGTGCGGATTTTTTTCCTTTAAGTGTCCAGTTCCCACTGGTGTTTGGAAATTGCTTTGAAAGTGTGACTAGACTTTTACATAGCGTGACGTGCCAAGCAGTTACCACCCTCCACAGTCAACATTTACAATTGTTCTCAGCGCTTACTGCTGCAGCAAATATTGGAAATATGGATAGGTCGTCGTGCATTACAGGTTTCTTTCAGTGCCAGATGCTTCCAAACGAATGGTAGGGTTACACAAACTGCCCAGTTTGTGGCATGTCCTCCTTTTCAGTGCTCTATTTATCCTCAGTGTGCTTTTAAATATATATGCTATTTTGATCCGCTTCCAGGGGGGTGCGTTCACGCTGTTACTGGGTGTCTACGTAGGGCACATTGCAGCACTGATTAAAGTAACTGCCACAAAAATAATGGCACTAATTAGAATATTTGGGCTGGCCTTTTGAATTCTTTGAGAATCAATGTCAGAATTGCATTTATCTAAACGACGAGTCTTCTGTTCACACAGATGTCGAAAACAACCCTACGAATATAACACTCATGTCCCTGCAGATCCGGCCGAACCCTTTGCACAGCAGGTATCCTTAAGAATCGCCGAGGCCACTCACAGCCTTTGACCGGGGGAGCGTTTCAATTCGCATATAACAATAAAATAAAACTCCAACCACCCGAACCTTTGCGGTTCCAACGGCCATGTCATTTACAGCATTTCAGAGCTGAAGGTTTTCTGCTCCCAGGTAGTACACACATTTAACAATGAGCACCGAAGGCCCAGGGAAGGGAACCACTGAGAGATTGGGAGACAAACACAAGGAGACAGGAAGAGGGGAACGAGCAAGGAACAAAAGCATGGGAGAAACAGTCAAAGTAGGAAAAAACACAGGGCGAAAGATACAAGGAGGGGCAAAGAGAGGTCAGGGAGCAAACGAAAGACAAGGATAGGAAGATGTGGGAAAGATTAAGATACAGCGATGGGGAGAAATAGATATGGAAGGAGAGAGAGAGAAAGTCGGGGACAGACAGAGAAAGAAAGAGAAAGACAGGAAGAGAAAAGTCCGTAGAAAGGCTGAAAAAGACAGGTAAACAGCCACCTTACTGGAGCGATGTGGGGATGGAGAGAATGGGGCCGTGCCTCAGATTAATTTGTCCTGACCACTTGAGCCCCACCACCACAGCTGCTGAATGTGTCAAGGGGCAACACAGAAAGCAAGTATTTGTAATGAAATAGGTCTTGCATTTGCAAGAATTGGAGGTATTGGCGTTGTATATGTGAATGTTTTTAGGTCGAGCCTGGGCAGTGCATGCGCTGCTCTGCGAGGCATGCTGTATTCAGGTATGGACCTGAAGCTCCGCCCACTCTCTGTCTATATTTTCCATAGGCTGCTGTCATTGTCCACTGTAAACTGTGACTTGTTATTGGTCAATAGGCTTAGTAGTCCCTCCTTAGTACCGCCTTGTCTTATTTTGTAACCTCCCACCCCGTTACATGTGTTGTTACCCAGTAGGCTTTAATTACAGCCTCTGAGCACTATTTTCTCAAATTGCTTTGTCTTGCCTGCTGTTGCAGGCAGGACACACTCTCTCCTAATACTTTAAAAAAATCTTTATAGCACAGGAGCCAAACGCATTTGTAAACAAGGTCCAATTCCTGCACCTGCTGTAGGATGAGAACATACTGTCATTGCATACAAAAAGGATTCATTTAATTATTTCTTGAGCAACCAAGGAGTATCGAAACTAACAACAACCTGCAATTTGGCCTACAGTGCAGGCAAGTTTAACAATACACAGTTACATTATATGGGTATAATCCATCCTGCACATTATGTATACAGGAATTATAGACTTTTCTAGTACATACAAAGTCCTACTTAAATGTGCACACTACATTACAAATGCTCATATGACTTGAAAAAATGCATCTTAATAATGATGAAACACTGCAAACGATAAAATATATGTGAGTGCACTTAAACCATGAGTATACTGCACCCATACAATTTAGATTGCTGTAAGCGCTCTATCACATGCAAAGGAAGCTGCTTGGGCTGATGTGGGAGTGCAGCTCTGAGAGTGGTACACATGTACTTGTGTACGGACCAGACCTGTGGCCTGCGCTGTGTGCTCATGGTGCAATGCCATAAACAAGCAGAAATGCGAGCCAAGGCTACAACAACATGCCTAATCAGAAGCAAGAAACAGAGTTAATGTGTATGTGACGCACTCGCACATATATATAGCCGACATCTTGAACAGGGTAGACAATGTTTAGCCGCTAACATGCAATACTAGCAGGAACATTGTTTGCGTATTACCTTCAGCGAAACTGCATCACCCTAAGCCTATCTCGATGAACTCACCCCAAGGCCCCCTCGATAACCTGGTGTCTAGAAACAGGCTTTTCTTTGGGACAGGAGCTGGGGGAGTGCAGAGCCAACACTGACACGGGAATATCTGCCATGTTTATATCCAAGGGAAGCTGCAGTGGCCATTTTCAAATCAGGAAAGAGAAATACAAAGTTCTGTACAATATAATGGCTGTTTTACGACAAGATAATTCAGTGGTGGGGTGGAACTTCAAGAACAAATGATAATGCTATATTATTTGTTAACATAAACCTTATTATTGTTGTTTCAGAAGACAGTCTGAGGATTCTCTAAGGCATCACAGGAATGTACCTGAAAATAATGACGGCAGAGTAGCTCTCGCGATGAGGTGCGTACATAAACACGGGAAAAAGCCTCAGGTGGAAAGTAAAAAATTACTTATTTTTAAACGACGGGCAGAAGGTAACAATTAAAGAGCAGACAGGGTGGAAGTGCCGATTGAAGTCGGTGATGGGCGGAAAGTAATATTAAAAAAAACAGTAATGGGCAGAAAGTAACAATGAAAGAGCAGTTAAGAGCTGCGCTGATAAGTCGGCAATAGGCAGAAAGTTATAATAAAAAAAAAAGAGTTCTTCCAAAGGCTAGACAAGGGATGTAAGTGTTACAAACTTGTACTTGGGCAGGGCTCCTCAGCCTTAAACGGAAGTGAGGTATTTGCCAAGCAAATGAGTTAGGAAGCAGCCAAGAAAGAGACCCTGGAGTGAACCTATGGCAAACAGGAAGCAGGAAAAAAAGTTGTTTGTATCAAACACAGCAGGTCTTATCGACTATGCATGTGTGATGCCTAAGCTCGAAATTAAGAAGATAGACATATACCTTGGCAAACAGAATTATTTGTCTATCCACATGTAGTTGCAAAGAAGTGTTTGAGGCAATCAACAAGCCTAGATTTTTGTTTAAAATGTTTAAATCTGACGTTCTATGTATGAGTGCATTCATACAAAATCAGATTTACAGTTTTTAAGCAAACATAATGCAGATATATGTAAAGTTAGCTGGACAAAGACATGTGCCTTTGAACGATATATACGAACACTTTACAATTGCCCTTTGCAAGCAGCCCCACTCATTTTATACATGGCCCAGTGTGTGCCTCTCAAAAATCACGAGCTACTGCAAGTAGGAAGAGATAAAGGCAGGGAGAGAAAAAGAAAGGAGATGTAGGACAGGGGAAGGGGAGAGAACGCAAAGCCATTGAGAAAAAGAAGTCAATGGCAGAGAGAGATGTAGAAAGAACAGAGAGTGGCATGAAGTGATGGAAAGTCAGGGAGAGCGAAAGAGACTTAAAGAAAGTGAGAGACAGAAAATAGGGCAAGTGACAATGAGAGAAATCGGTAGAGAAAGACCAGGATAGAGAAAGCAAGGTGTGGGGTGAGGGAGAGAATTACATCTAAAAGAGAAAGGCAGGGAGAGAAAGACGGAGAGAAAAAAAGGCAAGGATAGACAGAAAGAGACAGATATACACTGAAACAAAGGGAGAGGTAGGGACATGTTAAAATCTATCTATCTATCTGAAATAACTAGTCAGACAATATAGTTTTATGAGATGTGATGAGTGAACAGTAAGGTTTTGAATTCTTTTCTAAAATGCAGGTGGGATGAATAGACCCGAAATTAAACTTGAGGAATTCCAGATTGGGTGGCCATTACAGAAAAGGAAAGGCTTCCTGGCTGTCCTATATTATATAAAGAATAGAGGTAACGTATTAAATACATGACAAGCTCTTGTGGGGAAATACTGAGTCAAATGGCATAAGGTGAATTTTGGTAATGTCCCATATATAGAGCAAGAAATAATGCTAAACACTTTGATTACGTTTTTTTTACTTCTATAGGTAGCCAATGCAAGTATTTCAGAATTTGAGTGGTTCTCTAAAACTAAGGAGCGAAAGTAAAAAGGTTCTTTCTTTTAAAATGATTAAAGGCATTGAATGAGAGAGGACTTATTGCCCAAATAAGTGATATTGCAGGAATCCATTCTGGAACTAATCAGGGCCAAAATGGTGGTTTGCTGACCATCCTGTGAAAAGTATGGAATAATTGGCTTAATGTTCCTCATATAAAATGTACTTGAAGAACTGACAGCTTTAACCTGAGTTTTCATTTGGTAATAGGAATCAAGTTTCACCACTAGTTTTTTCATCAATAGAGAAGGTTTAGGGCAAACGCGATAATCACTGGGTCAAAGAGAGAATTAGCGCAGATAAGATCTTCCTCCTGTTAACGGATTCTGCATTTTCCAAGTGTTAATTTTTAATCAGTGTTTGCCCCAGCAGTTCCTAGGCTTCTGATAGGCAATTCTAAAGACATCGATATTTTTTGATGCGACCATTCAAACTAAAGCACAATTATGCTTTCAGAAATTAAAATGTTAACTAGCTCTTTGCAAAATTGTTAGGAGGATTTGTTATTGGAAACCTGTCCACGAAAGGTATTTTGTTAATTTTTGGGAAATCTCTTTATACTCATTAGTAGCCATTGAAATTCTGGAAGAGTAATATTGATTCAAGCATATCTAATAGATAATTTATTTTGAAAGAGCCTATTTATGTGCATGTTATTTTTTCCAGGAAAGTAATTGCATCTACGGTGCATTCTTTTCTTTTGGTAATAAGTTTAAGATTCTGTAAGGGGTGTTAAACCATGTTAATGGTTTGGATCTAGCGATGTAGAATCTAATACAGAACTTTTAAATAGGTAGTAGTCTTTATATTTAGCTGAGACGTCAACATTATAGAAACCAACATTATGACTACACTAAGGAGCAAATAGCATCTCATGATATTTTCCTCCGATTTCTGAAATAGTTGGAGGCAAGCTAAGATGAAGGTGATGTATAAGCAGTTGAAATGGTGAACTCAATTAAATAGTGATCAGACAAACCAATCGTTGAGAAGAAAATTGATGACAGAGTGGCCTCAAGAATGGGACGAGCTTCAAGATTCCTTGAGTAAGATAGTTAAAGTAAGGAATGCAAATGTAGGAGACTGAGAAGTTTCTGGGCACACAGAGTGCAAGTGTAGGTTAAAGTCTCCTGAAAAAATTGAGAAGTACTATTGAAGGTAATTGCCTAAGCATCTAGAACATCATGGCACAATACAGAAATTATACTGTTACCACTTTTTCCTGTTCCCTGTCTCCCTCGTGTATTGTTTATACTGTCTCCTCCCTTTTGTTTGAGTTCCTTCCCCTTGATGAGGGGTTCATGGCAGGCAGGTGAGAAGGGAGGCGGTATATAAGTCCCTCCCTTACATGGATTTGGTGCTTGGCTTTATAGTTTATCTTGTTTCAGGCCCCGAGAGAACGCTGGAGCATTTTCTCTCTTTGTTTCCTGAGGCTCCAACTTGATTCCTTTCCAGCCTTCCCACCCCTTTTCTGGAGAACGCGACTATCGAACTCTTCTCACAGCTGTTACTGAAAAGGAGAGTGAACACGGCTGCCGTCGTGGTGTTGGAGCAGACATGGGCCGTATGGAGTGAATCACGGCAGGAACTGCTTATAGTATCCTCAGAAGCGATCTCTACCGTATGTGACGTTAACAGGGCAGGAACCACATTGGAATCCCAAGCCGCTGCCGCTGGGGATTGAACATGGCTTAAGCCACCAAAGGAAAACCCCAACATGGCCTTAGCAGCCGGTGATTAAAACGCAGCAGGAGCCGCACAGGACACTTCTGACGCGGCTGCAGCCCCTTGTGAAAAGAACGCAGCAGAAGCCGCCTAAGGAAAAAGCTAACGCAGCTTCAGCCGGTGGTCATTATTTTACGGCAGGAACCGCAATGAAATCTCCAGACGCAGCCGTTGCCACTTGTGAATTGAACACAGTACAAACCGCCAAAAGATATGAACGTGGCCTCAGCTGCAGCGTGGCCTGCCGCGGGGTTGCACATAGATGGTGAAGGAACGGTCTTTAATTCAGGAACGCGGCAAAGTACCGGTATTCCTACAGCAATAACGTTGTTTGTTTTGTTATTAAGGAACACGCTATATATAATTTTACGTTGTTGTGGAACAGACTCTCTAGTTCTGGTAGGCAGCAGTGTTTTGCTTAATCTTCACAGAGGCGCACAGCAGGAGCCAGCAGCACCACCTCCCACGCAGTTCCTCCATTCCTTTTATTAACTCATAGAGGCGCACAGCAGGAGCCGGCGGCACCGCCTCCCACGCGCGATATTCCGAGACTTTGTTTTCTTTGCGTTTTCTACTTTGGACCAATGGGATCTTTCCTTCCCAGGACTTATATCCTATACGCTAAGACATTCTTTTAGGGTAAGAAGACCTTTGACATCTTACTGCATGAAATATGTGAAGAACCTAGTGTTTCTCGCTTTGTTTGTTCCCTTATTTTTTAGATAATTATCTTTTATTTTCTTCTTTTTATTTTCCAAGACCTACTGAAGGTCATCCCGCAGACGCCCTGTGAATCTCTTTCCTTTGGCCACCAACTCCCAAAGACGTCCCACCTAGAGTCATTCCTTTACCTCCAGAACACACCTCGTGAGCGAGGTACACTCCTCCCCTTCCCCTGGAAATCAATCGCCCATTCAGTTTATTTTTGTGTGGAAGATTGGTTTGGAGGTGAGAGGGTAAGCTCTCGTCGTTCCTGCAGTACCTGGTTTTCAGGTGAGTGAGGCATTGTGACAGATACAGTAATATGTAGTACACACAGAGTGATTTTGTGTGCTGAATATATATGGATTTATATGTGCCTGGCCTGGCATGGCACAATACATGGATGTAACAGTACTGGACAGTGTGTGTGCTGTGTACTCTGAGTGCGAATGTGCCTGTAATGGTACATAACATTGTGGATACCGTGTTCCATTTTGGTAAGCCCAGCACTACCTGGTGAACTCATAAGGGGTCAGGAGATGGAGAATGCCCCCAGTCAGGTTTGTGTATTTCTGCATTCCTGTGAGCTGGGTAGGACACACTGGAGAAGGGTGAGTGATACTCCACCTTTGCGCTTCAAATAGTGTTCTTTGATTCAATGACAGATCACAAGGAAGGGGCCAAGACACGTTGCAGGAATGAGATGGGGCTGATAAGGGAATCATGAAGCTTGGAGCTGGAAGCTCAAGATTAACCTTTTGATACACATTCCACTGTGAATGACATCCAGACTTGAGCTCCATTCACTCACATGGCCTGCATTGTTGTACTATCAGCTTTGAGTCTCTCCTCCTGTGACAGACAGGCTGTCAAGAGGAAGGAGGTAGAAGAAAAGTATGCACTTCAAAAGAAGCAGAACCCCAATGTAAAACTTCAAAAGTACAGACCCTAAATCACATTTGGTGTATGGAAACGAGCTATAAGAAGGTGAGGTTGAGACCACAAAAATTAATCATCAGCCGAGCATCATTGTGTGAGGAGGGGAAGTTCTTCAAGATGTCTAATTGAGACCAGGATTAGGGGTCAAGGCCAGGTAGTCTCCATGATGGGTGAAGGGCATCACTCAGTGAAACCAAGACCACCTGTTTAGAGCCTGGAGCACCAGTGTCTGTCTCCATTCCAAGACCAGTGTGCCAAGTGAGGAAGAAGAGAACCTTGGAGGGAGCAAGTTCCAGTGTGGAGACCTATCTAGAGGACTCCCAGTGAGAGGTGTGAGGAGACGGCTGCTGAATTGAACAGTTCACTGCCCATGTACCCAATCAGGTTGGTGACACCCATATGTCAAGAGAGGGCCAGTGGGAAGATAGCAGTGAGTGAAGCGCTGTACAGGGAGAGTGAAGTAAATGCCTCCCGTTGTGGTGACCCCATATGCCAGGAGGAGCCACCTTGGAGGTGAACAATGCCAATAAGTGGCAATGCCGTTGCTGGAACCTGGGCGATGCCTTATGGTTGGCGAGGCCATTGTGGTGTGGACTGCCATGCAGGAAAGGACTGACATCTTGTGTACAAATACCAGAGCAACTCTGTGTGCCAGGAGGGGTTTCAGGTATGAATTACATTTTGGAGTTCATGCTGCCACCCTTGAACTGAAGTGAAACCTGTGGGTCGAAATCAAGCATTGAGGAAGTCCCCGACAACCTGACCTGTGGATGGAGGCGGACACCGTGAGTGTAGTGACATCACTGGGACCAGGTCAGGTGAGCCAAGATCAACCCACCGTCCCGGTGGGGATCTCTAAAATTACCTTGAAGGAGGAAGCACCAAGCATCTCCTATCACAGCTGGAACAAGGTCATCAAGCTCGTAGAGAACCTGTGCCTGCCCAGTGCTGCTACACCTCTCCGTGCAATAACCACAGTTGATGGACAGAATGCAGAACAATGTCATACATTCACCCCAGTACAGAGATCTGGGCCTAAATCCATCGTTTTTTTGCACTCCACACCACCCCAGTTCAGACATGGCCATATGCAAATCAGTCTGACCCTGTGCCTCATGGGAACAGTCCAGCCCGACCTGCCAAGTATTGCCTTCCCTGGCTCGGAAACAAACTTCCGAGGACCGGTTTCTGGCATTCCAGCCGTCTTCAGCCCGGCTTGCTTGAATCCAGTGGTGTGGAGAGCATGGGACTCACGTCTGAGCATACCCATCCCACTCGGGGTGACAAATGCAAAAACCACAGTTGATAGACAGAATTCAGAACATTGTCATACATTCACCCCAGTACAGAGATCTGGGCCTAAATCCATCGTTTTTTTGCACTCCACACCACCCCAGTTCAGACATGGCCATATGCAAATCAGTTTGACCCTGTGCCTCATGGGAACAGTCCAACCCGAACTGCCAAGTCATGCCTTCCCTGGACCGGAAACAAGCTTCCGAGGACCGGTTCAACTCCCTGAAAAAAAAGTGCAAGTCATACCCCATAAAATCTCATCCCATTGTGTTCCTTAGTAACTTTTGCCTCATTGTCCAAGCGGCGTACAGAAACTTTGATATGGATACAAAGTCTAATGTTGAATTATCACTTTTTCAGATTCTGTATGCTACTCTTCTTTCCGCCAGACTGAAAGTGCGACCAAGGAGCACTATCCACTTGCTTCTGGCTTTAGTGTATAGAGGGCAGAAAAACAGAAAATGTTCATCATTTTATATCACAGGATTACAGCAAAAACAATACTGTGTCACAAGCTTCACAGCCACCCAAGAGGCAATAAAAGATGAGAACGGTAGGGTCCCATATCTAAAATGTAAAAACACTGAACATGCACGTGCCATGCATTTGAAATCTCCAAGAATTCCTCATGTTTCTGGTGGATTTGTGTAATAGAAAGGATCTGGTTAAAGGACCCATATGGTTTTGGTCTCCATGCAGATAGCAATTTTATCAAAAACAGTTTTTCTCCATCTGTACATCCTCTAAATGTCTAGATCAGGGGTCATCCCAACATTTTCTCAGGGCCAGTTCACTCCAAGTTCTCCAAATACGTATCCTGTAAAGCAGTGGTCTTAGTGAAGCCAACTCCGCTGTGTCATTGATACCTAGGTACAAATGTAGTGGCATTAAAGGAATGCTCTTCCCAAGATCAGTAAGAGCTCCTACAAAAATATTTTCAGCCACACTGAAAACATCCATGTTTCAGTGCCCCCGGAGCACAGCTCTATATAGTGTTGCCTGCCTTGCTTGAGCTGTATCAATTTCCACAGCTGGGAGGATTGGTGACTGGTTATCTTCTTTTGCAAACCTGCACATGAGCCAGACTCTATGTGTGACCACAATTGACCTTTTTAAAATCTGCACATCCTATGACCCAGTTTCTGCCAACCAGGGGCCACATTACGGTAAAAGTGCATTTTCATAGTTTGCACTTTTAAACAGGCACGCCAGTGGCAAAATATGAATATGAGCCCTATTACCCTGAATACACTGACCCTACGGCAGCTGTGAACTCACGCTGCCCTGGGGACAGTGAAAAACTGTGACAAATGGAGCAGCTACTTTCACAGTGCAGGTGGCAACCCACCAAAACTATAAAGGAGGATTAGAGATCCCCTTGCAGACGGGTGCAGCCAGTGACTGCACTCGCCTGCAAGGGGATGTCTAGGGGGGTCATAGGACCTCCTCTCCCCCCTCCAGACGGCTTCTCTCAGGGGGCGCACTGACAGTTCGCCACCTGAGAGCATCTTTGTCTCTGTGCCCATGTCTGTAATAAGGCGTGAATGCAGAGGCACAGTGATTTCTTCATTTGCATGGGGCACACCCCCATTCATATGAGGAAATACTGCCTGCAGATAGCAGTTTTGCTATATGTGCACCAGCGCTATCAGTATTAAAGAAGGGTTACGCACAAGAATCTGTGGCCCCTTCTGAAATAACAAAGTGCCCCAAGAGAACGCAAGCCGGGCACAAACACACATTGTCATTTTATGTAAAACAGCCTCAGATAACTAAATAATCAAACTCCTGCACCCCGGGCAAGCTAAAAAAATGTGGCCCGCATTTGCATATTGCATTGCCTTTCCTCAAAACACTGCTTCATCGACATTTTATTAAAAAAAGGGGGGCGGATACAAATAAACACACTGATTCGTTTACACTGGTGACTGAAAACAAGTGAGGCCACTTCTGCTCAGGTCCCCTGCCATGCTAGTTATGCATACATTAATGGGCCTGCGAGAGAAAGAAAGTGACACCTTTGCCTGTTGCTAAAAGTGAGTTAATGAGCGTCCATTTGGCTCTAGAAAGGCCACTCAGACACCCACTGGGCCCATGGCTGTATCCGAACAACAGCGACACCTCCCAAATCTGCCCCCCCAGACTGCTCCAAAAAGCAGCCCACAGTTGGAACTCGGCACTGGCCCCTCAGCCATTGCCCGAGTGCCCGCGTTACCAATCCAACGCTGCCTGTACCCTTTAATATGTGTCATTTCCTACTCTGATGACCCCCCTCACCTTACCTCTCCTTGAGTAGATCAAATTTAGTTTTGGTGGTGTTAATCTCAAGACCATACACTATACAGAACTGGTTGAATCTAACAATCAAGTTCTGTATGCCCCTTATGGCTTTAGACAGCAAGTGCATGTAATTGGCAAAGAGAAGCACTGGGACTTTGTGGTCTGCCAGGGAGGGAGAAGGGGAATCATTGACACAACTGAACAAATAGCTAACACAGTTGTTGATGTATAAAAAAAAACCTCTGTGCACACTTTGCTAAACTGGAAAAGCCTCAATCAGTTTCCCACTCATGCTGCACCAGACCCCTGTGAATATTCCCTCATGGAAGAAGCATAACTGTTAAGTTAGCAGTAACCCCCATCCCCCGAAGAACCTCCCACAATTTCACCATGAGCAGCAAATCCAATGCTGCACAAGAGCAATAAATGCTAACAGTTGTTGGGTCTATCGCCAGCTACTCTGAGCTTCATCACACCCACCTATATCAAAGATCATACTGATGAGTTCAACACAGGAAGGAGTAGGTCTGTGGTTGTGGAGCGTTTCTGAGAGCGGTCCGTTTTTGATTGACAAAAGTGTAAAGAGGTGCGGCTACAGTTATAGTATTGTTATGTTTTATTCTGATCTCTAGTTGTGAACAGGATATTTTCCCAGTGCTGCAATTGAAGTAAAACCTCTAAATATTGGGACATTTTATTGCACGAGTGGGCGTTCCCTTCCCCAGGTTTGGTGGGCTTCTCCCTCCAAAAGCAGATCTCATGAGCTGCCCATGGCTCTTGCTGGGCTCAGCACTTCCTGTCACCGGACACATCGAAGCACATGTAGACTATGTCACCGGTAAGTCCCCAATGACATACAACAAAGTTGGTGCTTGCCCTTCAAGCCCTCATTCCAATCCGCAAACGGGCTCCATCATAGATCCAATGGCTTACAACACAGGCCGTACTAGTCCTTCCCCCTTATCACCTATACACAACGTCATAACTGCTCCCGAACCACTGCCACCATGTCTTCCAAAACCTCCCTCTTATAGGGACATTGAATCCCTGCTCGCCAGAGCTACCAATCTAACCAAGAGCATTCATATTTCCATCCTGGGGCTAATGAACCTCCTTAATCTCGCTGAACTCTCCCTCACCAACCTCATGCCCTTGCCTATCACCACCCCCGTATTTGACAGAGCTCCCTAAACAACCGCTTACGCTATCCTTGAAACATCTTCGCCCCCGCAAGCACCCATGCCGCCTCTCTGAGGAAGAAGCCCTGGCTCTACCTTTGCCACTCCAAGTCCACTAGACCTCACTGAAATGGAAATTCTTGCCATCCTCTGGGACTATGACTCTTTCCAGCTACCCCATATCCTTCCGACGTAAAGGCCGAATATGCCATTCGTATGGTCACTATCAACCCCAAAAGACTAGCTACCCTCCGCAACAAAATTGTGGTCAAGAGTAATCTAGCGCCTGTCCACCTGGCTGCCCAGACTCTCAAAACTCCTTCCAAATCTTCTCTGTCTGGTCTTTTAATCAAATGCCGATTGGCAGCTAAGCACGCCGCGGATATTGCTGATCTCATCCTTTACAAAAATTTTTACTTAGCGATCGTTACAGAATCAAGGCTTAACTACTCCTCAACCTGGACAGACAATCTAACAAGAAAGTAGGAGGCATTGCCTGCATCTACCTCTCTAACCTTCTTGTGACTGAACTTCTGGTGGATACCACCGAATCCTGTGAATACCTAGCCCTCGCTATTCACAGCAACTCCACACAACTGTGCAACCTGCACATCTTTTACCACCCCCCCAGGCATGAACGACACCTTCGATGATCACCTCATGGAGATCATTACAGCCAAGAGTTCCAACAATGCCAAAGATATTTTCCTGTGTGATTTTAACTTGCATTGGAACGACCCTAAGGATTCACACGTCCTAACCCAAGCGTGCTCACTACCAACTCACTCAAAGGGACTACTCTTGACTGGGTCATCTCCAAAGAATTAACAGTCAAACTTATCTCAATAGACCCATGCCACTGGACAGACCACCACGACATCATCTTCCTTCTACCTGGTACCCACAAGACAAGGACACCAGAACCGGTGATCCCTAAATGCTGGATCAAAGACACCAAGAACCTAAACCGCAGTGAACTTGAGGCTCACTGCAAATCCGACCTCCCCTCCCCTTCACATATCACAACAGTCAGTGGCCTCAACAATCACTACTCTGCGACTATATCAAGCATCTTGGATGAGCTACCTCACTAAAACTGAAAAGAATACAAACCAAAGACAGAGACCCCTGGTTCACGGGATCCCTCAAGATTGAGAGGAGAGTCATCCGGCAAGCTGAAAGATCCTGGAAGCAGCACCCCTCTGCCACACATTTAAAACTCCTGCGCCAGGCCAGAAATGTCTACAACAGGTACATACTCAAGTCTAAAAAAGAAATCTTCAGAACTAAGCTAGAGACGGCCAAGAACAGACCCCACTAGCTCTTCGAACTGGTCAAACACCAATCCAATAAACTGGCCAAAACCTCAAAAGAATCCCCCAAGTCTCTTATTTCTTCAGAAGAATTCTCCACTTTCTTCGCCAACAAAATCTCAGCCCTTGGAAACTAACTCAGTTCCATCACATACCCTCAAACACTTCCTGATGCGTCTCTCCCAGCTACGTCGCTCCCACAGGCTCCACCCAAAAACCATGCTGACTGGACTGACTTCAAAGTCTATGACGAAAACTCAGTTTCTAAAATCCTATCTACCTTAAACCCTAATAACCATTTTAATGACCTGCTCCCTTCCAACTGCCTAGCAGCATTCGCCCAATCCATTATCCCTAGCTGGACTACAACCATTAATGCCTCTCTCCAGCAGAGAATGATGCCCGACGCTCTAAAACCCGGCAGAGTCCTCCCCATTCTGAAAAAAACGTTGCTGGATCCAGCCTCCCGTGACAACTTCAGAACAATCTCCAACATCCCGCTCCTAGCCAAAGTGATGGAGAAATGTGTGCAGCAGCAGCTAAGTCAACACATCAATAACTTCCACCTGCTTGATGACTTCCAATCCGGATTTAGACCAGGGCACAGCACTGAAACCACCATGCTCCACATAGTTGATGATGCTCTTTAAGCCCTTGACCAAGGCAAAACCTGTCTCCTAATCCTTCTGGACCTATCTTCGGCCTTTGACGTGGTCAACCATGAAAAACTACTTGAATTCCTCAATCTCAGGATGGGATTGCATAGCACTGCACTAAAATGGTGTAGGTCCTTCCTCCAAAACTGGTCCCAGAGATTCCTTATCAACTGCAACCTATCGGCACCATCCCCTGTCACGGTTGGAGTCCCTCAAGGATCAACCCTGTCCCCCACCCTCTTCTACCTCTACCTTGAACCGCTTGCCGAGGTATTACGCACTGCAACCATCTCCTATCATATGTACACTAATGACACTCAGATCTACATAAAACCTCATCTCTCAGAGAGATTCTCTCCCTGAACGAAGCCTTGAAACTCACTGTCCAATGGCTCTCCTCCAATGAACTCAAACTCAACGCTAAGAAAACAGAATTTCTCCTGATCTCCCCGCTCAATACCAACCTTGAGATTCAATCATGGATCAAGACTATCACAGCCTTAAACTGCCCACCAACCATAGTGGATTCTGCCAAATCCCTGGGAACCACCCTCGACATCAACCTGAACATGTGGAACCACATTAATTCGATGGCCAAATCAGCCAGATTCTACCTGAGCAACCTTAGGAAACTGAAACCCTTCCTCGATGCCCCAGACTTAAAAATGGCAGCCCAAACACTTGTCATCTCCAGACTGGAATATGGCTGTCTACCATCTTGCGGTTACCCAAGATCTCTCTGGCACCTCAAAGAGCCTGCAGCAATGCGGCTGCCAGACTACTCACCGGTACACGGAAATACAACCATATTTCCCCACACCTGAAAGCTCTCAACTGGCTTCCCGTGGAGGCAAGAATACAGCTCAAAGTAGCTCGCATCACGCACAAAGCTTTAAACTCTAAATTGCCTGCATATCTGGTGCAGAAACTTGTGATCTCTGGAGGAATTAGAATCTCCCGATCTGCCAGAGACCTCCTGCTACAACTTGCGCGCTTTCGGAAAATAAAACTTACAACCAGGCTTTCTCGGGGGCTGCTCAAGAATATGGAACTCTCTCCCACCTGACATCAGAAGAATCCCCTCTCTGACTCGCTTCAAAAGGGAGGCCAAAACCTTCCTTATGGGTACATTTCTAGCTTACACCTGGCCTCCAGTATCACTATGGCCCTGATCTATGGAAGTCTATTGTCTCCCTTCGGATGATATAGCTACCCCACCAGAAACGTGGAGCCTTGTCTTGAATATTGGTAAATGTAATCTTTAATATGTTATTGTGTCATGAGTTTTGGATATGTAACCTGTAAATACATGCCCTTATCTCCCTCATGGTAGGGTGTTAAAATATCGATTACAAAAATATAGCTGACATAAATATAGTTGTAAAAATATCGTTTACATAAATATCGACTCCCTATACTTAAACAGGTAAGTACATAAATATCGACTCCAAAATATCGTTGTAATTAATATAGATGTAAAAAATATCGACTTTTTAAAATAATGAAAATTACATTAAATAATAAATAAATATAAGTACTATTAACAAAATACATTACATTACTTTTATTTTTAAACTATTTAAAACAATTTTACTACACTTTTTAATTATAAACTTAATAAATGTGGACATATACATATATTTAACACATTACTTTATATAACAAAAATAATACATACATATAATTAAAATTAACAATATATTACTAATTAAAACATTTGATAGCGTAGGAGTAAAAATTACTATTCCCACTCCAGAGGGTGCAACAGTAGGGAAAGCGTTGGATAGCGTAGGGGTAAAAATTACTATTCCCACTCCAGGGGGTGCAACAGTAGGGAAAGCGTTGGATAGCGTAGGGGTAAAAATTACTATTCCCACTCCAGGGGGTGCAACAGTAGGGAAAGCATTGGATAGTGTAGGGGTAAAAATTACTATTCCCACTCCAGGGGGTGCAACAGTAGGGAAAGCGTTGGATAGCGTAGGGGTAAAAATTACTATTCCCACTCCAGGGGGTGCAACAGTAGGGAAAGCGTTGGATAGCGTAGAAGTAAAAATTACTATTCCCACTCCAGAGGGTGCAACAGTAGGGAAAGCGTTGGATAGCGTAGGGGTAAAAATTACTAAATGTATTTAATCATTTATAAAATAACATTTTTTTAAAAAAACATTAATTAAATAATTAATCAATGAAATTGTAATTCATTTACTAAATTTTCAATAAAAAATTCCTGTACACACACCTAAAATTAATTAATAAATTAACATAATTAATTACATAATTAATAATCAATTAACTAATTGAAATTAATGAACTATTATTTATTACACTATTTATATTCATTTAAAACATTAATTAATCTATTATTTCATTATATTTAAATTACTTCCCACCCTACTCCCCTATAAACCCACAACCCGCTACGGAACTATTAATACTAAATTCAACATAAAATACATTATTAACTAATAAAATACTACTAAAAATACTACTTTATCTACAAATACTCATTAAAAACACTACATTACTTATAATTATTTAAAAAACGATATTATTGTAAACTATGTTTTTGTAAACGATATTTATTACAACTATATTAATGTTAACAATATTACTTACCTGTCTGTCGATATTCTGGTCAGACGATCTTTCTTCCTGTAGATATTTTTGCAGCGATATTTAGGTAAGTCGATATTTTTGCAACGATATTCCCTTACTGTACCCTCCCTCATGTATCCTGCACCTTGTCCCCTACTACTTGATCGGTAACTGGTTGATGTTAAACCTGTTCTGTTTATTGCTATATTTTTCTTTAAAGAGCTCTGATACCCTAACGGGTCAAGTGTGCGCTCTATAAAGCGTATAAATATATATATATATATATATATATATATATATATATATATATATATATATATATTCACTGAAAAAAACATAGGTTTCACACATGTTATATTTAGCTGGACTTTTCACTCATACAAAACCTTTGAAATTCCCCCGTTATAGTTAGTTCAGCTAACTATAACTTGCGCGACCGCAATGCACTGCTGATGATGTCCCATATTACATCACTCAAGACATGGTCAGTGACATCACTCATGACATCACTGATGACATGTCAAATGACATCACTGATGACATCAATGATGACATCATCCAATGAATGTGTGTCTTTCTGAAAAATAAATATTTTTTATATGTGTATATCTAAAGGTCGATGGAAGAATAAATGGGTAAATAAGTGTCTAAATGGATGTTTTTTTGTAAACATGATTGGTTAACTGACTTATTAAGTGTATCTTCGTGAATACATGTATCAGCGAGTAATGTTTAAATATTGAAATATATGTATCAGTGTCTCACTTTGTGTATAAGTGGCTGCATGGGTTGGTGAGTAGCTACATGAGTGTGTATATGTTTTTTTTTGAGTATCAGTATGAGTGTCTGTATAGTTCGGTGGGGGTTATTACTTAGCACACAGATGCATGAATGAGTGACTCACTATTTGTATGTATTTTGAAGACAGCATGTGTGCAAGGCTGTATGGGTGGATGATTGTGTGTATGGGTGGGTTAGTGACTGAATGACTGTCTCAATAGTGTATTCATGAGTAACTACATATGTTTTAAACTAGTATATGTGAGTATTGATGTATATAATTGAGTATATGTGAGAGTGACAGTTTGGAAGAGTATCTATATAAATAATGATGTGTCTTTATAATTGATTGTTTAAGAGAGTAAATATGTGTACGTTTCTGTAGAAGTACGTGTAGTGGTGTATATATAGCAGTATAATCAAGTAAATGTATTTTTGATATTTTTTTGCATGTGTGAATATGTGTGTGAGAAACTATATGGATGAGTATTAGTTAGTAACAGGATGTATAGGTGTTTGAGTACATATGATGAGAAGTCATAGTCAATATACTTTTATTTGATTTCATTAAAAAAAACATAAAAGGGTGGGAAAACCACCATGAGTAAAACATACAAAGATATACGTAATTATTATTTTGTAAAAGATATAAAAGGCGGTATTTTTTTGTTTCTCTCTTTTTTTTGTAAAAGAATTAACATGTTAGCAAAGCTGTCTAGTGATTTCGGAGCCAAATGATCTAATGCTGCGTGAGTTGGTTAACTGGTTCTGCATTGGCCAGTTCTCTTGCCGCGTTTTTTAGAAAGTTTATGGCTCTGCAGGACAGTGGGATGGATGAGCCCATGAGACAGTGAATCACTGCTGCTCTACAAGTTTTTATTGGTTCCTTCCTGAGACCTCCCGGAGGCCCATTTTGTGCGTTTCTGTTAAAGCAGGGCAAATGCATAGTAGATGCAGTAAGGACTCAACCCAAGCTCCGCACAGGCGACATTCATTTGATTGCCATACGTATTTCCATTTCATGGTTAGGTCCTTTGATTGGTATGACCCAAGCCTTAATAAAGTGAAAAAGTGTTTTTTCTGATGCGGGAAGTGATCTAGCAAGTAGGGTTGGGATTGCAACCTCTGGTATGACTGCATCACGGCCCAGGCAGTTTCTTGAAAATAATTGATTGTTCCAGGTTCAAGCCTGTAGCGTCCTTGCCATTCAGGATTTCTGTGCCATATGAGATGGAGGGCATGAATTTTGCTGCTATAACCTTTAGTAGTTGGCCAGTGGAGCCGCCTGCAAGCTTGTTTTTTAAGATTTTGAAGGCAAACTGCAGCTGTTTGGATTTCATGCGACCTTGGGACTGATGAATCTTGAAGGTGAGTTTGCGATCAATTTGTAAGCCTAGATATTTATATGAATCCACCTCGGTCAAAGGTCGCTTTTCCACAGTCCAAGTGAGTTTGCAATTGGCTTGAAGGTGTTTGTTAAGGTGCATCACCTTCGTGTTTTGGTGATTGATGGTCAGTTGGACCGAGGTGGTATAAGCTTCAAGTTCAGTGATTAGTCGTTGCAAATCAATTGGCGTTTGCGCCAGTAAGTCGATGTCATTCGCATATTGAAGGATGGGTATGGGTGTTTTGCCAAGTTTCGGAGGGTCACATTGGATTGATCGAAGGTTCTCATCCATGTCGGCAGTGTAAATGTTAAAGAGACACGGTGCCAGCAAACACCTTTGTTTAGCCCGTTGATTGTGTGAATCTTCTTTGTAATGCTGAGCCCGTCTCCTTTCCTGATCTGGACCCATGTCTGGGAGTACAAATTGATTATGGCCTCCAGCAACTTAGCTGGGACCCCCCAGTTGTGCATTTTTGCCCAAAGCTTAGCTCTTGAAACCTTGTCAAAGGCTGCTTTAAGGTCAATGAAGCATATGTAGAGTAGTCTTGATTTTCTGAGAGCTTGATTGGCCAGGAGGGTTACAGCGGAAATGTTTGGCAGGGTGCCCATCCCAGCCCTAAATCCGGTTTGCGTAAGTGGAATAAGGTTTTTCGTGCCGCCCAGTCCTCTAGATCTACCAGCAGGTTTGATGCGTAGATTTTAGCCTCCACATCGATTAACGCAATCAATCTGTAATTTTAAGGATCGGAACGGGAACCTGATTTATATATGGGGCTTAGAATACTTCCCCTCCAAGAGTCCGGGATCGTGTTAGAGGTTAGAATTTCCAAAAACAGAGGAGACAAATGATCTACCCAGAATGGTGGGTTGTGCCGAAACAAGGCGTTCGGGAGGCCATTAGACCCAGGAGCACCCTCAGAGCTTAATTTTTTTATTGTTTGTAAGACTTGTTCTTTAAGGATCTGCGGAAGAAAATCTGAATCAAAGGGGGTAGTAATTTTTTGCTGGGTCTCTAGCAGTGGCTCAGTTACTTGATTGGAAGCCACAATCGGCGATGCCTGGGGGAAGATTTCGTTATATAATGATTTAATGTGGGCTCTTCGTGTTTCCTCAATAATGTCCGAGTTATGGTGTCGGTTCCTGCCATTTGTTAACTGGTTGATGAGTTCCCTGAACAGCTTGGAGTCCCTTTGTTTGTAAGAGTAATGGAGTTTTGCCCAGAGATGTTCTTCGAATACTTTCTTGGCCACCATGATGTCTCTTTTAAGGTCATACAGAAAACCCACCACTGGGAATAGCATATTGCATGCTAGAAGCAGCCATCCCCCAAGCTTAGTTTGCAGTATACCGTATGGAGAACTATTACGATTACGACGGAACTGTTCACGAGAGTGTGATTTCTCCAAGGCAGCGATAGAATCAATCGAAAGGTTTAAAATTAGAGGTTATGATAGCACCCTTTTAGAGAAAACCTACAGGAAAGTGCTTAAAATTCCTAGAAACACGCTATTATTGCCTAGAGAGAAAACAAGTGAACTAACTCAAACAACTAATAAATTCCATATGATAACTACTTTCTCTGACGATGCCAACTACTTAAGGAAAACACTTACTAGAAATTGACATATTTTGCAAACAGATCCTGTAATAGGTAAAGATGGCCCAGAACGTCCATTGATCACATTTCGCAAACTAAAATCCATGAAAGATAAAATAGTCCAAAGTCATCTTAAGCCACCCAAACCCAAAAGTAGCGGTACCATGAAGGAAATGAGGGTTTTTTTCCCCTGTGGTAAATGTAAAGCGTGCGAAAATAGTAACAGAGTACTCACCTATAAAGTGCTGGGCCTACCAAGAGGTAGATAAATTAACAAGTTCATCACATGCTCGACCCCCTTTGTAGTGTATTGCCTGTCATGCCCATGCGGCCTTAAATATATAGGCAGTACAATCAATAGTGTAAAACTGCGGATTCTGGAACATCAACGGGCAATTACAAATAAAGATGTAACATACCCTGTTGCCCGTCATTTTGCTAAAATACACCAAAGTAATAGGGATCTATTACAATATTGGGGGCTAGATCATGTGCTGCACAACCTAGAGGTGGGGATAGACTTCTTAAGCTGGGAAGACTAGAGTCACGCTTCATTATTGATCTAGAAACAAAGACCCCACGAGGTATGAACAGTAGGGAAGAAATTGACAGCACATTTGGGAAAATGATGTATAGATGAGTACAAATGAATTGATGATTTGGATCTGTGCACTGTAACAATTTTTCCTTTCTTTTTCTTCACTTTATGATAATTACTGTTTATTCTTAATCTCAGTTTATTGCTATTTCGGGTTGTTGAGATGAATGAAACCACAAAAATGTTGACAACCATCTTTTAGAATCTTACAATGAACTGAAATGTGATTGCTTTGCCCTAAAATCATTTAATTGGTCTTAGTTTGTTTTAACATGCAAAATGACAGCTGGTGTTATGCCGATACACAGCTTTATAGTTGTAAATTATACCGGCTCATAGCGGACAATCTGCCGATACACGGCTTTATCACGGTTATTGGAGGTTTTGCGCTGTATTTCCAGCGCTTTCCAATACTTAGATGTATTTATATTACAGCATTATCATGGCCGCCCGATTTGCATGTGAAATTAGAGGTTTTTAGCCGTCATCAGTTTCAATGTATAGGTCGCGATGACATGCTCAAATACAGCCACCTCACACACGCGATGTTGAAACACTGATGAAGGATTAGACGTCCGAAACGCGTCTGTGCACACTTTGCTGTTGCTGGAATAAAAAACTTTGACCGCTTACCACGGAGTGCTTCTGCTTTGTTCATAGAAGAATAACGAAGTTCTGAGCTTGGATAGTGACACGCGGTACCAGCGTGTTGGAGCACCCGCCCACGAGTGCCCTGGTATTGTCTGGTACAACTGGAGATTGGATATATATATATATATATATATATATATTACCTACTGGCTATCGCCAGTAGGTATATATAGTTAGAATTTTTTCTCTATGGGACTTTTGAAAATTCTATGTCTAATAACTTTGGCGTTTGTGGACGGAATCGGCTGAAATTTTCAGGAAAATGGCACATTTTGTTTCTGAGCAGCCCCTGAAAATTTGGTGGGGTTTCGTCAAGGGGGGGCTGAGAAAAAAGGGGGGTCCCAAAACGCGTTTTTTGCATTGAGTTTTCCATAGGGCGGTTGGACTCACTTTTAGCTCGAACGGCTGAATGGATTTGCACAAAACTTGGCAAAATTGTAGGGACTGTTAGCCCGATGTGCCTTTGCTAGGTCTCAATATATGTGCTCCAGTAGTTTTTGAGAAATTAACGTTCAAACCAAGATATATATCTGTAACAGCGCTCTGGGCAGCGATCCGGTCCGCTTACTTTTCGCTTATCGGAACTTTGCGCGCAGAAAGCTGATTGGCTCTCCGGTGTCTGTCAACATTCTAAACAGTCCGGAGCGGCCGCCATCTTGTCTCTCGGTAGGATCGAGAGAGAAGAAGAGGTGGAAAACGAAAGGGGAATTTAATGAAAGGGGGCAAGGTATCCCCCTCTTGACCCCCTAGGAATGTTGTTGGGGTTATTAAAGGGTCCCGTAGGGAAAATAAAAAAAAAATGATTTTTCACGGTAGAAGCGCGGCCGCGAACTGATAGCGAAACGGGAATTCGCCATTTTGTGCTTCGTTAATTAAATTACTAGTTATAAGTGGGTGCGGGAGA
This sequence comes from Lissotriton vulgaris, assembly GCF_964263255.1. Lineage (NCBI taxonomy): Eukaryota > Metazoa > Chordata > Amphibia > Caudata > Salamandridae > Lissotriton > Lissotriton vulgaris. The sequence goes on along the minus strand of NC_141691.1, from coordinate 1,017,494,808 downwards.
CGTATCCTAATCCCCTATGTTTCCTGAGGGTGGCTGAGGAGGCTGATATATGTTGATACATCTCTTCCAGCGGCTGTGCGTGAGCTTTTTTTTTTTTTTGCTGCGTGACAGTCCGGAGCGGCCGCCATCTTGTCTCTCGGTAGGATCGAGAGAGAAGAAAAGGTGAAAAACTAAGGGGGAATTTAATGAAAGGGGGCAAGGTATCCCCCTCTTGACCCCCTAGGAATGTTGTTGGGGTTATTAAAGGGTCCCGTGGGGAAAATAAAAAAAAAATGATTTTTCACGGTAGAAGCGCTTCACGGGCCGCGAACTGGGCCGCAAACTGGTAGCGAAACGGGAATTCGCCATTTTGTGCTTCGTTAATTAAAGTACTAGGTATAAGGGGGTGCGGGAGACGTATCCTAATCCCCTATGTTTCCTGAGGGTGGCTGAGGAGGCTGATATATGTTGATACATCTCTTCCAGCGGCTGCGCCATCTTGCCTTTTTTCGAATGCCACAATTTTGTCGTGCGCGGCAGCCATTTTAGATGCCAGGCTGGTCCCAGGCTATCACCTAACCCTGCGGATGTAGTTTATGGCCCCAGCTGTAGAGAATTCAGACATGCCAATCCTCCTGATTCAGGCGTGTGAGTACTGATTTCAGTGCTAGTCTCCCGCCTCCCGATTTCTGCAAGCAAAAACCCGGGGGCATATTACGAACAACTAGCGATAATTTTTGTCTCTAACTTGTTTAGAGACAAAAATTATCGCCGCACATCGGCGATTTTTATCGCAGATAAACCTTGCTATTATCGCTGAAAAGTCAGCGATATTCATGTATTATCGACCTAATGCTCTTAGCCATGTTATCCACCTCCCATTGGATAACATGGCTAAGAACTGCTCAGGGCAGGTGTTAGATTTTGGAGATATTCGCGCTTAGCGCGAATATCTCCAAAAGTTGGTAATAGAAGGTAGCGATGTTAGGGACTGTTTCCAGTCGCTAACATCTTGGCACGCCACTTTGCATGTCATTAGTGATAAGTATCACTGACATGCAAAGCGGGGCCCAAGATGGTCGCTATCTCCTTTTAGCTGTCACTAACTAATTTTATCTCCGCTTTCATGGCTTTTAAAGCCAAAAAAGCGGAGATAAACCCCCTTGATATTATGCCCCACGATTCCTTGGGGTTTCAGCTGACAGGGCTTGGTATTGTGTTACATGGTAATTTTTCCATGAAACGTCAGAGGGTCGATGCAGGGGTTCTAGAAGAGGTGATAAACCATTTAAGCCTCATGAACAAGCGCATGGTCTTTTAAAGATTTGTGAAGTACTCGGGGCGGCGGTGTGTGTGTGCCCTCTTTCAGGAGCGGGCGGGGGGGCACTGCCAGCAACTTGCCAGGTCAGGTAGTGTTCAACACGTGCATCACCCTTTCTCTGCCTGCTATTGCGCTCCATGCTTCGGAAAGGTAAGAAAAAGAACGTGCATTTGAGTTTGAAATGTCCGATCCTGCAGCAGCACACTTCCAAAGCCCACACATGACAATAACCCGATTCAAGGCCCCATTCACCCGTTTTTAAAAAAATAGATAACACTCCAACAAAGTAAGGTTATAAAACTTTATTAACTACTAACTTTAACGAACGGAACAAAAACTAAAAACATTTAAACATTTCTCAACACAAAAAGCAACAATGGTTAGAAGCTGTCTTTTGTGCGAATAGTCCCAAGGCAGCACAACGTGCAGAGTTCTGGACGGCACCCAGGTGATGTCGCCTGGGTGCCGCACTGGTTTAGGGATCCTACAATGCTGCTCCGAAAATTGGCGTGGGGCGTCCCGGGTGGGGCGGGGGGAGGCCTCGTCAGTAGCGGTCTGTTGTGCGAATAGTCCCAAGGCAGCACAACGTGCAGAGTTCTGGACGGCACCCAGGTGATGTCGCCTGGGTGCCGCACTGGTTTAGGGATCCTACAATGCAACACAGAAAAACAGCGTGGGGCGTCCCGGGTGGTGCGGGGGGAGGCCTCGTCAGTAGCGGTCTGTGTCCAGTGTCACATGGCTGACATGGCTTAGCGCGAATATCTCCAAAAGTTGGTAATAGAAGGTAGCGATGTTAGGGACTGTTTCCAGTCGCTAACATCTTGGCACGCCACTTTGCATGTCATTAGTGATAAGTATCACTGACATGCAAAGCGGGGCCCAAGATGGTCGCTATCTCCTTTTAGCTGTCACTAACTAATTTTATCTCCGCTTTCATGGCTTTTAAAGCCAAAAAAGCGGAGATAAACCCCCTTGATAATATGCCCCACGATTCCTTGGGGTTTCAGCTGACAGGGCTTGGTATTGTGTTACATGGTAATTTTTCCATGAAACGTCAGAGGGTCGATGCAGGGGTTCTAGAAGAGGTGATAAACCATTTAAGCCTCATGAACAAGCGCATGGTCTTTTAAAGATTTGTGAAGTACTCGGGGCGGCGGTGTGTGTGTGCCCTCTTTCAGGAGCGGGCGGGGGGGCACTGCCAGCAACTTGCCAGGTCAGGTAGTGTTCAACACGTGCATCACCCTTTCTCTGCCTGCTATTGCGCTCCATGCTTCGGAAAGGTAAGAAAAAGAACGTGCATTTGAGTTTGAAATGTCCGATCCTGCAGCAGCACACTTCCAAAGCCCACACATGACAATAACCCGATTCAAGGCCCCATTCACCCGTTTTTAAAAAAATAGATAACACTCCAACAAAGTAAGGTTATAAAACTTTATTAACTACTAACTTTAACGAACGGAACAAAAACTAAAAACATTTAAACATTTCTCAACACAAAAAGCAACAATGGTTAGAAGCTGTCTTTTGTGCGAATAGTCCCAAGGCAGCACAACGTGCAGAGTTCTGGACGGCACCCAGGTGATGTCGCCTGGGTGCCGCACTGGTTTAGGGATCCTACAATGCTGCTCCGAAAATTGGCGTGGGGCGTCCCGGGTGGGGCGGGGGGAGGCCTCGTCAGTAGCGGTCTGTTGTGCGAATAGTCCCAAGGCAGCACAACGTGCAGAGTTCTGGACGGCACCCAGGTGATGTCGCCTGGGTGCCGCACTGGTTTAGGGATCCTACAATGCAACACAGAAAAACAGCGTGGGGCGTCCCGGGTGGTGCGGGGGGAGGCCTCGTCAGTAGCGGTCTGTGTCCAGTGTCACATGGCTGACACAACATGTACGACAGGCACCCAGGTGATGTCCAGTAAACTGCCGCACTGGTTTTGGTATCCTACAATGCTGCTCCGAAAATTGGCGTGCGGCGGCCCGGGGGGGGGGCGTGGGGGAGCCGGCGTGAACGGGCCTCCCCAGGTGGCGGCCATCTAGCTGAGTTGCGCTCGCTCTTGCGGCCACAGCGTCTCGCTCACCATGTTGTTGAGTTGCTCCCACTCTTGCAGTGCAGCGATAGGCGGCTGCCACATGGCTCTTAAAATGGCGGACAGCTCCTCGGTTTTAGGCCTGGTCCACTGAAATGGCCCTGGGACACTTTGGAACTCGGACGCTTGCCTGCTAGGGCTTGGGCTCCATTCTTGAAAAGCGTCCCCTCAGCCGTGAAGATTGTATAAAAGTCTTGGGGGCCCCCGACTCCCGCAGGCTTCCGGTGGGGAGCGGCTGCCATGATTGCTCGGGGAATGACCACGACGGAGCCACGAGATGGTGGTGCTCTCATGCTGACGCCAGCTTCAGTCTGAATGATCCAGAAACAAGGTGGGGCTTTCATCGTTTGGGAAAAAAAAATGTTCTAAACCAATGAAAAGTGTTATTTTTAGGTCATATGACCAAGCCTTCCATCTTTAGGAAACCAAAAGTAAAATGAACCAATGAAAAGTTTTATAAACAAGTCACATGACCTGTTATGCGGCATAGGGCTACAAAAAGCGTAGAAAATCCGTTGGCACGTGAGGCGGCGTCAGTAGCGGACCGATGTGCGAATAGGCCGAAGGCAGCACAACGGGCCGAGATCCGGATGGTACCGAGGTGGTGTCCAGCAAATTGCCGCACTGGTGTGGCCATCCTACAATGCTGCGCCGAAAGACGGCGTGTCCAGCTGAATTGCGGTCACTGTTGCGGTACAGTGACTCGAACGCGCCGAGATCCGGATGGCACCGAGGTGGTGTCCAGCAAATTGCCGCACTGGTGTGGCCATCCTACAATGCTGCGCAGAAAGACGGCGTGTCCAGCTGAATTGCGGTCACTGTTGCGGTACAGTGACTCGTACGCGCCGAGATCCGGATGGCGCCGAGGTGGTGTCCAGCAAATTGCCGTACTGGTGTGGCCATCCTACAATGCTGCGCCGAAAGACGGCGTGTTCAGCTGAGTTCCGGTCACTCTTCCGGCACAGTGACTCGAACGCGCCGAGATCCGGATGGCACCGAGGTGGTGTCCAGCAAGTGGCTGCACTGGTGTGGCCATCCTACAATGCTGCGCCGAAAGTCGGCGTGGGGTGCCCCGTTGGCTTATGAGGTGATGTCAGTAGTGGACTGATGTGTGAATAGGTCGGAACCAGCACAAGGCGCCAAGATCCGAATGGCAAGTCCTGGATGTTGAGTGCCTCAGTTGAGATTTCTGAGCAGTGCTTGTAGGACTGTCTGAAGCTTATTTGCACCTGCTGCAGCTTCACTATTGCCCTGGTGTGGGCAAAGGTGGCACATGACATAGGCGGCCGGCTCCCGAGGTCCGGCGGAACTTTTTTCCTTTTCCTTTCTGCTTCTTTTCCTACAATGCGTTTCATCTGAAGACACGACCAGGTCCCTGAATGTGTGCAGGGGGACGCTATTGATTGAATGAAAATGGTGGCTTGACACAAAGCTGACTCAAGCGTTACTGTTGGTGCTATATAGACAAAAATTGGTTTTCAGTTTGTACATTCTTTAGGTTTTTTTTTTCCATCCAAGTCTGATTGAGAGTTTGTAGAAAAATGGCTTCAGATTTTCCACATACTACTCTTCAACATTCTTCCTAAATGTAACAATGTGAAACTCACTAGGAGAATGGCTGTTTCTGTTTCTTTTCAAAATGCTGCCACCAATATTTTCTGAATGGAAGACACCATCTTGTAGCATAAAGGGCCGAAAGGGGTTCTGGTCTGGCCGATGGTTGGTGGAGACATTTTGACTATATCTTGGACCTGCCCGGCTTCGCCCAAAATGGCGCCGGTATAAATGGGACTCGTAACTCCTTGCCCGCAAATGTATATCTAGAAAATGTTATTGTAAGTGGCCCTGTCGTATTTTAATTACAAAATGTACGTCCACCGATTCCGCAACTGTTAGACACCTTTGTTCTTGCAACCTAATGGCCCGCTCGTTACGTTCTTCTACAGTGTAAATGTCTCCTCATCATATACGATTTCAGTTTGCTCCGTGGCCGGCCCACGTGGTTATAGGCCCGTATTTGTATACTGACATTTTCACAATAAAGGTTTTTAAAACAAAACACGGTAGTAGTATTTACATTTGTAAAGTTTTTACTTTTAGTGACTGTTTTCGAATCAGTAAAAGGCAAGTGAAATAAAGCAGTCCAATTACATGACGGATAAAAGGTATAATATGTAGGAACGCAGTAAAGATAAATGGTCAAGGGCAGTTGTGTTTTTCATGTCTGCAACATAAAGTGATCGATAAGAATCTGATAATCAGGCGTATCGGCGACTAAGACAGCAGGCCGAATCTCTTTTACTCAACGGCTCCGTCATGGAAGGAAGAAACGCCCTTTTTCTCGAAAAAGGAATATATTTTACTTGCAAGACAGTTGTAAATTTTCCGGGAAAGTACATTAGCCTGGAATATTAAAACAAATGTATGAAAAAAAAATATTGTTCGAAAATAATAAAAAGCGTAATTTTTAGGTCATATGACCAAGCTTTTCATCATTAAATTAAGAAAAGTAAAATGAACCAATGAAAAGTTTTATTAACAAGTCACATGACCTGTTATGCTTACGTTACGCGCTGCGCGCCACGCCTCGGATCACTTCCGGGTGCGCTAACGCGGCGTGTCATAAAACGCATTACGCGACAACGTAGGTCAAGAATATAGTCTAAATGTCTCCACCAACCAGCGTTCAGAACACAACCCCTTTCAGCAGTCCAAAAAGTTCTGTTAAATGACAACAGAGGGGACAGGCAACAAGAACCATCAGTCAAAGAGGGGAGGGCAAGTTCTTCTCTTCCGGTTCATGTTGGGGCGCTACCGGAACTGATCGAATTGGTAGTCTATAGTGTTTCTGGATGTTTCAGACTAAAGCTGGCGTCAGCATGAGACCACTACCATCTCGTAGCTCCGTCGTGGCCATTCCACGAGCAATCATGGCAGCCGCTCCCCACCAGAAGCCTGCGGGAGTCGGAGGCCCCCAAGACTTTTGTAGAATCTTCACGGCTGAGGGGACGCTTTTCGAGAATGGGACCCAAGCCCTAGCAGACAAGCGTCCGAGTTCCAAGGTGTCCCAGGGCCATTTTAGTGGACCAGGCCCAAAACCGAAGAGCCGGCCGCCATTTTGAGAGTCCTGTGGCAGCCGCCTATCGCTGCACCGCAAGAGCGGGCGCATCTCAACTACATGGTGAGCGAGACGCTGTAGTCGCAAGAGCGGGCGGTAAACAGCTGAATGGCGGAAGAGGCACAGTGTAGCAAAAGCGGGCGGAATGGCAACTAAAACGATAAAGGGGCGCCCCACTACAGCTTGTCTTCAGGTCAAACGGATTGTGGGACAAGGTCCAGAATTGAAGAGTCATCAAAAGGCAAAAAGTTCCGCCGGACCCCGGGAGCCGGCCGCCTATGTCGGGGGCGATCTCAGGCTACACCAGTGCTATAAGACTTGGGGAGGGTGTCGGAGCCAAGCGTCTTCTCCGAGTCCATGGCCATCACACCGCCCCTCAGGGGCCTCCGTCAAGCTGTTTAGGAAGGTAACATATCACATTGTTTTCTAATGCAGTCAGGTCCACAAACGACACTCACTTACTTTGAGAATAGTGAAGCTGCAGTAGGTGGAAATAAGCTTCAGACAGTGTTACAAGCACTGCTCAGAACTCTTAACTATGGCACCCAACATCCAGAACTTATGCTATTTGAGAATGGTAGTGACATCGAAGCATCTCAGGGACCAAAACCATTAACGTACTTTCACGTATGAAAATCTTACTTGGGGAGGGGGCAGGAGCGAAGCGCCCCCTCCCAGTCAGCGCCACCACACCGTATGTTGAAAATCTGAAGCCATCGTTCTACAAAGTCAACCAAACTTGGATTGAAAAATCTAGAAAAATGTACAAACTGAAAACCAGTTTTGGTCTGCATAGCATCAGTAGCAACGCTTGAGTCAGCTTTGTGTCAAGCCGCCATTTTGATTCAACAAAGCACAGGCATTGAAAAAGGCTGAAATTCAGAACTCTAAACTATGGCACCCAACATCCAGGAGCTTGCCATCCGGATCTTGGAGCCTTGTGCTGTTTTCGTTCTATTCACACATCGGTCCACTACTGACATCATCTTATAAACCAACGTTATGTAAATAGTTTTTTTATAAAATGTTTTACCCTGTTTCTTTGCTGGTGTGTTGTCTACATTTTTAATATTTGCATAGGGTTTGTCGTTATTTTGGGCGGGGTGGGTGATGGAGCCGAGCTGTCTTGCAGCCCTCATGGTGTGGAGCTCAGTTCATCTCACTATTTTCGTATTTCTCATGAAGGGTTGTTCCTAATATTTCTATTTTAGCGAGGTCAAAAAGAGATCCAATTAGTGGCCTACTGATTTTGCTCGATTACTTTTATTTTTTTACACGATTTTTCACTATCTGCAAAGACTAAACAGAGTATTGCGCCTTTGTGCTTGTTTGTAAATAGAGAATGATCCAAAGAGAACCAATTCTAAAACAGTAAATGCTTGGACAACAATCAATCAAATGGAGAGACAAGGAGGCACGACGGATTACAACGGGGGTAAAGGCCTGCGTTAACTACCCTTCAGTATCTGCAAAGAGAGAGTACTACTAAGGCAAAAGAGGGGAGGGGGGGGTGCAGCGTTCAAAGCACATCAGCGTGCATAAATACGAAAATGTTTTTATCTATCACGTACTTGACATTTTAAAGCTTTTCATATTTGCTATTAAAAAACCAATGAAATTCACAGAAAAAACCATAGGTTATAGTGGATATATAGTTAGGAATTTGCATTTACAAAACCTTGAAAATTCAATGAAAAAACCATAGGTTATAGGCCATATATAGTTAGGAATTCGCATTTACAAAACCTTATTTTACTCGCATAAAACCATTGAAATTCCATATATAGTTAGAAGCGCTAACTATATATCGCGCACCCGCAATCCACTGCTGATGATGTCACATATTACATCATTCATGACATGGTCAGTGACATCACTGATGACATCACTGATGACATCTCAAATGACATCACTGATGACAACTCAAATGACATCACTGATGACATCTCAAATGACATCACTGATGACATCACTGATGACAACTCAAATGACATCACTGATGACATCTCATTTGTCATCACTGATCACATCACTCATGTGATAATACAATGAACCTCTTCAGACTCTAATATAACCTTACATACACTCAGTATAAACAGACACTCACAGACTGTCACTCATCCATGGAGTTACTCACACACCTAGTCAGTCATGCAAAGAATCAATCACACCTCCATTTCCTCAACTATAAAGTTATACACATCTTACTTATTCAAACATATAATAACACATATTTATTCTCTTATATAATCCCTGATACAAGCTCACAGTGATCGATACAGCCACTCACACATTCACTGGCTCTTATGTTCAGTTATTTATATATCTCAACTCTCACATGTATTGTGTTTTACATACGTACTTACTTGCACATGTAGCAATGAGAAATCCATTCACTCACCAACACACCCATGCACAGTCAACCGCCCATATAGCTGTTTCCACATGCACTCTTGAACTCATACTCCTAGTGAATCAACTGCTTACACATCTATGCAAAGAGTCACGCACCTCCCAGCCACCCACACACACACTCAGCCTCCCATTCAAATACTTGGGCCACCAATCAATAACCCATATGGCCACTCTTATAGCTACTGATCAACACATGCAGCAGCTTACACAACAACAAACATACTGATGCACAAATTAAGACAGTTTAGTCACTAACCCATGCACTCAGTGAGACACATTTAATCACTCACTCATACAGTCAGTCATGCACCTACTAAATTCTTCATCCAGACACTTATACATCCACTCATTCTTCAATATGTGAAACATATTTAAACTTTACAGACACATACAATCACTGGATGTTGTGATCAGTGATGTCATCAGTGATGTCATTTGAGATGTCATCAGTGATGTCATCAGTGATGTCACTGACCATGTCATGAATGATGTAATATGTGACATCATCAGCAGTGGATTGCGGGTGCGCGATATATAGTTAGCGCTTCTAACTATATATGGAATTTCAATGGTTTTATGCGAGTAAAATAAGGTTTTGTAAATGCGAATTCCTAACTATATATGGCCTATAACCTATGGTTTTTTCATTGAATATATATATATATATATATATATATATATATATATATATATATATATATATATATATATACATGTATCAGCATCTTGGAAAATTCCAAAACCGAACCATCTAGCATTTGGGCTTGGGAGTCATTCACCTTTGAACTAAATCAAAAATGGTCCAAGCAAGCTACTGGCAGAAAAGCAGGAAACCGTTGGGGGCAGCATGGTTTGGGTATTTTAAGGGTTCAGATATAGTTTTGGGTTATGGGGTACAGGGGTAGTTTTAGGGTTTAGGGATAGGTATGGGTTTTGGGGTACAGGGGTATTTTTTAGGGTTCAGGGCTAGGTTTGGGTTTTGGGGTATAGGGGTATTTTTAGGGTTCAGGGGTAGGTTTGGGTTTTGGTGTACAGGGGTATTTTAAGGGTTCAGGGCTAGGTTTGGGTTTTGGGGTACAGGGGTATTTTTAGGGTTCAGGGCAATGTTCCCTCTAATATTTTTCCTCTGTGCGCGGCAGTGTAAAGTCTATGTGTGCTGCAACCAAGGCTATGTGCGTCAGTAACCAGACCACACGTGTGGGTGCAGCGCCAAATATCACTCCAAACTTGCTTAAAAAGTGAAAAGATGGTGCATTTTCTCACGAACAGATCCAAGTGAATGCTGTTAAGGCAGGTTTGAAACCGTCCCACATGTCAATTTGTAACCTTGGCAGCTATGTTGCTGCCTTTCTTTTCCTAATAGAGCTGGGCTGTGGGTTGATTGTGTGCATTTGTTCAAGTTTTCATGTCAATTTCAGCTCATGATGGGCGCTGCGATTAAGATGAAATCTTTAACCTCTTGGCTGCTAGGTGTTTTCCCCCTCCTGTGCTGGGATTTACCATTTTGCTGTTTGCATGACGAGCTCAGCTCGTCATCAGCACATGACACCCGTGGGTGATGACGAGCTGAGCTCGTCACCAGCATCGAAAGGGTTAACAAATGCAGTTTTAGGTCTGGGTTAGGGTAGGGCCGCATTAGGCTTACAACTAGCGCATTTTAATGCTAGTGTCCCCTGCATGGACCAAAGACACCATCCTGTGTGTCACGAATAATTATGCAAGCCAAAAATCTTGGCTTTGCCAATGGTTGCATGGTGCCAGTGCATATTTTGCTCCTGCACAACCTTAAGGGAGTCTTCCATCATCTGCATGGTGGGTGATTTCATGGAGCAAGTGGACAAACACTGAATCAATTCCATATGCTCTTTTTCAAAATATAAATGTTCTTACTCTGCTACAGTGCGAGACTCTCCTGCCAGCCCCATCCGACCTTTAGCTTTGTACAAGAATTGTGCTGAAAGTCTGGAGATTTTACAAGACAACTTGAAAAACCTGAATACGGATATATATGCACTATATTCACGAGCAAGGATTGACATCTTTAAGGGACACGGACTCTAACTTGTGCTACACCAAGGACAATTTCCCACTTTGCAAGAACATAGACAAGAAATCTGTCAGTTAGTCCTTGACCCATCAGCTGCCGAGCAGAAAGGCTAAAAGAATGCATGACCATGACTGGACTAACATGAACACAAAGGTTTTTCTCGGACCACAACCAAAACATATGGATTTGTCTGGATCGAAGTTATCCTCATGATTTACTGTGGCATACTGGAAACGTGCCTATTGTTCAACAACTAGATGCACCTCCTCGCTCAGCTTTTTGAGCAATATTAAATGAACTTTAAAATGTACTAAAAACATTCAAATTTACTTCAGGCTGAAAAACACACCTGAGAATCAGGAAAACATTACTTCATGCATAACCATATATTTGTCATGATGAAGGAGAACATTCTCTTCCTGTATCTAAACATGGGAACCAAGTCAAACAACATACTTTTCGGAAAAAAAATTGAAGAGCAAACTTCTCAAACTCACTAAGTCATGGCGGAATATGGAGATCAAATTAAGAATATCAGGATAAATTCTTACCCTACCAGATCAGAATCTAACCTTCTAAATTCCTGCTAGAGCACACTGTTCTATCACATCGACGTCCAATGCTAGGAAGCATCCAAAAAGCAACCTGTAACGCTTTATAAAACTACAAACTAAATAACTCGTCCTCAGGAAGAGCACAATATACATTGCTCTACTATAGTCCTGTTATGGATAAATTCTTATCCTACCAGATCAGAATCTAACCTCTAAATTCCTGCTAGAGCACACTGTTCTATCACATCGACGTCCAATGCTAGGAAGCATTCAAAAAGCAACCTGTAATGCTTTATAAAACTACAAACTAAATAACTCGTCCTCAGGAAGAACCCAAAATACATTGCTCTACCATAGTCCTGTTATGTGACTGATAAACTTGTCCAATCCGTCAAGAGGCTGCTAAAGTTGTGCTCCCACTTTATTGTATTGTATTGTAATTGCATTTAATTAGCGCTTACTACCCCTGACGAGTCGTCGAAGCACTTTTTCAGTGAGTAGCACGCTACTCCAGAACCCATAGAGGATTAGTGTTGAATTAGTATAGTGAAACATGCAAGTACATTTTAAGTGGTGGATAGGTTAGTCAGTTATTTGGATTTGGAATGATAGCAGAAGGATAGAGGAGGACAAAGGTTTGTATTTATATAGCGCTTGTTGACGCACGCTATTCAGGAAGCCTACAAAGGATTAGTGGTGAATTAATATGATGAAATATGAAATAATTTCAGTGGTGGATATTAGTCAGTTACTTGGAGCGAGAAGGATAGCGGAGGGATAAAAGGGGAAGAAAGATTTGCATTCATATAGCACTTGTTACCCCCGATGGGTGTTGAATCGCTTTTCTGGCGAGTAGCACGCCACTCCGGAACCCATAAATAATAATCACTATTTTTGACTGATTGAAAAAATAAGTACTTTTCAGAACTATTACATTAAAGTGCTAGTCTGTGCATTCAAAATATAGGAATGGCCAGTAGGGAGGTTGGAGTTGTGAGAAAATTAGACAGTGCAGAGAAAAGAGAATGCATGGTGACAGCCAAATGTCAGAAGGAGGAATCTGGAATGAGACAGCCAAATATGACCGTGAACTGAAGACATTGCAGAAAAGTATGGGATGATTCGAGAAGTAAGACGAGGAGGTTATACAAAAGTAACGATAACAAGCATTGGAAATGCAATAGGGCTCGCATTAGGAAAGTTTGCGCTATTGGTCTTAGAAATGATTTTTTTTAATTTATGTGTTATTTTTTAAAATAGCTAAATTAATAGCTTTGTCATTTACAATGCCAATAGTTATAACTTTCGCAAATATGACACCTATAGCATTTGTAATGAAACATGTTTTGTATTTACGTGACTTAGATGTATTGATATTACAAATAACAATGGCTTTTAATTTTTTAAAATAATTAATACTTAAATAATTTATTTAATTTGTAATGGCAATAGCTTAAACTTTTGTAAATAACTTTTGTGAAGATTATGTTCAGTGTTTTTTATTGTGGTGAAAACCCAAGAACAGAAGTGAAATATTATCTTTTTGTGATTTGTAATAAAGCGTGAAAGCTTGAAAACAGCTTGAAACATTGAAAGAACATATTTGAACCAGTGATGCTGTGGTTGCGCTGAGTGATGCTGTGGTTGTGCTGAGTGATGCTGTGGTTGCGCTGAGTGATGCTGTGGTGGTGCTGAGTGGTGCTGAGTGATGCTGTGGTGGTGCTGAGTGATGCTGGGTAATGCTGTGGTGGTGCTGAGTGATACTGGGGTGGTGCTGAGTGATGCTGGGGTGGTGCTGAGTGATGCTGGGGTGGTGCTGAGTGATGCTGTGATGGTGCTGAGTGATGCTGTGTTTGCGCTGAGTGATGCTGTGGTTGCGCTGAGTGATGCTGTGGTTGTGCTGAGTGATGCTGTGGTTGCACTGAGTGATCCTGTGGTTGCGCTGAGTGAAGCTGTTATGGTGCTGAGTGATGCTGGGGTGGCACTGAGTGATGCTGGGGTGGCCCTGAGTGATAATGTGGTTGTGCTGAGTGATAATGTGATGTTGTTGAGTGATGCAGGGGTAGCGCTGAGTGATGATGTGGTGATGATGAGTGGTGCTGTGGTGGTGCAGAGTGATGCTGAGGTGATGAGTGATGATGTGGTGATGGTGAGTGGTGCTGAGTGATGCTGGGGTGGTGCTGAGTGATGCTGTGGCGTTCAGTGATGCTGTAGTGGCGCATAGTGATGTTGTGGTGCCCCTGAGTGATGCTGTGGAGGTGCTGAGGGGAGCGGGACGAGAGGAGAGAAGTAAGAGGGTAGAGAGTAGATAGGAGAAGAGAGGTGAGAGAGAATAAGAGGGGGGAGAGTGGAGAGTAAGGAGAGGGGAGAGTAAGGAGAGGGTTGAGTGAGGAGACGGTTGAGTGAGGAGAGGGGAGAGTGAGGAGAGGGGAGATGGAGAGGAGAGAGGGGAGTGAGGAGAGAGGGGAGTGAAGAGAGAGGGTAGTGAGGAGAGAGGGGAGTGGGGAGAGAGGGGAAAGAGAGGGAGGGGAGAGAGGGATTGGAGAGTGAGGAGAGGGGAGAGTGAGGAGAGGGGAGAGGGAGGGGAGAGGGGAGTGAGGGGGAGAGAGGGGAGAGTGGTGAGAGGGAATAGTGGTGAGAGGAGAGTGGTGAGAGGGGAGAGTGGGGATAGTGAGGATAGTGAGGAGAGGGGAGATTGAGGTGAGAGGGAGGTGAGAGAGGGAGGGGAGAGTGGTGAGAGTAAGGAGAGCAGAGAGATAAGAGGGGTCGCGCATCCCTCATTTTAGTTCTTCTGTTGTGGGCAGTGGAGTATCTTTACTGACTATTGTTTGGTGAGAATATTAGAAGCGTTTATGCGCAGAAGATTTTACGCCTCAGGAAGTAAAATATCGGATAAACACGTCCTGTTTTTTTGCAGCATTTCTAAAAAGTGAAAACAAGCGGCAGCTACAGTAAACAGCGCAGTCTGGCGAGGAGGCGGCCTGCTGGGGACAGGGTGTCAGCCTCCTCCCCTCGAATTAGAGGCACAGCGTGCTCATGAGTCATGGCGAGTGTAAAGAGCAGGCGATGGCGGAGGGTTGTCAGCACCTCTGGGCAATGGAGGAGAGAGTCTAGAATTCAGCAAATGGAGCCTGATTTTTTTGCACAGCAGTACAAGCTGCAGTGCTACATAGCTTAATGTAAAATAAAAAATAAAAAATGTGGTCAGATCGTGTCATATTGCTTTTTTTTTTTCTTTAAGCTATGCAGGTACAAAGAAGTTAAAATTGTTATTTTTCCTATACTTAATGCCCAGTGAAGTTACTAGCTTGCCAAAGTGTAGCTAGTTGGAACGCGGAGCATGGACAGACTGGTGTTACGGCCAGAGGTGCTAACTTTGAAACTGGGGAACCAGATTGGAGTCTCGGCACCAGATCAACATCCTGTAATTCTGGGCAAATCAAATAGCCGCCTCTTGCCTGAAAAATGATGTGTCCTGCAATGTAACTGGTGCTCATCTAAATCACTCCAAGTCCTTCCAGTGGACTCTGCGCTATATAAAACAAGCTATGATTGAGGGAGGCAATTAGCAATGGGGTGGGGAAGGGCCATGCAGTGACAGGGTCTAGGTAGTGAGAGACAGGCCAGCAACGAAGGGGAAGAAGCATGCAGTGACAGACGTGAGGTCGTGGTAGGGACAGGCAAGCAACAAAATAGAATGTGGACGCTGGACAGTAAAAAAATAAAACATGGATATTACAAGTGCAAGGCCAGTGGAAGGACACTGGATGCCAAAAACATTACTTGAGCCAGGCACAACAGCAAGAACAAAGACGTGAAGCCAAGCAGGAAGCTGGAGGGAGGAGGCACTGACCAACAGGAAGAAAGGAAACACGAGTAACGTGGGAAACAACTAGTAGTAAGTAAAAGTAAGTAATGCCAGGGCTCTAACCCCTTTAAGATTTTTTTTCTCGTAACAAGAGATTTTGCAATCACCGTCTAGGCTTAACTCACACTTCTAACGCACAAAGTCAAATCACACATTAAAGCTATACTATTTGTGCAGGCATTGGGAAAAGGTCAAAATCCACCTAGGACAAAGGGAAATACGTAAAAATTGTACAGTCAGAAGGAACGCATATTAAGCCAAACAAAATCTATAAACACAGCCGGATAACAAGACTGAGCTATACAAGACTTATGTAAGCACATCCGTAGGCCAAGCAAAATCCACGACAACGGAGAATCTCCATGTGTATGGAGCCAAACAACTACACAAAGCAATGCTAAATCTATAGACAGCGAAGTCAACACTGTACAAATGTAAAATAGGATGTGCAACCAAAGCCAACATGTGAAACAAGCCCTCGGCATTGCTGTAGTAGGGAGGGGGGGCGGGGAGAGGCAAGAAGGGAAGAATAGGGGAGAGTAAGGGTGACGAGACGCACGGGGAGCAGCAGCCTTTGATGTGCTGGCTGGTCGTGGGCAGTAAATAATTAGGGAAGGAGAAATGCCAGAGCGCACGCTGGGGAAAGCTTGTGGGAGGGAGGCTGGTGGCTTGGATGCGTGCACGCGCTTTTTTCACGGGCACAGCATCAAATCACCCATTTGGTTAAGTTCTCATTAAGCCCCAATATGTCTCGACATCTGCAATGCGCAAGCGCAATGACAGAGGTCGAGCCCTAAAAAGGATAACTAATGAAAGTTTGAGGAGACAGACAACTGTGAGGCAAGAGATGCGCCTTTGACTGAACTAAAGAGAAAGAATTACAACAGCTGCTTTCTACAAGGTGATAGTGTTAACCAGTCCAGTTGAAAGAACATGGTTAGGGGTAATGCTGCTATGTTGACTAATTAAAAGTTAGCGGTAGATCAGCTTTGCAAAGGTTTCTACAAAGTTGTGAGGACAGTATGCAAATGGCCTGACGGAGGATCGAGGGGATGGGGTTTTTGTGAAGTACTTTTTATATATTTTTCTCATTCATTTTCAATACCGTTGGGCAAAAATCACAGTAAATCTGGTTCAGACATAGTTCTAAGGAATAGTTGTTCATGCATAGTAATGACTTTCTTGGAGAAATCAATATCCAGGGTAGGGGAAGTCCCTTCTGCTTAAGAGTCTGGTTTTCCAAGAAATCGTTGTTACGTAGATGAACGGATGGAAGTAGCCATGCCAGTATTTGGGCTGCATGGGCTATGCCTAAATAAGGACTGGATTTTTATGCCTATATAAGGGCAATGTGAATTGTACCTATATAGGAGCATGAATCGGGAAAATTCACTCGGAATCTAAAACGCTATACAACAACAGGGATGTTACAGTTAGCAAATAACATTAAAAGAACCTTGGAAATTCACTGACAAAAACAAACGTTACGGGGACGTTATAGTTCAGCTCAGATTTCATTCATATAAAACCATTGAAATTCTGTAGTTATAGTTACCTGAGTTATCTATATCTTACACCCCTGAAATGCACTGTTTATGTACTCACATATTATGTCACTTATGACATGGTCAGTAACATCACTGATGACATCTCAAATAATATCACTGATGACATCATTCACAGAACCACTCACACCCCTATGCAACCTCTCAGACACCCACTCACACACCAATACAACCACTCACATACCCATTCACAGTCCCATACAAGCATTCATACAACCATTCATTCATCCATTGAGCCACTCATACACTCACTCACTCATACAGCTACTCACACAACCACTCACTCACTCATACAGCTTCTCATACACCCAGTCACCCATACAGCTACTCCCAGAGCCACACACTTACACATACAGCTACTCACACACCCACTTATTCACCTACACAACCACTCACATACCCAATCACTCACCCATATAGCCGCTCAACTGTAGCTTGTAACCTTTGAGAATGAGTGTGTCAGTGAGCGCTTGAGTTTCTCAGTGGGTGTGTGAGTGATTACATGAGTGTCTTAATGGGTATGTGAGTGGTTGTGTCAGTGTCAGAGTGGGTCAGTGAGTGGGTGCATGAGTGTCTGAGTGGGTGTCTAAGTGGGTCTCTGAGTGGGTGCATGAGTGTTTGAGTGAGTGCATGAGAGAGTCGGTGAGTGGGTGTGAGAGTATCTAAGTGCATTTGCGAATGCCTTAATGAGTGTGTAAGTCAGTCTGTTAGTAGGTATATGAGTGTCTGAGATGGCCTGTGAGTGGGTGTACAAGAGTATGAATGGTTCTGTAAGTAGATGCATGAGTATTTGAATGGGTCTGTGAGTGGGTGTATGAGTCTGTGAGTGAGTGTGTGAGTCTCTGTGTGGGTCTGTAATTTGGTGCATGACTCTCTGCATAGGTCTGTGAGTGGTGGGTGTGAGAGAGATTGAGTGGTTCGGTAAATGGGTGCATCAGTGTTTGAGTGGGTCTGTGAATGGGTGTACATGTCTGAGTGTGTGCGTGAGTGGGTGTGTAAGTGTCAAATTGGTCTGTGAATGGCTGTGAGAGTATCAGAGAGGTTCTGTGTCTGGGCTCATGAGAGCCTGAATAGGCTTGTGAGTGGGTGTGAGAGTCTCTCAGTGCATCTGACGATGGGCGCATAAGTGTCTGAGTGGGTCTATGACTGCATGTGTGTATCTGAGTAGGAATGTGAGTAGGTCTGTGAGTGGGCCTGTGAGTGGGTGTCTTGAGTATCTGAGTGGGTCTGTGAGCAGGTATATCAGTGTCTGAGTGGGTCTATCAGTGGGTATGTGAGTACCTTAGTGTGAGAGTAGGTGTCTCAGGCCTCCATTAGGATGGCGGGCGGACTTTGCCCGCCCACCATCCTCGCGGTACTAGGGACCACCCGCCATAAGGGCGGGGGTCCGGTTGGCAGCATTAGGATGTGCCCGCCACAGTGGCGGGCGCATCCCGCATTCCTACCATTGTGGCGGACGGTGCACTCAGCACCGCCCGCCACAATGGCAGCAAAGCATGCTGTGCACTTCCATGCACACCATGGCAGGCACCATGCGGTGCCTGCCATGCTGTGCATGGAACTGCTGGGGGGTACCATAGGTACCCCCCCATGTGCACCCCCATCCCCCGGAGTCCCTGGGGGCCCGCACGGGCCCCGCAGGGATTCTCTGCATGTCCTTCCATGGTGGCATTGCCGCCACGGAAAGGCGTTCAAAATTGCCCATCATAATATGGCTGGTGGTGTAGTGTAGTTCCTAGTTTCCCACTAGGCCCTGCGCATTGGAATAACATAAACAGTAGTATCGACGTGGAACTGCTTATATTCCAGGCCTCCACTGACTATGCTAAACTTAATTGGGTTGTGTTACCAACTAGCTCAGAGGTCACTGGAAACTTTCTTCTCTGCATAGGAAGTGATCAGCTTCCTTGGCACAGACAAGAAGGGATTCAGTTTTCCAACAACCGTGCAACATGACAACTTTGCTCCTCAGATCAAGAGTCGATCTCTAGGGTCGTGTGAAACAATAGACACAGATTTCACTCAGTCAGTCTAGTGCAGTTTACTTTCACAGATGTAGAGAATAGAGAGACGGGCGTGTATCAATAAAGGGTTAACATTTATTGAACAGTCTTTCTTCTCGTACAAGAGAAATGTATTGCCACAATTGCAATAACTGTTATTGTAAAAAGTACGTACAGTAAGATAAGTATTGCGAAATAGAACTGTAAAAGCATTGATATGGTTTCTTAGCCATACAATGGTTTAAAAGTAATAAAACATATATACAGTCATATATACATTAGGCTAACATACTCAACTGGTGCTTCTAACTAAGCCTACCCCAGTGTGCCTGACCTAAGCCTAACACGTGAAAGGGGGAGTAAGTAAGTAGCTTAAGTTAAGTTGGTTTTGCCAAGGTTTGTTTCAAGAATTCTCGTCTAAGGGTTTAGTCAACACCATACCTCTGAATAGAATGATGGAGGATTGGTATCTCCTTCAGGGGTCTCTCTCGATATCCCAGTCACCCGCGAGGGTAAACCGGAAGCGCCGGGACTGGATTTCTCTGCACGAGAAATGCAGCGGCTTCTCTCTTCAGCGCGTCGAGGAAGGAGGGGTGACAGCGTCCGCGGGCAGCTGGGCTGGATGTCTTCGCAGAGGACGGCTGCACGGCTCCTCAAGCGTACTGCACCATAGGTCGCGCTGTAGCGGCGATAATGGTAATCAGCAGCTTCACCACCACAGGATAGCAGGCTGCAGCGACAGAGAGCTAGTTTTTACCAACACAGGGTCATGCAGGCAGCCAGCATCAGCAACAGTAGCTTGCAGCTCACAGCTCACATTGCTTAAGGCAACGTTGGTAATATTTATACCTGACAGGTGCCGGGTTTGACGCAAGTTTGCTGGACATAAGACGTCAATTAAAGATGTCACTAGGAAGTGACAGTTATCAGT
Organism: Lissotriton vulgaris; assembly: GCF_964263255.1. Taxonomy (NCBI): domain Eukaryota; kingdom Metazoa; phylum Chordata; class Amphibia; order Caudata; family Salamandridae; genus Lissotriton; species Lissotriton vulgaris. The sequence goes on along the minus strand of NC_141691.1, from coordinate 1,017,474,927 downwards.
TGCTCATTAGAGTTCCATTACTAATCAAAACATAGCAAGCGGGGATTTCCAGGTTTGCTAAGTTTTTATCTTGTTGAAGAACTCGGAGTGTTATCTAGGAATATCAGATAGTGACTGCTGCTCTGTCATTGCACTAATTGGTCGCAAAGGAAGTAGCAGAGAGTCATGCTGGAATGTGGCTCTGTGCGTGTGAGGCCAGAGATGACTTTTCAGAAAATCGCACTTGAACGGTTATGCCAATATAGGGAATAAATGGATTTATAGCCGAATAGGGGCATAAGGTCACAGTATCGATCAGGAACCTAGATAAGCACGCAACACCCACTGCACGTTTTCATGTCCATCAAAATTACTAAAACTAAGCAATTAGATGCATGTGTAACATTGCCCACCCCAAAATACATAAATGCATTCGAAATAGGCGTACTTGTAATACATGGAATTTAGGTACTGTACGTTTTTTAAAGCATAGTAATCATTCAAAAAATTATTGCATATGAAATCAATGAACGATTATGCAAAAGGAATTACACATGAAGTATCTCTGACAGAAGAAATGCGAGATAAATCATCACATAAAAATGCATTGTAATAACATGTGTGCTAGAGGCTGGTGTTATGTTGTTATGTCTCTAGATGTGTTTAGAAATAGAAGTGTGAAGCTTCTGTTCTCTAAGAATAGTTTTTACGTTAAGCAAAGAATTGTTCGTGCCAAAAAAGGTCAATATTAGAAAAAATTGTCCAATTCAAAGAAAATAGTTTTCCAAAGCTCCTGGCAGTTTTTGTTGATCAAAACTGAAGGCCGAATTCAGAGTTCATGGGAACGCTGTGTGTCGGAAAGCTTCTCAAAAAGTTATTGTTTCTCTGTGGGTGAGAACATCGTATCAGACAGGCTCGCAAAGAATTGGTCTACAAAATCAGGTGATAGTTCAACCAAATTAGATAGCGCTGTAACTTGGCAGGTGTGAGAATGATTGCTGTCATCGAAGGCAGGACCAGCAATGCTCACAGAACGTTGTACCTGGATGATGTTGCTTTTGTCACTCGCTCCACTGTTACCACTTGGCTGTAGTACAGGAGTCTCCACGAATGCCGTCATCAGGATTGGTAGCCGCTGGGGACAACACAATGCGTGAGCCGTTATTGGACTGAGCAAAGTATCGACGTCCATTGGTACTGCTGATGGAAGTGAAAGACAGATGTCCAACACGCATTCATCGCCGCAAAGCATACACCGTAGCACAGGTAAAATGCAATTTTGCCATATCGGTCTGAATGAAAGGAACCAGGTCATGTTTAGATCTCTCAGCCTGGCCAATCCGAGGACGTTAGTTATCCTGTCCCTGTAGCGCATTGCTAGGATTGTCTCTTCCATTCCCATGGGAGCTATGTCTGAGCCGAGGCTTGCCATAACGTAGCAGGATGGTCAAAAATAGAATCCCTGCGATGAGTCCCAAAAATAGTGGAATACCACCAAAAATGGAGTGCACAAAATTAGGAAAGATTCCCAAAATTGCCTGGAAGGGTGTTAGCAGTCCCGTAAAGACTGTCTTAAATATGCCTGGGATGCTTGTTGCACTAGACATGTTAAGGAGTTGGCTGAACATTTCTACGAAATGCACGGGGCAATTTGTTGATAAAAGGTCATGGACTTCAGTAGCCGTCCTTGCGACTAGAAGATCATACGTCTCTTTAGATGACGTTATAGGCACTGTTGTCTGTAAAAGCACAGATTTCATTTTGCTTAATGTATCAATTCGTATAGAATAGAGATTCAGACGAGGCCAGAGAGGAGTCACTATGTCTGGAGGCCCGCTCGGGAACAATGCTTGCATGCAACATTTGACCATGGACGTTACTTGTACTAGATAACTTTTCCCTGGCGCGAGGCCACAGCACCTGTGATCCGTTCTAAGAATGTAACTCCCGTTCGAAAGTTGCATAAAGAAGGGCTCTATCTGAGTTGCAGGTGTGACTAGCTGGTGGCATGAAAGGTTGTTTGAATTTCCATCACATGCTCCGTGTAAATTAATACCCTGACACAAAAGTATACCGCTTAGTGAGTGTTTACAGTTGTTACCACTAAGAAATACATTTTTGTCGCTGTCACTATAGCAAGAATGAGTGTATGGTAATTTCCATTCGGATTTTACATATCCCTTACCCAATTGTTCATATTGGCCAGCAGGTATGTACTCAAGGCATTTATGAAATCGGAAAGTTGTTATCGGAATTGTGATAATTCCGTGTATTATCCATTCAATGACAGGACTCTCTGACATTGTCAATGATAATCTCTCGAGTTTTTCGATGCTCAGGATTGTATAGTCTGCTCCTTTCTGTGCCAAACTGATCTGTTTATCAGTAAGGTTAAAACTGGAAAATAATGACGTTGTGTTGATTAAACGCCAAGGCACATAGCCTGAACGAAGATTTTGCAGCGTCCAGCCTAATTCTATAATAGAGCGCAATTGAGACTGGCCATGTTGTAACATTAGCAAATCTCTGTCTATCACATCAAAGGCAGAGGATACAATATTGTCCAAAGAATATATTCTGGAAGACAGAGTCATTAACCCATTGTCTACTACAGAAAGTGATTTCTCCAAATTAATACGATCAATTTCTCGTATTTTTTCAGCAGTTTCAATTTGCTTTACTTTCCAAGCCTCGTTGTAAGCAGCATAGATACTGGTCGCTATGAAACGCTTTTGACGCTGTTTGCGTGGTCCAAGAATGAAATCGCGCAAATCAGCACCATCTTTTAATAAAGACAAGTGTTGCTTAATTTCAGCCAGTGTGGACGAAGTTAGCCATTCTAGGTAGAGTTTCCCTACACTGTATGTGGTTATAATCCCTGGATGTTGTCTCTGGGAGTATCTAGGGTCTAGTCTGGTCATTTTTAACCCCTGTGTTTTATTCAGGAACCTATCTTGACAGCTATTTGTGTCTGTAGGCCAGATTAACCACTTTTTCCAATCAGGATGTGTTCTGTTGAAATGCAAAATGTGTGACACGTCTAACTCAATATCAGCTGTTGCATTTTCAGGTATTGGCTTTGGTATAGACGGTGTTTTAAGGTCTTTGATCTTAGCTAGGCCAAGACAAGATGTTTGGTGTACAGTGTCATTTAAAAATAACATTTGTTCTGGTATCATGCAGGTTCTAAAAAGTGCTTCAATGCCTTGCACCTGCCAATCTTTTGTACCCCAAATTGTTTTCGTTTCAATATTATTTTTCCAATAATCAAAACCAAATGTCATCATTTTGTCATAAAATGCTTTTGAATATATCAATTTTGAATTTGTCAGCATTGTTTTCATTCCTGTTTTATCTAGCAGTTTATAATAAAACGTTTCTGCATCACTGGTGTTAAACCCTGAGAAGTATTTGAATTTCTCAAAAAATGCTTTAGAACTGCTTTTAGGTGGTGTAGCACAATGTTCCCATTGATTATACATAAAAACATTTCTAGGCTGTGCAGATTTATGCAAGTAATGATCCCCATAATTGGTGTAACAGAATAACTGCTCATAACTAGATGAACCTTGTAAATAATCATGATCTGTGAATCTAGCTGACATTACTAAATCAGACATCATGTCATTAATACTGTTAAAGTCCCAATCATCAGAGAATGCACTTGGTGTCACAAAGTCACTTAAGGAAACCTTTAGTTGATGAGGATACTTCAGGATTTCGACCGGACCATAGATCTCATAGTCTGTTTTCTCCCATACTACCCCACCAGGTATTGGAATTGCTGTGACATTTACTGTTGACAGTTCTCTTTTCTTCACATGGGATGATCTGTGTGGTTTCAGGACTAGGTTGATGTTCTGACTTGCTGTGTCCATTGTAATATATTTTCCTTCAATGAATTTTCCCAAACACAGTACCATGATGAGCCAAAGCAGGAGGAAAAATACACCTCGACCGAACCAGAACTCTAGCCAAGGGGAAATGAGGTAGATTTCCTTCAGTTGATGAAAGAGTTCCGTTGCTTTTTCTTTAAAAGACTTTTTTGTTTCTGGCATCACTTCGGGGTCATTTAAATCTTCAGAGAAGTTGTCGAAGTTGATGAAATAACCAGAGGCAGTTCTGTCAATTGATGGGATTGTTCTTTCAATCTGTCTCTCGGTAGCACTTTCTGATGCCACATCATTGTAGACTGGTGTTGTTTCTTGACGAACTGTTTCAATCTGTGTTTCAAGAGGCACGAGTTCCATGGCATTATTGCATAGTCCTTCATTGTGCACTGCAGGCTGATCGAATGTGATTAGTCTTTCAGTTTGAACCTCTTGGATTGTTGCAAGTTTGGGTATTCTGTTGTTTCTTGGGAGTCCACTGGGCCTACTGTTGATTATAGGCCACATGCTTGTGGTTTTACCAGATCGATGGACACGACTCTGTTCTCCTTTTTACCAGCAAGGGGCGGTAGCACAACTGATCTTGTTCCGGTGACTGCTAAGACAGGTACTGCTTTTCTGTAAGAAGGCCCAAATTCCTTCTTAACCGCGATCTTTTCCCTGACTAGATCCCCAATCTTTGGAATCCAGACAGGCCTTGCTGGGGCTGTTGCGGGTGGTGCCTCGTCAGTGGTACTTGGCTGTTGCTTTAACTTTATGTTGCTTAATGATTTTCTTGTTTCATTCAGTTCCTGTAAAACAGCCAAACGGTCTTTTACATCAAACTGCGTTTTTTCTTCTTGTACCACTGACATCTGACTATCGAGGTCCTGAACGTTCATTCTAATTCCGAACAATAGTTCGTATGGGCTGAAACCTTTTAGAGAATTTCTTGGCATGTTGTTAAGACTAGTCTGGACACTTATTAAATGTTTGACCCACCCAGCGCCTGAACCTAATACCTTCGCAGTTATAGATTGCTTTATATCCCGGCTTTTTCTTTCTACCACACTTGTGCGACGGACAAGAATACCGCAACCCAATTCCCATGCTGGCCATGGCCTCCTTATAGGCTCGAGAGCTGAAAGCAGGACCCTGGTCAGAATGGAACGTGGTAATTGCGTATATGCCGATATGGACTCGCAAATCTTTTATAACCGTTCTAGTCAAGTCAAGTCAAGTCATAACATTTATATAGCGCACTACATACCCAGAGGGTTTCAAGGCGCTTAGGAAGGGGAGGAGGATTATTTGTCAAATATCCACGTTTTAAGCTGCTTTCTGAACGCTAGGTGATTCTGGGTGAGGCGAAGGTAAGCGGGGAGTGAGTTCCATGTTTTGGCAGCCAGGTATGAGAAGGATCTGCCTCCCATGGTGGTCTTGTTGATGCGAGGTACAGTGGCGTAGGCTTGGCTGGAAGAGCGAAGTTGGCGGGAGGGGGTGTAGAAGGACAGTCGATAGTTGAGGCAATCTGGTCCGATGTCGTAGAGTGATTTGTGTGCGTGGGTAAGCAGTCGGAAAGTGATTCTCTTATTGACGGGTAGCCAGTGGAGGTCTTTAAGGTGACCAGAGATGTGTTCGTTGCGTGGGATGTCTAATATGAGCCTGGCTGAGGCGTTTTGGATTCGTTGTAGTTTCTTCTGGAGTTTAGCGGTGGTACCTGCGTAGAGGGTGTTTCCGTAGTCCAGTCGGCTCGTGACTAGAGCGTGGGTGACTGTTTTCCTTGTTTCGGAGGGGATCCAGCGAAATGTTTTTCTGAGCATGCGAAGAATGTTAAAGCAGGAGGAGGATACGGCGCTGACTTGTCTGTTCATTGAGAGTGAAGAATCCAGGATGACGCCAAGGTTCCGTGCGTGGTCTGTCGGGATGGGTGCATTTCCGAGGGCTTCCGGCCACCAGGAGTCGTCCCATGCAGAGGGGGATTTACCTAAGATGAGGACTTCTGTTTTGTCTGAGTTCAGTTTCAGACGGCTTTGTTTCATCCATTCGGCGACTTCTTTCATTCCTTCGTGTAGGTTAGTTTTGGCGGTGCTGGGGTCCTTGGTGAGAGATAGGATAGGTTGAGTGTCATCCGCGTAAGAGATGATGTTGAGGTAGTGTTGGCAGGCGATGGCTGCGAGGGGGCTCATGTATACGTTGAAGAGGGTGGGACTGAGTGAGGATCCTTGTGGTACGCCGCAGATGATTTCAGAGGCCTCGGACTTGAATGGTGGGAGGCGGACTCTCTGGGTTCTTCCGGTGAGGAACGAGGTGATCCATTCCAGTGCCTTTTCTTGGATTCCGATGTTTCTGAGGCGTTGTAAAAGGGTGTTGTGGCAGACTGTGTCGAAGGCTGCAGAGAGGTCGAGGAGGATGAGGGCGACTGTGTCTCCATTGTCCAGTAGAGTTCGAATGTCGTCTGTTGCTGCGATGAGGGCGGTCTCAGTGCTGTGTTTGGCTCGGAAGCCAGATTGTGAGGGGTCGAGTGATTTGTTGGCTTCGAGGAAGGCGGCGAGCTGGTTGTTGACAGCTTTCTCGATGACTTTGGCCGGGAATGGAAGAAGCGAGATGGGGCGGTAGTTTTTGAGTTCGGTGGGGTCTGCTGTTGGTTTTTTCAGAAGGGCGGTGAGTTCAGCGTGTTTCCAGTCTTCTGGGAAGGTAGCGGAGTTGAAGGAGCAGTTGATGACGTCTCGGAGGTGCGGAGCTATGACGGAGTCTGCTTTGTTGAAGATGTGGTGAGGGCATGGGTCTGTGGGGGATCCAGAGTGGATGGAATTCATCAGGCGGATGGTGTCCTCAGTGGAGATTGGGTTCCAGGCGTTAAGGGTGTTAACGGGGGGAAGATGGTCAGCTGATGGTAGGGTGGGTTGGCTTCCGGGTTGGTTGTCAAAGCTGTTGTGGATGTCTGCAATCTTGTTGTGGAAAAAAGAGGCTAGGGAATCACAGAGGGTTTGAGAGGGGGTGATGTCGTTGGAGTTGGCCGAGGGGTTGGAAAATTCCTTGACGATGTTGAAAAGTTCCTTGCTGTTGTGGGCGTTGTTGTCAAGTCGATCCTTGAATGCTGTTTTCTTGGCTTTTCGGATCAGTTGGTGGTGAGTACGGATGGCGCTTTTGAAGGCGTTCTTGTTGCTGGTGGATGGGTCTTTTTTCCAGGCCTTCTCAAGGGAGCGGCACAGTTTCTTGGACTTCTTGAGGTCATCGTTGAACCATGAGGCCTTCTTGATGCCAAGTTTGTGTTGACGTTTTTTCAGTGGTGCTAAGGTGTCGGCGGTTTTGGATAACCAAAGGGTGAGGTTGGAGGCGGCTTCGTTGGCGTTAGAAGAGAGGGCTGGGGAGGTTTGAAGGAGTGATGTGGAGATCTGCTCTGTGGTGATTTTGTTCCAGTTTCTTTGTAGAGTTGGTTGGAGGTGGATGATGGGTTTCGGCTTGTTGTAGGTGAAGTGAACGCAGCTGTGGTCAGTCCAGAGGAGATCCGTAGTGTGGCTGAAGGAGACATGGTTGCTGGAGGTGAAGATGGGGTCGAGTGTGTGACCTGCGATGTGGGTGGGGGAAGTGACCAGTTGTTTAAGTCCGAGGTTGGCGAGGTTGTCCAAGAGGGTGGCGGTGTTGCGGTCGTTGATCTTTTCAAGGTGGAAGTTGAGGTCTCCCAGAAGGATGTAGTCTTTGGAGGGGAGCGCGTGTGGGGTGATGAAGTCCGTGATGTCTTCACTGAATTTTGCGCGTGGTCCTGGTGGTCTGTAGAGGAGGGTGCCTCTGAGTGTGGTCTTGGGGTCGATGTGGATCTGGAAGTGAAGGTGTTCGGAGTTAGCGAGGTTGGCGTCAGAGCTGGTTGAGATGCAGATTGATTTCTTATGGACGATAGCGATTCCACCTCCCTATTACAGTTTTCACAGTTGTTTGCATATATTTGGTGTTCTACACTCATTCCCGGCCACCAGAATACTGATTGTAATTCAGTCAGTGATTCCTTGATCTCTCTGTGCCTTAGACCCAAACCCATGTGTGCGTCTGCTATTAAAAATATTCTCCTGTTCATGTTTGGAATTACTCTATCCCCCACTCCAGGGATTCGAGCAAAAGGAACGGAGTTTGCATCGATTATGTATGCATAATTGAGTGGATAGTTTATGGGTAGTGCTGCACAGTCGCCTTTTACGGTCGTTTTTACTGCCAGCATTGTTTCCCCGTCTATGTACTTATCTGTACGCTTTTTTGTGGCTACGGAAGCCGGTTTAGTTGCTTCCGCGGTGGCTGTATTAGCCAATGAATTCCCTGCAACGTGAACGCCATCACGTTGAAGACTCTGTGCGTGAATCACGTGAGTCTTTTGTAGTTCTTTGTGTAAAAGAGCTACCTCGTTCCAGAGCTTTTTATGCTTTATTGTGGCACCTGTGTCATCTTTGTAGTCGTTTTCGATCCAACTCTGCAGTTTATTGTTGTAAGAATTGACGCAAGAATGAGAATCGCACACTATAAGTGTGGGGAATTCGCGTTCTGCATTTTCGAGCGCCATCTTTAAACATCTGATTTCAGTTCTTTGAACCGAACAGTTTCTTACAGATTCAGTTTTTGTTACTTTCGGTCTGAATTTACCGCACAGCCAACGACCTTTAATGATCGCACATGCTGCATTGTAGGATTTACTCTCTACATTAAAATGCTGTACAAAGCTATCTGTATAGATTATACAGGCGTATTGTGGGAGAGGCAGGATTTCGATTGGCAGAGGATATTCTTCTTCATACTCTAAATCATTCAGTTCTTCAAATTGCGGGGCGAAATAGTATTTCACGTCTTCCGCTCCTAGAGAATCTATACACTGTATCCATTTCGGATCCAGTGACACTGTAGGCAGGTTTACCGGGCTGAATAGCGCCTCGAAGGCGGATTCCGCTGTAAGGATATTAATCCGTTTGCCGTGTGCTAGTTCTCGTTCATTAGCTAATGCGATTTGCACTGCGTTCACAGTTCTTTCTGTGTGACTGAATGTTTTTTCTGCTTGTGTGTACAAGTGAGATTTAATTGAAATTGGTACCTTTTCTCCCTCATTAGAGGTTAGGTACGTGAATCCGCATCTTCCTGGGATGACTCGGATTACAAGATCACGTGTGTTGTCACGTGTATCTAATTTTGTTTTTGCTAACATGTCTGTTTGCAGTGATCTCAAAATTTCTGTGTGTTTTTGAGTCCAATTGATCTGTTTTAAATCAGGTTTAATTAGTTCGTAGAGAGGTTTAACCCTCTCTGCGTAATTTAGTATGTAAGTTCTTCCGAAATTCAGAAAACCTAGTATTGATTGTAAATTCTTCAGCGTTTTTGGAGCTTGGAGTACAGCGCACTTCTCTAAGAAGTTGTCCGCTAGGCTTTTCCCTTCACTTGATAATTCGTACCCTAAAAATAGTACTGTCAGATGGGCAATTCGGGACTTTTTAAAGTTGAATTTGTAACCCTCTGCTGCGAACCCAAGTATAATGGTGTTCACTCTTTTCAAGTGAGTATCCAAGTCGTCGTCTGTGAGATAAATATCATCTACGTAAGATAATGCTTCATCATCATAGATTTGTAGTAACTCTGTTACCCTAGCTGAGAATAGTCCTGGGCTGTTCTTGAACCCCTGTGGGAGTCGACAGAATTTTTTCTGTGACCCAAATGCAGAGAAAGCGGTCAAATATCTGCTTTCTGGTGCAATGTTTTGACAAAAGAAGCCATTAGAAATGTCTAATGTCGTTTTATATTTTTTCCTAACTATGGTATTCATTAGGGCTGCACTATGCGAGTTTTGTACTGCAAAGGTTTTGCAACATGTATTAAGGTGTCTGTAGTCCAAAACTAGACGATATGAATTGTCTGGATTGGAGACAGGAAACAAAGGATTGTTCATTTGAGAGGTGCATGTTTCAATCACCCCCTGGTACTCAAGTTGATCTAAGATCTCCCTGACTTGTTTTTTAGCTTCTTGCTTTATGGGATACTGCCGTTGGGCAGTTGGTTCACTTTTTAGTTGGATTTTGTGAGGCGGTGAATCCTCATCCCATCCTACTTGATTTTTATATAATGCAGGTGCCTGGGCCACTGCCCATTTCCTTGCATATGTATATTTTTTATGAATCGGAATATGATTCGAGAAGGCAGGCATAATCACTTCTTCGCCACGAGGGCACTCCTTGACAAACTCCGGGGGCCAATCTTTTTCAGCTAACAGAATATCATAGCCTTTTGAGAGCTTATCCCAAAATAGACCCTTAATTTTCCTAGTCTTATCACCCTCTATACGCAGTGTTATTTCGTATATTTTATGGGGCTCGCTAAGCCTGGCGTCGGCAGTTTCAACCTGAATGAATTCATTCGTGTCCACTGTCTCCAGATGACTCATCAAGATCTTGCGCGCTATACTGATTTCTGCTGCACTGTCCAACATTGTCAATGCCCACTCCCCGTTTTTCAACTGTGTACTCAGTATTCTCGGCATGGTTGATTACTTTAATACTGGCTACCTTCTTTTTAGGAAATTGAGATTTCTTATTTTGAGCAGGTTCCTTGTCTTTGGACTTGGTGTGCTCTCCTGGGTCTGACCGTCCTCTTCTTTCCGAATTCTGTGGAAAAGATCGAGAGGGACGTGTATCTATACTTTGATATCTATCAGGTTTTTTTATATTATCCCTATTTCTAAGGTTATATCTTTTCTCAGAGGGCTCCCTCTGGGGAGACTGGCGTTCTCGAGTCGGAGTTCTTTCCCTCCGTCGAGGAGACCTTCCTCTGGACTGGAAAACTTTTTCCTTGGGAGTGGATTGTTTATTTCCATCCCAGCTCTTTTTAGGAGTATTTGAATAATTTGTAATAAATAATTTTTCAGGATTTTCGAGCAGTTGGGGCTTAACTGGTTTTCCACCCAAGCTGTCTCTACCTAATTCTTCATAGCATTTTTCTATGATTTTTGCAAGTTCAACAGGATCTTTTATATCTGTTTCCCTCAACTTCTGGCGGATCGCCACAGATGCTGCTTCTCCTTTAATGTTGGCTAATAATATAGCCGTGACCTGCTTGAAATCTTTCAGTAATTTCATACCTAGATTTAAAGCGGGCTCTGGACCGAATTCATTTTGAATCTGTTTTAGCACTTCTGGTATTACTGCCATAGACGGAAAACCGTGTGTTTTTGTGTAAATGGAAGCAAAGACTGTACCCCAAGTGTCACAGTCCTCCACGTGTGGTGCGATCCCCATAGGAAGGCAGATGGTCAAGATTCTGTGTTTCTCAATAGGGGTAGTATCAGGAAATACTGCCTCTATTTGAGTGATTTTCTGGGCTAACCAGAAAGGAATTTGTTCCCGTTTTACGGGTGTTTTACCAAGACATGACTGTATGTTCTGTGGTGTAATTTTATTTGTGTTCCCCTGATGAGGGGTCAGCTGTGGTGTATTAACAGCTGGCTGGACTGTTGCAGTCCGCATTACATATTGGACTAATTGCCTATGTATTTTTATTAATGTGTTTAGCTGTACTAACAGCTCTTCTCTAGACATTTTTACAATGTCAGGATGTGGTGTGTAGCTGGCTAGAACCGGCCACGTGGCTCCTGGTCTACCTAGTGGACCGAGCCTAGTTATGTGATCATTGTGTTTTAGGGCGCCATTAAACCAGAGCAGATGCTCTTGAAATTTAAGTGGGATTTCAACCTCCTCGAAAGGAGCGTACTCTCCCGGAGGTTCCTCTATTTTGTAATAGTGAAACTCTTGTGTTATAGCGTTTACCGCTGGAAAGTTTATCCATGAATAGAATACCTCTGTCTGCCGATACTCGTGAGCCTCTATCACGAAAATTACTGTACCACCTTGAGGTGGCAGTCCGTTTTCTATAAGTTTTAAAGTTATAGATCTTCTTAACTGGACCGGGATGATAATAGCACCCGGGTCTGTGTATTCGGGACCTTGCTGAGTCGCATCTGCTGCGGCCCCAGTGGTGCCGTTGTTTTCTACTGACATTGTATAAATGCAGTTTTTGCAGAGTAGGTCTCCAAGGAGACAAAGATTAGGTGCACAATATTTTGGAACACTGTATCCTTCAACGTTGAATAAACCAGAGCTTTACATAGGAATCTCTTCCTACTAAGGTCGGGCGGATTTTAACCTTTCACCCACTCCAGACGTCTATTGGAGTATTTACGGGAGAAAGGGGTGTGAAATATGCACGACTGAGTTACTCTACAAGTCTTACGTTAGTTTATCGCCTTTCCAAACGTTTGGGCGCCATGTAGTGTAGTTCCTAGTTTCCCACTAGGCCCTGCGCATTGGAATAACATAAACAGTAGTATCGACGTGGAACTGCTTATATTCCAGGCCTCCACTGACTATGCTAAACTTAATTGGGTTGTGTTACCAACTAGCTCAGAGGTCACTGGAAACTTTCTTCTCTGCATAGGAAGTGATCAGCTTCCTTGGCACAGACAAGAAGGGATTCAGTTTTCCAACAACCGTGCAACATGACAACTTTGCTCCTCAGATCAAGAGTCGATCTCTAGGGTCGTGTGAAACAATAGACACAGATTTCACTCAGTCAGTCTAGTGCAGTTTACTTTCACAGATGTAGAGAATAGAGAGACGGGCGTGTATCAATAAAGGGTTAACATTTATTGAACAGTCTTTCTTCTCGTACAAGAGAAATGTATTGCCACAATTGCAATAACTGTTATTGTAAAAAGTACGTACAGTAAGATAAGTATTGCGAAATAGAACTGTAAAAGCATTGATATGGTTTCTTAGCCATACAATGGTTTAAAAGTAATAAAACATATATACAGTCATATATACATTAGGCTAACATACTCAACTGGTGCTTCTAACTAAGCCTACCCCAGTGTGCCTGACCTAAGCCTAACACGTGAAAGGGGGAGTAAGTAAGTAGCTTAAGTTAAGTTGGTTTTGCCAAGGTTTGTTTCAAGAATTCTCGTCTAAGGGTTTAGTCAACACCATACCTCTGAATAGAATGATGGAGGATTGGTATCTCCTTCAGGGGTCTCTCTCGATATCCCAGTCACCCGCGAGGGTAAACCGGAAGCGCCGGGACTGGATTTCTCTGCACGAGAAATGCAGCGGCTTCTCTCTTCAGCGCGTCGAGGAAGGAGGGGTGACAGCGTCCGCGGGCAGCTGGGCTGGATGTCTTCGCAGAGGACGGCTGCACGGCTCCTCAAGCGTACTGCACCATAGGTCGCGCTGTAGCGGCGATAATGGTAATCAGCAGCTTCACCACCACAGGATAGCAGGCTGCAGCGACAGAGAGCTAGTTTTTACCAACACAGGGTCATGCAGGCAGCCAGCATCAGCAACAGTAGCTTGCAGCTCACAGCTCACATTGCTTAAGGCAACGTTGGTAATATTTATACCTGACAGGTGCCGGGTTTGACGCAAGTTTGCTGGACATAAGACGTCAATTAAAGATGTCACTAGGAAGTGACAGTTATCAGTTGCTCATTAGAGTTCCATTACTAATCAAAACATAGCAAACGGGGATTTCCAGGTTTGCTAAGTTTTTATCTTGTTGAAGAACTCGGAGTGTTATCTAGGAATATCAGATAGTGACTGCTGCTCTGTAATTGCACTAATTGGTCGCAAAGGAAGTAGCAGAGAGTCATGCTGGAATGTGGCTCTGTGCGTGTGAGGCCAGAGATGACTTTTCAGAAAATCGCACTTGAACGGTTATGCCAATATAGGGAATAAATGGATTTATAGCCGAATAGGGGCATAAGGTCACAGTATCGATCAGGAACCTAGATAAGCACGCAACAGTGGTGTCTGATAGACACTGCCACCATATTATACCTTTTCTGCCCCAGTCGCAAGGCCACTAGGGTGAAAAAGCGGCAGACGATCTTACTGTCCACCGCGGTCCCCCCCGCTATACTAATATGGTGGGGGGGTCTTTAGGGCACGGATGGCAGGGGTGATCCGCCCACCATCCTAATGGGCCCCTAAGTGTCTGTCAGTGACAACAGAACCACGTCTGCCCCTTTATCCAAAAAGAGTCAACAGTTTTTCACAAAATAGCTACCTGAGTGGAGTACTTTCTACTGGTTAATTACTAAATGTGACCTCTTTGTGTAAATGTCAAGTATGTATTCTACACTACAACTCATGATGGAGCACAAAGAAATATCATCTGTGGCCTTATGTGTATTTTGGTAATGTGATTATACCTTGTGCATCATTATCCAGAAATTTGTGATAACATGAATTTTCCTATAGAGTAGACAACAAGAGTACAAAGAGGTAAATCTCTACCAAACAAGGGTCCTTCCTCAACTATATGAAGTAAGTGCTTCTTTGTTTGGTGTAGATGCCCTCATATTCCTCAGCATCAAAAATACATCACCAAAATCGGTGGGAATAACACTGTGGGTCCTTTTGGTAAACTGCCTATCATCCTGGCAAAATGCGGGAAGACCATTGCATACTACTAAGTTGGAGAGAGCAGGGCCAAATGGACAGAGCTTCAGGTGATAATGCTCATTTGTATTCTCATAGCCATTTAAAGGGAGAACCATGGATTCTGTCACAATCACTGCACATTGTGCTCCAATAGATCAACGTTGCATTCACCTCATCAAAGCATTTCAGATCGTCTTTCAATGTGGAATTGCTGAGAAAACACACTTGCTTTTCCTTTGTAAAGCCCAGAGAGGTCAAGATCATTTGCACTTTACCGAAGTGAAGCTGCAATTGGGGCACCTGCCATGTTTATATATGTAAGTGTTCCCGGTTGAGGTTTAATTTCTGTACAAATTAAGCAGTTCTTCATGCGAGCGCCACCTGCGACTGTTCTCCTGCCCAGCTTGCCTGTAGTCCACTTCCCACTGCTGTCTGTCTACTTGCTGCCCCCTGTCTGTGCCTTCTCTGCTCATTTATGGCTCTGTTTTGCCTTTTGTTCTTGATATTCAACCGTCTGTATTGCTTTTACAGCTCATTTTTCAGCCCTCTGTTTTGCTTTACCTGCTCGTTTTTCTGCCCTCTGTTTTACCTCTTCTGTTAATTTTTCTGTTCTCCTTTTTGACTTTTTCTGCTTCTTTTTCTGTCCTCTATTTTGCCTTTCTGCTCAATTTTCTGCCCTCCATTTAAGTTCACTGCTCATTTTTTGCCCTCTGTTTTCCCCTCTTCTGCTCTGTTTTATCTTTTCTGCTTATTTTTCAGCCTTCTGTTTTGCCTTTTCCTGCTCATTTTTCTGCCTTCTATTTTGCAGTCTCTGCTTGATTTTTCTACCTCTGCTTTGCCATCTTCTGCTCTGTTTTACTTTTTTTGCTAGTTTTTCTGCCCTCTCTTTTCCCTATTCATTTATAGGAGAGAGGGGCCGCACGGCCCGACTCCACAGGCTCATTTTGGCCCCAATGACCCCATGCCCTGGACAAATTTCAATGGGGAGCGGGCTGCATGGTCCTCCGTCTCAGGCCGATTTGACCACAGGGGCACCATCCCTAAGGGCCTGCGACATCTACCTGGGTGCTCTTGTCCCACCCAGGGCACCCAGTGTTCTTTGATGGGGACCTCAGAGGGAGCCTTAAAGCATGTTCGGTTCCAGCAAGTTCCCCACCTCCTGAGGGTGCAGGCACTGGTCCCTTAGGCAAGGACACAAATGAGGACTCCTCTCCTAGCAAGTGGGAGCAGTTTAGCAGCTCTCACTTGCTGGGAGTGGACTTAGTGTTAGCTCGCATTTGGCAGGAGATGTTACATCTCTGACCAAACAACAACCAAAATGCCATCTGATGAGTTTGGGACCCTTCTCCCTAGTTCAGCTCAGATTTCATTCATATAAAACCATTGAAATTCTGTAGTTATAGTTACCTGAGTTATCTATATCTTACACCCCTGAAATGCACTGTTTATGTACTCACATATTATGTCACTTATGACATGGTCAGTAACATCACTGATGACATCTCAAATAATATCACTGATGACATCATTCACAGAACCACTCACACCCCTATGCAACCTCTCAGACACCCACTCACACACCAATACAACCACTCACATACCCATTCACAGTCCCATACAAGCATTCATACAACCATTCATTCATCCATTGAGCCACTCATACACTCACTCACTCATACAGCTACTCACACAACCACTCACTCACTCATACAGCTTCTCATACACCCAGTCAGTCACCCATACAGCTACTCCCAGAGCCACACACTTACACATACAGCTACTCAGACACCCACTTATTCACCTACACAACCACTCACATACCCAATCACTCACCCATATAGCCGCTCAACTGTAGCTTGTAACCTTTGAGAATGAGTGTGTCAGTGAGCGCTTGAGTTTCTCAGTGGGTGTGTGAGTGATTACATGAGTGTCTTAATGGGTATGTGAGTGGTTGTGTCAGTGTCAGAGTGGGTCAGTGAGTGGGTGCATGAGTGTCTGAGTGGGTGTCTAAGTGGGTCCCTGAGTGGGTGCATGAGTGTTTGAGTGAGTGCATGAGAGAGTCGGTGAGTGGGTGTGAGAGTATCTAAGTGCATTTGCGAATGCCTTAATGAGTGTGTAAGTCAGTCTGTTAGTAGGTATATGAGTGTCTGAGATGGCCTGTGAGTGGGTGTACAAGAGTATGAATGGTTCTGTAAGTAGATGCATGAGTATTTGAATGGGTCTGTGAGTGGGTGTATGAGTCTGTGAGTGAGTGTGTGAGTCTCTGTGTGGATCTGTAATTTGGTGCATGACTCTCTGCATAGGTCTGTGAGTGGTGGGTGTGAGAGAGATTGAGTGGTTCGGTAAATGGGTGCATCAGTGTTTGAGTGGGTCTGTGAATGGGTGTACATGTCTGAGTGTGTGCGTGAGTGGGTGTGTAAGTGTCAAATTGGTCTGTGAATGGCTGTGAGAGTATCAGAGAGGTTCTGTGTCTGGGCTCATGAGAGCCTGAATAGGCTTGTGAGTGGGTGTGAGAGTCTCTCAGTGCATCTGTCGATGGGCGCATAAGTGTCTGAGTGGGTCTATGACTGCATGTGTGTATCTGAGTAGGAATGTGAGTAGGTCTGTGAGTGGGCCTGTGAGTGGGTGTCTTGAGTATTTGAGTAGGTCTGTGAGCAGGTATATCAGTGTCTGAGTGGGTCTATCAGTGGGTATGTGAGAACCTTAGTGTGAGAGTAGGTGTCTCAGGCCTCCATTAGGATGGCGGGCGGACTTTGCCCGCCCGCCATCCTCGCGGTACTAGGGACCACCCGCCATAAGGGCGGGGGTCCCGTTGGCAGCATTAGGATGTGCCCGCCACAGTGGCGGGCGCATCCCGCATTCCTACCATTGTGGCGGACGGTGCACTCAGCACCGCCCGCCACAATGGCAGCAAAGCATGCTGTGCACTTCCATGCACACCATGGCAGGCACCATGCGGTGCCTGCCATGCTGTGCATGGAACTGCTGGGGGGTACCATAGGTACCCCCCCATGTGCACCCCCATCCCCCGGAGTCCCTGGGGGCCCGCACGGGCCCCGCAGGGATTCTCTGCATGTCCTTCCATGGTGGCATTGCCGCCACGGAAAGGCGTTCAAAATTGCCCATCATAATATGGCTGGTGGTGTCTGATAGACACCGCCACCATATTATACCTTTTCTGCCCCAGTCGCAAGGCCACCAGGGTGAAAAAGCGGCAGACGGTCTTACTGTCCACCGCGGTCCCCCCCGCTATACTAATATGGTGGGGGGTCTTTAGGGCACGGATGGCAGGGGCGATCTGCCCACCATCCTAATGGGCCCCTAAGTGTCTGTCAGTGACAACAGAACCACGTCTGCCCCTTTATCCAAAAAGAGTCAACAGTTTTTCACAAAATAGCTACCTGAGTGGAGTACTTTCTACTGGTTAATTACTAAATGTGACCTCTTTGTGTAAATGTCAAGTATGTATTCTACACTACAACTCATGATGGAGCACAAAGAAATATCATCTGTGGCCTTTTGTGTATTTTGGTAATGTGATTATACCTTGTGCATCATTATCCAGAAATTTGTGATAACATGAATTTTCCTATAGAGTAGACAACAAGAGTACAAAGAGGTAAATCTCTACCAAACAAGGGTCCTTCCTCAACTATATGAAGTAAGTGCTTCTTTGTTTGGTGTAGATGCCCTCATATTCCTCAAAAATACATCACCAAAATCGGTGGGAATAACACTGTGGGTCCTTTTGGTAAACTGCCTATCATCCTGGCAAAATGCGGGAAGACCATTGCATACTACTAAGTTGGAGAGAGCAGGGCCAAATGGACAGAGCTTCAGGTGATAATGCTCATTTGTATTCTCATAGCCATTTAAAGGGAGAACCATGGATTCTGTCACAATCACTGCACATTGTGCTCCAATAGATCAACGTTGCATTCACCTCATCAAAGCATTTCAGATCGTCTTTCAATGTGGAATTGCTGAGAAAACACACTTGCTTTTCCTTTGTAAAGCCCAGAGAGGTCAAGATCATTTGCACTTTACCGAAGTGAAGCTGCAATTGGGGCACCTGCCATGTTTATATATGTAAGTGTTCCCGGTTGAGGTTTAATTTCTGTACAAATTAAGCAGTTCTTCATGCGAGCGCCACCTGCGACTGTTCTCCTGCCCAGCTTGCCTGTAGTCCACTTCCCACTGCTGTCTGTCTACTTGCTGCCCCCTGTCTGTGCCTTCTCTGCTCATTTATGGCTCTGTTTTGCCTTTTGTTCTTGATATTCAACCGTCTGTATTGCTTTTACAGCTCATTTTTCAGCCCTCTGTTTTGCTTTACCTGCTCGTTTTTCTGCCCTCTGTTTTAACTCTTCTGTTAATTTTTCTGTTCTCCTTTTTGACTTTTTCTGCTTGTTTTTCTGTCCTCTATTTTGCCTTTCTGCTCAATTTTCTGCCCTCCATTTAAGTTCACTGCTCATTTTTTGCCCTCTGTTTTCCCCTCTTCTGCTCTGTTTTATCTTTTCTGCTTATTTTTCAGCCTTCTGTTTTGCCTTTTCCTGCTCACTTTTCTGCCTTCTATTTTGCAGCCTCTGCTTGATTTTTCTACCTCTGCTTTGCCATCTTCTGCTCTGTTTTACTTTTTTTGCTAGTTTTTCTGCCCTCTCTTTTCCCTATTGATTTATAGGAGAGAGGGGCCGCACGGCCCGACTCCACAGGCTCATTTTGGCCCCAATGACCCCATGCCCTGGACAAATTTCAATGGGGAGCGGGCTGCATGGTCCTCCGTCTCAGGCCGATTTGACCACAGGGGCACCATCCCTAAGGGCCTGCGACATCTACCTGGGTGCTCTTGTCCCACCCAGGGCACCCAGTGTTCTTTGATGGGGACCTCAGAGGGAGCCTTAAAGCATGTTCGGTCCCAGCAAGTTCCCCACCTCCTGAGGGTGCAGGCACTGGTCCCTTAGGCAAGGACACAAATGAGGACTCCTCTCCTAGCAAGTGGGAGCAGTTTAGCAGCTCTCACTTGCTGGGAGTGGACTTAGTGTTAGCTCGCATTTGGCAGGAGATGTTACATCTCTGACCAAACAACAACCAAAATGCCATCTGATGAGTTTGGGACCCTTCTCCCCAGTTTTATATTAGTAATTATTTAGCCCCGGGGAGGAGGTGGCCCCGGGGCATTTGCAAGCCGGGGGGCAGTGTGACCCCTCTCCATTGTTTGAATTGGAGCCCCAGGGAGGTGGCGGCCCCTGGGAATGTCAGAGCCCAAAAGAAGGGGATCCCTGTGGGCCTCCTCTTTAATTTCAGTAAAACCCCAGGGAAATGTTGGTCCCCGGGGCTCATAAGAGCCTCAGGAGGAGGGCCCCATACGCCCTTACTCCTTTATTTTCTTATCTAAGTGCATACCCCCGGGACCTGGTCTACCCAGGGGCAATTTTAAAAACAAGCGCAGACCCATACAAGCAATCACACACCCACTCACTGATCCATAGAGTCACTCACATATCCACTAATCCCTATAACCACTCACACACCCACTCACTTACCTATGTAGCCACTCACACACTGAGTCAGTCACCCATACAGCTACTCACACACCTACTCACTCAACCATACAGTCACTCACACAGCCACTAATTCACCCATACAGTGACTTACACACCCACTCACTTACTCTTTTTTAAAATTTTATGTCAATGATCAGCCATATTATCATGGTCCACAAATCACCATGAAAACAAAAAACATTCCAATATATTCAGTTCATTTGACAACTGTTATTTAACTGCCACACCATATATTAGCAAAATCATATACCATGATGCATAATTCATAGTTCAGAATCAATCTAATAACCCAAAGTGTTACATTGCATTATTCTCCTGCCACCTCCTTTCCTAAAGAATCCCATATGGCCTACACTTTCCTGAGTGCTTCTACCCTTTGAGCCTACAATAATTTAGTTTCCTAACCAGATCTATTTTCGCCCTCCAGTTTTCATATCACAGCGAGGCAAGGACGTACACCTTTGTAGAATTGATGACTTTGCCACCTGTGACCCAATACAAAAGAACTGTTGTTGATGCATTCCTAACAAGCAATTAGAGGGCGGGATCCCAAATAGTGCCCCATGCAAATCAGGTACAATTTGGACCAGACGTTTTTCACATCAAAAAGCCATAAAGTTGCTTCAAAACTCAAATAATCTGGGGCACAAAAAGAGTGCATGGGCCCACTAAAGTGCCCACATCTTAAATACTTAGCAGATGAGGAAGTAAACATCTGGTGTAGGCGGTGTGGGGTATAGTATAGAGCCCATTTTCAGTAAAATGACATGCGCTTATAATTGGCTCCACGCAGCGTCAGTTTGAATTTTCCCCAATTAGCATAATCCACCTTGTTCTCTATATATTTGGAGATAGAGGAAAAAGCCAGACGAGCCGTTAAAGATACAAACACAAAATATGATACCAACTGCCTATCCCCATCAACTTACTAACAAAATGTGCTTTGCTAATGTGATCCATGGTAACACTGGAGGTGTGAATATAGACCCAAAGATAATTGCGTATTTGACAATAGGAAAACATAAGATCTGGTGTAATTTTGACTTTATTGGCCGCTACCTGCTCCCAAGTTCTTAGCTGTCCTACTAACACAAATTTACCAAAAGTGTGATACCCCACCTTTTCTCCTTTTTAGATAACACTATTATGCAAATATAGATCTATTAACACACATCCTTTTAGGGGTATCCAGTGATGCTTTAAAGGGATGTGATATTCTTCTTGCAGATGCATGGACCTTCTAGGTATTGCATGTGAAAACGTATACCAAACCCGCTTGGTTAGCTTTGGGATTTTAAAAAACGCTGGTAGATGTTCTCCAAAATGAACCAACATTTTCCATTAGTAATAACAGGTGGAGAGGTTGGTTTATCTCATCTGCATGGTTCAACCAGTCCAAAAAAGCTGCTTGGTAATATTTCCGCACACACAGAAGTGAAAACCCCCCATCTTCCACAGATAATTGGAGTGTTGATAGCTTGGTACGATGTCTTTTTCCTTGCCATACAAAGTACCATACCGTTTGATCCACTTCTATAAAAAAGGATTGCCTGAGTAAAACTATTATATTAGAGAAAACAAAAATCAGGAAGTGAAGGATCAGCATCATAACGATTGCCACCTGACCAATGATGGATAATGGAAAATGATGCCAATTAGTAAACATTTGTGCATATTTTGTTGAGGACAGCAGAAAATCATTTAATTTAAATAAAACAAGAAGATCATGTGTGAAAAAAATGCCTACAATTCTTATAGGACAAAAAGTCGAAAAATGTCTCTGCATATGCATGGAAAGATTTAACGGAGAACAGTGGTATAAGAAAACCTCTGATTGTGCCTGTTTAATTTGATATCCTCCAATATCTGAAAACAATTGTATTTTCTGAAAAGCTCTTTGACATTATCCGCCGTGCTTGCTAGAAATAAATGTAATCGGGAAATAATTTTAACTTCAGAGCACCAGGTAGTGGTGGATGACTTTCTCGGTCTTGTCAAAGGACCGCTGCTAAGGACTCACCAAACAAAGGGGCATATTATCAAGGGGGTTTATCTCCACTTTTTTGGCTTTAAAAGCCAAGAAAGCGGAGATAAAATTATTTCCCTATAACCTAGCTGTCGCTAACACCAGTTAGCGACAGCTAGTAGGAGATAGTGACCATCTTGGGCCCCGCTTTGCATGTCAGTGATATTTATCACTAATGACATGCAAAGTGGGTGTGCCAAGATGTTAGAGACTGGAAACAGTCATTAACATTGCTATTTCCTATTACCAACTTCTGGAGATATTCGCGCTAAGCGCAAATATCTCCATAAGCTAACACCTGCCCCTGAGCAGTTCTTAGCCATGTTATCCAATGGTAGGTGGATAACATGACTAAGAGCATTAGCTCGGTAATGCGTGAATATCGCTGACTCAGCGATATTCATGCATTTCGGCCGATTTTTATCGCTTAGGAGATATACCTTGATATTAGCAAGGTTCCTAAGCGATAGAAATCGCCGCAGCTCGGTGATAAAAATATCGCCCCTAAACCAACATAGCGAAAATTATCGCTAGTTGTTGGTAATATGCCCCAAAGTGAATAATTCTGGTGACATTGCACACCACTGCCGTGTGCCTCTGTACATGGAGATCGTACCTGCTTTGGCATATAAATTATGCAGCAACACAATCAATTCAAAAGGGAAACCAAATTGCATAAGAATGGCATAAAAAACTTCTCATTGCACCCGGTCAAAAGCCTCTCAGCATCTTACATAATTATAGCTGTTTAAACCTTGTTATTGGTGAAGTAGTCTATAGATTGCACAAGTAAGTTTGTATTTATTGACAGGGTTTTCCCTGCTAAAAAGCTATTTCGATCCCCATAGACCACTAATGATATGGAGAGGGCAAGTGTTGGTGTCATCATTTTAGGTATAAATTTGTAGTTGAAAATCAAAAGACTTATAGGTCGATATAACCCTGGCTGAGGTGTCTTAAGAAAACTCACAATTACTGTCTACGTAAATTCCTTTGGAATGTTGCCGCCATTTAAAAATACGTTCTATAATTCCACCAAAAAATCTGCAAGGTGCATTACAAACATTTTGCAGAACTCAGATGGTAGGCCATCGCTGCCACATGCTTTGGCATTGGAAAGGAGTTTTATATCTTCAATAATTTCCGCTGCATAGTGGGCGCTTCAGTCCTCTCTCACAAGTCATTTTCCAAGGTAGGTAGTTCCTTCAAATGTAAAAAGGTCTCAATTTCTCTAGATGATGGGTTACTTCTAGAGGAGTAGAGACTCAGCATAATGCTCCAGAATACTCTACCTATCTAGGCAATATCCATTGCTGAACAATTTTGCTTTACATCGAAAATGTCTTTAATCACTCCCCGATTCCCTTTTTTCTTTAATAACAATGCTAAAAAGCATCCTGCATGCTCACTCTCCTCATAAAAGTTTTGAAAACATGTTTTCTGATTTATAACATCTCTAGAGACAAAATGTTCTCCAAGATGCTGGCCTGCCTCTGCCAGGTTTCTGATAGACTCACTCTTGGCTTGCTCTAATTCTTGTGGTAGGGTGACGTCCTCCTCATGTGTAGCTTTATTCATCTGGGCTGTGTATGAAATAACCTCCCCCGTACGAAATATTTTCATGCCACCCAGATGAAAGGATTGGCAGGCGTGCCAATATTACACTGGAAAAACTCACTCAATTCAGCATGTATAATCGCAACCCAACCTTCCTGCGTAAGTAAGGATTTATCTACAGACTATCTTGGCCTTTCATTCAGAGGGCCAAATACTTTAAGATCAACATAGGGTACTGAGTGGTCAGAAAACGGATTGGAGAGTATACCGGAACCTGCTTTCTTCCTGCTATGCAATATTAAAAAATAATCGATATGTGATGCTGTGTTAAAACGCTTAGAGAAGCAAGTGATCCCCTAGAATGCTCAGCTCTCCAAGGATCAATCAAGGCAAAGTTGAGAACCAGATTGGTCAAGCCCTGCGCTGTTTGGGGCTTATTTTGCTGTTTGTTTAATGGTGAGCGGTATACACCTGTTACAACGCAACTTTTACAACTACCTACTATTACAATGCAACTTTTACAATGCATACCATTACAACGCATTGCGCTGGGGGGCGCTCTAGGATAGGGAATACGTATAATTTACTATCCAACACCTTCCCTAGTGTCCACGGGGACTGGAGTTAGAATAGTAAATTATACTTACCACTATCCAGCACCTCAAAGCGCTATGCGTTGTAATGGTATGCGTTGTAATGGTCGCGTTGTAATAGTAGGTAGTTGTAATGGTATGCGTTGTAACATGGTACATCCAACATTTTTATAAATCTCTTCCAATGGAGTTACATCATCTTCTATAACTCCACAAAAAATTAACTATATTAAGCTCCAAAACCAAAAACGATCCAGAGTGACCAGTCGGATAGCACCCCACTGTAATGCTGCAAAGAAATCTTTGAGAATCATGCACACTGCTCCAACACTTCTCACCCTTTAGTGCCACTAAATGCAGGATGATTTACATTGAACAAAAGGAGGTGGACCGAAGAAAGTAAATTAAGTCCATAGTGATTACTTCAAAAGATTTCTTTATTCAAAAATTCATGCTCAATCTTAAAAACAGCCAACACGTTTCGTTCCCAAAATGCTTTCCCATGTATATTTCTTTTAGCTGTTGACGTGAGTATAATTCTGCCGCCACCCCCTCAGCTCTGGGACCTAATCACAAATACACACAACATCTTCCTACAGTCCTGATCATCTTTTTTGTCTGATAGTTCTCCCCTTTCCCTACACCTCATGACATCTCTCCTACCTTAAACTTCCCTTGTCCCTCTAGCCCTCCCCGCCTGGGGCACACCAACCCACCTCCCTTAAAGAACCCTTCCCTCCAATCTCCCCTCCTCCACCCTTTCCCCTCCAGTGAGGATGAGCTGTAACATGGCACCCCCAACCCCCTTGGAGTAGCACCCTGGGAAACCATCTTCCAGGGATGGCTGATGCTGATTATTAATACTTCATTAAAACACTGCAAAGAAATGTATTCATTAGTGCTTGGACATTTTAGACAGCTCATTTAGCATTTATATTTTCCTGAAGACACTGCTGCTGCAAACGTGTGTTGGCTTTCTCCACTGTCCTCAAAATATGGAATTTACCGTCCAATAGAACTTTCATTTTAGACTGTTGCAATAATGTGGCTTGAGTGCCTTGCTTCCTTAGGTGGTCAATCATCATTTTAAACTCTCATCAATGACGAGCTGCTGCCACAGACATGTCTGAAAAGATAATAAACCAACCCATTTCTTCCTTCTGAAAACCTTTGGATTTTATAGCCTCTGATAAAATCTTAGCTTTCATTCGGAAGTCCCCGAAGTGCACCAAACATGTGTGCGGATATCTTGAGTTGCTGTTTTGAAAAAAGATACTCTATGGGCTCTAATCATCGAAATGTCTTCTGCTTTAACTTGGTTCCCTCGGAGCACATTTTTCTTGACTAAAATGGCTATTCATTTAATGGGATACAGGCCAATCTCTTGCCCCTTCTAGAACCCCAAAAAGCCAAAGATTCTAATTTCGAGATCTATTTTCCATTTCATTCAGTTTAATCTGCAGCTCTGCAATCTACTGTTTTCCTTAGATTGTGCCAAGCTTGAAATTTGTTTGAAAATCCTACAAGTCCGAGATACATTACTCTGCATGCATCAGTCTTGAGTTCATCTGGAGGAGACTGGTGTTTACATGACTGAGCTGCTTCTAAACTTCTGAGTATTCTTTATCGTGGGCACTCCTCATTTCCTGTAGTTCGTCCAAAATCTGTTGGAATAGACACCCCATCTGGGAGGTTGCCTCGGGGCCAGCATTGCCACCTGCAACCACCGATGCAATAAGATCTTTCATCTGAGAGGCTACGATGCTTATAGATGGCAGTGCCAACCATGTGGCTGGCTCCAATAAATTCTAAACCTCTATTGCCCCAGGTTGTGTATATGCATAATGTGCCAAATTTGCCACTGCTCTTGCGACTTCTGTTGAATTGCCTCTTGTTCGATCCCATCCCCTAAAGCTTGCATTGCTGGCGTGATTTTACTCCCTCCTGACCCCTTTCAACTAAAGAGGGGGTATGAAGGCCTTTTGTCAGTCTATGTGAATTCCTTCGCCAAGACCTTGTTTGGGAGCGCTTCGCTCTGCACACCTAGTGTGCTTCCCTCTCCCAAAGAAGTCCATTCTTCTGATAAGGCCTAGCTGGGGATGAGTGAGAGTTGCTCAGTTCTACATAAAGAACCAGCATCAGGGCTTTGTAGAAGTGAGTTTTCAGTAGGTAGCCCTGTAGCGCCAATGGTATTTTCATTTGGGCTATTATCCTTGGAGCCTGCATGAATTTTGGCTCCCTCCTGATTGATGTCCGCTACTGGCTTACTAATGTTGCCTCCCAACGCTGTTTTTGGATGCGCTTTGGTCATTTTTGCTGCGTTATTTTTTGCAGGAATGTGACTTATCCCTGCTACTTCTTGCACTATGTGACACCTATTCAGCCTGAAAATGGCTGGAGGAGACGTGGTGCTTCATTTCAGTTTGAGGGAGAGCGACGTGGTCCTTAGTATCTACTGCATGGGAAATAGCCAACAAAGACCTTAGCGCTGGGGCACCGTGATTCCAAGACATACCCTCAACTGGGAGGGCTGCCTCCATGACCCCTGCAGTGCTTATCACATGAAGGTGGCATCTAAAGGGGCACCTCTGACATCGTCGCTGAAAAGCCCTTCCTCATTATCTGTGCTAATTATTTTGATTGTGTGTGTCTGATGCTATTTAAAACACTGCAGATCACTCCCCTCCTCGGCTCACCTCCACTGCCCTCCATCCATTGCTGGCTGCTGACTCTTCGGGCATTGTGGTCTCTCTGGTGTCTTCACAGATACTCCATCCCCTCTCTGCAGTGTCCTGCTGCCACTCTGCTGCTAAAATGTCCCCACTCCTTGAGGAGCAGTCTCAAGCGCC
Organism: Lissotriton vulgaris; assembly: GCF_964263255.1. Taxonomy (NCBI): domain Eukaryota; kingdom Metazoa; phylum Chordata; class Amphibia; order Caudata; family Salamandridae; genus Lissotriton; species Lissotriton vulgaris. Next base: position 1,017,448,033 of record NC_141691.1, on the reverse strand, counting down.
ACAGCTGCTGCTGCAGCAGCAGCCTCCGGGAAGTGGTTTAGGTGTAGAGCATGAGGGGAGCTTCTGAAACCTCCCTCCAAGATCCTAATCACTTACTCATACATATACTAACACATGTACTCACTCACCTATACAGTCCCTAAGACAAGCACACAATCACCCATACAGCCACTCTCACATTTACTCACTCACCCATACAGTCACGTACACACCCACTCACTCACCCATGCAAAATGTTTGCACCCACTCACTCAGTCATAAAGACACTCATGGGGTGAGTGGCTGTGTAGGTGGGTGAGGGAGTGTGTCAGTGCTGTATGGGTGAGTATTTTAGAGACTGTATAATTGAGTGATAGGGTGTGTGAATGGCTATATGGCGGAGTGAGTGGCTGCATAAGTATTGTACGGGTGAGTGGATGGGTGTGTTAGTGACTGTATAGGCGAGTGAGTACATGTGTTAGTATATGTATGACTATGTCAGTGGGTGTGTGAGTAACTGTATGAGTGAGTGAGTGGCTGGGTGAGTAACTGTATGGGTGTGTGAGTAGGTGTGTAAGTGGCTATATTGGTGGCTGACTCAGTGTGTGATTGGCTGTATGGGTGAGTTTACAGGTGCATGAGTGGCTGGATGGGTAAGTTAGTGGTTGTATGAGTGGTTGTATGAGCAAATGGATGTGTGAGTGGCTCTATGGATCAGTAAGTTAGTGCATGAGTGCTTCTATGGATCTGGTAATGGGAATGTGAGTGGTTGTGTGGGGCTGTGGATGATATCATTAGTGGTGTCTTTGGAGATGTCATCAGTGATAATATTAGTGTTGTCACTGACCATGTCATTAGTGATATAATATGTGCGGTCATAAGCAGTGCATTGCAAGGTTGTACATTTTAGTTAGCTCAGGTAACTATAACTGCTGCATTTCTTCGGTTTTGTGCATGTACAATCTCAGCCTAACTATAACATCCCTGTTACCTTTGTTTTTTTCAGTGAAGTTTGATGTTTTTTTCTGTAATTTCCTAACTGTAACTTCCCTGTAACCTTTGTTTTTTCAGTGAATGTCTATGGTTTTTTAATGTTATTTCCTAATGGAAACATCCTTGTAGCCTTTTTTCTGTGCATTTCCAAGGTTTTAACAGTTTTTAGTTCCTAACTGTAACCTTGTTCCTTTATGAGTGGGTTTGTGAGTTGCTCTATAGGTCAGTGAGTGGCTGTATCAGTGTGTTAGTGGTTGTGTGAATGGTTTTGTGTGAGTGGGTATGTGAGTGGCTCATGAGTTGGTGAGTGGGTGTGAGTGGCTCCATGAGTCTGTGAGTAGGTGTGAAGGGATATATGGGTCTGTGAGTAGGTGTGAGTATCTGGATCGATGTATGAGTGGGTGTGTGAATAGTTTTGAGGATATGTTAGTGGGTATGTGAGTGGTTTTGCGGCTCAGTGAGTGGGTGTTTGAGTAGCTGCAAGGGTCTGTAAGTGGGTGTGTGAATACCTGTGTGGGTGTGTGAGTGGGTTTGTGTGTAGCTATATGGGTCTGTGAGTGGGTAAGTGAGTGGCTGTATGGGTCAATGAGCGGGTATCTGAGTGGTGTTCTTAGTCTCTGAGTGGATGTGTGAGTGGTTGTAAGGGTGTTTAAGTAGGTGTGTGAGTTTGTAGTAGGTGGGTATATGAGTGGGTATATAAGGGGCATTGTGCATCTCTGAGTGGTGTTTGAGTGGGTGTGTCAGTTATTTTGGTGCATGAGTGAGTGTGTAAGTGGCTGTGTGGGTTGTGAGTGGGTGTGTATATGGCTGTATGGGTGTATACATGGTGTGTGAGTGGGTGTGTGAGTACCTATGTGGGTCTGTGAGTAAGTGTATGAGCATCTTTCTTGTTCTATTAGTAGGTGTGTGAGTGTCTATGTGGATCTGTGAGTGGGCTTGTGAATGTCAGAGTGGAACTGTGACTGTCTGTGTGAGGGTATGAGTATGCCTGTGAGTGGGTATATGACTGTGTGAGTGGGTCAGTTAGTGGGTGTGAGTGTGTCAGCATCTGTGTGGGTCTATGCATCAGTGTATAAATGTCTGTGTTGGTCTGTACGTTTGTGTGAGAGTGTCTGAGTGGGCCTGTGAGTGGGTGTAAGAGTGTTTGGGATTGTAAGTGAGTGTGTGAGTGGCTGAGGTATTCTGTGAGTGGGTGTGTATGAGTGTCTGTGTGTATTTTGCATTACAAATGTGCATGTATGACTATTTAAATGTCTATAGTCTAAGACTATACAATAGGAAAGTTCTAGACAGGAAAGAGGTGATTATTCATTTGAGAGACACAGGGTACAATTATTCCGTTTTACTCTAATTGAGAGAGCATTTCTCTAACAGGTACTTTAGCATCTCATTTTATTGGGTATTGTGGTTTCACTTATGGGATGGACTGTGTGGGTATTACATAATAAGGAGTGTCCTTTGCCCAGCCAACATGATTGTGATATAAGCTGGGGCTACTGCAAGATCCCATTCTGCAGCAAAGGTTTGTAGACCTCATCAGGGATAAGCACAGAAAATGGTGAAATTATTTCATCTTATCCTTCGTCGGGATGTTCGCACAAACTCCGGGGGCCAATCAACCTCTGCTAAGAGAATGTCATATGATACTGTTATGTTTTCTCAGAATATTATCCTAATGGTGCTTTGTATATCACCCTCAATTTGTATATCCAATTATGGAATCTGTCTGGAGGGGCTACTCCTGGAGAATACGGCACACTAAAGTGACCTCTGCCGCGCTCTCAAGGAGAGTCACCAACCACCTCCTGTTCAGGAGAAGACTTCTCATGGCTTTTAGGATATTTTGCGGTTAAAGTTGCAACCTTCTTTTCTGAACTTAGGGTTTAAATTGAGGAGGTTTCTCCTCCTTCTTTATCTTCATGTCAGGCGAGTGTTGTGAGTGTTTTTACGGTTTCACATACTTTTCCTCTCTACTTATAACGCCTTCCTCTTTCATATTGTTTTTTTAGATGAATCCTGAAAGGAATGAGAAGGACGAGTATCAGAAAGCTGATACCTATCAGATGCTTTCAACTGTGTGAGATCACACAAATTATAACATTTGTCAGAGGGCTCTTGTGGTGAAGAACCTTCCAGAAGTCTACCTGTTTCTTTTGGTTTGGGTTTGTCCCATCGTTTTTTTAACAAACTCCGGGTTCTTCTTGGTAGTGTAGTTTTTGGAACCAGGCATGCCATGTTGTGGTTTACTGGGTCTGGTTCCCAAATTATTGTGACCTATGGAAGCATATACTTCAGCAATAATTATAGATAGCTCTCACACCTGGTTGAGGGATGTAGCCTGTGCGAGCCAGTGGTGTATAGCCAGTGAATCTGCTTTGCCTTTAATATTTGCGAGAATCAATAAAGAGACCACAGGAAAGTTTCCCATTAATTTCAACTCCAAATCCAGGGCAGCAGCTGCCCCCTGTTCATTCTGTATTTGTTTTATTACCTCCAGCAAGACTGACATAGATGTAGTACTATGTGTGATAGTGTAGACTGCAGCAAAGACTGTGCCCTAAGTGTTACAGTCACCTATTTAGGAAAAATACCATAGGGCAAGCACATAGTCAATATTCTGTGCTTGTCTTGTGGTCCTGTAAGGGGAAACATGGCTTCAATTTGATCTATTTTTTGGGCTATCCAAAAATAACTTCCTCACAGTTTGCGAGAATTTTACCCACAATTGAATGAATAAATTACAGTACTAATTACTAGATGCAGTGGGAAAAATATTTGCACGAAGTATTCTTGATCATCTCACGGAATGGGTCACGGAGAATAAGGTCCTACCTAAAGAACAAGCAGGTTTTAGAAAAAATCATTCGACATTGGATAATATCACCATGCTGAAATTAATAGAGGAGAAATATACGCTATCTCGCAGACCAAATGTTTATATGGCCTTCATAGATCAGCCGCTCCTTTGGAGGAAACTACAAAATATGGGATTGCCTGCTCCCCTGTTGTCCTTAATCATTGCTTTACATACTCAAACCTGGTGTCGGGTTTTAATGAGAGGAAACCAAGGATTAACATCTGTAAGTCCAACAGAAAACGGCTTGAAACAAGGTTGTTTATTAGCTCCCCTATTATTTTCATTATTTTAATTATATTTAGCAGATCTACCCGACTGTCTCTCTCAGCGAAAGGGCGATGCTCCAAAGATAGGTAGCCGGCCTTTCGCATGTCTCCTTCCTGCAGACGATATGGTTGTGATGGATCTTACTCCCATAGGGCTAAACAAAAAGTTGTCATCAATGCAGAATTATAAGGTGGCTCATTTTTTAAAGATCAATGTTTCCAAAAGTAAAAATCTAATCTTGAAAAGTGGAAAAAGCAGAACATTTTGTAAATTCAATTGGCACATTGGTCTTGAAAAGTTAGAGGTGGTTCATTTAAGAATGTGCTGTTTCCGGAGGCGCAGCGGACGGGCGCAGCGGGCGCGCCGGCGGTGCGCCAAAGGCGCGCCAAAGGCAAGCCCGTCTGCGCCCGTCCGCGACCTGACGGGACCAGGGGCCACAACCCCTGCCCCCCACACCATCCAGGTCAGGACATACAGCTCAGCCGCTATAAAAAAGATAAGGCCCCCCATCATGGCGCAATGCCCGCTTTCCTTCCTTCCAGCCGACCTCCCCATTCAATGCACTGGCTGCAAACACTCCTTTGACACCAGTGAGTCACCAGCCACGCCACAGGAATACCAGATGTACCTGTTAAATTGTCGATCTCTTCCTCGGCACAGCATGCAAATATGTCTACTCCTAGAGAATCACAACCCAGACGCCATCTTTCTGACCGAGACATGGCTCACGTCCCATTCAGAGCCAGACATAGTCACCGCCCTACCCCCCGGGTTCCAAATCTATAGACTGGACCGGACCAAGGGAAGAGGGGGAGGCCTGGCTATTATTCTAAAAGAGAAATACTGCTGCCGCATTACTACCGAAGCTATTCCTGAATGCGAAAGCCTAGCATTCAGAATAGACTTCTCTGCGAACAGCTCCCTCTCTGGCACCCTGATATACCGCCCCCCAGATTCAGGAAAGCTGTTCTTTAGGTCTCTACCAGATATCATCGCAAATCGGCTTCTAACCCCGGCTAACTATACAGTTCTAGGAGACTTTAACTTTCATTTTGACTCCCCCACAGACCTTGTTGCTAGGGAACTAACAGAGGACCTAGCAGCTCTGCAACTGATTCAGTTGGTTAGGTCCCCTACCCATGAAAAGGGAAACTTGCTCGACCCAATCTTTAGTAACTGCACCGGACTAACGGTCGGGCAACCTACTCGCCTTCCATGGACAGACCATTTCCTTATCCCATTCACCTGGTCTACCACCAAACTTCCCTCACTGCCCCCCCCGCCCCATAACCAGGAGGAACTGGAAAAAACTTCCCATAGAGCCTTGGACAATTATCCTTGAAGGCTCTCGCCCACCTCCCTGTACAAACCCCAACCAAGCAAATAACAACTATGAGGGTTGGATCAGGAAATCACTGGACACGATCCTCCCTTTACGGAAATCTGCTCCCAAGAGACTACACAAATCTGCTCCCTGGTTCTTAGATTCCCTGAGAGACTTGAAATGCCTCTGCAGGAAAAAAGAGACAGCCTGGAGAATAGACTTCCTCCCGGAAAATAAAAAACAATACAAAGAGGCTATTAAGGCCTACAGAAATGGGGTGAGAACAGCTAAGACCTCCTACTTCGCAGACCAAATAATGGCAGCAAAATCAAAACCCAAGGAAATCTTCCATCTGGTCAAAAAATGCATTACCGTCAATACTGCCCCTCCAGCCCCGAAAACGTTAGAGCAATGTAATAAACTTGCAGACTTTTTTCACAATAAAGTCACTCAGATCTATTCTGCTTTCCCGGTAACAGCTAACAACTCAACTAATCAAAGCCCCCTGAGTAATTCCCCCCTGCAAGGACAGCCTATGCTGGATCACTTTCCCCCACTAAACCTGGAGACACTGCAACAACTGGCAGGCCAAGTTAAATCTGGGTCCCCCCTCGACCCTGCCCCACCAGAAATATTGCTCCAGGCAGGCCAAGCCATCTTTCCAGTGATGCTAGAGCTCCTTAACTCATCCATATCCTCCTGCACAGTACCAACTGGATGGAAGAGAGCCATGGTACGGGCTCTGCTAAAGAAACCCACCCTCAATCCAGAAGATCACTCTAGCTACCGTCCAATTTCATTACTTCCCTGGGTAAGTAAGGTGCTAGAGAAACACATAAATACCCAGTTGACACAATTTCTGCAAAGCCATGCACTCCTGGACCCATCCCAGACAGGCTTCAGGCCAAAACATGGTACTGAAACTGCTTTGCTGGCAGTTGTCGAAGAGTCTCGAAGGATACTGGATCAGGGGGGATCAGTGGCAGTGATCCTCCTTGATCTAAGTGCAGCCTTCGACACTGTCAGCCATGCCACTCTGCTGAACCGTCTGCATAACATCGGTGTCGGAGGCGACGCACTAAAATGGCTGGAATCATTCCTGCATAATAGATCCTTCCAGATCTTCGATGGGGACACAACATCAGCCAGAAAACCCCTAGACTGTGGAGTACCACAGGGCTCCTCTCTGAGCCCTGTGCTCTTCAATGTCTATATGAAACCATTGGCTGGGCTCGTCGAACCGTCAGGCATAAAAATTGTATCATATGCTGACGATACCCAGCTAGTGGTTTCATTGACTCAGGAAAGCACCGGTCACACCTCAGGAAATCTGATGAACTGCCTAGAGGATATAAAAAAGTGGATGACAGGCTCTTCATTAAAGTTGAATGGAGACAAAACGGAGCTCATCCTCCTAGGCTCTGAATCACCCACTTCACTCCCCTCCATGTGGCCTGGATGTTTGGGCACTCCTCCCACCCCCAAAGAGAGTGTAAAAAGCCTAGGAGTATGGCTGGATAAAAACCTCTCCTTCTCCACCCAGGCCACTAAATTATCCGCCATCTGTTTTGGCTTACTTAGAACACTGAGGAAGGTCATCCCCCTCCTCCCAATGGAAGCCAAACAAGTGGCAGTTCAGGGCCTGATCCAGTCCCGGCTGGACTCAAATAACGCTCTGTATGTGGGGGCCCCAGAGCTGTCCATGCGAAAACTTCAGGTGGTCCAGAACTGCGCAGCCCGCGCGTTGTTACAGATTCCGAGGACGCAGTCTGCAAAACCCGCCCTGGTCGCCCTACACTGGCTCCCAGTAAAGCAGAGAGTGGCATTTAAGGCACTATGCATCGCCCATCGAGCTTTCTGGGGGTCAGGTCCAACGATCCTTAACAAACTGGTCACTCAATACCATCCTAACAGAACCCTCCGATCAACGGAAGCCTTTCTGGCCGTAGTCCCAAGAGTGCGGAGAGCCAGGACCGGAGGAAGGATGTTCTCCTTAAACGCTGCAAAGATGTGGAACACACTCCCGCTACAAATCAGGTCCAATCCCAACCTACTCTCATTCCGCAAGCAGCTCAAAACTTACTTGTTTGCCAGGTCCACCTAAAGTTCGTTTTCCGTCATTCCTCAGTTCTGTTTTTTATGCTTTTAGCGCTTGGACGCCCATTGGGCAGCAATCGCGCTCTACAAATCACAATACAATACAATACAATTCATATGTATATTTAGGGAAAATAATTGCGAGCAATACGAAGAATAAATCCCATATCGATCACGGCACCAGTAAAGCTATGTCTCACGCTAATAGTCTGCGCATGTTTTATAGCACAATGGGAAGAAGGCATTTTTTACATTTACTAACGGTGCTGAAAGCAAAAATTCCATCAACTTTATTATATGCTATTGAATCAATCCCTGTAAAGGAGTGGAGTGTTTTAGAGAAGATAGAAGGCCAGATATTACGTAAACTGTGTAATTTTAATCCTTCAGCTGCTATCAGATTGGAATTTGGACTAATAAGCATTTATATTCAAGGTATTTCCAGAGTTTTACGCTGGGGATACCAGTTAAAAAACAGTGAATTTTTTCCATAAGAGGTTTCTTGTGTAAGGAAATTTTTGGTGGTATAGGGGGGAAATACTATTTAGGTCGAGATTTCTATTTGGCTTAAAACATTTTTTGTGTTGAGGAAGTATCAATGATTTCCCTCCCGCTAACAGAATTTAAATCCTTCTTAAAAAATTCAAGAGGGAGGATCAGCTTTAATAGAGATATTGTGCTATGTAATACTAAGGAGAGATTAAAAATAATAGCAAGGTCTACTACCCCGAAACTGCCCCAGAAATATTTAACCTGGAACCTAGACCATGGAATAAGATGCTGGTTTACCCTATTTAGATTTAATCTCCTACCTCTAAATGATTTAACAGCATATTGGTCCCAGAATACAAAAAATGGAAAAAATTGCAATTTCTGTGAGCTGAGTATCCAGAACCTCAATCATGTTTTGTTTGTTTGTCCGGAACTGGCCTTTCACCGTCTTCTTTGGCTTAGGCCGATGTTTTTACAAAATGGTGTTAAGGACGTAGCCTTAGCTCGCAACTTTCTTTTTAATCCCAAAAATTAATGCAAAATAGTTTAACTTCTTTAAGGAATTTATGTACATATTTTAACTGAATTTTTTCCATTTGGGATTTAATTTTTGAACAGCTGATCTTCTTTTTAGTCATATTATCCTCTCTTGATTACAAATGTATCTTGCACTATTTGGTCCTTATTTTATAGGATGTGCTTATTTAATTTTTTATCACAAATTGTAAACTTGCACATAATTAGGCTACTTTCACTTGTTATTTGCACAGTTCAGGAAATGCTCTGTTCTCTCATTGTTTGCTGCTAATTTTAAACTTTGCTCCTCGAAAGTGCTTTACGTTGTCTCGGTTGCTTTCTAATTGCTATTTGCACAATTCTGGAAATGCCCTGTTTCCTCATCGCTGGCTGCTAAATCCCAAACTTTTTATCCCTTGAAACTGTTTTATCTTGAAATGTATTTTGCACTATTTGGTCCTTATTTTATAGGCTGTGCTCATTTAATTTGTTATCCCAAATTCTAAACTTGCACATGATTAGTCTGCTTTTACTTGTTATTTGCACAGTTCAGGAAATGCTCTGTTCTCTCATTGTTTGCTGCTAATTCTAAACTTTGCTCCTCGAAAGTGATTTACGTTGTCTCGGTTGCTTTCTATTTGCTATTTGCACAGTTCTGGATATGCCTGGTTTCCTCATTGCTGGCTGCTAAATCCCAAACTTTTATCCCTTGAAACTGTTGTATCTTGAACATTTTTACTATCTTGTTTCCGCTGCATTACCACATGGTTGTATTGCACTTTATGTATTAATTGGTTTGTAATTTTTAAGTGGACCTCATTGGAGTTCCAAAACTTTAATACATTAAATTGAATCGAATTACAGTACTTATTGTTGATACTGCAGGCAAGTGTGGTTGCTCTGCCAGTACTGCCCTTTCTGCACAGCCATCATGGTGCATGAAACATACTGAGTTAAGCGTGTATATAGTCTAACTAGATCTGTGTATAATTGCTGTAGCGCATTAGAGTGGAGATTCTACTAGCTAGGGAATGTGTATAACCAACTAACCTTGGCCAAGTGGCACTTTCATTACTAAGGGGACCTAAGTGTCCAGAAGCAAGTACATGTATCAGGGTACCTCGGGACCATTTCTCATGGTTCCAATGTCAAATTGGAAATTCTAAGGGCTCGTAAGGTCTGTATACTTGTGGTGGTGCAACATTAGTGTATTCATGAAATGTTCCTGCATTAGCATCCACAGCTGGAAAATTGACCCAAAAATATAACACTTCTAAATGATAGGCATCATGGGCTTCAACCATGAAGATTAAGTCACAGCCTACATTGAAAAGGCCATATATATGTAAATGTGCATGGACTGCATATCTGCAGTCATCAGCTATTAGTACAGGCTGTCGCTGCACCATGAATAAAACAGTAATGGAAACTAAGCGCAAACACCAATATGGGAAGTCTTTTCAAAGGTTCAATCTTGAACAACCAAAATAAAATTAGGTGCTTCTTAAAATACTGTGGAGTATTCATCCACAACATAATGGACATCTCTGCAGGAGGTGTAAGGGTGCTATGGGCATGCACAAATACTACTCAGGAGACCTGTAAATTAAGTACCAGACCAATCATTGGTAGCACCATGTCGCAGGGATTCTGCTGGTAAGCAAAACTGTGCCTTGGGATAACAGGCTGTCATAATGTAGGGACTGTCTCTATACAACACCAGTATCTGTCATTCCAAATTCTGCATAGCTTACAGTGCCTTGCCTGAACTCCTAAGCTTCCCAGAGTATCAAGAGATTTTGGCAAACCTAGAACTAGACCCTCTATTCCCCAAGAGAACCGTAGAAACAGATCATCACCTTTCGTCTCTCACTCAAACATGTCCATTCTTAACGGGGAAAGTTTACAATATATTAATTGAAACTATTGTGGCCTAGTATAAAGCAAATGTGCTTCGATCAGTGGGCAATTACAACTAATCAACGTAATCAGCATTACTAGCAGGCTGTATACTAGAAACAACATCACCTTGGCAAATTATCTATCTGTTATGCATATCCTTACTCTGTATGCAGGGGGCAATATTAGTAATCCCTGCGATTGGCAACAGACCCAATACCTGGTGTGGTCATTAGGTGGTCCGCATCAAGAATGCAAACTCAGTTTATGCAAGGCTGAATGTCAGGCTCTGCATGTGTTCTCTCCAAGACAGGTCTCTCTGCCGGATTTCTCCTCTCTGCCCACAAAGGGACAAGACACAGTTTATGTGATAAAACTATTGTGTTGGTTGGAAAGGTGCGGCTTGACTACTGTGTTATATGTAAAACGTTTGGAGCTGGTGCTGATCAGGCAAAGGAGAACAGTACATTTATGTTGTTATGTATTCCAGGAAACCTTGTACTAAATGAGTAGACCGACTCCTGGGAAGAATCACTGAAAAACAAAACAACATATACAGCATATTCCTAAAATAATGGCACAAAACAGAATGTGTTATGTGTGGCTGTGCAAAGCAAAGACAGCCTAAAAAATCTAATAATTTAAACTAAGGAACAACCAAAGTGGGTCCAGAAGGGACATCAATACAATGGCAGGCATAACTCTGGGGTCTGCAGAGTTCACTTTGAAATTTTCTCCTCTGTATTGGAAGCAGTATTATGTAATAGGGCATCACATACATTAGGCTGGTAAAACTTGTTGATTTCAACAAAGATGAAAAGATGGTGAACAATCAACACCATTAAGACAAGGTGACATGTGTTTGTATTGATGAAGAGCAATCAAGGCAAACTGTGTTTTGATGTGCACAGGCAATGTCTGTGGCACTGGCATGAGGGCACAGTGGAAGCACATGCATCACTATAGAGAGGAGAAACAATCAGAAGTTAAGTAGGGAAGACTCCAAATGCCATGGTTGGACAGCACACCAGAAAATACATATTTTGTAATGCCTCAATCACCTTACAGTACTCTTTTAAGTACATTTGTCTGCATTGAGACACACACACACCCACACATGCAACACACACCCTCTTCCATATAACCTCACCCACATACGCTGTGAAAATCATACTCTTTAGGATTACATTGATAAAGCATTGCCATCATCAACAGCTTTATAGCAACTCAGTCTGCAAAGACACCTGAAGTTCACATTTCGGTATACCTTTATTTATGAGAAATACACAATCTCATACATGGAAGATGACTGTGTGCAGATCTTGCAATTGCAAAAAATAAACATAACATTACACAGCTCACTAGGTGGAATGACCTACAAGCACGTTCCTCATTGAACTCGTTTACACAACGGGCCTGTTCAAGTCCTTCCATGGCTTACAAAAGCCTGATTTTTATTACCAGATGCCAAAGCACTGCTGTTATTTGTAGCCCAAGGTCATCATTACACAGTTCCTATATGCAAGGCCATTAATCTACACCACTGTCATTAACACTACTTTAAATCCAACTAACTTTGGGTGTGCTGGATTATTGGGGATTCCATGTGGAATCCTGTGAAGCCGGTTCCTCATTCTTCCAAACAGTTTTAGCAACCAAAATTTCTGGTGGAAAAATGTGAGTTTTGCAAAAACGCCACAGACCTCAAAATCCCCAATGGAGCTAATAACAGGGTCAACGGCCCCAAAGGAAATTACAGGCCTCTCATAATGAGGGTCTAAGATGGAAATCATAAAAGCACATATACACTCAGCACATTAACTATGAGAGATGAGAGTTTCCAAGGGCAATGCCAAGTAGATACACAAAATTACTCAATTAAGTTGAAAGTGGCTTTTAGTCTCATTACATTTGACCATGTTATATATGATATGGTACATTCTCCATGGCACAAAAGGCCTTGGTTGCCATAAGGGAAAACTAAGGAGTCCGGTAGGTATAGAGGAATTGCAGAGGTTTATGTCAATCCTAATATTGCTGTATCACTATATGCACAACGTGTTATAGTAATTGTTTGTGTGTAGTGCACAGTCTGTCATACGCTTGGCCACATATTAGTTATTATTGTGATTTGCTATCCAGGGGAGAACAAAGTCGGAGCTACCCTTAGATGACATGTTTGGTTGGTGTTTTTACTTATTTCTCTAAGTTAGGTAGCAATATCTAATCCAACAACCTTTTGGTGTGAGAGATGTGACCAGAGGGCTTCCCCATTTGATTATACATATGCTGGATTGAGAACATGCCAGTTTTCTGCCTGAGATAGTCTAAATGTAAATACTATTGTTGGCCATGTGATGGCCAACTACATGGAATATATGTACCGTGTTGAATGTCTAAGACATGATTTTTCATATTTATTCTGTTGTAATTGAATGTGGTATACCGTAACGGTAAATGCTGTACAATCTGGAGGAAAACCTACAGGACGTCGTAGAATATTGGGGCGATAGTGTGAGAAGGTGCCATCAGGTTTGCCAGACAGTTAAATGTCATGTTACTCTGCTGGAAAGTTATTATGGCTAGCCAGAGAGAAAGTCCATGGAAGTGTGAAGCTTGCCTCTTTCCCCTTTCTCCATGGAACCTACAACCACACCTCTCAAGAAGACTCTTACATAACACATACATATACCTCTGTGCCACAACAGAAAGGGGTAGCAGGGATGCAGTGCTGGGTAGGTAGTACAGGAGCCCTTAACAGGCTGCTGAAAGCTTGGTCTTAGGCCCATGTAGGATAGTGTCATTTGGACCTGGCTTTGAAGTGCACTGATTACCTATTAGGGAGTTTTCAATTTTATAGACTTGTCACAACTTGAACAGATCACAAAATCTTGGACAACTTGTTCTATCTCACAATCCATGGATGGCCCCCATAAAGACAACCTTAGTCATGGTAGGTACTAAAGTCCATTGTGAGCAATCACTATGATAGTTTGTCTCAAAGCAATAGGGAGAACAAACTTGTCAGCCAGTAATAGTAGACCATCCTTCAAAGATAGTTCCTCTGCTACCTTAACACAACTCTTTAGGTCAAATTCAATATTTCTCTCCTTGGGCCATCGTGTCTCAATATGTTTCATAATCAAACCTAATGTGAAATCTTCCTTCAGTGCTTTCCTCCAATCCTACTCAGAAAAAATACCCCCACAAAGGCAAGTCAATGGATGCCACAATACCGTTTTCCTTGTCATCCTCACCACTCAATTCCATATCTTCATCAACCCAATCTGGAGAATGTGATAAAAAGTCCACACAGCCATTTCTCACAGCTGGAATGTATTCTGCTGTAAAATCAAATTGCAACAACTTGGTCGAGAGATGTGCAATCCGTAAAGTAAAACTTTTAGAATTCTTTTCACTTAGAATACAAATCAAAGGTGTGTGATCTGTCTGGATGACAAAACGTTTACCCCACACTAAGGGCCGGATGTAGGTCGGTCGGTAACGGCCGAAAATCGGTATTTTCGGCCGTTACCGACCGAGATTGACAAAATGGTATGTAGGGCCACATATTTTACAGATTCGGTAAATTTACCGATCGGTAAATTTACCGAATCTGTAAAATACCGAATCGGTATTTTTACCGATTCGGTAACATTGAGATGTAGGTGAGACTCTTCTGAGTCCCACAAGCCTTACAGAATCGGTATTTTACCATGAAATCCAACTTCATGGTAAAATACCGATTCCGGTGTGCATGCACATGTGTGCATGCACACCTGTGCCATATGACAGGCAGACCTGCCCTTAGGGAAGGTATGCCTGCCACATGGCCCCCGAATCTTTTTTGGGGGTGCTAGAGGGTGTCAAAGTGACACCCCCTGCACCCTTGTCAAACTCGGTATTTACCGATTCGGTAAATACCGACCGTTAATGCCCCATTCATTCCTATGGGCTTCAAAGCCCATAGGAATGAATGGGGCATTACCGGTCGGTATTTACCGAATCGGTAAATACAGATATTTACCGATTCGGTAAAAGGAACATCTGGATGTTCCTACATGTCCACCCCTAAGATTTACCGATTTTTAATTACCGAATCGGTAGAATTCGGTAATTAAAAATCGGTAAATCTATTTTACCTACATCTGGGCCATAGTTCCTAAATTTCATGACTGGCCATCAACAAGCTAACAATTCTTTTTCTATCACAAAGTATTGTTTTTCTGTGTCTGTCAACAATCGTTATGCGTAACCAATAGTCAGCATATTGGAATTTTTCAACTGGCTGCGCACAGCACTCAACCCTGCATTGCTTGCATCAACTGTAGGGATGCACTCGAGCTCTGGGACATAATTCTTTAAAACTCTGGGTGATGTCAATTGCTTCTTCACCCACTCAAAAACTTCTTGACATTCCTTGCTCTACTCATACACAATACCTCTCCTCTACATACTGAACAAATACCTTAATTAAGTGCATAATTTTGAAGGGAAACATCGTTTACAATGCAAGCAATACATCACATGCCATTACAACGTGGTCATTACAATGAAAGGGTTGTTACATCACAAACCATTACAGCGCAAGTCTTTACAACGACTTTCTTTAGGGAGCAGAAGGTGTTGAATTTAAAAGCCAACACCTTCCCTACTGTTGCACAGACTGGAGTTGAAATAGTAAATTGTACTATTCCAAAATCCAGCGCGCCCCCCACAGCAAGTCATTGTAATGGTATGCGATGTAACAACTTGGTTGTTGTAATGATCACGTTGTAATGGCATGTGATGTATTGCATGCGTTGTAACGCCCATTCAATTTTGAATAAACCATGAAAACAACTCACACAAATCAAGAAACTATTTTAAACTGGGCTTGTCCACTGGTGGTTTTGCTTGAATAATACTCTTCACAAGACCAGGTTTCAGTTCAACACCTTGACCGGTAATTAGATGTCCCAAATACTCCACTTTGTCCATGAGAAAAACACACTTATATCTTATGAGCACAACACCTTGTGTTTGAAATCTGTTGTGCATTTCATTCAAAATCATGTCATGACTCTGTCTGTCGAGGCATAGATCAGGACATCATCTTGCAAAATGGATATACCATTAATGCCTTTTAGCATGTTAACCATAACCTTCTAGAAAACATAGGCCGCAGAGACCAAACCAAAAGGCATGCAGCAGGATTGATATATACCGAAAGGAGATACAAAGACTGTGAAATGCTTTGACTCTTCACCCAACTCTATTTTGTGATAAGCAGAAGCTAAATCCAGTTTAGAGAAACGTCTGGCCTCATGTAGGTCAGCTAAAAGTTCAGAGATGTTTGGTAACGGATGTGAATCTACCCATATTTTGTGAGCCACAACCAAGGGTGACAACCACAGTGAGAATGCCACAAGGTTCAATTATACCCCATTTGCATAACATGTCTAGCACTTTTTCTAATTCCTTTGTGATGCTAAATAGCACCCTTCTCAGCTTATGCTTAACTGCCCTTGCTCCTTCCTTCACAATAATTTTGTGTTTGAACCCCAATATATTACTCAACTCACCGGAAAACACATATGGATACTGGTTCATAGTAGTTTCAAGTTCAAGATCATCCCTAATGGCTAACACCTGCTCTGCAGTTCCAGGTTTCAAAATCATTTCAAATAGCCCTTGTATGAAACCACCAAAGAATATTGAGGCCCACGCTAACTACATACACACTTCCCGCTATCCTTCTACCTTTGAACTCAAGAGTGTTGTCAATGTAACCACAAAGTTTGATATTGCGACTTTCATAGGACACCGTTTTTCGATCAGGCGGTAACAATGCTCTGTTAGGCCACACTTCTTCAAACAGTGCACAGGTAAAAATAGTTATACATGCTCCAGAATCCACTAACAGTGTTAACATTTTGCAGCCAATAAAATATCAACATAAGGATCGAAAGAAGAACTAGGGTCCCCTATCTTTATGCCATCAGACTTTACAACTGGGACCATTTCACTCAGGTCTCTCCCATCAATGTATTTATCCTCTCCAACACCGTCATCTCTGATGCATTTTACTGAAGTTATCCTTCAAGTCTTTTGGCTTTTACACACCTTTGGAAAATGACCCCGTTTGTTGCATATCCTACACACCACATTTTTGATGGACATTGTCTACCACTTTTACTATGTATGTGATTACTACTGCAGAAACACACATCCTGCTGTGTAATGAAAGATTTGGTTTTGTCCAACAGTCAGCCTTATTTAAGGCTTTTATTCAAATTTGTGTTCACCGCATCCACCAATTCTTCTTTCTTACTGCCCAGCACCTTAGCCAATACTTGTGAGGTTTTAATACTTTTAGCCATCCTGATAGTTGCTTCTAAAGATGAATTTCCCATGGACAAGAGTTTTTGCTTGATTGGTTTGTCACTACAGTGACCAATAAATTGATCCTTAACCAATTGATGAGCAACATTTTCAAATTGGCATTCCAACACTAATCTCCTGAGTGCCATAATATGTGTCCACGTCTTTCCCTGCCAGCTAGACTCTTTTGGAGGACTTATGCCTGACAACCACTAAACTAGGTTGGACATCAAATCTATCCTGTAACTTCCTCACAGTCTACTGATATTCATCCAACTCTTCCTATCCTACAACTACTTCTACTGCTGGTAAATGTTTCAAGATATCTCTGTCCTCAAAGCCTAATGAGTGTAGCAAGAGATATTTCTTCCTTTCTGGTCAAAAGTGAAGAGCGCCAGTGGCTCCCAATTAAGTTTCAAGCCATTGTTTCCAGGCTACTGGTGGATTGCCTGATGTCTGTAAATCGTGGGGTGGTCGGCGACCAGCTTGATTTCTCCTTGAACTTAAATATGAAACTGAAAAATAAATTACCACCAAGAAATATCTAATCAAGTTTTTCCAAATTCTAAAACACGTAGGTTATCTGCATGTCAAAGTAGATGACTCCCCTCTGCCAACCAGCTATATGAATACACATGGAAGTTTTTTTTTCTCTTTACGCTTGGTTATTTTCTACCTTTTATACAATAGAATCTGTCTGTTTTCACTCTTGCTGTGCGTGTCAGCGAATGCACACTCTAACAGTGAGCTGCTCCACACCAAACACGGATCCGATAACTGCTGTGTGTGTCAGCAAACCAGCTCCTGCTCACAACAGGAATACCCCATGTGGTTCCTTGAACTGCATCCATCAACCAACACACGTTTATTTTGCTCTGCACACCCTGCAGACTATGCATGACTGAGTTCCTTAGGTGTACCGTAGCTTATATGCACCCGTCCATTATGGCCGCTTTGTGTGTATACACTAGGCTTCAAGTCTCTGAATACGTTCCAAAACTGTTCTTGCGCACCTTATGAAGGCCCCTTCAGTATAGACAGGAAGCTTGCTCTGTTTAACCCATTCACTAAACTGCATACTGCACTTTCAGGATAAAAGTCATGCCCCGCTACTCATTCTTGACAGTAAAAGTATCTCATTGAAAACACTGAGTCAATTGGGCGAGGAGGAGCTCGGACTCGAGCATGCCGCCATTATGGTGGTCGGGCCGGTCTCCCGGTTCAGAGGAGGTGGGGGGGGTCACTGCACGCACTAGTGACGGGCGCCCCACCTCCCCTGCTTCCGGTTCAGCGAACCTGAAATGCAGGGGAAGGCCGGTTTAGACCGGTCTGCCCAGTACACCCCTTTAAAAGGGGCTGGGGGAGCGAGAACAGTCTCTTATTTTCTCCCCGCCAGCATCTCCCACGGGTCCAGGCCACCAGCTGCCCATAATTAGCTTTTCTTTTGTCTTGCAGGGTATCGCCATGTCGGAGCGGTCCTTCGAGTAATCAAGATCAGCTGGTGGAGTTCGATCGGCAAAAGCGTTTTTGAGCTGCAGCAGGAGGATCAGCTGTTTGTCAAGGTATCTGTTGTGTCGGGTGATCTACACTTAAGGGGCATCTAACCCTGACTAGGCCTAACACGTGGCCCTAGAATAAACTCAGCCAGACACTGGGGAATAAAGTTGCTTGTTCGGTCGGCGCGTCTCTCTGAACGCCCTCGCACGTGCTCGACCTCTTTTTATTATAGGGCGGTCACATGACCAACTTGTCCGTCCCTCCGGACATCGGGGGCGGACCTTCGGGAACATAACATTCCTCCTAAAACAAGGAAACAAAAGAAAACCAAGAACAAACTGCAACAACCGCAAACATGGTCTGACCAAACCCATTGTCTTAATAACATCAGGACCGAAACCTTCAGCGTCTTTCAAAATGCCTGCGCATTCAGTTCAAACATTACGTGCATATATGTAAATGAGAACAGTCTTACGTAAAGTAGTCTCTCAGCCAGCCGGAGGGGGTGGGGTTGGCACGTAGCTGGCGTTGAGACCCCCGATGAGTCATCAGCTCTGTTCCAGCCTCCACCTCGTGTATTGGCGCCTCGCTGTCGGCCCCCTCCGGATCTGGGGCCTCATCCAGGGCCTCCGTGTCTCCACCCATGTCTTCGCTAGAAACCTGCTGCTCGTCACGTGGCCTGACCTCGGGCTGAGATGTTGATTCACCAGACGGCAACGTAGTTGCAGTTTCGGTTTCTCTGTCGCCTTGCTGGCGCCTTGGCTCGCTGCTCGAAGGGTGATAGAGCTTGAAGTGGGACACGTTGCGAGTCACCCTGTCTCGTCCTCGAGTGGCTGTGATGCGGGTGCCCTTCACACCACTGACTCGCCATGGTCGTTTTTCGTAACTGAGTTTGAATTTGCCACCAGTGGCCCGATTCTTGATGAGCACTAGGTCACCTCTTTTGAAGTGGGGGGCCACAGCCCTACGTTTCTTACTGATCTTGTCACAGGCGGAACGTCTCCTCATTTCCACTGTATGTTCGTCTATCAGTTCAGGTGCCCACTGGTGGTGATGGGGAATGGAGTCCGTTATTACCCGCCCTAGGAGAAGATGTGCAGGAGCTACCCCCGTTGTGGAGTGCGGGGTCTGTCGGTAGCTACGGAGGAAAGTGAAAATGGCCATTTCCACTGACTGTCCTTTATCATGCGCAATGCGGATGACCTTGTTCAAAGTTCTCATGAACCTCTCGGCCTCCCCGTTGGCTTGAGGCCACCTCGGGGTGATGCGCCTGTGACGTGTTCCTAGGGACGAGAGATATTCTGCAAAGTCTTGACCCTGGAAGGGCGGTCCATTGTCCGTTCTGAGTTCTCTCATGGCTCCATGGGTGGCAATAATTTTCTCTATCTTGGGAATCACACAGTCTGCACTGGTGCCGGTGATGATTTCGACCTCAGGATATTTGGAGTGGTCGTCGATCATCACTAGCGTGTGCCGCCCATCCGGAAGGCTGCCAAAGTCCATGCTGACCCTTTCCAGGGGCCTCGGGGCCTGGGTTCCACAATGATGGGGGCTTCGCGGGGGCTGTCGCCCGTAGTTTGGCAGGCCGTGCATGTGCGCACCACAGTTTCCACCATATCGTCCATGAGCGGGAACCACACCTTTGTCCGCAGCCGGGCCTTTGTCTTAACCATTCCCTGGTGCCCTACGTGCGCCAGTTGAACTACTCGGCCTGTCAGAGCCGTCGGGATCACCAGGCGATGCCCTCGCAGGAGGCACCCCGCCGCGTCCTCATTCAGTTCAGCCCTCACGTGGTACAGACCGTCCATGATTTTCTGGGCCTCTGGTGTGAGTACCTTCCAGCTCTCCTTGGCTTTCTGCCAGTTAGCCGTCCGGAGCAGATCCTTGGCCCGCTGTATGCAGGCATCCTGAGCCGTGGCGCTCACAACCTCTCCCAGGGATATGGGGCGCGGGCATGATCTGGCCACGACCCATTGCACATAGGCCTCCGTCTCTTCAGCTTCCTCCATCTCCTCTGGCGTGGCCGCCCGGGGGTGTCGTGACAGATAATCCGCCAGATTCTTTGCCCCTGGCTGGTACTCGATGGCACAGTTGTACTCTTGCAATTGCAAAATCCACTTTTCAATTCTAGGGGGTGGCTTGGATGAGGTACCTGAGAATAGCGACAGCAGTGGCTTGTGGTCCGTCACTACTGTGAAGGGCTTGCCATATACGTACAAGTGGAAGTGCCGGCATCCCCAATGAATCGCGATGGCCTCTTTTTCGATTTGGGAATACCTTTGTTCTGTGTCCGTGAGGGACCGGCTGGCAAAAGCGACAGGGGCCCAGTCTATCTCGTCTCGGGCTCTCTGCATCAGAACAGCCCCCAATCCCGCCGGTCCGGCATCTACCGCAATGAGAGTGGAGTGTCTTGGGTCAAAAAAGGCCAGCGTGGTGTTGCTGGACAGCGCACTCTTGATATTTTGGAATGCCCTTTCCTGCTCCGGTCCCCAGTTCCATGGTGTGGAGTCTTTGGTTAGATCACGTAGAGGGAGAGTCAGGTTGACTAGGTCTCTTATGAAGCGACCACAGTAATTCACCATCCCGAGAAAGCTTCGGACTTCCGTGACAGTCGTGGGCGGAGGTGCATCCTTGATGTCCTTGACCTTGTCGGGATCAGGATTGACGCCATCAGCCGAGAATACGTAGCCGAAGAACCCTAGTTTGGTCTGAAGAAACTCGCATTTGTCTCGGTGCAGAGTGAGTCCAGCGCTGCGGAGCCTACGGAACACCTGTGCCAAGCGTTGGTTGTGCTCGGGAATTGTCCTTGCGTGCACCATGATGTCGTCACTGACATTGATCACCCCCGGTATGCCAGTAATGAGCTCTTGGATAACATTCTGGAACACCTCGGCGGCACTGGATATCCCGAAGCTCAGCCTGGTGTACCTGCGCAGTCCGATGTGGGTGGAGAACGTCGTAATGTTCCGGGATTCTTTATCCAGCACGAGCTGATGGTACCCCGCCCGGAGATCCAGCTTGGAAAACCACCGGGCCCCGGCCATCTCTCCGATCAGGTCATCGATCGTAGGGGTGATATGTCGTTCCCTTTTGATGGCCGCATTGGGGAGGCGCATGTCCACGCATATCCGGACCGCTCCCGGCTGCTTTGGTTTCCTGGTGACCACGATAGGCGATACCCAGGGGGTGGGTCCGGACACTTTCTCAATGATGCCCGCGGCTTCCAGCTTCTGTAGTTCTTCTTCAACTAGTGGCCTTAAATGGAACGCAACCCGCCGGTGTCGCAGGGCCACCGGTTGAACAGTGGGGTCCACATGCAGGTGTATTTCCCGACCCTTGAAGCGGCCAATCCCTTCGAACAGGTCCGAAAAGTCTGCAATCAGTTGCTGCACCGATTCCTCGTGCACCCCAAGCGCAAAAGAGACCACTCCCAAGTCTTCTGCTGTCCGACAACTCAGGAGCATGCCTTGACCTTCCTCCGACACGAAGATGTTGGCACGCGTGATCTTGTCTCCGTGCCGGACTGCTGCTTTAAACTTTCCTCGAATGCGGAGGGGCACGTCCTGGCCGTAGGCAAAAACGGTGATCGGAGTGGAGCGGAGGCTGGGGGGGGTAGCCATGCCTCCGTAGAGGGACGCACTCATGAGATTTATTGAGGCGCCCGTGTCCACCGTTGCCATGATATCCTGATCAGCTACTTGTATTGCACATTGTGGTAGTGTCCTTGTGCGTCGGGTGGCCGTGCCGATCATGTGCACCTTGTGTACGGACCGCTCCTCCTCGTCATCGTCCATATCACTGTTGCTGGGTCCTCCTTCCGCGCCTTCAGGCTCCGCCACCGTGTGTACGGTCTGGCGGGGCTTGCTAAACTTTTTGGACCGGCACACCTTTTCAAAATGATTCATTTTACCGCACCCGGAGCATATCTTGCCCCGTGCTGGACATTCTGGCGCCGGGTGTCTCGGGCCTCCACAGTAACCACATGATTGTGCCGAAGCTCCACCCTGCGGAGTTGTTGTTCGCTTCACCCATTTGGGCTGTGGGCGGACTTGCAGTTTGTTCACCGGTTCCACTTTCATGTTGGCCTGTAGAGCTGCTTCCATGTGGGCTGCCCTGGCCTTGGACAGCTCCTTCGTGCGGCCCAGCGTGAGAATGTCTGGGAGGGGTTTCCCCGACTCCTCCAGAATTCTCTCGCGTAGTTTAGCAGAAGCGCAACCCTGAATGATCTGGCCTCTGATTTCCTCCGTGACATCCTGAAATCCACACGTTAGTGCCAGTTTCTTCAACCGAGAGTGATAGGCGTCCAGCGATTCATCTGGCAGTTGCCGCGCTTGTCTGAAAATGAACCGTTCATAGTCTTGGTTGGCCATGGGTTCAAAGTGCGCATTGAGCGCGTTTATGAGCGTGTGGTGGGTTTTGGGAGTTGCTTCCGTAAGGGTGCGGGCGATGGAATGAATGTCCTTGCCACCAAGATGGAGGATCATGGCACGCTTCTGCTCCTTATGGACCTTAGTGGCCTCGAAGAATATGAAGAGCCTGTCCACCCATTCTTTCCACTTCGGTGCGAGAGTGGATGGCGCACCCTCCACCACAAACGGCTCAATGGGCGGAATGTTAGCCATCGCTTTAGACGCCCGGGAGGATGTCCGTGGGCAGCCGGGATATGATCCAGCGGCAGCCGGAGCGCCCGGCCAGTTGTATCTTGGTGCGGATTACACCCGTGCAGCCCAGTGCGGCGTGGCACCGAGGCGTAGAGGGTCCACGGGGGAAGCACCTCGCGCGACCAATCAGACTCCTGTGCGCCGCAGGAAGATGCAAGCCAGCGCCGCTCACCTGATGAGAGCCAGGGATCAGAGTATTTCCACCAGGCAGGCAGAGCGGGGGGTGTGTGGTGGTAAGGCACGAGCACCGCGGACACGTGGTAGTGCCCGCAGCCACCTCACCCCAAGAGGGACACACACACGCACCCCGAGCGGGGGATCGATCACCACCCTCGTCGCCAATTGTTGTGTCGGGTGATCTACACTTAAGGGGCATCTAACCCTGACTAGGCCTAACACGTGGCCCTAGAATAAACTCAGCCAGACACTGGGGAATAAAGTTGCTTGTTCGGTCGGCGCGTCTCTCTGAACGCCCTCGCACGTGCTCGACCTCTTTTTATTATAGGGCGGTCACATGACCAACTTGTCCGTCCCTCCGGACATCGGGGGCGGACCTTCGGGAACATAACAGTATCATCAGGTCGGAGGAACGATCAGCTGGATGATCGAGGAGCTGCGGAGCTGCGGTCCTTCGAGTAATCAGGATAAGCTGGTGGAGTTTGAATGGCAAGAGCGTTTCGAGCTGCTGAGGGAGGATCAGCAGTTTATCAGGTGACCACGCTCACTGCTTTTGGGGCATTTGGACACAGCTTTTTCAGTTATTTAAAACGCGCTTGTGCTACAGACCGGCGGGAGCGTGTGGTGCATAACACTTTTTTGATTACAGTTGCCGGTACTGGTGGGTTTATTTTAAGCGCGATTGGCGCACAGCAGTGATTCCAGCGTGTGTGGTCAAACCAGCTGGTTTTAGCAGTGCGCAAGCGGCTGGGGACAGTGAAGGAGCGCTTAAGGACGAGTGTGCAGGTAATCAGCGGTTTTGTAAAATAACGCTTGCATACGTGCTTGTACTGGTCATTTTTCGTTCTTTTTCTAGGTACTAAAGGGCAGCCTGGTAAGGCGCAAGCAGTACACGTCTCTTCTCTGCAAATAAACACCCAGTTTTTGTCGGGGGCATCAGCTCAGGACTGCTCAAAAAGGGTTTCATTGACTGGAGCACTGGCAGGCCTGCATCTTCATCGCTTCTGGGAGCCACGCGGATTTGAGTTTCTCACCTGACCTACTGGGTTAGCTGTTGGGTGTGGCTCTGGTTGCGGGGGTGCTGTGGTCGGCTGGTGGCTGCTATGACTGCCAGGTAAGGGTTTGAGCAGTGTCTCAGACCTATGGGCAAGGGGTCACAGTGGTGTGGGTGATTTGTAATATCCCCGGGAGCACTAGTTAGACGCAATGGCCCCTAAGGTGAAGCTTAATGAAAAACTTTCCCGCACAGACGTTATGCTGGAGGCACAGATGCAACAGATGCAAGTTATGGGTCATGCTTTGATGCAGTTGCAAGAGAAGGTGGATGGTCCTGATGGGGTGGACGGGAGGCCCGGGCAATCAATAGTACCTCCTAAGACTTTCTCTCCACCTTTACCCAAAATAAGTAGGCCCAGGTCTGGCGGGAAAGGGGCAAGGGGTGCCACAGAGCCGGCTCCTAGGGAGGTGATACCTCAGCCAACTGTCCCTATGCGAAGCCCACAGGGTAATGGGGAGCCTCTTATGCCAGTACCCACGTTGCCGGTAGGAGACCAGCCACAGGCTTCACCGTTCCCTCTATTGGGAAGCACAGGGGGGGCCACGTCTGACCTGCCAGACATTTTGCCCAATCTGGCAGCAGTGCTCACATGGCTCAAGACAGTAGGGAATTGGTACCCCGCAGCGGGGGCATCAGGAAGCAGGGGATGCAATGGAGAAGTGCAAGCAAATAATGGCACAACTGGGGAAATCTAAGCCGAATGTTGGGCCGGCAGTACCGGTGGGGGGGTGCAACGCCTATGGGTGCAGCGGCAGGAGGTTGTGGGGGAAGTCTAGCACTCGTAGGCGCACCAAAGGATCCAGGAGCTCTGAAGGCAGCTGACACAGCAGCACCATCAGGTATAACTAAACCATTGCCACCTTTAGGTTTGGGGGAACTGAGCTCAAATAGAGATCAGTTGGGACACTTGTCACAGAAAATGAGGGAAAAAATTTGGAAGGGGGCATATGTGAGTATGTTTTCCCTGTTGATAAATGAGGCAGAGAGGAAGGACGCTAAGAAAAACAAAGAATTGACGCACCCTAACGAGTGGGCTAACATATTTCTAAAATACAGGGTGGAAGAGAGTTAGTTGGGTGCAAGCTTTTACGATCTACATGGCAATCCTGCTTGAACGTTTTCCATCTTTGGGATCAGAGATGGCGTGTTACCAAAATAGAATTACTACTGCTCATGCCAGGTATGGGGGCAATGGGTGTAAAGAGTATGATAAAGAATTTAGGAGGGCAAAGGCAATGGATCCATCATTAGGATGGGGTTAAATGGACATGTTCATTCATTTGAACTTAGTCCAAGGGTCATCTGACAACCACTGGGGACAGGTGCAGCACAATGTTAGGTTCCAGCACTTTCGTGCAGGCCCCTCAGGGAACGCGGGGGCACCTCCGGAAACACGGGAACACAGGAATAAAAGGGTTGTGCTTTGACTGCAATAGGCGAACTTGTACTAGAGCCGCTTGCACATGTAAATTCAAGCACAACTGTTCATTCTGTGGCAACACATCACACCTCGAATCCAATGTTTTAAAAATTCCAGGGAGAAGGGAGCTAAAAAACAGGAATGAGAGGGTACCCCTTGCGAAACCAGATCCCCATAAATATTAGTGCCATGATACCATGGTTGAACATTTACAATTGCCCAGACGCCGCAAGGACGATCAGGGAAGGGTTTTTGGGTGGTTTTAGGATCCCAGCGCCAAGTTACACTGGGGTAGCACAATGCAGGAACCAACTTTCAGTCAAGAGCAATGAGGGTGTAGCAGCAACAAAAGATTGAGAAGGAAGTCAAGCTGGGCAGTGGCAGGTCCATTTGACGATGTCCTAATGAAAGACTTTGTTTGCTCACCACTGGGGGCGGTTCCCAAAAAAGAGCAGGGCGAATTCCGATTTATTCATAATCCTTCGGCACCCAGAGGGAGTTATTTGAATGAGATGATTGTAGACACATTGTGTAGTGTAAAATATGCATCTTTTGATCAGGTAGTGGGTCAAGGGGCGTTGCTGGCAAAGTCCGACATTGAGTCAGCTTTTTGCCTACTGCCAGTGCACCCACTGGATTTTCACCTGTTGGGTTTCCAATTCCACGGGACGTATTATGTGGACAAGTGTATTCCTGTGTCTCCTGTGCTTACTTTGAGAAGTTTAGCTCTTTCTTGGAGTGGGTGTTCAGGCAGAACACGGGCCACCAATGAATGCTACATTACCTCAATGATTTCCTTTTCCTGGGGCGCCAGGCTCAGGGGATTGCAGTGCAGCATTGGGAAGGTTCTGCGCACTCAAGGAAAAGTTTGGTGTGCCACTGGCACCAGGTAAGATGGTGGGTCCTAGCACAAAGTTCCTGGGTAATGAGTTGTATTCAGTACAGGGGGTGTCTAGGTTACCTGCTGGGAAGATGACTGATGTTGGGACAGCACTGCAGGCCTAAACCCTCCCACCAACACCACTGACCCCAACGAAGGAGCCCGCAACCTCATACAGTGGATCACCGACTGCGCCAACACCCTTGCTCCACTGAAAAACCCTCCCAGCAACCTCAACAGCAAGAAAGCCGCGTGGTTCACCAACGATCTCAAAGACTCCAAGAAATCCTGCTGTGACTTCGAGAAAGTGTGGCGCCACAACCAGTCAACGGATAACATGACAGCCCTCAAGAACGCCACCCGCAAACACCACCAGCTGATCCGCACCACCAAAAGTTCATACTTCAGAGAACGACTGAACAACAACACCCACAACAGCAAGGAACTCTTCAACGTCGTGAAAGAGCTCTCCAACCCCAACGCCAGCGACAACGACATCATGCCTTCTCAAGACCTCTGCAACTCTCTGGCCACCTTTTTTCACCGTAAGATCGTCGACATACACGACAGCTTCGGCGCACAGAACACGTACCCCACCACCGAACCTACACCCCCCACCACCACCATGTGCGCCTGGACTCAGGTCAGCATGGAAGATACCACCCACACGATGAACACCATCCACTCGGGCTCCCCAGCCGATCCCTGCCCACATCACATCTTCAACAAAGCCGACTCCATCATCGCACCCATACTTCGGGACATCATCAACAACTTCTTCATATCCGCCACCTTCCAGGAGAGCTGGAAGCACGCAGAGATCATCGCCCTCCTGAAGAAACCCACCGCAGACCCCTCAGACCTCAAGAACTTCTGCCCCATCTCTCTCCTCCCCTTCCCTGCAAAAGTCATCGAGAAAACCGTCAACAAACAGCTGACAGCCTTCCTGGAGACGAACGGCTCCCTCGACCCATCGCAGTCCGGATTCCGAGCGAACCACAACACCGAGACCGCCCTCATCGCGGCCACCGACGACATCCGGACCCTGCTGGACAACGGATAAACTGCCGCCCTCATCCTGCTCGACCTTTCACCGGAATAATTCAAATGCCACAATTTTTTTCCACGCACCATCGCACAGGCTATGTCAGGTCTCAAGGAGAAACACCATCACACCAGGCTATCCAGTGAGGTCAAGCAGGACATACTCATTTGGAAGGCATTTCTCCGTGATTTCAATGGTAGGGTGGTATGGCCTAGCTCGCCCATGTCCAGTCCTGAGATGGGGTTGAGGACAGATGCGGTGGGTAGCGAAGGGTTCAGTGCCATTCTGGGGTCAGAATGGGTTGTGCAGCACTGGCCTGGCTGGTGGGTAGACTCAGGGATCACAACCAACATAAACTTCCTTGAGATCTTCCATATCCTTGTGGTGCTGTCCGTTTGGCCCGAATATTTGAGAGATCAGTCTGTGATATTCTGGTCAGATAACATGGCTGTGGTGGAGTGTATTAATAACCAAACAGCAAAGTGCAAAATGATCGTGCAATTATTAAAAGAGATTGTATTGCGGTATATGAAACTGAATTTACTCTTTAGAGCTAAACACGTGCCGGGCATATTAAACCATGCCGCTGATGCACTCTCTTGTTTTAAGATGCAGGTATTCAGGTCCCACCTCCCAGAAGCAGCACAGAACCCCACACCTTTCCCAGAACAGCTTCGACAGATTAGTGCCCCCAATTATCGGACCTCGTGACAGCCAGCTTAGCACCCAGGAAAGTTTACGAAGGGGTGTTCTGGTCATATTGTCAGTTTTTGGGGGACAGTTGGGGGCACAAATGGCACAACTCAGGGTCGTTAGTCGCTTACCTGAGGTTCATGAGGGATGAGGGGCACTCAGTTGCAAAGGGTAGGTGTCATAAATACAGCCATCTCCTTTTTTGTTAAGACTAAGAGCAAGGGGGATACAACGGGCAATTTTGTAGTGGGAAAGGTGTTGTACCTTGGGTCATCTCCTTGTTAGCTGCTCAGCCAGTATGAATGTGATGTCTGCGTGGAATGTTGAATGCTGGATGACAGAGTGAGTAGAATGTTAGTGTGCCTGGTGTGTGTGGGGAATGACAGTTGAAGAGAGTGGGATGAGCAGCAATCATCCTGCTCCTGGTGGGGTTTTCTCCAGTTTATCTTGTTACCATCTTACTTGAATAAAGGAGCTTCAAGAAACTACATGACTACGCAACTATTTATTCACAACAAAAGGCTTTGAAGGGGTGGCAGACAAGGGGTGCAGCTCGATGAGAGAAAACGCATAGGGTTATAAACACTAGCTAAACTGATGGAAGCTCTGCAGCAAGTTTGTAATTCGGATAGGGAGGGTACTCTGTTTCAAGCAGCTTTCTGCCTGGCATTTTATGGTGCTTTCAAGGTAGGGGAGCTGGTGACAAGGATCAAAAGGGACTGGCAGGGGAGATTGCAAGTGGGACATGTCCAGATAAACAGGGACTCTGTACTGATTTCCCTACCTAAGTCCTAGGCTGATCAAGAAGAAAGGGGCGAGGGCATAGTGCTACACAGGGCTGTAGTTGGTACATGCTGCCCCGTTGCCAGACCGGAGGCCTTCATGGCACAGCGAACTTGTTCCACAGGGAGGCCACTTCTAATCCATGTGGATGGTTCACCTCTCACTGTTTTCCAGTTTAGGAGGGTCATGGATTTGACCATGCGGAACCCTGGCTTGGATTCTGCTAACTTTGGGACTCACTCCTTTAGGATTTGGGGCTGCCATGGAAGCAGTGGCCAGGGTTTTAAGGAGGAACAGGTAAAAAGGATCGGTAGGTGGTCATCTAACTATTACAAATTCTATGTGCGACAGCATATTTTTTAGCCATTGGTAGGGAGGTGCACTGACGCTTGGTTCCTTTTCCTGATTTATTTGCAGTTTCTTCATCCTGTGACTCAGGGGAGAAACTTGCAGCGGTCCACCATCTAGGAGGAAAGACATCACCATGTCACTCAGGGGGACGACGGTCAATGGTTCACGAATGTACAGCACAGGTGATGGCCCAAGTTCACTCTTGGACCCAAGATGACCAGGAGATCTGGATCGTAGGTCATTCATATGTTCGTCGACTAAAAGCTTTCTTTGCAGGGACCCATGAGGCCAGGGCGCTTCAGTCGGGAACAAAAATAGTGTTTCATGGTCACGGTGGGCTGCCTATTAGGGAGCTGGTGAACCACACTTTAAAAGGAAGTAAGGAGCCACCTGCGATCTGGATCTTACATTGAGGTGATAATGACTTGGTACACCTGGGGCGGAGGGTGGTCATTGAGGACCTACTCACCGTGGTGGAATGGTTGGCAAAGAGGTTTCCCAATGCCATGATAGTCTGGTCTCACATGTTCCAAGGTTTCAGTAGAGAAGGGGTGAGTCGGTACGAGCGCTGAATCATGCTGTAAAGCGGATCAACACTAAGTTTGAGAAGTTGTTCAGCACCTCCAAATTGAAGTTAATAGGAGATGGATACATCCGGGTCTAGCAGGTCTTTCTGCAGGATAGGGTTCACCTCTCAACTTAGGGGAATCAGGCCTTCATGGAGGACATTCTGGCATAGTTATGTTATGTTAAATGGGGTGCTTCTATAGCGCACGGCTACTCCGAGGAGTATCCCGGCGCTGTCAGAGCCACACAGATCTAGAGTGGGAGAGAAGAAACGGGACGAGCGAGAAGGGCGAAGCATATACGGGATTGGAGTTATTGCATGAACAGCAAGGTTTTCAGATCTTTCCTGAATGCCAGCAGATTGGAGCTGGATCTGAGCGAGAGAAGAAGGCCATTCCACAGCAGGGGCGCAAGATGTTTAAAAGAACGACCCCACAGCGAGCACGATAGATCCTAGGAGTGACTGCCCTGGCCTGAGACGAGGAGCGTAGGGATCAAGAAGGGAGATAGAAAGTAATCCATTTCTGGAGATAGCGGGCGCCTATACCATGAAGGGCTTTAAAGGCGATGGTCAGGGCCTTGAAAGCGATCCGCTTCTTTATGGGCAGCCAATGAAGAGTTCTGAGGAGCTCAGTGGCCCTGGCTCTCCTGGTGAGGCCAAAGATGGCACGGGCCGCAGAGTTCTGCACAACCTGGAGACGCGATAGGAGGTATTCCGGCAGACCAAGGTACAGAACGTTGGCGTAGTCAAGGCGAGAGCCAATCAGGGCCTCCACCATGGTCTTTCTGTGTTCTACGGATAGAAGCGGCAGGAACTTCCTCAGCATCTTCAGGATCGCAAAGCATCTGCCAGCCAGGCCCGACACCTGGCCCCTAAAAGAGAGGCAGTTGTCGACCTGAATACCCAGGTTTTTCGCAGCCCCCGAATCACTGCCAGGAGGGAAAATGGCGGCAGGCCACCACTCTTTCCATCTGGGGTCTGCGGGACAGCCGAAGAAGAGCACTTTCGATTTTTCGGAGTTGCACTTGAGGCTGTGACGACTGAACCAGTCAAACACTGCCCCAAGTCAGCCCCGAATAGAAGTCCCGTCAAAGTCGTGGCCCTTGTCGCAGGTGAACAGGAGTTGCGTGTCGTCAGCGTACGACACGATCTGGGCCCCGAAACCCTCTGTGAGTGCCGCCAAAGGGGTCATATAAATGTTGAAAAGCGAGGGGCTCAAAATCGAGCCCTGCGGAACTCCGACCTCCAGAGGCGGCATCGCGGCGGAAAAAGGTGGAGCCCAGATAGTTTGCTGTCGGTTGGAGAGGAAAGACCTGAACCAACTGAACACCATCCCCCTAAGACCCACCTCCCAGAGTCTAGCTAGGAGGCGGTCATGCGGGACGGTGTCGAAGGCTGCAGAGAGGTCGAGCATCACCAGCATAACTTTTCCTCCCCTGTCCAAGGTTGCCTTGATCGCTTCGGTGACCTCGAGCAGAGCAGTTTTGGAGCTCAAGTTAGAGCGAAAACCAGACTGGGATTTGTGTAGTATGTCTTTCGTCTCTAGAAAGTGGGACAGAGTAGTGTGGACGTGTTTCTCAACCACTTTCGCAAGAGCAGGCAGAAGGGAGATGGGTCTGTAGTTGGCATGGGAATCAGGGTTTAGATTGGCTTTCTTGAGTAAAGGCAAGATGAGTGCCTGTTTCCAAGGCTGAGGGACTTCACCTGAGCTGAGCGAGAGGTTAAGGATCGGCCTGATGAGGTGATTGAGAGTAGGGGCCAGTTGCGTAAGGGTTTTAGCAGGGCATGGGTCGAGAGGAGAACCTGATTTAAGTTTGGAGAGGAGGTCCAAAGAGGACTGGAGGGACAGTGAAGGAAAGTTCCAAAGGAAAGGCCCTGACACGGTCGGAGAGTGATCCAGAGGCCAAAGGGTGGGAGTGTAGCTCGTATTGGAGTTGGAGGTACCAAAAGAAATCTGGATAGTCCTAATTTTGTTGGGAAAAAAAACGGCGAGTTCGGAAATCCAGGGGAGATAAAATCCTTGACAATCCTGAAAATTTCTTTGCAGGAGTTAGAGGCCTCCTCTATTCTGCTAGCCAGATAGGACTTTTTATTAGCGGTGATGTCATGATGATAGTCTTTGATCATTGACCTATAGGTTTCCCTGGAGCTGGCGTCATAGTGTTTACGCCAAGTCCTTTCGGCTTTTTTATATTGCCGACGTTTGTCTGCAAGAGCAGAGGAAAACCAGGGGGCAGAGGATTTCACCGATAGTGTCCTAGGGGGTAGGGGGGGGGCAAGGTCTGCAAAACGTTGGGTCAGCCAACCCTGGAGGTGGTTGAGGTCCGTTTCCAGAGAGCCTGATAACATGCAAGGGTAGCTGGAGAGACTCGGTGGAAGGCTCTTGAGGGCAGCGCTTCGCGCCATTGTCCGCTATCAGTCCTCTTTTTTGTAAGAGGGATCTCAAATTCTGCTAAAAAGTGGTCAGACCACAGTACAGAAGCAAGGGTGGTCAGGACTACTGGAACGGTAGAAAAAAGTTGATCTAATGTGTATCCTTTACAATGTGTGGGGGACCGAAGGTATGGGACAAAACCTAAGGATGAGATGATGTCATTAAGCTTAATGCTGTCGGGGTCGTCCACCTTGTCCATGTGAATGTTAAAATCGCCAAGGAGCAAACAGTGGTTAGACCTGAGGCATAGTGAGGAGATCACGGAGTGGAGGTCTTCAAAAAAAGTGCCCGTAGGTCCAGGGGGCCTATATACCAGCAGTTCTATGCAAGACTGCTGAGGTGATAGGGAGAGGGAGAAGGCGAGTACTTCACACCCCGTAATGTTATCCGAGGGAAGGACAGAGCAGGCGATAATCCTGTCGATAACTAGCGCCACACCCCCCCCTTCCCACTGGCACTGTCTTTCCTATAGATGACATGGCTCGGGGGGATAGCAGTGGCAATATCCGGACCTGCACCCTCACCAAGCCATGTCTCTGTAAGAAACAGACAGTCGGCTCTGGAGTCTATTAGAAGGTGATAAACATCAAGCGCGTCCTTGCCTAAAGACCTTGTGTTAAGCAGAAGGCAGCTAGTGCTGTTGGACGGAGGAGTAAGGGAAGCGATACGGCCCTGGCCTGGTTGCCAGCCGCAGGCTGGGCACCCGTTATTTGACCGGGACAGTTTGGGGTAGACCTTAGAGCAGTTACTGTTGGTGGGGCAAAGGGAAAGAAGGGCATCCCTAGAATATTTTATCATCTTAAAAGCAGACCCAACCAGCCCGGCCCGCGCCCGACCGCCTCCGGGACGCTGACGGGCGCAGACGGGCTTTCCTTCGGCGCTCCTTAGGCGCCTCCGCAGCGCGCGTCTGCTGCGCGGAGGGGAGTGTACTTAGTTTTAAGGCGTCGCTGGCCGTCCGGTGCGAGTCTGCACCACTAGACTGCCGCCCGTCAAACTGCCTACCCCCAAGATGGCCGCCACCAAAACGCACGCCTGCAGGTCCCAGGGAATCCCCTAGCAGCAAGATATGCCGTCAGGAAGGCTGGGGAGACTGCAAGCAGGGCAGCGCGGCGCCAACAAAGAAAGTATCAGAGGTAGGGGAAAAGTAAATGCAGTGCTAAGAGAACTCAGGTCACCCGGCTTTCCGCCTCAGGTGGCTGCCAGGAGAGTAAAGTGCAGAGTGCGAAAGTAGCAGCAAAAGGACACAGAAGCTAGTAATCAGCTGTGTGTAGTCAGCCTTTCTAAAATACAGTGCAAGTCACAACAAGTTAAAATGATTAAAACAGATTAAAATCGTTAGTGTTCAGCGCTATGCTTGTCACTCGCCCACACCTGGCTTCCACCTCAGGTGACTGGGACAAGTGAGGATCTAACCTGGGCTCTGCCTTCCCGCAGTTTTAAGGCGTCGCTGGCCGTCCGGCGCGAGTCTGCACCACTAGACTGCCGCCCGTCAAACTGCCTACCCCCAAGATGGCTGCCACCAAAACGCGCGCCTGCAGGTCCAGGGGGCCTATATACCAGCAGTTCTATGCAAGACTGCTGAGGTGATAGGGAGAGGGAGAAGGCGAGTACTTCACACCCCGTAATGTTATCCGAGGGAAGGACAGAGCAGGCGATAATCCTGTCGATAACTAGCGCCACACCCCCCCCCTTCCCACTGGCACTGTCTTTCCTATAGATGACATGGCTCGGGGGGATAGCAGTGGCAATATCCGGACCTGCACCCTCACCAAGCCATGTCTCTGTAAGAAACAGACAGTCGGCTCTGGAGTCTATTAGAAGGTGATAAACATCAAGCGCGTCCTTGCCTAAAGACCTTGTGTTAAGCAGAAGGCAGCTAGTGCTGTTGGACGGAGGAGTAAGGGAAGCGATACGGCCCTGGCCTGGTTGCCAGCCGCAGGCTGGGCACCCGTTATTTGACCGGGACAGTTTGGGGTAGACCTTAGAGCAGTTACTGTTGGTGGGGCAAAGGGAAAGAAGGGCATCCCTAGAATATTTTATCATCTTAAAAGCAGACCCAACCAGCCCGGCCCGCGCCCGACCGCCTCCGGGACGCTGACGGGCGCAGACGGGCTTTCCTTCGGCGCTCCTTAGGCGCCTCCGCAGCGCGCGTCTGCTGCGCGGAGGGGAGTGTACTTAGTTTTAAGGCGTCGCTGGCCGTCCGGTGCGAGTCTGCACCACTAGACTGCCGCCCGTCAAACTGCCTACCCCCAAGATGGCCGCCACCAAAACGCACGCCTGCAGGTCCCAGGGAATCCCCTAGCAGCAAGATATGCCGTCAGGAAGGTTGGGGAGACTGCATGCAGCGCAGCGCGGCGCCAACAAAGAAAGTATCAGAGGTAGGGGAAAAGTAAATGCAGTGCTAAGAGAACTCAGGTCACCTGGCTTTCCGCCTCAGGTGCCCGCCAGGAGAGTAAAGTGCAGAGTGCGAAAGAAGCAGCAAAAGGACACAGAAGCTAGTAATCAGCTGTGTGTAGTCAGCCTTTCTAAAATACAGTGCAAGTCACAACAAGTTAAAACGATTAAAACAGATTAAAATCGCTAGTGTTCAGCGCTATGCTTGTCACTCGCCCACACCCGGCTTCCGCCTCAGGTGACTGGGACAAGTGAGGATCAGTTAGAGGGCGCAAGGTGCAGGACATGACCTTCTAGGTAACAAAGTGGGAGGTCAGATAGTCGGACAATGTTTCTTGCCTGTGGCGGTAAGGTCATGATTGGTAAGCATATAATTTGGTCCTTAGCGGCCAGCACCATGTAACTCCAGGGGCAGTTACAGCCGGTCGGTAGGCTGAAAGTGTGCGGGCCCAGGGAGTCACTCTTTCCAATAGGCTGGTCGGCCACACCCACACACGAATGCCCACCGGGGCACAAGAATGCAGAATTGCAGTGCC
This sequence comes from Lissotriton vulgaris, assembly GCF_964263255.1. NCBI lineage: Eukaryota > Metazoa > Chordata > Amphibia > Caudata > Salamandridae > Lissotriton > Lissotriton vulgaris. Next base: position 1,017,412,750 of record NC_141691.1, on the reverse strand, counting down.
CCATTAAGGAGTTAAGGCTCAGGGCATAGGGGGGGGGACCCCCTACGCAATCTTGCTCCAGTCGAGTCTTTGTAGTTTCTGGGTTCTGGGGCTGCCAGTCACTGACCTTGCCATAGGCTCTAGCAGGGATACGCAGAAAGTAAAGTATATCATGTTTTAGATTACGGTATGAATGGCTATGTATTAGAAACATGTTAAGGTTAGCCAAGTAACATCTTGAACCTATCAATGTAACTGGACTTTCTGTGTAATTGTACATAATGTAAATAATAAGTTTAATGGTTTTTAATTTTGTAATAAATTACGCCCAGGGTTTACTACCCCAAATCCAAAAGAGTGTGGTTTGAAGTGCTTGCCTTGGAGGAGGGAGGGAGTCCACATCCAAGGGTGGTCTTGGGTCTAAAGTAAAAGGGGTACTTAGGCAGTACCAGGCCATATGTTGCTTAGCTTCTGATTCACCCCAACGTTCCGTGGGTCTTTGTCGACAGCTTACCTCACTCGTCGATTGCAAGTGTGAGTTATTTAATCAAGAGCCAAGCTGTCAGTAGCGATTTACAAAAGGGGGTGGTGATGAACAGAGTGTCTGAATTGAGCAGACCACTCTTACCCAGTCCAAAGATCAGGGCTTGATCCATCACCGTTATTTATCTCACTGCCCCATCCCAGCTCAGAACCTGGCTATATGCAAATCAGTCTGTCCCTGGCCCAGTGCATCATGGGAACAGGGCAGACTAAACTACCAAGCCAATTCTTTACCAGAAAGGAGACAAGCTACCGGGGACCGGTTTCTGGCATTTCAGCCTCTTCGGCCCGGCTTGCTTGAATCCTGATGGAGCAGTGAGAAAGGGACTCATGTCTGAGTATACCCTGCCACACCTATAGTGGCCAAAATCGATTTACAAAAGGGGGTGGTGATGAACAGAGTGTCTGAATTGAGCAGACCACTCTTACCCAGTCCAAAGATCAGGGCTTGATCCATCACCGTTATTTATCTCACTGCCCCATCCCAGCTCAGAACCTGGCTATATGCAAATCAGTCTGTCCCTGGCCCAGTGCATCATGGGAACAGGGCAGACTAAACTACCAAGCCAATTCTTTACCAGAAAGGAGACAAGCTACCGGGGACCGGTTTCTGGCATTTCAGCCTCTTCGGCCCGGCTTGCTTGAATCCTGATGGAGCAGTGAGAAAGGGACTCATGTCTGAGTATACCCTGCCACACCTATAGTGGCCAAAATCGATTTACAAAAGGGGGTGGTGATGAACAGAGTGTCTGAATTGAGCAGACCACTCTTACCCAGTCCAAAGATCAGGGCTTGATCCATCACCGTTATTTATCTCACTGCCCCATCCCAGCTCAGAACCTGGCTATATGCAAATCAGTCTGTCCCTGGCCCAGTGCATCATGGGAACAGGGCAGACTAAACTACCAAGCCAATTCTTTACCAGAAAGGAGACAAGCTACCGGGGACCGGTTTCTGGCATTTCAGCCTCTTCGGCCCGGCTTGCTTGAATCCTGATGGAGCAGTGAGAAAGGGACTCATGTCTGAGTATACCCTGCCACACCTATAGTGGCCAAAATCGATTTACAAAAGGGGGTGGTGATGAACAGAGTGTCTGAATTGAGCAGACCACTCTTACCCAGTCCAAAGATCAGGGCTTGATCCATCACCTTTATTTATCTCACTGCCCCATCCCAGCTCAGAACCTGGCTATATGCAAATCAGTCTGTCCCTGGCCCAGTGCATCATGGGAACAGGGCAGACTAAACTACCAAGCCAATTCTTTACCAGAAAGGAGACAAGCTACCGGGGACCGGTTTCTGGCATTTCAGCCTCTTCGGCCCGGCTTGCTTGAATCCTGATGGAGCAGTGAGAAAGGGACTCATGTCTGAGTATACCCTGCCACACCTATAGTGGCCAAAATCGATTTACAAAAGGGGGTGGTGATGAACAGAGTGTCTGAATTGAGCAGACCACTCTTACCCAGTCCAAAGATCAGGGCTTGATCCATCACCGTTATTTATCTCACTGCCCCATCCCAGCTCAGAACCTGGCTATATGCAAATCAGTCTGTCCCTGGCCCAGTGCATCATGGGAACAGGGCAGACTAAACTACCAAGCCAATTCTTTACCAGAAAGGAGACAAGCTACCGGGGACCGGTTTCTGGCATTTCAGCCTCTTCGGCCCGGCTTGCTTGAATCCTGATGGAGCAGTGAGAAAGGGACTCATGTCTGAGTATACCCTGCCACACCTATAGTGGCCAAAATCGATTTACAAAAGGGGGTGGTGATGAACAGAGTGTCTGAATTGAGCAGACCACTCTTACCCAGTCCAAAGATCAGGGCTTGATCCATCACCGTTATTTATCTCACTGCCCCATCCCAGCTCAGAACCTGGCTATATGCAAATCAGTCTGTCCCTGGCCCAGTGCATCATGGGAACAGGGCAGACTAAACTACCAAGCCAATTCTTTACCAGAAAGGAGACAAGCTACCGGGGACCGGTTTCTGGCATTTCAGCCTCTTCGGCCCGGCTTGCTTGAATCCTGATGGAGCAGTGAGAAAGGGACTCATGTCTGAGTATACCCTGCCACACCTATAGTGGCCAAAATCGATTTACAAAAGGGGGTGGTGATGAACAGAGTGTCTGAATTGAGCAGACCACTCTTACCCAGTCCAAAGATCAGGGCTTGATCCATCACCGTTATTTATCTCACTGCCCCATCCCAGCTCAGAACCTGGCTATATGCAAATCAGTCTGTCCCTGGCCCAGTGCATCATGGGAACAGGGCAGACTAAACTACCAAGCCAATTCTTTACCAGAAAGGAGACAAGCTACCGGGGACCGGTTTCTGGCATTTCAGCCTCTTCGGCCCGGCTTGCTTGAATCCTGATGGAGCAGTGAGAAAGGGACTCATGTCTGAGTATACCCTGCCACACCTATAGTGGCCAAAATCGATTTACAAAAGGGGGTGGTGATGAACAGAGTGTCTGAATTGAGCAGACCACTCTTACCCAGTCCAAAGATCAGGGCTTGATCCATCACCGTTATTTATCTCACTGCCCCATCCCAGCTCAGAACCTGGCTATATGCAAATCAGTCTGTCCCTGGCCCAGTGCATCATGGGAACAGGGCAGACTAAACTACCAAGCCAATTCTTTACCAGAAAGGAGACAAGCTACCGGGGACCGGTTTCTGGCATTTCAGCCTCTTCGGCCCGGCTTGCTTGAATCCTGATGGAGCAGTGAGAAAGGGACTCATGTCTGAGTATACCCTGCCACACCTATAGTGGCCAAAATCGATTTACAAAAGGGGGTGGTGATGAACAGAGTGTCTGAATTGAGCAGACCACTCTTACCCAGTCCAAAGATCAGGGCTTGATCCATCACCGTTATTTATCTCACTGCCCCATCCCAGCTCAGAACCTGGCTATATGCAAATCAGTCTGTCCCTGGCCCAGTGCATCATGGGAACAGGGCAGACTAAACTACCAAGCCAATTCTTTACCAGAAAGGAGACAAGCTACCGGGGACCGGTTTCTGGCATTTCAGCCTCTTCGGCCCGGCTTGCTTGAATCCTGATGGAGCAGTGAGAAAGGGACTCATGTCTGAGTATACCCTGCCACACCTATAGTGGCCAAAATCGATTTACAAAAGGGGGTGGTGATGAACAGAGTGTCTGAATTGAGCAGACCACTCTTACCCAGTCCAAAGATCAGGGCTTGATCCATCACCGTTATTTATCTCACTGCCCCATCCCAGCTCAGAACCTGGCTATATGCAAATCAGTCTGTCCCTGGCCCAGTGCATCATGGGAACAGGGCAGACTAAACTACCAAGCCAATTCTTTACCAGAAAGGAGACAAGCTACCGGGGACCGGTTTCTGGCATTTCAGCCTCTTCGGCCCGGCTTGCTTGAACCCTGATGGAGCAGTGAGAAAGGGACTCATGTCTGAGTATACCCTGCCACACCTATAGTGGCCAAAATCGATTTACAAAAGGGGGTGGTGATGAACAGAGTGTCTGAATTGAGCAGACCACTCTTACCCAGTCCAAAGATCAGGGCTTGATCCATCACCTTCCCAGTGTAAGAATTGGCTTTTGTAGTTTGGTTTGCCCTGTTCCCATCATGCACTGGGACAGGAACAGACTAATTTGCATACAGCCAGGTTCTGAAACTGGGATGGTGCAGTGAGCTAAAAAACGGTGTTGGATCTAGCCCTGATCTCTTGACTGGGTGAGAGCTTTCTGCTTAATTCAGAGACTCTGTCCCTCACCACCCCTTGTTGTAAATATTTTTGTCCACCCTAAGCGTGGAAGGGTATTCTCAGATGTGAGACCCTTGCTCATTGCACCATCAGGATTCAAGCAAACCGGGCCGAAGACGGCTGTAATGCCAGAAACCGGTCCCCGGGAGCTTGTTTCCTTCCCAGTGTAAGAATTGGCTTTTGTAGTTTGGTTTGCCCTGTTCCCATCATGCACTGGGACAGGAACAGACTAATTTGCATACAGCCAGGTTCTGAAACTGGGATGGTGCAGTGAGCTAAAAAACGGTGTTGGATCTAGCCCTGATCTCTTGACTGGGTGAGAGCTTTCTGCTTAATTCAGAGACTCTGTCCCTCACCACCCCTTGTTGTAAATATTTTTGTCCACCCTAAGCGTGGAAGGGTATTCTCAGATGTGAGACTCTTGCTCATTGCACCATCAGGATTCAAGCAAACCGGGCCGAAGACGGCTGTAATGCCAGAAACCGGTCCCCGGGAGCTTGTTTCCTTCCCAGTGTAAGAATTGGCTTTTGTAGTTTGGTTTGCCCTGTTCCCATCATGCACTGGGACAGGAACAGACTAATTTGCATACAGCCAGGTTCTGAAACTGGGATGGTGCAGTGAGCTAAAAAACGGTGTTGGATCTAGCCCTGATCTCTTGACTGGGTGAGAGCTTTCTGCTTAATTCAGAGACTCTGTCCCTCACCACCCCTTGTTGTAAATATTTTTGTCCACCCTAAGCGTGGAAGGGTATTCTCAGATGTGAGACCCTTGCTCATTGCACCATCAGGATTTAAGCAAACCGGGCCGAAGACGGCTGTAATGCCAGAAACCGGTCCCCGGGAGCTTGTTTCCTTCCCAGTGTAAGAATTGGCTTTTGTAGTTTGGTTTGCCCTGTTCCCATCATGCACTGGGACAGGAACAGACTAATTTGCATACAGCCAGGTTCTGAAACTGGGATGGTGCAGTGAGCTAAAAAACGGTGTTGGATCTAGCCCTGATCTCTTGACTGGGTGAGAGCTTTCTGCTTAATTCAGAGACTCTGTCCCTCACCACCCCTTGTTGTAAATATTTTTGTCCACCCTAAGCGTGGAAGGGTATTCTCAGATGTGAGACCCTTGCTCATTGCACCATCAGGATTCAAGCAAACCGGGCCGAAGACGGCTGTAATGCCAGAAACCGGTCCCCGGGAGCTTGTTTCCTTCCCAGTGTAAGAATTGGCTTTTGTAGTTTGGTTTGCCCTGTTCCCATCATGCACTGGGACAGGAACAGACTAATTTGCATACAGCCAGGTTCTGAAACTGGGATGGTGCAGTGAGCTAAAAAACGGTGTTGGATCTAGCCCTGATCTCTTGACTGGGTGAGAGCTTTCTGCTTAATTCAGAGACTCTGTCCCTCACCACCCCTTGTTGTAAATATTTTTGTCCACCCTAAGCGTGGAAGGGTATTCTCAGATGTGAGACCCTTGCTCATTGCACCATCAGGATTCAAGCAAACCGGGCCGAAGACGGCTGTAATGCCAGAAACCGGTCCCCGGGAGCTTGTTTCCTTCCCAGTGTAAGAATTGGCTTTTGTAGTTTGGTTTGCCCTGTTCCCATCATGCACTGGGACAGGAACAGACTAATTTGCATACAGCCAGGTTCTGAAACTGGGATGGTGCAGTGAGCTAAAAAACGGTGTTGGATCTAGCCCTGATCTCTTGACTGGGTGAGAGCTTTCTGCTTAATTCAGAGACTCTGTCCCTCACCACCCCTTGTTGTAAATATTTTTGTCCACCCTAAGCGTGGAAGGGTATTCTCAGATGTGAGACCCTTGCTCATTGCACCATCAGGATTCAAGCAAACCGGGCCGAAGACGGCTGTAATGCCAGAAACCGGTCCCCGGGAGCTTGTTTCCTTCCCAGTGTAAGAATTGGCTTTTGTAGTTTGGTTTGCCCTGTTCCCATCATGCACTGGGACAGGAACAGACTAATTTGCATACAGCCAGGTTCTGAAACTGGGATGGTGCAGTGAGCTAAAAAACGGTGTTGGATCTAGCCCTGATCTCTTGACTGGGTGAGAGCTTTCTGCTTAATTCAGAGACTCTGTCCCTCACCACCCCTTGTTGTAAATATTTTTGTCCACCCTAAGCGTGGAAGGGTATTCTCATATGTGAGACCCTTGCTCATTGCACCATCAGGATTCAAGCAAACCGGGCCGAAGACGGCTGTAATGCCAGAAACCGGTCCCCGGGAGCTTGTTTCCTTCCCAGTGTAAGAATTGGCTTTTGTAGTTTGGTTTGCCCTGTTCCCATCATGCACTGGGACAGGAACAGACTAATTTGCATACAGCCAGGTTCTGAAACTGGGATGGTGCAGTGAGCTAAAAAACGGTGTTGGATCTAGCCCTGATCTCTTGACTGGGTGAGAGCTTTCTGCTTAATTCAGAGACTCTGTCCCTCACCACCCCTTGTTGTAAATATTTTTGTCCACCCTAAGCGTGGAAGGGTATTCTCAGATGTGAGACCCTTGCTCATTGCACCATCAGGATTCAAGCAAACCGGGCCGAAGACGGCTGTAATGCCAGAAACCGGTCCCCGGGAGCTTGTTTCCTTCCCAGTGTAAGAATTGGCTTTTGTAGTTTGGTTTGCCCTGTTCCCATCATGCACTGGGACAGGAACAGACTAATTTGCATACAGCCAGGTTCTGAAACTGGGATGGTGCAGTGAGCTAAAAAACGGTGTTGGATCTAGCCCTGATCTCTTGACTGGGTGAGAGCTTTCTGCTTAATTCAGAGACTCTGTCCCTCACCACCCCTTGTTGTAAATATTTTTGTCCACCCTAAGCGTGGAAGGGTATTCTCAGATGTGAGACCCTTGCTCATTGCACCATCAGGATTCAAGCAAACCGGGCCGAAGACGGCTGTAATGCCAGAAACCGGTCCCCGGGAGCTTGTTTCCTTCCCAGTGTAAGAATTGGCTTTTGTAGTTTGGTTTGCCCTGTTCCCATCATGCACTGGGACAGGAACAGACTAATTTGCATACAGCCAGGTTCTGAAACTGGGATGGTGCAGTGAGCTAAAAAACGGTGTTGGATCTAGCCCTGATCTCTTGACTGGGTGAGAGCTTTCTGCTTAATTCAGAGACTCTGTCCCTCACCACCCCTTGTTGTAAATATTTTTGTCCACCCTAAGCGTGGAAGGGTATTCTCAGATGTGAGACCCTTGCTCATTGCACCATCAGGATTCAAGCAAACCGGGCCGAAGACGGCTGTAATGCCAGAAACCGGTCCCCGGGAGCTTGTTTCCTTCCCAGTGTAAGAATTGGCTTTTGTAGTTTGGTTTGCCCTGTTCCCATCATGCACTGGGACAGGAACAGACTAATTTGCATACAGCCAGGTTCTGAAACTGGGATGGTGCAGTGAGCTAAAAAACGGTGTTGGATCTAGCCCTGATCTCTTGACTGGGTGAGAGCTTTCTGCTTAATTCAGAGACTCTGTCCCTCACCACCCCTTGTTGTAAATATTTTTGTCCACCCTAAGCGTGGAAGGGTATTCTCAGATGTGAGACCCTTGCTCATTGCACCATCAGGATTCAAGCAAACCGGGCCGAAGACGGCTGTAATGCCAGAAACCGGTCCCCGGGAGCTTGTTTCCTTCCCAGTGTAAGAATTGGCTTTTGTAGTTTGGTTTGCCCTGTTCCCATCATGCACTGGGACAGGAACAGACTAATTTGCATACAGCCAGGTTCTGAAACTGGGATGGTGCAGTGAGCTAAAAAACGGTGTTGGATCTAGCCCTGATCTCTTGACTGGGTGAGAGCTTTCTGCTTAATTCAGAGACTCTGTCCCTCACCACCCCTTGTTGTAAATATTTTTGTCCACCCTAAGCGTGGAAGGGTATTCTCAGATGTGAGACCCTTGCTCATTGCACCATCAGGATTCAAGCAAACCGGGCCGAAGACGGCTGTAATGCCAGAAACCGGTCCCCGGGAGCTTGTTTCCTTCCCAGTGTAAGAATTGGCTTTTGTAGTTTGGTTTGCCCTGTTCCCATCATGCACTGGGACAGGAACAGACTAATTTGCATACAGCCAGGTTCTGAAACTGGGATGGTGCAGTGAGCTAAAAAACGGTGTTGGATCTAGCCCTGATCTCTTGACTGGGTGAGAGCTTTCTGCTTAATTCAGAGACTCTGTCCCTCACCACCCCTTGTTGTAAATATTTTTGTCCACCCTAAGCGTGGAAGGGTATTCTCAGATGTGAGACCCTTGCTCATTGCACCATCAGGATTCAAGCAAACCGGGCCGAAGACGGCTGTAATGCCAGAAACCGGTCCCCGGGAGCTTGTTTCCTTCCCAGTGTAAGAATTGGCTTTTGTAGTTTGGTTTGCCCTGTTCCCATCATGCACTGGGACAGGAACAGACTAATTTGCATACAGCCAGGTTCTGAAACTGGGATGGTGCAGTGAGCTAAAAAACGGTGTTGGATCTAGCCCTGATCTCATGACTGGGTGAGAGCTTTCTGCTTAATTCAGAGACTCTGTCCCTCACCACCCCTTGTTGTAAATATTTTTGTCCACCCTAAGCGTGGAAGGGTATTCTCAGATGTGAGACCCTTGCTCATTGCACCATCAGGATTCAAGCAAACCGGGCCGAAGACGGCTGTAATGCCAGAAACCGGTCCCCGGGAGCTTGTTTCCTTCCCAGTGTAAGAATAGGCTTTTGTAGTTTGGTTTGCCCTGTTCCCATCATGCACTGGGACAGGAACAGACTAATTTGCATACAGCCAGGTTCTGAAACTGGGATGGTGCAGTGAGCTAAAAAACGGTGTTGGATCTAGCCCTGATCTCTTGACTGGGTGAGAGCTTTCTGCTTAATTCAGAGACTCTGTCCCTCACCACCCCTTGTTGTAAATATTTTTGTCCACCCTAAGCGTGGAAGGGTATTCTCAGATGTGAGACCCTTGCTCATTGCACCATCAGGATTCAAGCAAACCGGGCCGAAGACGGCTGTAATGCCAGAAACCGGTCCCCGGGAGCTTGTTTCCTTCCCAGTGTAAGAATTGGCTTTTGTAGTTTGGTTTGCCCTGTTCCCATCATGCACTGGGACAGGAACAGACTAATTTGCATACAGCCAGGTTCTGAAACTGGGATGGTGCAGTGAGCTAAAAAACGGTGTTGGATCTAGCCCTGATCTCTTGACTGGGTGAGAGCTTTCTGCTTAATTCAGAGACTCTGTCCCTCACCACCCCTTGTTGTAAATATTTTTGTCCACCCTAAGCGTGGAAGGGTATTCTCAGATGTGAGACCCTTGCTCATTGCACCATCAGGATTCAAGCAAACCGGGCCGAAGACGGCTGTAATGCCAGAAACCGGTCCCCGGGAGCTTGTTTCCTTCCCAGTGTAAGAATTGGCTTTTGTAGTTTGGTTTGCCCTGTTCCCATCATGCACTGGGACAGGAACAGACTAATTTGCATACAGCCAGGTTCTGAAACTGGGATGGTGCAGTGAGCTAAAAAACGGTGTTGGATCTAGCCCTGATCTCTTGACTGGGTGAGAGCTTTCTGCTTAATTCAGAGACTCTGTCCCTCACCACCCCTTGTTGTAAATATTTTTGTCCACCCTAAGCGTGGAAGGGTATTCTCAGATGTGAGACCCTTGCTCATTGCACCATCAGGATTCAAGCAAACCGGGCCGAAGACGGCTGTAATGCCAGAAACCGGTCCCCGGGAGCTTGTTTCCTTCCCAGTGTAAGAATTGGCTTTTGTAGTTTGGTTTGCCCTGTTCCCATCATGCACTGGGACAGGAACAGACTAATTTGCATACAGCCAGGTTCTGAAACTGGGATGGTGCAGTGAGCTAAAAAACGGTGTTAGATCTAGCCCTGATCTCTTGACTGGGTGAGAGCTTTCTGCTTAATTCAGAGACTCTGTCCCTCACCACCCCTTGTTGTAAATATTTTTGTCCACCCTAAGCGTGGAAGGGTATTCTCAGATGTGAGACCCTTGCTCATTGCACCATCAGGATTCAAGCAAACCGGGCCGAAGACGGCTGTAATGCCAGAAACCGGTCCCCGGGAGCTTGTTTCCTTCCCAGTGTAAGAATTGGCTTTTGTAGTTTGGTTTGCCCTGTTCCCATCATGCACTGGGACAGGAACAGACTAATTTGCATACAGCCAGGTTCTGAAACTGGGATGGTGCAGTGAGCTAAAAAACGGTGTTGGATCTAGCCCTGATCTCTTGACTGGGTGAGAGCTTTCTGCTTAATTCAGAGACTCTGTCCCTCACCACCCCTTGTTGTAAATATTTTTGTCCACCCTAAGCGTGGAAGGGTATTCTCAGATGTGAGACCCTTGCTCATTGCACCATCAGGATTCAAGCAAACCGGGCCGAAGACGGCTGTAATGCCAGAAACCGGTCCCCGGGAGCTTGTTTCCTTCCCAGTGTAAGAATTGGCTTTTGTAGTTTGGTTTGCCCTGTTCCCATCATGCACTGGGACAGGAACAGACTAATTTGCATACAGCCAGGTTCTGAAACTGGGATGGTGCAGTGAGCTAAAAAACGGTGTTGGATCTAGCCCTGATCTCATGACTGGGTGAGAGCTTTCTGCTTAATTCAGAGACTCTGTCCCTCACCACCCCTTGTTGTAAATATTTTTGTCCACCCTAAGCGTGGAAGGGTATTCTCAGATGTGAGACCCTTGCTCATTGCACCATCAGGATTCAAGCAAACCGGGCCGAAGACGGCTGTAATGCCAGAAACCGGTCCCCGGGAGCTTGTTTCCTTCCCAGTGTAAGAATAGGCTTTTGTAGTTTGGTTTGCCCTGTTCCCATCATGCACTGGGACAGGAACAGACTAATTTGCATACAGCCAGGTTCTGAAACTGGGATGGTGCAGTGAGCTAAAAAACGGTGTTAGATCTAGCCCTGATCTCTTGACTGGGTGAGAGCTTTCTGCTTAATTCAGAGACTCTGTCCCTCACCACCCCTTGTTGTAAATATTTTTGTCCACCCTAAGCGTGGAAGGGTATTCTCAGATGTGAGACCCTTGCTCATTGCACCATCAGGATTCAAGCAAACCGGGCCGAAGACGGCTGTAATGCCAGAAACCGGTCCCCGGGAGCTTGTTTCCTTCCCAGTGTAAGAATTGGCTTTTGTAGTTTGGTTTGCCCTGTTCCCATCATGCACTGGGACAGGAACAGACTAATTTGCATACAGCCAGGTTCTGAAACTGGGATGGTGCAGTGAGCTAAAAAACGGTGTTGGATCTAGCCCTGATCTCTTGACTGGGTGAGAGCTTTCTGCTTAATTCAGAGACTCTGTCCCTCACCACCCCTTGTTGTAAATATTTTTGTCCACCCTAAGCGTGGAAGGGTATTCTCAGATGTGAGACCCTTGCTCATTGCACCATCAGGATTCAAGCAAACCGGGCCGAAGACGGCTGTAATGCCAGAAACCGGTCCCCGGGAGCTTGTTTCCTTCCCAGTGTAAGAATTGGCTTTTGTAGTTTGGTTTGCCCTGTTCCCATCATGCACTGGGACAGGAACAGACTAATTTGCATACAGCCAGGTTCTGAAACTGGGATGGTGCAGTGAGCTAAAAAACGGTGTTGGATCTAGCCCTGATCTCTTGACTGGGTGAGAGCTTTCTGCTTAATTCAGAGACTCTGTCCCTCACCACCCCTTGTTGTAAATATTTTTGTCCACCCTAAGCGTGGAAGGGTATTCTCAGATGTGAGACCCTTGCTCATTGCACCATCAGGATTCAAGCAAACCGGGCCGAAGACGGCTGTAATGCCAGAAACCGGTCCCCGGGAGCTTGTTTCCTTCCCAGTGTAAGAATTGGCTTTTGTAGTTTGGTTTGCCCTGTTCCCATCATGCACTGGGACAGGAACAGACTAATTTGCATACAGCCAGGTTCTGAAACTGGGATGGTGCAGTGAGCTAAAAAACGGTGTTGGATCTAGCCCTGATCTCTTGACTGGGTGAGAGCTTTCTGCTTAATTCAGAGACTCTGTCCCTCACCACCCCTTGTTGTAAATATTTTTGTCCACCCTAAGCGTGGAAGGGTATTCTCAGATGTGAGACCCTTGCTCATTGCACCATCAGGATTCAAGCAAACCGGGCCGAAGACGGCTGTAATGCCAGACACCGGTCCCCGGGAGCTTGTTTCCTTCCCAGTGTAAGAATTGGCTTTTGTAGTTTGGTTTGCCCTGTTCCCATCATGCACTGGGACAGGAACAGACTAATTTGCATACAGCCAGGTTCTGAAACTGGGATGGTGCAGTGAGCTAAAAAACGGTGTTGGATCTAGCCCTGATCTCATGACTGGGTGAGAGCTTTCTGCTTAATTCAGAGACTCTGTCCCTCACCACCCCTTGTTGTAAATATTTTTGTCCACCCTAAGCGTGGAAGGGTATTCTCAGATGTGAGACCCTTGCTCATTGCACCATCAGGATTCAAGCAAACCGGGCCGAAGACGGCTGTAATGCCAGAAACCGGTCCCCGGGAGCTTGTTTCCTTCCCAGTGTAAGAATAGGCTTTTGTAGTTTGGTTTGCCCTGTTCCCATCATGCACTGGGACAGGAACAGACTAATTTGCATACAGCCAGGTTCTGAAACTGGGATGGTGCAGTGAGCTAAAAAACGGTGTTGGATCTAGCCCTGATCTCTTGACTGGGTGAGAGCTTTCTGCTTAATTCAGAGACTCTGTCCCTCACCACCCCTTGTTGTAAATATTTTTGTCCACCCTAAGCGTGGAAGGGTATTCTCAGATGTGAGACCCTTGCTCATTGCACCATCAGGATTCAAGCAAACCGGGCCGAAGACGGCTGTAATGCCAGAAACCGGTCCCCGGGAGCTTGTTTCCTTCCCAGTGTAAGAATTGGCTTTTGTAGTTTGGTTTACCCTGTTCCCATCATGCACTGGGACAGGAACAGACTAATTTGCATACAGCCAGGTTCTGAAACTGGGATGGTGCAGTGAGCTAAAAAACGGTGTTGGATCTAGCCCTGATCTCTTGACTGGGTGAGAGCTTTCTGCTTAATTCAGAGACTCTGTCCCTCACCACCCCTTGTTGTAAATATTTTTGTCCACCCTAAGCGTGGAAGGGTATTCTCAGATGTGAGACCCTTGCTCATTGCACCATCAGGATTCAAGCAAACCGGGCCGAAGACGGCTGTAATGCCAGAAACCGGTCCCCGGGAGCTTGTTTCCTTCCCAGTGTAAGAATTGGCTTTTGTAGTTTGGTTTGCCCTGTTCCCATCATGCACTGGGACAGGAACAGACTAATTTGCATACAGCCAGGTTCTGAAACTGGGATGGTGCAGTGAGCTAAAAAACGGTGTTGGATCTAGCCCTGATCTCTTGACTGGGTGAGAGCTTTCTGCTTAATTCAGAGACTCTGTCCCTCACCACCCCTTGTTGTAAATATTTTTGTCCACCCTAAGCGTGGAAGGGTATTCTCAGATGTGAGACCCTTGCTCATTGCACCATCAGGATTCAAGCAAACCGGGCCGAAGACGGCTGTAATGCCAGAAACCGGTCCCCGGGAGCTTGTTTCCTTCCCAGTGTAAGAATTGGCTTTTGTAGTTTGGTTTGCCCTGTTCCCATCATGCACTGGGACAGGAACAGACTAATTTGCATACAGCCAGGTTCTGAAACTGGGATGGTGCAGTGAGCTAAAAAACGGTGTTGGATCTAGCCCTGATCTCTTGACTGGGTGAGAGCTTTCTGCTTAATTCAGAGACTCTGTCCCTCACCACCCCTTGTTGTAAATATTTTTGTCCACCCTAAGCGTGGAAGGGTATTCTCAGATGTGAGACCCTTGCTCATTGCACCATCAGGATTCAAGCAAACCGGGCCGAAGACGGCTGTAATGCCAGACACCGGTCCCCGGGAGCTTGTTTCCTTCCCAGTGTAAGAATTGGCTTCTGTAGTTTGGTTTGCCCTGTTCCCATCATGCACTGGGACAGGAACAGACTAATTTGCATACAGCCAGGTTCTGAAACTGGGATGGTGCAGTGAGCTAAAAAACGGTGTTGGATCTAGCCCTGATCTCATGACTGGGTGAGAGCTTTCTGCTTAATTCAGAGACTCTGTCCCTCACCACCCCTTGTTGTAAATATTTTTGTCCACCCTAAGCGTGGAAGGGTATTCTCAGATGTGAGACCCTTGCTCATTGCACCATCAGGATTCAAGCAAACCGGGCCGAAGACGGCTGTAATGCCAGAAACCGGTCCCCGGGAGCTTGTTTCCTTCCCAGTGTAAGAATAGGCTTTTGTAGTTTGGTTTGCCCTGTTCCCATCATGCACTGGGACAGGAACAGACTAATTTGCATACAGCCAGGTTCTGAAACTGGGATGGTGCAGTGAGCTAAAAAACGGTGTTGGATCTAGCCCTGATCTCTTGACTGGGTGAGAGCTTTCTGCTTAATTCAGAGACTCTGTCCCTCACCACCCCTTGTTGTAAATATTTTTGTCCACCCTAAGCGTGGAAGGGTATTCTCAGATGTGAGACCCTTGCTCATTGCACCATCAGGATTCAAGCAAACCGGGCCGAAGACGGCTGTAATGCCAGAAACCGGTCCCCGGGAGCTTGTTTCCTTCCCAGTGTAAGAATTGGCTTTTGTAGTTTGGTTTGCCCTGTTCCCATCATGCACTGGGACAGGAACAGACTAATTTGCATACAGCCAGGTTCTGAAACTGGGATGGTGCAGTGAGCTAAAAAACGGTGTTGGATCTAGCCCTGATCTCTTGACTGGGTGAGAGCTTTCTGCTTAATTCAGAGACTCTGTCCCTCACCACCCCTTGTTGTAAATATTTTTGTCCACCCTAAGCGTGGAAGGGTATTCTCAGATGTGAGACCCTTGCTCATTGCACCATCAGGATTCAAGCAAACCGGGCCGAAGACGGCTGTAATGCCAGAAACCGGTCCCCGGGAGCTTGTTTCCTTCCCAGTGTAAGAATTGGCTTTTGTAGTTTGGTTTGCCCTGTTCCCATCATGCACTGGGACAGGAACAGACTAATTTGCATACAGCCAGGTTCTGAAACTGGGATGGTGCAGTGAGCTAAAAAACGGTGTTGGATCTAGCCCTGATCTCTTGACTGGGTGAGAGCTTTCTGCTTAATTCAGAGACTCTGTCCCTCACCACCCCTTGTTGTAAATATTTTTGTCCACCCTAAGCGTGGAAGGGTATTCTCAGATGTGAGACCCTTGCTCATTGCACCATCAGGATTCAAGCAAACCGGGCCGAAGACGGCTGTAATGCCAGAAACCGGTCCCCGGGAGCTTGTTTCCTTCCCAGTGTAAGAATTGGCTTTTGTAGTTTGGTTTGCCCTGTTCCCATCATGCACTGGGACAGGAACAGACTAATTTGCATACAGCCAGGTTCTGAAACTGGGATGGTGCAGTGAGCTAAAAAACGGTGTTAGATCTAGCCCTGATCTCTTGACTGGGTGAGAGCTTTCTGCTTAGTTCAGAGACTCTGTCCCTCACCACCCCTTGTTGTAAATATTTTTGTCCACCCTAAGCGTGGAAGGGTATTCTCAGATGTGAGACCCTTGCTCATTGCACCATCAGGATTCAAGCAAACCGGGCCGAAGACGGCTGTAATGCCAGAAACCGGTCCCCGGGAGCTTGTTTCCTTCCCAGTGTAAGAATTGGCTTTTGTAGTTTGGTTTGCCCTGTTCCCATCATGCACTGGGACAGGAACAGACTAATTTGCATACAGCCAGGTTCTGAAACTGGGATGGTGCAGTGAGCTAAAAAACGGTGTTGGATCTAGCCCTGATCTCTTGACTGGGTGAGAGCTTTCTGCTTAATTCAGAGACTCTGTCCCTCACCACCCCTTGTTGTAAATATTTTTGTCCACCCTAAGCGTGGAAGGGTATTCTCAGATGTGAGACCCTTGCTCATTGCACCATCAGGATTCAAGCAAACCGGGCCGAAGACGGCTGTAATGCCAGAAACCGGTCCCCGGGAGCTTGTTTCCTTCCCAGTGTAAGAATTGGCTTTTGTAGTTTGGTTTGCCCTGTTCCCATCATGCACTGGGACAGGAACAGACTAATTTGCATACAGCCAGGTTCTGAAACTGGGATGGTGCAGTGAGCTAAAAAACGGTGTTGGATCTAGCCCTGATCTCTTGACTGGGTGAGAGCTTTCTGCTTAATTCAGAGACTCTGTCCCTCACCACCCCTTGTTGTAAATATTTTTGTCCACCCTAAGCGTGGAAGGGTATTCTCAGATGTGAGACCCTTGCTCATTGCACCATCAGGATTCAAGCAAACCGGGCCGAAGACGGCTGTAATGCCAGAAACCGGTCCCCGGGAGCTTGTTTCCTTCCCAGTGTAAGAATTGGCTTTTGTAGTTTGGTTTGCCCTGTTCCCATCATGCACTGGGACAGGAACAGACTAATTTGCATACAGCCAGGTTCTGAAACTGGGATGGTGCAGTGAGCTAAAAAACGGTGTTGGATCTAGCCCTGATCTCTTGACTGGGTGAGAGCTTTCTGCTTAATTCAGAGACTCTGTCCCTCACCACCCCTTGTTGTAAATAAGCTGTCAGTAGCAGCGCCATAATTTACCATCCATCCTGCTCAATGCTCTGCGTGTAGAACTCTCAACACCTATTGGCAAGGTTGCACAAAAGCACGAGACTGCATAGGCAGGTCACTACAACAAGTATATTAAGGCACCACAAATCCAACTGCAAACAAACTGTGGAAGAATGGATTGTATATATGCACAATTTAATTTCACGAACCTCGAAAAGTGACTTTGTCATGACAACATGCATCCAGATGAGTGTAATTTGATCCAGGGTGATATAAATGAATTTTGTGCCGACAATGCTTTGTAAATGTAGAAAACACACAGTCTTTGTTATCTTTCTTACAGAAACAAAGAGGTCTGCTCGTCAATATAGTATATATTGTGTTTTGTGTCCCCTGGCTATGGGGCTATGTTTTGTAAATGTATCTTATAAATACATGTTCAATGTCAATATTTTGTAACTGGCAATGAATTTAATACTTGGTATGGTCCTTTATGTATACTTTTAAAAATATGTTTTTATTGATCAAAACAGCATAATTTGGGACATTTTGAATCTAAAATTTAATCTCGGGACGATATATTTGCAATTGTTATCTAAGCAATATCATGTATGTCAAACAATGTTTTTCCCCACGATATTCTAAGATGTAACTTGTGTACAGCGGACTGCAAGATAAAAGAAAACCGCCCAGCCCAAATCATAGGCTCGTTTTATCCATGGTTTGGATTTTTCTAAAGCTGACTGCGAGGAATGAGATTTTGATATCAATTTATGATCAATTTAATAACTTATCTCATTCGACAATTTTGGATCGATTTTTTCCTGTCATTGAGTAAAAGACAAACCCCGCATAGGTTAGATAAACCCCATGAACTGACGCCACTCTGAAGAACCACTTACAACTGATAAAGTTTTGAAAGTTTTATATAAAAGTCAGATTTAAATGCGAATACAATCCTCTCAGGATTAATCTCAAAAAGTATACAAAAGAATACAAAATCAATTCCAGAATCAGCAATTTAAAGCATCGATGTGAAGTGGTTCCTTTGCGTCATCTACAGAAAGAGAAAATTAATCGAGTTAAATCTGTCCCTACTCTATACTAGGTGACATCCCTACTTCGCAAGTTCCTAACCTAAAAAGGTGTCAGCAGTTTGACTCCCAAAGAAGTTCAAACTCTCTTAGCCTCTAAAGGTAACTTAAGTTTAAGAAGCAGTACCCTCGCTGCCTACCCATCCGCTCTCTAAGGGTCCTCGGCCTACTGCTCTCTTGCGCTCTGATCTCTCTCAGCGCATCTGTTCAAGTCATCTACTCTTCGCCCTTCTCTCCGAGCTCCCTCTGAGCAATTCGCTTCGCTGTTCCCTTCGCTAATTGCCAATTGCTATCTTCACCCCGGGGTGCTGTCCCTAAAATACACAATCACAGTGTGGGTGGAACGCCCCTTCGACGCCCACCACGGACTTTCCCCGTGAGGTAATCTTCCAGCTTTTCCCTTGCTTCGTCTCTTCACGTCGTCCGTTAAGTTGACCTTTCTTCCTTAGACGCCATCTTCTTCTTCTCGTTGGTGACTTCATTCAATATTACAATTGACATTTCAGAGCACAAGTCAACAACTTCAGCAGAACTTTAAACTTTACGACTATGATTTTGACCCTTCTAGGTCCTGTGAATGGACTTCTCAAAACAGCTCTCAAATTCTAAGCGCTTCTTATCACGTTCAGGCCATAAACCTTGTCCAGCGTTGTCACCCTAAATCTAGCAAGTGCTAGACTCCTTGGCTCGCACGTTCACAGCAAGGCTATTCACGACTCCTGTGAGCCCACTAAATTACATACAGCGGACTACACTCCTGCGAACCCTTGGTCAGTTAGGTTAAAATCACAAATGACCTAAACCCTTCTAACATTCTTACAAGAAGCCTTCTACACAGTATAACCTTTAACACATATATATATATTCGTATTTAGCAAATCTTTTACGCATATGTGAATACATTATACATAGAATACAAACTACATAGGGTATAACTTTATATTCTCATTCGCTATATCGTGTTATACATGTTCTACGCATTTCTTCACGTTTCATTTCTCGCCGCTTCTCCATTTAAGGTTACACACGTACATGAATTCTACTTTGCACGTTCTATATTTCGTAAGCATCTCTACACTTCTCTATATTAGCCCACTACGTATACGGGCCTTCTAAATCTAATACATGTTCTAAAGTGAATACAGTTACATTTCCTATATTACTTCAATTACATCTGTTAACTTTACGCTATAAGTGTCAACTTCACCTTACGATATACATTTCATTCCTACGTTTATACGATGTGCTTGTAAATATGGCCTATACATAATTTTTATTCAAATTTGCGCTCTCTCAGTCCCCCCTTTGATGACTTCTAGGAGTCATCACTAAATGCAATTTGAATAACATCTCTACACAGAACTAGTTACAATATTCCCTCTTTTCATCGTTTCGAGTGCTCTCAAGCTTTTGTACTGTTGATCTTGTAAAGCAGCTAATCTCCTTTCTTGCTCTCTCATGGATCGTTGTAACCGGTTCGACCTATACCATTTATACAATTTAACTAACCCTAATAATGTGATTATGCAAATTAATACTATCAATACAGGTTTTAATATATACCATACTATGCTTTTACCAAGATTGGCAAACCAACTCCCAACCTTTCCTACTCCATGACCGACTTTTTCCCAAACATTTATTTTTGATAAATCTTCGATTTCTTTATGAATCTGTGTAATGTTCTGTATGACTTTCTCAAGTGGTTTTGAATTATCAGGAATATAAGTACAACATTCCTGAACCTTCAAAGCCTTACAAACTCCGCCTTCTTTTGCTAGCAGTACATCTAAAGCAAGTCGGTTCTGAAGAACCATTGCTCTAATCGACTGCATCTCGCCTTCTACTAACATTAATGACCTTGCAGTACTTGCAGATAATCTATCTACAACTGTAGCTAGTCTCCTGATCTTAACATCATTAAGTATTAAACCTAACATAGGAAACATCGCTCCGAATACATCTCCTACTACTTCTGCATCTCCTACTTCCCTTTTCGCTCTCGTCGAAGCCTTTCCTTCTATGATCGCTATGTCCTTTGCATGATATATTTTGGGGAAGACAATTGCCAAGTAACACGAACCATACCAATTGTCAGGTAGTTTTACATAGGCATGTCTTCCGCATACAAAATACACATTCGGAATAGCTTGCATCCCTTTCATGAAATCTTTCGTATAGTACTCTAATCTAAAAGCATGTTCGCAATTCACTTCACCTACAAATACACTCTCATAATATGTCTTGCTTCGAGTTAAACATAACTTTCCTTTCTGCGTTCTATCCAAAGCTATTGGACCATTGCTACCTTTCTTTTTATGTGCCTTCTCTTCTTCGGTCCAATCCGTCTTTCACTGTCCTGACATTTTCAGAATCTTCTGCCTTCTATATCTGTCATCTACTTGTCCTATGAACTTTTTCTCAACCTCCGACACTTTGCAAGTTAGATTATTTCTGCGTGCATGTGAAGTATCTAGTGTATCCCAAGGAAGAAAGAATTTGGCTAGTCTATCCTCCTTTTTGTAATAGTCCCACTTATTCATTTGCTTATAATTCGGAACTTCAGGCAGTACCGAATCATAATTTGAAAAGTAGTACTCAAATCCTTCCCTACCATAAAATATACTAAGCAGTAAACTACATGTTATCCCATAAGTCAGTGGGAGATGATGATATCTAATGCCCTCGTCTACAGAAGCCGGCAATTGCATACAAACATAACAATCTTTGGCCTCCATGGCATCGATATACTCGTACAATAGTTTAGCATATGCGTTTGACCTAAAGTTTCCCTGTGACTCGTCTACATGTAATCTACGAGCTTCATCTGCCAGTAACGCCTTTTCACGTATAACATTGCTCTCCTCCTTCTTCCCCACAAGAGCAGGTCTCAAAGTCGTTACAGGCTTTACATCTGCTGTTTCTTTATCGCTTTCATGTCCTATTATGTATGATATTGTCACTACTGTAATTATGAGAAAAATTACTACTGCTATTAGTGTACCTACTATGCATCTAGCTTTTCGGTTTGGGTTGCCGTTCTCCATGTCATCAAACAGCGTAGCTCCTTCTTTTGCGAAAAAGTTTTTCTTTCCAGTCTTGGTTCGCTTTATTTGCTTTCTCAGTCCGTAAAGTGCTCTTTATCAACAAAGTCTCTTTTTCGCAACAATGTCTTTTTCTCTTTTAGCAACAGACAACCCTAACCCTTCTCCGTCCTCTAAATGTAATCCCTAATTTTATTCCTCTTTCCACTCGGCGCTAGGTTATCTTCTCCTTTATAGCTTATATACAAAAGTCTTTTATGCATCAACAATTATTCTCGCACCTGCAGCTTTCACAACTATTTCCAATAACTCAAAACGAATGACTTTTTCTTCTTCCTCTGGAATTTGATGACCAAAAGTTGGAAATTGTAATCTATTTAGCACTAGATCTTGAATTTGACTCAAATATGGGGGTATGGGAAGTGTGAAAGTCAGTAACCCCTCAGTCTCGAGTCCAGGCGTCAACATCCATATCTCCACTGCCACAAATGGATCGTGATCGATTACTTTCACTTTCTTCACTCTCCCAGATTTCTGTCCCCAAGACATCTGCTAGATAAGTCCACTCTGGGGTGGCGTACCTTCTGCAGGGCACACGTACCCTTCTCGATCTTCTTGGACTTTCAGTTCCTGAGTCTGTAGTTTCCTCTTCCTGATCCGATTCTTCAGCGATCGGGACAAGAGTTCTTTCTTGATCTGCTTTTAAGCTTGGCCTTCTCCTTCTCTCCGGCCAACTAGCGTCGTCACTCCTTGTCCTCCTGCTCCTTGTTCTTGGACTTGTCTCTTGGTCACTCTCTGCTTGTTCAGTATCTGATTCGATCTCCCAATTACTCTCTTCTCCTGAGGCGACTTCGGTCTCACTGGTGTCCTGACCTTCGTCGACCTGTTCCGTCTCAGTCTCAGCCTCTTCGCTCACCTCCACAGCTTGGCTTTCCCCCTCTATGGCTTCTCCGCTTTCCGCTGGATTCTCATCCGAGAGAGGAGCTGTTCCTTCTAGAGGTGTTGGCACTCTTCGGGTATGTGAGGCATGTATCCAGTTTGGCAGGCCTCCACACTTTACTGCAGTATTTGTCACAAGTATAACTTGAAACGGTCCTCTCCAGCGCACGTCTAAGCAGTTCTTCCTGACGTGTTTTTTCACCAGGACCCAGTCCCCTGGACTCAGGTCATGGCACAAATCTTGTGCTGATGGAACCTCTGCAGCCTGGACCTGGAGGGACACAGAATTAACGGCATCAGATAGTCCCTTACAGTAGTCCAAGATCAAATCGTCTGTGATGTTCACTAGGGCTGCAGTCGGAACCGATGGCAATCTCATGGCTCTCCCCATTAGCACTTCATGTGGAGAGAGACCTGTTTTTCTATCTGGTGTGCTACGTATGCTCATAAGAACCACTGGAAGTGCGTCTGGCCAACTCAGGGATGTTGCTGAACAAACTTTGGCAAGTCTGGACTTGATTGTACTGTTGATTTGCTCTACAATCCCTGAAGCTTCTGGTCGATAGCTGCAGTGTAGTTTCTGATCGATACCTAAAGCTGAACATAGCATCTTCACTATTTCGCTGTTAAAATGAGTTCCTCTGTCCGATTCCAAAGAGGATGGCACCCCAAACCTCGGTATCAACTCTCTAAGTAACAGTTTTGCTACTGTAAGTGTATCGCACCTACGTGTAGGGTAAGCCTCAACCCATCTAGAAAATATGCAAACAATCACTAAGACGTATCTGAGTCTATTGCATTTAGGCATTTCTATGAAGTCAAGCTGCATTCTATTGAAAGGCCCCCCGACCTCCCAATGTGACTCAATGTAACTGGTGTTCTCTTGCCCACGTTTAGTTGCTGACAGATCGCACATCGCTGACACACTGCTTCTGCCGCTACTCTGAACTTCGGGTTGAACCACGTTTGTCTGAATACTCTCACCATAGCATCTCTACCTATGTGTGCTGATCCATGCAATTTCCTTGCCATTGGACTAACAAGTTCATTAGGTAAAACTGCTCTCCCATCTGCAGATATCCAGAAATTCATCTCACTTCTAGAACAACCAGCTGTTTCCCAACTCTTTTTCTCATCATCTGGGGCATTTTCCTGAACACTCCTTAGTTCATCCCACGTATCTACAGTATCTAACAACATTGTCAATTCAGTTCTTTCTTGGATTCCCCCCACTTTTACATCAGTGTGAGAATATCCCTGTTCTGCGCAGTAACGCGCTACCTCATCCGCATAGCGGTTACCTTGTGACACAAAATCGACATTTTTTGTATGCGCTGCGCATTTGACCACTGCAATAGCTGTTGGGCCTTGCAATGCCTCTAACAAAAGTCTCACGAATTCTCCATTCCTAATGGGAGAACCCGAGGAGGTCATATAACCTCTTTGAGACCATAACTGCCCGTAATCATGAACTACCCCGAAACCATACTGGCTATCGGTGTATATGGTGACTCGAAGTTTGTCGCCTGCTAAACAAGCACGCTTCAAAGCAACAATTTCAGCTACCTGAGCGGAGTGTACTCCTTCCAGGCAAGCGGCTTCTATTACTCTTGTAATTGTGCAAACTGCATAAGCTGCTCTCAGCTGACCGATATCGTCTCTTACACATGAACCATCAACAAAGAAAATTTCATCGGGATCAGTCAATGGCTCATCTACGATATCGGGTCTCGGTTTGGTGCATAGTTCAGTCACATCAAGGCAATCATGGTCTGTACAAATTTCGTCATTGATCTCGTTTGGAAGTGGCATCAAAGTTGCAGGATTCAAGACGGAGCATCTTTTTAGGGTCACATTCTCGGCAGCCAGTATGACTTGCTCGTAGCGTGTGAGCCTGCTATTTGTCAGATGCTGAGTCTTAGTCCTGGTCATTAACAATTCTACAGAATGCGGTACGTACACCACTAACTGGTGTCCCATTACCACGCTTTCAGAACGTTCAATGCTGACACCCGTTGCAGCTACGGATTTGAGACATCCGGGCAACGCTGCGGCTACTGGATCTAATGTAGCCGAAAAATACGCAACTGACCTACGCGCATCTCCATGTATCTGAGCTAAAACTGCTAACGCGCATCCCTCTCTTTCGCAGCAGTAAAGCAAAAATGGTTTTGTGTAATCAGGCATTCCTAAAGCCGGGGCGCGACATAAGTCCTCCCTCAGCTGCAAAAACGCCATCAAACAATCTTTGTCCCATGGTACCGGATCACTTACTCCTTTGTGCGTCAGTTGTAATAATGGTTTTGCCTTCAGTGAGAAGTTGGCTATCCACTGCCGACAATAACCGACCATGCCTAGAAACATCTTGACTTCTCTTTGTGTTGTAGGCGCGTTCATTTTCATGATCGCCTCTATTCTGTCTGGAGACACCTTCCGCTTTCCTTTTTCAATCCTATGGCCCAAGTATTGCACTTCAGTCTTACAATACTGCAATTTACTTGGAGACACCTTCTGTCCGTTCTCGGCCAAGTGATTTAGCAAGGTTATGGTGTCTTCTCTGCAAGCTTCCTCAGTTTCTGACGCAACTAGGAGGTCGTCTATGTACTGGACTAGAACCGAATTCTTGGGCAGTACTAGACTCTCAAGATTTCTTTTTAATAGCTGGTTAAAGATCGATGGGCTTTCTGTATACCCCTGAGGGATACGACACCATGTTAAGACGCGATCTTCCATCTTAAAAGCGAAAAGATACTGGCTCTCTTCATCTAAAGGAATCGAAAAGAAAGCCTGGCACAAATCTATCACGGTAAACCATTCAGCTTGCAATGGTATCTGAAATAATATCACTGATGGATTCGGTACCACTGGACAACATGAGACAACAATATTATTAATCTTTCGAAGATCCTGCACTATTCTGTATTTTCCACTAGGCTTCTGCAAACCCATAATCGGGGAGTTACATGGACTACCCACGATCTCCTTCAGTATTCCCTGTTTAATCATGTATTCGATCACAGGCTTTATTCCTGCAATCGTCTCTGGAGTCAACTTGTATTGTGGAGTTCTTGGATACTCAGCATTGGGTCTTACCAAGATCTTTACTGGTTCTACTCCTTTGATCAGTCCTATTTCTTCTCCAGTAAAATCCCACACCTCAGCTGACACTTTCTCCCTCAAATCCTGTGGAAGCTCTTCCAGTGTTAAGGTAGGATATAGTTCCACGCACTCTTGCGAGTTTACAACCTTAAAATCGGCATCCTCATCATTGGTCTGCACTTCTACTCCTTCAGGTGTACAATGTATTGTGCAATTCAGTTTACACAACAGATCTCTTCCTAGCAAACACACAGGGCTAGAATCACAGATCACAAACTGATGTTCGTCACTGTAATTCCCTATCTTTACTGACACTGGTTCGGTCAGAGGATTTGTCATCCTCTTGTTTGCGACTCCTACCACCTGAATCGTCTCTCCCGATATTGGCAGACCTGGGACTACCGCTGATCTCAGCGTGGATCGAGTGGCCCCCGTATCCACCAAAAAGGTGGTAGGACATCCAGCTACTTCAGCCTCTACGTATGGTCCTCTCTGATCTACTTCCAGGGCTGCTCCTAGAGTACAGTCTTCCTCCCTATTTACTCGTTGCCCTGTAAGAGGATCAACGTAGTAGCATTCTTCTCCTCCCACGAACAATGGCATCTGTCTATAAGTTTTCCCTCCGTTTGTGATGCGAGGTGGTTGAGGAAACGGGGCTCGAGGAGTCTGAGTCCCCCCTTTGATAAACTTTCCCTTCGGGACTGTTGCTCCCTTAACCACGTTGTTCTGGACCTCTTCCTCCTCCTGTTCTAATTCCCCCGTCTCCACATTGTAAGGACACTCGCGTCGCCAATGTCCCACTTCGTTACACTGATGACACCTCGTTGTCTTTTTCAGTGTCGCAATATCCATTCTCGGTCTTGGTCTTTCCTCCTCATCTCTGCTCTGATTATTCTGTTTCTTTGCTTGCGTTCCTGTTCCCTGTTGCCGCTGTCCACCCTTTCCAGCTGCTTGCATTTGTACCAGCATTAGC
Organism: Lissotriton vulgaris; assembly: GCF_964263255.1. Taxonomy (NCBI): domain Eukaryota; kingdom Metazoa; phylum Chordata; class Amphibia; order Caudata; family Salamandridae; genus Lissotriton; species Lissotriton vulgaris. The sequence continues at coordinate 1,017,386,816 of NC_141691.1, read as the reverse complement.
TTTTCCTTGAGTTTCTTTGCCTTCGAATCTATTTCATCGCTACAGTACCTTGCATACCTCAGAATCTCATCTAAAGGTTTGTTCTGCCAACAGATCAAATGCTGCTGTATCATCAGGCTTATGTCTGGTCTTAATCCTAAAACGAACTTCGACACAAACTGTCCTATGTCCTTAGGATCCATTACGTCTAACCCACTGTATTGTTTAAATGCTTTCAGTAACCTCTCATAGAACTCGTGAACTGTCTCTTTAGGCTCCTGAGTCGTTCGGTCTATCTTAACCCAGTCTATGTCTTGTACTGGCACTTTCTCTTTTAGCCATGTTATTACCCTCTCGTACTTCTCCATGACTCTATCTGATGGACCATTTGTCCGGTTATCTCTCGGAGGCTCACAAGTAGGCCATTCAACATTAAGCTTGCATGCCGTCCACAAATCTCCGGGTACTACGATATCGAACAATGTGTTCAAATCGATCCACAGCACCTTAGAGATCTTCACGAACCTCTCTACCTGCTTGTACCACTCTACGGGGTTTTCTCTTAACTTGGGGAAAGAATTAGTAAATGCCGCTAAATCCCCCCTACTCCAAGGTACATGAACGTAGTTTCCGTTCGCGATTTCTCGCAAAGGGAAAGCTTCCATTCGCATTAGGTCTGTATCCTGGGACTTCACAATTGTACTTCTTCTGACAGATCCCTTCTTAGACCATTTTTCCTCCCATCTATCCAGATCTCTCCATATTCTGATACACATGACTAATTCCCTTATGTGTACTCTTAGTCCAATCGTTCTACGTTAATCCAAATCTAGGTCTGTGCAATTTAGCCTATGATTGGGCTGTAAAGCTTTGGTTCGTGACAGGTCTATCATATACCTATTTGCCAAATTAGATAAATTTTCATGAGCTGACCTCGCTCTCCGAGTAACATCCTTAGATAAGAACAATATTTCATCTGGTGCGTACAACTCTAATCTCTCTATTGCCACTGTGCCATCAATTATTTCATCTAAGTCTGACTTCAAACTCATTACATCGAGCCGTTTTGCTTTTATTTCAGCTCTCAGTATGTCAGTCCTAGGTGGTTCGCTCATACCCCTCTCACCTCCACTATGCGCCCTACGCCTAAACACAGGTGAGTTATGAGGAGTTTTCCTTCCATCTCTTTGTTCCCATCTCTCTAGATCCCAAGCCTTTCCATCTTCCCGTGGGGTGTGGTGGAACATTACTCCATCCCCCATCCCTACATTGCGCCTTTTCGGCTCGGTCTCTCCAGATATGAGATAGGATCCACCGTTCTGTTCAAAACCACTGTAACTCGCTTGCTGTCTGGTGTCGCTCAATAAACGATAAGGTCCTTCATGGCCCTCCATGCTCCCGCGATCTCGTTCGTGATCACCAGAAGTATGGCGAGACGTTTCGCGACTCCCTATATTCTCGTGACTTCGCTCGCGTTCACCGGATGCATGGCGAGACCCTTCACGACTCTCCATGTTCCCGTGATTCCAATGTTGCACTGTTTCACTCGGGGTATGGTGAGTGCATCTGAAAGTATTTCGGTACTCCTGCGTCCTTCGTTCCCCCTCACTAAAGGTGACGCGAGGCACTTCGCCACACCCTGCACTCCTGTCATCGCACATTTGCCTATTGCCGCTGATAGTAGGACAATTATTTCCTCTGCTTTCCTGACTCCCTCTCTCCCACTCCGGGCTGCTTTCGCCAGCTCCACAATGAGAGAGGATCCGGTTATCCTGGTCTCTCCACTCTGCTCCTGTTTCTAAACTCTTATTCCGGATCTCTTCGGCAGTATCCCATTCTTTCAGGTATTCCCTTAATTCCTTATGGGATTTCGGTTTTGGTCCCCTTAAGTCCATTGGCCCTCTTTGGCCCCCCTGTTCTACCCAGGGACCTGTTGCGGCATCTAATGGGGTACTCCGACTCATCGGTGCTAATATCTGTCTCTGGGGATTCATCATGGTATTCCTATTCCCCATCTCTGCCCTTTCCCTGTCCCATCGTGCCTGTTCCTCCTGCTGGACCCCTTCTGGGTTGTAAATTGACACAATAGGGCCTATGGTAACCGGTACTTGTAAAGCGTCTGGCATTTGGTACGACCTTGCATGTTGCGTTTCTGGCACCTTCTGGACCACTAGTCTTCCCACTACTCTCTGTTCGGAACTAGATTGAGGTACTTCCTCATCTTTCTTGGCATCCCACTCTGTTACTGGGATCGATTTATATTCCCCCCATCTAGCTCCGTCCTCTTGTTGTAATATGGGACTTGCGGCCCCTCCGCTATACGGAGGTGGTCTATCTGTTAATAGCCTCTCTATCAGATCCTCCTCCGTTTCGCTTTCCTCATCTTCCTCTAGAGGTTTCTTTTCTCCCGTAACTTCTAGCATCGGGTACAGTTTGTCTGCTTCTATCTTTTGTACTCTCCACTTTTTCGCTTCCTCGTCCCATTTAGCATCCTGCACTGCCTTTACTGATCGTCTCACTCTTTCTTGGCGCCTCTTTACGCTCTTTTCGTGTGCTGCTCTAAACCATGCACTAAGGGCTTCAAACTGTGTTGGCCTCGGTAGAGGTCTTGTTGCAAGCATTACCGCTTTCAGTTCGTTCAACACGTCTAGCTTAAACGTTCCGAATCTCGGAAACGTCAGTTCCTTATTCCCTTCAGTTAGCTTATTCCACTCGGAGATCCATAGTATCGAGTGTAAGCCTACATTTACTGCCATATGATAAGCTGGTGTGCCTTCTGGTGGAGCTTCTTCTCCGGCATATAAGTTTCTTCTATTCCTCTTAAAGATTGCTCTTAAACTCTTAAAACACTTCATCTTTGATAATCTACGATTTTCTCTTATTAATTCTCTTCCTTGTTTACGTCCCGATGACAACCAACCAATCCCTACGCGGCTCTCGCTAATCGGCCTATCCCAGCGCGACTCTACGCTGACCGACCAATCTCAGCGCGGCTCTATGCTGACGTCTGACAAACTAACCAATCTCAGCGCGGTTCTATGCTGACGTCACTCGTTCCCTCTGCAGCAGTTCTCCTTCTTTCTCAACTCGTCTCACGATTTCGTATGCGTTTTCATTCATACACTGAAAAATGACTACTTCCGTCCAAGCGATCACTTTTCTCTGACTGTACGGCCACAGTCTAACTGTAATTGTCACCTCAACTGACGAAACGTCTTCCCTCTGACGGTCGGACGATCGCCTCAACTGATAGGTTACTTACACACAGTAAACGTACGACCAGCGTCCGTTACTCATACACTCACTCTTACGCTCCCCCTATCATCGGTCTGTCGGGCGATCAATGGTACCTCATGACCCCCTTTCAATGGTAGACAAATTACTCTGGGTGTTCGATACACCCGAACCACTTGAGTCCTTTCCTGGAGCTTAAGATTTCATCCGGTTGCGCGCGCTCACAACCTTCCCTCAATCACACTACAGGCATTCAACTCCGCTTGACATTACAACACAGGAACAACATAAAACACCGCAATCTTACAACGCATGACCCTTATACTCACTCTCGACCGACTCTGCTGCTTTTCTCTCGACACACCGTCAGCACCGTCTTCGGCAGGGATTCTTCTTCTGGTCGTCGATGACTAGGGACCTTGGGGTAAACTAAACCTGACCTAGGTTGTCTTCCTCAAGAAGAAAACCATCTTTCTCTGCTACCAACTGCGAGGAATGAGATTTTGATATCAATTTATGATCAATTTAATAACTTATCTCATTCGACAATTTTGGATCGATTTTTTCCTGTCATTGAGTAAAAGACAAACCCCGCATAGGTTAGATAAACCCCATGAACTGACGCCACTCTGAAGAACCACTTACAACTGATAAAGTTTTGAAAGTTTTATATAAAAGTCAGATTTAAATGCGAATACAATCCTCTCAGGATTAATCTCAAAAAGTATACAAAAGAATACAAAATCGATTCCAGAATCAGCAATTTAAAGCATCGATGTGAAGTGGTTCCTTTGCGTCATCTACAGAAAGAGAAAATTAATCGAGTTAAATCTGTCCCTACTCTATACTAGGTGACATCCCTACTTCGCAAGTTCCTAACCTAAAAAGGTGTCAGCAGTTTGACTCCCAAAGAAGTTCAAACTCTCTTAGCCTCTAAAGGTAACTTAAGTTTAAGAAGCAGTACCCTCGCTGCCTACCCATCCGCTCTCTAAGGGTCCTCGGCCTACTGCTCTCTTGCGCTCTGATCTCTCTCAGCGCATCTGTTCAAGTCATCTACTCTTCGCCCTTCTCTCCGAGCTCCCTCTGAGCAATTCGCTTCGCTGTTCCCTTCGCTAATTGCCAATTGCTATCTTCACCCCGGGGTGCTGTCCCTAAAATACACAATCACAGTGTGGGTGGAACGCCCCTTCGACGCCCACCACGGACTTTCCCCGTGAGGTAATCTTCCAGCTTTTCCCTTGCTTCGTCTCTTCACGTCGTCCGTTAAGTTGACCTTTCTTCCTTAGACGCCATCTTCTTCTTCTCGTTGGTGACTTCATTCAATATTACAATTGACATTTCAGAGCACAAGTCAACAACTTCAGCAGAACTTTAAACTTTACGACTATGATTTTGACCCTTCTAGGTCCTGTGAATGGACTTCTCAAAACAGCTCTCAAATTCTAAGCGCTTCTTATCACGTTCAGGCCATAAACCTTGTCCAGCGTTGTCACCCTAAATCTAGCAAGTGCTAGACTCCTTGGCTCGCACGTTCACAGCAAGGCTATTCACGACTCCTGTGAGCCCACTAAATTACATACAGCGGACTACACTCCTGCGAACCCTTGGTCAGTTAGGTTAAAATCACAAATGACCTAAACCCTTCTAACATTCTTACAAGAAGCCTTCTACACAGTATAACCTTTAACACATATATATATATTCGTATTTAGCAAATCTTTTACGCATATGTGAATACATTATACATAGAATACAAACTACATAGGGTATAACTTTATATTCTCATTCGCTATATCGTGTTATACATGTTCTACGCATTTCTTCACGTTTCATTTCTCGCCGCTTCTCCATTTAAGGTTACACACGTACATGAATTCTACTTTGCACGTTCTATATTTCGTAAGCATCTCTACACTTCTCTATATTAGCCCACTACGTATACGGGCCTTCTAAATCTAATACATGTTCTAAAGTGAATACAGTTACATTTCCTATATTACTTCAATTACATCTGTTAACTTTACGCTATAAGTGTCAACTTCACGTTACGATATACATTTCATTCCTACGTTTATACGATGTGCTTGTAAATATGGCCTATACATAATTTTTATTCAAATTTGCGCTCTCTCATGACCTATCGTTTTGGATGAGAAGCATCCAAAGATGAATGTGCAGTAAATGGCCGGATTAAGAACCACTCTGAGGACTAAGGTGATCAAGTGGTGAGTTTGTAGCAAAGAAAGGAAACTTTAAAGGAGCTGAGGGTATTAGAACACAATACTAACAGCATTGCTCAGCTGTGGAATGAATGACAGCTTGGAACCAACGATGACAGCAAGGTTTCAGAGAAAGCTATTAAGCTTTAGTATTGGGTGCCTATTATTGAGAGGGATATAAATGAGCTCACTGGAGCTGGGAAGCTGGATCCCTGTTTCAATTTTATTGGAACAGATCCAGGTGAGACCTGTCCAATGTTGGACATGAGTGTGGTATTCAAAGAAAAGCAAGTGGATTCCCTGATCCTGAGATACCCTGACGTGAATCTAGTTGTGAAAAGCTTGTATAAATATATAGAGGTCTGTGGCATATACTACACATAACTAACTACAAAGCGACCGGCACTGTGGGTAAGGAGATGACTAATTGCAGAGGAGAGGCATGGCAATCACTGAGAGATGGTCCAGAATGGCAGACTAGAAGCAGGGGGCAAAAGGGAGGAAGAATGTGAGTCAGTAGAAGTAGGGTTTGGGGGTGGAAGGAGGCTGGACAGCATGTGGTTGTGGGAGGTGTGCCATAGAGCTGCCCTTCTGGTGGCTGGCTATATGTAGCTGTCGATTTTGCGGCATGTGACATTGCACCCTGTATAATGTTCTGATTTAATATTAATAGTATTTCCTGTGCAATTGCCTTTTGCCAAATTTTAATTCAATGTCTAAATTAAACATCCTGATATTTCGAGTTTTTGATTAAAGCAAGCAAAATTAATTCCCCCATAAAGCAACATGAATAATTTGCATTATCTGTATTAAAAATCGGGGGAACCCAAGGAATGTATCATAATATTCTGACCATAATCACACTCTTATCCGAACTGAGCAAAGGTAACACAGCAAGCAGGCAAAATATTTGCAAACACATGCTATTCTCCTCTTGTAAACAATTCTTTGGCATACTGACGAATTGCAGCATTTGGTTGTCCCGTTGTACACTTTTATTATTTTTTCAGAATGGTGTTCTTGTACCGAGCCACACATTTTCTGTGCATCAGGCAGAAGAAGTCACAGTTGTGTGGATTTTAAGGTTGGTTTTGGATATTGATCCTTCGAAGCTCCATTAGCTTGATGCTGACATCACAGATTGATGTCTCTTTAAACTGGGTATCAGTCTGAATCACTAGGGAAATCCAATTATTGACTCAGGATGTGTGCACTGTGCAGCCGCCGAAGAGCACATCTCTCTATCGTTTTCTCTTTTTTTTACCTGACTCCTCGTAGAACACATTTATCTATCATCTTTCTCCCACTGCCAACTGCTTACTGTTCGTCCCTATTTTCTGTCTTCCTTCCAGCGATTATTGCCAACTTCGATTTTTCTTTACCGTATTATTTTACTAAATTCAATAGAAATATAGGACTACCAGTTGTGCACGGATGCGGTTGTCTTCAAATATTCAATATTACCTAGTCACAAAGAAAAACATAGGGGGAGAGGCATGTAAATTGGCGTTTGCACTGCAGCTGCTACATAATTCAGCGTTCATGTATTAGTTCGCTTCATTCTGTTCCAGACTCGAAAATGGGCGTCGTGTTATGCAAACTTAATTCCAGATGTAATTTATTTAAAAAAAATGTAGACTTGCAAAATGTGACGCTCCCACTCTCCAGTGTTAAACTCCCTCATGTGAAGAACTCTGGCCAGCCTCTACTTTCAAGCCCCAGCAGCGAACTGTAGAACCTCATTGCCCGTGTGATCATTGAAGTTTGGGAGTCATTTCCCAGTGGGATGCAGAGCGGGAGAAGTCAAACATGTATGAGAACACGACAGCTAGGCAGCCTGATGATACATGTGATTTTACCTATTTTCCCACAGTGCTTTGCGACCATGTTTTTGTTCTTAGGCACTTTCTAAGGCTGTATGTAAGATTTTTGTTAGCAGGAATATTATCTCACAGAAATATCATGTCATAAATATCGTTTACATAAATATCGTCCCATTAGGTGTCTCTTGTCTATTATCAACTCAATGGGTCGCTATTTTTTGTAAAAGCTAATTAGTACAAAATGTTTCTGGCACATTATATTTTAGATTTGATACTCGGGTACATTACCCTGTATAAACTTTATGATTGTTTATTTGATAGAGGGAAGATAGGACAGAAGAGTCCTAGGGATCGATTAGGAAGTCACAGGCTTGGCTTATTATTCATCTAATTTATTTCTAAAATGGCAATTGCAGCAGTATTTAGCAACTGCACTGAGGTACAGCAGGGAAAGCATCTTGATTACTGTGATGTGTGGAACCAGAGGGCATATTTACAGGCCCTATTTCCTCCACAACGTCACTTTTCCCTTGTGGTGGCAATAAGGGCTTCACCTTATTTACAAGGCAGCGTAAAGGCTTATCGCTGCCTTGTAAATAAGGACCTCATTCACGCTATACTTAGCGTGAAAGGGGTGGGCAATGGGTGCTGTGGTGGGCGTTCCACCTCAACCCCCATTGAATTTGACGCTGCCCCATATTTACAAGGGAGGAGTACATATAGGGCAGTGCCAAAATTAAGACCAGGGTAAACCTGGTCTTACCCTGGCGTGACAAGGAGAAATTTTTAATTTCTCCTCGTTCTTGCTGTTTCCATATGTGCTGCGTTGTACAGCACACATAAAAATAGCAAACAGCGATTGATTGTTTATGTGCAGGAAGGGACACCTTCCTGCACATAAACATTTATTTTTAAAAAATGACATTTTGCAACTTCTATATGTGCTGCATTAAGCAGCATACATATGTTGCAGTCCGGTGTTTCAGAAGTGGCAGAGCGCAGTGTTAAGCCAATGAGGCTTACGATGTGCTCCTCCGTTTCCTCGTAAATTTGCCCCTAGATGTCAATTACATTTTCCCTGCTTAGCAAATTGAGGAAGGTCTGTTATTGCTAAGGTACAATGTTTTGACTACATATCTTAATAAAAGTTTGTCACTTAAAAAGTACAGAGTGACTGCTAAGTAGCAAAGAGATATAAAAAAAAACAATGACCACAGCAGAGGTTGAAATAATGGGCGTAAACTGATACCAAGTTATGGTTGCTTGACAGGACAAGTCCACAGTTCGAACCCCCACCATGAAACTTTGCAGATTCTTATCTTTTATTATTTTTCCATGGTCATTTTTTTTTATAAATCTATTTAATTATATTACGAAGTAGTAAGGTTTATTTCCAACTGATTGATCGCAACAAAGACCCAACACACAAGTTGAAACGCATCGGTGTGTCTTTAGAGTGGCGTGATGACTTTGTAAACTTGGCAGGAGTAAATTTGTGGATATTTGCATTGGCGGCATAATTGCTGTCAAGCATCCGGTTGAAATAGGTGGCATGCCAATTTACTCAGATCTTTGTGTTTCAAGTGCATCTGTGATTCCCCCATTTCCAGAGCAACTGCATGCGCTATGTAGTTAAATGCACTGGGAAGAAAAGCCCACCACACATAAAGTTATTTCAAACACAAATCAAGTGTGTGCTATTAAGAGGACTCTACTGTGAGGAGAAGCGCCAGCCTTGGACCACAGAAAAGATGAGTTGGAGGGCCTGTGTTGGACTGCTAAACTGCACTTAATGTGAAAGCAAATGCAATTTTTGACACTGAAGGAGCACCTGCTGATAATCTAGGTGTAGCTACAGTTGGAGGACCAATTACGTCATTGTCACTAACACATAAATCAAATACATTGGCAAAGCTCCTTAGGAAAGAGTTGAACAAATGGTTGAAAGTAACCTCTTTAGAAAAGTGCTTATAGTTATCAGGTATACCAAGAGGATTAAGGGCCAAATGTACAACCCTAAATTGCATGTGCAAACTGGTCTGTGACCCGTTTGCGCATGCAAAATGGCACAGGGCCATGTACAATTCCTAAATAGCGAGTCTTAATTTATTTGCGACTCACTATTTAGGAATTGTGATTTGCTATTAGGAAGGGGCACTCCCTTTCTAATAGCGTCTGCCAAGCAATGTATGAATGTTTTGTGATCGCAATCGCGGTCAGAAAACGCTTGCAAATTACCATCCTCTTCAAGAGGGTGGTAATGCAGTCGCAAATTGAAGGGGGGACCCCTTCCACTTTGTGACTGTCTCTAAAAATATTTTGTGAGGGCAGGCAGTGGTCCCAGGCACTACTACCTGCCCTTAAAAAATGAAAGGAAAACGTTTCTTCTTTTTTTTAAATGCTGTCCGTTTTCCTTCATTTAAAAGCAGTCCCAGACATGGTGGTCTACTAAGCCCAGCATGCCACCATCCTTGGGAGGGCCTGTCATACCCAATGGGCTCGCAAATTGCAAGAGGCTCATTAATATTCATGAGCTTCGCAATTTGCGACCCAATTGGGAATCACAAACGGTGTTGAATACACTGTTGTACACACAAAATAGTGGCTTGCTAATTGCGAGTCGCAAATGAGTCGCAATTTGTGAGGAGCTATTTTGCAGGTCATACATCTGGCCCTAAGAATCTTAATGAAACCCACCTACGAGGACACACGTTCAGAACTAATTGAAGAGTGGGTGTCCAGCAGTAATTGAGGCTTATCCCAGTAGATGTGCACATTGATAACATTTGCTGCCACTGACAGAAAACAAATATTCAAAGAAATTAAATAATTGCAAGATCTTGCTAAAGAGGAAGCTCAAGCAATCAGCCGGGAATTTAAGAAACAGCTACAAACATCTTGATACATTTGAACAAGAAATCAAGGAAAGAAGATGAAGGAACTTTATGAGGGATAGACAAGATTATGCACAAGGAAGGATCTTCACTTTTGGCAAGACATTTGACACTGCTAGAACAGAGATATCAAGCGCAAATTGGTTGCCATTTCAACTGCTAGTTTGTCAGAACAAAGTGCAAGCATTTCGGATGTAGATTCCAGCAACACAGTAGACAATAGTGAAGAAATGTTTGTATGCACAACTTCCCAAAGAAATATCGTGTGACGAAGGAAACAAGAGAGAAGGGCAATAAAGGAAGAGTAAAATACATGACAGAGGAAGAGAACCAAGAAAAGACAGAGAGGGAAAAAGGGCGGTCAACATAAGGGACAAATTAGAGCAGAGAAACATTAGTGATAAATACTGTCATACCTGTTATTATCCCAAATGAAGAAGCTCTTAGAAATGAGACCGTAAAATTATCCAAAAGTACTTCTGACTACATATGCACATGCATTGACATTTTAAAATTTCATAGAAAACTCAAACTTAAACTACCACATGTTGAAACCTGTAATTGCACAATTGGTAGAACTATGTATTCATCTGCTTCTTCCATTGCCGTTGATAACCTTGAGCACATTATATGGGTTTTAGGAATTAGAAAGAAATGTCAGGATATTTCTGGTTAATACACTCAAGTGAATATGTTGAAGGGAGTAGGTGTTGCTGTTAACATAAATGTTGACAATGGATTAATACCCAACCCAACCTTTGCCTCCAATTTGCCTTTGGATGTAATTGATACAGCAGTCACATCACAACTGAAAAACTTAGAATGTCATATTCTAAAACAAAAACCTGCAAATGAATTAACAGAGATAAAAGCACAGGCTGATGACACAACTATAATAATTAAACCTTCTGACAAAGGAGGCAATGTTGTTGTCAAGGATATCAATATGTATTTTGAAGAGAATGAAAGCCAATACAATGACACTGAAAGCTTTTGTAGTATAGACAAAACAAATGTCATTTTGCAATTTTGTACTTATTCGGAAGCGTTGAAGGAGAAGAAATTTATAGAATTGGAAAAATATTTGTTCCTGACAAAAAGAAAATTCCACCAATGCCACCATTTATATATTGCTTAAGTTGGGGACGCTGTGGTAAACCCTTCTTACTTGCTGGGACGTATCGTCACTTGTGAACTCTTACCTTTACGCCACAACTCGCGGAACCCGCTTCCCGGGTCCCGCGTCGCTGTGTGTGGCACCTTGGAGCTGTGGATTTGAAGAGAGCCGCTTTCCTGGACATTTCTGTGGGTGCGCAAGCTTGAGCAGGGCTGCGAGTGGCGGGACCTGGACTCAACTTCCCAGGAGTCCTCGCTAGCCTGAACCTCTGACACCTGGGCCACTCTCCCTGCCTTGCCCCGCCCCATCCATCGAACATAAAAGTCCCCGCCTCTGGATGGTCCCTGGGACGCTGTGGTAAACCCTTCTTACTTGCTGGGGCGTATCGTCACTTGTGAACTCTTACCTTTACGCCACAACTCGCTGAACCCGCTTCGTGGGTCCCGCATCGCTATGTGTGGCACCTTGGAGCTGTGGATTTGAAGAGAGACGCTTTCCTGGACATTGCTGTGGATGCGCAAGCTTAAGTTACACATGAATCGACATAAACCAGCAGGTTAACCAATTATGGCTTTGAAGGGAATCATATTTAATGCTACTACCCAGTATGTGGTTTCACTTTTTGTTCATATTTGTTGGTACTCTTACTTCATATGCACAAGATACTATAGTTTTCTTGTAAAAAAATTGAAATTTTTCCCAGGCAAGAAGATTACTGGATGCTTGTCACTGATGAAATCTCACTGTATATTAGTGTCACACATGAGTATGGAATTATTGCCTGTAAATATTTTATAAGAACATGTGCAATGTATCTTATAAACATACCAACATGCTTCTGATAATGGTAAAAAATGTGTCTGCAGAATAATATTTTTGCTTTCCACAATGTGCTGTTGAAACAATTAAAGGGTACTATAATGGGCCAAATTATACCACCTTGTATTTGAGGTCTTTTAGGGCAATACGAAGCTGATGAAAACGTTTTTTACACATATCAAACACTATTGAATACAAACTATTTGAATTTACAGTTGCAGAATAGGATCAAAATCACTGAAATTGATGTTTTGGAATTAAAGGTGAACGTAGAAGGTATTCATCTTGAGACACAATTCTACTGTAAACCATCATCAGTTGACATGCTGCATGCAGACAACATCCAGCCACAATGTCTGAAATTGTGTACCACATATATGGGAATCTTCTTAGTACAAAGAGAAACTGCAGTACAGAGGCATTTTTTAAAGGAACTATAAGAGATGCTAGCAAGATTTAGACAACGTGGTACCTAAATTAATACAGTTACAGGTAGTGAACAAAGTTAATCAAAGAATAGACAAGAACTTTTAGTCCCTAAAAATGACATAAAATCAGATGAAAGTGTAAGGGTACTTTTAGGATATAGAGGACAGGCTACACACAACAGAAAGATCAGTAATAGTGATTGGAATATATTCCACACCAAAGGATGCTTGTGAGCCAGTGTACTAAAAGATATTTCGGTGAAAAGTTAATTTAGTAAGAAGGAGGAGAGAGATAGTGGAGGTTGCTGCACATGTTTCCATACCTCTGGAAATTGCAAGAACTGTAACAATAACAAAGATTTCATGACATAGTTAATCCCTGTTATGAAGGAACATAAATGTGTACTAAACGTATTACTTGCACTGCTCCATACGTGCTCTGCATATTACAATGTATTTGGGGCAAAACAAGATATGTTAGGGAGCACCATATTTTCAAGAATTTTTTTTATCTCAGGGAATTGCAGAATGAATAAAAATAAAAACCAAAATTGACAGTACCAAGAAAGAATCTTTCAGGAACTGTACAAAGGTTATTGTGACCAGTTGACAATTATTTTTGGTATAGACAAGGTTGACAATCACTCAAAAAGTGTAAAAAGGGAATTAAAATTATGACAACTTAAATTAGGGTAATCACATTGGAAGCATGAAATCCTAACAGAAACACCATTGTTGAGTGTTGTGGGGTTTAATAGGGCCCCGGGACATAAGCTTCCATTTTATAAGACATGTTTAATCTTGACATCTTATTAGACAGTGACTTTTTACATGCTTTGCAAGTACATGGTAACATACTTAACATTTATTTTGCTTGCAGCACATTTCTTCTTAAGCTTTTTTGTCATAACACTTGTACACTCTGTCCAAGGGTAAACGATTTGGAGCCATTTGTGCTTGCATTTTGTTGTCCAGTTGGTGGCAGCTCTGAATAGGAGAGACAAACAATTACATTGACACAGTGCAAATGGACCCATGCTTTGATTATATAAACTACCTCTGAGCTAGGTTTCTTAGAAGAGCACTTGTATGGATTATCCTGAAATGTTTGCCTGTTACTGAGATGCAGTCATGCTGACTCCAATCTCTATCCTGCAAAGGACAGTGGCCTGTTCTACACCAGACTGGCTTCCTGATACATCTTAGATTAACAAGGCACCCCCTAAAAAAGATTACTAGAAAGTTCAGGGAAAAGTGGGTAAGCCATTATTAAACAAATATAGGTCTTGAGGGAATGCATCTTTGTAGTTTTGGTTGTTCCTGATAAATCTTACATAGGTATGGAGAGTTGGGTTGTCCCAAGCAATCTGGCAGACAGTACTCTCACTATGCTCTCGATAGTATCGGTAGTGTTAGGTAAGAGTATTTGGATGCCATATATTTATATAGTCACTGTAATGTTATAATAGTTGAACTGTTAATTTTCTTCACTATTCTTGTATTGCTGGTTACAATGCTTCGTTTCCATTCTGCAAAAAATTGCAGCTCATGTTTTTTACACAAGAATGCAATTGCTTCAATAAATGTTTGAAATGCCAATTCATGTATTTTTTGTGTCTCCCTTTGGGCAAGTCTAAGTAATACGAATGGGTAGATCTGTTACCACGATTTTATTGAGGGAATTAGAGTGGCCATGTTCTGAGGTTGCAGATACCACCCAGTACCCTGTAAGGTTAGGGATCCAGATGGCACACTGTAAGCTAGCTAGGAACTTGCCCAACATACTCAGATAACATGAGTGCACTCGGTCCCCATAATCTGACTCTTGTGTTGTCTACATACATCATTCTGCTAAATTAGTAGGAACTGTACGACATGGCACCTCCAATGTTATAGTTCAAGTTAAGCGCCAAGATACTCCCTGGAGTGATAGGAGCGCTATAGAAATGTGCTTTACATTACATTACAAGTACCTGACCTTGCTATATCATTAGGATTTCATTCAAATTTGCAGCTTTAAAATTGCTGTTTTACCTGAAGTGCTAAAGTAGATTCAAAATTAATATGGGGCTGGCCCGGCCCTAGATTAGAGGATATATTTAATTAGCAACTACGCCACAGTCAACTCAATACTTTTGGTATTATTAACCCCTTCGATGCTCATAACGGAACAGTTCCATCATGAGCATCGGTAGAGCTGTGCTCATGACGGAACCATTCTGTCATGACCACGCCCGTTTCCATTAGGGGTCAGCACCCGGCGGTAAATCGTACCACACCGATGTGGTTAAAGGGCAAAAGCAGCTCTGGCAGTACACCAACACCTCGAGCAGGTTCAGTTACAAATCAAAAGTGCAAACTAACAACAAATATTACTGAAACTTATGCATCAGTAGTTCAAGATAATTTGGGAAGCAGACATAATAAACCACAACTCAAGAATTAATCCGATACGGATAGCTTGAAACAGGCACCAGAGTCTTCTAAAAAGTACTTGGATAAACAAAACAATTAGGAACAAAGTCAGGGGCAGATCTCCCCAACTGGAGTCCACTGAAAAACGCTATAATTTGCATGAATGTGAAACACTTAAACAGCCTGACGTCCTTCTCATTTATTTCAGGGCATATCTGAAAAACGCTCAGAGAGAGGAGGACAATCAGAGCGCAGATCAGAAGAGTACATGAAACCAAAAAAGGACTCACAACACACATCTGACATCATCATAACAAAAGGCTCAATTCAAAAGGAATAAAGTGGCATGTATTTCAGTTAAATATGCCACTCACATTGAGCATACTGCTTCAGAACAAGGAGTGAGCACTGACACTGCTAGACAGCATGCAAGAGGTCACTATAGATTTGCCAGGCTCTTCAAGAATTTCTGGTGGCAAAAGCAGCTAATGAATATATTTAGGTGGAAACACCAGATCAGCTTGTTAGCTCTCCAGATTAGGGGTGATGTACCTGGTACCAGTAAAGCAATTGTTTGGTAAAAATGTAACACTTATCTATTACATTATTGGCTGAAAGGGATTGGCCACCTGCGTTTGTGCAGAAAGTCTCACCAGGAGAAGATATGATAATACCATCTTTATAAAGCTTCATTCCTGAAGAAGTTCGACAAGCGTATACAACAAAGTGGGCCTGTACATAAGCTGCAGCATTATATTGCAAACATTCAGGCTGGGATCAAGACTCAGCTTATCATGTTATACCTATAAGGTCCAGCCCGTAAGCACAACCACAATATCCTATTAAGTATTAAGCTAAATGCCCAGTTGGAGAAATTCAAAAACTACACAAATACCAAGGCATAATTGAGCTTTGATTCTAAATAATGACCAATGATTTCTTTCCAGTAGCTAAACCAGGTCATTCATATTGCTTAGTCTTAGACTACAAACATTTAAACAGTCATGCAAGCACATTTGCAGTACAAAATTCACACAGCGCAGCTCGAATGAACAACATTGCACACAAAAAACTAAAAACAAAAAATAATACAAAACAACATTAGACATTTCAAATGTTTTTTTTCTGCCAAAGCATATTTATTTGTTGATTTATATTGTGTGGCTTATGATCCACAAGAGGATGCAGGCTCTGGCCATGGGCTTGGGGAGATTAAGTTATTAGCGCAGAATCACAGGAAGTTGCTGCTGACATTGCGACTCAAGCCCGGATCCCCAGCTCCCGAGTTGGTAGCTATGGCAGCTGCACCACATCCACGTAGCCTATGAAAGCAGGGATTTAACTGCATTCACCACATTAGGATCACACAAAAAAATTTGTGGACTCCCACGGGTCATAAGAACAGCCCTGGCTTGTTCTTTCCTGGCGTAATCTCAATACATAAAATGGACTGAGAAGCATGTCAACAACATATAGCTTATGGATGATGACTTAAACACACATCTAGCCAGAGTAGATTGCATTATTGTGGGATTTGCTGAAGATAGCTACAAATTCGAAGAAAACAAAAATGCCCATATCAGTGTCCAGTTCTTGGAATACGAGTAATCAAATAAAGGCAAAAGTTTTACACCACATTTCCTCGAGAACTGTGCACTTCAACAACCACCAAACACAAGAAGGAAGCTGCAATCACTTTTGGGCTTTTTCAACTTTGGTAAAACTAACATGCCAGGGATCCATGTTAAAATATCGATATCAAAAATATTGATGAAAAAAATATCGATGTAAAAATATCGATAACAAAAATATTGCCTCCCTATTCTTAAAAAGGTAAGTACAGTAATATTGACTCAAAAATATCGATGTAAAAAATATAGGTGTAAAAAATATCGACTTTAAAAAATAACATACCTTAAATTAAATTAATTAAATATTATTATTAACAAATTAAATGAATTTTAATATATATTTTAACTAATTATAACAAATAAACTCAATGGAATTAATATAAACAAAAAAATTTACATAAACATATATTCAATTAAATACATTTTAACTATTATCTTTATTTAATTTATACACTTTAATAATTATATAAAAATAAAATAAAAACATATATAAATATTTAAAAATAAATACAAATATTTAATATATTCTATATTTAGTTAACACATTACACTATTTAAAAAAAAATAATACATACATTTAATAACAAAATAAAAACATTAATAGTTAAAACATTAGATAGCGCGAGGGTAGAAATGACTATTCCCACTCCAGTGAGTGCAACAGTAGGGTAAACGCTGGATAGCGTAGGGGTAAAAATTACTATTCTCACTCCAGTGAGCTGGGTTTCCCTTGTGCACATATACTACAACAAATTAGCTAAGGCACAGTTTCAACATGGCATGATCAATATTTGGCAAATCAGAAATGTTTGTGTCATACATATGTTAAGACTATCCCTTTTCTAATTAAGCATTGAAAAGCCTCAGCAACACATCATCATAGGACGTTCTGCCAAAATGCAAATTCAGAGGACAATAGGCCATTTACAAGTTTAATGTGCTAACCTGCCAGTATTATTGCAGTAGAAGAGTCCTTGGACTTCAGCATAATTTTTACTTCGGTATTCAAATACCCGAAAATTAATTTATGTTATCTGCACAAATGTAAAATGCCAAATCATAAAATTTTATTTCCTGTTTTGCAAAGCTTGTGAGGAGAGACACGTGAACCACATAAAACCCTGATGGGAGGGGAAGACGCAGGAGTAAAGGCAGAAAAAAGGAGAGAAGCAGAATCCTTTTAACTATTATATCTTTTCACTAGAATGCGGCCTGATTAAAACACTTAAAATTCACCATAAAAATCATTAATACTCAAAATGAATTGCAACATACAAATTTCGAATTCGAAAAATAACTCCCAGGAATCCCCTGTCTTACAATTTACAGTCACTAAAATCCACAAATATTTTTATTATTCATACGCAGTTATTCAGTCAACACCATTCTCCGCTTTTTTCTTGAACTGTCCTCAGACATTTTTAGCTCTTTGTAGAAAAATATCATTAACATCATCCATTTCGCTTTCCTCCAGTTTTCTCTTGCATTTTGTACCACTCCTTCCTTTTGAACATTTATTAAGCAACCCTCCCAAACATTTTAGTAAAAGAAACAAAACAATTGCTCAAAATATTATGACTATTATAGGAGTTAGTAAGTAACACAATGTAATTCCACCTACACTATCTATTCATTTACCAACCTTACCAAAACACTTTCCTAACTCACTAAACCAGGAACCTACAGTTTTGCATTTACCTTGCTCTGCAAAAGAGTGAACATGTGAAAGATTAGTCATATGGCTCACAAAGAAACCAATAGTTTTATTGTTATTGCGTATAGATCTACAACACCTTTTAGCCTTAATAACTTTAGAAATCCCACACTCCTTTCCCAGGATGATATCTAAAGCTGGACTATTTTGCAATATTTTTGCTCTAATAGCCATCATGTCAGTATTTACTAACATACAGGAACCTGCTGTATTATTTGCAAGTTTATCTACAACTCTTGATATACACCCAATTGTTTCATCATTCATTTTTGCACCTAAACTAGGAATTATAGCACCTAATATATCCTAAATAATTTGCCCAAATCATCACTTTGTCCTTCTCATACTAGTCTCACTATCTATCTCACTAACATGAAAACATGTAGGGAACACTAAAGCTAAGTAACAAGACCCAAACCAATTTCTCCGTAAGTAAAAAAAAACATCTTTTCCACAACATAATAGACCCTCCTCAACTTTGATTCTTCTCCCAGTAAGAAATATCCACTCATCTCATAAGTTATGTCTCAAACACTTTACCCTACACATTCAACCTTCTCCCCTTTTCACAGACTAGGACTATGTCTCATTATCTACAACCCACCAATCCTTTCCTTTAGCATCTATATTTTCCCAAAACACACAAAGTAAATTATTCTTGTGAATGAGTACATTACAGGTAAATCCGATCTTTACTGTAGCAACTTCAAATACACTAGAAACATATCCTACTGGAATAAATAAGCACACAAATAGTCCCACTAAAACGACTAATATTTTCATCATTAGCCTTATCATTTTAAAGCATGTACTGAACTCCATATTCAATTCTAAAATCAACTAAATGTTCTCTAAAACAATAATACATATTTTACTTTTCATCTTGTTAAATTAAAACAAGAGCAAATCAATATTTTGTTCATGCTAATCATAATCCCGAAATATAATTCAAAACTTTTTTTAATTACCTTTTCTTCAATCATAGTTTTGAGCTTAAAGCTCATAGTTCATCACAGTCCATAATTTAAATCGGTACTAAGTTTCAGAATTCAGATTTCAACTGCTCAGTCTCTCAAAGTCTCAAAAATTCAAACTCAAAATCCAATAGAAAGATCATAACTTTTAGAAAATTCCACTCAATGCATTTGTTTCAAAGCAGAGTCTATTTCAAGGATCTGTTTCATTTTAAAAAGACTCTTTCTTTAACAACAGTGGCTCTTCCTTTGACTCAATTTCACTCTCAGAATCACTCTCAAATTTGTACTGACATGGATTTACATTCTCATATTCTTCCAATTAAATTTCGCCTTCTTTTTCTTCTGAGACTGTAGCTAAACAGACCCATTCAGTGAGGCATACCTTTGTTTTAGAACTTTCCTTCTTATTGTTTTTTTGGTCATAGGTAATTCATTATAACTTATTTTAAATTACACTGTTCTCTTAATATTTTCTGGTTCATAATGCTTTTTTTTCAAGGTGTTTTTTAGCAGAACGTCTTCATCCGATTTTTCTTGATCAGCAACTGATTTGCAAAGTCTCTTTACTCTATGTTGAGCTTGATCTTGAACTTGCGCATAAACTTGAGTTTTTATTCATTACATTTGCTTCTGAACCCTGTTACTCACTTGGGGGCATAGTATCAACGACGGTATTAACATTTTTGCAGGTTTAGCGGCAGAAAACTGCTGCTAAAGCGGCAATAATGGACTTGATAATATGCCCTGGAGAATTCCAATAGAAACCCATGTTCAAACCAGAACATGGACTTCTATTGGAATTCTCAAGGGCATATTATCAAGCCCATTATTGCTGTTTTAGCAGCAGTTTTCTGCTGCTAAACCAACAATAATTTTTAACGCTGTTCTTGATAATATTCCCCTTGAACTTTGAGTGGTCTTTTCTAGATGATCAACTGCACATTTCTTTCTTACTCGGGGGGTTTTAGTAACTCTAATTTAAAAATGCAACTCCTTGGGATCGAAGACTACTACTTTTAGCTAACCATCATGCATGTGACTTTCACATGGTAACAACCCTTCACTTTGATCCTCATTTGGAAACTGAACTTTAGATGTTTCATATTCTGCAAAGCTTTCACTAACCTGAAACTTTATTCTTTTGTTTTGCTCTTCACCATTTCAGAAATGTTCACGCCCTCTAAATCAATGCTGCGACTTTGGACTAAAGTTTTGATACCACTTTTAGTTTCTTGACTTGGTGACTTTACTACTGGTTCAGTCTCTGTCACCTCTTGCACTCATATGTATTTTGTGTGCACAGCATGGATCCACTTTGACACTCCTGCACACTTTACCACAGTGTTGGTTGTCAGAATCATTTGGAATGCACTGTTCCACCACTCTTCTAGACAGCTTTTCCTGACATGTCTTCAAATGACAATCCAGTCCATGGTGTTCAGTACATGATAAGCAATGTCTGTATTCTCTCTACTGCATCATTCACCTCATGAGAAATAGATTTGACCATATCAGCCAAGCCTCTGCAGTAATCCAATACAATATCTTCAGTTATTGAAATTAACGCTGTTGAAGAAGTATTTGCAAGTCTCATTGCTCGTCCCAATAGAACTTTGTTTGGAGATAAACCAGTCTGTTCTATTGGGAATACTTCTTATGCTCACCAAGACATGTGGAAGTGTGTCTGGCCATTTTTAGGCCAGTGGAAGAACATACTTTTGCCAGTTTGTTCTCAGGAGTGCCATTTGGCCTCTCAAACTACTGCTGAAGATTGTTGTATGTACCTACAATTAAATTTCTGCTTGATATAAAATGCAGTATACAAATTATCCACAAAACCTCATGCCCGATTTGTCTCACCTGAGGTTGGAATTCCATACGAGGTATTAACTCCCTCAACACAAGTTTGACAAGAGTAAGGCCATCTGCTCTACGATTGGAAGAGAAATCCACCCATTTCGAGAACAAGCAGACAGTAACCAAGAAATACTTCAAACCCTTCATATTCAGCTTGTCTATATAATGTGCCCGAAGTCTCTTAAATGGGCCTTCTCAAAGCCATTGTGGCTCATTAAAGTCAAAGTTCTGAGACCCTAATTGTTGTGTTGACTAATTAAGCATCTTGAACATCTGTCATCAGCAACTCACCTAAATTCAGAATTTTCCAAATATTTTCTGAAGATTTACAATAAACTATCTCTACCCACATGGCTCTGTTGATGTACATATTTTCACATTGGATACAGCATGGAATCCGAAAGAATGTACCTATTTTCTGTTTTCAGGTTTGAATCTTGTTACATTGTCTTATAGCGTAGTCTAGCCCACTTATTTTTCTCTTCTTGCAATACATATTCCTTTAAATCCCTCAACTCATTTAAAGAAGTTTGAATTGAATTCATAAAGAAGGAGTTTATATTTTCAGCATTTTGTACTGAATGTACCTCCAGATCCTCATCATCATTCTCTTAGTGCATCAATGTGTCTTCATGGATTCCACAAAGTGTTGCCAATTGATCTTCATATTGATTGCCAAATGCATTTAGATTATTTTCAGGCTTATCAGTAGCACACCTGATTATAGCAATGTCTTCTGGTTGCTGAGTTGCTTGCAACAAATCCAAAATATAAGCATTGCTTTTTATTGGGGTTCCACAGGATGACATAAAACCCCTTTTTGACCACAGGTGACCACAGTCATGCACAGCTTCAAATCCCTTTTGGCTGTCTGTATAGATTATCACTTTAAAAGCAGTTTAAAATTAACTTGCTCTTGCTAAAGCCACTACTTCTGCCACTTATGCTGAAGTAACATTTGCCAGATAAGATGCTTCAAAGGTCTCAAACATGGTACATACTGCCTAGGCAGCTTTCAATGTTCCATATTGGTCTCTTAAACAGAAACCATTAACACACTATGTCAAATGAAAAGACTTCTAACTTATCATCAACAAAGCCTTGACCTATCTTCAACTCATTCCTGACCCCAAAGAAGTGTCTATGCAGTCCTGGGCTCATGGAGGTGGATCCGTTCAGGATCAATGGCTAGTCACACAGCAAGCATCGCAACCCATGACAGTGAGGTTCCATCTACCATCAGCAAAGCCCTACCGAACCTTCATTCCCTCAGCATCAGGGGTGGGCAGAGTTCATGGAGTTGCACTATGCGGAATTCCGCAGAGTTGCATAAAAACTCTGTGGAATTCCGTTGAGTTCCGCGCCGCCCTATTAGGAGCCATAACTGTAAATAAATATGCACTGTGCACCACAAACGAGATCCAGTCTGCCTCCCATCACGGAAACATACCTTTATCCAAATTTACCATGCACTTCCCCCACACCACCAAGCTAGCGCTACCCTCGTGGTACCTACTGCAGTCATCAAGCACTCCTTTCTCTAGGACAACACACATACCATGAGGCCTCCAGCTCCCTCCATGGATGCAACCCACGGTGCACTCTCTGAAAGACTTGTAGCAAATGAACGATTGCTAAATTGGACCAATCCTAGAGCACAGCACATTCTCACTGTGCTCTCGCTATAAATCACAAATTGATGCACTTGTCCAGCCAATCCCATAAGTGATTGATTCAGCGCTTCCGGATCCTTCAACTTTCGGCCAGATTACCATAAATAATTTACTTTTATAGGTACTGGTGGTATGACCAGCTGCCTCAGTTACACCTGTGATGCGGCCTGAGGCCTGACCTTCTTGCACCTAAAGAACAAAACAAATGCCAGTACTGAGCTCAACTATCAGAAATCCTTTTCAATAGACTTTATGAATGAAACATAACAGTCCGCTTTCTGAATTGCACCATTCAATGGTTTATTCCACTTTTTTTGCATTCATTAATTTTGCAAAGAACGTAATTTTTGGGCATAGAAATTCATAGAAAACACTTGAAACAGACTATATACAATAAATACATTTCATTCAGCCCTTCCCTCTATATACATACTAACACATCATACCTCTTTACAAATTTGGCCAAGACAGACAATCATCACTCATACATCACACCTCATCAATCGAAACAGAACCCAGTGTGGGTCAAACAAAGGTCCCAATGTCAACACCAAAAAGGAATATAACACCATTTATAAATAAAATGGGCTCCTTAGATTGTACGTTTTAAATGGTGATCATGATCTCAACAAATTAGAACTCATCACAATATTTGGGAACATATATGTGACATGGGACCAGGTCGACGCGTTTCGAACCTGGTAGTTAATGGGTTTCTCCTCAGGACCAAAAGACTCTACAAAAAGAAACAAGACATACAAATTTAGACTATCTCATCTGCCATAACCAAGCCAACACTAAACCGCGACCTCCAGTGTTACATTCCCTACCTTTACTCTTCAGGGAGTAAAACCCTCTATCGTATATCTGGTGTGTCAGTAATCTAAATCTACACAGACGACAAGGAGACACAAAAGGACACAAAGCTCAAAATGACACAACTGATGAATGTCAAAATTGGTCACTGCCCACATGCTAGGGGTAAACTTAGGACTTACCCCCAGCTTTTTATCTCACGTCTGGATGGGCAGCCGTATGTCCTAGAAATAAAGACCACTCATAAGTGTATGTCCCGCATTTCTAATATGCATTAACAATGATAAAAGAGGGAATGGGCCGCTTACCGTGATAGATACTGCTGCCTCTGTAGCCCAGAGCTGACACTGCGAGTTATTCTATTTCGTGCGCTCAAATCCTGTGAAAAAAGGAGAGGGTGAACACAACACTTACACCCTTAGTATAAGGCTAGGCTAAAAACCGCTACCTCAATGTTGGGTAAAGCCGAGAAATCAGGGGCTTACCTTGTCGGGCTAACATATCCCAGAACAATACCGGTGTTTTACTTCTGTAAGCAATCCGGCATGGTTGTCCCCGTGAGGTTTTAACCAATACACAACGTTCCAATGAGTGACATGTCCAGAAGTGACTGATGATATCAAAAGCCCTGGGGCACTTGGGTATTGTAGTTTTTTTTTTAAAAGCAAAACTTTATTGGTTGCATAGTGAACATGCCTGATTTTGCTAGAACAACCTAACGTAGCCCACACCAGTGTCGAAATTCCTGGTGCCTATACCATTTGGATCTTATGGAAAAACCGGGCTGCGCCAAGTATACAAATGTTAGGAATGGCCAAGCTTTGTTGTATTAATACTTATACAACTATCGCTTACAGTGGGAGTAGTTGTGCTAAAATGCAAATCTCTTAAGGCAAAATGTGCCATACTAAAAAACCAAAGTGTGGCGACATCGAAGCCTTGCTGAATTGATGCGTGACATGACAAATTAATATTATCGATTTAGCCCAATTGCGATCTTGCGCAAAAAATCGTCAATTACTACCACCCTGTTTGAGTGAACATGCCTGATTTCGTAAGGATACGTAGCCCACACCAGTGTTGTAATTCCCGGTGCCTATACCATTTAGAAAATATATAATAAGGGACACAAATGTTGGGAATGGCACCATGGCATCCAGGTGCACCAGCACAGCATTGTGAACCTGGATCTGAAGTCTGCAAATATGCTGTAGCTGAGCACAGCATCTACTACACCCATTGCAGGATCGGTGCTCATCCTGCCAGATTGGCAGCACCTTCATGCACTGCACCCCCAAGATACTGCATGGCCTGCCACCCGACCACAAGTCTAACATTTACTCCATTGATGTCACCTTGTGGCAGATGGTGAGCCGTTAGACTCCCTTCACCGCAGAGAGGAAGATGTGCTTATGCTGTGGTGGCCTATCACCTGGGGTCGCCCCTTACTGTATCCGCCTTCAGTGGCCCCAGGTCCTAAGGAGCTCTTTTCAAAGGCGTGATTGAGCGCGAATGGGGGACAACCCCAAGGAGAGACCTGGCGTGAAACAGCTCCTGGAGGAGCTAGACAGTGTTATATGCGACCCTGGGCTGTAACGGCCACACTTTTCTTTTAATACCACCGTGAAATCTGGCCTTCCTGGGTGACACTACTAGACTGACATTACTCCGTTGGATGCAATAGCTTGTGTCAATGACTTAGTACTTACTTATGTAACATGCAAGAGTGGGTGGAGGGGGCAAACTCTGCTATGCATCAGAGTTGGAGTTTTTTACCGCGCTCCCAGCAAAACTCTGCATACTCCACTGGAACAGTGAAGTTCATGCCCACCCTTACTCAGAACCATCCCCAGCAAAGTTCTACTTCCTCCTAGCTACCATCTCCCCCATGGATGGGTTTGACTCAGCTTAAGAGGCTAAAACTTCAGTAGGAGCTGTTTGGAATTGTATCCGAAACTGTGCTCCATCGCGGTCGGCCTGAACTTTGGATCTTTCCTGGTGCAGCACGATCTAAGCAACCTTTTAGCAATATTGACTTATAAGCACTATTTTTGGTTTATTCTTTTAAAATACCTAACTCCAGTTCTACTTATTGGGTTTTTGTTGTTTTGGTCTTGTTTTATTCATAAAACGATTGCCTATATTTGTAAACCTGTGTGAAGTATTTGTGTGGTGTATTCATTGTGTTACTGTGTGTGTTGCACAAATACTTTAACAAAAGGGGGGATAAGGAGAGATAAAAGACCAGGTCACCCTCCTAGGACATAACATGAAAGAAAGAAGCCCAAGATATTGGGTTCCGGGACCTAGCTTTTGTTGTGGCCTATTGACCAATATGGTCAGGTAGAGCCAAAAAAGAAAGAAAAATTTATTTCTAGAGTTCCCTCACTCACCGGGGTTGCCCCACGATGACATGCTTCATCATTGGGGCCATCCCACTTCTCTGCGAAAAGGGGCGTGCTGCGACTTGCGAAGGCCCACAAATACTTTACACCTTGCCCCTTTGGTTAGTCCAGATTGCTCTGTGTGAAGCTACCAGAAGGTGAGCACAGGTGTACTTAGTACATTGTGTACTTAGCTTACCCTAACTAGTGTTGTGATTCTTGCCTGGCCTGGGTGCATACCTCAGTAAACCAGGAATACCAGTACTAACAGTATGTGCATCTACTCAATAGCACTCATGGTCCCCCTAAGGAAAACTAGCTTTTTAGTAACAAAGGTACCTTTTAAAGGTAACTGTGAGTCTTAATAAGAAGCAGTATAAATATGACATTCAGGTATCCAGGTACATGTGTGGCTCCCAATATCTGTCATCATTAATGATGAAGGAGTCCTTTCAGCAGGTAATTTCTGGTCATCTATATGAACAACAGTAACTTTAGGCTTTTTCAACATATTCCCCATTATTTCTACTTAAAGCAAATTTAAAAAACAACTCAAAATCCCGGCAAACATCTAAGCAAACTACAACCAATCGCAGCGCGGCTCTGTCAAAGGTCAAGCTATCACAGGGCAACTCTGTCAGCATCCAACCAATCAGAGCATAGCTTTTTGTTGACGTCTCAGCAAGCCCAGTGTGACTCCCTTACTGTCTAAAAAATCTGAACTGCGAGTTGCTTGTGAGCACAGAATAAAATTGCAGAACCTTTAAAAACAACTTTAAACTCAGAAAAGTCTTGCATGCTTAACCTAAATAGGGAAGAAAATTAATAGTAATACAGTTCAGTTTTGAAACAACTTCGTATGAAAGAAACAGAAACCTGTGAAAAACCTCATACCTCTCTAAACCACAATTCACACTAGCAGAACCACATCCTGTAGAAATACACCCCCATCAATGCCGTTTATTCTCATGCACCAAAGATACACCAACTTAAGTAAACATACCACCTAGAAAACAATGGCTTATTAATTAGAAACAGGATGTTCTAACCATGTGTATGCGGATATGGCACATTGCTCTGCACACCACTTTATGCAGACAAGTAAACCTTCAAAATCTTGAGGGCTGGGATTTCGACGAATACTATACCCAAACCAACCAATAACCAATAGAACTTCAAATGCGTTTGCACATATGAATAATAGTACTCAGTCCACCAAATGAACACACATTCATCATCACATATTCAAGTACCTCACACAGACAAAAGAAATCCATCTCACAAACACACACTTCATGCACACTCAAAAAATCATTTCGCCCTTTTTGTAATCACACTCCAAAATGCTCAGGAACATACCCTGCAGAACGCTTCTCAGAAGTATCTGGCACTGGAAGTTTTGGCAGAATTACACAGCCCTGCTATCCTTCAGACTAGGCATTAAGGACTGGAAAACATTTGGGGTAAGATCAAATCAGATACAGGGTGCCCATGAAATAGGAGGTGTACTTACGCAACCATCTTTATTAGGGCGGACCCCCATACCCTAATAATCAGGACTGTACTTTAAAAATTGCAGTACTAAAAATGTCATATTATTACCATTTATGTCAAATGCCCCTGCCTCCGACCTGATCTTGCTTAAGAGAACACCCCACCACCATCAATTTAGTAAATAACATTATAAGTCAGGAAGACCATTCAACAACTGAGTTTTCGATCAGGGAAAAGGTTAAAGAGTTTATTACACCAATATTAATAATAGCAATATAGAACAAATGTCATGAAGACAAGTACTAATGAGTTATACAGAGGAATTTCAAAGTCAATAGATCATTAACGTCAAATAAGAGCAGCAAAGTTAACATGAGGCGGACAGCATCCCTAGTAGCAAGAAGGAAAGCTCAAAACCTTCTCACTAACAGGTTCACAGGGAGCACAAACAGCATCACTAGTGAAAAAGGGAAAATCTCAAAAGACTTTGGAAAATCTGGCTCACCCCCCTAAACCAAGGGGTTCTTACACACAATTTAGCTAAGGCACAGTTTAAACACAGCATGAACGATATTTGACAACTCAAGAAATGTTAGAGTCCTATGGATAACACTATCCCATTTCCTATTTATTTTATTTATTTATTTGTAGAGTTTTATATAGCGCTGGCTAGACCCGAGGTATCAGAGCGCTGTACATGAGAACAGATGTACAGAGTTACATCAGTTACCATGGCAAAAAACTAAAACAGATAAAAGTCACTTGGAACATGGAGGGTGGGTAGGAAAGGGGGATTGAGATAGGGTGCAGTGAAAAACAGACAAAGTCAGGCTAATCGAAGATGGAAGAACGAAAATCAAGGGACGCTCAAAATCAAAGTCCACGCGCCCAATAGTCCAGAGTGGGTCACGGAATCTCATCGTCCAGTGAAAGACCGCTCTCTGTGCCCGATCACCAAGGGTAGTGGAAGGGACAAAAAGGAAGGAGCGGATTAGGGGTCTCGCTGTAGCCCTCCTTATCAGGAGGGGGTAGGTGTCCTAATGGGGGTGGTTGAATTGATATCATGTAAAGGCAACAGGCAACACCAAGACGAGGACCTGCAACTTGGAGCGAACTTTGTAGCTAGTTAAGGCCTTCAAGATGGGGGATCGGGACACGTACCCATAAACATCCAGCACAAAATGGAGGGAATACAAAACAACAGAAAGTCATGGGAGGTCTGATCAGGCGCACAAGGCAGCAGCTTGGGAAGAAAGGGAGGCAGCCGCGGGGACCAGGAGGGTGCTTCTCCCCGTTGAAAGTGAAAACAAGCTTTGGGGCATAGAACCACATTGCCGTGGCACTCACCACCACTGCAACCGGATAATGAGGAAACGAGACTCACGTGTCCCAGTGGCACTACAGGAGGCGAAGCAAGAGGTCCGGCAGCAGGGCAAGCAGCAGCAGCAGCACAAACCCGGAAGGCAAGAGGATGGCCAGGTGGGGCGAACCTCAGCCCAGCTCAATTCGACAGCCATCCGGAGATCCCGACCAGGCAGTGGCCGCTCTGAGACAGGCTCCATCGTCAGCAGATCCTCGACGATTCATCCAAAAGGAGGGGGAGGAAAGAGACAACAGTGGAGAGACGAGGAGAACCATGCCCAATGTCCTGCTGGGTCGGTGACAGCCGAGGGAGTGAACCCGAGCCAGTCTCCTCTATAGCCAACAAAGCAGCTCCACTGGGCATCGGCCATGTTGACTCGAATTCCATGGTCAGAAACACTTCGGTTTCTCAAGAAATAACTCGATTTCAGTTGCGGGAGCTGGAGAGACAAGGACGGCAGTCAACATAATCCCAGGTGACCAGAACGTTCCAAAGAGGGGGTAGATTCCAGGGGGCCAGAGCCAAAAGGCAATCCCTGGCCGGGGAGCTCCTGGCCAGAGATCCTCTCCTGTCGGCCATGTTGGATTTTGATGTCAGCTAAAAGGCAACTTTCAGAGGACAATGGGCCACACACAAGTTATCTGTATTAACCTACCAGCAGAGTTACAGTGGAATAGTTTTTGGTCTTTAACAAAATTTTTACTTAAGTAATCAGATTACATGTGCAATTCGAAAAACATTGAGTTATATCATTTAATTCATGTTTAGCAAAGATTGTGAGGAGAGAGAAAAGAGCTACAGAAAAACCTGATCGAAGGAGTAAATGCAGGTGCAGACATAGTGAGAGAGATACAGCATATATTTAACTAATATTACTGATTTCAGTAAAATGTGTTAATAAACACACTTCTAAGTCTTATATATATCAACTGCAAACACATTAGGTCATCATTTACTACTAAAAGGCACTATACAAATCATTTCTACTCAACATTAATTTCCAAAGTGAAAAAAAGTATGAATTCAAAAATAACTCCCGCACAAGCACACATTTTGTGAGAAGAGTCGATTGTATACACATTTTTAACTTAAGGCGCTCATTTCTCACTTGTCAAGAGCCTGTTGGTGTTTCCCAAATCAACATATCTAACCAAAAATGTTAAACGATTGAAAATAAACACCTTCCAATATCTGTGTAGTGAATACGTCATGCTGAGTAACCGCGTGCTTGCAATGTCCAAATATTTGAATGTTTCTACTTCTTTTCTGAAGGTAGCCTGAATCTTCGGAAGGTTCCATGTATCTCCTCAGACAAGGAGCAAACCATTCGATTTGAGAGGTGTGTTTATAAGAAACAGACTCGGCAGTTGGGAGCCATTGTTGACGAAAAAATGATGCGCACGTTAAGGAATTGATCTACCCCTCTTCTCCACCGCAACCTCGTGCCCTTTGTTATATCAATACATTGGAAACATAATTTGTATCAGCAGTTGTTTCTTTAATTAAAATCTCTCCAAATCTTTCCCATTGATTCGTGCCATTACCTTATCGATTGGGCATTCTTGTGCTGAGACGGTTCTTTTCAGCGTGCTGCGATGGGCCTCAGTACATGATTCCATCGCAGGGCGACTGACAGCGCAGGGGAGGGGGAGAGGAGGAATCAGGGGACTGCTTTGTATCGAGTTGCTGAGGGAAGCATATCTTGCCAGCCGTAGACGTTACAAAAGAAGCTCTTTCCACTGTCAAGGGCAATGGGCAACTGTAAAACACCGCTTCACGGTACAGCATCATGGTTTACCGTGTGTAAGAATGGATTTGCTGACAATGCCTTCCGTTTCTTGCAGCCGATTCCCCTTTGAAGACCGAACCTGTCTGTTAGACAGGGATACAGAAAAGGAAACAAGAGATGGCAGTGTTGAAATAAGGCTTCAGCGCACAGGTGCATCCGCGGAGTGTGCTAAGAAAATGATGGGAAGGCTCTGAGATGTTCAGTGTGTGCTTGCTTCATGTAAAGTCACTGCAGACACTACTTGTGACCCTGAACGTTCAGATGTGTGTGAGTAGAGAAACACAAGCTATGCGGTTGCTTGAATAAGAAGCGTGGAATCTCACCGGATGGCGATGCAGACTTTTGCACACTACTGGCGGAGTGTTGGATGTTTGTCCTTATTATCTGAGGGTGAGATCCACAAAGTTTTTGTTGTCCTTTACCATGCGCCCGACTGATGAGTCCCAATTAGGGCGCAATCGTATTTTGGCTGCTTTTGTTCCAGTTCAGGGAGGACTTGGCCTGTTGGTGCAGCCTGGACTGCTTCTATTGGAGCAGGGCCAAGATTGATTTGCATATGGTTGGATCCACAGTGAGGTGGCATGGTGAACAAAGGAACAATGGGTTGAAATGTTACCCCAAGCATCTGCAAATGGTAGACTTATGCAAGCATTCCAAGCATCACCTTTTGCGCATTTAATGTTCCTTCTTGAATGGCAGGGGTATGCTCAGATGTGGGTTCTGTGCTCATTGTGCCACTCAAACCAATCTACACCTGACTGATGAGCTCCAATTAGGGCAAAACCGGCCTTAGGTTGCTGGTGTTCCGGTTCACTGAGCACTTGCCCCAGCAGTTCAGGATGGGCTGCTCCTATTGCAGCAGCGTCCAGATTAATTTGTATTCGGATGGGTCCAAAATGAGGTGGCATGTTGGAAAAAGGAATGATGGTTTGAAACGTTATCCTGAGCGACTGCCAGTGGATAGGCTTATTGCGATCATTCCTCCCATTACCTTTTGTGTGTGTGTGTTTTACTGTTCTGGCACTTTTTGCTTAGTCTTGAATTCTACGAATAAGCCAAAATGACTACAACAGTAAGTCAGATCTAGTCACAGCAAACTCTTGAACCATTGCCAGGTTTTAATCTTGTTAATCTATATATTGCATACATTTATAGGGATGTTCCGGGTAACACCAAACCTATGCTAGGTGAATTGTCTGCAGGCAAATATTTGATAATTTTGACTTGAGGTTACATTGTGTTGTCACAACAAGGGTATGCAATTCCTTTTATAGAAAGATACAGGTAAAGGAAATAGGATTGGTACTGAGGAATCAGATGGGTGGTCTGATCCCTCAGGAGCAAGGGTACTTACACACCCAGAAGGGTATCATGCTTCATTATAGGCATTCTTCTCAACAGGCACCCGCAGGGGGCTCTTTGCTGGATATCTTTTATATACAATGCTGTATGTGAAGTGTGGGTGTGGGACTCCTAGCCTAGATTGGTGTAGAAGATGTGTGTATATACATATATGAAAAAAGGTGGTCCTCATAGGAGTTTAATAAATTTGTCCACTTGTCTAAATAAAATGGTAGTGGCTATCAGGAGATAGCTCAGTAGGTCAACATGTTTCTTGACAAATAAAGTCACTAACGATCTTGTGGCAATTCTTCAGGACCAAGGTTTTCCTAATCCACACTGTGGTTGGAATCTTGACTTATATTTCCAAGAATAACCAATCACAAGTAACCAAACATGGTATGAATTGTTACCTTAAAGTAGTATAATGATGCTAAAAACTGACCTATGACAAAGAAGAACATTATAAATAAAGCAACTTGCCTGTCACAAGTAGCAATAGCCACTGTCAAGAATACTGTGGCATGCGTAACTGTGTAATAACATGCCACTGTTGGTGTACGTGCAACAAGCACTGTGAAAGACAACAGATACATTTAGAAAACAATAAAAAAAATACCTTAAAACACACGTATGGCAAGTTTGTGGTAAACCACATCACACAGATAACATACACTGCCCAGAAGGGTTAACTCACCCTTTTTGGATATCAGTAATATCTCCTCAAGGCAGAGAAAAGGCTAATTAGCGTACTATGAGAGACGTGGGATATATCAAGCAAGGATGAATGCATCTCTCCGCAGGAGTGCTTAAGTTGGCTCTTCATAGGAGTTCTGTTGGAGAAATTCAAAGGCCAATACTTAAAGAGACGTAGTGTGGCGTCCACAAGCAGGCCTACCCCATCTCTACTTCCTTAGAAGTGGAAGAGCGATTGGGTGGTCTGTAATTACGTACCAGTGTTGTGCAGCCGATTGCCTCCATGGGCAGGTTGCCGCGGGGTGCCAAACCACCAGCGCATCTCTGTAGTCAAAGGCGGAAAGAACTATCTCTTTTTCTCACACCTTAATTTAATTCTTATGAAATGACACATGCCTATTGTAGACCTCAACAAGGATGACAACCAGGGCTTGAGCTTTGGAGATGATATTGTCACAGAGATCCTGAAAACACCTCACTTATTAGGGGCTGATGGAACTTTCCCATCAAATAATCAGACGGACGACTGGAACTCATTCATAGCCATGAAGAGACAACTTGTTAAAATCATTCTCCATGGGGTGATTGTGACCGAATACCTAAGGGCTAATATCTGTCCCAGTGGGTTAGTGTTCACCAACACCCCATGCATCTTCCTTGATGATGCCGCGTTCAAAAAGGAATGGTCACTGGCAGCATGCAAGTACACCAGAGACTGGTTAATCCTGAGTAGCAACACTGCTAAGCATCTAGCAGATGCCTTGATAATCAGGATCAACATAGCAGAGGGTGCCTTGAAAACAAGCATACTGATCTCGGTTTACAAGACCAAATTCAACGAAATCAACAGAGAAAAAACCTAGAACAAAAATTACCTGATGAAACAAAAGATAGACAACCTCAAAAGGATAACAATATGTTTGATAAGGAAAAGATCTATCCTTATCTGAAGGAAGACTACTCAACTACAGAAGGTGACACATGACACCAGGCCTGATGCAAAAGGAATACTTCCATTAATAGTGACCCGAGTTCTGTTAGCTAGGGGCGGTAAAATTAGTAGAAGTGGCTTCCATGGCCCCATTTCAGAGCCCACCAATTTAGTAGTATTCGATGTTTCCTCAGGGCCCTTGACAAGATTATCTGCAACCTTTTAAATCCACTTTTTTAGGCGGAGGTTGGGCAGAGGGAGAGGAAGAAGAAGAGGGGTCAAAAAAGATTTCAATGGCAGAAACCATCTTAACGACCTATGTATCTCAGGGGCCATTCGAGGAAGAAAAACTGATTGGCAGTTTATCGACAAGAATACTCACTGAGACAGAGACTAAGGTTTTTACATAAGGGTTTAGGTTTTGTACCAACTCTTAAGATTGACAGGTGCCGGATGGATTGTGAATTACACAACTTCTATAAAATTAGCCTGAAGGAAAACCTGTCCTGGAACAAAGGGACTTCAGCCTATTAAACCCATCAAAATATACACTATCTACTAGTACGGTACAAAATGAACTTTTGATCTTCAAACAGTTGGTTCTCAAGGATGTGGAAAGAGGCTCCAAAAGAGCTAGTTTCTATAATATCTCATACAATGAAATAGAAGCTGTGAGATCTCTGGCTAATGATACCAAACTCACAGTCAAACAGGCGGACAAAGGATGTACAATATTGATCATGTTAACTTCATATTATGAGCAGACTATCTCCACCAACTGGCAGATCATAAGTATTATACCCTAAGAATTAGGACCCCACTGAGCACCAAAATAAACAGACCACCTCCATTGTATCCACCACTAAAACAAAAGGGTGGATCAGTAAGAACGAAGCAGCCCAAGATCTCCTACTTTCACACTATCCCCAAAATTCATAAAGGGGTACAATCTCCACTAGGAAGGCCAATTGTTTCAGGTATCAGTTCACTTAGGAACCATTATTGAAACTCTGTTACTACTTCCTACAACGTTTGGTCAAGAAAACACCCTTATTTATGCAGGATACTAGAGATGTGTTGAATCTTTTCGAGGAGTATAATGATACATATCTGATTGACCTAGTGGTACCCCTCGATGTAGAGGCACTCTACACCAAAATCTCTCAGGATGCCACCCAGGTGGTGATAAAGAGGAACCTGTAGTCAGAGGAGTGGACATCACCTACTCCAGTTAGTTTCATCATTGAGTGTGCATCCCTAGCCCTAATAGAGAACTTATTTCAATATAGCGACCAATTATATCATCAGACCCAGGGGACTTCCATGAGGAGCTCCTTCGCTCCGAGCCTGCCATGCCTCTATATGGCAAATTTCAAAAAGGAGATTTTCTGCTCTACCAATCTTTATGATGCCAACATCCTCCTTTGGTGCCAATATATCTATGATATATTTATTTTTTAGAAAGGAGAAAGGGTTACCTGTGATGACTTTTGTGATTGGGTGAATACTCTGCATCCATACTTACAATTCACCGAAACAATTTCTGATGAGGGCCTCCCTTTCCTGGTTTTAATGATCCGTCACACTGATAGTAAACTACACACCATCACCTAAAGAAAACCTACTCATAGTAACAGCCTTTTAAATATACGATAGGCACCATCCTAAATCACTTGGGGATAACCTCCTCTATGGGTTTCGGATCACCCTTGGCGGGACCTGGGTTCTTCACACTGGAAGGGGATGGGGCTATGGAGAGGTGAAGTGGACAAGCCATGTGCTATTCTCCTAACCAGTGTTTACAATATTTGTTTTGACAGCTTGAGAACCCAAATTGTAATGGACCTGGAGCTTGTTATTCAGATAGATGCGTCCTCGTTTTATAAACCTGTGAGCAAAATTTGGGTAGGTTACTTTAATATATATTACTGTTCATTCTTAGACAAACCAATTTGCGGAATTATAGACATGGAAAGTTTTAAACACCAATTTTAAACCAATTTTAAACATGATACCTATGGAACAGCCTGAATAGTCTAATGGTGAAGTTAAGCCTCAGTATCCGAAACAGAAAACTGAAAGAGAGTGATAGCGTAGCAGCTACATCCTCCAGAAATAATTACATGTCCACTATCGACTCCATTATGGCTTCCAAAGCCTTGGATCCAGTTACCAAAGAATTCGAAACCACCTTCTCATGGTATTGCGACCATGCAATGCTAGAGGTCAGGGAGACCCTGCCCAAGAAAAGTAAAAGTGCACCGAAGCTGGGATTTGACCCATTCCTGGCATCGACTTATGGATTTTCAATGAAATGGGAGTAAGTAGACCATTCAGCTTTTCTCCCATCTACATTAAAGCATACTGGGGCATATTATCAAGGGAGTTTATCTCCGCTTTTTTGGCTTTAAAAGCCAAGAAAGCGAAGATAAAATTATCTCCTTATTACCTAGCTGTCGCTAACACCAGTTAGCAACAGCTAGTAGGAAATAGCGACCTTCTTGGGCCCCACTTTGCATGTCAGTGATATTTATCACTAATGACATGCAAAGTGGGCGTGCCAATATGTTAGCGACTGGAAACAGTCGCTAACATCGCTATCTCCTATTACCAACTTTTGGAGATATTTGCACTAAGCGCGAATATCTCCAAAAGCTAACACCTGCCCTGAGCAGTTCTTAGCCATGTTATCCAATGGGAGGTGGATAACATGGCTAAGAGCATTAGCTCGCTAATGCATGAATATCGCTGACTTTTCAGCGATATTCATGCATTGCGGCCAATTTTTATCGCATTTGCGATAAACCTTGGTAATACCAAGGTTTATCTGCGATAAAAATCGCCGCAGCTCAGCAATAATTTTT
This sequence comes from Lissotriton vulgaris, assembly GCF_964263255.1. Taxonomy (NCBI): domain Eukaryota; kingdom Metazoa; phylum Chordata; class Amphibia; order Caudata; family Salamandridae; genus Lissotriton; species Lissotriton vulgaris. The sequence continues at coordinate 1,017,350,358 of NC_141691.1, read as the reverse complement.
TCACGCTAACCAAGCAATAGCGATAATTATTGCTATTGCTTGGTAATATGCCCCACTACGTCCAAGATAAACCGATGCTTAGATTTTGAGGCTGACCCAACACAAATAATCTCTTATTTAACAACTATTACTCTATGTGTCAAACAGGCACTGAGTCATAGGACCCTGCCATCACAAGCCGAGATAGGAGTTGGTTTGATTCTGAGTGAACATTAACTAGAAAGCAGCTGCATATAGCGCTACAGCAGCACCCAAAGGATCCAAACTGCATCAGGCTGAAGCATGTGCCTTTTAAACAGACTATCGCCCTGAGGAAGAAACGTTTCATAGAAGCAGCATGGGAGGAGTTGGTACGATCCAGCGCTTTTAAGAATAGTAGATCCTTTTTCGAAGGTAATCAAAAATAACTATTTCAGGGAGCCCCATGAACCCTCAACTGAGTTGCGCATTGAAGAGGAGGGGTGGGTTAATCATTTCTGAGCCATTTATGATAACTGTCCACTCATGAGACTGGAACTAGTGACACAAAATAGCGCAGGGAACCAAGAGACCAATGGAACAGATATTTTACAGCATACCCTTCAGTCTGTGAGTGTGCTTGAGCTGAAAAGGGCCTTGAATGAAAGCAGTAAAGGTAAGGCCCCAGTCCCAGACAGGATTCCTGTGAATATGTACCGGGAGCAGCAAGATTTCTGGATGCTGCTGCTTGAGAATGTTTATAATGCCAGTGTAGTGACAGGCCCCACCACATCATAGAAATCTTCTATTATTATCCCAATTTAGAAAAAAGACAAAAAAATCAATAACACAAAATTATCGGCCCATATCATTGTTGAATGCCACTGCGAAAGTTATGGGGAGTATATTACTCAACATATTGGTAGATACTCAATTTGGTTTTAAAAAGGGGTTGAGCACAGCCCACCAATGTTTGAATCTCAGTATCATCATTGGAAAGTACACAGTGGCTAAGAAGGTGTTGCTATATCTATCCTTTAATGGATTTTTAAGCTGCTTTTGACTGTGCTTCGCATTCAAAGCTGTGGAACATCATTGATGTTTCGGGGATTGAGGCAGGAATTATCTCCTTCATTCAGCAATTATACTCAGACGCCAACGTCCATGTGCATTTTGGTAGGGATGGTGAAGGCTCGGCTAGTGTTAACACCAGAAGAGGGGTCAGGCAGGGGTGTGTTTTAGCTTTATTCCTGTTTTCCCTATACACAAAGTGGATAGAATCAGTCTTAAGTTCATCCACCGGGGACACACCGATGATAGTTTTGCACCCCCCCTATCCTACTTTAAGCAGATGATGCTGTACTATTTGCTAAAACTGGGGGGGGGGGTTACAGGGTTTAATTGATGATTACATTGACTTTATGTTGGACCTGGATCTGAAAGTAAATGACACAAAGAATTATACCATGACCAATGGGGCCAAACCCAAACCCTTTTTATGTATAAGGGCACAAATTAAGTAAATCACCCACCTTCTCTTATTAAGGGGTACTCTTTGACAGCAAAAATTCCTGATCCCCTATGATAATAAATAGGTGTGCGCAAATGGAGAAACCCATTAATGTGATATTTTTCTTTACAAAGAAGTTGGGTTTTAAGGCAATAAGGGAACTCCACACTATATCTTCAAGCAAGACATTGGCAGTGGTCTCATATGGTGCAGGGGTCTAGGGAATTATCAATATACGGAACATACAAAGGGCTGAAGACTCATTCCTTATACTTATTTTAGCTCTCCCGCCAAGCTGTTCGAATTACAAAGCCCACACTGATTTGGGAACACCGTACATATCTGATAGGATAAAGATGGCCCCAATTTTGCTGTGGCACTCAATTTGGTAACAAGAGGAAACAGGGCTGAATAACTTAATCGTTAGGGATATTATGTATCTAGACAATGCTATTGAGATCCCATGGCTAAGACACGTAAAATCTACATGCATGGAGATTGGCCTAGCAGATCTCTTTAACAAACCAGATTCCTGTAAATCACTAGCCAAAGACAAGTTGAAAAACTGTGCCCCGAACAAGGGAGAGAGATGGGCAGGGGAAATAGCAAAACCATCTGTTCTCGCTTACATCATGATGGCCCACCAGAAGGGTTTAAAATCATATTAGACTTTGGCACAAAATGACCAGCAAAGGTTTATTTTTGACCCAATTCAAGCCAAACATGTCGCTGATGGTGGGGATTCCGAGTAATTGCCACTCCCTGTCAGAGCTAGTATTGTGCCCCTGCGGCAGTGATTTGCCTATAACTAACTTGCACATTGTATTTTTTTGTCACTAGTATGAAATTCCTAGGAAGAAATGTATATTACCCATATTTAAAATGCACAAATGTAGACAGTGCAGACCAGTCCTTTTATTTTTACAGCAATTAAATACTCCATATGTGTGCTGTGCAATGACTTAATTTCAATGGCAGGTACTGAAAATAAGGAAAAACCAGCGGGTGGAATTCCCCTAAGTAAAGCACATTTTTGGATGATTGCTATATGATTTTACTGTCCAACAGAATTTTATACTGATTACTTTTAGAATGAGTTTTTCAAGTGGATGAAATTGGATTTTAAATGGACAGTCTACTCTTTTTGATCTTTTATAATCAAATTGTACTCATAAAATGTTTTTTTATCACTTCTATTCTTTCATTTTGCTGTACATTTTTATGTTACTAAAACGTTTTGAATAAAGTTACTACTAGACTGAACTGACTCCCAGGCCCTGGTTCTTCGAAGTACAGTTGCAAAAGATCACCTCATTACCGCTGCCTTCTCAGAAGAGTGGTTCCCGCTTGAAACATTGACCACGGCTTTCACCACATGCCCAGCTTGCTGTCACAGCGCATCAGATGACTCACAGTGAGTCCCAAGCACCGTGTTTCCTACGTCCATGGCACACGTTCCGAACTCCGACGCAGCACCTGCTTCGCGGCTGAGGAATTGAAGCAGAGTCTGCTTTGCAGCTGTGAAATTAGAGCAATTAAACAACAAGGGGTGGTGATGGACAGAGTTTCTGAATTAAGCAGAATACTCTCACCCAGTCAAGAGATCAGGGTTAGATCCAACACCGTTTTTTAGCTCACTGCACCATCCCAGCTCAGAACCTGGCTATATGCAAATTAGTCTGTTCCTGTCCCAGTGCATGATGGGAACAGGGCAAACCAAACCACTAAGCCAATTCTTTTACTGGGAAGGAAACAAGCTTCTGGGGACCGGTTTCTGGCAATACAGCCATCTTCCGCCCGGCTTGCTTGAATCCTGATGGTGCAATGAGCAAGGGACTCACATCTGAGTATACCCTTCCACGCTTATGGTGGACAAAATAATTAAACAACAAGGGGTGGTGATGGACAGAGTTTCTGAATTAAGCAGAATACTCTCACCCAGTCAAGAGATCAGGGTTAGATCCAACACCGTTTTTTAGCTCACTGCACCATCCCAGCTCAGAACCTGGCTATATGCAAATTAGTCTGTTCCTGTCCCAGTGCATGATGGGAACAGGGCAAACCAAACTACTAAGCCAATTCTTTCACTGGGAAGGAAACAAGCTTCCGGGGACCGGTTTCTGGCATTACAGCCGTCTTCCGCCCGGCTTGCTTGAATCCTGATGGTGCAATGAGCAAGGGACTCACATCTGAGTATACCTTTCCACGCTTATGGTGGACAAAATAATTAAACAACAAGGGGTGGTGATAGACAGAGTTTCTGAATTAAGCAGAATACTCTCACCCAGTCAAGAGATAAGGGTTAGATCCAACACCGTTTTTTAGCTCACTGCACCATCCCAGCTCTGAACCTGGCTATATGCAAATTAGTCTGTTCCTGTCCCAGTGCATGATGGGAACAGGGCAAACCAAACTACTAAGCCAATTCTTTCACTGGGAAGGAAACAAGCTTCCGGGGACTGGTTTCTGGCATTACAGCCGTCTTCGGACCGGCTTGCTTGAATCCTGATGGTGCAATGAGCAAGGGACTCACATCTGAGTATACCCTTCCACGCTTATGGTGGACAAAATAATTAAACAACAAGGGATGGTGATGGACAGAGTTTCTGAATTAAGCAGAATACTCTCACCCAGTCAAGAGATCAGGGTTAGATCCAACACCGTTTTTTAGCTCACTGCACCATCCCAGCTCAGAACCTGGTTATATGCAAATTAGTCTGTTCCTGTCCCAGTGCATGATGGGAACAGGGCAAACCAAACTACTAAGCTAATTCTTTCACTGGGAAGGAAACAAGCTTCCGGGGACCGGTTTCTGGCATTACAGCCATCTTTGGCCCGGCTTGCTTGAATCCTGATGGTGCAATGAGCAAGAGACTCACATCTGAGTATACCCTTCCACGCTTATGGTGGACAAAATAATTAAACAACAAGGGGTGGGGATGGACAGAGTTTCTGAATTAAGCAGAATACTCTCACCCAGTCAAGAGATCAGGGTTAGATTTTTGGCCACTATAGGTGTGGCAGGGTATACTCAGACATGAGTCCCTTTCTCACTGCACCATCAGGATTCAAGCAAGCCGGGCCGAAGACTTCTGAAATGCCAGAAACCGGTCCCCGGTAGCTTGTCTCCTTTCTGGCAAAGAATTGGATTGGTAGTTTAGTCTGCCCTGTTCCCATGATGCACTGGGCCAGGGACAGACTGATTTGCATATAGCCGGGTTCTGAGCTGGGATGGTGCAGTGAGATAAATAACGGTGATGGATCAAGCCCTGATCTTTGGACTGGGTAAGAGTGGTCTGCTTAATTCAGACACTCTGTTCATCACCACCCCTTTTCTGAATCGTTTTTGGCCACTATAGGTGTGGCAGGGTATACTCAGACATGAGTCCCTTTCTCACTGCACCATCAGAATTCAAGCAAGCCGGGCCGAAGATGGCTGAAATGCAAGAAACCGGTCCCCGGTAGCTTGTCTCCTTTCTGGTGAAGAATTGGCTTGGTAGTTTAGTCTGCCCTGTTCCCATGATGCACTGGGCCAGGGACAGACTGATTTGCATATAGCCAGGTTCTGAGCTGGGATGGTGCAGTGAGATAAATAACGGTGATGGATCAAGCCCTGATCTTTGGACTGGGTAAGAGTGGTCTGCTTAATTCAGACACTCTGTTCATCACCACCCCCTTTTCTGAATCGTTTTTAGCCACTATAGGTGTGGCAGGGTATACTCAGACATGAGTCCCTTTCTCACTGCACCATCAGGATTCAAGCAAGCCGGGCCGAAGACGGCTGAAATGCCAGAAACCGGTCCCCTGCAGCTTATCTCCTTTCTGGTGAAGAATTGGCTTGGTAGTTTAGTCTGCCCTGTTCCCATGATGCACTGGGCCAGGGACAGACTGATTTGCATATTGCCAGGTTCTGAGCTGGGGTGGTGCAGTGAGATAAATAACGGTGATGGATCAATCCCTGATCTTTGGACTGGGTAAGAGTGGTCTGCTTAATTCAGACACTCTGTTCATCACCACCCCCTTTTCTGAATCGTTTTTGGCCACTATAGGTGTGGCAGGGTATACTCAAACATGAGTCCCTTTCTCACTGCACCATCAGGATTCAAGCAAGCTGGGCCGAAGACGGCTGAAATGCCAGAAACCGGTCCCCTGTAGCTTGTCCCCTTTCTGATGAAGAATTGGCTTGGTAGTTTAGTCTGCCCTGTTCCCATGATGCACTGGGCCAGGGACAGACTGATTTGCATATAGCCAGGTTCTGAGCTGGGATGGTGCAGTGAGATAAATAACGGTGATGGATCAAGCCCTGATCTTTGGACTGGGTAAGAGTGGTCTGCTTAATTCAGACACTCTGTTCATCACCACCCCCTTTTCTGAATCGTTTTTGGCCACTATAGGTGTGGCAGGGTATACTCAGACATGAGTCCCTTTCTCACTGCTCCATCAGGATTCAAGCAAGCCGGGCCGAAGACGGCTGAAATGCCAGAAACCGGTCCCCGGTAGCTTGTCCCCTTTCTGGTGAAGAATTGGCTTGGTAGTTTAGTCTGCCCTGTTCCCATGATGCACTGGGCCAGGGACAGACTGATTTGCATATAGCCAGGTTCTGAGCTGGGATGGTGCAGTGAGATAAATACCGGTGATGGATCAAGCCCTGATCTTTGGACTTGGTAAGAGTGGTCTGCCTAATTCAGACACTCTGTTCATCACCACCCCCTTTTCTGAATTGTTTTTGGCCACTATAGGTGTGGCAGGGTATATTCAGACATGAGTCCCTTTCTCACTGCACCATCAGGATTCAAGCAAGCCGGGCCGAAGATGGCTGAAATGCCAGAAACCGGTCCCCGGTAGCTTGTCTCCTTTCTGGTGAAGAATTGGCTTGGTAGTTTAGTCTGCCCTGTTCCCATGATGCACTGGGCCAGGGACAGACTGATTTGCATATAGCCAGGTTCTGAGCTGGGATGGTGCAGTGAGATAAATAACGGTGCTGGATCAAGCCCTGATCTTTGGACTGGGTAAGAGTGGTCTGCTTAAGTCAGACACTCTGTTCATCACCACCCCCTTTTCTGAATCGTTTTTGGCCACTATAGGTGTGGCAGGGTATACTCAGACATGAGTCCCGTTCTCACTGCACCATCAGGATTCAAGCAAGCCGGGCCGAAGACGGCTGAAATGCCAGAAACCGGTCCCCGGTAGCTTATCTCCTTTCTGGTGAAGAATTGGCTTGGTAGTTTAGTCTGCCCTGTTCCCATGATGCACTGGGCCAGGGACAGACTGATTTGCATATAGCCAGGTTCTGAGCTGGGGTGGTGCAGTGAGATAAATAACGGTGATGGATCAATCCCTGATCTTTGGACTGGGTAAGAGTGGTCTGCTTAATTCAGACACTCTGTTCATCACAACCCCCTTTTCTTAATCGTGAAATTAGAGCAGCGCCTGCATCGCCACTGTCGCATTGATGCAGCACATCTGGATTTTCAATGCATCATTCCTCAACACCCTCTCTTTATTGACACTGCGCCGCAGTAAGGAAAGGGGGCAGTGTGTCTGGAAACCGATGGATCGCTTCCCCTGCAAGTAGGGAACAGACACATCCCCTCCCTTGCCAGTAAGGAACTAACATATATTGGTTCTGCATAGGGTTTTGAGTGAACAGGAAGAATGGTGCTCTCAACACATAGCAGTGAAGTAAAAGTATATAGAATAATCACAGTGCTACCAGGTCAGGGGAAACCCAACAACCCCTGGAACATGTGGGCACGGGCCCACCTTGTGAAATTCAAACCAAGTCCTGGGCACATGTTAGGGTAAATACTTGAAACTGTCAATCAATAGTATTTGTATATTTAAGCAAGAATGATAATAGGGTCAACACCAGTGGATGCTTTTTTGAAATATATTTAGGACTTTCTTCAAAGGGTAACATCAAAGGAAAGCCAGCTGACAAGTGTTTCGTCGCTCAGGTGTTTGCCCATGACTCTGTTATCATTCTTGTTCAAATATACCAATATTATTGATTTACATTTTCAAGTATTTACCCTAATGTGTGCCTAGGACTTGGTTTGAAAGGAATTAACATATCACCTCCCCTGGGAAGTAAGGAACCGACGCATCGCTTTGCTTTTCCGGCACCTATCCTCCCCTGTGCCTTGCACCATCTTTGATTTTTGACACATCTAATGTACTTCGTGCTAAAATGAACGCATCCAATGATTTGTATGGATTAAACTTGCTAAATCTTTTAAAAGTGATATTTTGACTTGCGTATGTTTGATTTTTCTCATTTTATCTGGTTTGTTACTGATAAATATTGGCTATTTTTCTAAACTGGTGTGGACTCCTTTTATAGTGTTTTTACTGTGTTACTGTTAGTGTGTGTACAAATACTTCACACATTGCCTCTGAGATAAGCGTGACAGTTCGTACCAAGCTACCAAAGGGGTGAGTGATGGTTCCTACTTGGACAGGGTGAAATCCACTACCAACTAGAAACCCCCTTTCTAACACTTCCTTTGGGGAGTAAAGGTAGAGAGTATTTAAAAGTCCAAATAATGTGACAGTAAGTATATTGCTTTTTATGTTTGCTCATAAAATATGCCTGAAAGATATGTGGGCTTGTCTGTCTTATAGTTGGCTGCAGACTGAGTGATGAGAAAGATTTGGTAATTGCAGTTGCATGCATCTTGGCCCTAACTTCCAAGTAACGGCCCAAAAAAATATGACTGTGTGCTAGAAGGAAGGAGAGTCTTTCTAAACTTCCTCTAAATGACTATTTACTATGTTTAGATACAATAAATGCTTATCTAATTGTATCCAGATTAGTATCATCATCTGCAAATGGTATATCAGCTTTCAAATAAGGTATTGTTTGTTTTACACAATATAGGGTCAGTGCCAGTGGAAGACAATATCATCAAAATTCTTCTAGGCATTCTGCCTAGTGTAACACAATCTCCAGAACTGCCCCGTTCCAGGGAAGAGAGTCATTGATGCACACCAAATATTTAGCGACCTGTAGAGTTCCTATAACTGGAGGTTCGATTTTCTTGCCCTTCAAAGTGTTCCATCACCATATTGTATTCTTGCCACTAACTAAAACGTGTGCTGCAAGTACTACTTAGAAATTGGTATAAGATATGTGAACAGATTATTCTTGTTTCTGAGATAGTTCGCAAGAATGGCTCATGAGAATCACACATATTGGTACACAGAAGGCAACTGTTAGACCTAACAGCATTGGGAGAGTCGTTTTCACCTGTCTCCATCCATTACTGTACCCATTTTGCTAGCTCTAGGTCTCTGTACACAGTTTTCCTGCTAATCAGTGCTAAAGTGCTTGTGCTCCGTTCCCTAAAACATGGTAACATTGGATCATACCCAATTGACATATTTAACTTACTTAAAAGTCCCTTGTAGCATGCACTACAGTACTGATTGAGTCTCTCATGTAAGTAGCCAACCTTACCAAGTTTCAGGCCTGTCATGGCAGGCAAGGCAGGCAGGCAAGTGTGCAGTTCACTGTCACTATGACTTGGCAAGTAAAACTACTTGCCAAGCCCTGAACTTCTCCTTTAGTACATAAAAGTCACCGTTAAGGACAGCCCTTGGCAAATCAGAGGGCAGGGTGCCTGTGAGCAAAGGGAAGTATGTGTTTGTATGCTGTACATGTCTTGGTAGTGAAAAACAGCCTAATTCATTTTTCACTATGGTGATGCCTACTCCCCTCATAGATCAGCATTGGGAATTCTCTTACCTGCTTCTAAGTGGAAATTCCTGATCCAAGGGAAGTAGCTTTATCATGTTTGATATGGGTAGAATAGTAATGATAAATGCATTTTGCTGGTAAGGTTGGATTTGACACTACTAGTGCAGAAATGCCACTTTCAGAAAGTGGAAGTTGTTCTGTTCTTACCTTTGCTCAATGTGACCTCCAGCCTGTCTCCAATACCCATCTGATGTAAATGTATTTGCTCATGCGGGCATTATACTGCCTAGGCTTCTGGAACGGCAAGGTTGGCCCACCACCATATTATAAACTTAACTAGTGCAAACAGCAGAGCGTAATCAAGAGTGTTGTGGGATACTGGCAATCCCTTACTCCAGGAGTACAGCTGGCACATGGAAAGTAAATACACATGCAAGTACTCACACCCCACACCCACCCACGCAGGAAGGTTGTATCTTAAAGGTCAAGGGGCCTAATTTATGAGGCTGTGCATCACTTTTAAGCCACCGGTGCGTCACTTTTTGTGACGCACCGGCGGCGTAAAAAATGCACCTTGTTGAGTCATATTTACAAAGTGACGCATCTAGGTAGATGCCCCACTTTGTAAACCCCTGCGCCACATTATACCTGCGCCAGGTATAATGTATGCAAGGAGGGCCTTTTGACGCAAGAAAGGGTTGTAGAAGTGACGCAGTGAAATCTATAAGATTTCACTGCGCCACTTCTAGGATGCAAATGTGTCAATATCTTACGCCTGCCTCACAGCAGGCATAAGACTGACGCAGGCCCTTTCACATGGGGCTTGCCCCATGTGAAAGGACGCATTGCTGGAGTTGCGTCACTTTTGTGACACACTTCGGCAATGCGTCGCTTTTGCGCCATACAGATCCGTCAGAAATACTAACGTATCTGTAACTCCTTGTGCAATGAATGAATGAATGAATACTGTAAATATGACGCATCATTGGTGGCGCAAAGGAAAGTGACGCATTGCTGTTTTCACGCAGCGATGCGTCACTACTCATAAATGAGGCCCAAGGAGTGTAAGCTTTCAGTAGTCATAGGCAATACCCCCTTCGTTTAGAGAGCGCTACATAATGTAATGTTTAACTGCTAAATACAGTAGTCAGTGACCTCTGTCAGAGGACAAGGTGTTGCTGCGTTGCTGGTGGAAATGTAGCTCAAGCTGTGCTCTGGCCGACAAAAATACTGGCGAGCCGTTAAATACACACTGGGGACTGCTGCGATTTTAACGCTGTGCTGCCGTGCAGCTCAGCACTTACATCACATCACCACCATTTCAACTATAATCACGTGCAGGTGTTTCTGAAGCGCTTGATTCTCCAGGTCGTCCTAGAAACTCCTCTGCTTCGGCCACTGAGCATTGCAAACCCTTTTTTTGGTGACAGACATGTAATGGGATAGTGTATGCGGGGAAGAGGCACGAGGAACCTAAAATGTCAGTATAATGATGACAGATCAGGGATGCGCTCTGAAGGTGCAAATCTCCACAGGACTTGGAACCGAGGCTGCGCTTGTCAGATTGCCGGCCTGCTAACAAATCCAATAGGCATAATCTGATCATCTGCTCTCCAGTTCTCATGCTGTGTTCTCTTCAGAGCCCCATTTGCCAGTTCCAGCCTGTGACAGTGTGATAAGACACAAGAAATGTAGTCATCACGGCGGCTGCAAAGGAGCTCTGAGGAGGGCTTATGATATCCCATAGCCCTTACATTAGACACGGACAGGGGCAGTCGCTTTCCAGATTACAGGCTTCCACGCAGCTGCTATTTTCGCCGTCCCTTTATTTATGACTTTTCTTTCTTACACTATTGCCTCTAAAATAGTCATCTTCGCAATCGTTGTTACTAATCTGCTTTCGGGAAATTTTGAAGCAGCTCAGCAAGCTGGTTATATTTCCCGCCAACTCTGGACAGATACACAAAGGACAAGTTATCGAAAACACTCCTCCAGTTATTGCTACGAATTTGAAAAGATGCAGGCTCAGCAGTTCACAGTGGGTTGAACAGAGGGAGATTTATGGTGGGGTTTGAGAGTAATCTTCCAGCGTAAAATGTACGATGTCACTTGAATCAATTGTGCTGTTCAGTGTTTGCTTAAAATAATTTTTGTACAAGCAAAAACCTTTTAATAGAGAACACTTCCTGTCTTTCATCTGCAAGCGATCTGGTCTGGCATAGGCAAGGCGTATGGGCCTGGTTTACAAACATATTGAAATTAGTAGGTTTGATTTACTCCGATACTATTCTTGGTTTACTCCTCAATTCAATGAGTAAAGCAATAGCAATCTTGCAACCCTGGCTTACCCATGATAATCAGGAGTAGGACAGGAGTAAAATTCCAGTACGCTAGGCAAAATCCTATTTGAAACAGGTCCAATCTGTAGGGGTCTTGTTACAGATAAATTGGCTTTTGTATTGTAGTGAGTTCATGTTGCCAGGGATGTGAGTTACCTTCACTGCGCGTATAGGCCAAGTCCACCATAACCAAATGTGCAGTTGTGAGCTGTGCACAATTCCACTATGTAAGCAGCTTCAACCAGCTCAATCTATCCATATGGGGCCCAATTCAGAAAGGTGTTTTCAGAGGTAAATGTGAACTAACCTCTGATTATGCTTCATTTACAACTGCTGGGAATTCACTAAAGGGTTCCTGGCAGGTGTTAATAGATTTACTACAGTTGATTTCTCCACCAGAAGTGCAGAGAAATATGCAGTAGCAAATTCCACACAAATGGTAGGAAGGGGGGGGGGGCATATTGTTGGCTCCACCTTTACATTTTTAATTAGGCCACATATTTGTGTGTGTATGGCCTTATGTGGCGTAACCTTATTAATGCAATGTAGTGCATTGAACAGTTACAGAAAGTGCATCCACTATGCAATCTTGACATTTATATGAGTGTGTATATTAATGTTTCCTTTACAGCAGCAACGTGTTACTGTTCTTGCATATATATACATCTGTGTGGTTTGAATACCAGTATATTCCTTATATGATCACATGCTTCTTTAATAATACTCTCCATACATTTTATAACTAAAAATGTATTAATTTGAATAGTGCTCTACATATATATTCTAAATGTATATGTATTTATAATCATACATTTAAATGTGTACTGAAATGCTTGTCCTTTTAAAGTCGACCAAAGGCCATAAGCTTTTGGAATTTGCAATGCTTAACTTTTATTGTGAATGCTTGCTTTGGATGCAATGTTTTTCTCTCTTCAGTAGTTGTAGTTACACTAGCTCTTGCTTAAAAAAAGGCACATTGTGTGAAAGAGATAGTGAGGCTTGGGTGAGTGTCTCTTGCCAAGAATAATAAGATTTAGTAAAGAAAGGGAGGGCTACTGTCCTATAAGGATATGCGAGGAATCCAAGGACGTTTTCATGTGTAGACAAAAGGAAAGAAAACCTCAAGTGTAGTTGCCCAGATTGTTGTTTTAGATGCAAATTAATTGGACATGTGACCTGAGATTCTCAAAGGTTCTTTTGGTGGGTATAATTGTGAATTGCACTTTGGCTTTTTTCAGACTCCCCTTTAGACTAAGAGGTACAGACCTCTTAGTGACACCTCTGTTGTGTGGCTTTATGCTATACAATATACTTTACGTTTGAGAACTTCTACAGAAGTTCTGCTATAGGGACACATTTCTCTAAATCCCTATTTAATGGGGTTTCTCTGATTCCTAGTTAAAATAGATTTTAGTAGGTCTTCATAAACAATCTCATGTATAGGCAAGATGATTGAAACTTTCAATCTAAACATCAGACTGTATTTATTAACCTGTGTATAGCGGCTACTACATTCCTCATTTGTATTCTGTTCTTGAATATCAATTTTATCTGTTGCTTCACATATCCTTTAGTGATTCTATAGTTGTATACTGTATTTTTTTGACTGATTTATATCAGCTTGACTTTGAACTTATAAAAAAATCTATCGTTAAACCCATCAATCGACTGTGAGCTGTATTCTGTGAACACATGGGAAACACTGTAAATGGTAAATTGTAGTTGATCCCAACTCCTTTTATTCCATGTTCTATTGCAGGTGGCCAGAGATAAGTTGCCATGTTCAATGCATTTTCAGGGGTCTTGTAAGATGTGGTTTGCCTGGTAAGTTTATGAACACATACAGCCATGAACCTTTTTTGGCATTCAAATAAACTGAAATCCAACCGTTTTCCACCATTGAAATGGTCAGGATGTGGAGGGGACCTGATCACGTGTGGTGGGTGAAAAGGAAGGTCTTTCTCTATGCAGAATTTATTTTCTCCCTTGGTGCATTGGGCTATCTTTCCAACTGTGTAGAACTGTACTCTATGTAAAGCTCTACCCATGGCCAATAGGCAGGTTTTAAAAAGTTACACAACTGGTATAAAAGTATGCTTAGAAACCTCTGCCTTACGCAACTATCAGAATAGAATTACACCTGTTTTTCAAATGTCAAAAAAGTGTAAAAGTAATCCGGGTGCACTCATAGAACTCTGCCCTTACTCTTGTCCATGATATTGACCCATGCGCTCTCTGCACAGTTGCACACCCCCATATTTCACACTCCTAAATGAGCAATAGTTTGTTTAAGAGCTGTATTTCAAATATGCTATCAGTATGCCTATCAGGATTATTGCCGACCTTTCTAAAAAACAGTTGGGTATACTGTACCACTTCCAGATTTGGATTTGCAGTTTTATCACAATCATAGTTTAAAGTATAGTTTATTCACACATTGGAACATGAGAAGAGAATTCCCAAACGTACCCCATAATAATAGACTCAAGCAACCATATCACAGAATTGAATGAAATGTATTATTTCAATTATGTTTTGACTGTAAAGAAGAAGGAATTTGACAAACATGGATACAGTATTCAATTTGGAATTGCAGATGTAATAAATGTGTTTAATAAATTATACATAGGCTATTGACAGGTGTCCTCTTTAATAGATCTACAAAACCAGCAACATATGTGAGATAAGGTACTATCTGTAGTCTGTAATGAGGATATTCTAAATTGAGAGTGAGCTTAGAGTTCAGTGATCATATGGACTAGCAAGTCAAAAAGCCAAGTTATTTTATGAGGTAATGAAACTAAAATGTCACTGGCAATATCCTTTTAACATATTGAAAATGGTATCTGTTAGACCCGGTGGTTTCTGGCTGGCTCGGATGCATTGAAGCAAGGCAGAATCCACCACCCTAAATAGGAAGTATGATACACTTGTCCGATAACCCGTGCTCACCCTTGGGTAACTTGGCACAGAACAATCAGACCTATCCTGGGGGTTAAAGTGGTAAGTATTGGCACAACACCATCCTTGCAACACACACAGCATACTCTACTAAAAGAATCCACATGTATACATAAATCACTGGTCTTTGTAATACACACCACAAAATAGGAGAGGTGCCCCACTAGCCAGAAAAGAGACAGGGTCACTATACAATAAATCAAGAAGGGGTCTCTTTTGTGTCACTCACTCGTACTACCATTCATTTAAGCTGATCTTTAGATGGTATTGTTGGGTACCAATATACCTTTGATTCCAATCACTCCATTGTCTAAACACTGAACACAATTATAGGTAAAGATTTCTCTTTTATTTAAAATAAATATTCTGATACAACATATGATGTCTGTAATCCTATCTTAATAAGAATACTTTAGAGTCCATCTATAGAACATCATAAATACTTTTCATTATTCAATACAATTTAGTACAAAAATGCAAATATATAATTAAAAAGCATTATCATGAAATTTACTAATCTTTACACCTTTGTATCACAGATTGTCAACACAGCGTTTTGGTGGATATACCTTGATGCACCCCATCTTCTTGAGGACAAGGTATTTAGAACAGAAGTTTATCTAAAAAAGTAGAGATAAATATACAGACTTACATTCCAGTAAACATATTTACATAAACAGGTTCAGTGTTACACAGGTACCTGGCAGACTCACCTAATATCTGCTCACTCCCTTCATTCCTCCATTTTCTTTCCATTTCACAATACTGCATGTATTAATATCATACAACCCACACTTTGAGAGAGCACTGGCTTACTTTTACAATTTTATTCCACATCCACAAAGATGATCTTTATGTTAGGTTTTTTGAATTTCCTAATTTTTAATACTAAACATAGACGCAAGTATTATAATATAATGTGTCTCCTTTTGCCATTAAGGCCCATTACTTTATGCCACCAGCTTTTTTCAGGCTATTCAAAATGGTTCTCGAGATATTATTATCTGAAATGAGATAAGTAACCTCTGTTTAGCTCTCCTAATGTAATGGGTCTAAACCCATTTAAAAAAACACTACATAATCCATCAACTTACTTGATTTTAAATCCTTGTCATTCCATTATTTGAGGGTGTATATTGATTTTCACTTCCACTCGTTTTTAGCTGGAAGAAAACTCCATCGGAATTGACGGGTATATTCCTTCATTGGGACATATAAATACATCTTGGTGAACCATGCAACCAGGTACCCAGAAGCAATCCCTCTGAGGACAGTGATGGCACCTGTCATGGCCCGGTCACTGATGGTGATCTTTACCCAGGCAGGTTTCCCCAAAGAGGTGTTATCTGACTAGGGTATCCAACTTCATTTCTCTGTACATGAAGGCCATGTGGCAGGACTGTGGTGTGAACTAAAAATTCACCACTCCGTACCACCCCCAGACTGAAGGGTTGGTTGACAATTACAACCATACCATGAAAGGCATGATTGGGGGTCTGTCAGAGCTCATGTGGTATAAGCAAAATATCCTCTTTCCATGCCTTCTCTTTGCTTACAAGGATGTACCAGATAAAGACATTGGCTTTAGTCCATTGAGCTCCAGTATTGACACCCTGTGAGAGGATCTTTCAGTTTGGTGAAGGAGGGCTGGGAGCAAGCTCCTACGGAGCCTCTCCAAGATGTATTCAGCTACATGTTGGCCTTCCGGAACCAGACTACTCACTACAGGAAACTCACTCAGGAGAACCTAGAAGTAAGCCAGACGGTCCTGAAACATTGGTACAACCAGAATACCACTCTGGTTGAGTTTCAGCCTGGTCAAAAGGTGTGGGTGATGGAGCAAGTAGAGCCCTGTGCTCAACAAGACAAGTGGTTTGGTCCATATGAGGTGAGGAGCACTGGAGTGATGTGACCGCTTGAGGGTCCTACACACGAACCACCTCAAACTCCTCTTTGAGAGGTCTGAGTTGACCATGTTCTTCGCTATTGATGATGGGATGGAAGAAGAGAAGGAACCTCTCTCTGACCTCCTGTCTGCCAAGGAGCAGGATGGATCAGTGGAAGGCATGGTCCTCTCCCGTACACTGACCCTAGAGCAGCAGAGTGACAGTCTCCAGTTGCTGGGGCAGTTTGCCACTCTGTTCTCATTTACCCCAGATGTCACTCATTGGTGCACTTACGATATTGACACTGGGGGCAGTCCACCTGTAAAGCACAAGATTTACAGGTTGACAGACAGAGTGAAGGCTAGCATCAAGGAGGAGGTGTCCAGGATGTTAGCTTCAGGGGTGATTGAGTCCTTCAGCAGTCCTTGGTCCAGCCCAGTGGTCTTGGTTCCCAAAGCTGCTGCACTCAGTGCCACCCCAGAATTGCGATTCTGTGTGGACTACAAGGGTCTCACTGCTGTCACTAAGACTGGCGCACACCCCAACCCGAGCTGATGAGCTCATTGATCGGCTGGGAGCTGGCAAGTTCCTCAGTACATTTGATCTAATGTCTGTATACCAGCAGATTGCCTTGACAGAAGGGGCACAAGAGAGGTCAGCGTTCTCAACATCAGAAGGGCACTACCAGTTCCAGGTCATGTCTTGTGGGTTGAAGAACGCCCCTGCCACCTTTCAGAGGTTGGTCAATCAGATCCTGAATAGGCTTGAGGACTTCAGTGCTGCCTAAATAGACAACATTGCTCTTTTCATCTCCAATTGGAAGGACTATTTGCAACACCTCTGGGAAGTGTTGAAGGCTCTGCAGAAAGCAGACCTCACTATCAAGGCCAGTAATATAGCGTAGGGTTCTCTGATGTACTTGGGACACCAGGTAGGAAGCGGACAGGAGGCACCCCCACAACCCAAGTTTGACACCATTCTCATTTGGGCACCCCCAAGACCCAGACAGAGATGAGAGCCTTCTTAAGTCTCATGGGGTATTAGCGCCGATTTATCATGGGGTCTGGCACCATTTTGGCCCCCTTGACTGAGCTGACTTTACGGTGGAACATCAACCTGAACGTTATGGTGGAACAGCAACCTCACAAGGAATACACCAATCCTGATAGTCTGTCCTGGTTCTTCTGGCTTAGTGAATAGAACTCTCATGAGGTAGGGTAGTTTTGTCCACTTTCAGCTGGGGAGACACGTGTTACACCTAGCATCTTTGGCGTTGTTTTCCCCTGTCTTTTTTACTTCTAACCTTCTGTTTTTGACTGTGTGCTGCTTTTAGTTTAAGCTGGTTTTAGAACTTTGGGCACTTTACCACTGTAAATTGTGATTATGATTAATTATCCATGATTGGCGTATTTGATTTATTGGTAAGACCCTAGTAAAATACACTGTGCATGCCCTGGGTCTGTAATTCAAATGCTACTTGTGGGCCTGTGGCACTGACTGTGCCACCCACATGAGTAACACTGAAAACATGTCTTAGGCCTGCCACTGCAGTGCCTGTGAGTGCAGTTTTAAACTGCCACGTCGAACTGGAAAATGCATGCCCTTGCCAGGCCCAAGCCTTCCCTTTAGCTACATGTAAGGCACCCCTACATTAGCCTCATGGGCAGGGTGCAGTGTTTTTAAAATGTAGGACATGTACTGGTTTGCTTTACATATTCTGACAGTGAAATTCTGCTTATTTAGTTTTTTCAGTATTTCAAGGACTATCTGTCCCATGGGGTACCATTGGAGCTGCCTTATAACTTCCGATAACTGTAACTTCCAATTGGGAAGAGAGAAAGATATGGAGTTTGGGAACTCTGAACTCACAATTTAACAATACATCTTTCAGTGAAGTCGGTTTTTAAATTGCATGTTTAAAAATGATGCTTTTAGAAAGTGGGCATTTTCTTGCTTTACCAATCTGTGCCTCTGCCTGACTATGGAATCCACGTCTGTTTAGACGGACAGTTGGACTGTTTGTGCATTCACTCTTGACTGTCACATAAAGGGAGCTGAGGTGTGCCCTGCATATCCTGATGGCCCATCACTAGGCTGATGGGTCTTCCTGAGCTAGAGTGGTGGGAGGAATTGTCACGGGCACCTGAATAGAGCTGTGCCTGTCCTCACACAAAGCTGTCTCCACCATCCCCGTAGTATGTCTGGAGCCAGGTCAGCGAAAGGCAAGGTCTTGTGCACTACAAAGACTTTCCTTTAAAGTTTGCCTGGTTCAAAGGCAGAAACTGGTATGAGTAGGAGAGTAGTGACACCATAATGTCAGAACACTTCTGGACTAAGCGGACCCTGTGTCAGGTACAAAAGCTGGGGAGGCTTTCGCTGGGAAATACCACTTTGCTGTGTGCTTTGCTATGTTGACCTGCTACTTGCTGCTTCAGCCTTGGGCAGTGAAAGAACTGGACTTTGCTTTCTACATCCTTCTTGCCAAGGTTTTACAAGGGCTTGTGTGTGCTTGCTTACTGTTAAGAAGTCTTGGGGACATCAAAGACTTCATCTGCAGTTCCTGAAATCTTCTGATAGGTGTTGTGACCTGCCACATGGTGCTAATTTTAATTCAGGGACCTTGGAGGTTGTTTGCTGCAAACCAACCAAGAAAACCCACTCATCGACTCCAAACATCTGTTTTCCCCAATGCGGTATGGCCATGTTTTTGAAAAACCAACGCATTGCCGTGGTGCAGCTGAAGAATTGACTAAGTGCCTTCCATGCGACTGAAAGATCGCCATGGCCCGAGTCTAAAGCACTCTGTCACAAACATCCATGGCAGCTGCTCAGATGATAGCCCTGCTGTGCGGCTGAAGAAATCAACGCATCACCTGTTTCATAGATGGATAATAAACGCATCGTTTGACTGCCGCATTGATCCAGCGCATCTGGATTTGCAACATGTCGTCCCTGTGTGCCAATTTCTTCATCAACATTACCCAGCAGTAAGGAGAAGAGTCTGTGTGTCCAGAGATTGACACATCACCTCCCCTCACAGTAAGGAAACAATGCATCACCTCCTATGACAGTAAGGAATCGATGCATCACCTCCTCTAGCAGTAAGAAATCGTTCATCACCTCCCCTAGGAGTAGGGAATCGATGCATCGCTTTGCTTTTCTGGCACCTCATCTCCCCTGCACCTGTTTTTGTCTTAGATTTTGGCGAATCCCAGGTAATTTGTGAAAAAAGTGACAAATCAATAGTTTTCCATGGACTGAAGAATTTTGAACATTTTAAAAGTAATATCTTTGCTCATGTATGTTGGTTTTTTGTTGTTTTGGTCTTATTTTATTCAGATAAATATTAGTTACTTTTCCATACTGGGGGTTTGTCCTCTTGTAGTGCTTTCACTGAGTTACTGTGTGTGTATATACAAATGCTTTACACATTGCCTGTGGGATAAGCCTGACTCCTTGTGCCACGCTACCAAGGAGGTGAACAGGGGTTATCTTGGGTGTGTAACTCTCTTACACTGACGAGTATAAGGGTCCCTACTTGGACAGGGTGCAAGTCACCCCCAACTAGAGATCCCCATTTCTAACACATGGCAACAAGCTTTTTAAATTAAAGCTGAGTAACAGTAAACTGTACGCACAGGCCCACCATGGCAAGCCTGTGCATGTTTGAAGAGCTACCTTTGTGGGTGGCACAACCAGTGCTGCAGGCCCATGGCGGGGCATTTAAGTTATATGCCCTAGGTATACGTCAACTCCTAGACAGGGGACTTACAGCTAACTCAAATCAGCCAGTCATGTATACACCAGTCATCAGTATGTATATGAATAGCACAGCGCTTTGGTACTGAAAGGCAGTATCAAAGCACTCAAAGTCCTACTCTAGCAAAACAAGGTCCACATAGGAGGGGGGGGGAAGCTACAAACATCAGGAAAGGACACATCAACACATCCCAGATCTAATTGCAGTTTTTTCCTTTTTAAACATGGAAACACGATTAACATTCATTCAAAGAGCTCAAATCCTGGGGATCCAATTCACAATAGCAAGGGTTTAATGAAAAAACGGATGTAGTCCTTCTGTAGTACTACTTGACATACCTATAAATGCAATCTATATAGGTACAGGTGTGGATGTCTAGCTACACCGGTCCTATCTCCCATGTGCAGAGCTCTCTACCACATGTGTTTGTTTTAACGAAACACAGTTAGGTCTATGTTTTAGGTGTAAATGTGACGGTGGAAAAGGGAAGTGACTGGAAAATAGAGAATATCTATTGCAAAGTTTGATAATAAAGGGATAACTAAGGAATGCTACTGAGAGGGTTTGCCAATACAAAAACATACCTACAGATGGGCAAGTCAGTCGCAATTCAGAAGAGTTACAGCCATGTCTACGCTAATAGTACTACAGCCCAAACTGGTCAAATCAACGCCAGTCAGCCTTGGAGTGAGTCACATACTGTACATGGCCACTCATAGGCACCACAAGATCATCACATAGGACGCGCCCCTTAGTTCCTTGCTGTGAGAGCATTGCTGTTCGTCAAAAGATGAAACATTCATAAAATCATCATTACTGACCATTTGGAGAAAGTTCCTCAGGTACTTAAGTCCGAGGTTCTGGCTGGAAGCTCTGTTGATGCGTGTGTGCTGCATAACTCCTGTGAACCCGTGACTCTCACGCTAAGCGAGGAGGACGCGACCCGAGAGACGAGAGACACGAGAACCCGACCGGCCCCCTCGCCCCCGCATTTGATACACGGCACCTGTGACAGGCAGAGAGGCAGGAAGAGACGCCTGAAACCGGTTTGCATTGGGGGGAGGCACAAGGCATAAGGCGCAAGGCGCAAGGTGCTTGTAGCACCTGCCCCCTCACCCAGCATTACATGATCCCAGGTCCCAGGCTTCAGGTGAGGCAAAGGACAAGGCAGATTAACGGCGGTGTGAGTGTGTGGCAAGAGCGCTGCAAAATAAAGCAAGGACCTGGGTGTGCAGCCCTGAGGGACTTAATAACTAAAGAAAATATTTTCCCTATATTCTTGCTAAAGTAAAAAACAGTAAAAAAGCAAGATTTGCAGCAAGAGGAATCCCGTCCTCCAGAAGGGTCCCCTAAAGTGTAAGTGGGGAAGGGAACGGGTGCAGGCATACGCACAAAGCACAACAGAGGAAAGTGGAAAAGGGGAGTTTTCTCTGTTCTTACATTTCTATTTAATAATTTAACTGGCCACCACCACCCTGAGGACTGTGTTTGGAAATAAGGGGTCGTGCCAGGAAGGGTACAGAGAAGCAGCTATATATAATTCAAGAGCTTAAGAAGTGGCTCCAAGGAAGAATAAAAGCGCACTGGGACAGACCAAGAAGCAAAAAGACCTCCCTGTAGATCAAAACGCTTCGGGAGGAAGCCCAGTGTGCTCAGGGACAAAACCAAAATCTAAAGGCATACAGAAGAATAAAGAGAAAATATCCAAAGAGTCACCGCAAGGGGAACGAATAGCCGGTGATTCGTAGATGAGCACGCAGGACGTCCGCCGACCCACAATCCAAGGGATCAGAGAAGAGGTTTTCCCCTGACAGCGGGTACCTGTGTATAAACCCCGGGACCCAGCCTGTAATCTAATTGCGCAGGATCAGGAGCGAAGCTTTAAGACGTGATTCCTTACTACTGCGTGTTCACGCACTAGCATTTTTAACTGATTTGTACAGTCATCCAACTGAAGAAATATACCACCACAAAGACGTGTTTACGCCTTAGAACATTATAGAGTACCTTAATGCGTATCTGAACGCAAATTTAAAAAGAATTCGCTGGACGAATTCCTGGCTTTGGCGCATAGGAGGCGGAATACCCCATGCAATATAGGCCATACCTTGCATACGTCTGAGAATCAATTTGGGAAACTATATTGTTCACTGTTCTGAGGAAGGCGGATTAATATGCTTACACCGCCGAAACGCGTCGACGCCTAAGGAGTGAATCTAGGAATAAACACGAAAGGGGAAACCAAATTTGTTGTCTCTCTATGAATGGTTTCTACCCTTACCTTCTTGCACACTCCTTTTTTATTGAATGTTGTTGTTTGTATCGATTATTACACCGTCCGTATATGTTT
This sequence comes from Lissotriton vulgaris, assembly GCF_964263255.1. NCBI lineage: Eukaryota > Metazoa > Chordata > Amphibia > Caudata > Salamandridae > Lissotriton > Lissotriton vulgaris. The sequence goes on along the minus strand of NC_141691.1, from coordinate 1,017,327,895 downwards.
CCCAAATTTCTGTTTTTATTTAATGTGATGTTTTTTAATAAACTGTTTTTATAATTTGAAATGTTTTGAGAGTGTTTTCACACAGGGAGGTTGTATCGCGTTTATCTACATTGCTTCAATGTAAAATGTTGTTTGTATGCTTGTGAGTACTTTTGTACTGTTGCCATTTTCATCCAAAGGGAATTTTTGTCTGACGAACGAATGGGGGGTACAGTCCCTGAAAGACTTTGTGGGGAAGCACTTTAAAAGGATTTTCTCACCAGCCAAGTCCCCTGCACCTGAACTTGAAATAGCCGGGGAGGAATCATGGAAGGGGGGTTCCTCCCTTATCTTTGACGAACAAATGATGGACTCTGCAAATCTAATCAACAAATCCCTACAGTCCTTAACAGGTTATAAGGGACCAATAATGCCACCTCGACTATCCTCATCTCCAAGGTTGTCCTCACACCATGACCCCAAGGAAACAAATAGTGGGGACTTAAGGCAAGAGGTGGAAGATGGTTCTGCCTTTGACGGACTCTTGAAGGGAGTAGAAAGACATGACATGACAAAACATGAAGCGTATGATGATCATATTACAGGGTCCAAGGGCAGTAATGACTGTAATCAATCCCTACAGCTTAACTTAGAATATTCTGTAACTCCAGCCTCTTCAATGCTGGAATTGATGCTAATGCTGCAAAAAGCACTCCAGGGGATCCTGGAAGTTACAATGCTAAACCATGATATTTAAAAAAAACACAACTTGCACTTTTCAAAAATTCAGGTGGAACTACAAGGAATCAGGGGCCAAATGCCTATAATGTCAAGACCTCTCCCTGACCCCAAACCTATTACCCCGACTGTAGGGGGGAGGAGGTTGGGAATATAGAACTCCCAATTGCCAACCATGAAGTATACATCTTGAGATGGCCGATGTTGGTAAAAAGAAGGGGCGGTTATACTAGACATGGCTTACTAAGACAGGGGATACCCATAAGAAAAGGCGCTCAAAGAAAGGGTATTGCCAGACTGGTGGGAAAAGGGAGAGATATGGAGGAATTGCCAGGATTAGCGGAACAAGTGCCAAAATCAAAACCCCTTAAAACCGTGAGAGAGAGAGTGAGTAGAATACGAATTGGAAGCATTCTGAAACCAGTAAAGAAGCAAGAGAAAAAGGGTATTTGTAGTAATAAACAAAATTACAAGGTAAAGTCGAAAAGATGCATAAAAGATTTACCATGTGATATAACTAGAATATCTGCTACTACTGCTACCCTTAAAGAGAGGCATAATTTGGGCAATATATCAGAGGATGAGGCTAGAATTAATACATAACAGCCACATAGGGGGCCAATACCAATAGGTATGGAGGATAAAGGGAACCTGTGGCTGTATTTTGAACAAGTGAAAATGGGAAGGGGCGGTAAGAAATGTAGAGATCGTACCTAAATACGTCCCTTCTCCTTAATTCATTAGTTCATTGCCCCAACTTGAAAGGAATATGTTCAAAGGACCTCCAACAGGTGGGATTTCATTCCACTTTTGATGGGAAAGAGCTTACCAGGGCACAAGTGTACTCTGGTTTGGTAAAAATCGCCATAGAGAGGGCAGAGAGTGAGATTTTAAAAGCAGGGATTCGGCTTTTACCAAATGAAGAAGTAGGAGCAGAATATAATGTTCAGCAAGAAAAAGGCTTTTTAAAGTACCATGCAGGGTTAGGAAAGGCAAGTGAGACTACTAGAAAGAGATGTAGGTTTAAGCTTGGGAAATATTAATATAGTAACAAATAACTCTGCTCTGGATGATTCTTGGGAGAATTGGAGCCTTAGCACTAGTCCTCCAGGGCCTTCTCAGCATTAGTTAGAGGAATCCAATGGGTATTGTCCCCTTAGAGATGTAGAATAGGTAATGAGGCTGCTACATGGCTTAAAAATGGTCTCTTGGAATATAAATGGATTAGGAAACCAAATAAAGTATGAACGGATAAAAGAATTGGCAAAACATAATGAGAACATTTGTATCCAAGAGACCTGGCTATGTGGTGAGACCCCGGTAGTTGATGGGTTCTGCCAAATCTATCGTCCGGCAGTAAATTCTAGGTCCGGCCACCCGCAGGTGGCTTACTGACATTATAATCCACAAAATTAAGTGAAAAATGTACTCCAGCTCAAGGTAACATGCAAATGGCTGCTTTTTTGTAGAATAACCCTAATTGCTGCTGGTAATAAGAAGGAAAATGTATACATGCAATGGGGTTCTCAGGAGGAATATGGTGTTTAAATGGGAGATTTTAAGAATGATTTAGATGTACTGTGTGAAAAGTATGATGCAGATTTGGTTTTGGTGGTAGGAGATTTTATTCATAAACTTAACCCAAAGCAGTTAGATTTCATGTATTTGGAAATGTTGGATTCCTATGATATAAATCAAGCAAAGTTTTCTGAAAGCCTTTGTTCAATGCATGATGTAATATTGGGAAATTACCTAGCAACAAAAAGCCTCTTTTGTTTGAATGGTAGGTTACCCCAAGACTGCCCGGCCAAGAAAACCTTTAAACAAGGGACACAAAATTGCCCCATAGATTATGTTTTTATGCCAGCATGGAATTTTAACTTAATAAAGGGCTTCAGGGTTACCCATATAGAAGGCAGTGATCACAATATTCTAGAATTGGAGCTGGTATATTTCCATCAGATTGTCTGTGAGAAAGTAATTATACAACAGATGGATTACCCAAGGCGCATATCAACACGGTTAACCGAAAAATATATAGAAAGGTTAAGCAGGTTCCAACAAAACTTCGATATAGGATGTGTGAGTGGATTAAACCTGGCCTGGTACATTGAAAAAATAAATCAAGTGGTACAAAGTATTAAGGTTGAACTTAGAACAGATGCAAGGGCCACTAAGAGTAAACAAAATACACAGGTTAGTCAAGGAAACTGGTTTAACTTAGACTGTTTAAATAAAAAAGGGGAATTAAGAAGAGAAGTGTGCGGCTTGCGTAAAAAATTTGATGAGACTAGGGTAGAAAATCTTGTCAAATTAAAGAAAGAATATACCACGCTTCTTTATAGTACCAAAAGAGCCCGTAAGGAAACCTGTTGGGGGAAACTGCTGGAGGCTATTGAATCCAAGAACATACGACTGTTCTGGGTGCTAGTACAATCAGCAACAGAGCCCTCAGCTGCCTCAGTGATTTGTGTGGTAGAAGAGGGTGCCTGGGAGGATTATTTGAAAGAATTGTATTCTCCTGGTAGAGAAATTGAAGAGGAAGTATTAGGGGACTGGTGTGGCCTGGTAGAGGATCTAAAACGAGTCTTTTCATGAGAAAATGTTCTTACTACGATAAAGACCCTAAACTTAACAAGAGCTGCTGGTCCAGCTAACTTGCCAGCTTTGATAATAAAATCAAGGCCATCATGGTGGGCTGAATTTTTCTCCCTAATGTTCTCAGTAATCATAAAGACAGGGATGACTCAGATTAACTGGAAAGGTGTGATAATTCGGCAAATCCATAAGAAAGGGGATGTTTATGCACCCAGGAATTATAGACTAATTAACCTACTTGATATCAGGGAAAAGATTTTCGCTAAAATAATATTAGGCAGGTTAAAAACTTGGGCAGAAGAGTGATCAATCATCCCAGTTCAACAAGGTGGATTTAAAGAAGGCCACTCCACAATAGAGCATTGCTTTGCACTATAGGCCCTGGCCAGGAAGTCTATAGAGCAAAATGGGAAGTTGCATTGTTGTTTTTTTTTATTTTTGGGCAGCCTTTGACTGTGTGGACTGTAATAGACTCTGGGAAGACATGATAAAATATAGAATCCCGGAAGGTTTATTGATGATCTTAAAAGAGTTACATAAAGGGAACTAGGCCCAGGTTATTAGAGACATGCATGGGTCATTAACTCATAAGATAACTGTAGGGAATGGCCTCAGACAGGGCTGTGTCTTGGCACCCCTGTTATTTTCAATTTTCTTAGCAGATCTCCCTGCAGTATTAGAAGTTGAAAGAAGCGCAAGTCCAAAAATGAGTGGTCACAAAGTGCCCTGTCTCCTATACGCTGATGATTTAGTGATCCTTGATCAAACATAAATAGGACTCCAAAGGAAAGTAAATGTTTTTAAACATTATTGTGATAGAAAATTTTTAACCGTAAATATAGAAACAACAAAGGTTCTATGTTTTGGGAAGAGCCATAAGAATTTTAATTGGTTTAGGTCAAGACAAATTAGAGGCACTTAAAGAATACAGATACTTAGGCCTCTGGTTCGATAGTGCGCTAAAATGGCACACTCACCTGAAGGCTCAAACAGCAAAAGCTTTTTCGTCCATATGTGGGCTGAAAAAGTTTCATAAAGAATATGGTGATATGTCACACAGACCCATGTTAAAGGCGTTTGAAGCAATGATACCCCCGCAAGTACTGTACGGGGCTAAGGTTCTTTACCTGAGTGGTAAATATGGGTGGGATCAGCAAGAAGGACATTTTTTAAAAATATTATTGTCTTTACCTAGCTGCACAATGATCCAAGCAATCAGAATGGAGCTAGGGTTAATATCATGGAGTGTGCAGTCCCAATTGGCCCTGTTAAGATTTTGGAAGCGTCAGGACCCAGGAGATGTACAAAAGGTCTCACAATGGTGCAGAGAGGAGATTCAAACAAGTTGCCTTAGTTGTGCAAAGGATGTGAGAAGAATCCTCAAGAAAGTAGCAGGGCGCCTTAACGTGAGACTCTCCCAGCACTCCTTGGTGGTCGATTTTACAAAGAGAATGCTCAGGGAACAAGGACAGTCTTATTCAAGGTCACAGGACCTTGATTATATGTCAGGGAAAAAAAATCGGTCCAGTGGTTAAAAAGATGATGAGCAAACAAAGCTTGGTTACCGTACCTGGATATTTTGCCCAACCAAGGTTTACGACATGAAATCTTAATGTTAGGAATAACCCTTGGAAGATAGAAGGAAAAATAAGGGCTGCATTGATTGGCTCACATGGTGTTTGTAATTGTGGGCTAGGACTAAGCAATGACATTTTGCACATATTGCTTGATTGCACATTTGTCCTTGCTGTATGGAAATTGTTTTTACGCCCAAAATTTTTATCACATAAGATAAATTTGCGTGCCCAAGCCGTTTGTTTACTTACAGATATGCCGTAGTTGGAAATCGCAATAGGACTGGGAAAATTCCTGAAGGCCGCAAAATAATTTGTAAGGGAGAAACTGAAGGAGAGGCATTGACCTTGAATGTTTTTAGGGATCTCCAACTAACGTGAATTTAAAAAAAAAATGTTAGGAATTTTGAGATCTTTGTAAATTGTGTTTTATGAATTGTATGCTTCCGGGGGTGCAATCTTCTTTTAGCTTGTATAGTATTTTAATTATTTATTTTGATATAGAATTTAGATTGTCTACACTATCCGGATCTTGATTGTGTATTGTACTGTTTAAAGACTATGGTCTAAATAAACAAAGATTTCTCTCTCAAGTTTTCTCTCTCTAACATAGAAATCAACTGAGGCAGGGAATAACATTACCAGGGCTAAGCCCTAGATATGAATATGATTGAAATAGAAAACAGAAAAACAGTTCAAATAACTTTAGGACCGTTCAGACCCCCATCCACCAAGGTAAATGAAATAAGATTAATTAAATCAAATAAAAAACTGTCATATAACTGTAAACATTGCAAAGAACCGTAGAAATCACATTATAAAAGTATAAATAACAGATGCACATACAATCAAAATATAAGAATTCGAAATAAAACAATTAATGTAAAAATAATCTGATAACTGTAAACAGTGCGGACAACCTTTCAAATCACATAAAAACGGTAGTGCAACAGATACGCATAGTTAGAACATTACAAATATGTTACACAACTGTAGCTGATATCTAGTGTCCACAATGTTTTAAATCACAGAGAGAAACGAGCAGGATCCCACGGTCTTTATTTTGTGCTTGCAGTAGTAATGTTTTTGAGGTCGGTGCTGTTTCTTCCTTCCTTATTATTTACAGCTTGTAGTCTACACAGGATAGGCAGGGATTTACCCTATGTTATGTATAGCTGTATGAAGCAGATTCAGGACTAAAATACGCTAGTATCTTTATTAGAAATAGCCTTATCTTTGTATTTCGAGTTTTACATGTACCTGCGCTTTCATTTAAGGGTTGGGTGGGGGCATATACTTCTACTCTTTGGTTTATATCTCCACAGTTGCTAAATTGTATTCAGGGGAGATCCAAGCCCCTTTGTCTAGGCTTACTTTCTTCACGCTTGCATCTTTGGCACTCCTTGCTTACTCATAGCTTACTCTGGAAGTCAAGAGCAAGGCAGAGACCCCTACAGGAATTTATTTGTGAATTAGACCCTTCCGTAGGTTATCATTTGTGAACTGGGTCTTTAGTCTCTAGTTCTTTCATATTAAGTATGGTTGCAAATATGTAGAATAAATGAATAATATTTAGTATAAAATTAATCCCACCAACATAGTGCTAGTAATTTCTAATGAAAACATGTTATATGTAGTTTAATGTAAGTTGCTGTCAAAAGTAGCTAAAGCTTAAAGTGTCAGGTAACATACAGAAATATTCCTGCTTTAGTGTAATGAACTACATTCATGCAAAAAATAAACAGGTCGCCATAATTGCAATTATGTTCTATGTTCTGAAATTCACCCTAGGTTCGACAATAGGCATTACGATGAGCAGCTACGCCATGTTCAAATTTGGGATAACTAGTGATGCCCAACTAGGTTGTAATTTAAAAGATAGGATCTTACACAAGGATTTCAGGCTCCTATGGATTATTAAATAATCATCTAGTAAGGCACGTACATTAGAATCGCAATATTAGAGTTATAAAGTATATTCTTAAAGATAATAAAGAGGAGGAAAACTAAATGAAAGGAAAAAGAGAAGATAAAAGTAAGGGGGAATAATGAGGTAAAGAGGTATACATTAACTTACTCAATTAAATTAAGAAAATGGGCAAATTGGAGAAAAGACAGGTCTTTACTCCAAAAGAAACACAACACATTATCTGTTTATGCTTGACACAAGCACAATTCCTAGACATCAGACCTCTAAGAACACATTGGCCCGAATTACAGAACAGGTCAGATGGGATTTCAAAACATAAACAAGGACAACTTGTGGGCCAGTGGATGGAGATCAATGCAGATGGGTAGGGATAAGTTTGTATATGTGGAATTGGCGGCATGCTAAACCAGTATAAAGGAAACTGTTGAACAGGTATGTGATTGTAGAGTATGAGGCCATGTATATCCACTGCTTTATCACTCAATTTCTTCAAGCCATCCCGGACGGCTACAAAATCACCCTGAGGGACCGCGTCAACCAAACCGGAGGAGGCATCGCCATCGTCCACAGAAACACCATCCGCATCATGACCAACTCCAACGACACCCTCACTGCCGCCGAACACCTTCACTTCCAGATCCACACTGACCCCAAGACCACGCTCAGAGGCATTCTCATCTACAGACCCCCGGGACCACGCACACAATTCAGCGAAGCCCTCGCAGACTTTGTCAGTCCGCACGCCCTCACCTCCTCTGACTACATCCTCCTAAGGGACCTCAACTTCCACCTGGAGAACAACAAGGACTGCAACACCGCCGCCCTGCTGGACAACCTCGCCAACCTCGGACTCAAGCAACTGGTGAACACCCCCATCCACTATGCTGGCCACACGCTTGACCCCGTCTTCTCCTCCAGCAAGCACATCTCCTTCAGCCACTCCACCGGACTACACTGGACAGACCACAGCTGCGTCCACTTCTACTTCAGGAGAACCATGACCCACCACCACCTGCAACAAACTCCCCGCAGAAGCTGGAGCAAGATCACCGCCGACCAGCTCACCACCACCCTCAGCCAGAACCCGCCCACCAACACGACAGACCCCGACGAAAAAGCCCTCAACCTCACACAGTGGCTCACCGACTGCGCCGACGAACTCGCACCACTGAAGAACCCCCCCAGCAGACCCGGCATCAGGAAAGCCTCGTGGTTTACCACCGACCTCAAAAACTCCAAGAAAACCTGCTGCACCCTCGAGAAAGCCTGGCGCCATGACCAGACAGCAGAACACATGACGGCCCTCAAGAACGCCACCCATAAACACCACCAGCTGTTCCGCACCACCAAGAAGAAAGCATTCAAAGAAAGACTGGACAGCAATACCGACAACAGAAAGGAGCTCTTCAGCATCGTCAAAGCGCTCTCAAATCCCAGCGCCTGCAACACCGACATCACTCCCTTGCAAGACCTCTGCGACTCTCTCGCCTCATTCTTCCACCGCAAGATCGCCGACATTCACAACAGCTTCGGCGCACAAACCACGCACCCAACCACCGAACCAGCACCCCCAACCACCACCCTCCGCACCTGGACCCCCTGTCAGCACCGAAGACACCACCCACATGATGAACACCATCCACTTCGGCTCCCCCACCGACCCCTGCCCACACCACATCTTCAACAAAGCCGAATCCATCATCGCACCCCAACTCCGGAACATCATCAACAGCTCCTTTGCACCCGCCACCTTCCGGGAGAGCTGGAAACATGCCGAGCTGAGCGCCCTCCTCAAGAAACCCACCGCGGACCCCACAGACCTGAAGAACTTCTGCCCCATCTCTCTCCTCCCCTTTCCAGCCACAGTCATCGAGAAGACCGTCAACAGACAACTCTCCGCCTTCCTCGAGACCAACGGATCCCTCGACCCCTCACAGTCGGCTTCCGAGCAAACCACAGCACCGAGACCGCCCTCATCGCAGCCACCGACGACATCAGGTCCTTGCTCGACAACGGGGCAACGGCTATCCTCATCCTCCTGGACCTCTCAGCAGCCTTCGACACCGTCTGCCACTGCACCCTGATACAGCGCCTCAGCAACACCGGAATCCAAGGAGCGGCCCTGGAGTGGATCATCTCATTCTCACCGGAAGAACCCAGAGAGTCCGCCTCCCCTGTTCCGATCCGCGGCCACTGAAGTCATCTGCGGTGTCCCACAAGGATCCTCACTCAGCCCCACCCTCTTGAACGTCTACATGAGCCCTCTTGCAGCCATCGCCCGCCAACAGAACCTCAACATCATTTCCTACGCCGACGACACCCAGCTGATCCTCTCCCTCACCAACGGCACCGCCACCGCCAAAGCCAACCTCCAGGAAGGAATGAGAGACGTCGCAGAATTGATGAAGATCAGCTGTCTGAAACTGAACTCAAGACGGAAGTCCTCATCCTCGGACCATCTCCCTTCACGTGGGACGACTCCTGGTGGCCCCCTGCCCTAGGCAACGCGCCCATACCAACGGACCACGCACGCAAACTGGGCTTCATCCTGGACTCCTCCCTCTCGATGACCAAGCAAGTGAACGTAGTCTCATCATCCTGCTTCAACACCCTGCGCATGCTCCGAAAGATCTTCCGATGGATCCCCAGAGAAACCAGGAAGACGGTCACCCAGGCCCTCGTCACCAGCTGTCTGGACTACGGGAACACCCTCTACGCTGGAACCACAGCCAAACTCCAGAAAAGACTCCAGCGCAATCAGAACGCCTCGGCACGACTCATCCTGGACATCCCTCGCCGCAGCCACATCTCTGCCCACCTGAAAGACCTGCACTTGCTCCCGTCAACAAGAGGATCACGTTCAGACTCCTCACTCACGCACACAAGGCTCTCCACGACATGGGCCCGAAGTACCTCAACAGCCGCCTCACGTTCTACACACCCACCCGCCAGCTCCGATCCGCCAGCCTCGCCCTCGCCTCTGTCCCACGAATTCGGAAATCCACCGTCGGAGGAAGATCCTTCTCCTACCTGGCAGGCAAGACTTGGAACTCCCTCCCCACTCACCTACGGCTGACCCGGGATCACCTCTCCTTCAGGAAACAACTCAAGACCTGGCTGTTCGAGCAGTAGCGCCCCCCGCCCCCGTCAGCGCCTTGAGACCCTTATGGGTGAGTAGCGCGCCATACAAATTCTTGTGATTGATTGATTGATTGATTGATCAAGCCTTCTCAAGTCTCATCTCATAGCTAATAACAATATTGCAACTCATATAGCCCATCCACACTGAATGCTTACTTTTATCCCTGCCTCTCTCATACACATCTGAACCAACTAGCGTCGTCGCTCCCAAATGAAAACTCAATTGTTGAATCCATACCTCATGAACCCATTGGAAAAATAACTGTTCCTCCAGGAGTGGACCTTCGCATAGTCTGCCTCACAAGGACCAAATACAGAAAGACCCTGATATCTTATGAAACTACATTTATCTCCTGAGATACCACACCCATGATGAAGGCAAAAATGCCCCACCTTCTGGAAGGTCTATTTGACTTTTCCACAGCAGAAAAGTCTGGTAACATACCAACATTTTTCAACAAAAGGATTATGCTGTTCCTCTGAACTGAGAGACAACACACAAGAGTTTAAAAGCCAACCTGACCGGTAGGGTTCAAAGTTGGGAATCCATTATATTTAATTATAATGCCCTCACACAAACTGTCGGGTGTCATGCTTCATCATTGGGCTGCTCCTAGTTGGGTCGGCGGTGCAATACCTAACGGGCTCCCTATAGTAGGGGCACTTAAGCGGAGATCTTTTTCCAACAGCCGTTAGGTAAAGTGCCAGGCCCGATCGGCAAAGGTCGGGAAAAGGCTGTCAGTTTTTCATAAGGCCAGACTTTTGCCCAGCCACGGTAGAACGGAGGTGGCAGCTCCGTCAGTTGATCACCCCTTTTCAATCCAAGGGGGCACAGGTCTTTCTGCTTTTCCCATCAACGCTCAAAATCATATACCACGGTCAGACGAAATACTTGAATCTGAGATTCAGGCCAAAGCATTTTTGGATGGACTGAAGTAATCGAGTTTGCTTGGTTTTTTAATATGAATTAACCCCTCTTTCTGTCACTTAAAAGCAATTTTTGTGGTTGGTTAATTTAGGGGTTTCTTTGCTAGAGAGCAATTCTCTTGAAGGTCTGTTTTATGTGTGCACATAGATAGCAGCATTTCTTGGGGCGTGGGGGGGTCTCGCTTATACCAGTCTCGCTATCACCGGAACCTCGGTTCCTGTCTAGCGTCGGGGGTGGTAGGGGTAGGGGCAAGTGTAGGTGGGGGGGTGGAGTCAGAGGGGGTTTGGGTGGGAGGGTAGGGTTTGGGGTGTGGGCGCATTTAAAAATAAAAAGCTTGAAAAAAATGTTTCTCCACTATGACAATCATGGCAATGAAAGATTACATCATGTAAGAACTACATCATTTTTGTTTTCTCTAAAGTTACACAATGGGGTCACTTAAGGTAAACATAGCTAAGCAGGGGCGGAAAATCTGTTCCGTTTGTGAATTTTGCGGATTTTCAGTAAATTCGCAATCAGCGAGATTCGCGAATTTCCCGCAAAATCCGCAAATTCGGACGCAGCGGATTTTTTTCTTGGTGATACAATTTTGCGGCGTGCGGCGTTCACTTACCGTCATTCAGCGTTTGCCGAGTTGTTTTTCTCGATATTTTTGCGAGTGCTGCGCCATTTTGGATCTTGCTGCGGGATCCCGCGGGAGTTTGGCGACGCATCGCGAGAGTTCGCAATTGCGAACATGTAGGTGCGGCGGGCAGCAACAATCTTGCGCTCGCGAAATTACAAAATTTGCAATTCTGCACAAGAAATCCACTAGCAAGCAGCATAGACCTTCTGAAAATGATGATTTTTATCAGAATAACTCCTCAGGTTGACATTTGCCTGCACTTTTTGGGATCTGAGGCCTTTTGACTTTCTTTGGATCACTTTTGGATTAGAAATCAACTTTCATAAGTAAGTTTGTTTGGGGCATTACAGTTGCTGTTCTGCAGAAAGCACTCAGCAGGTGCAAAAGTTCACTCATCATTAGTAACCATTCCCTGTAGTACTTCCTGAGGGCCCCCTCCAGAGTTCAGTTGCCTATGTTTGTTTGGGGCATTACAGTTGCTGCTCTGCAGAAAAACGAATTTTCAAAAATGAAAGCACTCAGCAGGTGCAAAAGTTCAAACTCATCATTAGTAATAGTAATCATTCCCTGTAGTGCTTCCTGACTGGGGCCCCTCCAGAGTTCAGTTGCTAGTTGTAACAATTGTATGACCCTGCTCTGACCCTCACAGCAGGCTCATAGAATAGCTACAAGTAGGCCACAAAGGTCCTGGGAAAAAAAAGTTGCACTGCAACAGAAAGCAAATTACAGATAAGGAAGCAGGTGCCAGACTGGAATTTTAAAACAGTGACATATTAATAAACCAACCCCAAATTAATTCATGTCAGTTGAAGCAGGGCAGGTGTGCTTGCTTTTCCCCCCCATAATCTACAGTGATGATGAACCAGAGGGTGGCATTGATGTACCAGAGGGTGGCATGGGTGAAACAGAGGGTGGCAGTGGTTAAACAGAGGGTGCTGGGAACCTGTGATGATGAACCAGACGTAGAAACAACATAGTCGCGACCGTTGCGAGCCGACAAGTAAGTTCGCAATTGCGAACTGGTACCAAACCCTCGCGAACTGGCAGAAACCCTTGCGAACACAAAAAAAAAAAATCGCGTGAATTCGCGGATTTTGCGGATTGCGAGTTTGCAAATACACAAATTCGCGAACTCCAGATTCGCAAAATTCGCCCATGCTTAAACATAGCCTCCTGGAATGTGTGCGGGCTCAATAATGGTAAAAAGCGGGCTTTGTTCGCACGTATTATTTATTATTCAAGCACTGCACTAAGAAGTACTCTGCCCACAGGAGACTCATGTCCCCTGGAACAAGAGGGACTGCCTCAGAATCCCCGGGTTTGATCTAGTAGTATGCTCACAGCAGTCCTCTATGATACGGGGGGTTGCTATATTGATGAAACTTGTGTTGGGCTCTTGTGTAAGATCTAGTCAAGACCCTGGGGGGAGATGGACAATAGCCGAGCTGCGTATCTGTCACTCTGCTTTGACGCTCTGCACGGTGTATGGCGCCAACTTGGACGATCCTGCGGTACTAGAGCACTTAAACGTTGAGCTGGCTTTATGGCCCCAGCCCGTTTGCCTGTGTGGGGATTTTGACATCAATCTATCTGCAAATTTTGATGTGGCAGGGGGTCAGAGTTATGTTGGACAGAAACCAAGAGTATACAGAGCCTTACAAGGCCTAGTTCTAGAACATCGTATGACCGATCTCTGGTTCTATCACTGCAAGAATTTAGATGGCATTACATATTTCTCTGCCCCTCATAAAAAAATGGTTTGGTTAGATTATTTTTTTATTTCAAATCAATTAGCCGATGCCACATCAATCTCTATGTCCCTAGATTTATCTCGGATCATAACTTATTGACCATCAATTGCTGTTTGACAGGGTATGCGAGTGTTCCTAGATTATGGCCATTTGAGAGGAAGCTGTTGCTAGAAGCGCCATATTTAGATCTTATGAGGCCCTGGGTCATTGGATTCTTGAATATTAATAGAGGCTCAGCCCCTAGTAACACAGTATGGGACTCACTGAAGGCAGCTGTCCGCGGCGAAACTAAAAGCTATTTGTTTTTCGTCAGAAGCAAATTAAAGAAACAATTAAGCGCCGTATGGACGAACTACATCAGGCAGAGGTTCAGCTCACAGCTGCTATTTTTGGGGGGCTCGATATATCTCAGATGCAGATACAGGTTGCATGTATTAAAGCTTCTCTGCTTGAGTTCTTGGGCCAGGATCTTGCTGCCAAATACCTACAGTATAGATCAATGATGTTTGAGCATGGCGAAAGATCAGGTAGGGTATTGGCTAAGCGGCTTCATCAGCGAGGTATGTCTAATCGCATTGATAAGATCAAGGATGTGCAGGGAGTAATCCAAGAAACCCCAGAGGGGGTTTTGTCAGTCTTCTTGGGATTCTATCAGTCCCTTAATACCGAAGAAGTTAGTGCGCAAGTGATATCATCAGAGTTTGCCTCCTTTACTGAAGGACTTGGTACTACAAGACTCTTGGACCAACAAAATGCGACACAAGCAGCACACATTGAATTGGAAGAAGTAGAGGTAGCTCTAAATTCAGTAGCTAGCGGCAAGGTAGCATGTCCACATTCTATTCCGCTGGAGTTTTATAGCACATTTCGGACGGAGCTTAGGGAGGATCTTCTAATAAGTTTGAGAGATGCACAGCAGGGCAGGGTTCCAGACTCCTGGCGGTTTACAACAATTATCTTGCTGAAAAAAAAGGATAAGCCAGAGCTGGAACCTGCCTCATTCCTTCCAATCTCGCTCATCAATGCTGACAGCAAGCTCTTTTCTATGATATTAGCGGCTAGACTGGCAAAAGTCATATCTCCAATGGTCTCTATCCGTCAGCATGGGTTCATCCCCGGAAGAGATACAGCGGATCATATCCGTCGAGTCATAGCTCTTCTGGACTGGGCTCAGGCTACGCGATCTCCCCTTGGCGCAATCCTGCTGGACGCCGAGAAGGCGTTTGACAGGGTTGCGTGGGGATTTCTATGGAGAGCTATGTGTTAAGGGTCCTCCCCTGTTGAGGAGGATGGAAGTCCACAGGAGCAAGATGAATGTCCCCCACACTTCCAAACAGCAACGACCCAAGTTAGAAGAGATAACTCACTCAAAGTCAGTTGCTCCCAAAAAGTGTGGGGGGAATTTCCCAGGGAGTATACCAACTCTCCCCCAGCAGGGACGTTGTAGCTGTAGTCTCGATGGCAGGGGATGGCTGTAACCAAACATACAATAGGACAAAAGTCTCTAGTAATTTGCAGGACTAGTACACAAGTGTTCAATATAGAATTCCACTTACCTCACCAGGTGAGCGTCAGAGCATAAGCGAGTAGTTAAAAGTCATGAACCAGGAGGTAGTGAAGGGAACCTGGATGACTACTCAGCAAGGGATACCTCCAAGCAAGAAGGTAAACAATTCCAGTCCTGCTCATAAAATGAAGACTGAGCAAGACTGGGCCACCAGAGCAGCAGAGGACAGACTCGTACCACTTATGGAGCTAAAGACAAAGTGGCACGGCAACAACTCCCATTTGCGACTCATAAACTAAAGACAGAGCAGAGTGGGTAAACACAGAACTCACAACAAGCACAAATACACGCAGCACGTCCGACTCTTGGAACTTATGACGGAGCGGAGCGGGTGTACACTCAACAAGACAACACACGGAGTACGCACAATGCCTCCAACTCGTAAACTGAAGACAGAGTGGAGCGTGTGGACATGTACAAACACAGAAACACTAATGCCTAGAGAAAGCCTCCGTCCACTCACAAACTGAAAACCGAGTGGAACGGAGCGGAAAGAATGGCCCGAAGATGAACCAATCACCATTAACGGGGCGTAGGGACAGAACAAGTCGGTAAGGCGGAAAGTCGAGCAAGGCACCGGGGAGAACTGAGAAGCGGGAAGGGAGACAGGGAGACTAAGTATCGGGAACAGATTGGGCAGCGAAATTCGGGGTAAAGGGTAGGGAAGAAATACCGGGAATCCAACAGGGAAACAAAGAAAATACCACGGGCTCAGGAATCAGGAAACAAACTTGAACAGGAAGGCAGACAGGAACCAAGAACGCTACGGGAACCTCACAAAGCAGGACGCTGAGTAAAGAGGGGCGTGGTCACTAACCAAGCAGTAAGCCAAGCAATGATTTGCGGGTGAGACACCCTTTTCACTTAGTTAGGGAGCGTCTCGAAAGTTTGCCAACACAACCCAGCACGCTGTTTAGGGAATGTCACCAAAGGACTCAACATAGTTCTCATGGAGTTCAATAGGAAATGCTGGAAGGAGAACTCCGATTTAGCCCTGTGGAATCTACGTTGAACACTCGTTTATGAGGTCAAATCCGACCACCCCTAACACTATGCGCTGGAAGGGTTTCTCTCATAGCTTTATCTTTGCGCTGCAGTCGCTGTATATTGCCCCACAAGCCATTCTGTCTATCTCAGGCTTGCAATCGAGGTCATTTGACATCAACAGGGGCACCCGTCAGGGCTGTCCCTGTTCGCCTCTTTTATTTGCCCTTTATATTGACTTGTTTATCAGCAAATTGGAGCTTTCTCCCGAAATTATTCCGGTAAGGGTAAACCTGGTCAAATATAAGTTCTGGCATATGCAGATGATTTAATTGTCTTAACTAGCAATGTTTCATCTGCATTTCCAGAAATTAGGAGACAGGCTGAATCCTTTGGTCGCATATCAGGGTACCAACTTAACGTCCAGAAAACACAGGTGATTCAGTCATCCACCATGGGTCCTTCTAATGCACCAATTGTCCAAGTTTCAACTTACTTGGGGGTTAAAATCACGGCTGCAGTAGAGCAGATACCGGAGATGAACATTTACCGATAATAGGGACTGTTAATTCCACTCTCCGTAGGCTCGACAACTTGCATCTATCATTATTTCTCAGGAGGAATGTGTTGAAGATGTTGATCTTACTGAAATTCTTGTACATCTTTAGGACTATCCCGTTGGAATTTGCCCAGTCCAGCCTCAACAGTGAAGAAAGATGCTGTAATAGGTTCTTATGGGGTTACTGCCTTCCTCGAAGGGCTGCCAAATGGATGTGTCTGCCAGTGGAAAGGGGTGGGTTGGCAGTTCCTAGTCTTTTGTTGTATAACTGGGCGGCGTTCTTGCTACATCTCACTCAGCCTCTCTTCGGCCTACGCTCCCCACTCCCACCAGCACTCAGTCCCTCCATATTTGAAATTGGGTTGGGAGAGGAGGCTAAAGGGATTCTTTCTTCAGTTCTGGAGCCCAGTTATTATAAAAAGATCAAGTTCAAGGTAGCAAAAGCAAATTATTCAGTTTGGAAGAAGGTGCGACGGAAATGGACGATCCCTAAAATAAATATGTTTACATCTCTTGCTGCTGCCAGGTTGTTACACTCTATTTTTCAGGATTCACTTGTAATAAGATGGAGATCTCATGGTATCCTTACGTTGGGGGATTTAGCTCATGATGGCAAAATGGCTTCTTTTTCCTTTCTGCAAGATAAATTTGGTTTAGGTACGCACACATTTTTTTAATTTTTACAATTGCGTAGCTATATAGGTACTGTCCTGCAGAATTCTCCAACCGCAGTAGGCAAACAGTCACTCATGAACATGATCATGAGGAAGGATAGAATTGGGACCCTGCATCAAAGTTTGTTGTCGGGTCTCCCTGATGACCTTCACATCCAGAATTCGAAGTTGGATTTGAAATTCGGAACAGTCGGCACAGATGTAGGCCAGGCTCTGGAGCTTTCACATTCAGCTTTAGTTTCAGGGAGCCTTCGCTCCTAAAGCTATATGGCACTATTCGACTTATACTATACTCCCAATAAAATATCTAAATGGGGAGGCAGTGGTGCTCAGTGCTGTCCAAGGTGCGCATTGCCCGCTGTGAACGATATACATATGTTTTTCTCATGTGTTAAGTTGGACAAATTTATACAGGAAGTTCTGTTGTTTAATAATAACTCTTTAAAAATTCCGGTTGTGTTCACGGCAGAGCTGGTGATAATGGGTTCTGAAACGCACAGTGTTAGATCAGATTATGAATCTGCCTTTCTGTCCATTCCAATGGAACTATTGCGGTTGTGCATAACTTCTGAATGGATAAATCCAGTCTCCCCTACCTTTCCGAATTGGAGAGCAAGGATACTGGCCATCCACAATTTGGAGTCAGCCGTGCTTTTGAGAAGTGGCAGGAGGAGAAGGGAGAGGGCTTTAAAAATATGGGCACCCTTAAGGCAATGGTTGAATAATTAGATTTCTTGCAAAAAACAAATTTCTCTTTCTCCCTGTCTTCCTTCATCTTGAATTTTCTTGATTTATGCTTCATTATATTTGATATCATGCTTTGTAAAAAAATAAGATAGGATTTATGACAATTGTATTAGATTGCCTTGAAGCAGCCGTTAATTCTTGCTTTTCGTTTTTCTTGCATATCTCTTGTATATTGTGTTCAATTTGTGAATGTTTTCAAGCTTTTTAATAATAAAAAAAAAATGAATAATATACACCATACAGCCAATGCGTTTCGTTCTATAAGAAGAACTTCATCAGGGCTGTAAAAATATATAATACAACATAATACATATAAATAAATACACATACATTTGATATAAAATACATATCACAAAGACATGAGACCATTACTTTAAAAATAATTGTTTTCTTTGAGCTACCATTCAACAGACTTATTTGACATTTGTTCACAAAAACAGCACTAGTTTCTTTGTTCATTTGGAACTTCCTGATATAAACAAATTCCCATTTAGTGGTCATAAATCATCCCATATAAGATCAAAAATAGCTTTTCCATTGCGGCATATTCGTTTATTCTGAACCATTCACAGGAGGGACAGCTAATCAGTGAATATGCATTCAACACCAGGCAGCACATTTCGCTCCCCATGGGTGATCAATGCATATGGTCATGATTCTAAAAAGTAATAGAGAATAGAAAAAACAGATGGATAAAAGAAAAAAGAATATATATATATATACTTAGTAGGAGTACTAGCACAGCTAAGAGGCAAGAGACCCAGGAAAAAGAGAGAAAAGAAAGCTAAGAAAAACCTTTTCCCAGACCAAACTTGCATAGTAACAATCTGACATGTTATTTTGCATACTTTGTAACCCTGTTAAGCTCAGTCCTGAGCACAACCCCTACTTGACAAAGAAACACAGATGCCCCTACCAAATTTATTGTTGCTTATAAATTTCAGCCCGAAAGAAAGAAAGTCGTCCGGCTTGTTCCACTACAAACTCCCAGCTTAACGCCACCTCCGTTGAGGTGTATGCAGGCGGAGACAAATTATGTCTACTATGCCTGCAAAGTATGAGAAATAGATCTGTTTAAAAATCTAATGTATATGACACTGTCAAAATAATATGTGAAGGCTAAATGTGATATTTCTAGGGGCGTGGCCGACGACATGGCCATGTGAGACGTGCTCCTGTGTAGCTCCCGGCGAGCTGATCTAAATCCGACTTTCAAAGAATGTCCTGAAGCCCTGTTTTCATGAAAACAGGACGATAGAAGACCCGGCTTACACACGGGTCGGAGACGGAAACATAATTCACCTCAAAAAGCAAGAAACACGGCATTGAAGGAGGGCTGGGTCTGGACGCGTGACCAAAGATGGCGGAGAGGCCCTGAGCGCTGGAGACGGGCCTGAGGCGGATGGAAGAACTACTGGGGGCCGAGGCATCGACACACCTTCAGAGACCTATGGGGAGGATCGGAGAGGGGCCGCGACTTCGGCGAACGCAACGGCTGGATCCGCCCTGGCACCGGGTGTAGAGGTGGCGTAGGGGGGTGCTTTAACCCCGAGTAGTCCGACGAGGAGATTGCGGTGCTGCGGAGCCTGCCTACCCCGCAACGGACGTGGGACACCGGCTGCCGATTTGCCTGGGGCAAAATAAGACACGCAGAGCCGGACCCTGGCTCCGATGCCGGGGGGAGGAGACGCCGTCTCCGTGCTGGTGCTCGGGCCGAGAGAGGAGACGGAGGGCGTTTTGGCGTCCCCTCCTCCCCCCCCGGACCGCGGAGGGGGGACGGTGAGGAGGGGATCGCCTTCCTTGCTGTAGCGCCCTGATACGCAGAATCAAGCAGCCTGCCATGCTGGATGTGGGGCCTGGGGCGCCTCCCTCCCCCCAGCCTGGGGAATGACCGCTGCAAGGAGGCAGGGATCCAGCTATAGTGGCGGCTGAAACGGGCTGGAGGTCGGCCCCCAGAACCCCAGGAACCGGGGTGAGACAGACCAGACGGGGGCCGGTAGTGGAGGATAGGGGATGACAGCGACTGACGACACCCCGGAGGGCCGAAGAGGATAACCCTACGGGATAGGGTACATCCATGGAGGAACTTGGTGGCTGTGGGAGGCCCGGGAGCTCGTAAGCACCAGAACCTAGGCATCCTCTGTGACAGGCCCCCATTATCCAGGGCCTGTGGACTCGGGCCCATCTACCCACGCGAGGAGCCATAGATACTTTGCCCCACGTTGGGAGGCAGTGAGGACGCGCTGAGGTGGTCCGCGAGTATACTGGGCGCCCTGAGGGCTCGGAGCCAGTTAAGAGGAAGGTGCAGATAAGAACCAGGAGGCCCATGGACTAGCCCCAGGCTGCTAACCTCCCGTACTACAGGGTCGGAAAAAAATACCAGCGCCTCCATCGACGACATGGTGCGTCGCAACTCTGAAAACTGAGAAACGCCAGGACCTGGAGAGGTTCGGGAAGAGTGGCTAGAGACCAGCGGCGGCAGCAGGCAGGAGACATTAGCTGATCACACCGACGGTCATCCTGTGGCAGGCAGAATGGGGAAGAAAGACACGGTCCCCAAGACTCCTTGACAAGGGACCATGGATCGATATGCCACAGCCCAACCTCAGGCAGTGTCCCCAGCCCTAGGCCCACGCTCGGACACTGAGTTACTAATGGAGGCGATCCAAGCATCTAGGACAGACATACAAGAGTCTCGCTCAACGCTGGAGGTTAAGATCGGAGAGGTGGGATCAGAGGTAATGCTATTAAGACAAGATTTCCGGAACCTGACTGAGAGAGTGACCACAGCAGAAACACGGATAGGCGAGGCAGAAGACTCTCTCACCACCCTCCGGAAAGATATGGCGGAAGGCCTCTCACCGCCAGTTATTGTGGAAGGTGGACGATGCGGAAAATAGGGCCCGACGCAACAACCTCCGCTTCGTAGGCTTTAGGGAAGGAATTGAAGGGACCGACATGGTGACATTCCAATATAATTGGCTACGGAAGACCTTCCCAAAGACACAATTCTCAAACTGCTTTGTGATTGAACGTGCACACAGAGCGCTGTTGGTAAAACCGCCGGAGGGAGCGCTACCACGGCCGGTCATAGCCCGCTTTCTCAACTTCGCAGACAGGGACCTGATTTTGAGAGAGGCCAGAAAGATGGGCGAGATCCGACTGGAAAACACCAACATCATTATTTTCCCGGACTATAGCCAGGAGGTACAGAAGCAGCGGCGCTCCTTCGACATGGTAAAAAGAAAACTGAGAGACCTGAATATTCAGTATATGTTGTTGTTTCTAGAAAAACTGAAAGTAATATACAAAGACCGGACAAACTTCTTCACTCATCCAGACAATGCATGGCAGTGGCTGGAGGAACGCCCCCCAACCCGGAGATCGGAGGCGGAGGGCGCGGGTGCCGTGGCTCGGAGGACAACAACCGGTTTTCAATGGGAAGGGCCGAAGACACAGAGAACGAGGAGACCAAGGAATAGGAGAGGACTGCAGACGACGCCGTACCCAGGCCCCTCCGCGGCAGGCAGTCGGAGGAGGAACTCGGACTCGCCCGGGGGGAGGGGTATGGCGGGGTCCAGGTTCAGATGCCTGGGGAAGAACGCCCGCTCGGAAGGAGAGGAAGAAACGGAGGGCCTCTCCTCGGGAGGCGAAGAGGAAGGGGCACGATCCTCACATCCCCTGGTGGCAGTTATCCGGGACTTGGAACAAGATGCATCTGGCCAAGCGGAAGACCCGAGAACCGACTCACAGGACTCCCATTCTTGAACGGTGGCAGCTTTGGACACTGGAGATCTCAGCTCATAGCCATGGAGCACGCAAGTTGACTCATCCCATCCCCTTTTTTCCCTTTTGTTACTATGTTGTATTGTTTTTGTGACACAGTATTGTATTGACTCTACTGGGTTGATCAGAAAGGGAAGGGTTACATGTCCCCTGATTAGACAGAGAGCCTAGGTTGAGGGGGGATACGAGGGAGGGTGACAAACCTTCTCTACCTATGGTCCTATTTCACTGGAAGATGGGATTGAAGGGAGGTAGAGGTGGGGTGGGGGATGGAGGGGGGAGTTATGAAAGTTCTAAGTTCTGCGAAGTTGAGGGTGGAGGTAGGGGGGATGTGAGAGGGGGGGAGAGGTGGAGGGTGGGTGGGATAGAGACCCGTCATCATGATCACATGTACCGAACTACAGGTCTCTGCACCGGCAACACACCAGTTTGCTAACACATACAGTCTGTGGCAGGATGTCGGGTAGGCAGCTGGATGCACATCAGGACTTAGAGGAATTCTCAGTATTAACGTGGAATGTGAATGGCCTGGGTAGCAAACTCAAGTGGAGCCTGGTAAATGCTTATGTTAAAAGGGTGGGCCCGGACCTTATTCTGTTACAAGAAACTCACCTCCTGGGCACCAAGTGCGGCTTCTTAGCGAGGGGACACTATAAAGTCCTGGCACATGCAGGCTTCAAAAAGGGCTCGAGAGGAGTGGCCGTACTGATAAGGAAGAGTCAACCATTCCGGGTTGCACAAGTCTGGGCAGACCCACAGGGGACATATGTAGGGGTGCGAGGTACTTGGAGGAGAAAGGATTACACAATAATATCGACATATGCCCCTCCTAAAATGCAGGCAGCCACATTACGTGGGGTCGCGGACGTCCTTCTTGGCACATCGGACACCATACAGATATTGGGAGGAGACTAGACAGAACGGGAGATAGGCCAAGGGATCAGGCCCAGACCCCCCTCTTTAATAGGATCAGGGCACTGAGGTTGACAGATATATGGAGGTGGTTACACCCGGAAGACAGGACGTATTCCTTTTTCTCTGGAGCTCATAAGGTCTATTCCAGATTAGATTATATCTTTATGGCCCAACATGTAGTTTCAAGAGATGATGTAGCAGAATACAAAGCCAGGGGGATATCTGACAACTCACCGCTCCTAGTGAAGTTGGGATGAAGGACGCAGCAGAGACAGGGACAGTGGAGACTGGCAGCTTGGGACCTGCAAGACCCGATCGTGTTGAAAGACCTGAGGGAAGATGTTAAGGTATACATAGCTGAAAATTTGGGTTCAGTCTTGTCAAAGGTATTCTTCTGGGAGGCCCTTAAGGCAGTCATGAGAGATAGAGCCCAAAATAGGCTAGTGGAAAGAACTCGGGACACCCAGAGAGAGCTAGAGACGCTGGAGGCCCAGATACTGGAACTGGAAAAGGAGTACCAGGGTAACAGAGACACGACGACGCTACGTATACTGTCGGACGTGCAAAGGCACTATAGAGACTTGGTGACAGGCGAGGCAAAGAAACAGGCGATGGCGACATTTCATCGCCTATATGATGTGGGAGACAAGTCAGGCAAACTACTGGCCTGGCTAAGTAGGAAAGAGAGAAATGCACGGTGGATAGACCAAGTTAGGGACGGCCAAGGTAACCTCACGGTAACAGATGGCCAGATTGCGGAGTCGTTTGCTACACACTACCGACAATTTTATGAAGCAAGAGATCTGGGAACGCAAGATGCTGCTATGCGCTATATGGATCACGTAGAGCTCCCGGGACTGGCAGACACAGACATAGAAGATTTAGAGGCCCCAATTACACTCGAGGAAATTAAGAAGGCCATAGCTAAGTTGCGTGCGGGGAAATCCCTGGCCCGAATGGGTTCCCGGCAGAGGTCTTCAAAAAAACGAAGGACCTCCTGGCTCACCACCTACTAGGGCTGTTTGAGGAGGCGGCCCAAGAAGGAGAACTCCCCCCAGACCTGCACATGGCCATGATTATCCCGATAGTTAAAGAAGGCAAGTCGCCAGATGATTGCTCCTCCTACCGTCCTATATACCTTCTGAACATCGAAGTAAAACTACTGGCAACTGTACTAGCACTCAAGCTACGAAGGGCGATCCCAGACTTGGTCCACCTGGACCAGACGGGGTTCCTGTCGGGCAGGGCCACCAGATTTAACCTAAGACGGACTCACAACGGGCTGCAGGAGGTGGGTAGAAGTCAGGACCCACATTGGTTCCTTTCGCACTGGCCATTCCTAGAGGGGTTTCTGGACCGATTGGGTTTTGGTTCAAAATTCCGGCAGTGGGTACGACTCTTGTACACAGATCCTAGGGCAAGGGTCAAAGTGAACGAGGTTCTGTCACAAGATTTCCCAGTGCAGCGGGGAACAAGGCAGGGGTGCCCTCTGTCCCCGTTGCTTTTCACGTTGACAATCGAGGTGCTGGCAGCGACAGTTCGACAACACCTGGAGATAAGAGGATTTAAACTAAGACCCCTAGAGGTGGCGGAGGAAAAAATATCATTCTACGCGGACAATGTCCTCCTATACGTTACACACCCGGAGACAACGATACCGGTGCTCTTTTCGGAACTGGAGCGCATTCGGGGTATAAAAGTAACTGGCATAAATCGGTCATATATGACCCTAGTGGCAGAGAACAGTGGGCAAACCTCCCGGAAAGGCTACAGAAGACAGTAGAGAGGTTCGTCTATCTTGGAGTGTTTGTGACAATGGATAGAAAAAGCTTGTGCGATAAAAATGTAGACGGATAGTGCACAACTTTATAGAAGACGTGGCTAGATGGAGGCTACTGCCCCAAACGCTTCTAGGTCGCGCGGCTATGTTCAAAATAGTGACGCTACCTAAACTCCTCTATGCGTTCCAAAATGAATATTTCCCTCTCCCACGACGAGTATTCATGGATATAAATTTGGAAGTCCGGACCTATATGTGGCTAGGTAAACAGCCTAGAGTAGCACTATCGACCCTGCAGAGACGCCAATACAGTGGGGGGATCTCTCTCCCTAATGTCGAGGTTTACTACTGGGCCGAACACCTAATAACGGTTAACGATTTGGTCCACGCCTCGGCCACTCACCCCACATACACCCTGGAAAGAAGCTCTATGGGTATTCACCCATGTACCTACTATTTATGTAGGGGTAAAGGGAAAGGACGATTGCTGCCAGCCACCAGACTGACGCTGATGATATGGAATAAAGCGACCAGGGCCATAGGATGGGAGAAAAAGCTAACAAGACAAACGCCACTGTGGCACTGCACCTGGCTGCAGGAACCGACTAAATTGAAGGGGTTCAAGAAATGGGATAATATAGGTATATCAATGATAGGGGATGTGACTGTAAGGGGGGTCTTGAAATCCTTCCTGACTATGAGGACAGAATTCGGACTGCTTCCCACGCAATACTTTAAGTATGCTCAGTTGCGCCATGCGTGGCGGGCAGAGGAGATACCAGAAGACACTTTCCCCGAATATGCCCCCCTATAGGGTAGGTTACTGCAGGAACAAATACCTGAAAGGGCAGTATCACTCACTTGTGAATAACATGCCAGATTGCCTGGCCACCCTTAGAACCAAATGGGAAAGAGATGTAGGAGAGATGGACTTGGTAGACTGGGAAATGGTTCTCACGCACTCGAGAGAGGTAGCCATTAAGTCACAGCTGAGACTCATACAATTTAATGTCCTGCATAGAACCTATTTTGATAGGGCACGTCTATACAAATGGGGAAGATAGGAGATACGAACTGCTTTTGATGCGGCCAGGAAGGGGGGATTTTTTCCATATAATCTGGTCTTGCCCAATGATCCAAGTCTACTGGGGGGAGATATTGAAAGAACTGGAAGCGGTACTAGAAGCACCTCTGCACATGGACCCCAAGCTAGTCCTGTTAGGTATGACGAATGATATAGATATGGCTCGCCCACTACTATTCCTGGTCTTGGTCCTGGTGGTGGCTAAGAGAGATGTTGCGAAACACTGGGGGGCGGCCACGCCACCGCAGATTGAGGAATGGAGGAGAGGTATGGACCTCTACATGACGGCAGAAAGGGTCACTTACAAGGCAAGAGGTAGATGGTAGAGTTTGGAATAAATGGAGAAAATATCATGGCCTTGATGGGGGACTGCAAGTGGGACAGCAGGGAAGGGGCACGTTTAGGCAACAGTGAGCTCAGAGGGGATTCAGATACGGCGATACGGACAATGATATGGACAGCGCCATTGAGCTGGACTGGAAAACAGAATGCAGTATTATTTTTAGACATGTGGCGGGGGTGGAGTTCTGGAGGGCAGTTGATGCTGATTGATGAGGACGTAATTGTATTATTGTTACTGGAAAAAATGCAAATAAAAATATTTCCACAAAAAAAAGTTATTTTTCTACAATGAACGTGTCCTAGCAATTCTGACCCCACCACGCTGCACATGGGTATCAGTAGAGAGCATCACCTTACCTATTAGACTACTTTGTCGGGTGTAGAGGTCTTTATCATTTTGAATAAAAAAGGGGGTAAGGGATCAGAGAAGTGATTGGAAGGGTTGATCACTAGAAGAGTGTTAGAGGTTTCATATCCCGGGATTGGTGAGAAGGTGTGCCAATAGGCATTGTTGTTTGGAATCGGAATGTTAAATGGTCCTTGATCTGTGTGTATAGAGTAGACTCATGATCAATAGTTTGTGGAAGGTCATTCTTAGATTGAATGTCGTATTCAATGGTTTTAGTCTTTTCTAGGAAGAAGTTAGGCGGTGTAGAGTGCGGTGCCCACTGGTCACAGTGAAAGCATTGGCTTGGTGGCGTTGGCAGTCGTCATTGTCGGTGAGACCAGGAATGCAGTGTGAGATGCAGCGGTACCCTCTGTGGTGGCTTCAGGACACAGAGCCAGCGACAGAATCTGTGATGGAGTCAGCTGCTTTCCCCCCTCTATGGCAACTGAAAACATGGTTCCAGAGGCGGTACCCAGAGGTCAGTGAAGTATTTTCTGTCCCTGAGACTTCAGAACAGGAGGCAAGCTCTACCTCAAGCCCTTGGAGATACTCAACAACCAGTAACAAAAGTTCAGTCAAGTCCTTTCACTGCCCAAAGCAGAAGCAGTAACTGCAGGCCAACCCAACAAAGCAACAACACTGCAAATGGGCAACACTCCTCCTGGTAGTTCTTCCTGATCTTCTTCTTGGCAGGTTTCTTGATTTCATCCAATTTCTGAAGTCTTTTATCTCTCTGAGACTTCCAGCAGGAGGCAAGCTCTACTTCAAGCCCTTGGAGAAAACTCTAACAGCAGGATGATGAAAGTACAATCTAGTCCTTTCCCTGCCCAAGACAAAAGGGGCAAGCAGCAGGCCAACGCGGTGAACAGACAAAATATCGACTCCAAAATATCGACTGGACATAATATCGAGTTTTAAATATAGACTGGACAAAATATCGACTGGACATAATATCGACTACAAAAATATCGTTTTTCAGGTAAGTGAAGTAATATCGACTGTTTAAAATATAGATAGCAAAAATATCGAATTTTTAATAATATATAATATTTTATAGTGTATTTTTATGTAATAATATGTGTGAAAAGTGTGTATTAATGTTATAAAATATTTTATTAAATGGAATTTGTTTTTTTAATAATTGCGTTATGTAATTCTGTAGCGGGTTGTGGGTTTATAGGGGAATAGGGTGGGAAGTAATTTTATAATAATTAATTAATTAATATATGTTTGTAAATATTTATAATTAATAATTAATTGATAATTAATAATAATTAGTTAATTAATTAATATAATTTTGTACATATTTTGAATTAGTAATTAATTGGTAATTGATTAATTGTAATTAGTTAATTACATTAATTAGAGTACATTTTAATATATATAATTTTGTGTTATTGTTAAGTAATTAATTGGGAAAAAATAATATTAATTATTAAAATAATTACAGCTAATGTGCTAATATATTTACTTTATTGTTATTGTTAATTAATAATTAATTGGTAATTAAATGATATTGATAAATTTTGGGTAAAGGAGTATTTTTAGGGTTCAGGGTCAGTTTTTAGTTTTTGGGTAAAGGGGCATTTTTAGGGTTCAGGGTCAGTTTTCAGTTTTTGGGTAAAGGGGCATTTTTAGGGTTCAGGGTCAGTTTTCAGTTTTTGGGTAAAGGGGCATTTTTAGGGTTCAGGGTCAGTTTTCAGTTTTTGGGTAAAGGGGCATTTTTAGGGTTCAGGGTCAGTTTTCAGTTTTTGGGTAAAGGGGCATTTTTAGGGTTCAGGGTCAGTTTTCAGTTTTTTGGGTAAAGGGGCATTTTTAGGGTTCAAGGTCAGTTTTCAGTTTTTGGGTAAAGGGGCATTTTTAGGGTTCAGGGTCAGTTTTCAGTTTTTGGGTAAAGGGCCATTTTTAGGGTTCAGGGTCAGTTTTCAGTTTTTGGGTAAAGGGGCATTTTTAGGGTTCAGGGTCAGTTTTTAGTTTTTGGGTAAAGGGGTATTTTTAGGGTTCAGGGTCAGTTTTGGGTTTTTGGGTAAAGGGGTATATTTTAGGGTTCAGGGTCAACAAATAAGATTGTAAATTTATTATTTTCATTTATTATTTAATTATTATAATTTAATTTAAGTATTTTTAAGTATATTTTAGTCATTAAAATTTAATATTAATTTAATTTAACACTGTTTTTAATAAAGTCGATATTTTTTACATCTATATTATTGTTAACGATATTTTGTACTCGATATTTTTGTACTTACCTGTTTGTAGATAGAAAGTCGATATTTTGTCTGTCGATATTTTGGCAACGATATTTTTGCAGGTCGATATTTTGGCAGTCTATATTATTTCAGTGATCCGGCCAACGCAGCTGAGCACACAGCAAAGTGGCAGTTCCTCCTGACAGATTTTTCAGCCCTTCTTCCTGGTAGGTTCCTTAGTTCAGCAGTAATCTAAAGTTCTGGGGTCTGGGCACCAATATTTATACTCAGTTTCTCTTTGTTCTTTTGGGCAGAGCTTCCTGGCATGAGGTGGAGACAGCATTGTGCAAGGGAGACAGGGCTCCTCCTGCCATTCTAAATGTAGACCAGGCCTATTTTGGTGCTAGGGAATCTCCTCTCACTCCTCTATATTCAGCCTAGGACTATTCGGCCCAGATATGAGAGGCTGGGTTAGTATATGATGTACACTAATGTAAGTGGACACCTTGCACTAAGCCAGACCACCCTTATGGTGATTTTACTGGTCTTAAACAACCTTGAAAAGCTCTCTAAGTGGTAGCTGTGGAGATCAGCCTTCAGACTTGGTCCAGAAGCAGTGTAAAGCCGATTGTTTCACCTGAACCTAATCTTATAGGTATAGATTAAATGAAAAAGAATCACACAGGGTATTTAAAAAAATATGCATGGAACCACCCAAGGTGAGTATCTAGGAGCCCCACATAGGTCGTGTGCAGTGTGGGAACACAACCTCGGTCTCCATACGAATCAGCGTGTATGTCATGGTTGAAATTTAAAGAAATAGGACCCTTCCCAGGGGACCCTAAAGAAACCCTGTGGAGGACAAGAGGTTGGAGATCCACCCCGCCCATGGATATCCTAGGAACCAGGTTACCTGCACCCGGGAAGCCAGGTGCATAGGTGTGACCTGGCGTCGGAAACCGTTGTCGAACTCACTAGGAGACTTCCGAAAAATGCCGCTGCTGGGGAAGCTGAAAGTGTCCGGTGAAAGCCAAAGGTGGATTCAGGATGTGAAGAATCAGCAAGCCGAGAAGACTAATGCTCACTGATGGCGGGAAGTGCAGATTGGACAATGAACTTGAAACTTCATCTGTGTGGACCAGGCGATGCGTTGGAAGACCAGGATCCTTTCATGAGCTGTCCCACGTCTTATGTCGAAAGTTGAGAGGTCAGTTGGAGGAGGAACATGGCGGCCGCTAGCTGAGCGGCCGTAGTCACCTTCCTTCATCAATGGAGCAACTAATTCGCCCTGCATAAGATGAGTAATTTTGACCCATGTAGTTATATACGTTATATACGTGTGAAAAGATAAGCAATTAGTGAGCCTGTCCGCATTGGGCTTTATCGCTTTATCGCACTGGGCTTTACCGTGGCTGCTGAGTATGTCCCCGAATGTTTGCTTCTGCCAGTCGAGTGAGACCGGCAAGGTCGTGGCTGAGAACCGGCACTGCAGGGAGAGCGGCTGTAATTCACCTGGGAGCTGTGACGATGTATCCGGGATCCGACGTTGGATGTGGGAGGAGGCAGCCAGATTGAGTAGGAGGCGAGACTCTGCATTGCTGGCGTTCCGGGTCGGCGGCGGTGGTGCAGGCAGAAGCGTATGCGGAACGGAGGCTGTGAGGAGATTCGATCAGAGAACCGCAAGTAGCAGTGTGTGCAATGCTCTGAAAGACGTGGTGACGGAGGCAGTGGGAGAGGGGGTGAGAAAAGACAGCGAGGGCGATATTTGGGCCAGCAAACACCAAATAACAAATCAAGAAATAACTTACCATCTACACAGCATTGTTATCAACACGAGTGTTTCGACAAGGTGCATGGATGTAGAGGGAGGTTGTGACAAGGACAAGGGCAAAAAAGCCAAAGAGAGCTTAGGAAGGGCCAGCAGCACTGAGGAAAATCATTCCCCTGAGAGAAAGAACAGATATGCACTAAGAGCTAGGACAGTGTTTAACGCATCTAGAGGAAACTCCGGTTATACACCTCGCATCTCACCCCCTATTTTGGCAGTGAAAGAGCGGGCAAGAAAGGGGAAAACTAAACTAAACACCTCTGAAGAATATTTAAGCCCCAAAACTATCAAAAGCAGGGGGGAAAAGAAAGGGGGCAAAGGGGCAGAGGTAAATATAAAAGTTACCCCCTCACTTAAATCCTACTACAAAGTAATGTCCAACACCACTACCACAACTTCTACCTCTAGTACCCAGCCCGTGCAGAACAGTAAGGGTACGCACCCTGCTCAGCTATCTAAGTCCATCCCGGCTATCCCGGAGGTAAATTCAGAGATAAATATTGCTCCAGAAGAGGTAATAGTACATGCCGATGTTGGCCTGAGTAATCGATATTCGGCTTTAGAGGAGGAAAGTCAAAAGGACACACAAACATCGGCTGGAAGCGCAGTTATGTTGAACACTGCGCAAGATGTATCAAAAGGTCAGCTCGACCCCACTGATAGTTCAGGTATGGGTGTTACACTTCTTGTAAATAAACCAGATGCAAGTGCAGGTTCGCTGGCAGATATTCTATTGGCCATGAAGGAAGAAATCACAAGCAGGTTTAAAGTCTCTGAAACTAATCAAGCTGAGATGACAAACAGATTTAATGTCTCGGAGGCTAACCAAGCAGCAATAAAGGCTTCATGTGAGGAGTTGACTAAGAGGGTGGATGAAGTCACTCTTAGGACAGAAGCAATGGAGCTGGAACTTCCTAAGATAAAGGAGTCAGTGAGATCTACTGAGGCAGAGGTTACAAAGCTTTACGCACAGAATAAAGAACTAAAGGAAGATATTGAACGTTTGGAAAATTATTCACGTCGGAATAATTTGAGAATCCTTAATGTGCCAGAATCTATGGAGGGGGCAGATATCAAGGGGTTTGTTATCGCTCTGCTGAGGGGGACAGTGTTGAAAGATATGTCAGAGGTGGACTTGTTGCGGGATATACAGAGAGTTCACCGTGACCCCTACAAGAGAAATCCTACAAAGCAGAAACCCAGAAAAATCTTGGTTAACTTTTTGACATACTCTATAAAAGAACAGATTCTCTCCAATGCATTGAAAGTAGGTCCCATCCACTTCAATAGCTCTAACCCCTTTACATTTTATATAAGATCTGATATTTCACATATCACTGCTGCAAGGCAATGGGAGTTGGGGAAAAGACTAGAGGTGTTAAACAGTTTAGGAGCCAAGGCACAGCTGAAGTTTCCGGCACAGTTGAGAGTTATGTGGAATAACCATATGCACCTGATTAAGTCTGGGGAAGAAGCGGATGCCCTCATAGCTAAGATTAGAGACCAAAAATAGGGGTAGGGAGCGATAAAGATTTAGATAGATTAATTGGGTCTTTTACTAAAATAATGTGTAATAGGTAGGGATTTTTTTATAAACAATAATTGTGATCTTATAGTTGCTTCATGGAGGGGGAAGATGGCTAAATAGGCCTTCGCCTATTAGCAGGGAGGGTTCCTCATGGGCAGAGAGGGCAGAGAGGTCACGGGGTTAGGGGAGGGGGGGGTTGGTAGGGAGGGTGCACGTGGTGGGGGAGCAGTGGGAAAAAATGGAAAAAAAATTCAACCTCATCTAAACCTTTTAAGTAATGTGTTAAGTCTAGCCTCAAAAAAAGGGTCGACACTCACGGGTAGGAAAAGAGGAGGATGGCTACTGTGACCTCAAGGAGTAGTGGGGCAATATTTATCTCGTGGAACGTCAATGGCTTAAGATGCCCTCGGAGGCAGAGGCTTATATTCAAGTATTTAGAATTGTCAACTGCACAAATATGCTTGCTACAGGAGACACACTTGAGCCATGAAGAGAGCATAGCAACTTTCTCAAAAATCACTTGGGTTAAGAGCTTTGGTGCATCAACACAAACAGCCCAAAATAGAGGGGTAGCCATACTAATTAAAAAAGGGACACCCTGCAATATTAAAAAAGTACAGTCAGATTGTTCCGGTAGATGGTTGATCGCTACTTTAGCATTTGAAAATCGCGATATGGTCTGTGCCTCTTTCTACGGCCCGAACTCTGACGACCCCGATTATATCTATAAATTGCAATCAATATTGATGTTGGAGCCACCACCATATGTGATAGGGGGGGATTTTAATGTTTTGATTGACCCTCTTAAAGATAGATCTAATGTAAGTCATTATAAAGGTGCAGTGAAGGTACGTAGGGCGTTAGTTAACATGATCCACGATATGGATCTAGTAGATCTATGGAGGGAAATAAAAGGAAATGAGAAGGGCTTTACTTTTTTTAGCAAAAAGTATCGTCATTCCTCCAGGATTGATTATATCTTCCTTGATAGAGGCTCATTAGCTAGCATAGAAGAGATTTTAGTCCTCCCGGGTCATCTATCCGACCATGCACCTTTACGTATTGTGTATCAGTTCAAGGAAACTCTGCGACGGGCATTAAGGTGGACCCTTAATAGGACCAAGCTGCAGGACCCTGATGTGATTACCGCTGTACAGGCCTCAACCTCTGAGTTTTTTGTGTTGAACTCCGACTCAACAACCCCAGATGTTGTCTGGGACGCCTATAAAGCCTGGCTCAGAGGGAAACTCCATGGAGCCATCTGTTATAAGAACAAGATCGAAGCCAGGGTATTAAAGGGTATCGAAGAGAGGATAGGTGGCCTGGAGAGAGATAGGGATGGGGCTAGTAATGGGGACCAGGAACAACTTACTCAAATCTTGGGAAAGTTAGAAGAGGCAAGATCAGAATATAGAGGGAAACTAGAAGCTAAATGTAGAGCACAGTGGGAAATTGGTAAGATGCAGAATTATGAGTATGGAGAGAGGGCTGGTGCTTTATTAGCATGGAAAGCTAGAGCCGACCGGGCCAGGAATGACATAAAAGAACTTAAAATAAACGCCGGCGGGGAAATCTCAAATAAGATAGATGACATACAGACATGTCTTCTCTCTATGTTCTCAGATCTGTATAGGGAAGATCTGACTCCCCGATCAGGTGTGATTCAGTCATTTATCAGAAACAAACAACTTCCAGTTCTCACAGAAGAAAGTAAAAACAACTTAGATGCTCCCTTTACATCAGATGAGATCATAGCTCAGATAAATAAATCTAAGAATAAAAAGGCTGCAGGATCAGACGCGCTCCCGAGTGAAATATATAAACATCTTAAAGAGGAGCTCGTCAAACCCTTGGAAAACACCTTTAACTCAATTTATGGTCTGGATGGAAAGGTCCCTAATACTTGGAAAGAAGCAATAATAGTTCTGATATTGAAACCGGGTAAGGACCCAAAAAAGGCAGATTCTTACCGCCCAATCTCCCTGCTGAACGCCGATTATAAGATCTTTATGGGCATTTTAGCAGGGAGATTGGCCAAACTGATACCTGGGTTAATACATCCAGATCAGAAAGGGTTTGTCGCAGGTAGACATATACAGGAACAAGCACAGCTTCTTATAGGCAACATCGACTTGGCTATCAAGAAGACAGAACCCTTGGCCGTTATCGCAGTCGATGCGGCCAAGGCGTTCAATAGGGTCTGCTGGGCATACCTATGGGAGGTCCTGAGGGCTATGGGTTTTGGTCCTATTTTTATTCAGACCCTGCAGAATTGTTATCAGGGTGCTTCTGCCCGAATACTCTTGAACGGGTTCCTCACCGCGAGTTTTAAAATTCAGAGAGGAACGAGGCAAGGGTGTCCGATTTCACCCCTTTTGTTTAATTTATATATGGAGCCGTTGGCACAGACGATTAGATTGGATGAGTCAATCTATCCATTCAGATCAGAACATTATAGCTCAAAAATAGCTCTGTACGCTGACGATCTGGTTCTGTATACAAGCGACCCGGATACAGCTATTATAAGGGTGGAAGAGCGTATGCGCGAGTTTGGAGCAATTTCTGGGTTTCTTGTAAATAAAACCAAGACGGAGGTGATGTGTTGGAACTTGGAGTGGACAGGGACAGAAAGTGAAGAGATGAGATACTTGGGGATCTATGTAGTGAAGGAAATTGAAAAGATCCCTGAGTTAAATTTAAAAAGGGTGGTAAAGGAAATTGACAGCTTATTCAGCAGATGGAAAAATCTACCTCTGACTATATATGGAAAAACCAACTTAGTAAAGATGGTCATCCTTCCTAAACTGTCATACCTCTTTTCTTCAATTCCTTTGACATTTTCAAGTAAAAGCCTGAGTAAAGTACAGAGTAAGATCAACAGTTTCATTTGGGGCAATAAAGGGGTTCGACTAGCGTGGAAAAAACTTAGACGTAGATTAAAAAAAGGAGGGCTGGCGCTTCCAGACGTAAGACTATATGCAGATGCGTTCCAGTTTAAAAGCATACGAATGCTGTTAGTTAAGCCAGGGGAATCAGCTTGGGGGAGGCTATTAGGTGAAATGGTGCGGGTAGAAGGGGGAGGTAACGGAGAAGCATTTCTGTATAAATTTGGATCCCCTAGGTTCTTCAAGAGGGTACGTCTGAAGGTTCTAAGGACAGCTTTGGAGACTTGGTGTAGGCTCAGGCATGGATGGGGCATTGGATACTATTCTGATTATGCCCCTATATGGGACGGCCCAGGGACCCCGGGCTGCTTGCAGGATGGCTTGGCACTGCCGATAAAGAGGGCCGGTGTCAAAATCTGGTCTGAGTTGTTGGACAGTGGGGGGATACTCCCCTGGGATTATCTGAGAGCTAAGATTGGCACCGGGCTCTCAAGATTTAAATACATACAGTTAACATCATGGTATGAGGCGGAAAAGCGGGAGATAAGCGGAAACTGGGAGATTGAAGACTTGTTGCAAGAGACAAGCCCACTGAATAAGGAAATATCTATTTGGTATAACAGTCTGCTAGATGCCGAAGACCATAAGACCCCCGCCTCTGCAGCAGTGTGGACAGGATCCCCACTTGGACCGTCAGCAGACCTTTTGTATGAACCCTCACTGAAGACCCTGTACAGATCAGTTAAACCTGCCTGTCTAAAGAAAAATCACTTTTTTGTTATTAATAGACTCTATTACACCCCGGCAAAAATTGCAAAGTTTGCTCCTTTTCCCGTTCCTAAATGCCCTAGATGCGCAGAACCCTTAGCAAATGACTTACATATTTTCTATGAGTGCCCAGCACTCACAAGATACTGGGCTGAGGTAGGGGACAACTTACTGGGCATATTTAATACCAACATTGAGATCAATATACAACTGGTATTTTTTGGAGACGATGGTCAACTCAGCCAGAACCTCTCGCAGAAAGATAGGGGCCTATTACTGAATTTGATACTGCTGGCAAGAAGGGAAGTGTGTAAGAGGTGGAAGGATGCCCTACCCCCGCAAAGGGAGGAATGGCTTAAAGCTGCATTTGCTATGGCGCGACTAGAGTACGATGGAGCGGAAGATAAAATCTTGAATATCTGGCACCCCTTGGTGAGCTGGGGCAAGGACTTAAGATTATTGTAACATCATTGGTCTTATGATTACACCAGGGTCCCATACAAAACAATGGGACTGGTCGGATGACCCAAGCGAGTGCGGTAAGCCGTAGGGGCGACCAGTAACGAAGGCGGCTTCATAAGACCCGCAGAGGCTTGTCAGGTGAGATGAGGACCAAAAAAAAAAAAAAAAAAAAAAAAAAAAAAGAAAGTTGAGAGGTCAGTGTCTGGCGGAAGCACCAACAAACCTTGGCAACTGCAACCAATGTGGAAGTTTAAGAAGGTGCAATGTCAGGCCAAGCAAGGTCCTGGAGCCTCTCCACAAGCAGGGGAGTCTGGGCAGGCCCCATGCAACCTGGGGAGCCCAAAGATTTTAAATGT
The DNA here is from genome assembly GCF_964263255.1 of Lissotriton vulgaris. Taxonomy (NCBI): domain Eukaryota; kingdom Metazoa; phylum Chordata; class Amphibia; order Caudata; family Salamandridae; genus Lissotriton; species Lissotriton vulgaris. The sequence continues at coordinate 1,017,291,789 of NC_141691.1, read as the reverse complement.
GACCCTTGACAGGACCCATAGACCAGAGGCACTGGCGTCGCAAGAGGACCTCGAGCAGCTTACCAAATATGCAGGCCTACAGTTCAAGCAATGCTGTGTGGTCAAAAATTCCAGTCACGTGCTGCACAGGAGTTTGGTTCCTGCGGCTCTGATGAGGGATACTGGCCTAAAACTTGGTGAGAGGCCAGGCCTCGAGAGATGTGATGCACCACCAACTGAGTTGCTAAGCCTCTCACATTCTGTGGCAGCCCAGGATCAGCACACGAGTCAGCTTAGTTGCAGTGCCTGCTGATGCAAGGAAGTGTCTTCTTCATTTCAAGGGAGATTTCTTTGGGTGTTTGGCTGCCCACAGGCCTTGGAAGGTTTCCTTTATGGAGCACAAGCATGGAAAGTGCAGCAGGACAATGAGATCAGGAGCAGCAGGAGTCTTCTCGGTTGTAGCCTTGATGCCCAGAGCGTAGTCCAGCGAAATCCAGAGTGCCCAGATGGTCGAAGTTGAAGTGATACCTAAAATGAATTGTGTCCCACAATGAATCTAGGGACCCGCCTTCAGGTAAGCCCTTAAATACGCTCAGGAAAGGGTTGGGATGATACATGGTTCCCTCCCAGGAGAGTGGTTGGACAGTGGGGAGGATACTCCCATGTCAACGTCTCCCTGAGCTGGGTTGAACTGGACTATGAAAGAAGGGCACCAGATGTGCCCCTTAAGCTGACTAAGTGGCGCTGCCAAGCGCTCCCTCCCGCCCCCAATACACTGAACCTGTCTGGAGGTGCTGTCACCTCCCTGTGGCAGGATATCTATTGTTTTGCCCTCCCATGCTCGAGCTTGGCTCAGCAGCAGGAGGGCAGAATGATGCCTCTTTTCAGCAGCAGCCATGTTGTGCTGTCTGGCTCTAGAAGACTGTTACCAGGAACACTGAGGACCTAACGGAGGGCCTTTACAGTGCTTGGAATCATAACTCCCACACCATTTACGGTGTGGGGGTATGATTCCAACATTTTGATACCAAAAATGATAGGGTTTGTTACAGCCAGTTTTGACATGGTCAACTTGTAATGACGTGGTGCCCCTCTGTATGTTATATGGCTGTCTCACTTACAACCCGGGAGAATGGACTCTGAAGGCTGTGGGGTGTCCTGCTCATGCAAGGGCACCCTCACACTTAGAACCAAGCACCCTGTCTTTATAATTGAAAAGGCCTGCTGCAGGGGTGACTTATAGGTTTTAAGTGCAGTGACCGTAGATGTAGAGAATCTATATCTTGTGTAAGTGGTGTTAGCACCAGATTACACAAGCTGCAATGGCAGGCCTATTGTGATAGTTTGAATGGTCTCCCGTGGGTGGTATAATACATGCTTCAGCCCATGGGTGACCCCTGGGGTACCTATGTTCTGGGTACCTCAGTACCTTATACTAGGGACTTACAAGGGTACCCCAGGATCCAATCTGGGATGTACCTAAGTACTCACCATAACAATTTATGCAAGGAAGCAGAGAGAATAAGGTCCTGATTAGCAAGCTTCCAGTCAGCCTAATCAGAAACAGCATAGAACCAGGCAAAAAGTGGGGTTGACCATAACAGCAAATCATACTTTCCTCTATCCGCCCTGACTCATTCAGGAAAGTCAGGACACACATCAACCCCACCCCTGTGGCTGTGTGAGAGAATGTGCATCCCCAGGCACTGTCACTCCAAAGCCAGACAGTCAATCCACAACCCAACAGATGCGCACAGAATGGCCAAGCAAGAAAATACCCACTTTCTAAAAGTGGTATTTTCAAACACACAATATAACAATCATCTTTACTAAAAGATGCATTTTTATATTCTGAGTTCAGGCATACTAAACTCCAGCTTTCTATCTTGTCCCAATGGGAAGTTATACTTATAAGATGTTACAAAGTATCCCCCAGTCTATCCTATAGGACAGATAGCCATTCAATAGTGAAAAACGAAATACACCGTATTTCACTTTCAGGACATGTCACACACACAAGTACATGTCCTACCTTACACATACACTGCACCCTGCCCACAGGCACCGACCTTAGGGGTGTCTTACATATAAGAAATGGGAAGGTTAGGGCCTGACAAGTGGGTGCACTTGCCAAGTCGACATGGCAGTCACAATTGTGTGCAGACACTACAGTGGCAGGTCTGAGAACCCTTTGAAGGGCTGCTTGTGTGGGTGGTACAACCAGTGCTGCAGGTCCACTAGCAGCATTTGATTTACAGGCCCTGGCACACACAGTGGACATAACTAGGGACTTACCAGTAAGTCAAACATGCCAATCATAGAAATACCAATCCATAACATCATTTACCTGGAGAGCATATGCACTTTAGCACTGAACAGCAAAGTCCTAAAACCAACAAAAACAGTGTCAAAAACAGGAGGCAAAAAGCTACAATTCTGGGGGTAAACCTGGAGAAAAAGCTAAGTCTAATAATACTGCTCATAACTTGACTGGTAAATTATTCTTGGGAAGAACCTCTTTGCTATAGATTGTCTCCTTATCAGCTCAAATGCCTTCCTTCTCATCTCAATACACAAAGGGGCATCTGGGAAAAAGCTTATCTGTGTGCTTCCTATTTGTATTTCAACTTATTTTTTTGCTGTCTCATAGATAGTCTCATTTAAGGTCCTCTTCCCTTCATGGTGAAGATGACTATGGGGTTCACTTTATTTCTTTGTGGACATGGTCTTCATCTCTTCTGCTAGAAACATCAGCAGGTTACTCTTGCCAGCACCTTGTTAGGAATCATCTATGTCCTTATCCCCCTGGATACCGCATATCCTGATGTTTTTGCTATTAGAGAGTTTTCCATCATTTTAAATCTTCTCCTTATGTTGATGAGTCAGGACTTAGGCCACACTGTCATTGACTTTGAATAAATCCAAGTAGTCAATCTTTATCTCACTGGAGAAACTCCATTCTGACTCAAATGTAATATATTTTTTTAAAGTTTTGCCAACATCTCTTGTAGGGCATCCAATTCTACTATCAAAATAATGGTGTTTTGTCAATACCTTGCAGCATTGAAATAATTTTGAGATTTGGGAGGGAATAAGCCTTAGAAAATGTAAACAAAATACTAGCCAAAATGGTTTGTCCCATCCCCTGATACTCTGTTATCTTTTTAGGAACAAATCTATTTAGTAGCTCCCCTTGTCTTTTCTTGTTCTGATTGAGTGGACCTTTTTAATTATAACAGAATGCTCTATACTCTACAAAGATAGACGTCAAAGACTCCTCTAAGTCGTTTTTTTCTCCATGTTATCACTGGGTGAATGGAAATGGAAAAATTACTCTAAGCCCTTCACCCTCTGTACAACTGGAACTCTACGGTGCAGGGAGGTTGTCAAGTCCTGGAGATGTGCTACTCCAGCTCTGTGTGTCCTGTTTATCTCTCTTCAAACCTGAGTTTCTACACTATTAGTTGCTCACGACCTGAACGTACTCAATGGCAATAGGGTTTTCCCCTACTACTTACTCTGCCACTGACAGTTCACTTATATAGGGTCAAACACTGGCAGCTGCTCTGCACTTGTATTGTCCTTCAACCAACCAGCTGTGCCCTCAGTTGAGCTCTATCTTCATGCTTCTCATTCTGAATGACCACTAAACCATTTTTGGATCCCCTCTACACCAGGAGCTCTGTAACTTCTGCTATTCACTGGGCGCCACCTTTGTGAATGCCCTCCTCTTCATACCATTTCAATGAATAATGGGATCATGTCACTAGAATCTTATAAATCTCCTAGCTTAGATTTCTTCCTTCAGTAATGCCTAGTAACGGAATAACTAATTTTACCTTCGACAGAATATAGTGACATGTGTGATGCCATTTTAGTACAATCCCACACTTGATAAGAAGTATTTATTTGTTTAATCATAATGCTATCATGTTAACAATAGAGTTAATTAGATAAATGTGAGATTGTGTACTTTCAGTATGCCACAAATTTAGCACATTCCATGGCACCTATGTTTTTTAATGTCAAAGGCTGCCATTCCACAGATTGTGCTCTTGAATATCGAGTACAAGTATACTGTGGCAAACTAACATCATGGACTGAATGCCACGTGACAAAATATAAAAAGATAAGTGCACAGGGGGAAGTAGAAATGTACTATTCCCTACTCCACATCTACGTACCTTGAACATATATGAATGGTCGGTTATTATGAGGAGTTTGGTATTGATTATCTAGGCATAATAATAATAATAATATTAATAATAAAGAAATTTATAAAGCGCCTGGTTACGCCATAATGGTGTGTCCCCGCGCTAGGGTGAGTGGAGGAAGCAACGCAGAGAAACCATGTCTAGAACCGCTAATGAATTAACATGAAAACAGATGGGTTTTAAGAGCCTTCCTAAACTTCAACTCGGAAGTTTCGATCCGGAGGCTCAGAAGAAGTTTATTCCAACTCTGAGCCACCAGAAGCCGAAAGGACCTGCCTCCCATCCTGGCCTTCTTAACCTTAGGTACTAGCAGCAGGCCAGACCCACTCGATCTAAGGGACTTTGCGGGCATATAGAAGGTGAGAAGATTCCTCAAATAGGAAGGGCCCGTGCCCTGGGTGATACGGTGGCATATGCAAAGGACCTTAAACATCAGTCTTTTCCTCACTTGGAGCCAGTGCAAAGTGTCCAAAGCTCTTTTGGAGGCAGCCCTCCTCGGTTGCATAAGCACCAGCCTTGCGGCTGCATTCTGCAAAACCTGAAGTCTACTGAAGCATTTAGCTGTGGTGCCTAGATAATGTATATTAACATAGTGTAGGTGAGATGTAATGAGGGCATGCACAAGCGTCTTTCTAGCCTCTATAGGGAGGAGATCCATAGTTTTCCGCAGGCTTTTAAGGACTTCAAAACACGTCACTACTGTACATCTAGTATGAATTTCATACGAAAGATTGGAGTCCAACCATACACCCAGGTTCTTCACCTGGGTGCATGGTGTGGGAGTGGGACCCAGGCTCGAAGGCCATCAACCCAACGTCCAGATCGACAGAGCACCCCCTACCACAAGCACCTCGGTTTTGTTTCCATTAACCCCATGGCTGCTAGGCGTTTTCCCGTCCTGCGCTGCAGATGATTGTATGCCATTATTTCATGACGAGCTGGCCTTGTCATCCGCGCACGGCAGGTAAGCGCCATGACGAGCCCAGCTCGTCATTAGCCTCGAAGGGGTTAAGTTTCAGGCTGTTCTTAGCCATCCAGGAGGCAAGCTCCTGCATGCATGCCCTGAAGTTAGAAGCTGTCAAATCTGGTGCCTGTGATAGGGAGATCACCAGCTGGGTGTCGTCAGCGTATGGGACGACCCTGATTCAAAAACCTTCCGCTATCCCCGCCAAAGGGGTTACGTGTAGGTTAAACAGGGTAGGACTCAGGGCCGAGCCTTTGTGGCACACCCTGTTCCAATTTGATGTCCTTGGAGTTATGAGCACCATGTCTGACCTGAAAGCTGCGCTCTGTCAAAAAGGATTGCAACCATTTTAGGGCTGGGCCTGAGACACCACCATTGTTCAGACACTGCAGCAAGGTATAATGAGCCACAGAGTCAAAGGCGGCACTCAGGTCCAGCAGAATCAGGGCCATAGTTTGCCCAGCATCTGCCCCCTGTCTGATTACCTCCATGGGAAGGAGTAGTGCCGACTCTGTAGAATGTAGCGCCCGTAAGCCCGATTGGGAAGGGTGCAGAAGGCTGGATTCCTTGACATGAGCCATTAGCTGTTGGTTTACTACCTTCTCTGCCACCTTAGTCAAATAATGATCAAACAAAACAATCGCCAGTGCTGAGGACTTCAATTATAAGCTGACAAGCTGAAAGAAAGGTTGATATGAATGTAGCATAAACAACTGCTTTAAGAATTGCAACATATGAATTTTTAATGCTTTTTTTGGATTCTTCCACTTTTTTTAGACACAACTCATTTTGTGCATGGAAATACAAAAATATTTATATGCATAATATATACAAAAACAGTTAACACAACAAAAATTGACAATTAAACAGTTCAGACACTCTTGGCCGTTCATTCATCAAACTACCATTCAAACAAACAAACATACAAAGATTGGTCTCGGTATCAATAGAACTGTAGACATATATTAAGGGGAGAAGTACTTTTTTTGTTTCAACCAATGTCAAGTATTTGCAGAATGCAAATCACTAAAGCATCCAAATATCTTGCTATTCACTAACAGCCGTTGTGAAAAAGATGTTTTAAATGACCCGAGATCGGGTTGGTCGACGCGTTTCAAACCCCGCCATGTACCGGGGTTTTCCTCAGGACCAATATTGACACTGCAACAACAGAAAGACATGACTTTAGGACTATGACCTGTACTAAGAGACTAAACCCCTGTGCCACACAAGAGCAGCCTAATCCTACCTTGATTCTTCGAACACAACTCCAATTTCATAAAGGTTGTATCTCCAATGGAAGTGCGCGCGGGTGCTAAGGAAAGGGAAAAGAACACACGCACGCTACATTTAGTCATTGCAAACACCCGCTCTCTGACCTGCAAACATCTACCATCTCTGCAGTAAGGCTTACCCGCTCGGGTGATGGCGTCTAAAACCCTGCTTAAAAACTCCCTCAAAAGAGCATGGTGGATACCACGAGATACACTACTGGAGAAGAAAACCAAACTAGATGTCAAAAGATTGGTTTGTGTCACCACCTTTTGCCCAGCAGCAAATCAACATAAAAAACTGATAACGTCTAACTGGCACCTGCTGAAAGATCTTCATGAAGATTTTTCAGCACCTCCATTATTTGCCTACAAAAAAGAAAAAAGCGTGGCCAACCATATTGTGAGGGCTGCCCTTCCAATTGCAAAAGCCCCCACATTGAGAAGCCTGTTTGGATTACCTCCAACCAAAGGACATCATAAGTGCGGAACCTGTACTTGCTGTGATGAGACAATGGAAGATTTGGTTTTTACATTTGACAACATCCACTGGAAACACGAAACTTTTACTAATTGTAAGACCCGATATGTGGTCTATGCAATTGTCTGCCCTTGCCCGTTGGTATACATTGGGAAAACTACGCAAGAAGTGAGACACCGAATAACACAGCACAAATCAAGGATTCGGAGAGGAATTGAGAATGCCCCATTAGTCAACCATTGGATGGGCAAAAAGCATGAGCAAACTGACCTGAGATGGACAGTCCTTTCTAAAATAGAAAGGGACCCACATGGAGGAGACTTGGACGCAATGTTAGGTCAGCGTGAAGCGCTGTTAATTATGAAATTTAACACTGCCTTGAGAGGGCTCAATGAAATTTCAGAAATATATAAACCTAGCAGCTAGACCAAGGTTATCCAGCAGGGTTGACCCCTCCGCTACTGCTAAATTTTTCTAAGCCAAGATGTTGAATCTACAATGCGCACCGCAGTCCACACATCAGCATTTTCTGAGCCGAACTACATTTCCCAGAACCACCACACGGGACTCTTCAACTAACCAGGAAGTTACTGCCGTGTCTTTCACCACGTCGGAACGAGTGAGGGTGAAGCATCAAGCCTTCCTGTCAGAAGTGCCTAAATTGCATATACCGGTATGTCTCAAACTGTCTCCACCGGCGGAGACAGGGTAGTGGGTTAATTCTTTTTTACTGCAATCAGTTTTTGATACACACCCCCTGTTTCTTCCACGTAGCGGAGGAATCAGATCCAGTCGCTTCACCTCCCCAGTAACGAGGTCGGACAAACAAAAGAATGTCGGGGATTTAGATGCCATCACCCGAGCGGGTAAGCCTTACCGCAGAGATGGTAGATGTTTGCAGGTCAGAGAGCGGGTGTTTGCAATGACTAAATGTAGCGTGCGTGTGTTCTTTCCCCTTTCCTTAGCACCCGCGCGCACTTCCATTTGAGATACAACCTTTATGAAATTGGATTTGTGATCGAAGAATCAAGGTAGGATTAGGCTGCTCTTGTGTGGCACAGGGGTTTAGTCTCTTAGTACAGGTCATAGTCCTAAAGTCATGTCTTTCTGTTGTTGCAGTGTTAATATTGGTCCTGAGGAAAACCCCGGTACATGGCGGGGTTTGAAACGCGTCGACCAACCCGGTCTCGGGTCATTTAAAACATCTTTTTCACAACGGCTGTTAGTGAATAGCAAGAGATTTGGATGCTCTAGTGATTTGCATTCTGCAAATATCTTGACATTGGTTGAAAACGAAAAGGACTTCTCCCCTTAATATATGTCTAAAGTTCTATTGATACCGAGACCAATCTTTGTATGTTTGTTTGTTTGAATGGTAGTTTGATGAATGAACGGCCAAGAGTGTCTGAACTGTTTAATTGTCAATTTTTGTTGTGTTAACTGTTTTTGTATATATTATGCATATAAATATTTTTGTATTTCCATGCACGAAATGAGTTGTGTCTAAAAAAAGTGGAAGAATTCAAAAAGAAGCATTAAAAATTCATATGCTGCAATTCTTAAAGCAGTTGTTTATGCTACATTCATAACAACCTTTCTTTCAGCTTGTCAGCTTATAATTGAAGTCCTCAGCACTGGCGATTGTTTTGTTTGATCATTCAAGTTTGGCTCAGCCTTGCTGAGTTTAGAGTCAAGGCCCTTTGTGTTTTTTGACCTTAGTCAAATAAGGCAGCAGCGAGATAGGTCGCAGGTTTTCAAGTTTGTCCGGGCTAATATTCGGCTTCTTCTGAAGTGGAAGGACAGTTGCTTTTTTGCAACCTGCCTGCACCATGTGTGATCTAAACGAGACCTCCAAGATATGCCTCATATAGGGCTCAAGAATAGCCATACTCTCACCCAGAAACTTAGGTGAGGCGGGGTCTCTGGGCGAGACAGACTTAATACTCAGACAGATTTTACTGAGTAGCTCAGTGGGGTAATAATTAAGCTAACCAGCCTCAAACCCACCCCAGCTCCTCCAATCTGTTCCACAAATTCCATACCCATCTTTACGGTACCAGGAAAAGAGGAATACATTTTCTCCACTTTCTCCGAGAAATAGTTTGCTATCCGGTTGCAAGACTCAGCTGAGCCCTCTGCAGGCGCGGTGGCAGCTGCAAGGGAGGAAATCTCGCAGCCCCAATTCTAGCCTGGTAGTGAGTGGCCTTAGCCCGTCTAATGAGTCCATGGTATTTTTTCCGTTTTCCAAGGTACTCCAATCTATCCTGGCTCAAAAATTCCTTTCTCCAACGCCTCTCCAGGCGTTTACATTCAGCTTTAGCCTGGTGCAAAGCAGTGTTATACCAAGGTGCGAATTTAGATGCCCTGCCCACCGTCTTTTTAGGAAGCAGCGGGCCGCACTATTTAGTGCTTCAGTTATACACCTCCAATATCTGTGCCCCCCGGGGGCCCACCCAAATCAGTGCTCTGTTGAAATGATCCCGCGAGAAACCTGTCCGTTTTCTACAGGGGTAGTTACATGTGGATTTTTTCTGGACTCTGGGCTCTGGAACCCTCACCACAAATGGAACCAAGAAGTGGTCTGACCAGGGGACAGGGAGGGGGTGGTTACTCCTACATCCTCCCAATTGGCAAACACTGGATCGAGTAAGTGGCCATGCTGATGGGTAGGAGCACATGATTTCAGACTAAGGTGGACCGACAGTATGCCCTGACGTAAGTCAGCGGCCCCCCTATTCAGGGGATCATTCAGATGGAGATTCAAATCGCCCAACAGTAGAAGTTTGTCATGTCTTATGGCCAAATGAGTAATACCCTCAACCAGGCTGGGTGAAAACCGCGTTTGTGGGCCAGGTGGTCTATAGACCTAGAGTTCTTCACCGTAATGTTAGAGCTAACTTTGATAGTGAAGGAGCCCACTTCACTATCAGCAATCGTGAATGGTTCAAGGAGACTTTGGAGGGGGAGTTTAAAAATAATCGCTATCCCTCCTCCTCTACCTGTCGCCCTATCAATTCTAGTTAGCGTATAGCCAGGGGGTAGTGTCTCTAGAATTTCCGGCTCAGAATCGGAGTCTAGCCATGTCTCCGTAAGAAACAGAAGATCAACCTTCCCCTCTGAGAGCAAGTCAAAGACTTCCATTTTATGCTTACTTAGAGATCTACAATGCAGTAGACCACAGTTCAGTCCTTAACTCCCTGTCTGCCTAATTCGCTCAGTATTGCACTTAACAGAGCAATGACTACAATCTCAATCCTGGTTGACCATCATGCTATGTCTACACACGCTAGCTATAAGGAGGTGCATCGCATTCAAATCTGCCGAATTAAACTGTATTCTTACCACTGGCCGACCTGGGGTTCTGGCCCCGGTCCCCGTGCGGCCGCTGACTGGCGCAGATGGGCTTGCCTTTGCCGCATCGGCGGCGCGTCCACTGCACGCGGCCGCTTAAGCATGTGACTTTTATCCCTGGAAGAATAGCCACTAGACTGCAAACCGGCCTACCAGCCCAACGGAAGTGCCTGGCTCTACCCTTCCTCGCCCTCCGCGCAACGGTGCTAATCACCGCGTCGTACCGGGCGGGAAGGAGGGAGATTGAGCCCAAGCCTCAGGTAGGTGCAGAGAAGACCCCCACACTGTAAAAATAACGGGAGGGTCGTTGTGAAACAAGCCCCCAAGTCGGTTATTTTTTTCTTAAAAGAGAAAATAAAACACGAGTAGCCACACATTAAAATTACAGCATCCATCAAATTAAAATGTTAGGCGCAATGCACAGCAGTTAGAGGGCTCTGCCACCGCCCACTTACCTTTTGATATTTTGTCCCTCAATATATTGTCCACAATATTAGTCTCCCACTATATCCTGGACCTATTATTCAGGAACCACACCCATTCCACTCATAGATCCAAAGCAGTGAATGTATATTTCAGCCAAGTCAGTGGCACGTTAAAAATGATTGATGGTTTTGGCAATTATGGACTGATTGAGACATCTAGAAATCTTTTATTAGAGAGATAGATGAGCGTTGAACAAAATGACAAAAAGATCGAGATTGACACACAGAAGATAACATCAATTGCATTTAAATAGAATGTTATCTGAGCATTTGATGGGTCTGCTGGGAGGAATTTAGATTGCAAGGCCCTCTCTAGATGGTTATTTGAAAGCAGCAAGAACAGTATGAAAGTATAATACTATAAACGCTAGCCTTCTTTATAACTCTTGCACAAGTTACACAGTGTGTTTCTAGCTATCAATCCAAGTAAAAGATGCCTTTTCTAGTCAGTTTTCCATACATTATCATAATAGCTGTTTTGTGCCTGGTAGTTACTTGCTTTGTTTTCCATTCCAATTTTATAACAGGATGCCAAATAGCCCATCAATATTCAAGTTAGCACTCTAAAATGAAACTATAAATTTCAATTTGGAGAAAATAAGCCCTTATTCGGGCTCATAAGTTTTAAATAATACATTACCATTGGCTACATTAAGTTTGCATTCCTAATGTTATATTATGCATTTGACAATAGATGTTCCCCTCTGCTCAGCAGTGGAGAGCAAATGCATGCGAATTGTAAGCCTGCTTAAAATGTAGGAATGTATTAGAGCTGTCAGTCAGCGCTGACATGAGAGTTGAATTATTTCGCAAGATATTTTCGATATATTTCCCCACTTTCTATTGTCTTGATTTTCAGAAGTGCTGCTTGTTTGCCCTTTAAACGGTTTTCTTCCTGTAATCTCTGGGAGACATAAATATTTTCACAGCAAAATGACTTAATAGCAAATTCGGGATGAAGCATTTAAATAAGGCCGGGGATTCATCTGTGCCAGAGGGAATGAGATGAGAGTACATCAGTACATATCTAGGTTGCGCTCCCCAGTGAAATTAGTTTTCTGGCGTTTGCTCCCTTGAACTGTACTGCTCGGGGTCTGCAATTATGGAAAGCAAGCAGGGAACAAATTGTTGCTCGAGTTATTTTGGCCTCTACAGGACTTTCTCCGAAATGCGCGCAAATTGTGCAGCTTGAGACAGACCACTGTGGAATGTTTGCGGGTTAAATGTGTCCTTTCCTTTTGTATCCCTACCAATTGCGCTGCACACTCACCAGGGAAACATTGAAGTCGGGAAGGCAGAAAATATGTTGCTTTTGGAAATATGTGCGGTGCCCTGACTGCTGTTCAAGGGCAGAACCCCACTTCACATGCCAACGGCCTTGCTTTGTACGGCTGCAGATACAAAGCGTAAAGATTGATGTTCCTAAATTCGATGAACACTGAAAAAGACAAGAAAAGAACAGCTGCTTCCATGTCACCCATTGTTGGTAAATTTGAGAACACACAAAAAACATGGGGACAAATCAATGGGCTTATTTACAAACCCCTTGTGCCGCCTGTGCGTCACTTTTATCACATAAATAGTGAGGCCCTGGCGGCGCATGGGACTTGTAAATAAGCCCCCAAGTGTGCAAATTCCACTCTATGTACACTGTAAGCGGAAGAGGGTGAATTGCTCAGTGTTGCATTCGTGACTAGTGTTACTTATCATGGGAGAGGCTGCCAAATGTATGCAGCTCCTCTGTCTATGATTGTGTGTTTGAGTGTGTGTCTGTGTGTATTCAGTTATGCGGATACCATTTATTTTGGTATCTTCAGCTCTTGTGCTTTCTGGTCACCCCGCACAATCTATCTATTTCATCTTGCTTCCTTGTGAAATACCTAGGGCCTCATTTACGAGAGGTGGAGCATCGCTGCGTGAAAGCAGCGATGGACCACTTCTCAGTGTGCCCTCCTTGCGACACCAATGATGCGTCATATTTATAATATGATGCTTCATGTCGCAAGGAAGGACAGATATGTCAGTAAAACTGACGTAGCTGCCAGCGCAAAAAGTGGCGTATTGCTGGAGTTGTGTCAGAAGCCTGACGCAACTCCAGCAATGTTCCTTTCACATGGGGCTTGGCTTGCGTCACCCTTACGCCTGCCATGAGGCAGGCGTAAGGTTTTGACTCATTGGGGTCCTAGAAGTGGCGCAGCTAAATCTCTACGACCCTTTCTTGCGGGGGTACGCCCACCCGGCATACATTATACCTAGAGCAGGTATAATGTAGCGCAGGGATTTATGAAGTGACACATCTACCTAGATGCGTCACGTCGTAAATATGGCGCAACATGGCGCATCCGTTTAAGCCACTGGTGCGTCACAAAAAGTCACCGGTGGCGCAAAAATAAGCCCCCTAGTGTTAGTCCTTTACAAGAATGCCATGCAGTGTTGTAATGTGGCAGCGATCGATGTTAGCATTAAGCTGAAGCCATCTTGTTTTCGGCGGCCATCTTGTCTGCCATGTGCTCACCATGTGCTCCGTCCTTCCTTGCTGTCGTTTACTCTTGTACTCTGCTTATGGACAGACTATATTTAGGTTCTGCTACTCTGCACTTGTGCAGAAGACACTGTTTCTGTTCACTTATGTCTTAGTCTGTAACTGTCAGGGTATTTTTACCGTAATTAACAAACTGCTAAGCTCCTCCCTACTGTTTACTGTGCATTTCTGTATGACCTTTTATGTATGTAAACCCTCTCTTTTGTACTTGTTCCACCTTCTTCTGAGCCCCTGTTTGGTTATAAAAGGACCATGTTCCTTCTGTTCAGGGTGCTACTTCATACACTACCGAAGGGTGTTGTCTGAATGTAGTTCCACCTCTTGAGGTTAATAAAGTACTTAGTTTTCAGTTTCTGTGCCAACTTCTATTCTATTGGTCTGAGGACTTGTACAGAGAAGGGCAAACCCCTAGCTGAGGCACACCACAACAAATTGGCGTCCAACGTGGGGCTCATCGGCAACTCGGATGCCCGAAGAGTGGTAGAAACAAAGGATTGGAATCTCGCTACGGGCGATATCTGCCCGAGGAGACCCGCGTCTTGGAAACCATGGCGTTTTCCTCTCTTTCTGATCTGACCCTCCAGGTGGTGCTGGTCCTCAACTGAGATCTCTTCTGTTGATTCGCCGTGCAGTGACCATTTGGTCGATTCAAGAACTTGGCAGTTGGAATCTAGACATTTGGGATTGGTAAGGTCGTTTGATGCGACACTTGCTGTTTGGTTTGGTATTTGCATTGGCCAATGTTGGGATTTTGGGATTTGGATCTATATATAAATTGCAATTTATATAGGCAGGTAATAAGGAGAATTTTCTCTATTTTGTATAAGATTTGAACGGCACACGTGATTTAAGTGCTACTTTAGGTATAATACTGCATATATTGCACTATTTTTGGCATGCCTGTTTCTAGCACACTTCGTAGAATGTGTTGCTTTTGTGGTGGTACCAATTTAAGACACAACTGGTCCGCCCCGGAGGGGACGCCTAATAGGGATATGTATATGAAATATGGTATTTCTTCTATAATGTTCAGCACGTTATGGAATAAATATACTAGTAAGGATTCTGAGTTGCGTTGACCTTTGCATGGGTCATTTGTTTTACGAAAGATTCAGTATGTAGAACAATGTATGTTTAAGCGAAAGGCTAGGCAAGATATGTTTGACTGTGTACGAATGTGGAAGAAAGAAGTGCGTGAACGAATGAAGAGAGGGCAAGCTTGATCAGAAAAGAACAACGAAAAATTATTCATGCGAAAGCATTAGAAATGAAAAATAAAGAAATGAAATAAATAAAGGAGAGAGAAGATAGGGAGCATCATTTGCTGGTAACTGGCCAATACGCTGTTCGGAGACCCCTTTATCCTATCCTTAACAAACCACAAGATGATTCCCTTTTGCTAGACCATTCTCCACCTTCGTATACTTTCCCTTCTGCTCCTCATGAGTCAGATGAGGACTCTGCTACAGAGCAAGAGAAATTATGGAAAATTTGTTCTATGTTAACCACTGGCCATGCGTCTGAGCTTAGGTCTGCTGCTCGCAAAGCAATTAGTGGTGTTGCTCCTGCTTCTGAAATTTTAGATAACATAAAAAACTAGCAGGAAAGAGAGCAACTATATTTTACTGAGACATTTGCCGCAGAGGTCATTGAGCGGTTTAGGAAACATTCTAATGAATTGGAGCCCGATGATATAGCAAATGACTGTAAGCAAATGTGTGATGGTCTTTTTGTCTTCTCTCAGGTGGCTGACTCAATCAGACATTTGGTTAAACTACGTGCTGAAGCAGTTCGTTTGCGAAAAGAGAAAAAGGCAGCAGAGGCAGGTGCACAAACATCTCAAAACGGCGGGACACAAGCTTCTACTTCTGAAACAGATAAGGATGTAGTAGTTCACGTGAGACCTATGCGGGAAGCCGCACCTTTGTATGTCCTTCCTAGAGGTACGGGAACAAGTGATAATAGGGATTCCACTGATGCAAAGGGTTATTTTATTTATAATTTTGTTTACAGTCCTTGGAATAGAGCAGATGTGATGGCTCTTAAAACTGCATTGCCTGATCCGCAGAAAAATCCAGCCACTTTTTATGAGGAAGTTGAGGGAGCCATTAGCTCTTGTACCATGACTCTGACTGATATCGACATGTTTTTTGTATTGATATTACCCCCTGATATGTGGAGAACTGTTCGTAAAGTTGATGATCATGCGACTTTTGGGGCGTTATGGAAAGAATTAGAACAAATGGACGTAGAAAGGGAACCCACATGGAAACCATGTCAGTTAATTTGAGACCTTCCCTCAGCTATATTGGTTAAGTTAAAGACGATTATTCCCCCTAAAAAGATAGACTGGACTGTGTTAGCATCATGTAAGCAAAAGACAGATGAATCGGTCTCTGACTTCTTTACACGTTTTGAGGAGGCATTCAACGATTTTAGTGGCTAGTCATTGACAGATGACATGGGAAGGCATCTGTTTGTCGATAAATATGTTGCCAACCTGTTGCCAGGATTAGATAGTTGCCTAAAGGCCAGTGAGAGTTCATGGAGTACCTGTTCTTTGGTTTCTCTTTTGAGTATGGCTCAGTATTATGAACGGCAAGAATTAGAAGCGGAGGGTAGTGAGGATAAGAAGACTAAGGAAGTAAAAACGAAAGTTATGTTAGCTCAGGCTGCCTTCTAGAGGTGGTGACAGGGGTGGGCATGTGTCTTATGGTCCATCTTTTCCTCCTTATGCTCGTCCGACTTTGTCTTCTGACTGTAAGAAATTTGGACATTGGGCTGCTGAATGTTTGGTATTGCGTGTTCAGCAGTATCCACGTGGACGGGGACAAATGAGAAATCGTTCAGGATGTTCAGGGCAAGAGGAAGCACGGACGATCGTGCTAGGTTTGATACTAATACGCGTGGACAGAATGGTTTTAACACTTTCGATAGACGGAACCAATATGACATTTCTGACTATTTGCTGTCTGATTTGAAAATTCTGCTTATGCATAGGACTGCCTAGGGTGGGGTAAGGAATCAGCTGAAGTTCCGGTAGATCAGAAGGGTACCTATGTTACAGCACATATTTTGGGTTCTACTGATCAGTTTCTGGTTGATACAGGAGCTACTCGTAGCGCCGTATCTAAACAATTGGTTCCAATTGCTCCCCTGTCTGGCTTAACCATTGCATCGATAGGTTTCGGTGGAACACCTTCCCTCAGCCCACTGTCACAACCACTTACATTTCATGTTGACAAATCTACTTCTCCTAGTCCATTTTTGCTTTCTCCGAACACTCCGGACATTATTGTGGGTCTTGATATGCTCAAGTATTTCAGGGCTATGATACGATGTTCTCCAGAAGGTGTATGTGTTATTTTAATTGACAACTACCCCATGATTGAGAGATCTTGTCTTGTTAAAGAAGACATTGTATCAGCTTCACTCCCTAGTGCTTTGTGGGCTACTTCAGACACTGATGTAGGGCAAATGGTTATTCCACCAGTACATATTAGTGTCAAGGAGGGTGCTTGATTGCCATGATAGCCTCAATACAAAATTTCTCAAGAAGGTGAAGAAGCACTTGTACGCATTGCCCATGATTTAATTGAAGTGGGGGTTGTGGAAAAAGTTCCTTATAACATTTGCAACAGTCCTATTCTTCCCATTAAAAAAAAGATACTGACACTAGGATTTACAGATTCATCATTGATTTACGAGAGGTTACCAAGATTGTAAATACCACAATACCCCGTGGCTTATGATATAACAACACTTTTTACCTTAGTTCCTCCGACAGCAACTACA
Source organism: Lissotriton vulgaris (assembly GCF_964263255.1). Taxonomy (NCBI): domain Eukaryota; kingdom Metazoa; phylum Chordata; class Amphibia; order Caudata; family Salamandridae; genus Lissotriton; species Lissotriton vulgaris. Next base: position 1,017,274,707 of record NC_141691.1, on the reverse strand, counting down.
TTCACTGTGATTGACCTGAAGAATGGTTTCCTTTCGATTCCTATTTATCCTGATAGCCAATATTTGTTCGGTTTTACTTTGAATAATCGATCGTTCACATTTTGTGTAATTCCTCAAGGGTATACTGAGAGTCCTAGTATTTACAGTCAAGCATTGAAAAGACAACTTGATTCTTTCACTTTGCCTGAAGGAGTGGCTCTCATACAATATGTCGATGACATCTTGTTGGCAGCCGATATGCCTGAACAGTGTGCAAAATGTACTTTGTCTTTGCTTTCCTTTCTTGCTTCACACCACCACAAAGTGTCACGGAAGAAATTACAAGATTGTAGACCGAAGGTTACCTACTTAGGCCACCTTCTGTCTAAGGAGGGGCGTGCACTTACACCAGATCACATTCAAGCAATTTTAGACACACCAGTTCCTTCTACTCAGAAAGATGTCAGTGCATTCATTTTTCTTACTTATTTTTGTAGGCAATGGATATTAGGTTTTTTACATATTGGTAAACCCTTGTTGGCACTTCTGACCAAAGACACTCTAATGCCCCTTCCATGGACGACTGAATACCAGAATGCTTTTCATCAGTTACGTCAAGCTCTTTGCTCTGCACCAGTGTTAGGCACTCCAGATTATACGAAGGCTTTTACACTCTATGTACACGAGAAAGATGGGTGTGCATTTTCAGTCGTAGTACAGACACACAGTGACAAGCAGCGACCCTGTGCATATTTTTCAGCTGTTCTTGATCCTGTTGCTCGTGCATTGCCTGGGTGCTTCTGTTCAGTTGCAGCAACAGCTGTGTCTATACGTCAGAGTGAAGGGATAGTTTTGTGACCTAAATCGTTGGTGCTAGTACCCCATACGGTTGATGCCCTTTTGAACCAGACTAAGACGCAACACTTAACAAGTGCTCGCTTGACAGGCTACAGATTGGCACTGTTGGCCCCTCACATTACCTTGAAGAGATGTGCGACTTTGAACTCAGCTACTTCGTTGCCATATCCAATGACTCAAACTCAGTCACAGGAGTCTTACGATTGTAGATTCCTTACTAAGGAACAGATAAAGGGTCGCTTCGATTTGCAAGATATGCCCCTTTCAGATGTAGATGGGTAACTATGGGTTGATGGGTCTTGTTTCAAGCTACCAGATGGCACAACCTCAGCTGCATATGCAATTACGACACTTCAGACAGTATTGGAGACAGCTCATATACCACAGAAGTCAGCTCAAGCAGCTGAGTTAATAGCTTTGGCACGAGCGTGTGAACTTAGCACTGACTTGTGTGTGAACATCTATACAGATAGCCGCTATGCTTTTGGAGTGGTCCATGATTTTGGCCTAGTTTGGAAGGAAAAAGGCTTTCTTACATCCCACGGGATGCAGATAATGCATGGAGAACTAGTGCATAATCTTTTGACTGCACTAACATATCCGAAGAAAATAGCTATTGTTAAGTGTAGCTCACACAAGAAAGTGACTGACAAGACAGGACAAGGCAATGCCTTTGCAGATTAAGCATGGGCGAATTTTGCGAATCTCGCGTTCGCGAATTTTGCGGATTTGCGAACTCGCAATCCGCAAAATCCGCGAATTCTCGCGAATTTGCGGATTTTTTTTTTGTGTTTGCGCGGGTTTCTGCCAGTTCGCGAGGGTTTTGTACACTTTCGCAAATTGCGAACTTACCTGTCGGGTCGCAAGTTTCGCGAACTTGTTGTTTCTACATGTCCAGCCTGTTTGGGACACTCTTCTTCATCACTGCCACTCTCTGTCACCACTGCCACTCTCTGACTACTCATGCCACCCTCTGGCCCACCCATGCCACCCTCTGTTTCATCACAGCACCCTCTGGTTGTCCAGTCAGTGTACATTATTGTGGCAACGCAAGCACACCTTCCCTGCCTCAAGTGGCCTGAATTAATTTGGGGCTGATTAATGTGTCACAGAATATTTTTTTAGCTGGCACCTGCTTCCTTAGTGCTTCCTGATTAGTGATCTTTTGTACTTGCTAAGTGCTTTCATTGTTGCAAAATTAGTTACAACACCTGCCCTGCCCCAACTGACAATAATGAATTAGGGGCTGATTAATGGATTTGAACTTCCAGCCTGGCTCCTGCTTGTCTCCCTTAGCTGTAATTCAGGACCTTTGTGGCATATGTGTAACTATTCTGAGGTTCAGAGCAGGGTCACATAATAGTTGCAACTGGCAACTGAACTCTGGAGGGGCCCCTCAGGAAGCACTACAGGAAATGGCTACTAATGATGAGCCTGAACTTTTGAACCTGGTAAGTAGTTTCAGTTTTGCTAAAATCGTATTTCTGCAATTTTGCACTTATTCGCGGGGCGCGAAGTTGTACTGGGAAGCCGCGAACTCACGCGAACAGTGCGAGCAGTGCGAGCAAAATCCGCTGCTCGCGGATTTGCGGATTTTGCGGGAGATTCGCGAATCTCGCGGATTGCGAATTTACCGAAAATCCGCAAAATCCGCGAGCGAAACGGATTTTCCGCCCATGCTTATTGCAGATCACATAGCCCACGAAACTGCAATGCAGCGTAGCACTACATCAATGTACATACTGAAGTCACAAGCTGAACGTTGGCATGATGCTAGACAAGAAGTGCTAGACATACAGAGATCTGCTTCTATGGAGGAGCTTGAGCAATGGCCTAAAGAGGGAATGTTGGATGATGAGGGCTATTGGCGCAATAAAGAGATGGATAAGTGGAAACTGCCTAGAGCCTAATTACAGCCTGTGGTTCCGATGGCACATAGGCCGGCACATGTTGGAGCTTCAGCAATAACGAAATTGCTCACGCAAGTTTGGGAGCATCTAGAAATTGCCTGCACAGCTAAAAGGACAGTACAGTCCTGTTTGATCTGTTGGCAGTATAATCCTGGTGAAGGGACTTGGACTCCTGCAGGAGGGTTTGCTACACCAACCGCACCTTTTGAAGTTTTGCAAATGGATTACATCCAACTTGAACGTTGCAGTAACTTGAAGTATGTTCTAGTGGTGGTATGTGCTTTCAGTAAATGGATAGAGGCATACCCTACAAAAGATAATACGGCTCTCGCCACACCAAAGGTGCTTTTAAAGGAATTCTTCCCTAGATTTGGTGTTTGCAAACTTTTGTGGAGTTACAACGGACCTCATTTTATTGGGCAAGTTGTTGAGTATGTCCTGAAAGGATTAGGGATCAAACAGAAGTTCCATGCAGTCTTCCACCCACAATTAGAAGGGCTAGTGGAAAGGTATAAAGCTACTTTGAAGTAGAAACTAGCGAAAATACTGGCTTCCACGTCTTTAAAATGACCTTATGCGTTGCCCTTGGCATTGTTGTCTATTAGATCAGTGCCACATTCATGATCTGGGCTTACACCATATGAGGTGGTATTTGGGAGACCGATTAACATTTGAGGAGTTCCTAAGCCACGCCCCATACATGATGCACCATGTGTTCTGATGAGTCACTATTTATCGCAGTTGACTGACAGTTTGATTTCTATTCATCAACAGGTTCGAGAAGATCTTCCTGATAGGTACACAGGTGAGGCCCATGAACTCCGGCCCGGCGAACATGTAATGGTCAAAGCCTTCGAGAGGTCGAACAGCTTGGAGCCCAGGTGGCGAGGACCGGAACAGGTGCTCCTAGCTACAAGGACAGCGGTTCGAGTGACAAACAGGAAGAACTGGGTACACAGCACTCACTGCAAGCGAGTGTCGCCTACCTTGGTGGAACCTGCTGTGCTGACTGACCATCGAGAGATTCTAGAAACACAGAAAGGCCACACCATATCACCTGACGAATCAGAGGAAGTCATCCCGGACCACACGATCTCTGGAGTATCCCGAAACCAACTGAGACCACAGAAAGAGCCTGCATTGTTGAAAAAGACTGGTTGAGCTACCGTCCTGGGTTTGTGAAATGGAGCTGATGTGGCAAGAGGGGGATCAGTCCTGCATAGTGACACCCATCTTGACCCTCGGTGAAGAAACCAACGGCTGCACAGGACTTTAGAGCTCCAACGATTGATTCAACAATGAAGTGATCATGTCTGCAGAGAGATCAAGTGTTGCTAAGATCTGTAATAAAAAGGCCATATGCGCTGTAGGATTTGTTGTTGCTATGCTAGTTGTAGCAGTGACAACCTGGTTTGTTGAGAAAGTGGCTCCTGCTCGGCAGCTTCTGATTGTCACTACCCCAGTACCAGCTGAACATCATTACTTTACACTTCCGTACCATGAGCAAAAGCATCGACAATCCTACCTGAACAACACTTTTATTCAGATGTTACATCACACTCAAAATGCCACCAATACTACTCACTTTTGAGTGTGTGGGTTGATACCTGCTCACCAGAAGAAGGGAGGAACACCTTTTATTCCTCTTCCTTTCTCTCACAATGGTTCTTGCCAAGCATGGTTTGTGCTTTTGTTTGCTTCTGAAAAGGCTAACATCTCAAGGATGACAGTAGGACGGATTAATTATCAGCTCAATAAGGTGTGTTATCCAGATAAAGATGGTTATCCTCGAGCTGAAGGGACTAATTGGGAATGGGAGAAGTATCGACCTGAAAATATTTCCACGCCATATGTTGTGCCAAATATGAGAACTATTAAGAACAATGGACCAATTGTGATTTCTGTTACTAGAGTTAAAGCAGACTTGTGTATAGGCAGTGTTGGGAGAATTCCAGTAGGAAGAACTGAGTGTACTGTGGTTCTGACTATTGAAGGTCCCAATAACAGTAGTTTCATATCCTCACATAATATTTATTTTGTCTGTGGTAACAAGGGATATTGCCAACTACCTGTTGGATGGTCTGGAATATGCTATGTGTCTTCTGTTGCCTCCTGTGTTTCTGGCACCTGCATCGTATCACAAGGATTTCAAACTGTACAATGATATTTCTAAGAACAGATATATGAGGACAACAAGCACTGATGAGGTGGACCAGACTGACACCACCTTGCAAGAATACGTTGATTTCAATTTGGGCTTATTTTTCTTTTCTTTGTGGGTGCTGCATTAAACAGCAAAAAGATAAGACAATTGACTTGTGTTGTGGAAGTTGTTACCAATCAGACAGCTATGGCACTTGGGAACATTACAGAAGAGCTGCAAGTTGCGAGGATTGTAGCACTCCAAAATCGTATTGTTTTAGATGTGGTTTTAGCTGATCGAGGTGGTGCATGCCGCATCATCGGTAGTAGTTGCTGCGTCTACATTCCTGATCACTCACCTTCAGTGTTCAATACAATCTCTAAACTGCACAAAATTGCTGCTGAAATTCACCCAGAGACTGGCACGTGGACTTTTGCCAGCTGGTTATGGACATTGTTTGTTACATGGGGCTGGAAGCTCTTGACCATCCTATGTGTCATACTTGTGATACTATTTACATGCTGTGTATGTATACAATATGGTCCAATGCTTTGCTCCGTCTGCATCACTACCTGTATGCCTTGTAAGCGGAATGATGAAGAAATAAAAGCCCAACACATGCTAAATAAAACAATTACTGAAATGATGCAAATAAATGTACAGGATGCATATTCAGATTACCCTAAATGAACGAATGTCTTCAGCTAATGCTAAAAGGGTCATCTGTTGTAATTTGGCAGAAATCAATGTTAGCATTTAGCTGAAGCCATCTTCTTTTTGGCAGCCATCTTGTCGGCCATGTGCTCTGTCCTTCCTTGCTGTCTTTTACTCTTGTACTCTGCTTATGGACAGACTATATTTATGTTCTGCTACTCTGCACTTGCGCAGAAGACACTGTAACTGTTCAATATGTCTTAGTCTGTAACTGTCAGGGTATTTTTACCATAATTAGCAAACTGCTAAGCTCCTCCCTACTGTTGGCTGTCCATTTCTGTATGACCTTTTATGTATGTAAACCTTCTCTTCTGTACTTGTACCACCTTCTTCTGAGCTCCTGTGTGGGTATAAAAGGACCATGTTCCTTCTGTTCAGGGTGCTATTTCATACACTGCCGAAGGGTGTTGTATGAATGTAGTTCCACCTCTTGAGGTTAATAAAGTGCTTTGTTTTATATTTCAGTTTCTGTGCCAACTTCTATTCTATTGGTCTGAGGACTTGTGCAGAGAAGGGCGAACCCCTAGCACTGGTAGGCCTAGCTGAGGCTAACCACGATAGCAGGGAAAGATCACTCAAAAAAGGTTTCTTGAAGATTGAAATGGAAAGACTTGAATTAAATATTCCATAGACTAAAATGAACATAGTGATGACCATTATCTCCTAAGAAGAACCCTGGTTTTCTCGGGAAATCAATATATTTTTTCTAGGTAGCACATCAAGCATTTTCAATTCTATTAAGGATACAGAGGCGAAGATTATGTTTCTCAGTCTTTACTGCAAAAAAACACACCAGCCAATGGAAACAGTTTGAAAACAAAAATACATTTCCCATCATTACTATTCCACTTGTCACAGCTACATCTACCAACCATCCTGAACCTGTCCCCTGAAACATGAGATACATCATCTTGCTGCCTCTTTCTTTGTAAATCTTTCTTTAGTCAATCAAATCTGAAAAAAATCCAGTATATAGAAAAAAGTTAATCCAAATGGAATAATTCCATCTTCGCAAAAGCATGTTGCTTCAACAGTGTAACAATATCGAAACAGTTCAGCCTTCGAAGAGCAACCGAATCCTTGGATAGAGCCAACCAATGAAGCGCCCATTTCTTCTCAGCTGATGATCACTCCTGCTTCTGTTCGTTCCCTGCAACAACAAAATCAGCCATACGCAATGTTTCCATGCCATCAAGTAACAGTAGGTTAAGGCTAACTGAAGCATTATGTAAGTTACATAATGAAATGATAATTAAACTAATATTTGTGTGGGACAATTCTTGCCTCCAGTTCCGTAATGGAATTGAAATGTCTTGACACTTAAACTATAAATTGTTTCGTTCTATGGCATGACTAGAGGCTCAGAATATGCTCTGCTTAAAGCTGAACCACAATAATAAAAAACAACTTTCACAATAGGCTTATAATAGAACATTTTAAGTATAGACTCCTAGGACCAGTTACCTCCTCTCATATTGTCTTCTAACCTAGAAGCAAGGGAAAAAGCTTTTAATTCAAAGCACCTCTTGTCAAATGGGCTCTGAATTTGGTCACATCAATTACAGCCTCTTCCAGCAACCATCTCATCAATCCGGCCAGTGTGGCCAGAGCCATAGGCCTATGTGACTTTTAAAGGGCAATAAGCACTTGTCACATAGATTCTTTTTGAAACACCCTTTTAACACTTTCATATAGCTTAAAAGAATAAACAACACATAACTTATGATTGTAGGAAAAATAGGAAACAACATACAACATGAATGTGCCTTAGTGCATTTAGAAATAGCAAATGAAATCCATTCTGTGGGAAACACTCTGCCAGCTAAAGCCAGAGCGTGCACATTAAAAACTCTTCTACACAAAATTAGATATAACAGCATCATCAGTTTGTGGAAAATTGTTTCCTTGTCGCATTATTATTGTCTGACTGCCATTCAAGGAACTGTTCCATCATAATGTCTGATATTTGGGCGTAGAAGGCTTAGAAAGTCTGATTTCCCACATCACCTTAAGCACAAGAGGGTGCTCACCCATCAGTTTACCCTCAATTAGAATATACGCTGTTGAAGCAGCAGATCTGAAGTTGTTATGCGACTTGCAACCATTCCTTCTGCTGTTAATGGTGACAAACCCTGTACAATCAAGTGCAACTGAGCCCCCAAGGATTCCACACTCCTGCCATTGCTCCAGCATACCAATCTCATCGAGGTAAAAGAATGTCTCTTTTGGGTGTTTGTGGACCTAGCCTGTTGGATTAAAAACTACGCATGTTCAGAAATTCCTGACATTCGCCAAAGTTCCCTGAAATCCTTTAAGCCAGGAGGGTGAGTTGGCCCAACACAATCAACAGATGTGGAAGACCCAGAGATTTGAGCCGCTACTCTCGAGATCATCACTTATGGAGCAAAAGCATAATCGTGAGGTGATGCATCCATTGCTGCTGCTATTGAGTCCGGCCTTCAGCTGAAGAAAATGATCAGCTGTGTATTCAATCTGGAGAACAGGTCTATTGCACAAATACCCCAATATTAATTTAAGAATTGGAAAACCTGAGGATGCTCCCTAGTGTAGGGGCTCAAGAATACTGCTTGAATCGATAATACCAACAAACCCATGATGCTAGCTAGAAACCTCAATGAAACATTCTGTCTGATAAAAGCTAATCTCAGTTCCCTTTTGATAGATGTTGTTTTCTGCACAGTAATTGTAGGTGAACTCCTACCAAATCCACCTAGAAACACAGAAACTATGCACAAGAAGTCCGATTTTGTACTGATTTCTTGAAATAGACCACAAAACCTAATTCATGCAGTAACTGTATACACCAGGACAGATGTAACCTCACTGTAATCTGATTGTGTGCCAGGATGATCAAGTCATCCAGATTGTCAGCCTGGCAAATTCTTCAGAGTCTGCTATTTTCTCAACATAGTCCACTTCTTAGCAGCCATAATTCTGAATGCTAATATAGCACAGCAGATTGAGGTGATCAAGTGAGGGAAGGTAGGTAAGGGAACAGCTGAGAAGGAGACCTAAAATCTTCTAGCAAGTGTCACTTGCAAAAGAAAATCTCAGCCTTGAATTGGCAGAGTAGTGTGGGTAACATTTTCATGTCCCAATACTCTCATAATAATGCCTTTTTTTAAGTGCTGGAATAGAAGTAGAACCCACAAAATGGCGATTAGAGCCCCGTTCGGTGTCCTCTCAAGAAGAAGTGAATTCATACACATGCCCAGGAAGCACTTGTTGGATCCAATGGATGGGAAGGATTTTTATCATTAGAATGTCTTAATAGATAGTGAAGTTGGGGCTAAACCTAAGGACAATTAATCAGGAGAGACTATTTTGGGTAAAAGAGCTCATTGTGTGTTCTGAGTCCTGAGGAGAGCCCTGAAAGACATATTTTAGGGTTTGAAACGTGTCGACTGTTGTTTTTCCAAATAAGTGTTCTATGCAAGCATCTATGAATGAGGCTCATGATTTGAATTAATTTAAATTATAACTGGGATGGTTTATAATGAGCCCAATTGGTACACTGTTTGGAATTGTCCTTGTGAAAGGAATAGACAAGCAGGGTGTTGAAACAACAGCTTAAAGGGCGTTGTTTGTTTTCTGGTCCAAAAATTACAAATTGTATTCCGAATTACACAACCAGAGTGTCAGACCTGGCACCATTGGCGTGGGTCTCCATTCCATTTTTGCTGTTGCCTCATGTGTTTATGTTGGTGTTAGATGCTTTGGGCACTGTGCCACTGCTGTCCAGTGCCACATTGCAAGTGCTCTCTATTGTAAATTGATGTATGAATTGGTGATTCCATAATTGACTGATTTGGTTTACTTGTCAGACCCTAGAATAGTGCACTGAGTGTGCCCAGGGCATGTACATCCAAATGCTGGTAGTGGGCTTGCAGCACTGGTTGTGCCACCCACAGAAGCAGCCTTGTAAAATGTGTCTAAGGTCTGCTATTGCAGAGCCTGTGTGCAGTCTGGTACTGTCATGCTGACTGGGTAAGTGCACCCACTTGCCAGTCCCTAAATCTTCCCATTCTTCATATCAGACACCCCATTGTAGGCCCAAGGGCAGGGTGCATTGTAAGTATAAGGTAGGACAAGCCCTGATGTGCGTGGCACGTCCTAATAGTGAACTACAGCCATTTTCGTTTTTCACTATTGCAAGGCTACCTGTTCTCCAATAGGCCAGAATGGGTAGTTAGATTATTGCATTTTATGATCCCGACTGACTCAGGGAACACAGTAGAAATTCGAGTTTAGTATGCCTGAACTCAAAATGATAAAATACATATTTTAGTGAAATTGATTTTAACATTCTGTGTTTGAAAATACCACTTTTAGAAAGTAGGTATTTTCTTGTCTAACTATCCAAAGCCTGCCTCTGCTAGGTTGTGTATTCCTTGTCTGGTGTTTTTGAGTGACAGGGCTAGGGGATTCCAAGAGACAGAATGAGCCAGCAGATTGGTAAATAGAGAGATCTGCATCTAGATGGGTGGGTGGAGTTGCACCTGGGACCTGAATAGGGCTGTGTCTGCCTTCCACAATGCTGCTCCACCTCCTGTGGTATGGCTGAAATCTCTGCCCTGCACTGTGAAAGAAGAGAAGGAATCTTGTCAACAAAGTGCTCCAAGGCTGTGCTTTCCCTCCACAATGCTGGCTCCACCTCCTGAGGTCCGATGTTTCTGCCCTGTACTGTGAAAGGGAAGAAGGAGTCATGTCAACAGAGTGCTCCAGAACTGATTTGGACTGGGCAAAGGCTCTTCTGCCCTCAGAGGACAAAGGATTTTGGGGTCTAAATATTGGGACATTGATCCCAAGAAATTAGATTACTTTTGGACAAACAAGAGGAAACCTTTACTGAGGAGAGGAACCTGAAGAAACTGAGGAGAGACTATCACTAAGCTGAAGTGCTGCTTGGGGGCATGCAGTGGTTGCATGACTGCCAAAGGAAGTAGAAAGGAACTTTGTGTACTTTATTTTCAACTTGTAAGGATCTACAAGGGCATGGAACAGAGCTTGCCTCCTTCTGAAGTCTCAGGGACAACAGACTTCAACCCCCAGCTCTTCAGAGTTCCTTGGGAGGTGCTTACTGCAGCAGTTTTGGGCCTTCTGAGGGACTGTGTGTCACAAGGAGCTGGAAGCGCGACTCAAGAGGAAGAAGCGTGTCACCATCGCTGCTGCTGCCGTTGCATTATGGATGTCGCTGCTGTAGCTGTCGTATTGCACCGCATCAAGAAAAGCGCCTCACATCCACGGAGAAGTGCACCGCCGTCGAGGCTGCTGCCGTCGCATCTTGGATGTCACCGCTGTAGTTGGCACATTATGTGGAAGCCTCTCGCAACGTCGGAGAAGAGTGTCGCAGCCGAGGCTGTTGCTGTCGCATCGCTTAACCAGGGTGTCGCCGCTGCAGCTTGCGCATCGAATTGAGACTTCTTGCATCATCGGAGAAGCGTGCCGCATCTGGAAGATCTTCACGTCTTTATTTATTTGCACCAAAACTTTGCTGCATTTCCATCGCTGCAACACTGTTTGTTGTGGAAGCGTCATGCATCGCAAGGTACATTGACTTAAAGTGTTGCATTTTAAGAATTGAACAGAACTAAGCTAAAGCTACCATTTTAAGTATAGTATTGGGGATTTTTGTCATTTGTGGTCTTGTGTTAAGTCTATATAAAGAATACTTATTTTTAATATACAACTGTGTGGTTTCCATCTGTAGTGTTGTCACTGGGTTACTGTATGTGGTCATAAATGCTTTACACACTGCCTCTGAGATAAGTCTGTCTGCTCGTGCCAAGCTGCCAAGGGGGTGAGCAGGGGTTCTTTTAGGAGTGTACCCCCCTTACCCTGACTAGAGGCAAGGGTCCCTATTTGTCACAAGTACCTACCTGTGCCAACTAGAGACCCAAAATATAATGCAGAGCAGTTCAGATTTCTGTATTAGGTGATTCAATTTGATGTATTGTCTAATGTTTTGTCCGATTTTGTGTGGTGTTTTAAGGCATGTTATTTAATTTAATACTTTTTTGTGTCTCTTTGTTGTTTAATGGATTGTGACAAATTGATGTTCTTTTTTTTTTTTTTTTTAATTCTCAAATTGCAAAGTAAGTATACATACAAATTAACATTGAAGGTCTGTGGCCCCCCTCCCCCCTCCCCCCACCCTCCTATGACAGAGAAGAAAAAGGTTACAGCGGGAATTGGAATAATGGGCACAAAAATACACCGGAGGAAAAAGAAGAAAAAAAAAAACTAGAAAAGAAAAAGAAAGAGGGAATAGAAAGAAGCAGACATAGAAAGATGCAGAAAAAACTGTCTGGGAGGACTGGCACTGAATAGTATAAAAAAGGAACAGAAATACACGAGCTAATCGGGCAGAGTCAACCAGTTAGTTAGATTTTCCCTCACCTCGGTGCCCTTTCTCCGGCCCTTACGTCCTTTTTTTGCATATACAGCTATTTCCAGGTGGTATGTTGCCATAAATCTGGCAAGCCATTGAGAAAAAGAAGGGGGTTCTGGGTCTAACCAGGCTGTAGGAACACAGATCCTCCAGACGGCCATTGCTATAAATGTTAGGCCCTCCCTTTTCAGATGTGGGGCTTCTGTTTGTGTCCCAAGCATGATGGTAGTATGGTTCAGAGTTATTGGCTGGGAGGTGACTCCTCTTAGAAACCCCTGTATTCGATTTAAAGTAGGCGCGAGCTTGGTGCAAGAAGCAAATATATGTATGGAGTTGGCCCCGAATTCAGCGCATCTGGGACAGAGAGTACCTTGGCCGGTCCCCCATTTTGCTATTTTGCTAGGAGTAATATATAAGAAAAAAATTGTTTTAAAGTGCTGAGCTTGTAATTTAGCAGACAGTAAAATATTTTGTGAAAGGGTAAGTGAGTTAAAGAAAACATTTCTAGGAGAATGAAGTTTGGTAGACCATTTGCCTGCAATACTTTGCAAATCGTCAGGAGTCTGTCTATTTAGGATGCAGTATAGGAGGCCAATTCGGGGAGTCAGAGGTTTCCGTAAGACATTAAGGAGTTCTACCTCCATAAAACCTGAGGTTCCCCCTACCTTTCTAGAGAGAAAGTCGTAGATAGACATATATTTAAAAGCGTCCTCTTTCTTGAGGCTGAATTTATCAATAAGGTCAGGAAAGGGGATAACTCCCTCGTTGGTAATTAAGTCACCTAATTTTCTAATACCAGCCCTGTACCAGTCAGATAAGTAGGCCCTTCCAAAGATATCAGGGAGATTACTATTGTTTAAAATAGGAGAATAGTGATTATATCTGCCTATACCAAGGTATCTACGGATGCTTTGAAATACTTTAAATGAGTTGAGCAGGGTCTTAAATCTAACCCGTTTAAAGTATCCAAAGGTAGTTTCTCGTAGCAGACACCCCCAGTGGTGTTCCCCCACCAATAGTTGAAAGGGAGAGGGCAACATTGTAGGAAACACATCAGGACGTTCTTTAGTTAGCTCAGTACTATATTGCATGACCGTGGCCCAGTAGTACAAAGTGATGTTGGGAAAGGACCAGCCGCCTCGGTCTTTAGGCATGCATAGTTGTCTGAATGCCCTCCTAGGTTGTGAATATGCCCAAATAAACTGTGTGTAGATTTGTTGGAATTTCGTGAGGTTGGCTTTACTAAATTCTAAAGGTATGGTCCGGAAAAAATATAAAAGTTTGGGAAAATAGGTCATTTTTACGACGTTGCATCTACCAACTAAAGTGAGGTGAAGGTTATTTATTTGTTTCAGTGCTTTCTTGGTTTGTACTGCGAGCGGGAGCAGATTATTGGAAACAACTTCGTCCAGATTAGAAGAAATGCATACTCCTAAATATTTGGCTTTGCCTACTACCCTCTGATCGGTCCAGGAGATTTTGCTGTTAGTAATTATCTGAGTCTTATTTTTATTAAGAGTGTAGCCAGAGATCTTTCCAAATTTTTCTGCCTCATGTTCTAATTCCGTTATAGCTTTTAGAGGGTCTGGTGATGTAATGGCCAAGTCGTCTGCGTAAGCTAAAATATTTGTATTGAAGCCTTGGAAACTTATCGGTGGAATGTTGTGATTGTTTTCAATTTGTTTAATAAAAGGGTCCAGGTACAGGGCAAACAGCAGAGGGGAGCAGGGGCAACCCTGTCTGGTGCCTCGGGATATCTTCAGTTGCTCGGTTAGTTGACCGTTTATGGAAACACAGGCTGAGGGGTTAAGGTAGAGCGCTTTCACGGCCTGTATGAACTTCGGCCCAAAGCCCATCCTCTTCATGACTGCCCACAAGTATCTCCAGGAAACCCGATCAAAGGCCTTCTCGGCGTCAAGTAGTGTTAATGACATCGGGTCTCCTGCTGCCTGTGCGGCGTCAAATAGAGTAATGGCTCGCCTGACATGTTCTGTGGTGCCCTATTTTGGGATAAACCCATGTTGCCACTCTGATACCAGGGACTCCACCACAGAAGAAATTCGGTTTGCCAGTACTTTGGAATAAATCTGAGAGTCGCAGTTGATGAGTGTTATTGGCCTGTATGAGCTCATCTCGAGTGGAGATTTATCTTTTTTGGGAAAAATTGCTATCCTAGCGTTAGACCAGGAATCTGGAGGAGGAGAGGCCCCACTGAAAATAGATGTTATCAGATCAGTTAATATTTTCTGAATTTGGAGCGCAAAGACTTTATAAAATTCCATGGGGATCCCGTCCAGACCTGCAGCTTTACAATCGGGGAGGGACTTAAGAGATTTCTGTATCTCTTCCCAAGTAGGAATAAGTTCTAATATGTCGGCAGAATTTGTAGAAAGTGTTTCAAGATTAATCTCATTCAAGTAACTGGAGATATCGTTCTCAATTATGTCAATCGGGTCTATATTCTCCTCAGTGTACAGTTTAGCGTAAAAGTCCTGAAAGCCCTTACGTATTAAGTTAAAATCTTTGGTCTCCTCTCCTGATTGGAGTTTAATGGTGTGTATTTCGCTGTTCGACAACTGTAGTCGGGTCTTGACCGCCAAGTGGTGCCCTATACTGTCGCTGCATTCGTAATTTTCTTGTCGTGTAGCGGCCCACTTTGCAGCGATTTTTTCAGAAAAAATGCTCCAATTTTAGCTCTGATCAAAACAACCTCGTCTTGGATAGCCTCGGTATTTAACCCTGCTTGAATGGCTTGTGTTAATTTAGTTTCGGCAGTCTTAAGCTTCTCCTGGAGATCAGAGGTAGCAAGTCTCTCCTTTTTGTTTTTACCCACTGAAAAACCAAGAGTTTCGCCCCTGATGCCTGCTTTAAGTGTGTCCCAAACTATGGTCAGGGGTGCTGTCCCCATATTTATTTCTAGAAAATCCTGTATCCATCCCTGCATATGTGTCTGATATGTTAAATCTTGCAGTAGGGCTTTCTCAAAGCTCGAAGTGGTGGGAGTTCTAGGTTTTGACAACCCCTTGATGTTGAGAATAAGGGGGTTGTGATCGGACATAAAACGCGGGACTATCTCAATAGTACTGTTGTTAATAAGACAGGATGAGATGAAGAAATAATCTAGCCTGACAAGAGTGTGGTGAGGGGCAGAGTAGAAAGTATAGCAGGGGTTGGAGGGTTTCAAGCTGGCCCAAGCGTCTTTCAGGCCATGCGTCTCTACCAGATTGGTCAGGGCCTGAAAGACGAGTGGTTTTCTGCCCTTATACTTCCAGGTACTATCGGTAGCCCAATCACTAGGTAAGTGTAGGTTGAGGTCGCCACAGAGAATTATTGGGATAGGCCAATGTGCTAATTCCCCTGACACTAAGTTGAGGACCCCTGGGTCATCCGTATTACTACCATAAATAGAACCGAGTGTGAAAGAGGGACTGCCAGGAAGAAGACATTCCGTTATGACCCACCTGCCGAGAGGGTCTGCTTTGGACCTGGGAGTGTTCAGAAGGAGTCTTTTTTCAGCAAGGATTCCCACCCCCCTGGTTTTTGATCCTTGAGAGGTAGTCCCCAGAATTTTGAATCCTAGAGAGTCAAGTAGGTATTTCTGTGAGCCTTTGACATGTGTTTCCTGCAAACAGTAGATGTCTCCCCTCAAGGTTCTGAGGCCCTGCGAGACACTTTGTCTTTTGGAATGGTCATTTAGCCCGCAGATGTTTAAGCTAATGATTCTTAGAGTATCAAGGTTAGCCATTTAAAAAAGAGTGTTGTTCGTCGTTCGGTGCCATGAAGTATACAGTCTGCTTGTGTGTATCTTCAATAATTGAGTAGTGAATTAAACTAAACAAAGTATAGTTCCCATTCTTCCAATAAAAGTGCAAGTGCAAGTACCTCCCTCTTCCCCCCCTCCCCCCGCCCCCCCTTTTCTGAGCAATCAGGTAAACCCTGAATGATGGTAATCCCACAAACCTAAACGGTGTCGGAGCAACATGGAATCTGCCTGAGCTCACGCTGCCTGGCCGCTCACGCCGGAAGCGTAATCACTCGACTAGCTGTCCTGCGCCTGTCATCGGGATGCTGATTCATTTCTCACGCCAGCTCCACAGCGCAACAGGAAACTCGAGACAGCTTTTCTCGGGAGGGGGCCTCTCTGCAGAGGTGACTGGAAGCCCCAAGCCCACACATGGTGCCCGCATCACACAGAGGACTCAAAGGGCTGTCCTGCATCGAACACGGTCCATTTTAAAATCTGCCGCGGCAGCAGCACATCTTTACTCCGCATCGCGCACAGCTTTCAACGGAGGGAAAGACAGCGGATTTACGGCCCTTTGGATCTGCTTCGTGGAAGGACCTCCTGAACTTGGTTGGGACATCATGAGCGCCCGAGGGGCTCGCAGAGGTGCCAAAACGAAAACACCAACTGCCCAGGACACTACCGGTCGTGCTGCTTCTGCTGCTATTGAAGGAGCACCTAAAACAAAACCTGAGGTCAGTGGGGATAAGAAAGCGGGGGGGAGGGGTACCGCAGGGCAAACCAGGTGGGGGGGCTCCTCCCAGAGACATAAAAATCACTGAGACTTTACATCCCCCCCCGCAAAAATATTCCTGGGAGGGAAAAAAACCCTGCCAAATACCAACAACAAAACCCCCCTATTTCCCATCAGCAACCCACCAGCCGGAACTGTAACCACTAGTGTTCTACAAGCAGGGAACATTGATAAAATTGACTTTCAGCCCACCACTCCGGAAACCAGCTTGGCAGTACTAACTGAGTCCGTGAAAGGCCAAAACGGGACCCCCCAAGCCCTAATACATCCAGGAGATGATACCCCGGTCTCTTTAAATCAGCCTACCCCACAATCTCTAGCCATCGAGATCACACCTGAGGAGAATAGAGAAGAGAACAGCCCTGAAGTACCTGAAGTACTTGAAGTACTTGAAAGACCACTGAATTCCTGCGAATTTGGCGAAGCAGGGACCAACAAAGTCATTCAAAGCCTGGTGGTGCCTTCCGGTTCCCAAATACCCTGGACTCCTGAAGCAGGAGCTGAAGATTTTTACTCAGTGTCAGACAGTACCCCAACCTCTTCTATCGAGGATGGCTCCGAGGAAGACAGCGAAAGGGACAGTGAGGTCTCAAACAAAGACACAGGCACAGTCCAGCGTCCCAAAAAACCCATTAACAAAAATAAGCGCCGCAGTCAGCTTAAATGGGACTATTCAGATTCTCAAGTGTCCTACCCCCTGGATGAAGAAGATTCAAGTTCTACTCAGTGGGGAAACACAAAGAACCTGCAAACAGACCCCTCCGAACCTTCTTTAGCAGCCATTCTGGCCTCCATTAAGGACTTTCAGGAAGAAGTGCGGGCAGATAATCGCATTGCTAAGAATACCGCTAAAAAGTTGCAGGGCGGGCTAAGGCGATTGAATAAGACCTGCTCCGATATCAGTGAACGGGTCGCCATGGTGGAAGCCCGAACGGAACACCTGGAAACAGAGGCCCTAACTACTAAACAACAGGGGGAGTCCAATACAGCCTGCATGATCGATTTAATGACAAAGATGGAGGACCAGGAAAATCGCCAGCGTCGAAACAACCTACGCTTACTTGGTATTCCCGAAGGGAAAGAGGGGGAAGATCCAAGACGTTTCATCGTCAAGCTACTTCAAGAATCCTTCCCTGAAGAATCCGGCTGGGACTGGGACCATGAGGTACAGAGGGCGCACCGTTTCCCCTTTCATCTAAAACGACAACATAACTCAGCTGGAGGACACCCGAGGGTGTTCCTGGTCTATTTCGGAAATTTTCTTCTTAGAGAGATGATCTATGATAAAGCCCGTTTCAACTCTAAAAAAGGGGCCAATGGGATAAACTTTTTCGCAAAGCCAGACTTTTGCCATCAGACAGTCGAGCGCAGATGGCGCCTAAGACAATTAATCCTGCCTTTTCAACAACAAGGGGCAGACGTGTTTCTCATGAATCCCGCCAGACTAAAGGTTATACGCAATAGAACAACCAAAATCTTTTTATCTGAAATAAAAGCCGGGGAATACCTAGAAGAATTGAAGTCCAAGAAAAACAACGGATGAATCAAACTATAGCTTTAGCTCTAGCTCTAGCTCTATCTTCACCCAACGCTATCCACCCGACAAGAATCCTGGCAAGGCACCCATTATAAGTCATCACTGACTGTGGTCTATTGACTATTGACTATTGACTATTGACTATTGATCATGTCTGGTCCTCCTGCCACACATAGTGATGCCTTCATACCTTATGTCCTTAAGCTATAATCTTATCTTTTTCTTTAGTTTCTTTTCCTATATTTGTCAATCCACACATAGCAACTATATAAGGATTCCTGGCATCTGACCTTCAAGAGGGGACAGCTTATTTGTGCTTTGTTTTTTTTCTTCTGTCATTCCGGCGTGGCTAGCGGCTGGGGCTCATGTAGATTACCATCATTCAGGGTTTACCTGATTGACAAATTGATGTTCTAACAAATGAATAATTCAGCTTGATAATTTTGTGATACAATGATATGAGTCAATCAAGAAAAATAAGATATATGGTCTTTTTAAGTGTCATGTGTGATCATGAAGTGCGATGGGAAATGGGTATCACTATTGGCATGAGTGGAGTTGTTTGACAGAATAGAAGTATAGCATTATTTATCTATACCCTAAAATGCCACAACAACATCTCTTTACATAAACTGTTATGATATGCTCACACAATACCCACCAGTCACAGTAGAAAACCTTGCTTCACAAGAGGAGAGAAAACCCTCAGAAACCCTAGGAGAACACTTATTAAAAGGCTAAATTACAATACTCTTATGAATAACTTCAGAGATCAGTCGTGCCTATTCTTCAGCATAGCTCATAGCAGTCAGTATCATCCCTTCCCAAGTCAGCTGTGCTGTTCACTACCACAGCGCACTTACAATATTACAGTTTCTCCCAGGCAATAGTGCTTTAATATGCTCAATAGTGCGCTGCTAGAAGGAATACACAATCCTCACTTTGGAAGCACAGCATGCAGCTCACCAGGTCAAAGCAATCAAAATGGTCAAGAATGGTACTTATCCCTGATCCCTGTAGTAACCCTCCAAGTTAATGTAAACTCCAATCAGATAACCTTCTGACTGGGATGCACCAGTATATGCTGTTGTCAAGATAATCTCTTCACTGTTGTAGGAGCCCAATCCTCGGAATAGAAGTGGAAAGCAAGTACAGCTTTTGCGCCCACTTTACATTCACCTAATTGTTGTCGATAGCAATACTTAGAGCAGATACCGAATCAAATAACAGGTCACGTAAACACAAATGGGGTTGGTGCAAATGCACCCTTACCATACCGGCTGAAGTCCCCCTCAAATTCTCTCTCCTTCCGGTGAAATTTCTGAATACAGGAAAAATCTGCCCGCACTGATCTCTTGATGTAATTTAAAATTGGAGCAGCTAATGGGAAGACTCATCATAGATTTCCAGAAACTATCCTCTATTATTTGTATCCCCTTTACATTAACGTGACCCCACACTCCAGCACTGTATGCAGCTACAGCACTAGATTTGGCCCCATAGACCTTTCTTACATTAGATGGGTTTCTTGTTCCCAATTTATTTGAAAAGGAGCAAATTGCGTTTGTACTCTTTTCCAGTATAATCCCACGATTCGCCACTATATTCATCCAAGATGCTCGATAGTCAAAGGTCACCCCCTAAATAGGAAAATATTTACGATTTAAGATAAAAAAGGGGGGGATTTTTCTGCTTTTTTCCTGCAATCCAAATTAATGACTTCGATTCATTTGTATGAAGATCCAGACTGTTCATAAATTCTACATAATTATTCAACAGTTTCTGGAGCGACCTACCCTTGTGCGCAATTAAAACTGCATCATCTGCATACAATAAAATTAGAATACACATCTTATTTATTCTAGGTAAATCTATGGCTGAATCAAGCAATTGAGACTCCACCCTATTAGCATAAAGGGAAAACAGAAAAGGTGTGAGAACGCACCCTGGGCGAATGCTTTTAGTAACTGGGAACCATCTTGTACACTCACCCTTTTCACTTTTCTCATACTCCTAATCACTTTTATCTGCTTCTGTCTATTAATCATTGCAGCACATATATTTATAACATGTTTTTGAGGGATTTGATCATGCTTCCCCGTAACACCCCATTACTACCTCTAATGTATGATATGGGTAGGCTGCCGTTTGGAGCCATTGCTAGGCTCTGCCCACTGCTCTTTTCGGCCCGTCTAAGATGCACCACAGAGCTTACCAACTATGCTAGAGCCGTAACGGAGGTACTGAACTTGGATGTGGACCATAGGGTCAATTGGATATCATATGTGAAGAAAACTATGATACTACTTGGCCTTACAGAATCATGGGACACCCAAATTCCAGAAGGCAAGGCGGAACTTAAGCCCCTGTACTGGGATTGGATGATAGTCAGGAGCTCAGCAAGCCAGCTCTGGGGAGATTAACAGAGGAATTTCTACTGTCTAAGCAAAATAGAAGCCTAGAGCCTTATCTAGATGTGATTCAGGTCCCACTGGATAGAACGTTGTACATTCAGTTTAGGTTCAGCAGGCTCCCTGTTAATACCCTAATTTCAAATTGGCACAGAGCTGTGAAAACAATAGGAAGTTGTCCTTGCTGCGGAGCCCCAGTAGAAAGTGTTTGTCATGTCCTGTTTAATTGCCCAGCCTACAACAAAGCTGCGATTAAATGGTTAAAACCAATTTGCTTTGACAGGGGCACCCGCGACCACCGGTTTGCTCTGCTCATTTTAAAATCTGATCCCAACATTCTCTTCTCATGTGGGCTTGCCAAGTTTTTGGGCCAAGAATGGCTAGTTAGGATCAGTCATACGTGGGGTGACCTCAACATAGGCCTTTGTGACTTGAGAGGCAGCTAACAAAGTTTTGTTACTTTGCACTTACTAAAACCATAGATTACATAGGGATGTCTCTATTATTCCAGATTACCTCTTATGATGGACGTAGCACCTGCACTTTATACAAACATGATAGTGATGAATTGTACTTTTTAGGTCTCACCTACGCAGTGCGCATGCGCTACATAGGAGACCCTTAGCCATCGTTCTGCTCTTTTTCAAAGCACATACTTGTGCTTGTGGCGGCAACCACCATGCGGGAGCGAGCAGGAACGTGCCACATGCACGAGTATGTGCTTTAAAAAAGAGCAGACTGCGCCTTGCTGCTCGCACCCGCAAGGCACTTGGCAGCACAAGCACGAGTGCTTGTCTCTCATGCTTGCTTTTTTTTGCTATGCCCTGTTTTCCTTTTTGACTACTTTAATAAACCACTCGCACTGCTTCACTCACTTTTGACTTGGTTCAAGCCGAGTTTGAATTGAATACCGGAGATATACAATATGTCAATTAGTACATGAGCGGGACACAATTGCTTTATTTTAAAAATATTATTCGTCATAAATTAAAAGGAAGCTATTAAAATGTGTTTAAATAAAAAATGCTGTAGGAAAAATATTAGATGTAGACATATGTGCAGCCATATTTAAAACTATTTAATGTGAATGCATGCTATATATTATGTAATAATATACATTTACGAGTCATGAACCATTACAACAAATTCCTTATATATTTTCTTTAGTTTTTTCCCCACTTTTAACTAAACGTAAAGAAAATAATCCAACCCCACCCCATTAAAACATATAAGTCACAACAGTGTCACTAAAGAGCAGGTGACAACAGAGCAGTTCAGTGGAACCCATGAATCAGTTAGCATATTGTATGGAGATCGCAGTCAGTCCCTCTGAATCACATTGGAAACGTTTTGTCCTTCAGAGCAGTACCAACTCTTCTTCATTACAAGATGAAGCAAGAGTGAGAGTGGGAGGGGT
Source organism: Lissotriton vulgaris (assembly GCF_964263255.1). Lineage (NCBI taxonomy): Eukaryota > Metazoa > Chordata > Amphibia > Caudata > Salamandridae > Lissotriton > Lissotriton vulgaris. The sequence goes on along the minus strand of NC_141691.1, from coordinate 1,017,252,788 downwards.
AAGCAAGCTTTGGCCAAGCCAATAGGTCTGCCTAAACATGCTCTAGCATTTACGTATGCAAAATGCCTCTGCCTCTATTTACGTGTTATTTTGCACATTAAAGCAGAATGATTGGCTTTGCAAATGCTAGATTAAACATGATCTACGTCCTCCATTATTACTCTCCTGTGTAATAATGACTCATACCCAACTTTGCTGTTTACAAGACCTTTTTAACACTGTGCCATGTAATCTGCATGCAGTAAGCGAACTGGATTGCCGCAGTTTGGACTTGGAAGTGACATGTCAGCATCACCCAGCCAGCATGTGATATAGCAAAATGATTAACAGAGAAAAAAAAGTGAGCGGACAGGCGCCCACACTGTTGGCAAAAGAAAGGAACAAGCATTGGCATAGCCAATAGATCTCGCCTTTGGGGACCTTATAAGTGATTAGCCAGATGTTTTGGTTTGGTCTTTGTTTTAAGCTATGTTGTAGAGCAGTGTGGCTGCTGTGCAGCTGTGTTGCTTTGTAATGTTGAGCTGGCTTTGTGTTGATGTTGTTTTAGTTTATGCTGATGTAGTGCATCACTTATGTTGAAGTTGTACGTTGTTGGTGCTAAATTGCTGCTGTGGTATGGCTGTGCTGGTGCTGATGTGGGGCTGCACTGCTGGTGTTGCAGTGATGCTGATGTGGAGCAGGGCTGATTCTGAGGTGGTACAGCACTGTTGTTGAAGTGGTGTTGTGTTAGTCTTGATTTGCTTCAGAATTTTGGCTGCGTTGGTATTGGTGCATTGATGCTGGGTGGAGCTGCGCTGATGCTAAGATGGTGCTGTGTTGTGCTGTGTTGATGTTGAGGTGTTGGGGCACTGCAGCTGAGGTGGTGCTGTGCTTTTGCTGTTTTGGTGCTGCACGGTTAGTGGTGCTTTGATGATGTTGTGCTGTGTTGGTGCTTATGTGGTGCTGTGGTGGTGTTTATTTGCTGCTGTGCTGGTGCCGATGTGTTGCAGAGTGATGCTGAGGTGGAGCAAATTTTAAAACTGGAACGTTTGTTCGATGGTGGTACAGAATCATGCGACTTTGAGCAGAAGCCAGGATGTTGTCCCGGTTCAAAGTCAGCAGCGCTTACCACTAGGCCACATCCCTTTTGCAGTGATTGCATGCTGACTGATACACAAAACAAACATGTGGCATGCAAAACGTGGGTATAGCCCTAAAACAGGAGCTAATGAAATCCATTGCTTAAATGAGACATGCTTAATTTGCAAAGAAGGTCACCGGAGCGCTCCCACCACAAAAGGCAAACTCCAATTAAGGTGTGTAATCAATATCATCTGGAATTAAACTTTGTACTTTACAGTCTTGAGGGGCTTTCCTTTTGTCAAATCTGGACAGCAGCATGGTGTTCAGCTGCTACTTTTCTTGGGATGGTAAGTGTTGCCAAAGTAAAGCATATACTTTCAAATTCATGGCGTTTTTTCATGTGACTAAAAGGAAGTCGTGAGCTCTTATTTTGACAAAACAGAGCTCTAGATTGCGTACGTCACATCACCCGTTTATCTTAAGGTGACCATTACACACCTAGTCAAATGCTGGACAACGATGGTAAAACGGCCAAATAATTCATTCTAATGACACAAATTCTGAACATAGTGAGAATTTGACAACCTTACAGTGAATACATCGTATTACAAAAGCCATATCAAGAAAGTCATTTTCTTACAGAATACTATCAATACGTAAAAATTAAAAACTGCCACAACTCTGCAGCAGATTACAAGGCAGTACAAATATGTGCGCATGTCGCTCTCTAGCGGTGGAAACATGAACCATTTGAGCACAGAGAACACATTCTTTTGGAGGTGGCCAGAGCTTCCATCTGTTGATGGGAGGGAGAGAGTGGTTGCACCTAATGTGTACCCCCGGCGCTAGTTCAGGTAGGCGCAAGCTTTCTCATACCAGTGTACTTGGCATGGCGGGGGAAGGAACAAGCAGACCAATTTTAAAGACCAGAGAAGTGCACCACTGCCCTCTGCTCTCTGACGGAGTGTTCTGTGCCTTCGCCTCACAGCCAATCACGCTGCTCTACACCCCCCAGTGTGTCTGACATAAAGTATATAGCTAATTATCCTGCAGGTTACTTGAAGCCATGGGACTGTTGGGCATACATTGGTTGCTGTTAGTCAAGCTCCATGAGTGAGTGCTCCGCCTGCACTGAGGGGGTTGGAATGCATGCAAAGGAAAAATGTTTGACTGCTGTGCTGAAGGCCCTCGTTGGCTTCAGCAGACTGGATGCAATGGGGAAGGAGAGTGGTACAGGAACTTGGAAAGCATGTTTGCTTGTTGAGGAACACAACAGATGGGAAACTTGCGCTGTGTGTTTTGTGTATGTGCACGGATTTGTGTTTGTTTGCGTCTGTGTGTTGGTGGACTCATCATGTTAGCAGACTGTCTTTGGGGTGCACAATGAGGATCGTCTCCACACTGTTGTTGAAGCATTCCTCTGATTAAAAAGCATGCTTTCTTCATAGCTTTAAGGCAGGAGCACTTTTTTTAATGCCAACGTCTGCAACCAGCGGCACACATAAAGCAATGTCAGAGGAGGGGGAGCAATAACAGCTGGGGGGAGATTAAGAAAGAGAAAAACAAACAAGCATTGGTGGCTGTGAAACTACATTTTCAAAAACGCAAGTGGTGACGCACGTGGTGTGCATGCGCTTAACCGTAAATGCTACCTTGCCGGCAATCAGCTTGCTATAATGCGCATGCGTGCGTGCGCTCTTGTGAACATTCTAGCAAGCTGATCACCAGCAAAGTAGCATTTCTGAGAGCCCCAAAATGTCTCTGCTGAAGTCAGCGCATGCGCTGGTTCAGGCCGAGACCTAAAAAGCCTAGTTGCAGCCAGTCCTGGCTGCCTTCCTTGAGAGGCACTGGGTTTCGCTTCTTGCCCCGCACATGCTGTGAGGTACTTTCATCTACGACAGTAGGATTTCTATGCTGGGCAGCCACTTATTATAAGTTGGCTGCCTTGAGAGGCATGAGGTTGCCTTCATCACTTTGGGATGTTTACCGTCTTTCTTTTTGATCTGTGATAAGGCTGTGAGTGAACAGTTTATTGCCTTGAATTTGCATGTTATTTATCCAGCCTCTGGAAAGGATAGGGTTATTGTGGTGGGCCCTTTGAAATTAAGATAAACAACCCGATTTACAAGCACCAGCAAGGCAATCTACATGGACTCTCTATGTGTTCGCACCTCCCGAATACCATAGTGCGAGTAAAAGTACATTGTTGTATTTCACATTATCAGATGGCGTGTCTCTGCATTTCTGAATTTAAACGGACTTAATACTGCTCTTTAGTTGGTGAGCGCTACAAACACCATTGCAGGAATACAATTGGGGAATTGCTACTGCCACTGTAAAGAAAGCTTGACTACAAAGTGAGAGGATCGCACAGTAGGATTGTTTTCAATGAGTTACTGCAATTGGGGGGCCTCCATCAAACATGTCCATAAAACATGCACAATTTAGCAGTGTTCCACTTGCGCCCCATTCCGCACAGCCCTCAACTTTGTGTGTGAGAGTTTTCTGCTGTTTTTAATTCCTACATGTTTCCATTGAGTGATGTCGCACACTGCTGTTGCTCAAATTTCAGAAGAAAAAACAGTATCATTGGTGTCTGTTCTTACAACTGAGCTGTGCATGTCTTATTGTGTTCCCCTTTACTTGTCTGTGTGATGTTTAATTAAAAAAGTCACTGTCAGCCTGTCCGTATTAGTTTGTTCTTCTTATTCTACAACTCTGTCTCCATGTGTGTGCTGCTTTTTACATTCCTTTGCACTGAATTAGTGTGGCTGTGTGAATTTAGTGTACGGTTTGCAACTGTCACTGTGTGTGCACACTTGCATCTTGTAGGAAATGGGACCCCCGGCCGGCCAGGGCTTGCGCCACAGCCAGTCAGAGACCGCCACTCCTATGTAAAGTCGACCCCTGCTCACCCTCTAGGTAACGCGGCGTGGGCAGTCAGGCCTATCTCGGAGGACATGTGTGAAGCATTTGCGCACGCACCCACCAACAACAACATCCCGGGCCTCCCACAAAAGGAACTCCACACCAAGTATATATGAAAATAGTCTTTGTATTAAGAAGGACACATAGGAACATACACTTTACAATGTGCTCGAGGCACGGCAGGGGTTACAAGGGAAAAGGTACAGGGCAGGCCCAAGGGACCACTGCCAGGAAGGTGCACATGATGGAGTTGGCATTTAGAACATATAACAACTGGGAGTTTCCTCGGACTAGGACTAGAACACATAATCACCAGGAGCTTAGCATTAGAATACGTCACGCCCCGGGGTCTCATAGGACTAGCAATAGAACTCACTCTAACCAGTATAGACATACATGAGGCAAGGTTATACAAGAGGGAAGGAATGGCAAGGTACATAACACAACAGAGGCCCCCATCAGCAGGGCAACACATAATAATTCTCAGCATCACTTTGATATGAGTCAGTAGCACCCCATAGGCCAGATGGCCTTCCCGGGGCAAGGGCGCCTTAGAGTCTCAATGTCCAGAGTGGGCTGAAAGGGGCCCGGGGCAAACCTAAACGTGGCAGCGGCCCACGAAGTGCTGGGCCGCTGAGGGGCTTGGGTGTAGCCTTGCAGGCTGGGGGGGACAGGGGGGCAATGGTGAAGCCTCTCGCAGGCTCGGCAGGGTCAGGGACACGTGGTGGAGCCTCTCGGGGCTCAGGGGACAAGGGTTGGCCAGGCGGGATCCCCCTCGGGGGACCCGGCATCAATGGGGCCCCAGGGGCCGTGACGGAGCCTCGCGGGGCTCAGGGACGGAGTTGCGGTAGGTGAGGTCCCCCTCGGGGGACCCGGTATCACCGGGGGCCCCGCGGGCCTCTAGGCACATGCGTGCTCGCGCTGGAGGGGAGGGGCGAGCACCGACAATGTGCTCAGACGCCCCGCCTCTCCTCCTGCAGCACTCACCGGTCGGCGGGCAGACGCGCCGGTCTCTCCTCGCTCTCCGGGGCTCCCTCTCGCTCCTGGGGGCCCCGGGGGGGAAGCGGCAGTTATCCTGGTGGGACGCAGGGGCGCGGAGTAGGCTCCCGCCGACCCCTGCCTTCTCGGCTCTCTCCGGTCGTCTCTCAAGGCTCCCCGGGCCGCCGGCCAATCAGAGCGTGGCCCGGGGAGACGTCATCAGCCCAGCAGCCAATCCCAGCGCGGCCCGGGGGGGGGGCCTCACGAGGGGTCCCGGGCTGCGGCGGTGAACTCGGGGGGAAATAAGGGGAGTAGGCTCCCTCGATAAATGTAGCGCGAACGGGGCAAGCGAGGTAGGCACTCGCTGGGGGCTCGGGCCCCCCACACGAACGGGGCAAATGCCGGGTGGGCTCCGGCTGGTGGAGGAGAGCGCTCCCAGCGCTTAGAAACACGCATGAGCGCCCCAAGGCGCTAGGACAGCAAGAAAGCACTCCCCAGCGCTAGAAGGGTGAATGACGCGCCCGAGGCGCCGGGACAGCGAGAAAGCGCTCCCAGGCACTAGGGCCATAGCAAGCAGGATCCATAGGAAGTCCAGGAGTTCAGGGGGAGCACATCAGCTCTTGGAAGGGAAAAAGGGACATCAGCAGTTCAGGAGCAGGGCAGGGCCCAGGGAGGCCAGCCAACCCTGAGCCCACGCAGCAGCACGCCCCTGGCAGGGTTCCAGTCAGGACAAGCAGGAAAAGAGGAAGAGAGAGAGAAGAGGGCCCACCCTCCTTTTATACATGAGCTTCCTTTGTCTCCAAAGGGGCAGGCAGGGAGAGAACCAGCTAGAACTGGTTATAAGGAATTTCTTGTTACTGGCCAGGCTAGGGACACTGGACGCACCCCAGGGGGGTGGAGCCAGCCTGGTGGGGGAAGGCCCAGCCAGCTTCAGCCAATCATGCCCCAGCACACTTACTGCACACACGCACCAAGGTCTAGAAGTGGCACTTCCCTTCTAGTCACACGCATGCCGCATACATCATCTTGTAGCATTCAACATCACGAGCGCGCACATACCAGACTCGACCCGGCACGCCCCATGCATCAGGAACTACCAGAGCCACATACATTCCCCATGCATTCCTATGGGAGGCAGGTCTCTCTCACCACACACACACTCAGAAGGGGGATCACTATTCCCAGGTCACATATAACAAGCACAAAACTTCAGGGGCGGACCTGCCAGAAGGGCCACGTCCAACACATGCCCCTCCCAGCCCAAACGCAGGGTAGACCAATCACTACCGTGATGGACTTCCCTGCTGTAGGGGGATAGAACATGGACGTGGCCCGCGCTGCAGAGCCACCCTCCAGTTCAACGCCACATGGACCGATAGACACACACAGACTAAAAATTAAAAAAAGTTAAAAATAATAAAGACATAGGCCCAACCAGGCTACCCCACTGGCACGCCTTAGTTGTCCGTGACTAGGACCAGGCCCTAGGCCACCCAGATACCACTGGTCCCTGCTAATCCGAAGTGGGGGGTGGTAACCCCTGGCCCACAATAGCCCTTCTCCACTCCCTTTCTCAGGGTAGCCACGACTACCACTGATCCTTCCACCTAGGATCCGCACCCTCAGGCTTGCCAGAGGTCACGGGCAAGAATGCCCCACCCTACCTCTACTTCTGAGGTTCCGCGCTCTCCCAGGAGAACACCCTCAGAACACACTCTCTTACCAGTCTTGGAACTTCCTCCCTCCACTTGTCTTCCACCTGGGAACTAAGTGTTCAGCTCTCCCCTAAGGCAAGCCGCGGCCGAGCCAGCAGGTCTTCCCTGACCGGGATACAACTTAACATAAATACAACAAGATGAGCCGCGGCAGCACCAGCAGGTCTCAGTGTTCAGCTCTCCCCAAGGTAAGCCGCGGCAGCGCCAGCAGGTCTTCCTTGTCCGGGATACAACTCAACATAAATTTAGCCAGGGCGACACCTGACGCCTAAAACACATTCAGCGGGGTAAGGAAGGACCGGATTATCGTTGATTCAGCAAGCTCCCCATCCCAGAGAACTTACACTCCATTACTCAGCACACCTCAACATTCATCCAAACACCGTCCCCTAGACTGGTAAGACAGTTTTCTACCGCCCCTGATTCCTCAACCTGACCCTTGGGGCACCGGTACCATTACTCTAGGGAAGGGACAAGGACCATACACATTTGAACACAACTACGCAGTCACCACTGGATCCCACCCTTCTGGTGAATCCAAAAAACCATATTGTACTAGGGAGATGATTTACCCTCCCAAGCTAGGGGCACCTAACTAACAGTGTACACGCACACTTTTTCCACAGAACAGACATTTAAGTAACCTTTAAAACTTTCCACAGAACAGGTATTTCTATTAATCATTAAACATTTCTACAGAACAGACATTTTTAGCAACCTGACCTGACCCATGTGGCGCAGGTATCATTACTCCAGGGAAGGGACAGGGACCATACACATTGAACACAATTACGCTGCCACCACTGGATCCCACCCTTCTGGTGAATCCAGAAAAACACATTGCACTAGGGAGTTGATCTACCCTCCCGAGCTAGGGCCACCTAACTCATAGCGTACCAGAATACATTTTTCACAGAACGGACATTTAAGTAACCTCTTAAAAACAATAATCTCCTTTCTTTGCGACCATTTACAATGCAGAGTTTTGTAGGGAGGCCAGTTATCGTTGTGGTACTGCGCAAACACAAGTCCGGATCCCACCGCTAGCCACCAGTGTAGGAAATGGGACCCCCGGCCGGCCAGGGCTTGCGCCACAGCCAGTCAGAGACCGCCACTCCTATGTAAAGTCGACCCCTGCTCACCCTCTAGGTAACGCGGCGTGGGCAGTCAGGCCTATCTCGGAGGACATGTGTGAAGCATTTGCGCACGCACCCACCAACAACAACATCCCGGGCCTCCCACAAAAGGAACTCTACACCAAGTATATATGAAAATAGTCTTTGTATTAAGAAGGACACATAGGAACATACACTTTACAATGTGCTCGAGGCACGGCAGGGGTTACAAGGGAAAAGGTACAGGGCAGGCCCAATGGACCACTGCCAGGAAGGTGCACATGATGGAGTTGGCATTTAGAACATATAACAACTGGGAGTTTCCTCGGACTAGGACTAGAACACATAATCACCAGGAGCTTAGCATTAGAATACGCACGCCCCGGGGTCTCATAGGACTAGCAATAGAACTCACTCTAAACAGTATAGACATACATGAGACAAGGTTATACAAGAGGGAAGGAATGGCAAGGTACATAACACAACAGAGGCCCCCATCAGCAGGGCAACACATAATAATTCTCAGCATCACTTTGATATGAGTCAGTAGCACCCCATAGGCCAGATGGCCTTCCTGGGGCAAGGGCGCCTTAGAGTCTCGATGTCCAGAGTGGGCTGAAAGGGGCCCGGGGCAAACCTAAACGTGGCAGCGGCCCACGAAGTGCTGGGCCGCTGAGGGGCTTGGGTGTAGCCTTGCAGGCTGGGGGGGACAGGGGGGCAATGGTGAAGCCTCTCGCAGGCTCAGCAGGGTCAGGGACACGTGGTGGAGCCTCTCGGGGCTCAGGCAAGGTCTGGGACACGTGGTGGAGCCTCCTCGGGGCTCAGGGACGGAGTTGCGGCAGGTGAGGTCCCCCTCGGGGGACCCGGTATCACCGGGGGCCCCGCGGGCCTCTAGGCACATGCGTGCTCGCGCTGGAGGGGAGGGGCGAGCACCGACAATGTGCTCCGACGCCCCGCCTCCCCTCCTGTAGCACTCACCGGTCGGCGGGCAGACGCGCCGGTCTCTCCTCGCTCTCCGGGGCTCCCTCTCGCTCCTGGGGGCCCCGGGGGGGGAAGCGGCAGTTGTCCTGGTGGGACGCAGGGGCGCGGAGTAGGCTCCCGCCGACCCCTGCCTTCTCGGCTCTCTCCGGTCGTCTCTCAAGGCTCCCCGGCCCGCCGGCCAATCAGAGCGCGGCCCGGGGAGACGTCATCAGCCCAGCAGCCAATCCCAGTGCGGCCCGGGGGAGGGCCTCACGAGGGGTCCCGGGCTGCGGCGGTGAACTCGGGGGGAAATAAGAGGAGTACGCTCCCTCGATAAATGTAGCGCAAACGGGGCAAGCGAGGTAGGCACTCGCTGGGGGCTCGGGCCCCCCACACGAACGGGGCAAATGCCGGGTGGGCTCCGGCTGGTGGAGGAGAGCGCTCCCAGCACTTAGAAACACGCATAAGCGCCCCAAGGCGCTAGGACAGCAAGAAAGCGCTCCCCAGCGCTAGAAGGGTGAATGACGCGCCCCGAGGCGCCGGGACAGCGAGAAAGCGCTCCCAGGCACTAGGGCCATAGCAAGCAGGATCCATAGGAAGTCCACGAGTTCAGGGGGAGCACATCAGCTCTTGGAAGGGAAAAAGGGACATCAGCAGTTCAGGAGCAGGGCAGGGCCCAGGGAGGCCAGCCAACCCTGAGCCCACGCAGCAGCACGCCCCTGGCAGGGTTCCAGTCAGGACAAGCAGGAAAAGAGGAAGAGAGAGAGAAGAGGGCCCACCCTCCTTTTATACATGAGCTTCCTTTGTCTCCAAAGGGGCAGGCAGGGAGAGAACCAGCTAGAACTGGTTATAAGGAATTTCTTGTTACTGGCCAGGCTAGGGACACTGGACGCACCCCAAGGGGGTGGAGCCAGCCTGGTGGGGGAAGGCCCAGCCGGCTTCAGCCAATCATGCGCCAGCACACTTACTGCACACACACACCAAGGTCTAGAAGTGGCACTTCCCTTCTAGTCACACGCATGCCGCATACATCATCTTGTAGCATTCAACCTCACGAGCGCGCACATATCAGACTCGACCCGGCACGCCCCACGCATCAGGAACTACCAGAGCCACATACATTCCCCATGCATTCCTATGGGAGGCAGGTCTCTCTCACCACACACACACTCAGAAGGGGGATCACTATTCCCAGGTCACATATAACAAGCACAAAACTTCAGGGGCGGACCTGCCTGAAGGGCCACGTCCAACACATCTGTAGAGTTGTGTGCTTGCAGCTGTTGCCCTGTCTATGTTAGTGTGCACTCTTGTGTTAGTTGCACTCTCTATGCGTACTTTCTTCTGGCTGTGTGCATGCTTGCATTGGTCTCTGTCAAATGGCCTCTACTTTCTGGTGCTGTGGCAGAGACATTATAATGCGTGGGCAAAGTGGGCCCTGGCCTTTTAGAGGACACCCTGATTCCACCAGCTCTGTTCTGTAGAAAGTATTGCCCTGATAACCTCGAATAATTCCTAAACAGATGATTTAAACACCATTTTCCTTTAATTTAATTAAAATGTGAGCGAAGTGTGAGTTTATAACAGGCATTTTGCATGCACATGTTTGTTTTACAATACTAAGCAACCTCTGTACAGAAACATTCTTTGAAATAAAAACAGGACCTCACATATGAGAAATGGGCAAAGGATTGTTTTTTTACTTTTCATGCTATTAGTGTGGCCTGCAAGTCCCAGCATGTCCTCTTGGCACAGCCCTTCAATCCCTGGGGCACAGCACCCAGGATAATGTGCTGCTTGGCTAAACACTTCTAAGGTCCCAAACGCGAGACCTATTGGCTATGCCAATGCTTGTTATCTTTTTCTTTTTATTCCTATTTTAACTACTAAGTATCTCTGGTGGTAGGAATTGGTTTGAAATTAGTATTTATGCTCTTCTAGATACTTGTTTTTAGTAATGTTTGTTTTATGCTTTGCATGATAAAATGATGCCACCATTGCTGCATTAAGATTTTTAAAATGACTTTTTGTATCCTAAGATCTTTTACCACTTAACACATATTTTTATTGTACAAATGTCAAATAATGCTTTTATGATACATGTTGTCGAATAAAGCAATTTGAACTGAACTGAACACATATTTATACAAGAATCACAATGGTTCAATAAATATTGAAAACCTACGTTGTGTATTTCTTGTGTGCCTCTGTGTGTGCACGAGTGACTGAGTGAAAAGAATTTAGATCTGATACCATGATTCCTTGGGGAGACAGGATTGTCATGTTCAGATGTTGCCACATCGATTTGTTACCCTACTAGGTTTAGGGGTACTTATGGAGGCACTGTGAGCTAGCAGGACTGTAGGCCACTATATCCTGAGGGGGTGGATAGAATCAGTCTAGGACCATCCCAATGCTTATGTTGTCTCACAAAAGCACAGATACCACTGAGGAAGTGGAAGACGTACAACAAGGAGTCAGGTAAACAGGAAGTGTAGGATGGTGGAAGAAAGAAATATAAGCCAGAACCAACGCATGTTATAGTATCAGAGGAAGAATGAAATAAAGAAGTAAGAAGAAATTAAATCTTGCAAGATGTTGGATAATTATTGAAGAAAAGAAACAATGTAAGTGTCAAGAAATTGATTTAGGCCATGCCTATTTGAGTGAGATAAATTATCCAGAGTGGATGATCTGTTTTTAGTTAGATCAGATTGATCCCATATTGTTATAGCAGACAAACTCGTTTCTGTAACACTTCTGAATATAGGAAAATCAAAGACATTATTAGATCTGATGTCTGATGGCAAGACTTAGATCTGAAAGTTGAAAGACTACTTAGGGATTGCACATAATAATTAGAGAGTAATCTCTCTCTATAGCTGGCAAATTAGTTTGAAGTTGTTACAGAGATTTATACTCTGGCACATTTATTACAATATGCTCTGCAGGTACCCCTACAAACGTTCATGTTACCCTAGTAACTAATCATGAATCCATATATCTACAGTGCACTAATCTGTGTCACACAAATAATACATTTACACAGTTCTTGTAAATGGTTGAAATATGACTTCTTCAGGTTGCAGTTTAGCAATATCGGGAAATTTGAATCACAAAATAGAATTTGGACAAACATTTTTATATGGTTAAGTGATACTTACATCAGGTAAAATATTTGTAATCATCTCAACTTTCAACAAAAATTGACAATGTCAATAGGTCTGGCTTTTGCTGACAGACGTTTGGTTTTGTTACAGCTTGTTTTTGTCATTGTTTTTGCACAGTGTTATTAACAATGATTCTGGGCCCTTGTCAATTCAAAAAAATGTGGCTTGAAGCAAAAATATTTTTGGTCTCATATTTCCTTAAAAGTTCCTGGCACTAAAGCAAAATAGTTTTGTATGTGGATGCGCTCCTTGTGAAATGGATGAATGCTGTTACTCATGCTCAGGTTCATAATTTTGGGAAGAGGTGTCTCATAAGAAGTGAAATGCAAAATTATTTAAATTACTATTGCGTAATTTAAATTTACACAGGCCTAATGCTATACTGGGCGGAGGAAAAGTGTGAATGGCACAAATACAAACCAATGGATGAGATCCTTGTAAAATGGATGAATGCTGGTATACTCACAGTGAAGTTAGCCAATGGCTGAAGTGGGTGGACTCATCACCACATGCTTTCTGCTGTTATTAGGGATGTGTAAGTATGTTCAATTACACAAAATGAAGCATAATTATGCAAAATGCTAATCTGCAATTCTGTCCTATATTTTAGAGCGAAATGCATACTCACATTGTTTGGGCATGAGAACTCATGTAAGCAGCCCTGTGAACAACAGCTTCTACTGTTCTACATATTTTGTGTGCTTGTGGTCAATTTTTACAGCAAATGGGGCATAGTTGTGTGAGGAGGAGTCATTTCAGTAATTTCTCATAAGAAGCGCAATGAGAAATTCCCAAAATTCTCAAGATTAATCTGGCGTAATTCAAGTTTTACCCAGGCCTAATGATTTACTGGGTAGAAGAAACATGTGAATGGAACAAATACAGGCTAATTGATGAAGGCGGCTAGTAAGTGTATTAAACATATTTTTTGTCAAATCAATAGGCCTTGATAACACCAGCCCATAAAAAGTATTTATCCAACAACAACTTTACAGGTCAGACAATAGCAAAGAAAAGATGGTTTAAATGCAAAGAAATAAAATACCCTGAGAAAAGCTATTGAACAAGTGTGAAACCTCTTCACCAAGCATGATGTAGTAAAAAAAAACAATCACATTGGTGTTTGTGGGTAAATCATGACTTTCATGTCATTCAAAGTTTCAAACTGGTGATCATCCAGTAAAAAGTATGAATTGTTCATCCTGCAAACACCTTCCAAACATAGTCAGTGTCAGAGTCAAAAATACTTTATTCGATTAATTTAAAATCATAAAAGTATACTACACATACAAATATACACAAATCATCGATTCAACTCAATATAGAGCAATTGCTGGGAAGTAATAATTTAAAAACAAGTAAAAACAGATTAAATAGGAAACAATTAAAAAAACATTAAAAAACTTCATGTTTTCATAACCTCTCATATTAACAGGAGTTATCTATAATTTCATTTTACAGGGTTACTTAATTCCTTATAATCCAAAATCGACTACTCTTGACGAATACAGTTATACTAAACTTGTGTACATTCCATCATTGGGGTACTCAACAGTCTATTCCATCTAGCACGTAAAGACGTTACCAAAAAGTTTGCAACCCCAAACATCACAATAGGGGACACCATAAGTTGTAAGAACATCAAAGCAGGTTTCACCTGCTTAAATCCCTTGTCCCTCAGAAGTGGTATAATATATTTCTTCCTGCCCTCTACAAAAAACGGGCAGAAAAACACTAAATGTATCAAGTCTTGATCCGAAAAGTTGTTACATTTACATGGATCATTTTCCCTTGGTGTACACCATTTCGTATATTCACCCAGTAAAAAATGCACCTGATTAAAACGAAATTTCGTCATAAGCCATCGGTGGTAGGGTCTGTTCACAATTGTCAGGTAGGGTTGTATTGTCATAGTAGATATTAAAGAAAAATGTGCCCTTACTGTTGGTTTCTCGATTTCCTGGGCTTCACGGTAAAGGTTTTTACTATTCGTAAAGTGTACTCTTACCCAGGAAATATCATCTTTACTCAGGCTTTCGGGATTATAATAGAGTTCAGGGCGACCCAATTGTGTCGCAGTGGCTTTAATGTGTGTGAGCCATTGTATATCTTTTGCTCTGTTTCGCCCCATACAATCGCTAATAATTTTATGGTTTAATGTTAAACTTGGGTTCAGCCATATTTTCAGCCAAAGGAGTAATGGGGCCATTTTAAGTGTGTCCTCAATATGGCCTATCCCAAGTTCTGTATGTACTGCGAAGGATGGGGTAGAGTGTGGTAAGCCCAATACTAGACGCAGAAATTTGTTCTCTTCTTTCTGTATTAGGGTAGGATCTTTAAAACCCCATATCGCCGCACCATATCTTGCTAGAGCCAATGTTTTAGCTCTATACAAGGTCAGTATAGCTTCTGTGGGTTTCCCTCCCAGCCTTTTCGCAAAACCCAATATGGCAGCCGACGATCTTCGCACTGCCATTGCTTTGTTTGCAATCTGGGGTGTCCAAGAGCCCATGTCATCGAATATTACTCCTAGATAGGTAAATATTTTGACTTTTGACAACACTACGCCATTACAGCGTAGGGTTTTCGTATTTTTCTTCCCTTTCCCCGGTGACATGACATGAGATTTTTCCATATTCACTACCAGATCTAACTTCTGCATAAAGGCCCCAAAAGAGTCGAGGAGCTGCTGTAGGCCGTTTGGGGTTCTAGAAATTAGGACCGTATCATCGGCATATAACAATACAGGTAGTGGAATCCCTCCCATGCTGGGTATATCTGGAGTAACTGTAGATAAGGTTTTGTTCAATGAATTGATATACAAGGAGAACAGCATGGGGGCCAGAATGCACCCCTGACGCACACCTCTGGCTGATCTAAACCCAGCAGTACATTTCCCGTCCGATGTAATACGCACTGAAGCACTCAGGTCTCTATTTATTTATTTATTTATTTATTTATATTCTTATATAGCGCCTGAATAGACCCCCGAAGGGGTATCTCCGCGCTTTGCCAGTAAGAACATAACTCCGGATGGTCCCTAGTCAGAGAGGATGGTGCAATTTATCAGGGAAAGATCAGTTGCTGGAAAATAGGTGTGTTTTTAAGATCTTTCGGAAAGTCAGATGGCTGGTGAGTGATCTCACCTCGAGAGGTAGAGAATTCCAGAGCCTTGGTCCCATGTGGGCCAGGGCTCGGCCTCCTTGTCTGGACTTCTTTATTCTAGGCACCTGCAGAAACTGCAGGTTACCAGAGCGCAGGGATCGCCCAGGGGCGTATGGCTGAAAGATTTTGGCCAGATATTTTGGACCTTCACCTATCACACTTTTATGAATAGTGCATAGGGTCTTAAACTGCACTCGCTTCTTCACTGGTAACCAATGGAGTCTAATCAGCAGAGGGCGAGAGGGAGTCCTAGGGGGAACATTAAGGACTGTCCTTGCTGCCGTATTTTGGATCACTTGTAACTTTTTAAACTGCCCTTCATTTGCTCCTAATAGAAGGCCGTTACAATAATCCACTCTGCTGATGACTAACGCCTGCACAAGTGTTTTCCTGTGACAGTCTGGCAGATAGGGGAACACTCTTCTTAACATCCCAATTGCCCGAAAGCAGGTACTAGGCACTTGATTTACGTGGTCTTTAAAAGTGAGTGTCTGATCTAATAACACTCCAAGATTTTTGACCGTGCTCTTAGGGCTGGGAACAGGGCCTAATTCTAAGGGCCACCATTCAGGTGACCAATGTATTGCTGCTTGTCCAAACAGCATGACCTCCATTTTCCCTACGTTACATTGAAGACAGTTTGATGACATCCATTCAGATATTGCTCTCATACCATCTGCGAAAGATCTTTTTATTGCAGGTGTCAGATTTTTAAAAGGAAAGAGGAGTTGGGTGTCGTCAGCGTACGACACCGGGGTAAACCCAAATGATCTTGCTAAGTTGGCTAAGGGGGCCACATACACATTAAATAGTGTCGGGCTTAAGCAAGAGCCCTGTGGCACTCCCTTATTGAGCTCCCTATAGATGGATTTGTGGGAGCCCAGCCTAACTTCTTGGGAGCGGCCAGATAGAAAGCTTTCCATCCATGACAGAGCCACTCCTTCCAGACCTACGTCCTTTAAGCGATCGAGAAGCACCTTGTGAGACACCGTATCAAAAGCGGCGGAGAGGTCCAACAGCACCAGAATCATAGAGCTGCCCTCATCCAGTGCCATTTTGATGTTATTGGTCACTGTTTGAAGGGCTGATTCGGTGCTGTGGTTCGGCCTGAAATCAGATTGTGAGTAGTCCAGGCCCTCCGTCGCTTCAAGATGTTCTGATAGATAGGTGTTTACGTGCTTCTCAGCTATCTTGCCGATGTATGGCAAGAGTGAAATAGGACGCAGGTTAGAGAGGTCGGTCCATGGGGATGCCGTTTTTTTCCGTATTGGGTTTACCACCGCTCTTTTCCAATCTGCTGGGACATGTCCTTTGATGAGGGAGATGTTAATAACACTCTGTATGGAGGGCCCCAGGAGAGAAATCAGAGGGGGAACCATCTTAGCAGGGAGGAGGTCATTCGGAGATCCAGATTTGATGTGAGTGATAAGAGGAGGGAGCTCTGTACTATCAATTGGAGGAAAGGATGATAGCAGATGTGTGTTATGCTTTAGCAGGGTCGGGGATGTAGGCTTATTAGTGTCACCCATACTGTTACTGGCTGACACTATTTTTTCATAAATAGTGTTTATTTTATTCTCAAAGAAAAGCGATATTTCATCGCATAGAGTCTGTGAGAACTCATCAGAGCTCTCACATGCGGCGGGTTTAACAAAATTTTGCAGAATTTTAAAAAGCTCCTTGGGACAGTTACCCGCTTCTACTAGCTGTTGCATTAGGCGGTTTTTCCTAGCCTGCTTAATGTTTTATAGTATTTTAGTTGAGCATGTAGAAAAACTGCTCGAGTCTCCTCAGTCTTATTTCTTCTCCATTTTTTCTCTGCTCGCCTACATTTCTGCTTTCTACCTATGTAGGTATGCTAAAAAGTTTACAAGAGCCCGGTCCATACCCAGCTCCAAAAGCATTGTCCACAGCTTCGACCTATAAACTAGATCGAAGGCTGTGGACAGATCCATAAAAGCCAAATGGATCGACCCCCTAGAGGCAACAGTATATTTACTGACGGTCAGGTACAAATTAAGGCACTGATCCTCTGTGCCTCTCCCAGTTCTAAATCCGTATTGGGCATTACACAAAATTTCATTTTCTTTTTCCCACTTACTAATTTTTTCTAGGATGACTTTACCTAATATCTTGAAAGACGAGTCAATCAATGATATCGGTCTGTAGCACCTTGGGTATCCCCTTTGGCCTTTTTTAAAAATGGGAATTATGATGGAGTGGGACCAGGAGGAAGGTATACTAGAATTGTCCATACATGCTAGATTAAAGACATTTGCAAGGACTATAGACCATATGTGGGGATGTGCCTTATACATGTCTGCGGGGACCCCGTCCGGGCCAGGGGCCTTGCCACCCGCAGTGTCTTCTATGGCTTTTTGCACTTCCTTCACCGAGAATCTCAGCGTGATCTCTGGGTTCGTCGGTTCTGTGGGGGTGAATGGATGTATGGCGATGTTACTGCCATAGATAGTCTCAAAATGGTCCAACCATTGCTTCTCTGTAATGTTGACCTCCATCACCTCATTTTCCCTACCATTAAACAGAGGCGTGTTCACTATGGACCAGAACTTAGCACTGTCCCTCAGTGTTAATCTATCATAAAGTGACTCCCAGGCCTTGGCCCTAATTTCTTTCTTACGTGCCTCAACCGTTATTTTATACATCTTCCTCAATCTAGTCACTTCTACAGTGTCACGCGGTGTACTTTTCAGAGCGTCTAGCAGGGTTTTATGGGCCTTTGAACACTCCGCATTAAACCACCCATGCACTTTGCGAGGCTTATTGTTTGGTTTACACGTAAGTGACTGTGCTACATTTTTACATATTATTTCAAAGGCATTTTTAATATTCCCTCCAACAGTCAGAGGGTCTCTACAAATGCTTATTTCTATTCCCACTTTTCCACATAGTTCGTTAAAAAAGTCATCAGGGATAATCTTCGACCATTTAACACGTCTACCCTGGTCATGGGCCCATACTTTTATAGGATATTTGGGTTGGGTTCCATTATTGATTATGGTTGGGTTGCTGTTACTTAATTCCATAATTACCGGGTTATGGTTGCTAAATGTCGACTGTAATGCATTATAGAAGATAGCATTCTTAAGGATACTAGGGGACAAAAAAATAAAATCCATTATTGTATTACTGCCCCTCGCACTATATGTTGCCACTCTGTCTTTGGGGTTTACAAATTCTGGTTCAGAGATATCTAAATCTATCAGAAGTTCTTCAAGGGCACCCCCTTTAGCCGAGTGTTCAAAGTGCGAATGGGCCAAATAATCATCTTCCAAGCAAGCTCCATACTGACAATTCAACTCGCATAAGTGTGTGTTAAAATCGCCCAAAAGTATAAAATTAACAAAGGTAGATTGACCCTTTTTATACTCATTTAAAAATTTAGTCAGCATTGCAATATTATTTCTGCCATTTGTGCCGTCTATAGCATTATAAAAATTAACATATAGAATTTTTTCTCCGGTGCACATGGATACCTCCAGGACTAAACAGTTAGGGGAATTTGCATTTAATACTTTCATCGTCCCCATATGGCTCACTGAGATTAAGAACCCTAGACCTCCCTTATTTCTCCCTATGTGTGACTCTGGGGCTGGTAAGAAATGGGATGCATAACCTTCTACCCAGAAATTACATTCAGTGTCCCAAGTTTCCTGAAACGCAACCACATCATACTGCTTTATAATTTCTAACCATAATACATCTTCCCTTTTAGATCGGAGACCAGAAATGTTCCAAGTCATTATTTTCAGGTTTCTCCCTTCTGTCGACAAGTTTTTGGGGGTTGCACAAAACTGTTCCTCCTACCTCTCTTGGTAAGACAGTCAGTTATTCTCATCAAGATCTGATAAGGCTGCAAATCTATTTATCAGTTCCAGGTTAGAAACAGTGTCCACAGTACGCTTATTGGTGTAATTCGTTTGGAAACTTGGTGGCTGAATTGCCCAGGTAGCTAGGCGAGTGTTATATCTTGGGGTGTTTACTCCTGCATTTGTATTCTGCAGGAGAGTTTGTTGCTGTGGGCGGGGATAGAAGAAACCCAACTGGACTGCTCAAATTTGTCCCGGTGTTATGTTAGTCGCATCCCAGAATAGCCTAGTACAGACGTGAGGTTTGTTGAAATTTATTATGACACAGTCATCAGGGAAACATTTTCCTGTGGATCCCAGCCAAGCGACTCTTCTCACCGTGCTTATAAATGATGAAACATCCCTCGGACCTGAGCAGTTTGTGTCGCTCCATCTCTTTATATTTTCCATTAGGGTGGCCTGGGTTTCAGTCTCTCCTGGTTTGAGTATCGGGACGTTAACCAATACAGCCACAAAAGGAGTAGCCTCTGGTGGTAAGTTGGCCATAGGTTTTGGACGTTGTCCATTTCTAGGATTTCTAGGATTTTTCAGCGATATTCATGCATTTCGCAGGATTTTTACCGCTTTTGAGATCAACCTTGATAATATCAAGGTATCTCAGCGGTAAAAATCCTCGGTACTCGGCGATATTTTATTCCCGCTAACCAAGCAATAGTGATAATTATCGCTATTGCTTGGTAATATGTCCCTCCCTCCCCATCCACCTCCGTCTGACCCAAGACCACCTCTCCTTCAGGAAGCAACTCAAGACCTGGCTCTTCTAGCAGTAGCGGACCCCTCTCCCCCAAGTGCCTTGAGACCCTCTGGGTGAGTAGCGCGCTATACAAATGCTTTGATTGATTGATTGATTGATTGATTGAATGAATTGGAAGCAAGTTACAGTAAAAGAGCGATTTAGGAGTAAGTCCTAACAAGTGATATTGAAGTGAGTGATTATATGCCGTTGCACAGAACCCTGACCTTTAGGATCTAGAGCGCTAATGCAGGATTTACACGTCGAAAAAGAGGTTTGCAATAAACTTCTGCACGCCTAAAAATGTTGCAGCTTAAAGACTTTACCTTTAATAAAACATTGGCATGACATACACATACTTGATCTTTGCAGAAAACAAAAATTATTATGTGGACAGACCTTTCCAAGTTTCAAGAGCTACCAGAGCTTAAGCCTTCCCATCCTCCTTAAATGTCCATTGCCACCTTAGACATTACCATTCTACAAACTTTTTCTAATAAGCAATTTTCTGAATTGTGAACAAAACCACATCTAATATACAGAACATAGTGCAAAAATGTTAGTATCCAGAAATAATACCAATCAACTGCCTTATCAAAAGGTGTCAGCGTATAACCCTTATTATTGTTAGATATGCCTTAACCACTGAACATCTCTTTTCTTTGCTCAAGAAATAACTCGAGTTACCCTTGGATCTCTGTCAAAGTCAGTCAATATCCCATCTCAAACTGGCACAAACCAGGCAGAGTACATGACTATGTATATATTTATGGAAGTACCCATAAATCATGAGAAAGTACGTACAGTGTAATGCAATTCCATTAAACTAAATTAATAAATCCATGGTTTAAGTGAGTTAAAGATGTAACACGAAAAAGCGTTGCAGCACTGAGCTAGTTAGTTTTCCCTATAAAGGCAAGAAAACCGTGAAACACTTTTGAATTATGCTTTATGAAGCATAGATGATATTGCTCGAACTGATCTATAATTTGATACTAGTGCAAGCTGCTATCAATGAATTAAAGGAAACGTTCATCTGCGTCCGAAGCATCATCTACTGAGGTACTGAAGTGCAAGGACCCAGCTCTTGTTGCATATGTCCACTACCGACGGTTTTACACACTGTGTTACTTTATTTATTTATTTATTTCATGCATTTTTATATAGCGTGGACTTTACCAGAAGGTGTCAGAGCGCTTCACAATAGGAACAGTAATGATACATGAGGAGAAAATTACAAGTGAACAAATTACAAAAGCAAACGTTAAGTTACATGAGGCAAAATTGACAATTGTGAGCAAACAGAATACAAGAGGTAGCAAACGGTACATTACAGGAGGAAAAAGTGCAAAAGTGCACGTTACAAAAGCGCACAAAGTACAAGTAGAGGTATAATACCGCAATAAATGGCAGACACTCGAACACAAGAACAAGCGTTAGGTAGGCAATGGTGGCACTTGTGCAAGTATATAAGGCAAACAAAATGTAAGAGGTAGCAAACAGTGTGTTACAAGAGAAAAGTGACGTGTGCATGTTACAAAAGAGTACCAAACACAGGTAAAAGGATAATACTACAATACATTTCAGACACTCAAACCATGCTGTCTGTCTGAAGTGCTCATTTCTTCACTCTATCTCCATATTAACCCTTTTGACCCTTCTTCTTGCACCCTCTTTCCTTTCACTTCATTATGTTCCATTTTGTCCTCCTGCCCTACTGTCTACACTTAAGTCTTTCTTCGCTCATTCTAAACATTGCTACCTTCGTGGCCTCACCTCTCGACACCTGCACCTGTTTACAGACTATGTGATGTTCAAGGCTTCTGCTTTTAAAAAATGTTCAAGGACCGGATGTGGCATTAGTAGTTTCCGGTGAGCTGCTCATTTTTTGCTGCATGTTTTCCGTTTATTGGGTTTTGATGAAATGTCCAATGGATGTCTTTTATGCTATTACGTGTTTTCCTTATCGTTCCCTAATTACATTATTTTATCAAAAGCTATAATGTAACAGTAATTTTCAGTTTGCTGATGTATATTTACTGCTTGCTTTTATGATACATTACATTTGATGTATTGGTGGTGTTTTGTATCTCATGATGTTTTTTGGGCTTTGTGCAAATTGAGCTTCTCTGGAAAACAATTCTGTGGATAGTTTCTATGTTATAGGTGAATGTGTTTGTTTGTTTGGAGGAAGACACATTTTGGCTCAGGAGAACTTTCATTAGTGTTCTTCTATTTGGAGCCACTCTTTGCATTGTCATGATATTTTTACGTTTCTCTCAGACATCCATAAATCATCTTTTTTATAAGATGAATCTGAATTACATCCCTTCTTTTACCAATATTCTGACTTGGAATGTGTATAAAAATAAACCGTTCTACGCGCTTGTTCAGTTTGCTTAATCACTAGAGGATTTCTGTGCATTAGAGTGCCACTGTAATTTCCAGTATAAGTAATTAATGTTGCACACATATGCCACCGCAGTGGCCTCGGGGTGACTGAAGATATACATTATAAGTCAGAGAATGTATTTGACTAACCCGAATATATTTTTAAAATGAGTAAGGACAATTAAATAGATCTATATGGATTTTTAATGTAAGCTTCCGGTATGCACCACATTAAGCGCCTTCCAATCATGCAGAGAAAAGAACCATAAGTACAGTTAAGCCCAAATGATGGTCTGTAGAAAGCTGTTGGAAAAGTTAGTTAAAAGCAATGTGTTTCCTGATTTACATATTGGAATAGAAACTTAAAGAAGCAAGAATAAATCACAATGGAAGTGGAAGGAGCATGTAAAAGTAAAAGGTGGGGAGTGAGGAGTGAGAAAAACAAAAAAGTGATGAGTAGAATGTATAATAATAATACAATATTAAATAATAGAAGCATTCATCTTTGTGCTGCTATAAAGGAGAGTAAAGGTTATGGCATAAGTCACAGAGAATGTGTGTTTGTTTTAAGCAGCACTTAGGGAGTGAAGGGCACAGGCGGAATATCAGAATGAATTTCTTGTGGAGAAGATAAAAGTGAAGCGGAAATACGTGCAAAGCTTTTTTGCGTTTCAGACTGAGCAATCAGTGAGGTGTGGAGAAAAATGGTGGACACGAAAATATTTATCTCTATATGCCCATAAAATTGCAACATTTTTATGTGCCTCACATCACGAATGCATAGACCTTTAGTGGATGCAGTTCGCGTCATCTTGTTATACCATTTCAGGGCACAATCCAGAGTTTGTACTGAAATAGGATTCGCAGGATTTAAATTGAGATTAGGGCCCATTTGATAAATGGAAATATTGTGATGGATATTTTGCGTATAACTGGATAGTCGTACGCCTTACCGCTGCTTGCCTTTGTCACATACAACAAATTATGAAGACGCAAATACTATACAAAACAATATCCACTTTGTTAAATTGAGGAATTCATTTTTCTTCAGAGAGTGGTTGGCCAGGCTAGTTTTTGAATGCCCATAAACACCTGAATGTGAAGGATA
Organism: Lissotriton vulgaris; assembly: GCF_964263255.1. Classification (NCBI taxonomy): domain Eukaryota; kingdom Metazoa; phylum Chordata; class Amphibia; order Caudata; family Salamandridae; genus Lissotriton; species Lissotriton vulgaris. Next base: position 1,017,229,573 of record NC_141691.1, on the reverse strand, counting down.
CAGAAGCAATTTTAAAATCTAATAAATCAGGGTCTTCAAAAGACCCAGACACTCCTGATATGGTTGTATGTCAACACAATGCGGACTTTTACCCCGCGTGCCATTACAATGAGGGCTTTACAACGCAAGTTGTTACCACGACTTGCGCTGTAGGGTGCTGGACTTAGTAATAGTAAAATTTACTATTCCAACACCAGCCTACGTACAGTAGGGAAGTTGTTGGAATAGTAAATCTACTATTCCTTAGCCTAGAGCGCCCTCCAGCACAAGTTGTGGTAACGACTTGCGTTGTAAAGCCCGTGTTGTAATGGTAGTGCGGTGTAAAAACTGCGTGGTAATGGATGTTCCCCCCTGATATAATGTTAAAAGGTGGAAAAATTCTGATGTCCTCTCTGACAGACTTGGTTAATCACTCACACCAGTCAGGATCTGTTCCATCAGTATGGAAACACGCCATTGCTAAACTTTTATTGAAGAAACAGTCAGCCGACCCCCTACCATGCAAAAACTACAAACCTACCTCCTTTCTTCCAAGCCCCAGTAAAATTCTGGAGAGGTTTGTTAACAAGAATCTGTTGATAAGTTTCGAGACAAATTGAGTCCTACGTCTCTCCCAGATTGTGTTATGACCAGGATAAAGGAAAGAGACACCTCTCCTCACAGCTACGTATGAATTGAGTCGTTAGACATGAGCCTGGCGTTTGACACCATCTCCCACTCAGTAATGGTAAAAAACCTGGAATAGGTAGGCATTGTTGGAACAGCACTAAAAAGGCTTACCACTTTCTTCAAAATAGAACATTTCAAGTGTGTGAAGAAACCACCTAGTCATAATCTTATTTTCGAAAGTGTTGGGTGCCTCAGGGGTCATCACTATGCACCACCCAGTTTAATCTGTATGTATGCTCGCTAGTAGAAATTTTTAAAGCATGTGATTTTTCTATAATATCCTGTGTGGATAACACACACATTGTCATTTCCCTCTCTAAGGAAACAGAAAAAAACGTCCATCCAACTTAATAATTGCTTTAAGCAATGTAGCAGATTAGATGTCTGCCAGAAGTTTGAAATTAAATGGGGAGAACATGAAGGTGCTAGTGGTGAAAAACAATCCCACCAGATGGATGGAGTTGAATGGGCCAGACTTCCTCAGCACTCAACCAGTCCCCGAATTGGAGGTCCGGAGTTTGTGTTTTGTGATCAACAGCAAGCTCTTCATGAAAGCCCAAGCCAAAAAATTTCCATCAAAATGTTTCGGCCCACTCAAGATACTGAGAAAACTATTAAGATGGCGGCCAGGACCTACACTTTTAGTATTGGTACAAGGATTAGTGATCTCAAGACTTAACAAGGGGAACTCCCTTTATTTAGGGCGTACCAAATCTATCATAAAAAGTCCCCGGGTAATGCAAAATTCTGCTGCCCGTACCTTACTGAAAATCCCCAAGCATCAATCAGCCTCTACGGCCTTGTGAACACTACACTGGCTTTCAATGCCTAAGAGAATTCAGTTCAAGACACTCTGCTTGGCCCTTAGAGCAATGTTTAAAAAAGGACCTTGGCTGATAGAAAAACTGCTAATACCTTGCAATCCTATGAGAACAGTGCCTTCCACAGACCAGCATCGGCTTACAGTTCCCAGTATTTAGAAAACCAGAGATGGGGCACGTGCATGCGCCTTCCTTGCTCCAAAACTCTGGAACGCCCTCCCACTAGAATTAGGAAGGACTGAGTCTGAATTAAAATTCTGAAAATCTTGTAGTCTATTCTTCACAGCTGATTGCATTTGATCTAGGATATTCTTCCTAAGACTGTTTTAGTGCCAGGGGCCCTTCTGGGTAGTTATGTGCTTTGGAAAGCTACATGAATAAAATAAATAAAATAAAATGTTGTAACTCACAACCTCCTCTTTGAGCTTTTTCCATCAAAGAACATGGATTTTCAAAGTGAATATGTATAATTGTACCATGCGCACAATTCAACATTGGTAGCATAGATACACCTGAAAAAGTATGACTACCTCAGTACTATTCCTGGACAGCTGAAGCTAGTCAAACTATTTGGAAAATAAAATTCATGCATATTCAGATGTGCAATTCCTTTTGTGAATTGGGCACCCAGGGGCTGATTCCAAAACCATTTCTGCCTACGGAAGTAGTACTACAGACGTACTCTTTTACGTTATCTTGTGAATTGGTCCCAACACGTTCAACTCATTAGAAAAATTGCAAAGCGGACAGTCTTTCTATTTCTGCATATTAACATTTTATTCCCATTTTAGACGTTTTGCCAATTCACAAAGGGCTGTGACAGTACACAAAAGCGTACTGCTGTAGTATTACTTCACACGCTCAAAAATGCACCTGTGAGTAAGTCCCACAGCCTTTTCAGGAAGAAATACTAATGGCCCAATTGTTATACTGTGTAAAGTGATGCACAGTAGACAAACAGCATTTGTTCCATAAATGTGAAAAATAGCAGAGAATGTACGTAAAAAATGATAATCGTTACAGATAATTATTGATCTTCACGACTGTTACAAAGGCATATTGATCACAATGGCATAAGTAAGCCTGCTTTGCTATAAGGTCACTAAAAAGAAAAATATATATATTCAGCAACTGATGTTGATAGAGCAGGTGTCGAACTAAGAGAAGGAAAACACGAGTTTCATACTTAATGTGAGTTAGAGAAATGTAGATCGAAAATAACCCCAATCTGCAACACAAAAGAATACTCAAGAAAACCTTAAACATTTCGCCGTCAGCCAGTGACCCCAATCAATTTGTTCAATATGCAGATTGGTGTCAAAAAAATCTTAGCACGCGTGATATGTTTGGTGTTGTAACTTTTTCCCCCTAAATCCATCAAATGTACTACAAAAGAGGAAACCTGCTAAGAGGACAGATCACAGACAATGCATATCAAGATGTCAAACTCTGAAGGGCTTTGTGTATATAATTGTGTTTGCATATCTATTCTTTTCTACATTTTGTGTTTGAAATGTCTGACAGTGGAGCTGATCACTTGAAACGTGTAAGACCTTGCAGGCCAGTATGCAAATTGCACGTTGGGAAAGGTCAAAGTTGTTCCCTTTTTGCTCTTGTTAATCAATGGATAATTACCACTAGAGTCCTTTGAACTATATCCAGCTGCCTATTATATCCCAACATCAAGCAGGTGTTTTGTTGTTGCCAGGTCATGAACAGAGATGTGTGCCAGAGTCTTTCATGTGAGCTGGCTGTGCAGATGAATGCTGCCTGCAAACTCTCCTCAGGCGATGAGCTGACTACTGCAGCATGCTCACAGCAATGCTAATCTAGCTTAGGGACATGCACGGCACATGAAAGGCCACTTCTCCTTTCTTAATTTTAATTGATATATTTTGCCCGCTGCTGATTTTTCACCTTCATTTTTCTGGCTTTTCTCGTTTATTTATGGCATTTTGTGAGCGTGCCCCATGTGCAGCAGATAAGAAACGAGTTTTCAAAAATAAAGAGAGGGCTCCCCAGCTAAAATATTATCGTTGTAGTATAGAATATGAAACCATAATTAAAACATATCATGGATGTGCACAAAGGTTGCTTATCCGTAGTAGAATTGTAGCAGTTTGTGGTTGCGAGTATCTGTGTGGCGGGTGTGTGTGTGTGTGTGTGTGTGTCTGTGAGTAGTATTTTCTGAAAACAAATGCTCTTCCTGGTTTAAGGCAATCACTAAAACACAGAAAAGAGACTTCTTTGGACTGGGACATGTGTTATCTCCAACATTTTAATGACCGAGGTAATAATGTTAGTGTCCTGGGAATTATAAATGCATTTATGACTCTGTGCAAGGGAAAGCTTTACTGTAATACCCTGATCAACAGAACAATTCTTTTTCTACCCACTCAAAATAATCACATAAACAAAATACAAAGCAACTCACAATCCATTCCAATGAGGTGACTGGACTACTTACTTCCTGCCCGCTATTCTGACTGGCATTTAGAGCAGCCATCAAGGACATCCGCTTCTGTCTGTCTTGGGCAAGTTTCTGTATGGTGCCCCAGCTGCTTTACAGGGACTTTATTTCTGTTTCCACAGTTCACCTCCAGGTGTTCTATGGCCTGCCTCTTTTCCACCTGCCTTCTGGGGCCCAGTGGAGATGCAGTTTTGTTTCCCTCTTATTGTGTGTCCTATTGGACATGTTCCCACCAGCAAGTTCTTCCCAGGTGGCGAAAAACCTTGGGATTAAGATCGACAATGGCCTCACACTGCGCTCCCAGATAATCGGCCTTACCGGCACGTGTTTCGGCCTGCTCCGGATGTTGCGTAAGTTTCTCCCTTTACTATCAGAGGAGCACAGGAAGGTCACAGTGCAGGCGATAATTGGTTCGCGTATTGACTATGCGAACATTCTCTATCTTGGCCTGCCGGAATATCTGCTTCAACGGCTACAGGTGGTCCAGAACTCGGCAGCACGGGCTATCTTTGGACTATCCCGCCGTGCTAGAGCCTCGGGCCTCCTGCAGGTACTGCACTGGCTTCCCATCCGGAAGCGGATAATCTTTAAGGCCTTGACGTTGGCGCATAAGGCTCTGCATACCACCGGAGCGAAATACCTTCAAAAAAGGCTGGCTTTTTATCATCCAGCCAGGTCCTTGAGGTCAGGGTCCTTGTACCTTGCCAATGTTCCTCGTGTCAAAAGGGCACGTATTGGAGGCCGTTCCTTCAGATTGTTAGCCCCCCAGCTCTGGAACATGTTGCCAGTGGCGCTATGCAGCACGTCTAACCTACTGGCTTTTAGGAAAGGGCTCAAAACTTGGCTTTTTACCTCTTAGCTGCGTCCTGGGTTCTGTTTTTCTTTCTTTTCTGGATCTTCCGTTTTTTATCTCTCTTCTCTCTTGTTGTGTTATGAGATAGGTGTGCAACCAAAGCGCCGGGACACTCTTTGAGTAGCCGTGCGCTATACAAAAAACCAGCATAACATAACATAACATAACATAACTGTAGTAAACACCAGAAGGCTTAGATGGATTAACTGTAGGTTTATTGCATATGCTGACAACCCAAGCGGAGAACAAGACCATCTGTAGTCCAGGTAGAGACAGAGATCACCAACTGTCCACAGTGGAATACTCAGCGCAGCTGAACCACATAGAACACTGGCAACCTAGGACTCTAAGACAGAGAGGAGAACAAGCATAGCTAAATACAACCTTAAGATACTACATATGCCTTTTCTTAAGAATGAAACTTGAGCACTAAAGGGAAGCGGAGCAAGAAGGAAAGTAGAGAGAGAGAGAGAGAGAGAGAGAGAGAGAGAGAGAGCTCTAAGGAAGGGGGAGAAAGGTAGAGTGGAAACAAAGACAGGGAGAAGGATGGAAAGGGTGAAAAGAGAGGAGAAGAGTGGACAACAGGAAAGAAGAAAAAGCGAGTTGAAACTGAACCATTGAGAATAAGTGAAAACTTAAACTCTATATCTATGAGGAACAGACTTAGTGCGAGAACTGCGCCTCAGGACCATTTGTCCCGTACAATCTTGGTGTAGACAGGCGGCAGAGGAACTTATGAGAGAAGTGGAACTACCGTGTACAGCCGGTAATGAATTGGTGACAGCAGAGGAACAACCGGGCTGTTCCAACAAGGAGCATTTCGCCAAACGACTCTTATTCCACCAACACCCATTAGTCAGTTTAACTGAGTTCCCTCTGACCTCACACACTTGAACAGGAGAAGAGAATTTAGAATGCCCTTTTTTCACATGAACAGGCTTTTTAACAGAGACGAAATCTCCCGGAACCAGATCAATCACCTTAACATTCTTCCTCTTATCGAAATACACCTTCTGTTTAGACTGAACAGACTCAACATTGGAACGCACAACTTCATCATTCCAACACCCACCTTTCACCCATCTGGACATCCAACCGGGACAGGACAAGGTAGAAGCCTTCCGACCGCGTAACAACTCAAACGGAGAGACCCCAGTGGTGGAATGAGGCGTGGTCCTATAAAACCACAACATGCTTCTTACAGAGCTACTGACAACACAGCTATTCTTCAGAGCCCACTGAATGCATTCCCCAAGGACCTTGTTCATTCGTTCCACGAGACCATTCGTTTCTGGATGATATAGGGAACTCTTCAGGTGTTTGATACTACACCTGGCCAGGTAATTTTCAACCTCAGATGAAACAAATTGAGTGCCGTTGTCTGTGACCAAAAACTCTGGAAACCCTTCTTTCAAAAAGACATCACACAGGAAGTCAACAACAGTCTTGGCAGTAACCTCTCTGACAAACTTGACCTCCGGCCATTTAGAATAATAGTCTATAAGGACCAGGGCAAACCTAGAGGAAAAATCAAGAGCATAGAAGGGACCAACAATGTCCAATCCAAGTTTCACCCAAGGTGCAGGAGGAAACTCAATGGGGGACAAGGGCTGAGTACGTAACTTTACAACCTTGTCACAGCTAGAGCAGATGACACATCGCTTAACGAATTCATCAATCTCCCTGTCCATGTATGGCCACCAGAAGGAAAGACGAACTCTTCTCTTGGTCAATGTTGCACCTAAGTGCCCTTCATGTGCGCACTTAATCAACCTTTCCCTCAGGACCAGTGGAGGAACCAATTTGTCATCTCTTAAAATCAAACCACTTTCAAGCGTAAGCTCATCTGCAACTTGCAAAAACGTTTTGAGATCAAAGGTGAGATTCCTTTCTCTAGGCCAGCCATTCCTGATAAAGGCGACAACCTTCTGTAACATCACATCTGAAAGTAAGGCTTGTCTCCACTCATCCTCGGTCACCGCACACAACTGGGGAAGATCAATAGAAGCGACCAGGTATTGGTCTTTGTCATCCTGATCAGCATCTAAATCCTTATCAATCATATCAGAGGAACGAGAAAGAAAATCAGCACACCCATTCTTGTTCCCAGGGATATATTCCATCAAAAAATCAAACTGAAGTAACTTGGAGGACAGGCGTGCGATTCTTGGTGTGAATCCTCTTACATTCTTCCCACTCAGGATAAACACAAGGGGTTTATGGTCAGTCCTGATGCAAAATTTCTTACCCCAAAGGAAGTTCCTGAATTTCATTACAGCCCACCAGCAAGCTAGTAACTCCTTTTCGATGACAGAATACTTGGTTTCAGCACTGGACAAAACCCTAGATGCAAAACCCAAAGTATTGAGGTCACCATCCTTTTTCTGTGACAGGACAGCACCTAGCCCCACATTGCTGGCATCAACAGTCAGAGTACACATTAACGAGGGATCAAAATGCTTTAGAACATTCGGGGAAATCAGTTGTTGTTTCACCCACGCAAAAATCTCATCACACTCCTTGTTCCACTCAAAAGGAACACCTCTCATTAACATTCGTGTCAAAGGTCTTAGCTTGGTTGCAAAATCCTTTATGAACTTAGAGTAAAACTCACACAATCCTAGGAAGGACTTCAAATCACTCTTGTCAGACGGAGCCTTGGCCTTAGTGATAGACTCTACTAGACTAGACTTTGGGAAGATTCCCTTTTCGTTTATCATGTGCCCCAAATAATCCACTTCACTGGTAGAGAAGACACATTTGTCGCGCCGTAATACAACCCCAACCTCTTGAAACTTAGACAAAACTTTTTTTAAGACAGTATCATGAGTGTTCCTGTCAGGAGCGTGTATAAGTACATCATCTTGAAAAATGGACAACCCGTCAATACCCTTCAGCATCTCAGTCATGACTCTTTGGAATACGGACGCCGCTGAGGCCAGCCCGAACGGCATCCGTACGTACTGGAAGGTTCCAAAGGGAGACACAAAGGCAGTGAGGGGTCTGGACTCAGGTGTGAGTTCGATTTGATGATATGCGGATGCCAAGTCCAACTTAGAGAAGAGCTTGGCATCCTTCAAACTAGCCAACAATTCGTTAATGTTTGGCAGGGGAAAGGAATCAACCCAAATTTCCCTGTTTAGGGAACGCAAATCCACGCAAACCCTTAGTTCGCCATTCTGTTTTCTGGCAACCACCAAAGGAGACAACCACAGTGAGGACTCTACTGGTTCAATGATCCCCTTATCACGCAATGTCTCTAACTCCTTCTCTAAGTCATGTCTAATGCTGAAAGGTACATTTCTAAGTTTATGTTTGACAGGACAGGCACCATCCTTCAGAATTATTTTGTGCTGAAAAGATTTTATTTTTCCTAGCTCTCCTGAAAAGACATGAGGAAATTCATTTATTAGCGCCTCCAATTCAGGACTGTCTCTCACGGCAACTACTTGATTCTTTGTACCAGGCCTTAGTTGCATGCCAAACAGGCCTTGGTGGAACCAACCTAATATATTTAGCCCCTTTTCAGCCACATAGATTTTTCCAAAAATCCTCCTCCCCTTAAATTCTAAAATATCTTCAAAATATCCTGCTACTGTAATCTCACGTTCTTCGTACGAGACTGCTCTTCTATCAGGGGGAAGGAGAACCTTACTAGGCCAAGTGGTACGAAAAAGATCCAGAGTGATCATTGAAATGCGTGCACCAGAATCGACTAACAGGTAAAGAACCCGGTCACCTACTAGTATGTTAACATAAGGGTCTACACATAGTTCGGGATCACCTGTAATGACCCCATCATCTCTTACAACTACAACCATGTTGCACAAGTCTTTAGTTACACACTCATCTTCCGTTTGTGATGTATCAGAATCAACCACACATTTCACTGGATTAGACTTAAAAGAAACTTTGTTCTTCCCCAACTGACACACTTTAGCAAAGTGTCCTACTCTGTTGCAGTTTTTACAAGTAACAAATTTTGCAGGACACCTCCCATTCAAACCATGGGGTCGATTACCACAACGAAAACAAATGTTTGTTCTGTTAAAGAAAGAATTCTGCTTATCAGTAGACTGTTGTCCATCTTGAAACTTATTGAACGGAAGTTTTGTGTCTTTCAACTTTACTGCTGTGACAGTCTCATTCTTCTTTTCTTCTAGCTCCTTTACGGAGATTTGTGATGTTTCTATACTTTTCGCTAGTCTAATTGTTTCTTCCAAGGAAGGATTTCCCAAGGATAACAGTTTTTGTTTGATTGTCCTGTCAGTACATTTCGCTATGAACTGATCCCTTACCAACTGGTCTGTAAAATTTTCAAACTGACAGTCAGAAGCAAGTGCCCTCAGTGCAGTTATGAAGTTGTCAACATCCTCACCAGTATTTTGTGTGCGCTTGAAAAAATTGTGTCGTAGAACTACTATACTGGGTTGGACATCAAATCTAGTTTCAAGTTTCTTTAATGTCTGTTGGTATTCATCAAGAATTTCTCCTTCAGTTAGTACTAACTCTGGAAGATGTTTGTAAATCTCTCTGCCCTCAAATCCAAGTGAGTGTAACAGGATGTACTTCTTTCTTTCTGCACGATATCTGGACGCACCAATTGCGCCAATATAAGTTTCGAATCCATCAAACCATTTGCGCCACTTGATAGGCGGATCACCAGGTGTTTCTAGAAAGGGAGCAGGTGGTAGAACTCCTTGCAAGGACATGGTGAATGAATCCAGAAATATGGAGAACGAATTAAAATTGTAAGGAAAGTGGAAGCTAAACGTAAGGTAAAGCTGGTGCAGAATAAAAAGACACAAAAAAAATCAATTCTGTATTGCCAAAGTCTTTTATGACGACCGTAAGTAACTTGGCCTGACTGAGAGAGGTGTGTATTATGATGTCACACCATTGTTCGAGTGTTCTCTGAAAATAGAACTGTTCCGTGAAATTTCTCTTCTGAACGAGAGTATTGTGTGTTTGTGACGTAGACAGTGGAACACCGGCGTGTAGTAGAATTGCCGATGCGCTCCGTTCTGGCAAAAATGACGTGGAGCGAGCGATGCGTTTCAGGGTGAAACGCAAACGTCACAGTCACGCAAGTGACGGTGCGTACGTCACGTTAAATTTTCAGTTGCTGGAACGCACCTGCTGGCCTTGCGTTCCAGCGCAGTACAAAGCGCATTGAACAGAAATATACAGAAAAATCCAGTTCCCCACTCTCAAATAGTCAATAGGCATTAGCGTACAGCATGCGCGGCTTACCACAGTACAGCTACCATCTAGGGGAGTACCGGGTGACGGAGACACTGATGAGATGATGTTTCTTCGATGTCGGAAGATGTGAAAAATTGTTGACAAGTGTCTTCAGTGCTGGAATAAGCTGGTCGATGCCGCAGTGCTGAAAAATGCGAGGTGATGGTTTAAATTGTAGAACAGCCAGTAGTTTGCCGAAAACGTTGAGAAGTGGTGGGTTCGTGTGGGTTGTTCAGTACCCGTCGTCGCCAAAAATAGATGTAGTAAACACCAGAAGGCTTAGATGGATTAACTGTAGGTTTATTGCATATGCTGACAACCCAAGCGGAGAACAAGACCATCTGTAGTCCAGGTAGAGACAGAGATCACCAACTGTCCACAGTGGAATACTCAGCGCAGCTGAACCACATAGAACACTGGCAACCTAGGACTCTAAGACAGAGAGGAGAACAAGCATAGCTAAATACAACCTTAAGATACTACAATAACATAACATAACATTGGAACACAGTCAGGGAAAGTGAAGCCAGACCTAGTAGGGCCCCAAGCGGGACACCTCCCGAAAGCTAGAGCACTCTGGAAAGCCCACTAAAAGGGGGGTGCACTGGGTTGGTTGCCCAGTCGGACTGCTAGCCACCCAATCACAGTGGAGGAAGGCAAGTGGGCAAGGTGGTCAAAAGGGAATGCAAGCCCCCCTTTTAGCCATACAAAGGCCCATCGCCTCAGAATCCAATATTCTCATAATGATGATGCCCATGCTCGCTTGCATCTGTAGAGCAGGTCCTGGTTGGAGATAGTTTGCTCCCATAAAATACAGAAAATACCAGATCATTATGCACACTGTTTCCAGTCCTGGACTGCTATGTCTTGGTTGCTGCAATGGAACTAATTAGGCTCACACACATGAAATCAATGAGTTGTAGGTAAAAGGCTCCACTTGCCCCCATCGTCAGAACCTACGGACTCAACATCTTGTCATACGCAGACGACACCCAGCTCATCCTCTCCCTATCCAACAAGCCCAACACCCCCAGACGCAACTTTCGAGAAGGCATGGAAGCCGTCGCCAAATGGATGAAAAACAGCTGCCTACAACTAAACACCAACAAAACAGAAGTACTCATCATGGGCCCAAACCCTGACGCCTGGAGCGACACCTGGTGGCCCACCGACCTCGGAAACCCGCCAACCCCCACAGACCACGCACGCAACCTGGGAATCATCCTGGACTCCGAGCTCAAAATGGACCGCCAGATAAATTCTGTCTCATCTTCCTGCTTCCACACCCTCCGCTTCCTTTGCAAGACCTTCAAATGGATCCCCCGCGAACACCGAAAGACAATCACTCACGCCCTGGTCATCAGCAGACTCGACTACGGCAACGCACTCTACGCCGGAATAAACAAAAACCTCATCCGCAAGCTACAGAGCATCCAGAACGCTGCCGCAAGACTGGTCCTCAACCTGCCAAAACACTGCCACATCTCCCAGCACCTGCGCACACTCCACTGGCTCCCCGTCGAGGCAAGAATCACCTTTAAGATGCTCACCCACGCACACAAGGCCCTCCACGGCACCAGACCAGCATACCTGAACAGCCGGCTCAAATTCCACGCACCCCAAAGGACCCTACGATCAGCCCAGCTCTCCTACGCCGAGGTCCCCCGCACCGGAAAGACCAGATCGGGAGGCCGCTCCTTCTCCTTCCTCACGGCCAAAGCATGGAACGCCCTTCCGCTCCACCTCAGACAGACAACATCGCTCCCCATCTTCGCAAGAAACCTCAAAACCTGGCTCTTCGACAGACCCCCTCCTTGATGGAATGGAACCTGCACCCCCCCACCCCTAGCGCCTTGAGACCCTTACGGGTGAGTAGTTGCACTTTAACAAACTCCTGATTGATTGATTGAAGGACTGGAGGCAGTGCCCATAATGACTTTTAGTGAAGTGGTCATCCTACATTCCATGTTCAATGAATTGATGTCTGTGCACTATCAAATCTAGATCTAACAATGCTAAAAGGCTATCCAAAGGAGGGTCATCAAAATGGGTGAGGAATGGAGAGAAAGACACTCAAGTAGAGGTCCATTCAGCCATGCGCTACAGGGTGTTGGTTGTGGGTATCATGTATTCTGCTCAGTTGGACTCCTATTGATCGAGGGAGCATGGGCTTTTTTCGTCAGAACTTCAGCCATAGTTTCAATGAGCAACCAGGAAGCTGGCAATCTAATTGGCACTTATTTGACCAGAGCTTTTTGAAGACTCGAACAACAGACAGGTGATATAGATAAGTGTTAGCCCAGAAAGTGAAAAGCAGTACACCTTTATTTTGATGGTGAGTTGTTTGTCAGTGGTATTTTTGGTAACGTTCTTTATAATATGACACTCGAACGGACCTGTGGTGAAAATCCTGTAAGGTATCACTATCTCCCCTCTGAATCTGTTCATTGTTTCATCCCTGCTTATGGCTCCTTCCAAAATTATAACTCTTTACCTTCCCTGTCTGTAACTTGAAATAAACATTATTGAGAAGAGCTGAAAGTTAAGAAAGAATAGAATGTTCTGGGAGAATGCAATTCCTGACTTGAGGCCCGATTTAGAGCTTGCCTGATAGGGTACCTCTTCACAGACGTGATGGAGTACCCTGTCCGCTGACGCCTAGGTCCACCACCCTCATTTTGAGATGGATAGACCTTCGATTTTCTGTCGATGGAGCCTCAAAAAACATCTTCCAATGACCTGATGGAGTAGGGGTAGTCAGAGGAAGATCATCATTCGGGTGGACAGTTTAATATACTTTTTTCCTGTCCATCATTGTGAGGAACAGAAAAAAACGAAAAATGACCCCCACTCCCTGGGAGGAAACTCCCCAAATGTAGGGGTCATTAGCTATGGGAGTTTGTGTCTTAAATATAAAACAAAAGTTTAAAGTTTGGCGAACAGCAAATAAAACTGGCAGTGGCCATCCACTAAACTTTTAGTACATTGAAAGGAACAACTGTGATGGCAGTTTATTTCAATGTACCTGGGTGGTCCCTGGGCCAGTGCTCATCTCTAAATATGACACGGTTCTGTCTGTCAAATTCTAATTCAGGACATGCACCAGAATATTTAAAACCAAATATATTTATATATGCATCAACAGACAATGGATAGACACATTTCTTTACATTTTCATATCACCAACTGAACATGTTTGCAGAATGCATATGTTAATTGGCCTCTTTTATACTTTTACAAAATGGAAGCATCACCGCGAATGAGTGGGATGGCTGCCTGCTAGATGATCGATTTTAGCTTTCTCATTGAGAGCTTGTTGAACCTCTTGGTTTAAAACAGTGGAACTTCAGCTGACTCCATTGTCAAAAACCCTTTACCCAACAGCCCATTGACCATAGGGTGAATGGGTCAAAGAGGAGGATGCCTCACCCTTTTTAAGATGGACTTTTCCTGTCCAGACTTCCATGCATTAACAAGACAGTTCTGAGGAGGAAAGTAGATAAATCTCCCTGATGTGCAGGGAGAAATAACTTAATTATTAGTCTGCCGAGAGAATCTCGCACTTTTGGGTTTATTTCTACAGAATATAAAGGAATGCTGAGTAAGACACAACAATATGGTGGCCCATTCAGTGTTCAGTTTTCCTGGAAGTGGCTCTTCCACACCTGTGGATGCACTATCAGCAAAAATGACCCATGAGGTAGGCAGGGGCCCATCTTTAATACCTGGAAGGTGAAGATGAGGGCCTCTGCCAACACAGCCACTCCCCAATGGCTGCATGAGGCCCAAATCTTTAAAAGAATAACATCATGAGTCATGCAGTATATTATGAAAAGGGAACTGGCATTTACAGATGGTCAATGCAGAACAAAGAGAATCCAAATATAAACATGGGAGCCTGTGATCCCTTTATAAAAGCCTGTCTCGAAGTTCTGTATTGCAAGTAATTTGCCACAAGCACTCACTGGAAAATTGCCATCAGGTTGAATTAAAAAATAAATTATAGAACTTATTGTGAGCCAATGATAAAGTTCACTTTCCTGGACAATATTGCCCTTTTTGCCATTTTCCAACACCAGACCAACCACAGTATTTTGCACCATCTATACCAGACTCAATAGTCTTGTATGAAATATGAGAAATGATGCATTTCTGAAATTTAAGTTCACTCTAAAACCCACCACAAAGATCAAAATCACAATGCAATAACTCGATAAGTTGGACTTACTTTATCCAGTTGAACATCTTTATTGACATGTTTGCCAATAACCTGATTCCTCACCCTTCTTGAAGTTGTAAGACTTTATTTAGACTAAATATGCATTTTAAAAAATATTTTATCTTGAATAAGGCCATCCTTTATGCTATAATTTTTTTCACCACATTCAATAAAGTATATATGCAAGACAATCAACTAAAGTACAAACAATTCCAAAATTCATCAAAGTTGAAAGAAGGTAAAAGGGGTGATTGCAACAATTGACATTGAAAAGACATTTCCTTTATAAAGTGCTCCATAAGATGGTATTGGGAAACCACTTTATTGCATGGGTTTGGCTTCCATTATGCAGCACCTACTGCTCCAGTCAAAACAAGTAGGCATATTTCGGAAAAATATGCAATGGGAAGAGGAGCTACACGGGGTGCCCACTCTCACCAATAATATTTGCAACTGATCTGGAGCCACTTGCTAGTTGAGTGAGGACAGGAATGGTTTAAAGTGGTCTGGAGGTGTGGGGTGTGCAGCGGTATGCAGCATTATATGCAGATAATATGGTGTTATGTCTCAAAGATGCTATTGTTGGTTTGTCACATGCCTTGATCCTCTTAGAGTAGTTTGGGGAAGTCTCAGGGTTGTTCATCAATGGCAATAAATCATAATTGTTCCCATTACAGAAGGATGTGCCGAAGCCTTTGGATCTGAGGGGGACTAATTGGGAGGGAACGTATCTAAAATATCTGGGGTAAGCTTTTACCATGCTCCCATTGATTTACTGAAGGGTAACATTGGTGTGGCGATTCGAAGTGTACAGAAAAGTCTCGATTTTTGGAGAACACCACTGCTTTCAGTTTCAGGAAAAATAACCGAAGCTAAAATTTTGGCGTTACTCCAATAACTTTATATTGTCACATTGCCCATGGTGAAACCATGTAGAGCATTTAGGGAAATTGGGGCCTGATGTACAACCCTCCAATTTGCGACTCACAAATTGAGTTGTATTTGCGACTCGCAATTTGCAACTCACAAATTTGGATGTATAACAGTGTCTCAGACACTGTTAACGATTCCTAATGGGGTTGCAAATTGCATGCCTCATGAATATTGATGAGGCTGTCGCAATTTGCTACCTTATTAAAAATGGCTAGTAGTACTAGGGATGGTGCCTGCTTCAATAGCTTCAATGGCACAGTTTCAATGGTTTACACAATGATTAATTCACAAAGATTTCCAGGGGATGTGAATTTGGTGAGAAAGCCAGATTTGAATGTGTTGTATAGAATACTCATGGCCCCTGTCAGAGGACTAGTGCACAAAATGCCTACTAAGTGGAAGATTCTGCTACACTGTTGGCATTGTGCGCTTCAACACACTCATACTCTGAGGCCCTATTTACCAGGCATTTTGTTGAGAAGTTTGAAACAAATCATTCAGAGGGAAATATTGTGGGGGCTTAGCGGAGTGTGCAAATCATGGTGTGCGTACGTTAGAAGATTTGTGTAGTGATGGGGTGATGTTATAATTTGAGGAATTTTCAGCCTCTTTTAAGATCTAGACAGGGCAATTTTTGTTGCATCAAATGGTGATCGCTAGATTGTGTAACCATTGGCTAATGGGTTAAATAGAGCCGCAAGTACATAGTGCTTGTAAAATGTTGTGTCGTATGAAGGCGGTGACATGCCTTTATCAGACAATAAGAAGTGATGTGATAATGCCTCTTGGTGGTCTAAGAGAAAAGTGGAAGGAGGATTTGGCACATCCAATAACAGAATTGGAATGGTCAAAATCCAGGAAATTCATATATTGTATCTAGAAATGTGAGATTTAAACTGATAAATTTGTTTTACTTGCACAGAGCATATTTAACTCCGGGAAAAATAGCTAGAATATATCAGACAAATGTGACATGCCCGAGATGTGGTAAACATGGTGCAGAAATGTTTTACATGGTATGGTCACGCACACTATTAGTGGAGCACTGGAAGGAAGTAATAGTTTGTATAAATGAGGCAACAAAGAGATCAATTGAGTGTCCTCTAATGATCTGTCTGCCTACAAATGCCAATTCAACCATGCAGTAAAGCAACATATTCACACACACACACACTCTACTGTTACAGGACAACACATGATTAACGGACTGATCACACACTTACTCTCAGACCCAGACTGACACTCACATACGAACTCATACACCCATAGAAACACTTATACACATTCATAAATCCACAAAACCACAGAAACAACCACTCACTGATTCTCCCTTACACTCACAAAACTAAATATATCATACATACTTTTATTAACTTAATCTAAACACATCCCTTTAAATTCATATTTCTTTAGAACTACACTGTAATTCACATACCTGTAAATTGAGTTGGTTGATCAATTTTTTTATTCTCTCAGTTACACTGTAGGCTCAGTATGAATGTAAAAACACAGCATAAGAATGGTACACCACTCTCATGAATAGCAACAATTAATGGCTACCTTTGCTCTTAGTAATATTGGTGAAGATAGCGAATCTAACCATCCATTCCATGTTTTACTTTTGTTAACCAACTTCTAAATGGTCAGTATTTATTAACCCTTATTTGCACTCCAGTAAAGCCCAATGTGCTAGACTTCTTGAGCAATATTCACAAATTCATCACAATATTACATGGGGCTGCACTGAGTGTCAGAAAGCATTCATGAATATCGCACAAAGGGGATTTTTAAAAAAATGTTTTTAAAGCATAAGGTGCCACACCCCTATATTTCAAACATGGGCTCAGGGTAACTCTACACTGACACCTTAGACCACTTTTGCTCTTTTTTGTATCAGCTCCTGGGACTGTGGCCCCATTACTTTAAATGGTGGGTGCAACTTACTGCCAACAAATCACAGCATTCCTGCTGACATGTGCATTCCCAATAGGTCGCAAAGTAGTTGCACATTAGTCGCAACCCTAGAAATACAAATTCGAATTCCCTTTGATAACTCAAAAACTGCTGACAGATTCACACCAAATAAGGAAAATACAAAATGTGGTGTAATTCCATTCAGTGGTTCGGGATGTAGTCGTGTTCAAAATCCCTAATGGAATTAACGTGGGAAAACCACTTTTCTTTAACCCGCCCCTTTTCTCAGCCTCCGCATGACAGATCTCCCTGATACTTTCCATATACAACTAGAATCACCAGCACACTTTTTGGGGAAAGTTTCATGAAAATCAAACGGTGCCAACGATATAGCCCAGTCAAAAAACTATTTTCCTATGCATACTATGCATATGTATAAGAAAGTGACGAAGCACAGGTTAGCTCCAAAATTGCTAACACCACACGTCACTTTAGAAATGCAAGGTTGTACTGTATTTACAATAATACAGTGCACCACTGCATTTCTCCCTGCACTGGCACTACATTCAGCCTCTTAGTGCCAATGCAGGCACCTTTGCACCATAGTGCAAGGGTGCCTACGTTGAGGGAATGATTGTTTATGTACATGAAGCTATACCTTCATGCACATAAACAATCCAGAATGACAATTTGCAACTTCTACGTGTGTTGCATTGTGCAATGCAAATTGTTCAATAGCGCCAGCGTTGAAGCACCTTGGTGGAACTGTATTTATTTTACTGCGCTCCATGGAACAGTGAATCAACAGATACGTCTGTAATCCTGATTCATCTGTTGGCGCAATAATTAAACATTGCTGGAGTATGTAGCGCAACAGTTTCAACTCCAGTAATGTTTCATTACACAAAAGAGATTCCCATGTGTGAAGCCCTACGTCACTCCTTACAACTGCTTGAAGCATGTGTAAGGATTGTAACAAAGTGAAGGTGTATGAGTGGTGCTGAGAAAACTCTATGATTATGTAAGTGAAAGTAATGTATCGTGGTGACACAAGACATTTGTTTTAGACATCCAGCATAACATTCAGAGCACAGGGAGCTGTCACATGTACACCCATTTCATGCCCCTTTAATACCAGATGGAACACTGGGTGTCGGGGAGAGATTTAAAGCTCTGGCGGGTCTCTATCCAAGGTTTGAAGAGTTTGCACCTGTATCCATCAGGGACATTCATAAATCATTGATATCAACCATATCAGGCTCCCCTTATGACCCATGTCTGGTGGCGGTACTAAAACTAGCCCCTGAACCCAGTGTTATAACGCTTACTGCCAGGATGAACTCGATGTTCAAGTAGGATATTTTCCTAAAGCCTGGAAAACTGCATCAATACTACCTCTACTCAAGAAGCCGAATCTGGACGCGAAGGATCCTAATAACATTCGGCCGATTCCGCGTATCCTTCTGCCAGCTAAACTTGTAGAGAAAAGCATGAATGCAAAACTAAGCACATTCTTACGAGAGGCACACGTATTGGATCCAAGGCAATACGGGTTCAGAGAGGGACACAGTACTGAGTACGCTCTTTTAAAATCTACAGAGGAAATTAGGGCCGCGCTTGACCAGGGAGGCAAAGCTGCAATGATTATGTTGGACCTGTCTGCGGCCTTTGACACAGTTTATCATGACCTGCTGTTGGACCATTTGTGGGAGTGTGGAATTCAAGGTAAAGCATGGGAAATCCTGAAGTTCTTCCTCTTGGACAGATTCCAAACAGTGTCACTCTGTGCATTCTGCTCTAAACCTTTCTCACTGCCTTGCGGAGATCTGCAGGGTTCTTCACTTAGCCCCATGCTTTCTAATGTCTACGTGTCCTTGCTGGCCCCCCTGATCTAAAGCTTTGGATTTGCTCTGAAATCAAATCCAGACGACACCCAGATTGTGGTGTCCCTGCTACCTGGGCAAGAGACGAGGACTGCAAAACGATTTCATGACTGCATGGAAGCAGTGGGTAAATGGATGATCCAAAATTGTTTAAAACTCAATTCTGGTAAGACAGAAGTCATTCTGTTTGGCAATGACCCCAAGCTCTGGACCCCAAGTTGGTGGCCAGATTCGATGGGCGTGCTTCCGATTCCTATGAGGAAAGTAAATAACTTCGGTGTCTTGATTGATGACAAACTCAATTTTGAGGACCAGGTCAATGCAGTTGTCTCGGCTACTACATTTGCAGTTAGAACATGCAAGATAATCTTGCAGTTTCTACATAAGGAAAACCAACGTACAGTAGTGATGGCATTGACTATGTCACGGTTGGACTATTGCAACAGCCTTTACCTTAACATTCAGGAACGACTACTGCATAGACTCCAACTTTTACAAAATTCGGCCACCAGATTACCTACCGGGACAGCTAAATATGTGTCCGTCTCCGGAGATATCAGAAGACTTCACTGGCTGCCTGTTAAGAAACGGGTGCAGTTAAAATCACTCTGTACGGTTTACAAAGCTCTTCATGGTACCATGCCTGAGCATCTGAAGTAGCACTTTCAGTGGTATGTCCCCAAAAGACCACTTCGCTCTTTGGGAGCAAAAATTGTAACTGCCCCCATCTCTAAAAAAGCCAGCTGGGGAGGTAAGAGATTCTTGGCAGGTGCAGCCAATGCATGGAATACCCTACCATGTAATCTTAGAAATAGTCCTGATCTACTGGCATTCAGGAAAGCCTCAAAAACCTGGCTTTTTGGCGTTTTTATTCTGGGCTCTTTATCTTAGTTTTTTTGGGTGGCTTGTAGACAGCGCCAGGACACCTTTGGGTAGCAGTTTACACTTTAAAAATACTAATAACATAACATAACTCAGAAAACTGCATTAAAAGGATCGATGTTAATGAGGCAGCATTAATCCAAACAAGAGTGGCTCAGGGCTGCCTCGTAAATATGGAGAAGGCTTCTGCCTCACAGAACACAAAAAAAATCATGGTTCCGACAGTGCAAATGCCCTTATAAATCAGGCCCTTTGTGTGTTGTTAAGCTTGTTGTGTCAGCCAGCAATGAATATGTGAACATTGTGATGTGTCTCTTACATGTGATCACATGTATGTATGTGATCAAATATTGTTGCCAAAGTATGCTACGTGTGCAACTTCCAAAACCACTCTCCACACAGCCCAGACATATGGACAACTGTCACCCATGTAGATAGTCATGCTACATCTTCTACCTGCACTGAAAGCAGTGCTCCACAGAGCTGATATGGCCATTCTGTACTGGCATGATTGCATGTTGACATGCCAATTACTTGTGTTACAACTTGACTTGGCAACAAAAGCCATTGTATGTCAAGTCTATGCTTGTGTGATGGTTTTGTACTGTGCTAAATGCATTCACTGTACACATGTCCTGCATGCACAGGTCAATATACCTCTATTAGGTCTCATAGGTGGACCACAAGCATACACACAAGGAGAGGTGGACTCACCCCAGGGCCCAAATGCTACCAGTGAATATCAAGTCTCAATGTATTGATCCAGAAGGCTACCAATTATAATTTGCATGGACTGTTAGCAATCACATGGGAGAGGTGTGGTGCCGCAGCCAGGGCAACTGACGCTGGATGCTGGGGATCACGGTTGGATCCCCGGCTCCGGTGGCAGGGGTCTGCCGAGCACCATGCGACTCTGGGCAATAGCTTGCTTAATCTTCCCAATGGCCCCCATCGCCGAGATACCCCTTCAGGGGTGATTCATGCGCTATACAAGTACTGGATTTACATTTATACCTGACAGCAGTATGTGCATGTAAATAGTACCTTACATGCGCCCTAACATGCTATCTTGGTAGGTGTCACATCAAAGTATCCATCTGCATAAAATGTATCAATACCCAGTGCATGTCATCAATCCACAATGAGCCTATACCCCCATTACATCACTGTGTCAAACATTCTGGTGGCATTTACTCTTTCATATTATTGACAAGTTGATGGAAAAGCCAGCTAACATGGCAACACACCACCTTATAGGTTCTGCCCCTATTCATGGCACAATTTAGCATGGTTGGTCTGCAGTGGTTGTTGCCGTGGAAATTCTACTTTGAAACTGATTGCTGGATTTATATTTTTAAGGTGTGGCTCAGGCACCAAAATGTACCCTGAGCAATCCTGTACTTCAACTAGCATTACTTGAAGCTACACTTATTTACTCTTGGATATTGCTCTTACCACATGTGCGACATTGTGCAGCACGCACAGCAAGAGGAAAATCCCATCACACAATTGTGCTGAGCTGGAGGGTGTACCTACGTACACTAACATAATGTTGCCTACAATGCAGAAACCCTTACAACATCGTGGATGCTTGGCAGCATTGCCACATGGCAAATCATTGTGTGTTAGTGCTGAGTTGAAGGTACAAACGTCACCCCAATGTTTAGAGCTTGTCCATTGTTGTAGCCATATCTCCACTCACTGCAACACAACATCAAGGATACTAGGGCAGCTGTGTATCTGTGATACAGTATTGTGATGCAACATATTGTTCCAGGCAACATGGGCCTCAATTCTGAGGTTTTGGTGTAGGACAACAGCGCAAAGAATCTTGCAGCACTGCCCTCAATCCAGAACAAAGGGCAGGCATGCCCCTTAGCTATGAGATATGGTGCAATCCTCTCCTTTCACCCTGCACAGTCACACAGTGTGCTGCCATGCACCAATGCAGACACACTTGCACTGCAGTGCTATGGTGCCTGCGTTGCAGTGCTGATTGATATTATGCAGGAAGGGACACCTTCTTGCATAATTGTTTTTTTTAAATTAATTACTTCAATGTGCAGTGCAGAATGTAGCACACAAACTAGAAAGTAGAAAAAGAGGAATTGGAAACATTTCTCTTTGTTGCACCACCCTAATGCCAGCCCTGGGGTGGTATCAGTTTCTGACACATTTCAAGGTGTACGATTTGGTATACACCTGTTACAACGCAACTTTTACAACTACCTACTGTTACAACGCAACTTTTACAACGCATACCATTACAACGCATTGCGCTGGGGGGCGCTCTAGGATAGGGAATAAGTATAATTTACTATCCAACACCTTCCCTAGGGTCCACGGGGACTGGAGTTAGAATAGTAAATTATACTTACCACTATCCAGCACCTCAAAGCGGAATGCGTTGTAATGGTATGCGTTGTAATGGTCGCGTTGTAACAGTAGGTAGTTGTAATGGTATGCGTTGTAACATGGTACATCCGTACGATTTGTAAGTAATCTGAGAATGTGTCAGATTCCATGAGTGTTGCGTGGCAACACCCACAGCAACAACCATGGAATGTCACTTTAATACACATTTCTGTGTGAAAAGTAGCACATAGTTACAAGTCCAGGAAAACCATGTCAAGTGGCTTGGCGTGGCCTTGTAAACATGCCAGGCCACATTGTTCCACTGTAACGTCAACCTTTTAACATATTGTAGGTTTATGTGGCCTCATTAAAGAGTCACCACGTATGAGGCCTCATGTCAGAGTACTTTTGGATGGGAATGGCTGGGACTTAACATGATCAGTATGTGAGGACAATTTGTGCATGTGGCTTTGGCCTGGGCTGAAAGCTATGTGAATACCAATCCCAAACTTACTTTGCTTTGCCCAATGCATGTATGGAGTTTGAATTACACAGTACTAACTCTTCTACTTACAAAAAGGTGAGTAGTTAATTTGAGAGAGGAACCATGTTGTACACTTTAAAATAATCTGGAAAATGTTTTCGGTTAGCTATTTACAGTCATTCTGTTATAAATATGGATTAAGATAGACTTCATCACATGCAGTGCTTTATATTTCTAGTTCCTGCCTGATATTATTCAGTACCAATTAATTTTAAAGAACTAAATACTTGAATAAGCTACTTTTATATTATGTACTTATAAAAAAGAAAAATGAAAGTGATTACTTTTTTCTGCAATTTACAGCAAACAATTTGAAATTAAAATGAATCAGAATGAGGAGACCAAGGAAATTTCTTTTGAAATTACAACTACATTTCTTGAAATTCAAAATGTCACGGATATTGGCAGCACCATTTTATCACAAGGAGGAGATGACATTAATGTTTTTTTTGATGAATCTCTAGACGAAGAATGTATTGAATGTTTGGATACAATAGAATACCAACAATCATCATTGAACACTTTTCATGAGGAGATTGATCATATGATTGAAGAGGAAATTCCAGATGTGGACATGCTACAAGTTCTATTAAATTATGAAAAATTCGGAACAATAAAATATTATTTACAAATTAAAAATTAGTTGACATATTATTCATTTTTATTTCTAATTTATGAGGTAGTAGCGAAGTGATTGTAGTATAATGTGATACTTATAGTATTGAGTGCAACATTTCTATGTAACATAGTAAGTTTACTCATATTTACTTCCTTTCTCCCACTGTATTTTTTCCAATGTATATTTGACATCTCTTCTTCATCTCCTGCCTCCTTTCTCTCACTGTCTGTCTCTGATGCACCCTATCATCGCCATTTTGTGTAGTTATAGAAGAGAGTGAAATATAATACTTCAAAATGTGAAAAGGGAGCTGGGTAGAGTGTCCCTCACCCCCTAGACATTCTCAGGGGGTCCCAAAAGGATCTGTTTCTGCTTTCCTGAGAGACTATGGTATGAGTTCAATATACCTCAATAATTTGCATTACAACATGCAAGATATCTACAGATGAGACGATGTACATTTCTCAGACGAGGAGAACAGAGTCTTTCTCTTGAATTTTAGACTCTGCATCGGTACCTACCTGTAGGTACTTAAATCACCCACATAACCCAACATCTCTTTTTCGAGCTACCCTACCTCTAAGCAATCCAAATTCTTATTTAAAACTATTTTCTTTCTCTGTTTTACCCTGTGGTGCGCTCAGGGTGCGCGTACCGGTGAGCGTACATGGGAACGCACCCAGCGCTTACCCGCGAAAATTGCCAAAAAAAAAGTTTGTTTGTCCTTCGGGGTCCTTCTAGGCCCCCCTCAGAAAACCTAGGGGGTCAGGGTGTGTGTACCCTGCCCCCTTTTAAACATTTCCCCCTTTTTATTTTCACCTCTTGTGTCTCGATTCTACCGAGACACAAGATGGCGGACTCTCCGGACTGTTCAGAATGTTGACAGACATCTGACAGCCAATCAGCTTTCCGCTCGCGACTCCTGTAGCTCGCCAGATGCGCTCCCCGGTACGCGTACCGGTGAGCGCTTGGAGCACGCCTATAGATATATATGTGTTTTTTAAGTTAATTTAAAAAAAAAACACCAGAGCAAATTTCACCAAATACAGCAAAGGCACATCTGCGTACCAGTCCCTACAATTTTTCAAAGTTTGACGTAATTCCTTTCAGTGGTTCGGGCTGTAGCCGTGTCAGAACGTCCTATGGAAAATTGCATGGGGAAAACACGTTTTCGGACCCCCTTTTTACTCAGCCCCCACTTCACGAATCTCCCAAAACTTTCAGGGAAGGAGCGAAGCGGAGCTGGCCACAATTTTAGAAAATTACACGCAAATTCCTCAACCGGCGCCAAAGTTATTCCCAATAGAATGTTATGGATAGGATATATATATATATATATATATATATATATATATATATATATATATTACCTACTGGCTATCGCCAGTAGGTATATATAGTTAGAATTTTTTCCCTATGGGACTTTTGAAAATTCTATGTCTAATAACTTTGGCGTTTGTGGACGGAATCGGCTGAAATTTTCAGGAAAATGGCACATTTTGTTTCTGAGCAGCCCCTGAAAATTTGGTGGGGTTTCGTCAAGGGGGGGCTGAGAAAAAAGGGGGGTCCCAAAACGCGTTTTTCCCATTCATTTTTCCATAGGGCGGTTGGACTCACTTTTAGCTCGAACGGCTGAATGGATTTGCACGAAACTTGGCAAAATTGTAGGGACTGTTAGCCCGATGTGCCTTTGCTAGGTCTCAATATATGTGCTCCAGTAGTTTTTGAGAAATTAACGTTCAAACCAAGATATATATCTGTAACAGCGCTCTGGGCAGCGATCCGGTCCGCTTACTTTTCGCTTATCGGAACTTTGCGCGCAGAAAGCTGATTGGCTCTCCGGTGTCTGTCAACATTCTAAACAGTCCGGAGCGGACGCCATCTTGTCTCTCGGTAGGATCGAGAGAGAAGAAGAGGTGGAAAACGAAGGGGGAATTTAATGAAAGGGGGCAAGGTATCCCCCTCTTGACCCCCTAGGAATGTTGTTGGGGTTATTAAAGGGTCCCGTGGGGAAAATAAAAAAAAAATGATTTTTCACGGTAGAAGCGCGGCCGCGAACTGGTAGCGAAACGGGAATTCGCCATTTTGTGCTTCGTAAATTAAATTACTAGTTATAAGTGGGTGCGGGAGACGTATCCTAATCCCCTATGTTTCCTGAGGGTGGGTGAGGAGGCTGATATATGTTGATACATCTCTTCCAGCGGCTGTGCGTGAGCTTTTTTTTTTTTTTTGCTGCGTGACAGTCCGGAGCGGCCGCCATCTTGTCTCTCGGTAGGATCGAGAGAGAAGAAAAGGTGAAAAACTAAGGGGGAATTTAATGAAAGGGGGCAAGGTATCCCCCTCTTGACCCCCTAGGAATGTTGTTGGGGTTATTAAAGGGTCCCGTGGGGAAAATAAAAAAAAAATGATTTTTCACGGTAGAAGCGCTTCACGGGCCGCGAACTGGGCCGCAAACTGGTAGCGAAACGGGAATTCGCCATTTTGTGCTTCGTTAATTAAAGTACTAGGTATAAGGGGGTGCGGGAGACATATCCTAATCCCCTATGTTTCCTGAGGGTGGCTGAGG
The DNA here is from genome assembly GCF_964263255.1 of Lissotriton vulgaris. NCBI lineage: Eukaryota > Metazoa > Chordata > Amphibia > Caudata > Salamandridae > Lissotriton > Lissotriton vulgaris. The sequence goes on along the minus strand of NC_141691.1, from coordinate 1,017,203,601 downwards.
AGGCTGATATATGTTGATATATCTCTTCCAGCGGCTGCGCCATCTTGCCTTTTTTCGAATGCCACAATTTTGTCGTGCACGGCAGCCATTTTAGATGCCAGGCTGGTCCCAGGCTATCACCTACCCCTGCGGATGTAGTTTATGGCCCCAGCTGTAGAGAATTCAGACATGCCAATCCTCCTGATTCAGGCGTGTGAGTACTGATTTCAGTGCTAGTCTCCCGCCTCCCGATTTCTGCAAGCAAAAACCCGGGGGCATATTACGAACAACTAGCGATAATTTTTGTCTATAACTTGTTTAGAGACAAAAATTATCGCCGCACATCGGCGATTTTTATCGCAGATAAACCTTGCTATTATCGCAGAAAAGTCAGCGATATTCATGTATTATCGACCTAATGCTCTTAGCCATGTTATCCACCTCCCATTGGATAACATGGCTAAGAACTGCTCAGGGCAGGTGTTAGATTTTGGAGATATTCGCGCTTAGCGCGAATATCTCCAAAAGTTGGTAATAGAAGGTAGCGATGTTAGGGACTGTTTCCAGTCGCTAACATCTTGGCACGCCACTTTGCATGTCATTAGTGATAAGTATCACTGACATGCAAAGCCGGGCCCAAGATGGTCGCTATCTCCTTTTAGGTGTCACTAACTGGTGTTAGCGACAGTTTGATAATAGGGAAATAATTTTATCTCCGCTTTCATGGTTTTTAAAGCCAAAAAAGCGGAGATAAACCCCCTTGATAATATGCCCCACGATTCCTTGGGGGTTTCAGCTGACAGGGCTTGGTATTGTGTTACATGGTAATTTTTCCATGAAACGTCAGAGGGTCGATGTAGGGGTTCTAGAAGAGGTGATAAACCATTTAAGCCTCATGAACAAGCGCATGGTCTTTTAAAGATTTGTGAAGTACTCGGGGCGGCGGTGTGTGTGTGCCCTCTTTCAGGAGCGGGCGGGGGGGCACTGCCAGCAACTTGCCAGGTCAGGTAGTGTTCAACACGTGCATCACCCTTTCTCTGCCTGCTATTGCGCTCCATGCTTCGGAAAGGTAAGAAAAAGAACGTGCATTTGAGTTTGAAATGTCCGATCCTGCAGCAGCACACTTCCAAAGCCCACACATGACAATAACCCGATTCAAGGCCCCATTCACCCGTTTTTCAAAAAATAGATAACACTCCAACAAATTAAGGTTATAAAACTTTATTAACTTTTAACGATAATGAACAGAACAAAAACTAAAAACATTTAAACATTTATTAACACAAAAAGCAACAATGGTTAGAAGCTGTCTTTTGTGCGAATAGTCCCAAGGCAGCACAACGTGCAGAGTTCTGGACGGCACCCAGGTGATGTCGCCTGGGTGCCGCACTGGTTTAGGGATCCTACAATGCTGCTCCGAAAATTGGCGTGGGGCGTCCCGGGTGGGGCGGGGGGAGGCCTCGTCAGTAGCGGTCTGTTGTGCGAATAGTCCCAAGGCAGCACAACGTGCAGAGTTCTGGACGGCACCCAGGTGATGTCGCCTGGGTGCCGCACTGGTTTAGGGATCCTACAATGCAGCACAGAAAAACAGCGTGGGGCGTCCCGGGTGGTGCGGGGGGAGGCCTCGTCAGTAGCGGTCTGTGTCCAGTGTCACATGGCTGACACAACATGTACGACAGGCACCCAGGTGATGTCCAGTAAACTGCCGCACTGGTTTTGGTATCCTACAATGCTGCTCCGAAAATTGGCGTGCGGCGGCCCGGGGGGGGGGGGGGGGGGGGAGGCGGCGTGAACGGGCCTCCCCAGGTGGCGGCCATCTAGCTGAGTTGCGCTCGCTCTTGCGGCCACAGCGTCTCGCTCACCATGTTGTGGAGTTGCTCCCACTCTTGCAGTGCAGCGATAGGCGGCTGCCACATGGCTGTCAAAATGGCGGACGGCTCTTCGGTTTTGGGCCTGGTCCACTGAAATGGCCCTGGGACACCTTGGAAGTCGGACGCTTGCCTGCTAGGGCTTGGGCTCCATTCTCGAAAAGCGTCCCCTCAGCCGTGAAGATTGTATAAAAGTCTTGGGGGCCCCCGACTCCCGCAGGCTTCCGGTGGGGAGCGGCTGACATGATTGCTCGCGGAATGACCACGACGGAGCCAAGAGATGGTGGTGCTCTCATGCTGACGCCAGCTTCAGTCTGAATGATCCAGAAACAAGGTGGGGCTTTCATCGTTTGGGAAAAAAAAATGTTCTAAACCAATGAAAAGTGTTATTTTTAGGTCATATGACCAAGCCTTCCATCTTTAGCAAACCAAAAGTAAAATGAACCAATGAAAAGTTTTATAAACAAGTCACATGACCTGTTATGCGACATAGGGCTACAAAAAGCGTAGAAAATCCGTTGGCACGTGAGGCGGCGTCAGTAGCGGACCGATGTGCGAATAGGCCGAAGGCAGAACAACGCGCCGAGATCCGGATGGCACCGAGGTGGTGTCCAGCAAATTGCTGCACTGGTGTGGCCATCCTACAATGCTGCGCCGAAAGACGGCGTGTCCAGCTGAATTGCGGTCACTGTTGCGGTACAGTGACTCGAACGCGCCGAGATCCGGATGGCGCCGAGGTGGTGTCCAGCAAATTGCCGTACTGGTGTGGCCATCCTACAATGCTGCGCCGAAAGACGGCGTGTTCAGCTGAGTTCCGGTCACTCTTCCGGCACAGTGACTCGAACGCGCTGAGATCCGGATGGCACCGAGGTGGTGTCCAGCAAGTGGCTGCACTGGTGTGGCCATCCTACAATGCTGCGCCGGAAGTCGGCGTGGGGTGCCCCGTTGGCTTATGAGGTGATGTCAGTAGTGGACTGATGTGTGAATAGGTCGGAACCAGCACAAGGCGCCAAGATCCGAATGGCAAGTCCTGGATGTTGAGTGCCTCAGTTGAGATTTCTGAGCAGTGCTTGTAGAACTGTCTGAAGCTTATTTGCACCTGCTGCAGCTTCACTAGGTCCGGCGGAACTTGTTGCCTTTTCCTTTCTGCTTCTTTTCCTACAATGCGTTTCTTCTGAAGACACGACCAGGTCCCTGAATGTGTGCAGGGGGACGCTATTGAATGAATGAACGCGCCGAGATCTGGATGGCACCGAGGTGGTGTCCAGCAAATTGCCGCACTGGTGTGGCCATCCTACAATGCTGCGCCGAAAGTCGGCGTGGGGTGCCCCGTTGGTTTATGAGGTGATGTCAGTAGCGGACCGATGTGTGAATAGGTCGGAACCAGCACAAGGCGCCCTGCACTGTTGAGCCTTTTTCAATGTCTGTTTTTTGTTCTTTCCCCTCCATCAAAAACAAAACAAAAATACAAGGCGCCAAGATCCGAATGGCAAGTCCTGGATGTTGAGTGCCTCAGTTGAGAGTTCTGAGCAGTGCTTGTAAGACTGTCTGAAGCTTATTTGCACCTGCTGCAGCTTCACTAGGTCCGGCGGAACTTTTTTCCTTTTCCTTTCTGCTTCTTTTCCTACAATGCGTTTCATCTGAAGACACGACCAGGTCCCTGAATGTGTGCAGGGGGACGCTATTGATTGAATGAAAATGGCGGCTTGACACAAAGCTGACTCAAGCGTTACTGTTGGTGCTATACAGACAAAAATTGGTTTTCAGTTTGTACATTCTTCAGGTTTTTTTTTCCATCCAAGTCTGATTGAGAGTTTGTAGAAAAATGGCTTCAGATTTTCCACATACTACTCTTCAACATTCTTCCTAAATGTAACAATGTGAAACTCACTAGGAGAACGGCTGTTTCTGTTTCCTTTCAAAATGCTGCCACCAATATTTTCTGAATGGAAGACACCATCTTGTAACATAAAGGGCCGAAAGGGGTTCTGGTCTGGCCGATGGTTGGTGGAGACATTTTGACTATATCTTGGACCTGCCCGGCCTCGCCCAAAATGGCGCCGGTATAAATGGGACTCGTAACTCTTTGCCCGCAAATGTATATCTAGAAAATGTTATTGTAAGTGGCCCTGTCGTATTTTAATTACAAAATGTACGTCCACCGATTCCGCAACTGTTAGACACCTTTGTTCTTGTCACCTAATGGCCCGCTCGTTACGTTCTTCTACAGTGTAAATGTCTCCTCATCATATACGATTTGAGTTTGCTCCGTGGCCGGCCCACGTGGTTATAGGCCCGTATTTGTATACTGACATTTTCACAATAAAGGTTTTTAAAACAAAACACGGTAGTAGTATTTTCATTTGTAAAGTTTTTACTTTTAGTGACTGTTTTCGAATCAGTAAAAGGCAAGTGAAATAAAGCAGTCCAATTACATGACGGATAAAAGGTATAATATGTAGGAACGCAGTAAAGATAAATGGTCAAGGGCAGTTGTGTTTTTCATGTCTGCAACATAAAGTGATCGATAAGAATCTGATAATCAGGCGTATCGGCGTCTAAGACAGCAGGCCGAATCTCTTTTACTCAACGGCTCCGTCATGGAAGGAAGAAACGCCCTTTTTCTCGAAAAAGGAATATATTTTACTTGCAAGACAGTTGTAAATTTTCCGGGAAAGTACATTAGCCTGGAATATTATAACATGTGTTTGAAAAAAAAATATTGTTCGAAAATAATAAAAAGCGTAATTTTTAGGTCATATGACCAAGCTTTTCATCATTAAATTAACAAAAGTAAAATGAACCAATGAAAAGTTTTATTAACAAGTCACATGACCTGTTATGCTTACGTTACGCGCTGCGCGCCGCGCCTCGGATTACTTCCGGGTGCGCTAACGCGGCGTGTCATAAAACGCATTACGCGACAACGTAGGTCAAGAATATAGTCTAAATGTCTCCACCAACCAGCGTTCAGAACACAACCCCTTTCAGCAGTCCAAAAAGTTCTGTTAAATGACAACAGAGGGGACAGGCAACAAGAACCATCAGTCAAAGAGGGGAGGGCAAGTTCTTCTCTTCCGGGTCATGTTGGGGCGCTACCGGAACTGATCGAATTGGTAGTCTACAGTGTTTCTGGATGTTTCAGACTAAAGCTGGCGTCAGCATGAGACCACTACCATCTCGTAGCTCCGTCGTGGCCATTCCACGAGCAATCATGGCAGCCGCTCCCCACCAGAAGCCTGCGGGAGTCGGAGGCCCCCAAGACTTTTGTAGAATCTTCACGGCTGAGGGGACGCTTTTCGAGAATGGGACCCAAGCCCTAGCAGACAAGCGTCCGAGTTCCAAGGTGTCCCAGGGCCATTTTAGTGGACCAGGCCCAAAACCGAAGAGCCGGCCGCCATTTTGAGAGTCCTGTGGCAGCCGCCTATCGCTGCACCGCAAGAGCGGGCGCATCTCAACTACATGGTGAGCGAGACGCTGTAGTCGCAAGAGCGGGCGGAAAACAGCTGAATGGCGGAAGAGGCACAGTGTAGCAAAAGCGGGCGGAATGGCAACTAAAACGATAAAGGGGCGCCTCACTACAGCTTGTCTTCAGGTCAAACGGATTGTGGGACAAGGTCCAGAATTGAAGAGTCATCAAAAGGCAAAAAGTACCGCCGGACCCCGGGAGCCGGCCGCCTATGTCGGGGGCGATCTCAGGCTACACCAGTGCTATAAGACTTGGGGAGGGTGTCGGAGCCAAGCGTCTTCTCCGAGTCCATGGCCATCACAGCGCCCCTCAGGGGCCTCCGTCAAGCTGTTTAGGAAGGTAACATATCACATTGTTTTCTAATGCAGTCAGGTCCACAAACGACACTCACTTACTTTGAGAATAGTGAAGCTGCAGTAGGTGGAAATAAGCTTCAGACAGTGTTACAAGCGCTGCTCAGAACTCTTAACTATGGCACCCAACATCTAGAACTTATGCTATTTGAGAATGGTAGTGACATCGAAGCATCTCAGGGACCAAAACCATTAACGTACTTTCACGTATGAAAATCTTACTTGGGGAGGGGGCAGGAGCGAAGCGCCCCCTCCCAGTCAGCGCCACCACACCGTATGTTGAAAATCTGAAGCCATCGTTCTACAAAGTCAACCAAACTTGGATTGAAAAATCTAGAAAAATGTACAAACTGAAAACCAGTTTTGGTCTGCATAGCATCAGTAACAACGCTTGAGTCAGCTTTGTGTCAAGCCGCCATTTTGATTCAACAAAGCACAGGCATTGAAAAAGGCTGAAATTCAGAACTCTAAACTATGGCACCCAACATCCAGGAGCTTGCTATCCGGATCTTGGAGCCTTGTGCTGTTTTCGATCTATTCACACATCGGTCCACTACTGACATCATCTTATAAACCAACGTTATGTAAATAGTTTTTTAATAAAATGTTTTACCCTGTTTCTTTGCTGGTGTGTTGTCTATATTTTTAATATTTGCATAGGGTTTGTCATTATTTTGTGCGGGATGGGTGATGGAGCCGAGCTGTCTTGCAGCCCTCATGGTGTGGAGCTCAGTTCATCTCACTATTTTCGTATTTCTCAAGAAGGGTTGTTCCTAATATTTCTATTTTAGCGAGGTCAAAAAGAGATCCAATTAGTGGCCTACTGATTTTGCTCGATTACTTTTATTTTTTTACACGATTTTTCACTATCTGCAAAGACTAAACAGAGTATTGCGACTTTGTGCTTGTTTGTAAATAGAGAATGATCCAAAGAGAACCAATTCTAAAACAGTAAATGCTTGGACAACAATCAATCAAATGGAGAGACAAGGAGGTACGACGGATTACAACGGGGGTAAAGGCCTGCGTTAACTACCCTTCTGTATCTGCAAAGAGAGAGTACTACTAAGGCAAAAGAGGGGAGGGGGGGGGGGGGGGCAGCGTTCAAAGCACATCAGCGTGCATAAATACGAAAATGTTTTTATCTATCACGTACTTGACATTTTAAAGCTTTTCATATTTGCTATTAAAAAACCAATGAAATTCACAGAAAAAACCATAGGTTATAGTGGATATATAGTTAGGAATTTGCATTTACAAAACCTTGAAAATTCAATGAAAAAACCATAGGTTATAGGCCATATATAGTTAGGAATTAGCATTTACAAAACCTTATTTTACTCGCATAAAACCATTGAAATTCCATATATAGTTAGCTAACTATAAGCGCTAACTATATATCGCGCACCCGCAATCCACTGCTGATGATGTCACATATTACATCATTCATGACATGGTCAGTGACATCACTGATGACATCACTGATGACATCTCAAATGACATCACTGATGACAACTCAAATGATATCAATGATGACATCTCAAATGACATCACTGATGACATCACTGATGACAACTCAAATGACATCACTGATGACATCTCATTTGTCATCACTGATCACATCACTCATGTGATAATACAATGAACCTCTTCAGACTCTAATATAACCTTACATACACTCAGTATAAACAGACACTCACAGACTGTCACTCATCCATGGAGTTACTCACACACCTAGTCAGTCATGCAAAGAATCAATCACACCTCCATTTCCTCAACTATACAGTTATACACATCTTACTTATTCAAACATATAATAACACATATTTACTCTCTTATATAATCCCTGATACAAGCTCACAGTGATCGATACAGCCACTCACACATTCACTGGGTCTTATGTTCAGTTATTTATATATCTCAACTCTCACATGTATTGTGTTTTACATACGTACTTACTTGCACATGTAGCAATGAGAAATCCATTCACTCACCAACACACCCATGCACAGTCAACCGCCCATATAGCTGTTTCCACATGCACTCTTGAACTCATACTCCTAGTGAATCAACTGCTTACACATCTATGCACAGAGTCACGCACCTCCCAGCCACCCACACACACACTCAGCCTCCCATTCAAATATTTGGGCAACCAATCAATAACCCATATGGCCACTCTTATAGCTACTGATCAACACATGCAGCAGCTTACACAACAACAAACATACTGATGCACGAATTAAGACAGTTTAGTCACTAACCCATGTACTCAGTGAGACACATTTAATCACTCACTCATACAGTCAGTCATGCACCTACTAAATTCTTCATCCAGACACTTATACATCCACTCATTCTTCAATATGTGAAACATATTTAAACTTTACAGACACATACAATCACTGGTTGTTTTGATCAGTGATGTCATCAGTGATGTCACTGACCATGTCATGAATGATGTAATATGTGACATCATCAGCAGTGGATTGCGGGTGCGCGATATATAGTTAGCGCTTATAGTTAGCTAACTATATATGGAATTTCAATGGTTTTATGCGAGTAAAATAAGGTTTTGTAAATGCTAATTCCTAACTATATATGGCCTATAACCTATGGTTTTTTCATTGAATATATATATATATATATATATATATATATATATATATATATATATATATATATATATATATATATATATATATATATATATATATATATATATATATATATTACCTACTGGCTGTCGCCAGTAGGTATATATAGTTAGGATTTTTTCTCTATGGGACTTTCGAAAATTCTATGTCTAGTAACTTTGGCGTTTGTGGACGGAATCGGCTGAAATTTTCAGGAAAATGGCACATTTTGTTTCTGGGCAGCCCCTGAAACTTTGGGGGGGGGTTCGTCAAGGGGGGGCCGAGAAAAAAGGGGGGTCCCAAAACGCGTTTTTCCCATGTTAATTTCCATAGGGCGTTTGGCCTCACTTTTAGCTCGAACGGCTGAATGGATTTGCACGAAACTTGGCAAAATTGTAGGGACTGTTAGCCCGATGTGCCTTTGCTGGGTCTCAATATATGTGCTCCAGTGGATTTTGAGAAATTAACGTTTTAAAAAATTTATATATCTGTGACAGCGTCCCAGATAGCGCTCCAGATCGCGTACTTTTCGCGTCACGGAGCTTTGCGAAGCGATGCTGATTGGCTCTCCGGTGTCTGTCACATTCTAAACAGTCCGGAGCGGCCGCCATCTTGTCTCTCGGTAGGATCGAGAGACAAGAAGAGGTGAAAAACGAAGGGGGAATTTAATGAAAGGGGGCAAGGTAGACCCCTCTTGACCCCCTAGGAATGATGTTGGGGTTATTAAAGGGTCCCGTGGGGAAAATTAAAAAAATTAGATTTTTCGCGGTAGAAGCGCTTCTCGGTTCGCAAATTAACGGCTGAATGGATTTGCACGAAACTTGGCAAAATTATAGGGACTGTTAGTCCGATGTGCCTTTGCTGGGTCTCAATATATGTGCTCCAGTGGATTTTGAGAAATTAACGTTTAAAAAACAGGTATATCTGTGACAGCGTCCCAGATAGCGCTCCAGATCGCGTACTTTTTGCGTAACGGAGCTTTGCGTAGTGAAGCTGATTGGCTCTCCGGTGTCTGTCAACATTCTAAACAGTCCGGTGCGGCCGCCATCTTGTCTGTCGGTAGGATCGAGAGACAAGAGGAGGAGAAAAACGAAGGGGGAATTTAATGAAAGGGGGCTAGGTAGACCTCTCTTGACCCCCTAGGAATGATGTTGGGGTTATTAAAGGGTCCCGTGGGGCAAATAATAAAAATTTGATTTTTCGCGGTAGAAGCGCTTCTCGGTTCGCAAACTGGTAGCGAAACGTGAATTCGCCATTTTGTGTTTCGATTTCATTAAATTACTAGGTATAAGGGGGTATGGGAGACATATCCTGACCCCTTTTGTTTTCTGAGGGTGGCTGAGGAGGCTCATATATGTTGATACATGTCTTCCAGCGGCTGTGCGTGAGCGTTTTTTTTTTTGTTGCGTGACGTCTGTTAACGTTTGATTCGATGGAAATCAGGAAGTGTTGACCGCCATTTTGTCACTGCGAGTAAATATTTTGTTTTAAATAATTGTTATAAATTAATCCTTATTGATAAACATTGTCTGCGCCATCTTGTCTTTTTTGCAATGCCACACTTTTGTTGAGCACGGCAGCCATTTTAGATGCCTTGACCAGACCCACTCTCTGCACGCCGCGGATCCTCAGCATGGCTCCTCACCCTCGCAAGCATCTCCCCCACGCACTGGTCACCCCCGCTCTCTCTCATGCATGGGCCAGAAACCTCCTCCCATGTGCGCTGCTCTTCCCTGAGAATCACACCCTGTGCCCGCCCGACACCACCCTTTCACCCTATTCACTACTGCACCCTCTGACACTCTTCTTCCTCTGTGTCCGATTGTTCAGGCCGGTCCCAGGCTATCACCTAGCCCTGCAGATGTAGTTTATGGCCCCAGCTGTAGAGAATCACCCCTCTTCAAAGGAGTTACAGACGATCTGTCACACCACACACGTTCCTACTATCTGATAACCATCCTGTATTGTGCTTGGGGAGGGGATTCTCACTGTGAGGGTGTGTGGGACCGAGCCTGAAGCGGAAGATTTCAGGGATGCCTCTTTGTACATCAAAGTTTTTACAATTATGTGTCACATTATAAATATATAGTACTCCAACAAAGTAGGATTATAACACTTTAATAACTTTTAAATATATAGAACGCAACAAAAACAGTAAATACATTTAAACATTTTTTCGAAAAAAGAAGCAACAATGGTCAGTAGCTGTGTTTTGTGCGAATAGTCCCAAGGCAGCACAACGTGCTGAGTTCTGGAGGGCACCCAGGTGATGTTACCTGGGTGCCGCACTGGTTTTTGGTATCCTACAATGCAGCTCCAAAAAATGGCGTGGGGCGTCCCGGAGGGTGCGCGGGGAGGCCTCGTCAGTAGCGGTCTATGGTGCGAATAGTCCCAAGGCAGCAGAACGCGCTGAGATGTGGATGCCACCCAGGTGATGTCCAGTAAGTTGTCGCACTGGTTTTGGCATCCTACAATGCTGCTCCGAAAAACGGCGTGGGGCGCCCCGGGGGGGGGTGGGAGGCGGCGTGAACGGGTCTCCCCAGGTGGAGGCTCGTCGGCTGTACTGAGGCGCCCCTTTACCGTTTCAGTTGCCATTCCGCCCGCTTTTGCTACACTGTGCCTCATCCGCCATTCAGCTGTTTATCGCCCGCTCTTGCGGCTACAGCGTCTCGCTCACCATGTAGTTGAGTTGCGCCCACTCTTGCGGTGCAGCGATAGGCGGCTGCCACAGGACTCTTAAAATGGCGGACGGCTCTTTGGATTTGGGCCTGGTCCACTAACATGGCCCTGGGACACCTTGGAACTCGGACGTCCCCTGAGCCTTGAAGATTTTACAAAAGTCTTGGGGGCTCCCGACTCCTGCAGGCTTCCGGTGGGGAGCGGCTGCCATGATTGCTCGCGGAATGACCACGACGGAGCCACGAGATGGTGGTGCTCTCAGGCTGACGCCAGCTTTAGTCTGAAACATCTAGAAACAAGGTGGGGCTTTCATCGTTTGGGAAAAAAAATGTTTTAATCCAATGAAAAGTGATATTTTTAGGTCATATGATCAAGCCTTCCATCATTAGGAAACCAAAAGTAAAATGAACCAATGAAAAGTTTTAAAAAGAAGTCACATGACCTGTTATGCTTACGTTACGCGCTGCTATAAAAAGCGTAAAAAATCCGTTGGCACGTGAGGCGGCGTCAGTAGCGGACCGATGTGCGAATAGGCCGAAGGCAGCACAACGCGCCGAGATCCGGATGGCACCGAGGTGGTGTCCAGCAAGTTGCACTGGTGTGACCATCCTACAATGTTGCGCCGAAAGTCGGCGTGGGGTGCCTGGGGGGGGGGAGGTGGCGCAAACTGGCCTCTCTCGCCTCCTCAGGTGGAGGCACCTGATGTCACTCGCCGTCCAGCAGAGTTGCGCCCGCACTTGCTGCTACAGTAGGCCGAAGGCAGCACAACGCGCCAAGATCCAGATGGCACCGAGGTGGTGTCCAGCAAATTGCCGCACTGGTGTGGCCATCCTACAATGCTGCGCCGAAATTCGGCGTGGGGCGCCCCGTTGGCCTGTGAGGTCGCGTCAGTCAGTGGGGGCTGTTTGAGAAAGCAATGTGATGCTGTGCGTCGCCCCCAAGATGGAGGCTCCTCGGCTGCAGTGGGGCGCCCCTTGGTGTTTCACTCGCTATCCAGCTGAGTTGCGTCCGCACTTGCGGCTACAGTAGGCCGAAGGAAGCACAACGCGCCGAGATCTGGATGGCACCGAGGTGGTGTCTAGCAAGTTGCCGCACTGGTGTGGCCATCCTACAATGCTGCGCCGAAAGTTCCATGGTCCGGCGGAACTTTTTTCCTTTTCCTTTCTGTATCTTGTCCCACAATCCGTTTAACCTTTAGACACGACCAGGTCCCTGAATGTGTGCAGGGGGACGCTATTGATTGAATCAAAATGGCGGCTTCACACAAAGCTGACTCAAGCGTTTCTGGTGATGCTATACAGACAAAAAATGGTTTTCAGTTTGTACATTCTTCAGGATTTTTCCATCCAAGTCTGCTTGAGAGTTTGTAGAACAATGGCTTTAGATCTTGCCCTCCCCTCTTTTGACTGTTGGTCTTGTTGCCTATGTCTTCTGTTGTCATTTAACTGAACCTTTTTTGACTGCCAAAAGGGGTTCTGGTCCGACCGCTGGTTGGTGGAGATATTTTGACTATATCCTGGACCTGCCCGGCCTCGCCCAAAATGGCGCCGGTATAAATGGGACTCGTACCTCCTTCTTGTGTACTGGTTGCACAACCTTGATATCACGAGATACGTATGCAGTTTTGAAGCACATGGCGGGCGGGAATGAGAATTGATTGAATATTTCGACATCCCTATTGATATTAAGTTCTGATGTGTTATTGATTACTGTACTATTGAAAGTTCGAATTAACGTCACCCATGGTACTTGCCCGCAAATGTATATCTAGATAATTTTATTGTAAGTGGCCCTGTCGTATTTTAATTACAAAATGTACGTCCACCGATTCCGCAACTGTTAGACACCTTAGTTCTTGCAACCTAATGGCCCGCTCGTTGCGTTCCTCTACAGTGTAAATGTCTCCTCATCATATACGATTCCAGTTTGCTCCGTGGCCGGCCCACGTGGTTATAGGCCCGTATTTGTATACTGACATTTTCACAATAAAGGTTTTAAAAACAAAACATGGTAGTAGTATTTACATTGGCAAAGTTTTTAATTTTAGTCACTGTTTTCGAATCAGTAAAAGGCAAGTGAAATAAAGCAGTCCAATTACATGACGGATAAAAGGTATAATACGCAGGAACGCAGTAAAGATAAATGGTCAAGGGCTGTTGTGTTTTTTACTCCTGCAACATAAAGTGATCGATAAGAATCTGATATTCGGGCGTATCGGCGACTAAGACAGCAGGCCGAGCATCTTTTGCTCAACGGCTCCGTCATGGGACGAAGAAACGCCCTTTTGCTAGAAAAAGGAATATATTTTACTTGCAGGACAGTTGTAAATTTTCCGGGAAAATACATTAGCCTGGAACATTATAACATATATGTTTAAGAAAAAATAATGTTCGAAAGCAATAAAAAGCGTAATTTTTAGGTCATATGACCAAGCCTTTCATCATTAGTATAACAAAAGTAAAATGAACCAATGAAAAGTTTTATTAACAAGTCACATGACCTGTTATGCTTACGTTACGCGCTGCGCGCCGCGCCCCGGATCCCTTCCGGGAAGCTGCGCTTCGCGCACTGGAGTACTTCCGGGTGCGCTAACGCGGCGTGTCATATAACGCATTACGCGACAACGTAGGTCCAGAATATAGTCAAAATGTCTCCACCAACCAGCGGTCGGAACACAACCCCTTTCAGCAGTCTAAAAAGTTCTGTTAAATGACAACAGAAGGGACAGGCAACAAGAACCATCAGTCAAAGAGGGGAGGGCAAGTTCTTCCCTACCGGGTCACATTGGGGCGCTACCGGAACTGATCGAATTGGTAGTCTACAGTGTTTCTGGATGTTTCAGACTGAAGCTGGCGTTAGCATGAGAGCACCACCATCTCGTATCTCAGACAGTCGTGGCCATTCCACGAGCAATCATGGCAGCCGCTCCCCACCGAAGCCTGCGGGAGTCGGGGGCCCCCAAGACTTTTGTAGAATCTTCAAAGCTCAGTGGACGCTTTCGAGAATGGGGCCCAAGCCCTAGCAGACAAGCGTCTGAGTTCCAAGGTGTCCCATGGCCATTTTAGTGGACCACGCCCAAATCTGAAGAGGCGGCCGCAATTTTTAAAGTCCTGTGGCAGCCGCCTATAGTTGCATCGCAAGAGCGGGAGCAACTCAACTACATGGTGAGCGAGACGCTGTAGTCGCAAGAGCGGGCAGTAAACAGCTGAATGGCGGAAGAGGCACAGTGTAGCAAAAGCGGGCGGAATGGCAACTGAAACGGTAAAGGGGCGCCCCACTACAGCATGTCTTCAGGTCAAACGGATTGTGGGATAAGGTCCAGAATGGAAGAGTCATCAAAAGGCAAAAAGTTCCGCCGGACCCCGGGAGCCGGCCGCCTATGTCGGGGGTGATCTTAGGCCACGCCAGGGCAACACGACTTGGGGAGGGGGCAGAAGTCAAGCGCACCCTCCAAGTCCGCGCCACCACACCGTATGTTGAAAATCTGAAGCCATCGTTCTACCAACTCTCAACCAGCCTTGGATGAAAAATCTTGAAGAATGTACAAACTGTGAAAACCAGTTTTTGTTTGCATAGCATCAGCAGCAACGCTTGCTATCAGAATGCATGAGTTTCATGCTCGATCGATTGAGCTAGCCGGATCAGGCAACAAAAAGTATAAAATAGTTATATAAATAGTTATTTAATAAAATGTTTTACCCTGTTACTTTGCTGGTGTGTTGTATATATTTATAATATTTGCATAGAGTTTATCGTTATTTTGGGCGGGGTGGGTGGCGGAGCCGAGCTGTCTTGCAGCCATCATGGTGGGGAGCTCAGTTCATCTCACTAGTTTCGTATTTCTCATGAAAGGTTGTTCCTAATGTTTCTATTTTAGCGAGGTCAAAAAGAGATCCCATTAGTGGCCTACTGATTTTGCTCAGTTATTTTTTTTTTTAACACGATTTTTCACTATCTGCAAAGACTAAACAGAGTATTGCGGCTTTGTGCTTGTTAGTAAATAGAGAATGAACCAAAGAGAATAAATTCTAAAATAGTAAATGCTTGGATAACAATCAATCAAATGGAGAGACAAGCAGGCACGACGGATTACAACGGGGGCAAAGGCCTGCGTTAACTACCCTTCACTATCTGCAAAGAGAGAGTACTTCTAAGAGAAAAGAGGGGGGGGCAGCGTTTAAAGCACATCAGCGTGCATAAACACGAAAATGTTTTTACCTATCACGTACTTGACATTTGACAGCTTTTGATATTTGTTATTAAAAAACCATTGAAATTCAATGAAACAACCATAGGTTTTAGCCCATATATAGTTAGGGATTAGCATTTTCAAAACCTTATTTTACTCGCATAAAACCATTGAAATTCGCATATATAGTTAGATGCACTAACTATATATCGCGCATCCGCAATCCACTGCTGATGATGTCACATACTACATCATTCATGACATGCTCAGTGACATCACTGATGACATCACTGATGACATCTCAAATGACATCACTGATGACATCACTGATGACAACATCCAGTGACTGTATGTTTCTGTAAAGTTAAAATATGTCTTACATATTGAAGAATGAGTGGATGTATAAGTGTCTGGATGAAGGATTTAGTAGGTGCATGACTGACTGTATGAGAGAGTGATTAAATGTGTCTCACTGAGTGTATGGGTTAGTGACTAAACTGTCTTAATTTGTGCATCATTATATCTGTTGTTCTATGAACTGCTGCATGTGTTGATCAGTAGCTAAATGAGTAACTATATGGGTTATTGATTGGTTGCCGAAGTATTTGTATGGGAGACTGAGTGTGTGTGTGGGTGGCTGGAAGGTGTATGACTCTGTGCATAGATGTGTGAGCAGTTGATTCACTAGATGTATGGGTTCAAAAGTGCATGTGGAAATAGCTGTATGGGCGGTTGACTGGCTGCATGAGTGTATTGGTGAGTGAATGGATATCTCAGTGCTACATGTCAAAGTAAGTACATATGTAAAACACAGTACATGTGAGAGTTGACATATATAAATAACTGTGCATAAGAGCCAGTAAATGTGTGAGTGGCTGTATGGATCATTGTGAACTTGTATCAGGGATTGTATAAGAGAGTAAATATGTGTTAGTATATGTTTGAATAAGTAAGGTGTGTATAACTGGATAGTAGAGGAAATTGAGGTGTGATTGATTCTTTGCATGACTGACTAGGTGTGTGAGTAACTCCATGGATGAGTGACAGTCTGTGAGTTTTTGTTTACACTGAGTGTATATAAGGTTATATAAGAGTCTGAAGAGGTTCATCGTATTATCACATGAATGATGTCATTAGTGATGTGCTCAGTAATGTCAAATGAGATGTCAAATGAGATGTCATCAGTGATGTCATTTGAGATGTCTTCAGTGATGTCATCAGTGATGTCATCAGTGATGTCATTTGAGATGTCATCAGTGATGTCATCAGTGATGTCATTTGAGATGTCATCAGTGATGGCATCAGTGATGTCACTGAGCATGTCATGAATGATGTAATATGTGACATCATCAGCAGTGGATTGCGGGTGCGCGATATATAGTTAGCACATCTAACTATATATGCGAATTTCAATGGTTTTATGCGAGTAAAATAAGGTTTTGAAAATGCTAATCCCTAACTCATTGAATATATATATATATATATAAAACTGTAATATCGCCAGTAGGTAGTTACAGTTAGGATTATTTTTTATGGGGAATTCGCAACATTCTATTGGGAATAACTTTGGCGCCGCTTGGGGAATCTGCCTGAAAATTTCCTCAAATTTGCCCCGCGGCGCTCCGCTCCTTCCCAGAAAGTTTGGGGGGATTCGTCAAGGGGGGGGGGCGAGATAAAAGGGGGGTCCCAAAACCTGTTTTCCCATGTTAATTTCCATAGGGCGGTTGAACTCACTTTTAGCCCGAACGGCTGAATGGATTTCCACTAAACTTGGCAAAATTGTAGGGACTGGTAGCCCGATGTGCCTTTGCTATGTCTCAAGATATGTACTCCAGTGGATTTTGAGTAATTTAGGTTTCAAAAAATATATATATCTATAAGCGCGCCCCGGTACGCGCACCGGGGCGCTTGCCAGCGCACTACGCGAGTTCACGAGCAGAAAGCTGATTGGCTCTCGGGTGTCTGTCAACATTCCAAACAGTCTGGAGTGGCCGCCATCTTGTGTCTCAGTAGAATCGAGACACAAGAGGTGGCAAAAACAAAAGGGGAAATGACCAAAAGGGGGCAGAGTAGACCCCCCCTGACCCCCTAGGTTTGATGTGGGGGCCATAAAAGGGCCCCGCGTGGCAAAAAATATTTTTTTTCAATTTGCGGGGGGAGAGCGCCTGGTAAGCACACCGGGGAGCGTACCGGAGAGCGTACCATAGGGAAAAAAGAATGACAGAGTTTTTAAAAAAATGTACCCTTTTTTTATAAGTTGGAGGTAGTTCTAAAAAGAACTGTTTTTTTTCTTCTTTTTGTTGTTTTATATTTTTTTATTGTTTTTTTGAACATTTTGTACTTTTTTTGGCTTTTATGAACAATTTTATATATTTTTTGATATTTTTATGGGGAGAAACAAAAAACAGGGAATTGTAAACGGCTCAACTGGGGCAAAAAAAAATCAGGAAAAAATTAAGGTTTTTTGGGGCAATTGTGGCTGTCACCAGCACGGTTGATGAGTTTTATGCTTTGCTCACCATAGGTAATTGTTTTACCACAAAATATACAACTGATTTTGTATTGTCCAAACTGGGGTTGTATGGACCCACTCCATCGGGTCCAGAGACCCACTCCATCGAGTCTCTGGACCCGATGGAGTGGGTTGCTTACTTTTGGAGGTGCTGGGTGAAGATTGGGGAGGGTTTCTGGACAGTTCTCGGACCTCTGCCGCAGCATAGTTGTTAGGGTGCCGGCGTTGCATGTGGCGAATCATGGTGTTATTGCCAAAAGAGTACTTTTTGTTAAGGTTCTCCCTTGAAAGTTCAGTGCCACAGATTAGGCAAGTAACCCTTGGCGCATTTACTTTTTTGAGGTCCTTTGGGATTGAAAAAAACTCCCAGATAATGTGCTGCTTTGGCATATATGGGGAATTATCTTCTGGCAGGAACCTCCTCCTCTCCTCCTCCTCCTACTCTTCTTCATCTCCACCACTGTGGTGTTGTGGTGGTCCTCTTGGTGGTGGTGGTGGTGGCTGAGATGCTCCTGCTGCTGCTGCTATTGAAGCCATTTCTGAGTACAAATTAGCAATAGCTCTGGCAACAGGTCTTCCTCACTCAAAGTACAAAGTGAGAATGAGGAAAAAAGGTGGGGGCTTTCATCATTAGGAAAAAAAAACTGTCCTGAACAAATAAAAAGTGTTATTTTTAGGTCACATGACCCGACGCGCTTACATTACGCGCCCCGGGGCACGCCCAGGGGGGCGTCCCGTAAGCGCGTCGGATGGTTACGTAGTGCGATCGTATGCGCTCGAGTGCTTCTGGGTGCGCTTATGCCGTGCGTATCACGCGGACGCGGCTACGCGATACGTCACAATGATGTTTTCATTCGCGCCAATAGCGCTAACGGTTGCTCACCGGTACGTGCCCCCAGGCGCGCCGCAAGACTGCGCTTACCGGTGCGCTCACCGGGAAGCGCACCGGGAGCGCTCCAGGGCAAAAAAAAAACGTGAAGAATATACATAAAAAAAATAGCATTACATAAATATACAATATAGGATTCATTATAAAAATATTACATATCATAGCTATAGAAATTTGATATTAAAAAACCTTTGATATTCACTGAAAAAAACATAGGTTTGAGACCCTATATATAGTTAGGAATTAGCATTTAAAAAACCTATGAAATTCACTGAAAAAACCATAGGTTTAACACCAGTATAGTTAGGAATTAGCATTTAAAAAACCTATGAAATTCACTGAATAAACCATAGGTTTCACACCAGTTATAGTTAGGAATTAGCATTTAAAAAACCTATTAAATTCACTGAAAAAAACATAGGTTTCACACCAGTTATAGTTAGCTGGAAATTTTACTGACATAAAACCATTGAAATTCCCACGTTATAGTTAGTTGGACTCACTATAACTTGCGCTCCTGCAATGCACTGCTGATGACATCACATATTACATCACTCATGACATGGTCAGTGACATCACTCATGACATCACTGATGACACCATCCTTGTGACAGACTGACAGACCTCCTTTCAGTGTAATGTAACCCTTGAAACACATATTCAAAAATAGAAACTAACATTTTCAAAAAAAGGAGATACACATACCAGTTACAACAACCAATTCAGTAATTCCACCATCTATATACACATCCACTCATTCAGCAACAGTTGTATATAGTCACTCATACAAATACTCACTCATCATATGTAGTGATACACATATACATTCTGTTACACACCGACAGTCATCCAAAAGTTACTCACACACATACTCACACATGCAAATAAACTATTGAACATCCATTTATTTGCATATACAACTATACACACACTAGCACATTACTTCTAAGGAAACTTACACATACTTACTCTCTTAAACAATCACTTATAGAAACACATACTTATTTAAACAGGAACTCTTTCAATCTCCCACTCTCACATATACTCACTTATATACATCAATACTTACATATACTACATTAAAACATATGTAGTTACTCATAAAGACACTAGTGAGGCAGGCATTCACTCACTAACACACACATATAGACACTCATCCACCCATACAGTCCTGCACATATGCTGTCTTCAAAACACATACAAACAGTGAGTCAGTCACCAACCCATGCAGCCACTTATACACAAAGTGAAACACTGATACATATATTTAAATATATAAAAATTACTCGCTAATATTGTATTTACTAAGATACACTTAATAAGCCAGTTAACCAATCAATATTTATTAAAAAAAATCCATTTACACACTTATTTAAACATTTATTCTTCCATCGACCTTTACAAATACATATATAAAACATATTTATTTTTCAGAAAGACACACATTCACTGGATGGTGTCATCAGTGATGTCATGAGTGATGTCACTGACCATGTCATGAGTGATGTAATATGTGACGTCATCAGCAGTGCTTTGCAGGCGCGCAAGTTATAGTGAGTCCAACTAACTATAACGTGGGAATTTCAATGGTTTTATGTCAGTAAAATTTCCAGCTAACTATAACTGGTGTGAATCCTATGGTTTTTTCAGTGAATATATATATATATATATATATATATGTACAGTAACAAAGTCCAATACCCACGCTCTCAGGAAACAACACGGAGACACCAAAATAAAGCCAGTGCTGTTTAATCCACAACGCGTTTCGCCGACAAACGGCTTGATCACGTGGATTGGCGTTATCGTATCAGTGCCATATATCTTACAAACAGTGGAAATGAAAACAGGACTGAAATGGCAGAACTTTGTGAAAGTAAAGTTTCATGATACTATACTGTCGTAAAGAACACTAATACATTTTCAACACAGTGTAAGAAAAAATATGTTAAGTAATCACATATTTTCCACATCAAATGAGCATTAGAGTAAACACAGTATAGTTCCTGCGCAACCATATAAATTAATACATTTGATATGTAAGCAGCTGAAACGCGGCAATGACCGCAATGATAAAGGTATACTAGACCCAGTGGATCTACTACCTCATGCAACAACACCTCACCCTTAATATACGTCCATAACGGGGCTCACTCAGTGCTGCAGGCGAAGAAAGTTAATGTGCGCCTGCGCCCACGGACAATAAATCAAGTCCGAATGATCAAGATGGAATGTCTCAGAATAAAACGAGGGAGGTGCAAGGAGAGAAATAAACTTAATGGCAAGTGCCCAAACCATGCTCTCAATCAGGTATTCAGTCCAGTCAAACTCCAAGTCAAAGTGATGGCAGATCCTTAACGCCAAGGTGCTCATGTGACAAGAACCGGATTAGGGGAGGGGTCCCGTGAAGTGAAGTGACGGTGAACTGGGCCCTTTATCTCGGTCCTACAACAAAACAGATAGACAAAACTAGTTAAAAACAATTTCATAACATTGGAAAGTTACATGAAGCTAAAATATAATCATCAGACAGTTAAACATGGTAAAAGAAGAAAAAGAACGCTATATGACAGTTACATTATTCTTTTAGGTGTACGGCTAGCTCCTCATCTTGGTTAAGACCCCCCGGGGTCTTGGTTTGGAAGTCTATGATGAGTTTGGACTCCCTTTGACGTAATTTCAGTACCCTGTTGCCCCCTCTGGGATTCTTATCTATCTGTTCCAAGATGAAATAACTCAGATCCTTGACATTAGAGAAATGTTTATCTCTAAAATGTCGTGCCACTGGGTATTTGGGGTCAAAATTGCTGATGGCTCTAGTATGTTCCAAAATTCTTTTTTTGGCCATACATGTCGTACTGCCTATATACCATTTACTGCATGTGCATGTAATGGCATATATCACAAAAGTCGAGCTGCAAGTCAGGAAGGGTGCAATCTTTTTATGGACACCATTGTACAATAACTTCCTTAACAGATTTACTGTTGGCGCAGGCTTTGCAGTGCCCACATGGGAAAAAACCATCTAATCCCTGTATATTGTTGGGTGGGTACACTGTAATATCGCTGCGAACTAGCATATCCCTGATACTTCTCCCTCGTCTGTATGTTATACTGGGTCTGGGAGGAAGTTCTTTCCCTATAACACTGTCTGTTTTGAGTATGTCCCAATTTTTGGCTACAATTCTCTTGATATCTTGGGAATCAGTGTTGTAGGTAAGGATGAGTCTGGTAGTATCTCCACTTTCTTCCTTGTTCTCAGTGTTGTCTACGAGGGTATCAGGTCTTTGGATATTGTTGGCTCTATCCTTAGCTCTTTTAAGGACCCAATTAGGATAGCCTCTATCCTTGAATCTGTCAAGAATGATGCCACTCTCTTCTAGGTATGCTGTCGCAGTGTTACAGTTGCGCTTGGCCCTCAGTAGCTCTCCAAATGGAATACTCCATTTCAACTTGTCTGGATGACTACTGAGGGCATGTAGCACACTGTTGCCCGCAGTTGCCTTGCGAAAAAGTGAAGTATGGATTTCATTGTTCACAATCTCGATTTTGACATCTAGGTATTCAATGTTCGTTCGGCTTTTGCAGCCACTGAGAACAATGTTCCGGGAGTTGCAGTTTAATTTCGTTATGAAATTGTCTGCTTCCTCAATGGTGCCCTTCCATACAATAAAAAGGTCATCGATGTACCTCAGCCACATCGATACCTTTTTAAAGTCCTGTTGTAGAGTGGGGTCAGATCGAATATCCCTTTCCCATTGTGTCTTCCCGTGGCAGTGTGTCAGAAAGAGTCTCGAAATATATTGACCATTTTTTGAGAGAACATGTCATGGAACTAGAAAGTTATGTTCGTGACACGAAAGACTTTCTCAATAAGATTGAGAAATTTGATTGGGAGGCAGGCTCTGTACTAATAACACTTGATGTACAGAGTCTATACACCATTATAGATCATGAGCAAGGGGTGGAAGCCTGCGAAGAATTTCTTAAAAACAGACATGTCAAATTCAGAGAGCACACTCGGATGTTACTCAACATGGTGAGATACTGTCTGGAAAATAACATCTTCCTTTTCAACGGAGAACTATTCAGACAAGTTAGTGGTTCTGCCATGGGCTCGTGTTTTTCACCCAGTTTTGCCAACCTGTTCATGGGCAAATGGGAAAGGGATATTCGATCTGACCCCACTCTACAACAGGACTTTAAAAAGGTATCGATGTGGCTGAGGTACATCGATGACCTTTTTATTGTATGGAAGGGCACCATTGAGGAAGCAGACAATTTCATGACGAAATTAAACTGCAACTCAGTGATGTCACTGACCATGTCATGAATGATGTAATATGTGACATCATCAGCAGTGGATTGCGGGTGCGCGATATATAGTTAGTGCAACTAACTATATATGCGAATTTCAATGGTTTTGTGCGAGTAAATTAAGGTTTTGTAAATGCTAATCCCTAACTATATATGGTCTATAACCTATGGTTTTTTCAGTGAATATATAGATATATATATATATATATTACCTACTAGCGGTCGCCAGTAGGTAGTTATAGTTAGGATTTTTTTCAATGTTAAATCTTAAAATTCTATTTGGAATAACTTTGGCGCCGGTTGACTAATCTGCCTGAAAATTCCCTCAAAATGGCCTCGTCGAGCTCCGGTCCTTCCCTGAAAGTTTGGGGGAATGCGTCAAGCGGGGGCCTAGATAAAAGGGGGGTCCCAAAACGCATTTTCCCCATGTTAATTTCCATAGGGCGGTCGACCTCACTTTTAGCCCGAACAGCTGAATGGATTTACACCAAACTTGGCAAAATTGTAGGGACTGGTAGCCCGATGTGCCTTTGCTATATCTCAAGATATGTGCTCCAGTGGATTTTGAGTAATTTAGGTTAAAAAAAATATATATATCTATAGCAGCGACCCGGTACGCGCACCGGGGCGTGTACCGGGCGCGCCACGCGACTTGCGCACGGAAAGCTGATTGGCTGTCGGGTGTCTGTAAACATTCTAAACAGTCCGGAGCGGCCGCCATCTTGTGTCTCGGTAGGATCGAGACATGAGAGGTGGCCAAAACAAAGGGGGAAATGACCATAAGGGGGCAGAGTAGACCCTCCCTGACCCCCTAGGTTTGATGTGGGGGCTTTAAAAGGGCCCCGCGGGGCCAAAACAAATTAATTTTTTTTCAATTTTTTGCGGGGGGAGCGCCCGGTACGCGCACCCGGAAGCGGACCGGGGAGCCTACTATGGGGGAAAAAGAATGATAGGCTTTTCAAATATTGTATGTTTATTAATTGTTTTTTTTGTTGTTTTATTTTTTTGTTTTTTTTATTTAAGTACCAACATGTAGGTACCAATGCAGAGTCTAAAATGTAATATACACTGTCTCCTTTGTAGATATCTTGCATGTTGCTACAGAAGTTATTGTGGTATATGGAATTCATACCATAGTCTGTCAGGAAAGCAGAAACAATATGGAGGCAGGAGATGATAAAGAGATGTTAAATACACATTGGAGATAATATAGTGAGAGAAAGGAAGTAACTATGAGCAAACTTACTATGTAACACAAAAAGTTGCCTAGTGTATTTTAAGTCTCACTTTATATTATATCTATTTTGGTACTATTTCATAATTTACATATAAAAAAGAATAATGTCTCAAACAATTTTTAATTTTTAAATTTAAATTTATTGTTGTGATTTTTCAAATTCTAAAAGAATTTGCAACATTAATTCATCAGGTATGTCCTCCTTTTCATTCCATGATTCAATTTCTTCAACACATTTAATTAAGTCTTGGTCTACAGTGTGATCCAAAAAGTCTATTTCATCTTTGTCTTCTTTAGGATTGTTTTCCATATTAATTTCAAATGAAATATTTTTTTCATTTTGTTGTGCTTCCATTTTCTTGCTGTAAATTGCATAAAAAATAAATATATCAGTAGAGATAGGGCACTGTTGGGTTTAAGTTCAGACAGGTACTTGTGAGTTTTTAACAGTGAAGTTATCTTTGGGCAGTGTATGGTTTCAGGCAGGAAGTAGAACTATTAAAAAGTGCCTGTGATGAAGCCTAAGTAAATTCGTAATTATACCAGAGAAGCCTAACTCAATCCATAATTATAATAAACAAGCCTTTCTCAATGTCTAACTCTTACAGAGGGACAGTATATAACTATCTGAAAACGTTTTCCCAAATTAACTTAAAGTGCATAACATAGTTCTCCTTTCAAATTAAAAACTTACCTTCTTCAAAGTAGTTGAAGTTTTCTGTCAAAATTTTTTCCAAATGTACCTTAGGTAGTGTTAGTCAAAATGGCTGTGTTTCCCTCTCATTTTTCATATATATTCATGTACTTAACCAATCAAATGTCAGCACATAAAAGTACAAAATGTAAGTAACATTTTAATTGGTTCAAAATTCAAACAGTTTCATATGTGTTTTTGTCATGTAATATACCTCAGGATATTTAGACAGGGCTACAGCCCAAATGGCTCAATGGAATACCACTAAATTTGGGTAAATGGTAGGGACTGCTATGTAGTAGGGCGTATTCTATATTTGGTGTAAGTGTCTCCAGTGTTTTTTCTGTAAATTACTTTCCCACCTTTTTTTAGGGAGCGCTTACCGGTGCGCGCCCCGGTACGCGTACCGGCAGCGTTACGGGAGTCCTCCATTTTGTGTTTCGGTACAATCGAGACACAAGATGGAGGACAAACAACATTGGGAATGGGTAGAAGGGGGCACGGTAGACAGCCCCTGACCCCCTAGGTTTTCTGAGGGGGGCTTAGGAGGCTCATAAAGGCTAAAAAAAAATATATGTTTTTTTAATTTTTCGCGGGGGAAGCGCCCGGTACGCGCACCAGGGAGCGTACCGGGGAGCGTACTTTGGTGAAAAATAGTGAAAAAATTAGAAAAAGATAATCATTTGGAGTGATCAGAGGTAGGGTAGCCCTGAAAAGAGCTTTTGGGTTCTGTGTCTGATTTAGGAACCTACAAGTAGGTTCCAATGCACAGTCTTGAATTCAGGAGGAATATTCTATTCCCCTCATCTGAGAAGTGCACACCATCTCCTCTGTAGATGTCTTGCATGTTGTAACGCAAGTTTTTGTTGTATATTGAACCCATTCCAAAGTCTCTCATGTAAGCAGAAACAGATTTATTCACATGTTTCCGTGCTTTCTCAAATTGTGGACAAAATTGGTTGGACCAGTTCCATTTCTGTCTTTGGCATATATTGGAATATACCAAGGCAGTTTGTGGAAAAAGTTACATCAATTGATCAAAGGTGTCCTTTAAAAGCATTTCCAGACCAACCCCAGTAATAGTGCCCAAATCATTTGCACCACAGTGCACTATTAAGAGGTCAGGGTTTGGCAGATGCAAAAAGGTTTTCACCAATGGTATCAATTGATGACATCTCAATCCTCTCTGGCCAATCCACTTGAGTTCCACATTTGATAGATCAAGGTTGTGATAATTTCTGCTTGCTGCATACCTTTGAGCCCAGTGGATGTAGCTATGTCCAATAATCCATACAGAATACATGATGAGAGAAGGTTCTGGTGCAGTCAGATGAAGTGTGGGAATGAAATGGCAGTTGGAACAGTAGGAGTTTACAAAAAAAATTGTGGAGTTTCCCATCTGTTGAATCACAAGCAATGATTGGTGGATTCAGATAGTTGAAAACTGAAAGTTAGGGTGCATGGTTGTGTTGTGTGAAAGAAACAATTTGAATGGTTAAGAAAAAGTCACTAAAAGCAATAATGCCCTGGATAAGCTGGTGTATTGAAAGGTCAAACATCATTGCTGATTTAATTTGCAACATTGTAGAATAAACTTTTGAACCTGAGAGTTCAGGTAGGAGGGGGTTGCTATGGTAACAGATAGAAAGGTCTGAGAGGAGGAAGGGTGTTGGTTTGAAAATAGTGAGGGAAGACTTTTGATTGGTTGAAATAAGGCATATGTGTGTAAAGTTAGAGATTTTCTATGCCAGTCTTGGTTTCAGTGTATTGAGTGCACACTTTTTGCTCTGCTAAAGAAAAATTGGTGTGTGTGTCTGACACTGTATTCAATTTCTCAAAGCATTTGTAAAGGTAAGTAATGATTTATTTAATTTAGATAGAGACTTGTTTGCTCTATGGAGAATATTTGGAAGCAGATAGTGTAGTTTTAGTAGTGAAATTGATTCCTTGTACATAGGACTTGTGCTGTGTTTGTAAAAAGGTATTTAAAAAACGATTTTGGGGTAAAAGAATGTATATTTGAACCGATTAGAATATTGTCACTTGCATTACCTCAGATTTGGAAGCAGATTGAGATTCTTTTTTTTTTGGTTTGTGGCATGTTTTTTGGAAATGCTTGCTATGAACATTTGCAAGATAGGGGATTTGTATTTTGTGAAACAGTGAGATTTCAGTAGTGAAATTGAATGCTTGTACATAGGTCCTGTGTTGTGTTTCTAAAATGTTACTCAAAAAACGATTTTGGGGGCAAATCAAGGGTATTTTCATTTGGCCCTTATTTATGATTGCCTTGTGCTGCTGGTACATCACTTTAAACATGGGAAAAAAGTGACGCTCTGGTGGCGCAAGGCCTTCATAAATAAGGCCCTGAGTTTTTTTGTTGTTGGTTTGTGTCTTGCTTTTTGATAATGCTTGATATCAACATTTGCAAGATAGAGGATTTGTATTTTGTGAAATAGTGAGGGTTCAGTAGTGAAATTGAGTGCTTGTACATAGGATCTTTGCTGTGTTTCTAAAATGTTATTCAAAATCGTTATCGTGTTTTCAATGTGTCACTGAATGTACTACTTTAGAAAGGATGTAACCACACTTGACACTTAAAATCACCAGTTACCAAATTGTAAATGTTATAAAGTTAATTTCCTTCTCTCTTTTAACACCAGCTTGCTTGATGAAGCAGGATGTAACACCGTATGTGTAGATAATTGCACTGTTATTTAAAGTTCATCATCTTCATCCCTTTTCTGCTGACGGGTGCTATCCATTTCTGAGGGCAAAATTCATTAATGATCAGTTAAGTTGTTGGATGCACACCATTTTATCCAAAAGTAATCCATGTTTGTTCTCTTTTTCAAGAATGCCTGCTCACTGGAAGAAATACCTTGCCCAGGTGACACTTGAGTAAACAACAACATAGTGTGGGGCGACATTATGTCCCACTTACGGTCACACTGTTTTGATTGCGCATGTTCAGCGACAACTTGTACATTCTGCTATTTTACTCCTTGTAATTCATGTACTACATATTTTTCTTTCTTCCACTTTTTTACTCCTGTTCCATTCACACACAGGAATGATATGCCATTTCCAAAGTTTCCATGTTTAAGTTGTTCCCCTGCGGGTCTCTTACATAAACACAAACTGATGCAAATTTGTCCAGGCAGTGTTAATTAAAAACCCAATGCATTTCAGGCTAGCAAAACCCTTCTTCAGGGATAACTATAATTAAGAATAAAACATTTACCATTATCTTATGAGTCATTATTATGCATTTTACATACTCAATCAATTATTATTTTAATGCATCTTGCATAATCAATTTTAACTGTACAATGCTGAATTTCATGTGTCTGTTAATGCTATACATATTTCTCTATTAATAATCCCCTACAACAGCTCTAACGAAACCCACCATTTAATTATCCAACCGTTATCGTTACGAAGTAAACCACACGCTTTTCCTCCTTCTCACGCCTTCCCTTTACTAATCCAGTTCAATGAATCTATCCCTTTTCAAGACACTTGAGTAAATGCATGAGATTTCAAGAGCACAAAGTTACCAAACTTCACTCAACTAACCTTACAGGAAAAGGACGCACATATTACTAACCTTGTGCCTATTTAACTCTAACCTTATATTCTGGAGTAGCATTCTACTCCCTGCAAAGAGCTTTAATGCCTCATCTTTAGTAGTAAGTGCCATAAGTACGATTTACAATTTCAATTGAAGCTCTGTTATGTCTTTTAGGATAGTCTCATTATGTATTTCCCATTTTTACAAACATTGTCCCATCCACACAACAATAATGATTCTAAACAGGTGACCTTTTACCTAATAGCTTGCTCCTGTCTCTTCAACACCAGGCTCTCGGTACTCTATCACAATCCCAGCATAAACATGTCCCCAAGCACGGCAGAATTATTCTGTATAAGGGTCACCAATTTTTTTTCATCCTTGGCCAACAGCCACCTGTGCATGATCATACTTTTTTTTTAACTTTATTTATTGAAATGTTTTACAGACAGTAACCGAACATGAAGTTCCAAAAAAAAGCATAGGGGAGACATAGTATACATATTTCGGAGCCCATGACAGGGACATACCTAGACATATACAAATATTTGGTCACATGTAACATCTTGAGTCCGCACACACCACAGATGAGTTAAGAGCTCTCAAACAACAAAGCAAAACATTGTATGTTTACCGTCCCATTTTGTACTTAGGAGAGGCCTTCAGGGCTAGGACAGAATGGTAACGACCAAGGATGAATAACCAAGAAGGGCTGAGGCAACAGCCAATATGCACATGTAGGAGTAGGTGTTGACATTTCTTAAGGCGCAGCACCATCCACAGAAGGGTGTTCCAATAAATATGTCTGCAGTGGGCCCCAAATGTCACGCGGGCGGGATGAGCATGGGAGGAGTTCGGCATACGTGTTGAGTTGGCTTTGCCAAAGTATCAAGTCTGATAGCCAGTCCTAAAATTTGGGTGCCCACCCTCTGCCCCATCTACAGGCTATACACCGCTTTGCAAGCACCAGGTAGAAGGACACCAAGCGCCGATGTTTAGCGGGAGGTTGCTCAGTGTATCCCAATAGAGCTAACAGTGGAGATCTTGGGAGAGGTGTAGGGGCCATGGAGTCAAGGGCGGTGAGGACTGCATCCCATTAGGTGTATATAGCAGGGCAGTCCAGGCAAGGGGCAGGAAGTCAGCATGTTCAGCTTTAAATCTATCACATCTGTGTGTGTCTCTCAAGCCAAATCTATTAAGTGTAACTGGGGAATAGTAGCTCCGATGTAAAAACCTGTAGTTTATAAAAGCCTTTTATAATTGTTGGTGAAAGAGGCCTATAGGACTCGCAGCGATCAGCAGCGATCTGCAGGTTTGACAGGTTTTAAGGAAGACGTAATGAGCACCTCTCTCACGGTGCCAGGCAAGTTGAGTGTCTCATGCGCCTCAAGAAATACTTCCTTCAGCACCGGGAGTAGCTGATCCATGTACTTTTTGTAAAAATCAATAGGTACCCCAACCGAGCCAGGTGGGAGAGGACCTAGTAGAACAATAGCTAGCTGTTGCTGCCCCCCCACCCCCAGGGGTAAGAAGTGGGCATAAAAGTGGCACCACTGGCAATCAGGCCTCAGATCACATCTGTACTGGAGGGAGGACCAAAGAAGGACCGTCCTGCTGTTCCCAGGACCCACTAAGGGAAAGAAGGGACTGTGCTTCCTACACCTTGAGCTATTGCAGAGAGAAGTGTGCCTGTTGTATCCTGCTTGAGGGATAAGTCATTGCCCAACCCTAGACAGAAAAGGTGACTCCACGAGTCAGTTGGCACCCTGTTACAGCCACAAAGCCATAAAAGCTGAATAAGCCTGCCTTGACGACCCCACCCACCCATGTGCAGCCTGGGAGACAGAGTATTGACCCTCAAAAGTTCCTCCTAAGTCTTCTGGACCCAGGAGAGTCATATGAGTGCAGTGTGGTCACCCACAAGGAAATTACTGTCAGTTAAACATAATTGCTGGTTGTAACCAGAGGCGCAACTAGAGCTATATTTCGGGGGGCTAAGAAAACATTTTGGGGGGGCTGAACCTTTAATTAGTAGGCAGAGTGGAGCCGCAGGGGCTCTTAGAAGGGGTGAAACAACTGCAAGGCCTAATTAACATTCAAATGGTCTTTTAAAGACCTGTGAAACGTTCAGGTGCGGCTCTGTGTGTGCCCGGGATCTGTCTCATCCCGGGCTACCACACACGACGGGGGGGCTGAAGCCCGGTGAGTCAAATGGGTGTTGCGCGCCTGGTTGTAACTAAAACCAGTAGACCAGTCACACCTGTTTTTTGAGTTTGACTTCACCCATACTTCAAGAAACATTGACTCATGTGGCCAGAGTCACCTAACCATATTCATGGACCAAGGTGTGGGCCTAGGAAGACACCTGTCACCAGCTCAGCATCCTCAATATTGTAGAGCATCTTCAGCATTATGTTTACCTTTTAGGAGGACCACTCCATTGAAGTCTATAGTAAGCATGGGCGAATTTTGCGAATCTCGCGTTCGCGAATTTTGCGGATTTGCGAACTCGCAATCCGCAAAATCCGCGAATTCTCGCGAATTTTTTTTTTTTGTGTGTTTGCGCGGGTTTCTGCC
This sequence comes from Lissotriton vulgaris, assembly GCF_964263255.1. Taxonomy (NCBI): domain Eukaryota; kingdom Metazoa; phylum Chordata; class Amphibia; order Caudata; family Salamandridae; genus Lissotriton; species Lissotriton vulgaris. Next base: position 1,017,172,628 of record NC_141691.1, on the reverse strand, counting down.
AGTTCGCGAGGGTTTTGTACAATGTCGCAAATTGCGAACTTACCTGTCGGGTCGCAAGTTTCGCGAACTTGTTGTTTCTACGTGTCCAGCCTGTTTGTGACACTCTTCTTCATCACTGCCACTCTCTGTCACCACTGCCACTCTCTGACTACTCATGCCACCCTCTGGCCCACCCATGCCACCCTCTGTTTCATCACAGCACCCTCTGGTTGTCCAGTCAGTGTACATTATTGTGGCAACGCAAGCACACCTTCCCTGCCTCAAGTGACCTGAATTAATTTGGGGCTGATTAATGTGTCACAGAATATTTTTTTAGCTGGCACCTGCTTCCTTAGTGCTTCCTGATTAGTGAACTTTTGCACTTGCTAAGTGCTTTCATTGTTGCAAAATTAGTTACAACACCTGCCCTGCCCCAACTGACAATAATGAATTAGGGGCTGATTAATGGATTTGAACTGCCAGCCTGGCTCCTGCTTGTCTCCCTTAGCTGTAATTCAGGACCTTTGTGGCATATGTGTAACTATTCTGAGGTTCAGAGCAGGGTCACATAATAGTTGCAACTGGCAACTGAACTCTGGAGGGGCCCCTCAGCAAGCACTACAGGAAATGGCTACTAATGATGAGCCTGAACTTTTGAACCTGGTAAGTAGTTACTTTCAGTTTGCTAAAATCGTATTTCTGCAATTTTGCACTTATTCGCGGGGCGCGAACTCACGCGAACTCACGCGAACAGTGCGAGCAGTGCGAGCAAAATCCGCTGCTCGCGGATTTGCGGATTTTGCGGGAGATTTGCGAATCTCGCGGATTGCGAATTTCCCGAAAATCCGCAAAATCCGCGAGCGAAACTGATTTTCCGCCCATGCTTAGTCTATAGGCGGTTCGCCCATAGAGCCTGAAACTGAACTGGAGACTACTTTGGGTGTGAGGTAACTGTTCTATTCGACCTTATAAGTCCCAGTGACTGGCTCCCTGCATGGGTTGGTTGCCTCAAGAGTGTCTTTATAGTAATTTCAAATTACTTGTCATTCCTAACCCTAAACAGCAATTTGTTGTAGATTACAATGATTTGTTGCGCTTAGCGAAAATCCATGATCTATTGTTTCTTTAAAAATTCTTGTCCTCGGAACCCTCCGGTGAATTTTTGTTATTGAGGTTACTATTTAAATTTAAAAATGCAAACAATTTCCATAAATTGGTGTTGGATTGATATTGTGTTGAGTTTTCTTTTTATTAAACTGTTTTGGTACTTTTAAGTGATTCATACCTGCCTCTATGATAGGCCTTTTTGCTCTTAGCCAGAGCTAGCCAGGGCCGAGCTAAAGGTTTTTAAACGAGCCTGACTGAACCTGTCATGGGTTTGTGTGTTTATTACATGGTCAGGTCACACAACCACATCATATAAAAAACATTTTCCTCACAAAGGTGAAAGTACTATTTGCTAAATTAAATGGATTGAGCATCATACTGCGCATCGTAAAAAGAGTTATTTAGGAAAATCAAGGGATTAAAATATTTTGACTTATGGTTTCATCGTTTTTATGATTAGCATATTTTCGTTGAAATAAACACTATTCAACGCCTGCTAAATGTGGACACTGGTTCACTTGCTCTTTGATAGCGCAGTGCTCACAGCCTCAGTTCACCAACAAGAAAATAATGCCGTCCAAAAGAGATACTAAACAAACACAGTGGGAAATGCTTACTGCTGCATAATTCTGAAGGCTATCTTGTTTTTTAGTAAATAAATCATATGCTTTAATCGCTTTACAGAAGAGTTCTCATTGAGCTAAAGGTGATGAAGGCTGAATGTCGAAACGCCACAGGACAGCTGTTTGGTCTGGCAAAGGGCTCTCTTTGCATGTACTAAATATCCGGAGCGACCTCTCGAATTCCATGTACGTAGTAACAATTAAACGCACACAATGCCTTGACAATGTTCGCTGTGACAGACTGCAGGTTGGCTCCTTCCCATAACAGCCTCCCAGGCAGAGAGAAACAAAGCGCCAGGGCCCATCTGCATGACACCGTGAATGCCGCATGTTCCACAGAGGCGCGCGCTTTGTTTCTCCAAACGCCCCGGGAAGCCCTTCAACAAACAACACGCTCAAAGGTCCGGAGGAGCCCGGACCAGGCATTAATATGATAATGAATTCTGGGTTACACTGACAGCCGTGAGTGACAGCCAAATGGATTCTTTTGATAAAAAGTTGTTGGTGTGATTGTGTGAGATTTGTTTGACTTCATATTGACTGCTGTGCACGCACTGAGTGAGTGAGCAGATGCACGCATGTGACAACCGGCCAATTATCTTTCCTCTCCGACCCAAATATACATTTCTCGAACTCTTCTTGAATTTAGGAAGCCCCTTGACCGGAGGCTTGTTGCACAAAAAGAACACTATTCCTTATTTTATAAATAGTTATATTGACATGTTTTATAATATACAGCAAACATAGAGTCAAATATCAACACGCAGCCCAGGTTATGTCACAGTCGCATAGACAAATCCACGACGCTTTGTAAATGCAAAGCTTTGGGATCTAACGACCATAGCCTTAGCCTTCCCAGGAAGCCAACGGGTGGCATTACATCATTGCAAGAACCCCCAAGAAGTTCATCCACGTTCCCCATATTTTTTGATATAGATAGATTTGTATTTGATATAGATAGATTTGTATTTCACTACGCCTTTGACCCGAAAACTGCACAAATAAAGGTAACTTGCAGAACTATGTAATAATATCTGATCACATATTTTAGCGTTAAATGCTAAAATCCCGACTAGTTTGCAGTTATCATCTATCTATCTATCTATCTATCTATCTATCTATCTATCTATCTATCTATCTATCTATCTATCTATCTATCTATCTATCTATCTATCTATCTATCTATCTATCTATCTATCTATCTATCTATCTATCTATCTATCTATCTATCTAATCTATCTAATCTATCTATCTATCTATCTATCTATCTATCTATCTATCTATCTATCTATCTATCTATCTCTTTCTCTCTCTCTCTCGGATCATCTAGAAGGAAAAATACAAATACAGTTCGACATTCATGTAGGTAGAGGTGGGTGAAGTTGTGTAACTTTGCCTACTCTAATGTCTTGAAGTGTTTTTAAGTGTGTGAAATAATTCACTAAACGAATGGTTTGCTGTATAATGCTTCATATAAATTACTACCACCGGTACTGTCATGTGCACATGGTGAAAAAGCGTAAAACAAGTACTGTTATGTTATGTTATGTTATGTTAGGTGAAACTTCTTAAGCGCACTAACACCAGAGGTTTCTTGGCGCTAACTGACAGAACAAAAACAGACTCCCAAGGCAGAAACTTAACCGGTGCTGGAGAACAGAAAAGTTTTTAAAAGCTTCCTGAATTGGAGTAAGGAACCATTAGATTTAATGACTATTGGAAGAGAATTCCAAAATTTAGGTGCGAGGTGGGCGAAGCGACGGCCCCCAACCTTGCTGGTTTTGACTTTCGGTGTGACAAGTAGGTGATGATGAGCTGACCGAAGGTTACGTGCAGGTTGGTACGGAGTGATCAGTGAGTTAAGAAAGGCAGGACTGGTGCAGTGGAGGGATTTGAACGTAAGACAGCCCAACTTAAAGGCCTATTTCTAGATTCCTGCCGAGCAGTCTAATTCAACTTCATATATTCTGAAGAAGTACAATGTGAAATTTACATCAAAATTATTAAATCACTGGAGTGGATAAACAAATAATTAGAATGATCACTAATTTTGGTGTAGGAAGCAATAAAATTTTCAGTATAATGAGGAAGTATTGGCATATCCTGTATAATGATAAAGATCTGAAACCTTATCTAACGGAGAAACCTAGCATCACTTTTAGAAAAGGGATGACTATTGCGAACATTGTTAGCCCGAGCTACCCAAAACCAACAATATATTGCGATCAGAGTGAATGGTTACGTGCCCGTCCAAAAGGCTTTCATTACTGTGGCAATTGCAGCTCATGCTGGTGGGCAAAGAAAAAAGTTGTTACATTTGAGTATAATGATACAGGCACCCACCATATAGACTCTTTCATTAACTGTGAATCTACTTTTGTGATATATGTCATTGCCTGCCTTTGTGGCAAGATTTACGTGGGGAGTACAGTCAGGAGACTCAAAGATCGTATGATTGAACACTATCGGGCACTAAAGAATGGTGACACAAGGTACCCTATAGCATCGCACTCTATTCAGAATAGAAATGATATTGGGAATCATAGATTTTCATATCATGGTATCGAACAAGTGACTCTTGATAAACGTGGAGGAGATAGAGTACTTAAGCTTAGACGCAGAGAGGCACGTTGGATTATGGTACTTCGGGCTGTAGAAGAAGGACTTAATATGGATACAGAATTACAGTACTTTTTGGGAGACTAACTATATAATAGAACTGGGAAAATGTAACTGTATATGATTTGGCTCTTATATGTACCTTAATGTACCTGTAACACTAATGATTATAATTGAATTAATGTTAATAGGAACTTCAAATGTGGATGTCACTACCCTATTATCCTTGACTTTCTTTTATTATTAACTGCATTTATAATATTATCACAAATATTGTTACAGGAATGACACGGAACGCTGGATGTTATGTCACCACTTAAATAATGAACTAACATACTTACTGAGGGAATGGTGATATTGATATCCCACTCCAAGATGGCGACGTATTTTATTCGGGTAAATATACTGCTTTGATAATGCAGCGCAAGTTCCTTGGGGAAACAGGCAATGGTTATAAATTATCTATATAAATTTGTTGATATAAAAATAAAATAAATAGGTTCGTTGCCATCGATTTACGGCTCAATATTGGTACATTATACTAGATCGTGACCGGTTTGCCTGAAATTGCAAACACGGTACGCTTATGATTACTAATTTTATATTTTTCGTGTACAATTGTCAACAAATGACAATAACAATGACTGAACTACTATTGAGGGAAGAACTAGATACTCTGCATGGACCGACGAACCACGCAAAGATGGCGTGAAATTCGCGGGCGTGCTTCGTTTTCACGCGTAAGAAACTATATACTTAAACAAGATGGCGCCTATGATGCACGCCGATACTTGGTGACAGGCGGAGACACACGCCGTGACCGGAGCTGGGTTATAGGTAAGAGGTAGTTTGTTAAATTTAACTTAGTTTGTATATACTATATTAGAGCCGACCCCTGATAGTGTGGTTTCTTGATTATAGACCCGAGAATTCAGAAACATAACGGATACTACGGGATTAGAAATTTAGACGCTTACTCATCAATATACTGGAGCCGGGTTATAGGTAAGAGGCGTTTTTGATAATTTTGAATTTATAGCGTCTTTATATGTTACACACAGGGTCGTCCCCTGATAGTGTGGTTTTTTGATTATAGACCCGAGAAATAATTCAGAAACTTAACGGATATTACGGGATCAGAAACTTAGATGCATATACATCAATATACTGGTAAGGATAGATCATGTTGTAAATGTAAGTAATTGAATGCACCTAGTAGCAGGAGTCTGATATTTGAATTCTTTCGTGACAGATTTGCAGAAATTATAATTATAATACTATCACACTAAACAACGTGGGAGTAAAGAAGTGCAGAGGTACCACATCTTTATTATTAACAAACTTGACTAACAATTTGGGAAGATGATTTATTTAACAATGGACAGTTAGTGGTGACAGAACTAAAAGTTTTCCTGTGTTATTTCTAGATACTGTATAGTCTTTGTACATATATTTTGCTGCAAAGATTTTGAGGCTGGAGAATACTGGTTCTTGATTTAGGTAAAAAATGATACTTTCTTCCATTTGTATTATTGATAAGAATTTGGCGAATACCTGACTGTTGAGCTGTTGCCTTTGACGTGACACCGGGATCCACATGCGATTATTGAGGATAATATTAGTCACCTTAAAAAGGGCACTATGTTTTCCTACTCACTTAGGCGGTGATTTTTTAATTGATATAATCTCTTTTCTACACACCAACAATAATGTTGATATATGTTTTCAAAGGAGCTTATATGTTTTTAATTTGGCTTGCAGCCCTGAGGAAGTTGGTTGGCATGAGATAAATGCCCAACGAAACACGTGTTGGCTGCAGTGGATGTTCTTTGAATTTTGTGGAATAATTGGAATGAACTTTGGAACCAAATATACTTTATGATTGAATTAAGGACAATTTGAAAGAACATTGAAACTTGGAAATTAAAACTTGGATCAAACGCATTTCAAGATTCGGGTGTCTGGATGAGAATTGGGACTATTGTACTTATACCAGTGATTTAATAATTTTGATGTAAATTTCACATTGTACTTCTTCAGAATATATGAAGTTGAATTAGACTGCTCGGCAGGAATCTAGAATTAGTTTACATCTTGGACTAGTCCAGGATATTAAGGAAGTTTGGTAACCTTCCTTTTCTGTCTAGTAGCAGTCGTTGACATTAATTTTGAATCCTAACATTGCCATACTCAGAGCTGTGCGCCCACAATCCATGTTACCAATCCAGTGTTTACAGTAGTAATTTTGGGTTGGGCTGCCGCAAGTGGCTAGAAAATTAAAAATGAATCGAGAACAAGAAGCACAAGATTTATTTAACAATTTAAACACAGGCTTATCTGTAAATGTAGCAGTAGCCTCTACTACACCAGCAAGACAAGAAGGGCTTAGAGCCAAATTCGTTAGATTGGAGAAACTTAAGAGAGCAGAATTGAATAAGTGGTGGGATGCGGTGACACTTAAACAATATCTCACCTTAAATCGCATCCCCAGAGGATTAAGATCAACTATTATACCAACTTATGAGGACTTAGAGCCGGATTTATTGGATAAATGGGAGCATGAGTTAACAACCAGTTCATCTAACTTGATAAGAATATTAATTGATAATGCAGAACGCAAGATAGGGAAACTTTTGATTGAGATTAAAACTTGTGAAGATGAAATTAAACAACTAAACTTACCTGAAGCCACTATGAAGAATTATGATATGTTGGATGAAATTTTAGCTAATTTGCAGTCAGATATCAAGAGGAGAAAAGCGCGTAAATTAAAAAGGGATGAACAAGATTACACTGCTGGCAGGGTATTTACATTTGCGCGTAAATTTGATTATCTTTTTCACCAAGGTCAAGGAAATAGAAGGAATGTTACGCCCTTGAGTTCAGCAGTTAATACTTCTTCTAGCAGTATATCTACTGATGGAGGTAACTCAGGAGCTCCCGCTGCCCAAAGTGGAGATACTAATAATTTTTTAGTGGAAGTACAAAGGTTCAAGAGAGGAACTCGAGATACAGGAGGGAGATTTGGGAATGTTCAAACAGAAAGACAAGGAGAGGGAGCCGTGGCAAACGCAGGAGAAGCAGCCCCAGGGATGAGGGAGAGACTAAGGTCATGGAGGAAATGAGTATTGGAACTAAAGAGATTGAAGTGATCAACCTTTCGTCTATAGAATTGTCTGCTAGCATGACTAGTGTACTTAAGAAGGGTCTTGGGTATTGTCCAAGCAAAAGTATTGATTGGTATGTGACAAAAATTGATTTGTACAAGTTTGTACGTTTGCTGAAACTTAAAAAATTTTTCTCTTTGAAGGATAATACAAGGGTGAAAACCACTAATAAACCAATTTTGACTGACATTACTATCCAAGACCTTTATGATACAAAACTTTTATTATCTCTAACTGAATCAGAAGATGACCCTGTTACTATGACTTCCCTTTTACGTGATTTAGAGATTAATCCTGGTTTAACATCTGGTAGTGGGTTAAAAGATAAATCCAAGTGGACACCGCAACTTTCTACAGGTAATGTCATCGATGCATTTTACAAATCAGTTACTTTGGAGATTGATAATATGATCAAGAAAGAACGACAATCTAAGAGAAAATTTCCAGACAATTTAAAAATAGATGAAAGGGAGGCACTCCGTCAATTGACTGATCACCCAGACCTAATAATACGAAATGCTGATAAGGGTGGCAACATTGTTGTGATGAATCGTACAGACTATAACAATGAAGTCTTATCTCAGCTTGGCAACAACAAATATTATGAGAAAGTAATCACTAATCCACTAGAACAGATCAAAGGCACAATTAATACAAGACTTAAAGAATGGTATGAAAAGTGTCTTTTGGACCATGATGAATTTCTTTTTCTGAAAATACAATCACCAAAAGCCCCATGCATGTATTGTTTACCTAAAATACATAAGGATAGGAACAAACCACCAGGTAGACCGATAATCTCGGGGATTGGGGGACCAACAGAGAAGCTATCCCAATTTGTGGATTCATATTTAAGACCTTTCGTACGAAACCTACCATCTCACATTGAGGATACTAAACATGTCCTCAATATAATGAACGATATAGTATGGGATGATGGCATGATCCTTGTAACTTTAGATGTTGTATCCCTATACTCTAATATTGATCATGACAAAGGGATTGCAGCAATAGAGAGTTTCTTGAACAATAGACCAGCAGAGTATTTGGACCACACATCTATGTTATTGCAAATGACAAGAATGGTCTTGGAGAATAATTACTTTCTCTTTGAATCTACTTGGTACAAACAAAAGATTGGAACTGCGATGGGTTCCAAATTTGCTCCGTCCTTCGCGAACCTCTTTATGGGGAGACTGGAGGCGGAGTGGATTTGGGGCCCAAAGGGCAGCCAATGGATAGACCATATATATTACTGGGGAAGGTTTATTGATGACTGTTTGCTAATCTGGAGAGGTACTACTGATGAACTAGAGTCATTTTTTGTGTATCTTAACACTAACGACCTTAATATGTCGTTTACTACACATTACGATAAAAAGAGTTTGACCTTCCTAGACATTGAACTATTTGTGGATGAAAATAAACTATCCAGTCGCATGTTTCGCAAAGGAACTAGCTGCAATGCACTTCTTAGAGCGGATAGTTGCCACCCCAAGAGCCAAATCAATTCAATCCCCTATGGCGAAATGATCAGAGCGAGAAGAAACTGCTCCAAAGACATTGATTTTGATGTGAATGTAAAGGACATGAAGATAAGGTTCAGAAATAGAGGCTATGCAAACAATATTGTTAATAAAGCTATTAACAGAGTGCAGAAACTCAAACGAGATATGACACTGAAGTCAAAAGACAAGAGTGATACTGGAGTGGATAAACAAATAATTAGAATGATCACTAATTTTGGTGTAGGAAGCAATAAAATTTTCAGTATAATGAGGAAGTATTGGCATATCCTGTATAATGATAAAGATCTGAAACCTTATCTAACGGAGAAACCTAGCATCACTTTTAGAAAAGGGATGACTATTGCGAACATTGTTAGCCCGAGCTACCCAAAACCAACAATATATTGCGATCAGAGTGAATGGTTACGTGCCCGTCCAAAAGGCTTTCATTACTGTGGCAATTGCAGCTCATGCTGGTGGGCAAAGAAAAAAGTTGTTACATTTGAGTATAATGATACAGGCACCCACCATATAGACTCTTTCATTAACTGTGAATCTACTTTTGTGATATATGTCATTGCCTGCCTTTGTGGCAAGATTTACGTGGGGAGTACAGTCAGGAGACTCAAAGATCGTATGATTGAACACTATCGGGCACTAAAGAATGGTGACACAAGGTACCCTATAGCATCGCACTCTATTCAGAATAGAAATGATATTGGGAATCATAGATTTTCATATCATGGTATCGAACAAGTGACTCTTGATAAACGTGGAGGAGATAGAGTACTTAAGCTTAGACGCAGAGAGGCACGTTGGATTATGGTACTTCGGGCTGTAGAAGAAGGACTTAATATGGATACAGAATTACAGTACTTTTTGGGAGACTAACTATATAATAGAACTGGGAAAATGTAACTGTATATGATTTGGCTCTTATATGTACCTTAATGTACCTGTAACACTAATGATTATAATTGAATTAATGTTAATAGGAACTTCAAATGTGGATGTCACTACCCTATTATCCTTGACTTTCTTTTATTATTAACTGCATTTATAATATTATCACAAATATTGTTACAGGAATGACACGGAACGCTGGATGTTATGTCACCACTTAAATAATGAACTAACATACTTACTGAGGGAATGGTGATATTGATATCCCACTCCAAGATGGCGACGTATTTTATTCGGGTAAATATACTGCTTTGATAATGCAGCGCAAGTTCCTTGGGGAAACAGGCAATGGTTATAAATTATCTATATAAATTTGTTGATATAAAAATAAAATAAATAGGTTCGTTGCCATCGATTTACGGCTCAATATTGGTACATTATACTAGATCGTGACCGGTTTGCCTGAAATTGCAAACACGGTACGCTTATGATTACTAATTTTATATTTTTCGTGTACAATTGTCAACAAATGACAATAACAATGACTGAACTACTATTGAGGGAAGAACTAGATACTCTGCATGGACCGACGAACCACGCAAAGATGGCGTGAAATTCGTGGGCGTGCTTCGTTTTCACGCGTAAGAAACTATATACTTAAACAAGATGGCGCCTATGATGCACGCCGATACTTGGTGACAGGCGGAGACACACGCCGTGACCGGAGCTGGGTTATAGGTAAGAGGTAGTTTGTTAAATTTAACTTAGTTTGTATATACTATATTAGAGCCGACCCCTGATAGTGTGGTTTCTTGATTATAGACCCGAGAATTCAGAAACATAACGGATACTACGGGATTAGAAATTTAGACGCTTACTCATCAATATACTGGAGCCGGGTTATAGGTAAGAGGCGTTTTTGATAATTTTGAATTTATAGCGTCTTTATATGTTACACACAGGGTCGTCCCCTGATAGTGTGGTTTTTTGATTATAGACCCGAGAAATAATTCAGAAACTTAACGGATATTACGGGATCAGAAACTTAGATGCATATACATCAATATACTGGTAAGGATAGATCATGTTGTAAATGTAAGTAATTGAATGCACCTAGTAGCAGGAGTCTGATATTTGAATTCTTTCGTGACAGATTTGCAGAAATTATAATTATAATACTATCACACTAAACAACGTGGGAGTAAAGAAGTGCAGAGGTACCACATCTTTATTATTAACAAACTTGACTAACAATTTGGGAAGATGATTTATTTAACAATGGACAGTTAGTGGTGACAGAACTAAAAGTTTTCCTGTGTTATTTCTAGATACTGTATAGTCTTTGTACATATATTTTGCTGCAAAGATTTTGAGGCTGGAGAATACTGGTTCTTGATTTAGGTAAAAAATGATACTTTCTTCCATTTGTATTATTGATAAGAATTTGGCGAATACCTGACTGTTGAGCTGTTGCCTTTGACGTGACACCGGGATCCACATGCGATTATTGAGGATAATATTAGTCACCTTAAAAAGGGCACTATGTTTTCCTACTCACTTAGGCGGTGATTTTTTAATTGATATAATCTCTTTTCTACACACCAACAATAATGTTGATATATGTTTTCAAAGGAGCTTATATGTTTTTAATTTGGCTTGCAGCCCTGAGGAAGTTGGTTGGCATGAGATAAATGCCCAACGAAACACGTGTTGGCTGCAGTGGATGTTCTTTGAATTTTGTGGAATAATTGGAATGAACTTTGGAACCAAATATACTTTATGATTGAATTAAGGACAATTTGAAAGAACATTGAAACTTGGAAATTAAAACTTGGATCAAACGCATTTCAAGATTCGGGTGTCTGGATGAGAATTGGGACTATTGTACTTATACCAGTGATTTAATAATTTTGATGTAAATTTCACATTGTACTTCTTCAGAATATATGAAGTTGAATTAGACTGCTCGGCAGGAATCTAGAATTAGTTTACATCTTGGACTAGTCCAGGATATTAAGGAAGTTTGGTAACCTTCCTTTTCTGTCTAGTAGCAGTCGTTGACATTAATTTTGAATCCTAACATTGCCATACTCAGAGCTGTGCGCCCACAATCCATGTTACCAATCCAGTGTTTACAGTACCAACTTAAAGGCCGCCCTCCGTTCTACTGGCAGCCAGTGGAGCTTATGGAGCAAGGGCTTCGCAGACTGCCATTTTGGGACTTTGAAAATAAGACGGGCTGCCTGGTTCTGCACAACCTGGAGACGGCCCACAAGAGAACATGGGAGTCCGTGATAAAGAGAATTAGAAAAGTCCAGGCGGGAAAGAACCAGGGACATGACAACCTGGGCCAGTGCCGCATGTGGTAGTAGGTGCCTGATCTTCCGGATCTTTCGGAGCTGGAACATACATGAAGAGATCGTGGCACCTACTTGGGCTTTAAGTGAGAGCTCGGCATCGATTGTCACTCCAAGGCTCTTCACCGTCTTGGCCGGAGCAGGAGGGGGGCCGAGCTCAATGGGCCAAAACTGCGGACCCCAGTAAGCAGCACTGGAACCAGGGAGAAGGAGCTCAGTCTTCCCAGGATTAAGTTTTAGTTGGTTGTGATTCATCCACTGCTGAATGTGGGTCATAATTGAGTGAAAATTATTGACAGCTTGTGGGGAGTGAAGCGGGAGGACGATCTGCAGATCGTCCGCATAGTTGAAAATTGTAGCGTCCCAGCTTTGGAGTGAGTGAATGAGGGGGCGGAGGTACAAATTAAATAATAAAGGGGAAAGAGAGGAACCTTGGGGGACACCACAGGTGATAGGGGTTTTGGACGCAGTGAATGATCCCAAACGAACGGCTTGGGTTCTGCCGGTGAGAAATGACTCCACCCACCCAAGAGCGAGGCCCTGGATGCCAGCCTGTTCGACACGGTGGAGAAGGATGTTGTGATCCACCGTGTCGAACGCGGCAGATAGATCCAGAAGTACCAGGGCCTGAGGGCTTCCCGCATCAGCATTCCTCCTCAGGGTATCCAGAACAGCCAGGATTACAGCTTCCGTGGAGTGGGCCGGTCTAAAGCCCGCCTGATTGGGTTCAAGGAAGTGTGAACTCTCGATGAAATTAGAGAGACATCTGGTGACATGAGTTTCGATAAGTTTAGACAGGTAGGGCAACAGAGATATTGGGCGATAATTGGTGAGTTCTGTAGGGTCCACGCCAGGCTTCTTCAAAAGGGGCACGAGAATGGCCTCCTTGAAGGAGCTGGGAACCATGCCACTGGAGAGAGATCTGTTCAGAAGGGGTAGTATACACTCAGGTAATTTTAGATAGATGTCTCGCAACACCGAAGGAGGGCAATGGTCACTTGGGGAGCCTGATTTTACCCGGATAGCCAGTTCCGCTAAGGTGGTGTGATCCAAGGCAGGGAACTGCGTGAAGGACAATGGGTTATTACAAGAAGTGTCAGGTGGTGGTGGCTGTGAAGGGGACATAATCGAATCTTTTATTTTAATAATTTTTTCAATGAAAAAAAGATTGAGGGCATCACAGGTCTCTATGGTAGGGGTTTGAGCTGGGAGGGTCCTATCGTCTGAGGTAAGCTCATTCAAGATCTTAAATACCTCTCTGGATTTGTTATTAGCAGAGAGAATTCTGTGAGAAAAATGCTCAGATTTTGCTGAAAGGATGGCCTGCTTATACTCTTTGCGGGCAGCCACGTATCTCAGTCTGGATGCCACAGAATAATCGCGTCTCCATAAGCGTTCCCGCTGACGAACCTCAAGTTTGTACTTCCTGAGGTCGTCAGAGAACCACCTATGGGAATTAGGGTGTCTGGTGCGAGGAAGTACTTGGCTTAAGAAGTGCATATGGTAGAGTAATACAAATTAATATATGATCACTGACAGAATATCAGAAGCAAAAATATTGTGTGGACAGAATATTGTGTCAAATATATCAAGGAACAAAATATTGAGAAGGTTAATGCAAATAGGTAGGTATAGATTTGCTATTCTTAACTCCACATTACGTACCTTGAAGATATATACATCGTCAAGGTACATATATATGGGTGCCGCTCGCAGTCAGTTTTCTGGGATACTGCCTTATCTCGCAAGGATTGAAGTCTGCTGCCTTTGCTGCCTTTGCTGGTGATCGTGCCTGGAGTTTTTAGACAGCTTGGGACCGGGACTGCGAGGCCCACCAGGCACTGCGATATCCATACTGCGCACACCTGCCGCCTCTTCCTGTGTCTCCTCCGCTCTGCTGCTTGTCCTGCCTGCCTGCCTTCAAAACACGACTCGCGGCCCCCGCTAAACGGGCGCCGCTCGAAGCGGTTTTCTGGGATACTGCCTTATCTCGCAAGGATTGAAGTCTGCTGCCTTTGCTGGTGATCGTGCCTGGAGTTTTTAGACAGCTTGGGACCGGGACTGCGAGGCCCACCAGGCAGTGCGATATCCATACTGCGCACACCTGCCGCCTCTTCCCGTGTCTCCTCCCCTCTGCTGCTTGTCCTGCCTGCCTGCCTTCAAAACACGCCTCGCGGCCCCCGCTCCGCGGGAGCCGCTCGCAGTCGGTTTTCTGGGATACTGCCTTATCTCGCAAGGATTGAAGTCTGCTGCCTTTGCTGCCTTTGCTGGTGATCATGCCTGGAGTTTTTAGACAGCTTGGGACTGGGACTGCGATGCCCACCAGGCAGTGCGATGTCCATACTGCGCACACCTGCCGCCTCGTCCCGTGTCTCCTCCCCTCTGCTGCTTGTCCTGCCTGCCTGCCTTCAAAACACGACTCGCGGCCCCGCTCCGCGGGAGCCGCTCGCAGTCGGTTTTCTGGGATACTGCCTTATCTCGCAAGGATTGAAGTCTGCTGCCTTTGCTGCCTTTGCTGGTGATCGTGCCTGGAGTTTTTAGACAGCTTGGGACCGGGACTGCGAGGCCCACCAGGCAGTGCGATATCCATACTGCGCACACCTGCCGCCTCTTCCCGTGTCTCCTCCCCTCTGCTGCTTGTCCTGCCTGCCTGCCTGCCTTCAAAACACGACTCGCGGCCCCCACTCCGTGGGCGCCGCTCACAGTCGGTTTTCTGGGATACTGCCTTATCTCGCAAGGATTGAAGTCTGCTGCCTTTGCTGGTGATCGTGCCTGTAGTTTTTAGACAGCTTGGGACCGGGACTGCGAGGCCCACCAGGCAGTGCGATATCCATACTGCGCACACCTACCGCCTCTTCCCGTGTCTCCTCCCCTCTGCTGCTTGTCCTGCCTGCCTGCCTTCAAAACATGACTCGCGGCCCCCGCTCCGCGGGAGCCGCTCGCAGTCAGTTTTCTGGGATACTGCCTTATCTCGTAATGATTGAAGTCTGCTGCCTTTGCTGCCTTTGCTGGTGATCGTGCCTGGAGTTTTTAGACAGCTTGGGACCGGGACTGCGAGGCCCACCAGGCAGTGCGATATCCATACTGCACCCGCCTGCCACCTCTTCCCGTGTCTCCTCCCCTCTGCTGCTTGTCCTGCCTGCCTGCCTTCAAAACACGACTCGCGGCCCCCGCTCCGCGGGAGCCGCTCGCAGTCGGTTTTCTGGGATACTACCTTATCTCGCAAGGATTGAAGTCTGCTGCCTTTGCTGCCTTTGCTGGTGATCGTGCCTGGAGATTTTAGACAGCTTGGGACCGGGATTGCGAGGCCCACCAGGCAGTGTGATATCCATACTGCGCACCCCTGCCGCCTCTTCCTGTGTCTCCTCCCCTTCAGCTTGTCTCCAGTATTTTAGGCGGTCCTACAGCACGTCAGCGGGACGCGTGCGCAGGACGCAGCTCGGGACAAAGCCCGGACAAAGGGCGGACAGTCTGAGACAGTCCGAGACTGACCGTGACTGGACTGGGCCAGGATTCTTATCCGTTGCTTTTGTTACCTCCTCGCGGCACTGTGACCGTAAGACTTTTTGTTGTCGAAACCCCTGCGTATTGCTGGTGTTGTGTTCCATTGCTAATTGTTATTCTTGGCGCTATCTGAGTTTCTTGTACAACTGTGGTACCAACTTATTGTGTGTAATATGTCTAAACAGAAGTCTTCTTCTGCTACTAATACAATAGATAACTACCTAGTGCAGGTAGTTAGTAAAATTAACAATTCTAGAAGGATATCATTGGGCCTGAGCTCGACTCCCTTAATCCCCACAGAGAACTCCCTACTAGAACCGAACCAGGTTGAAGGTCCGATACAGGTACATCATGGTGATTCTCTTGATAATGTATTTACTCAGGAAGATAACCCTGACCAAACTACTTCCAATGCTATTAATTTGGTAAATGATACCTTAGATCAATCCAACACGACCCAAGAAAAATCACTTCCACACACCCCTGCATCTGTCCCAGTAACTAGAGCAGTAAGAGCATGTAGAAAGGGCCAGAACAAACTTGGTGGGTTGCGCTCTAGTAGGAAAAGGATTGCTTCCCCTCCTAAAACTATGCCCATAAAAGATACAACTGGGGAGCTTGGTGAGAAGGTGTCATTGGAGGATGAGCAAATTAAAACACTCGTGAGTATGATAGATTCTATGATTAAAAATATTGTTAAACCGTTGATAGCCAAAATCTATCACGTAACAGCAGAGATATCTAGGCTTGGGGGTATCATAAACCAGACAGTGGAAAAGGTGGGCAACATACCAACTTTAGCCCCTTGTAGAGCCAATCCCATAGTAAATGCACCAGGTGCTGGGATAGAGAGCAGGGAAAAAAGGGCCCCATTTCCCCAAATGCCCCCTCACTGTGTACCCAATAACAATCAGGGAATTAACATCGAAACTCAGCCATCCAAACCCACGACCACAGGTATTGAGAAAGGCCCGGTCCAACTTATAGTAGAGGCTTCCCCCCTAGTTTTGGTCCTGGCTAATGTACCTCCTTTAAATCCGGGCCAAGTAGAACCTACTGCTTCTTTGATTAGTAAAGCTTTTCACTGGCTATCCAATGACATGGTGATATCCCCTTGGGGTAAACAGCAATTAGCAGAGGAAATCACTATGGCAAGAAGGGTGGATTGGATAGGGAATGGTGTCAAAAAATTCAAAGGTGACTGTGTAGTCCTGCATTTTCTAAACCCAGAAGGATTCCCTGAGGTTTTGAGGAATCTTTTCCCACCACAACGTAGGAGCACAGACATTGTTCCATTAACTTTGGACTTTTTCTATCATAGCAGTAAAATAGGGAATCCGAGTATCTTAAAGACAAAGTGGAACCTGGTATCACACAAGTGGGGTAGGGCCCCCCAACCTAGTGAATGGGATAACACCTCAAATCGATTTGAGGTGTTATCAAACTTGAACGAATGTGATTGACCTAAACTGGCTGATAGAGTAGTGCCAAACGAGCCAGCGGAATCAATCCATAAAGATACCCCCACAGAGAAGGAGCACTGTTTCACATATGCTATTTCCTCGTTTACGGGGAAAAGGGTAGAGGAAGCACTTACTTTAAGTAATGGAAATATTAAAATACAACTGGAACCACATTTAGACCCTTTTATAGTGGAACTAGCTCCCGACTTAATTGCACCTATCCTCGAACCCCCATCCCACAATAATACCAATCTAGATTTAGAAATGGTGTGGTGGGAAGATCTACAAGGTTCTTCCCTTTCACAGGTTCCACCCGAGGTAGTGGTAGATAGTTTAGAAGAGACAGGGCTGACATTTCTTTCCTGGAACATTGCTGGAATCACCAGCAAGTTGACATCTCCTGAATGGTGCACATTTATAGATCAATATGACATCTTACTGTTCCAGGAAACATGGTCTGTGACCCCAATATTCCATCAAGGGTACCTTAATTTTTATATCCCAGCTACAGGAAACCCTAAGGGACGACCAGCAGGGGGATTAATAATCTGGGTTCGCCAAAATTTATGCTGCAGTATTCATCAAAGGAGCTCCCCACTAGCAGATATTTTGCCAATTACTCTTACCTGGGCCAATGGTCATGGGGTGGTCATATTTAATATCTATGCCAGGGGAATAGCGGGTGGTAAAGCATCAGAAGTAATAATCGCTCGGATCATGAGCTTGAAGTTCTCCCAACATACTTGCCTTTCATTGTAGGGGGCGATGTCAATACCACTTTCGAACCGCTTGGTCAAGAAGACCAAACCTTAACAGAAGAAGAGGATAGCAAGTGGGGTATCCCACAGTTAGAACTCCCTGTAGTTAATAGATGGACCGCGGCGGCCATCCAACTAAAGGCCCTATGTCTGGTAAGAGGACTTAGAGCAGCAAAAGGAAGAACTCCATCAGATCGACTGGGGAAATAAAACATTTAATTATGGTAGGTTCTCCAGTCGAATAGATTATATCCTAGTGGATGTCAGATTATGGCATAGGTTGATCGATATGGCAGTCAAAACCTGAATAGAGAGTGATCACAATCCTCTCTGCATGGTCCTCAAAGTAAATGTAGGGTCAAGAAAACCAAACCTAGGAGGAGGTAAAACTACCCTAGATATAGTATCCTCGAACAACCAGCGCCATATTAAATGGGGCAGACTCGTTGAGAACATAGAGAGATTAGAGGACCTAAAAGCAGTTGTGCTAGAAGAAGTGGCTGAGATCAATTGACACGTCAATAAGCAGAATTTCCCTGAAATTATGATTGAAGCCCATATGACCTTCTTTACAAAGCTTCAAGAGTTTTTATGAAGGAGAATAAACCAGGATATGTCCAGAATAAAAAACCTATACAAGGATGGTATGATAAGACCTGTAGAGAAGCCCGCGAGAACCTTAGTATAGAACTCAGAAATAAGAATATCTTAGGGGTAAGAAAAGCAAGGGACAACTATAGGAAGGTACAAAAAGAGGCTAAGAAAAAGTGGGATGAGGCCCACTGGCGTGATTTGAAATCCGCCTGTGATGCAAGGAACCTGAGCCAATTCTGGGCTCTGGTCAAATGGGATAGAGGAGGGGTGGCCCAACCCCACAAAATAACGTAGCTCAAAACCAATGGGTAGATTTCATCAGACCACAATATGCTTCTGTGCCAATTGAAGGGGAACACACTGTACCCCCCATAATTTTCTACCAATGCCAGCTATTACTATAAAAGATGTTAGTAAAGCGTTGGATTGAGTGACAAGGGGTCATGCCCCAGGAATGGACGCCATACCAGCAGATGTGTTCTTAAGCGATCTCCCATCCTGGTGCCAATATTTTGTGTGGCTAGCAAACTCTGTGGCTAGAGGTGCACCTATACCAACTTCTTGGAAGGGTGCAGAAATAATTCCAGTATTTAAAAAGGGAAACAACAAAAATACCCAGCAATTATAGACCTATTAGTCTTATAGACTCTCCCCAAAAAATATTAGGTCGCCTAATACAAAACAAATTACAAACCTGGATCGATGAAAACGATATTTTATGCCCATATCAAGCTGGGTTTCGTCCCTGCACAAGCTCAGTTGACCAGGTCTTTTTCTTCATAGCTCTGTACTGGAGGAATGTGTTGCTCACCAATGGAACCCTCTACTCTGTATTCATAGACTTAAAATCAGCTTTTGATTTAGTTCCTCGTTCCAAACTTTGGGGGGTACTTGCTGAAGCTGGGATGCCCCCGGAACTATTGACGCTACTCGTCCGCCTACATGAGGACAATTATGCAAGAATCAGGTGGGGTGCTCAGGGCGAGGTGACTGACACATTCCCTGTCGAGCGTGGGGTTCGGCACTGGTGTGTCTTGGCACCGACATTGTTCTCCATTTACATCAACGGGATTGTAAACCATCTAAGCCGTTCCCCTACCGATGCACCGATCTTGGCTGGAGCTTGCGTACCTGTTCTCATGTTTGCGGACGACACGCTCATAGTTTCCCGAACACCAAGTGGGCTCCAAAGGCAGTTAACGCCTTCGGAGAGTTTTGTAAAGCACATGGACTTGAGATAAATACATCCAAGACCAAGTTCATGTGCTTAAACCAGCGCAATACCTTTAGGGGTTCAATACATTTTGATGGTATCCCATTGGAACAGGTTGAAGCCTTCACATACTTGGGGATAAACCTCCAAAGTAACTTGAGTTGGAAAAAACATATTGATATGGCTGTGCTAAAGTTTCATCAATTGGCAGGTATAGTGGCTCACAAACACAAAATCTCACTGACCAAGCCCATTACTCCTGCCCTCGAAATTTACAACATGAAGGTAGTCAGTGCCTCCCTATATGGCTTGATACTTTGGAGTTTCTCCAACCTGAAACAATTAACATTAGCGGAAAATAGCTTTTTCCGCCATATGATTGGGGTCCCCCAAAGTGCCCCCACCGTAGCATTGGCCTATGATTTGGACAGGAAAAATATCAAGGATTTGGCATGGCTACGCCCGCTATTATACTGGAGATGCCTAATGACCACGCCTGAACTTGTGCACTTTGCAAACGCCCTAAAGGATATCATAAAGGCAGATCGCTTTCATTTGATTCTGTGGTTAAAAGAAATAAGAGGATTGCTCAGCAAGCTGGAATTAGTCCATTTATGGAATTCTCCTAATGTTGAAAGTTTCCCACCAAAGGCTGCGTTAAAGAACATGTACTGGGAAATGGTATGGTCGTCTAACCAATGCTCAGGTTCTAACACAAATTTAATAGTACGTTATCTGAATATCAAATCTGTACCATCTTGCGAACCTTATTGGGACATTATCGAAAGACCATTTGACAGAAAACTGTATTTTCAATTTAGAATTGGGACGCTTCCTATAAAGGCGTTTACTCGCAAATAATCGGCAAATCAGGACGATAAATGTCCCCATTGCAAAGACTTGATAGAGAACACAGCCCATATACTGTTTGTCTGCCCCTTATATGTTAATCCACGACGCAAATGGATAAAACCAGTGTGATTAAATTTAGGAACACGTCGGTGCACAGAGGCACTAAGAATTTTGGAATCAGACTGTACACCTTACCTTGCGATTGCTGTCACAAAATTCCTAAGTTGGTCATGGATTATACGCACCCGCACTTTACAGCAGCTAGGCGCTGTTTAAAGATTTCATTGACATGGTTGATTATCATGATTTTATGTAGCTAATTTCGTAAACAACAGTAATATGTTTAATACGTTTCTTAATTGATGTTGATTTTATCTTCATCTTAGTATTAATTGTATTGTGTAAGTAGGAATGTAGAATTGCTTTTATGACTGTTGTCGAATAAAGCTTTGAAAATTGAATTGAATACATATAGTAAAACTTTGATTAGCCTTGTATTTGAGGAATAAGCTACAGGAAGTAAGCCTATGCAATCGGCCAACTATCTTTCCTCTCTGATCCAAATATAAATTCCTTGAGCTCTCCCTGAATTTAGGAAGCTCCTTCACCAGGAACTTGTCATACAGAAATAACACTTACTTTATTTTATGAATAGTTATATTGACATTTGTTATAATATACAAAGGCAATTCTGGAATTGAGGAGATCTTTTTGAATTGGTTTATGCTTATGGTAATTTGGATGGATACAATTGAGATAGGTATTTGAAGAGCACAAAGGTGAGACACAGGTATATTCCTCCATCTGTAATAAGAATCACACAGCAAGAATAATTGCATTAGTAAATATGGCATTGCCCATTAACAGATTAGAGTAGTGAGTGAGAGATGTTAATTATCTAGTAAACAGGCAGTGAAACCTTAGAGTATTATGGGATAATAAATTATAGGTGCATAATTATAGCAAATTATGGAAGAGAAAGTGTTTAATTTCAGGGAAACATCAATATAAATAATTATAGACTACCGTCGATTTTCTGGATAGATAGAGAAATACAAGAGAGGAATTTGTAAGACTGAGATTTTGAAATGAATCTTTGATGACTAAATTTTAGGTCGAGAATAGAGCCAGCCCACATGCGCTGCTCTGCGAGATCTGATGTATCTACAATAGGGCTTTAA
This sequence comes from Lissotriton vulgaris, assembly GCF_964263255.1. NCBI lineage: Eukaryota > Metazoa > Chordata > Amphibia > Caudata > Salamandridae > Lissotriton > Lissotriton vulgaris. Next base: position 1,017,150,800 of record NC_141691.1, on the reverse strand, counting down.
CCAAGTCCCTCACTTGCCATTGGTTCTTTATTGTGCCATTCTGAAATGCTGGCTTTCTGTTGGTTAATTTGTTTCCATTGTCTCGCCTTGAAGGCTTGGTTGAGGCCCAGGCGATTTCACTCATTGTTTGATTTGTTTGGCTATCCAAAGTTCACTGTTCCTACTGGCCCAGCACCAGATGGCCCCTTCTCCCCTCTTGGAATTAAGCTTCAGCCAATACCCCACCTCCTTCCGCTGGATGTTTCACACCAACAATCATCAGCTTGTTATTTTGGACAGAATTTTTTGAGATAGAGACAGAAAAATAAAGTAGCGACCATTTGAGGTGAAAGTTCTGTTTTACTTGTGTTTTTCCCTCATGGGGGCCGATTCCGGTCTCGGTCAAAAGGGCACCGAATTAGGTTAGGCATTAGCGGATCTGATTCGGAGTCTGATTTTCCGTCTGAGTCATACACGGGTCCGCACGTCGGAGTACGATGCGAACAGGCACAAAATCTCTGTCCGAAACGTTTCTGGTCCAAACTTCTCCGAACGAATCGGTCACAAGCAAACAGTGGCGCGCAATGGAGACGTTTCACTACCAAGCTACTATGATGCTCGATTCGGACAGCCAGATCGAGTCGGAGCGTCTGGCTCACAATAGCTCCCAGAGTAGGACTTGGGGGTCTGCGTCTGACCCCCCTTCACCCGCAGCCTTACGACTTGGACACTGGGTCTCCCCAACACAGGCATGTATGGTGCAGATAACGTTGACAGGTACCCACTGTAGGGGGCGCACTTTTTTGCAACGTACTCATTCTGTCAATGGGAGCCCATGTACGCGTCATACAACCGGCTCCCATTGACTTCTATGGGAGTCAGACGGAACCGAGAACAACAACATACGTCCGCATCGTACTCGTTCGGTCAAACTGCAGGAGTCCGGATCAATCGGAAAACACCCTGGATCCGGCTCGGTGAGAGTACTTTCTGACCCAGATCGGAATCGAACCCTTGGTGTCTATGTAAATTTTATTTCAGAGGTTTTGAGCGCTATATTTTTTACTGAGACACAGAGGGTAAACTTGGCAAGCACTCTAACCAGTAACAGGTAGTGTTTACTTTTGATGATGCTATCGTCGGAATTACAGTGCCACAGAAAATGCATTTTCTCATTTACACAGTTTCTTCTCTATCCTACTGTTACCTAGTCACTGAAAATATAGTTTCACTATTACGCCTTTGTCAGTCTTTCCCGGTCTATTTTCCTCCAGGCAATCTTGTTATTGACAAAGTAAATGCTGCCCATCATATGGTAAATTTCATATGGTGTTACAAGACTGCATGTGTAAAACCGGACTCTCTGAGCCAAGTATTCCTCTGTAGCATTATAGTGGTACTAACCTGCCTGCCAGCAGTATCCACAGCATCCAAGGCACAGTGAATATCTGCGTGCAAGATAGTCTTTCCTTCCACCAGCATCTCTTATCAATCAGTCTCTGACAAAGGTTGCAACAGAGACTCTTTCTCACATTGGGGCCTGTCATATCTACTGAGGTGTGTTGGGAAGAAGAAATCATTCTAACCAAATATGTGCCCATAACTACTCACTTGCCTCCTGCATCACTCTTTTACTTTATCATATGGGGACCCACTGAGTGGCCATTCATTTGTGTGCAGTGTGCCGTTCCCTGGATTCTGGCAGCAATGGTCCTTAATGTAGGTGAAGTTCTTATGGTTTGTATTTTCTCCCAACCGTTGCTGTTATTGAGTGAGTCTCAACTGTTCTTTCTTCCATTTCAGCTGTACCTTTAAGAACCATTTTTATCAAGGTTAGGGGGTGTACTTTACAAAGTCACTATGGGGACATCTTCGCCTTCTATAGCCACTGGTACTCTTTATTAGATCTCACCCTTTGTATGGCAGAGTGGTATGTAGAAATTGTGTCAGTAAAAGATGTCTTGACTGGATAGTGTTCTTATTACTCTTCGCTATTTGAGTCCATCATGTATGTGATGCCTTCATCGTACGGTTCTGTATGCGCTCATCTTCATACAAATGCCCTTCTGATGCACAGATTCAAGTAGGGCATAGTATTCTCAAGAATCTGTTTTTCCTTTGATTTGGGCTAAGAAAACGTGGATATTTTGGAAGATCTTAACTCAAGTGCACTTGGCTCCTGAAGTTAATTTAACTTTCGCTTGGCTTGTGAGCTGTGTGTGCTCTGCAGGCACTGATGTGTCATCTCCCTCCCTCGTGCTGCTCTTAAGGACATCTTAAGGATTCTGGGGGCCTTGAGCCAAACATATTTAAGGGGTCCCTGTTCGGAACAGCTTTAAATGTATGATCCAGTTTCAGCTCTTTCATTCCATCTTTGACCAGGTCACAGGCAGGGCACAGGCACACTTTCCCAAATTCCAAATATGTGTGTTTACATCTAATATTCAGGAATTTAGACTGCCTAAAGACCCTATTTTCAACACTAATGTTAATATGTTCTCTCCATTAATTTAATCTATGGTTGAGATTGTGGTTGCTAATTGTCTAGATAAATGCTTGAAAAAATGTTAATCAATTGAGTATAGTCTAAACAATTTAATTGAGTTTAGTAAAACCAACCTGTCATCAATGGGGCACAACATGAACATTGTGAGTCCTGTCTCTGAGGTGTCAAAGATTGTGAGGAAGCCGATATCATGCTCCACAGATATGTACTGTCTACCTAAAGAAGGGCCCTCATTGCCCACCGCCAGCCTGGTTGCCATATAGGAACCCATGGCAACTCTAAGTACGGACCAGGGCACTCGTGGGATCTCTGAGTTGTCAGTTTTACAGAAGCGTTCTAGGCAGAATAACGGTGCCAGGCCTCCCCAGGGGGGATGGGTGGTGTAAGCAATAAAAGTATCAAATCTTCCTGTATGTTTCTTTAAACATCCCCCCCACCTCGGCCCCCTATGTTGTGGTACTTACTGGAGTCCGTATTCTAAAATGTAAAACTATGGAATACTACCACCCCTTAAGGAACAACGTGTGTCATTGACTGTCCCTTTTGGCAGTGAGGGCCATAAATCAGCTAATAACCTCATCATGGCACGGTGTGTCGATTGGATTGGATAGGACCTTCCCCTAAAACCCATTATGCAGAATGTGTTGTCATTAATTTTGATTGCTTGTGTGCTGTCCCCACATTTTTGAATCTGGCCAGCAGACTTATGGCCTGTTGGTTCACTGATAGAATAGCGATGTTAAAAATATCAATGTTCAAAATATTGAAAAAAAACGATAGACTACAAAAATATTGACTCTCAAACCTACATAGGTAGGTACAAAAATATTGAATGAAAAATATCGATGTAAAAAATATAGATGTTGAAAATATTGATTTTAATATGTATATAAAGTAAAATAAAATATATTGAACTATATTATATATTAATATTAATTTTAACAAAATAAATTGCATTTAATATATATTTTTACAAAATATTACAAATAAACTTAATAAAAAAATAAATACACAAACAGGATAATGTATACATATATTCATATTTACTTTAAAATAATTAATAAACGATTATCTTTAATTTATTTAAAAAAATTGAAATTATATAAAAATAAAATGTGTATATATATATATATATATATATGAACACTGTAGCACCCTCAGTTGTATATATATGTATATATATATATATATATATATATTCAATGAAAAAACCATTGGTTTTAGGCCATATATAGTTAGGGATTTGCATTTACAAAACCTTATTTTACTCGCATAAAACCATTGAAATTCCATATATAGTTATAAGCGCTAACTATATATCGCGCACCCGCAATCCACTGCTGATGATGTCACATATTACATCATTCATGACATGGTTAGTGACATCACTGATGACATCACTGATGACATCTCAAATGACATCACTGATGACATCACTGATGACATCATCCAGTGACTGTATGTTTCTGTAAAGTTAAAATATCTCTTACATATTGAAGAATGAGTGGATATATAAGTGTCTGGATGAAGGATTTAGTAGGTGCATGACTGACTGTATGAGTGAGTGATTAAATGTGTCTCACTGAGTGCATGGGTTAATGACTAAACTGTCTTAATTTGTGCATCATTATATCTGTTGTTCTGTAAACTGTTCCATGTGTTGATAAGTAGCTATATGAGTAACTATATGGGTTATTGATTGGTTGCCCAAGTATTTGTATGGGATACTGAGTGTGTGTGTGTGGGTAGCTGGGAGGTGTGTGACTCTGTGCATAGATGTGTGAGCAGTTGATTCACTAGATGTATGGTTTCAAAAGTGCATGTGGAAACAGCTGTATGGGCGGTTGACTGTGTGCATGAGTGTATTGGTGAGTGAATGGATATCTCAGTGCTACATGTCAAAGTAAGTACATATGTAAAACACAGTACATGTGAGAGTTGACATATATAAATAACTGTGCATAAGAGCCAGTGAATGTGTGAGTGGCTGTATGGATCATTGTGAACTTGTATCAGGGATTGTGTAAGAGAGTAAATATGTGTTAGTATATGTTTGAATAAGTAAAGTTTGTATAACTGTATATTTGAGGAAATGGAGGTGTGATTGATTCTTTGCATGACTGACTAGGTGTGTGAGTAACTCCATGGATGAGTGACAGTCTGTGAGTGTCTGTTTACACTGATTGTATCTAAGGTTATATTAGAGTCTGAAGAGGTTCATCGTATTATCACATGAATGATATCATCAGTGATGTTATCAGTCATGTCAAATGAGATGTTTTCAGTGATGTCATCAGTGATGTCATTTGAGATGTCATCAGTGATGTCATCAGTGATGTCACTAACCATGTCATGAATGATGTAATATGTGACATCATCAGCAGTGGATTGCGGGTGCGCGATATATAGTTAGCGCTTATAACTATATATGGAATTTCAATGGTTTTATGCGAGTAAAATAAGGTTTTGTAAATGCAAATCCCTAACTATATATGGCCTAAAACCAATGGTTTTTTCATTGAATTTTCAAGGTTTTGTAAATGCAAATTCCTAACTATATATCCACGATAACCTATGTTTTTTTCTGTGAATTTCATTGGTTTTTTAATAGCAAATATGAAAAGCTTAAAAATGTCAAGTACGTGATAAATAAAAACATTTTCGTATTTATGCACGCTGATGTGCTTTGAACGCTGCACCCCCCCCCCCTCCCCTCTTTTGTCTTAGTAGTACTCTCTCTTTGCAGATACTGAAGGGTAGTTAACGCAGGCCTTTACCCCCGTTGTAATCCGTCGTGGCTGCTTGTCTCTCCATTTGATTGATTGTTGTCCAAGCATTTACTGTTTTAGAATTGGTTCTCTTTGGATCATTCTCTATTTACAAACAAGCACAAAGTCGCAATACTCTGTTTAGTCTTTGCAGATGGTGAAAAATCGTGTAAAAAAAATAAAAGTAATCGAGCAAAATCAGTAGGCCACTAATTGGATCTCTTTTTGACCTCGCTAAAATAGAAATATTAGGAACAACCCTTCATGAGAAATACGAAAATAGTGAGATGAACTGAGCTCCACACCATGAGGGCTGCAAGACAGCTCGGCTCCATCACCCATCCCGCACAAAATAACGACAAACCCTATGCAAATATTAAAAATATAGACAACACACCAGCAAAGAAACAGGGTAAAACATTTTATTAAAAAACTATTTACATAACGTTGGTTTATAAGATGATGTCAGTAGTGGACCGATGTGTGAATAGATCGAAAGCAGCACAAGGCTCCAAGATCCGGATGGCAAGCTCCTGGATGTTGGGTGCCATAGTTTAGAGTTCTGAATTTGAGCCTTTTTCAATGTCTGTGCTTTGTTGAATCAAATTTGCGGCTTGACACAAAGCTGACTCAAGCGTTGCTACTGATGCTATGCAGACCAAAACTGGTTTTCAGTTTGTACATTTTTCTAGATTTTTAATCCAAGTTTGGTTGACTTTGTAGAACGATGGCTTCAAATTTTCAACATACGGTGTGGTGGCGCTGACTGGGAGGGGGCGCTTCGCTCCTGCCCCCTCCCCAAGTAAGATTTTCATACTTGAAAGTACGTTAATGGTTTTGGTCCCTGAGATGCTTCGATGTCACTGCCATTCTCAAATAGCATAAGTTCTGGATGTTGGGTGCCATAGTTAAGAGTTCTGAGCAGCGCTTGTAACACTGTCTGAAGCTTATTTCCACCTACTGCAGCTTCACTATTCTCAAAGTAAGTGAGTGTCGTTTGTGGACCTGACTGCATTAGAAAACAATGTGATATGTTACCTTCCTAAACAGCTTGACGGAGGCCCCTGAGGGGCGGTGTGATGGCCATGGACTCGGAGAAGACGCTTGGCTCCGACACCCTCCCCAAGTCTTATAGCACTGGTGTAGCCTGACATCGCCCCCGACATAGGCGGCCGGCTCCCGGGATCCGGCGGAACTTTTTGCCTTTTGATGACTCTTCAATTCTGAACCTTGTCCCATCTAGCTGAGTTGCGCCCACTCTTGCGGCTACAGCGTCTTGCCCACCATCCAGCTGAATTGCGCCCACTCTTGCGGTGCAGCGATAGGCGGCTGCCACAGGACTCTCAAAATGGCGGCCGGCTCTTCGGTTTTGGGCCTGGTCCACTAAAATGGCCCTGGGACACCTTTGAACTCGGACGCTTGCCTGATAGGGCTTGGGTCCCATTCTCGAAAAGCGTCCCCTCAGCCGTGAAGATTCTACAAAAGTCTTGGGGGCCTCCGACTCCCGCAGGCTTCTGGTGGGGAGCGGCTGCCATGATTGCTCGTGGAATGGCCACGACGGAGCTACGAGATGGTAGTGGTCTCATGCTGACGCCAGCTTTAGTCTGAAACATCCAGAAACACTGTAGACTACCAATTCGATCAGTTCCGGTAGCGCCCCAACATGACCCGGAAGAGAAGAACTTGCCCTCCCCTCTTTGACTGATGGTTCTTGTTGCCTGTCCCCTCTGTTGTCATTTAACAGAACTTTTTGGACTGCTGAAAGGAGTTGTGTTCCGAACGCTGGTTGGTGGAGACATTTTGACTATATTCTTGACCTACGTTGTCGCGTAATGCGTTATATGACACGCCGCGTTACCGCACCCGGAAGTGATCCGAGGCGCGGCGCGCAGCGCGTAACGTAAGCATAACAGGACATGTGACTTGTTAATAAAACTTTTCATTGATTCATTTTACTTTTGTTAATTTAATGATGAAAAGCTTGGTCATATGACCTAAAAATTACGCTTTTTATTGTTTTCGAACAATATTTTTTTTTCAAACATATGTTATAATATTACAGGCTAATGTACTTTCCCGGAAAATTTACAACTGTCTTGTAAGTAAAATATATTCCTTTTTCGAGAAAAAGGGCGTTTCTTCCTTCCATGACGGAGCCGTTGAGTAAAAGAGATTCGGCCTGCTATCTTAGTCGCCGATACGCCTGATTATCAGATTCTTATCGATCACTTTATATTGCAGACATGAAAAACACAACTGCTATTAAGCATTTATCTTTACTGCGTTCCTACATATTATACCTTTTATCCGTCATGTAATTGGACTGCTTTATTTCACTTGCCTTTACTGATTCGAAAACAGTGACTAAAAGTAAAAACTTTACCAATGTAAATACTACTACCGTGTTTTGTTTTAAAAACCTTTATTGTGAAAATGTCAGTATACAAATACGGGCCTATAACCACGTGGGCCGGCCACGGAGCAAACTGAAATCGTATATGATGAGGAGACATTTACACTGTAGAAGAACGTAACGAGCGGGCCATTAGGTTGCAAGAACAAAGGTGTCTAACAGTTGCGGAATCGGTGGACGTACATTTTGTAATTAAAATACGACACGGCCACTTACAATAACATTTTCTAGATATACATTTGCGGGCAAGGAGTTACGAGTCCCATTTATACCGGCGCCATTTTGGGCGAGGCCGGACAGGTCCAAGATATAGTCAAAATGTCTCCACCAACCATCGGCCAGACCAGAACCCATTTCGTCCCTTTATGCTACAAGATGGTGTCTTCCATTCAGAAAATATTGTTGGCAGCATTTTGAAAGGAAACAGAAACAGCCATTCTCCTAGTGAGTTTCACATTGTTACATTTAGGAAGAATGTTGAAGAGTAGTATGTGGAAAATCTGAAGCCATTTTTCTACAAACTCTCAATCAGACTTGGATGGAAAAAAAAAACCTGAAGAATGTACAAACTGAAAACCAATTTTTGTCTGTATAGCATCAACAGTAACGCTTGAGTCAGCTTTGTGTCAAGCCGCCATTTTCATTCAATCAATAGCGTCCCGCTGCACACATTCAGGGACCTGGTCGTGTCTTCAGATGAAACGGATTGTAGGAAAAGAAGCAGAAAGGAAAAGGAAAAAAGTTCCGCCGGACCTCGGGAGCCGGCCGCCTATGTCATGTGCCACCTTTGGCCACACCAGGGCAATAGTGAAGCTGCAGCAGGTGCAAATAAGCTTCAGACAGTCTTACAAGCACTGCTCAGAACTCTCAACTGAGGCACTCAACATCCAGGACTTGCCATTCGGATCTTGGCGCCTTGTGCTGGTTCCGACCTATTCACACATCAGTCCACTACTGACATCACCTCATAAGCCAACGGGGCACCCCACGCCGACTTTCGGCGCAGCATTGTAGGATGGCCACACCAATGCGGCAACTTGCTGGACACAACATCGGGGCCATCCAGATCTCGGCGCGTTCGACTCACTGTACCGCAAGAGTGACCGCAACTCAGCTGGACACGCCATCTTTCGGCGCAGCATTGTAGGATGGCCACACCAGTGCGGCAATTTGCTGGACACCACCTCGGTGCCATCCGGATCTCGGCGCGTTCGAGTCACTGTACCGCAACAGTGACCGCAACTCAGCTGGACACGCCGTCTTTCGGCGCAGCATTGTAGGATGGCCACACCAGTGCGGCAATTTGCTGGACACCACCTCGGTGCCATCCGAATCTCGGCGCGTTCGAGTCACTGTACCGCAACAGTGACCGCAACTCAGCTGGACACGCCGTCTTTCGGCGCAGCATTGTAGGATGGCCACACCAGTGCGGCAATTTGCTGGACACCACCTCGGTGCCATCCGAATCTCGGCGCGTTGTGCTGCCTTCGGCCTATTCGCACATCGGTCCGCTACTGATGCCGCCTCACGTGCCAACGGATTTTCTACGCTTTTTGTAGCCCTATGCCGCATAACAGGTCATGTGACTTGTTTATAAAACTTTTCATTGGTTCATTTTACTTTTGGTTTCCTAAAGATGGAAGGCTTGGTCATATGACCTAAAAATAACACTTTTCATTGGTTTAGAACATTTTTTTTTCCCAAACGATGAAAGCCCCACCTTGTTTCTGGATCATTCAGACTGAAGCTGGCGTCAGCATGAGAGCACCACCATCTCGTGGCTCCTTCGTGGTCATTCCGCGAGCAATCATGGCAGCCGCTCCCCACCGGAAGCCTGCGGGAGTCGGGGGCCCCCAAGACTTTTGTAGAATCTTCACGGCTGAGGGGACGCTTTTCGAGAATGGAGCCCAAGCCCTAGCAGGCAAGCGTCCGAGTTCCAAGGTGTCCCAGGGCCATTTCAGTGGACCAGGCCCAAAACCGAGGAGCCGTCCGCCATTTTAAGAGCCATGTGGCAGCCGCCTATCGCTGCACTGCAAGAGTGGGAGCAACTCAACAACATGGTGAGCGAGACGCTGTAGCCGCAAGAGCGGGCGCAACTCAGCTAGATGGCCGCCACCTGGGGAGGCCCGTTCACGCCGCCTCCCCCACCCCCGGGCCGCCGCACGCCAATTTTCGGAGCAGCATTGTAGGATACCAAAACCAGTGCGGCAGTTTACTGGACATCACCTGGGTGCCTGTCGTACATGTTGTGTCAGCCATGTGACACTGGACACAGTCTCATCAACATCTCAACGCGTTCTGCTGCCTTGGGACTATTCGCACAACAGACCGCTACTGACGAGGCCTCCCCCCGCACCACCCGGGACGCCCCACGCTGTTTTTCTGTGCTGCATTGTAGGATCCCAAAACCAGTGCGGCACCCAGGCGACATCACCTGGGTGCCGTCCAGAACTCTGCACGTTGTGCTGCCTTGGGACTATTCGCACAAAAGACAGCTTCTAACCATTGTTGCTTTTTGTGTTGAAAAATGTTTAAATGTTTTTAGTTTTTGTTCCGTTCGTTATAGTTAATAGTTAATAAAGTTTTATAATCTTACTTTGTTGGAGTGTTATCTATTTTTTTAAAAACGGGTGAATGGGGCCTTGAATCGGGTTATTGTCATGTGTGGGCTTTGGAAGTGTGCTGCTGCAGGATCGGACATTTTAAACTCAAATGCACGTTCTTTTTCTTACCTTTCCGAAGCATGGAGCGCAATAGCAGGCAGAGAAAGGGTGATGCACGTGTTGAACACTACCTGACCTGGCAAGTTGCTGGCAGTGCCCCCCCGCCCGCTCCTAAAAGAGGGCACACACACACCGCCGCCCCGAGTACTTCACAAATCTTTAAAAGACCATGCGCTTGTTCATGAGGCTTAAATGGTTTATCACCTCTTCTAGAACCCCTGCATCGACCCTCTGACGTTTCCTGGAAAAATTACCATGTAACACAATACCAAGCCCTGTCAGCTGAAACCCCCAAGGAATCGTGGGGCATATTATCAAGGGGGTTTATCTCCGCTTTTTTGGCTTTAAAAGCCATGAAAGCGGAGATAAAATTATCTCCCTATTACCAAGCTGTCGCTAACACCAGTTAGTGACAGCTAAAAGGAGATAGCGACCATCTTGGGCCCCGCTTTGCATGTGAGTGATACTTATCACTAATGACATGCAAAGTGGCGTACCAAGATGTTAGCGACTGGAAACAGTCCCTAACATCGCTATCTTCTATTACCAACTTTTGGAGATATTCGCGCTAAGCGCGAATATCTCCAAAATCTAACACCTGCCCTGAGCAGTTCTTAGCCATGTTATCCAATGGGAGGTGGATAACATGGCTAAGAGCATTTGCTCGATAATACATGAATATCGCTGACTTTTCTGCGATAATAGCAAGGTTTATCTGCGATAAAAATCGCCGATGTGCGGCGATAATTTTTGTCTCTAAACAAGTTAGAGACAAAAATTATCGCTAGTTGTTCGTAATATGCCCCCGGGTTTTTGCTTGCAGAAATCGGGAGGCGGGAGACTAGCACTGAAATCAGTAGTCACACGCCTGAATCAGGAGGGTTGGCATGTCTGAATTCTCTACAGCTGGGGCCATAAACTACATCCGCAGGGGTAGGTGATAGCCTGGGACCAGCCTGGCATCTAAAATGGCTGCCGTGCACGACAAAATTGTGGCATTGGAAAAAAGGCAAGATGGCGCAGCCGCTGGAAGAGATGTATCAACATATATGAGCCTCCTCAGCCACCCTCAGGAAACATAGGGGATTAGGATACGTCTCCCGCACCCCCTTATACCTAGTAATTTAATTAACGAAGCACAAAATGGCGAATTCCCGTTTCGCTACCAGTTTGCGGCCCAGTTCGCGGCCCGTGAAGCGCTTCTACCGTGAAAAAATCATTTTTTTTTCTTTTCCCCACGGGACCCTTTAATAACCCCAACAACATTCCTAGGGGGTCAAGAGGGGGATACCTTGCCCCCTTTCATTAAATTCCCCCTTAGTTTTTCACCTCTTCTTCTCTCTCGATCCTACCGAGAGACAAGATGGCGGCCGCTCCGGACTGTCACGCAGCAAAATAAAAAAAAGCTCACGCACAGCCGCTGGAAGAGATGTATCAACATATATCAGCCTCCTCAGCCACCCTCAGGAAACATAGGGGATTAGGATACGTCTCCCGCACCCCCTTATACCTAGTAATTTAATTAACGAAGCACAAAATGGCGAATTCCCGTTTTGCTACCAGTTTGCGGCCCAGTTCGCGGCCCGTGAAGCGCTTCTACCGTGAAAAATCATTTTTTTTCCTTTTCCCCACGGGACCCTTTAATAACCCCAACAACATTCCTAGGGGGTCAAGAGGGGGATACCTTGCCCCCTTTCATTAAATTCCCCTTTCGTTTTTCACCTCTTCTTCTCTCTCGATCCTACCGAGAGACAAGATGGCGGCCGCTCCGGACTGTCACGCAGCAAAATAAAAAAAAGCTCACGCACAGCCGCTGGAAGAGATGTATCAACATATATCAGCCTCCTCAGCCACCCTCAGGAAACATAGGGGATTAGGATACGTCTCCCGCACCCCCTTATACCTAGTAATTTAATTAACGAAGCACAAAATGGCGAATTCCCGTTTCCCTACCAGTTTGCGGCCCAGTTCGCGGCCCGTGAAGCGCTTCTACCGTGAAAAATCATTTTTTTTCCTTTTCCCCACGGGACCCATTAATAACCCCAACAACATTCCTAGGGGGTCAAGAGGGGGATACCTTGCCCCCTTTCATTAAATTCCCCTTTCGTTTTTCACCTCTTCTTCTCTCTCGATCCTACCGAGAGACAAGATGGCGGCCGCTCCGGACTGTTTAGAATGTTGACAGACACCGGAGAGCCAATCAGCTTTCTGCGCGCAAAGTTCCGAAACGCGAAAAGTAAGCGGACCGGATCGCTGCCCGGAGCGCTGTCACAGATATATATCTTGATTTCAACGTTAATTTCTCAAAATCCACTGAAGCACATATATTGAGACCTAGCAAAGGCACATCGGGCTACCAGTCCCTACAATTTTGCCAAGTTTCGTGCAAATCCATTCAGCCGTTCGAGCTAAAAGTGAGGCCAACCGCCCTATGGAAAACTCAATGTAAAAAACGCGTTTTGGGACCCCCCTTTTTTCTCAGCCCCCCCTTGACGAAACCCCACCAAATTTTCAGGGGCTGCTCAGAAACAAAATGTGCCATTTTCCTGAATATTTCAGCCGATTCCGTCCACAAACGCCAAAGTTATTAGACATAGAATTTTCAGAAATCCCATAGGGAATTAATCCTAACTATATATACCTACTGGCGATAGCCAGTAGGTAATATATATAATATATATATATATATATATATATATATATATATATATATATATATATATATATATATATATATATATATATATTCACTGAAAAAACCATAGGTTATAGACCATATATAGTTAGAAATTTGCATTTAAAAAACCATTGATATTCAATGAAAAAACCATAGGTTATAGACCATATATAGTTAGGAATTTGCATTTACAAAACCTTATTTTACTCGCATAAAACCATTGAAATTCCATATATAGTTAGTTGCGCTAACTATATATCGCGCACCCGCAATCCACTGCTGATGATGTCACATATTACATCATTCATGACATGGTCAGTGACATCACTGATGACATCACTGATGACATCTCAAATGACATCACTGATGACATCACTGATGACAACATCCAGTGACTGTATGTTTCTGTAAAGTTAAAATATGTCTTACATATTGAAGAATGAGTGGATGTATAAGTGTCTGGATGAAGGATTTAGTAGGTGCATGACTTACTGTATGAGTGAGTGATTAAATGTGTCTCACTGAGTGCATGGGTTAGTGACTAAACTGTCTTAATTTGTGCATCATTATGTCTGTTGTTCTGTAAACTGTTGCATGTGTTGATAAGTAGCTATATGAGTAAATATATGGGTTATTGATTGGTTGCCCAAGTATTTGTATGGGAGACTGAGTGTGTGTGTGGGTGGCTGGGAGGTTTATGACTCTGTGCATAGATGTGTGAGCAGTTGATTCAGTAGATGTATGGTTTCAAAAGTGCATGTGGAAACAGCTGTATGGGCGGTTGACTGTGTGCATGAGTGTATTGGTGAGTGAATGGATATCTCAGTGCTACATGTCAAAGTAAGTCCATATGTAAAACACAGTACATGTGAGAGTTGACATATATAAATAACTGTGCATAAGAGCCAGTGAATGTGTGAGTGGCTGTATGGATCATTGTGAACTTGTATCAGGGATTGTATAAGAGAGTAAATATGTGTTAGTATATGTTTGAATAAGTAAAGTTTGTATAACTGTATAGTTGAGGAAATGGAGGTGTGATTGATTCTTTGCATGACTGACTAGGTGTGTGAGTAACTCCATGGATGAGTGACAGTCTGTGAGTGTCTGTTTACACTGATTGTATCTAAGGTTATATTAGAGTCTGAAGAGGTTCATCGTATTATCACATGAATGATATCATCAGTGATGTGATCAGTAATGTCAAATGAGATGTCATCAGTGATGTCATCAGTGATGTCATTTGAGATGTCATCAGTGATGTCATTTGAGATGTCATCAGTGATGTCATCAGTGATGTCACTGACCATGTCATGAATGATGTAATATGTGACATCATCAGCAGTGGATTGCGGGTGCGCGATATATAGTTAGCGCAACTAACTATATATGGAATTTCAATGGTTTTATGCGAGTAAAATAAGGTTTTGTAAATGCAAATTCCTAACTATATATGGTCTATAACCTATGGTTTTTTCATTGAATATCAATGGTTTTTTAAATGCAAATTTCTAACTATATATGGTCTATAACCTATGGTTTTTTCAGTGAATTTCATTGGTTTTTTAAAAGCTAACATCTGTAGCTGTAAAATGTATTATTCTTTAAATCCCAAAATATATATAGATATTTATTGATAATTTTTTTTAAATATTTTTTTCTTCGCTTCTAGTTCGCGAACCGGGAAGCTTTCCGTTAGCTCATCTTGATGCCGCGATCTAGTACGCGAACCGGTCAACGTTACGTTAGCGGAACAGTGACGCGCCGCGGAAGCGCGATGTATCACGTTATCGCGTAATGCGTCTAATGACGCGTCGCGTTAGCGCTCCCGGAAGTGCTCCGGACAGCGAACCGGAAGCGATCTGGGACGCGGCGCGCGCCGCGTAACGTAAGCGGAACAGGTCATGTGACTTGTTTATCAAACTTCTCATTGGTTCATTTCACTTTTGGTTTCCAAATGATGTATGACTAGGTCATGTGACCTAAAAATAACACTTTTCATTGGCTCAGAACTTTTGTTTTCCCCAAATCAAGTAAACTCCTCCTTATTTCCTCACTCTGACTTTCATCTTGGTGAGAGAAAGACCATTATTCAGAAGTTCCACAATGGCTTCCATTCTTGCTGCAGCTGGTGCACCCCCACCACCACCTCCACCTCCCCATAAGAAGAGAGGACCACCCAGTCAAATTATGACTAACAGAGAGGAGGAAGATGAGGAAGAAGAAGAAGAGGAGAGAGAGGGACAACAATTTGTTGATGAGTTGCCCCGGGTTTCTAAACGAAAAACCAGTTTCATCTGGCAGTTTTTCACCATCCCTCCTGGAACCAAGAAAGTGAATGCAAAATATGCCACCTGCCTCATCTGTGACTACAGATTATCGAGAGGCACAGAAAAGAAGTACAGTATGGGGAACTATACAATGCATCGTCACATGAGCAGGTGGCATCCCTTGAACTACAGCCGGGCTGAGTTGAGGGATCTTGAAGACAATCCGACGGCAACTCCTGTGGCAAGATCTACATCCACATTGTCTTTGACGGGAAGAGAGGCACAAGAGACTGTGCCAAACATCCAACCTAACTTCCAGCACATGAAGTTGTCTTGTATTTACTGTGGTGCTATGCTGTCATATGGCAACATGAGTGTCAACCTCATGAACATTGCATATGAAAATCATAAGTGCCCTAATGCACCCAAAAAGTAATTTTCTTTTTTTTTGCTCCAGTTGAGCCGTTTTGAAAGCCTGTTTTTTGTTGTCTCCCCTCCATAAAAAACACAAAAAAAACATAAAACAGTTCTAAAAATACAAAAAAATCAAAAAATGTTCAAAAAATAAAAAAAATATATAAAACAACAAAAACAAAAAAAAACAGTTCTTTTCAGAACTACCTCCCCTTTCAAAGAAAATTGCTAGAATGTTTATCACTCTGGCAAGCTCTATTTCTTTTGGTTCGCTTCAAGTTCGCTGACCGGTTCGCGAACTTTAAGCGAACTAAAAAAATATTTTTTTAAAAAAAAGAAGAGTTAGTATAAGGGAAGTAAACAGAGAATAATGTAAAAAGAAAGACAGCTAGAGAGAGTAAATGAGAGATACTGTCAATGACATCATCAGCAGTGCATTGCGGGTAAAAAGAGTGGAAAACATTTACCTTATAATTCTTGTTACCTTTTTTAAATATTTTTTCATACTTTCAATCTGTAAAACAAAGAACAAACATTTCAAAAAATATTAAAACATGTATTTAAAAATTAGAAAAGACAAGGGAAAAGGTTCAAAAACAAACAGTTTTTCAACAACTTTGACATTTACAGAAGTCTCTGCTTCTCTACGTCCCCTACACAATCCTAAAGATTTATATTCGAAAGAAACTGTATCTTGATATTGCTGAACTGAGGCCTATTTTGGAACATGATGTTTTTCTTGCACTGCTAATGTCTCACAATAGTGATGCAATAGCAGCGCAAAAAAGATGTAAAGTCATAATAAAATTGTGTCTAACATTGTAAATGATTGTTTTAGGATGCAAATAAGATGTGTGCTTTCAAGAGCTTTCTTTGAGGTGAGGCCTCTTTTTTTTATAAAAAAAAAAACACTACCCAGAAGTACAGCACTCTAAGCATTAAAATTGATATTTACAGAACTCACCTTACCCATATGTACCACACATTTCTAAATGTATATCATAAGGACAAAAAGCATAACATTAATTATACATGTTAAATGGTTTATTTTTGCTGTTCTCAGAATGTATCAAATTTCACTTAAATCAGTGACTTGAAGGTATTCATCATGTAACAGCGGGGAAAAAAAAACACAATCAAAATGACTGTGTTTAAAAAACCCATACAACCTAAGAAATCTGATTTCAAAACTTCTTAAAATTAACTTACTTTCAATGACGTCGAAGGATCTCCTATAAACAGCATCCACTCTGTTGTGCTTTAAATATTTTCAGCCCGCCACTTTCTGAAAGAAAACCTCCATCGATACGTGAAATATGTTACATAGAAAAAAAACTTCTCTCATTATATCACATGTTTCCACTAGGCCAAATCATGTTGCCGCGATTCGCAAATCTTGTAATTCTTCCAATCAAATCCCGACATTTTCTATTTTCGCAACTTTCAAAAATAAAATATTTGAGATTATTTTCACAATCCTGGACTACTAATATCTTACTCTTCTTTGTCAGTCATGTTCTCCTTTTCCTATGACACTGATACTGCTTACTATGAAGCAGACTTACTTGCATTAGGTTTATATAGTTGAATTTTTAATCGAGACAGCATTGCAGACTTACATTCCCTCTACTTAAAATTTTGGTTTTAAAAACACCAGGTAAGAATTTTTAAGGTCAAACGGCAATTTTTTTTTGAACGTTACAACAGAATCATTACAGAATGACCAGCCGTTTCCAGACTTTAAGTAAGCTGTATAATGTCCTGATGTTGTTGATGGACCATCGTGATAGATAATTGCTACAGTAACAAAAGTCCTCCCTGATATTGACAGCTGAGAAGCCACAAAATTTTTTATTAAAGTTGACAATTTTGTTCCATCAGGCCTACATCGTTGCATCATTAAAATGACATACTGGCCATATCTACGTATAAATAATGTTGACATCATATCACATTTACATTGGCTACACTCCATGTTGTGATCCGCTGCATTTACTAGCTTATTAAAGGAGACTGATTTACTGTCTGGCAAAGTTAAATATATAAATCTTTCTGAGTCTACACTAGTAGTACTTGATACCATACAGTTCTCGCAGTCATGCTGCCATTGATAAGAAAGCCCAAACAGGTGATCTACATCTACACCCTCAACTTGCAATATATCAAGCATATACATTAAAAACTCCTGACAATCTTGCTGATTATTTTCAGAGAAGTCTGTTTGACCTGAACATTCATCTAACAGATAACGAACTTCAGACACACTTTCTACTTTTGTTCGATCAGTGCTACATTTCTCGAAAACAGAATTCAACAAACAGCATAAAATTTGTTCAGAATTCAACAGAATCTGTTCTTTTAAACTCTCTAGTGAAAAGAGAACATTAACCACTACATTTGCATAGCAGTTGACACCAGAACTGTTTTCAAATTGAAAACCGACAACATCTTCAACAGAATCCACTTTCTTTCTGCTAACAATTTTCGGTTCATTGACTTTTAGTCTTTTTGCAACAACCTCCCTACTATTACTGCTATTTCTACGTTTGCGGCCTACCACACGTTTCTCAAACAAAGGATATTGAGGCAAATGTGGCGCATACTCTCTTCTTAACCTATTGTATTCCTTAACACAATCTAGATCCGCACAAATGTTTGTGACATCACAGTCAATCAAGTACAATCCCGATAAAGTTCTAACTCGTGACAATGCCACATATGCCATACCCTCCTTGAACACAGAACTGCCAATATTCACCAATGCACAGTCTACACTTAAACCTTGCGATTTATGGATTGTCACCGCATATGCCAAGCAAACAGGAAACTGTTTACGGCGAACATATAAATCTTTAACAAGCAAAAACCTAGCAGAACAACGACCAATTTGCTGTACTTCCTCAATGCCATCAAATTTAATTTTTAAAAATTCTATTCCATCTCTATTTCTGTATTTCTCAAAATCAACAACATTACCCATTGATCCATTTACCAGACCTCTTTCTACATGTAAATTCCTTCTCAAAATAATTCGGCAATTTAAACACACATTCAAAGTCTTTTCAAAACCCGCTGTTTTAGATATAGTCTTCTCTAATGAATCCAATTTTGATTTCAAATTGTCTGACAAAATAATTGTTGATCCCATATGCTCTAATTTGTCGATAGCTTCAAGTTTCACAATCTCTTGCTTTTCTAAATTCAACATTTTGTTGTTGAAGATGGCACATTCTGCAAGAGTTGGCATGAGACATATCCCGGATTTCTTCTCAGTAATTTTCTGAAAAATATTCTCAGGCACAATATCTTGTTTGGGATACAAATTTGACAGTAACCGTGCATTTAAAGCTTCTTTCCCATGCTCGGTCACTTTTCCAATTCTAATATCTTGTAGAATATTCTTGTAATCTTCATCCTTTGCCTGACGCATATTTTGATGCAGTTCTGCATAATTGAAGTTTAACCATATATTGACGTTGCCAATGCTCCCTAGGCACTTCCTGGTATCTTCATGCGTGAGTATTTTGAACACAGGTTGACCTTTTACTGGTGTCAGCTGTAGAAGATCTCCGAAAACAATAATGTGTTTCCCACCAAATAAGACATCATATTCAGTTTTAAGTACTTCTTGCATTCTCAAATGCACAAAGGCAAGCATGACATTGGAAACCATGCTTACTTCGTCAATGATAAGTAGTTTCATTTTCCTCAAAACTCTTGAAACTTCACAGCAAGCATCTCCAGATAACTTGTTGTATTGTAATTTGTTGTCATGCTCCACCGGCAGCATCAATAGACGATGCAAAGTAATACCTTTAATATTATGTGCTGCCAGTCCAGTAGGAGCGGTGACAACACAAGACAGCGATGACTCAGTCCTTTCCTGCAAATAACAAGAGATTGCTTTAATGAGGAAACTTTTTCCAGTTCCCGCTTCTCCACTCACGTACAGTCGGACAGGCTTCAACGACGTACACGAGCACTCTTTCTTCTCATGACTTAATCCGTGCTCAATTTCCTTGGTAACTTCATCATATATTTTCCTCTGCTCAACGTTGAGTTGTTTTTCCAAGTCTTGTAAGTTAACTGAATCCTCCTGAGCATGTGCCATGGCTCTTTCTACTTCATTCATAGCAGTGGCAGCTTCATTTTCGATAATAGGTCCTCCAAGTGGATCTTGACTCAATGAAACAGAACTCTGACTGTCCTGAGAACTGTCTCTGGCAATCTCGGCTGCAATCGTTGCTTCCTGCTCAATTTCCAAAGTTAGCATTTCTTGATATTTAGAAAAAGCAGGACATTCTATGGACTCCTTGGCTGCATTGAAAGAGTCTTCGTAACAGAGGAAATCTCCAAGCAGTTCCTCTTCTGCACGCCAAGGCTTGAAAAGTTGCAAAAGTGCTAAATAGAAAAACTCCTTTTTTTCTGGAGATTCGCCACTTAATTTTCGATGGTTTACTAATTGGCATTTTCTTTGCTTGACCAGGCATCCCTCACTTCCAATTACAGCATACACTCCTTTCTCAATATCTTCTTTGATGTTCCTCTTGAATATATAATTTTGGAGAACCTCATATAGACAAATATTCTCAAGGTGACTGCTTCGATTTGGATAATATGTATCCAACATGTTGGTCTTCAAAATGTCGGTACTGTTTGGTTCCTTTTCTGCCAAATACTCAATTTCCCGAACAGGTTTTAGAACTCGATTTCGCGTTGCAGCAAGACCAAGACTCGCCCAAACGAGACTCCTGGATTTGGCATAGAGACTTGCTGAAGACAATCGATCAGAACATTCGTAAGCTCCGATTTCTCGATGCGACAACATCTTCAGACTGAAACTGTACAACTTCTTGCTGAGGCTCTTTTCATGGGAAATGTCCTCCCACATATCCTTCAGTTCGGTCTTTTCTTTTTTGGTGATGTAAGATGTCACATACCGAGCCAAAGCCATACAGTTGTCAGCCACAAACTGTATATCCATGTTGGCATTCCACATGGACAAAATCACTGGGTTGTAGTCATTGATGTACTTGGACTCTTCGTTCCTTTTCAAATTGTATGTATTCTTGGGTGATTTCCTCGTCACATTATGTCGCAGCGAAGACATCAAACTGTTCACTCTTCCTTTAGAAATCACCGGTCGTGGAAAGTTGAAACGACATTTGGTGTAGAACTTGTCCTTGTTTCTGAATTTACGACGACAGTACTTTCCACAACGATGGCTTTGGAAACGTAGAACTTGTTCTCTTAGACTTTTCTTCTCCGTTGCGTTTGGAACAGCACACGTAGAATACTGTTCGATGAAATTCATCACTAAGTCATCCGGATCTGTTCCAAATTTAGGTGCATCCTTGATCCACAGCAACATATGTATATGAGGGGCACCTCTTGCTTGGTACTCCTTTCTCCAGAAGAAATCCAACACCTCTCCAAGAGGTGGATTCTTTTTATTTGTGATGAAAGACATCATAGCTTCAAATCTATGATTGAAGTACCTGCATACATTCACAGGATCCAAAGAACACAGTTCTCCAGGTGTCTTGAATTCAATGTTTTCAATATTTCCATTTGCCTCTCGTAGAAATTCAAGTAAGTCATCCCAGCCATACTCGGCACAGCTCAGAGTGAGGAACCATGTCGGAGTTCCTAAGTTCCTCAGCATACATTTTAAGTCACCATGACGACGGTACCAGTACTCATTAGTACCACGCTGACACGCCATGAGATTAATTAAGTGAGAATCCAAAATACTGTCTTGGACATTGACTTTATGCATAAAGTCACTTGCCGAGATGTTTCGCATCTGTATACCACTTTTTAAGATGTGGTTCACTGCATATGACAGTCCAGACAGATCGCTTTCAAACAGGAGATGAAACAAATAGGGAATGCATTGCCGAAACCTAGGATCTTCTGCATACAATCGTAAAGTCCGGTATTCAGACGCAGGAATTTCACGAGGTCGCTCATCATATCTTCCTCCTTGACCTGTGGGAAATAGCTGTGGGAAACACCGAGCTTCCAAACTTTCCTCCCAAACACTAATGGGACTCCCTTTGGCTTGTTTCATTTGAAACAACTCAATAGCATTCCCCATCACTTCCTTGGAATGCAAAGGATGAACACTATAATGTTCATATATTTCTTCACTTTTAGAGGCCTCTACTTTCTCAATTTGGCCAGCACACAAATCGCTATCCTCTTCATCACTTACTTCCTCTTCTGCAACATATACATTCTTATAGTACTTATTATTTTTCTTCAAATACACTGTTGCCTTTTTGACTTTCCTAACATCCACTAAATCTTGCCATATTTTCTTATTCTTTGTCGGAACCCCATTAACCAAGATAACCAGAGGTTCCTCTTCCACTTTTTCTATTCCAATTGTGTTAATGTTTTTGTTCAAATCTAGAGGCAAATAAACAACTCTTCCCTTTAATCCTCTCTGTAAATCTGCTGGAGGCAATTTCCCTGTCTTTGGCTCCATTCTTACAATAGCCTGAAAGGGATGGATACTTTGAATCAAAATAGATTCATAAGTATTTAAATCCTTCAATTCAGAAGGAATCTCAACCAATTCCAGATTATTATGAACTGCCCTAGCAGGCATCTGGTTTTGGTTTAATTTATTACAACAATAAGTACACACACGTTGATCCGATCCCAAATCAAAATAATTTTCTACCATCAAGTATGTGGCTAAATCCTTCCATTCACTATTATTTTCCCTTTCACTTTTTGCATATAAATCCACTACCTTAGTCTGATTCTTATAATAAGTGCGTCGACAACATACACAAGTGAAATTAGGCCTCTCACTTGATTTCATCTGAAACGTGGCAATTTCCTTCTGAAAATTATCTGTACTGGAAACCTGTACATTATCTTCCACATTACCCTCTACTTCAGGGTCAATTTGAACATTCTCATCTTTACTACCAAAGTAACAAAACTCAATTTCTTCACAAAGATTCTTCACATCTATTTCAGAACCATGCAAAAGAGCAGCACATAACTGTTTAAGCATAATTGCTGGACTCTTAGCATAATACAAC
The DNA here is from genome assembly GCF_964263255.1 of Lissotriton vulgaris. Taxonomy (NCBI): domain Eukaryota; kingdom Metazoa; phylum Chordata; class Amphibia; order Caudata; family Salamandridae; genus Lissotriton; species Lissotriton vulgaris. The sequence continues at coordinate 1,017,127,989 of NC_141691.1, read as the reverse complement.
ATTCTCACTAATTTTCTCACTTTATTATGATGCACTGCTAGCATCCTGAAATGATGAAAAACACTCTGGCATACTCTCCTGGAAAGACAAGCCAGTGAATGACCACGCAAACCTGTCATTTGTCTCACTCTGCAAGGATCTAAATCTTGCAACAACTTCATTTTCTGCTTCAAACTTTTCTTATTAAATGTCCGTATAAAATCACATAGCAAATTGATGGAAACCTGTCGCACACTGCAAATAGAACTACACTTCCAAATGTACACAGGACCCTTAGGACGTCTTCCTAAAACCTCATCACTTAGCGCCTCTTCTGTCTCTGTTGTCACAAGTTGTTCTTTTTCAACTGGACAACCATCCTTCACTTCATAAGCTCGACCACTGATGTCAACTGCATGCACCAAATCATTATCCTGAAAATAAGTCTCCTCATTAAAAAATGCCTCAGAACTTGAACTATGCATCCATTCTCCAGAAAAAACTTCACAAAAGTTAGTACGATTTACTACTCTCTTCCATCTACTTTTTGTTTTGAAATCAGAAATTACCTTGCTTAGTTTCCTAATTCTATTGATTACCAAAATAAACAACTTTCGCTTGATTTCAAAAGCATGATCAATAATTTTCTCTACATTTTTCTTCTTCCTATAAAATGCCGCTTTCTGTTGGCCTTTCTTTTTAATATTTTTCAATAAATTAACTAATATCCTATTACGGAACATTCGTTGTCGAATGTCCCTAAACTGTTGTTTCCTTCTACTATCATGCACAGAGTTATCTCTTCCTCTACCAGTAACATTTGTGATGGGTCTCTCCTTTCCATTTAAATTACTTCTCTTTTTGTTAAGAGACACATTTTTTTGAGCAAAATTTTTTTTACTACAAATATTTCTTAAGAATGATTTCGTGCTCTTACCCGGACCTTTCTTGGTGTTTTGACAAGTATTTGGGGAAGAGGACTGCTGCAATAAAACATCATCCTGCTGTCTTTGACGTTTTCTAGCCTTTCGTATTCGACTTCTGGAAGGCATTTTCCAAACTATGAAAGAATCTGCAGTTGAATCTGTGAAAAAATATAATATAAAATGTTATTAACCACTATTACCAAACAGTAAATAAATAACAGTCATCTAAAACTTAATGCTGTACTAATTATTTAACATAGCAAATATTTTCCACCAGCACTGCATCACAAAAATGACACTCAATGGTACAAAACAGGCATACAACACTCATAAATCACTCCCTAATATTTTAAATCATTAATTCAGGATGACGATAAGATGTAGCCTATCTAAAGGTTTGTTTAGGCCCAGATCTTTGGACTGGGGTGAATGTGTGTCATTGATCCACATTCAGTCCATCACCTGTTTTGTTTATTTGAGGTGAGGCCAACACATGGTTGCAGATAAGATTTTCACTGAAAAAAAACCAAGGTAAAAAAACATGTGAAGGCCTACCAATGAAGTAAATCATTAAATGAAAACCAATACATTTCTGGAAATATGCACTACTAGTGCTTCATAAGATGTTTTGGATCATATTTATAAGTTATTTGAGTATCTAGTATGCTATTTTACATTCTTCATGGTGCAAATTTATTGTAAATACGCTCCCACCTGCGGTTGGCAAATTTAGATTTTGATTATGGGAGTTAGATAGGCATGTTAATAATTTCCCAAAAATGGTATATAACCCCAAACAACCTTTGAAGCAAATGCTCTTAGCCATGTTATCCACCTCCCATTGGATAACATGGCTAAGAAGTGCTTGCAAATGTGATAAAAAAAGGCCTGCAATGCATGAATAACGCAGAAAAATCAGCGATATTCATGCATTTTCCAACAAATGCTCTTAGCCATGTTATCCACTTCCTATTAAATAACATGGCTAAGAACTGCTCAGGGCACCATGAGGAACGCTTTCCATTTAAAAAGGGAAAAATAACATCAAAGACACTAAAATGCCTTCTAAATATGAACCCAAACAACCTATGAAGCAATGTGAAAAAAAACTGCCGCAATGCATGAATATAGCAGAAAAATCAGCGATATTCATGCATTTTCCAGCAAATGCTCTTAGCCATGTTATCCACTTCCAATTAAATAACATGGCTAAGAACTGCTCAGGGCCCCATGAGGAACGCTTTCCATTTAAAAAGGGAAAAATAACATCAAAGACACTAAAATGCCTTCTAAATATGAACCCAAACAACCTATGAAGCAATGTGAAAAAAACGGCCACAATGCATGAATATAGCAGAAAAATCAGCGATATTCATGCATTTTCCAGCAAATGCTCTTAGCCATGTGATCCACTTCCTATTAAATAACATGGCTAAGAACTGCTCAGGGCCCCATGAGGAACGCTTTCCATTTAAAAAGGGAAAAATAACATCAAAGACACTAAAATGCCTTCTAAATATGAACCCAAACAACCTATGAAGCAATGTGAAAAAAAACGGCCACAATGCATGAATATAGCAGAAAAATCAGCGATATTCATGCATTTCCCAGCAAATGCTCTTAGCCATGTTATCCACTTCCTATTAAATAACATGGCTAAGAACTGCTCAGGGCCCCATGAGGAACGCTTTCCATTTAAAAAGGGAAAAATAACTTCAAAGACACTAAAATGCCTTCTAAATATGACCCCAAACAACCTATGAAGCTCTAACAGTACATATCCTGAAATTTAATTCATTTCAAAATTCGTTTTTAAACACAGCATATAAATCAATTGTATACCTGCATTCATGAAGAAATGACTAAAAATGTCCTTGAGACACATGAAAGTGTTTTCTGGAATGCCCTAGCACCATTTTTGGGACACTATTAACATGGCTAGGTAACTCCCATAATCAAAATCTAAATTTGCCAAGCACAAGTGGGAGCGTATTTACAAGACACTTGTCCCATGAGGAACACTTTACATTTTAAAAGGCGAACACAACATCTTAGACACTCAAATACCTTATAAATATGGCCCAAAACAACCTATGAAGCTCTAGCAGTACATATCTAGAAATGTAATTGATTTCATAAATCGTTTTTAAAAGCAACATATCTGTTTCAGCTTACATAACAGACCATGAAATGGCCTCCATGTATTACAATATCTTGTGTAACTGCATGCCAGAATGTTACACCAAATATGCAATTATAATTTCTCTTTGAAACTAATTCTATTAGTATATCACTAGAGACAAAACCACATTTTAAAAACACAGCTTTCTTCATCATTTTCTCCTTAAATCATACTATTCTCTATCTAAATTAAATAAATCTTTTCTCACCTTAGCAAATATTTTTTGAGTTTTGAAAACAGTCTCAGAAATACACCAAATTGTCTTCAGCAGAAGAAAAAGGATGCACTCCAAAGGCTGCAGCTATTGAAAGCACAGAAATACAGATATTCTTTTCACATATCTCTCATATTAGCCAATCATACCTCTTCCCTCACTTTTTTCAAATCAAAACCCTTCCCCCCTCTGCCCTGTCTGCCTTGTTTCCATAGCAACCATCTCCTGGAAGACCTCTCATGTTTGCAAATTCACACAACAATGTTTCAATTGAACTCTGAACTCTCAGTGCACCTGCGTATCCAGTGCAATCTTTCATTAAATGTTTCTTCCTTGACCATTCAAATTACATCTTTCAAAGAACACATCCATGCACCCTAACTTTCTGTTTTCAGAAATGGAAATGCACCAATCACTGCTAATGAATCATTAGCATTGTAAATCCACAGTTTTTTTTCTTTAGAAACTCCTACTGTTTCAACTGCCCTTTCATTACCACACTTCATCTGACTGCAGAACAACCTTCTTCCACCATGTTTAACGTCTGGATTGTTGGACATAGTTACATCCACTGGGCTCAAAGGTATGCTGAGAGCAGAAATTTACACAACCTCAATTTACAAGATGTGGAAATTAAGTGGTTGGGCCAAAGAGGATTAAAATGTCACCAATTGATACCATTGGTGAAAACCTTTATGCATTTGCCAAAACCTGACCTGTTAATAGTGCACTGTGGAGGTAATGATTTGGGCACTTTGACAGGGGTAGGTCTGGAAATGCTTTTAAAGGACACCTTGGAGCAATTAATGGCACTTTTTCCTCAAACTGCCTTGGTATATTCCAATATATGCCAAAGACAGAAATGGAGGTGGTCCAACCAATTTTGTCCACAAATTGAGAAAGCGAGGAAGCATGTAAACAAATCTGTTTCAGCTTACATGAGAGACCATGGAATGGGCTCTCTGTACAACAATAACTTGCGTTACTACATGCAAGATATCTACAGAGGAGATGGAGTTCACTTCTCAGATGAGGGCAACAGAATTTTCATTCTGAATTTAAGACTGTGCATTGGTACCTACTTATAAGTACCTAAATGTACCATAAACCCAAAAGCTCTTCTCAGAGCTACCCTACATCTGATCACTCACAATTATTATTTTTCTCTAACTTTTTTCACTAATTTTCCACAAAATTCGCTCCCCGGAGCGCTACCCGGTTCGCTAACCGAAAGCTAACCTCGCGGAATTTTTAAAAAAAAAAATTTTTTTCCGCACATATAAGCCTCCTCAGCCACGCTCAGAAAACCTAGGGGGTCAAGATAAGTCTACCATGACCCCTTCTACCCATTCTAAACATTATTTGCCCTCCATCTTGTATCTTAATGCGAACGAAACACAAAATGGTGGACTCCCGTGACGCTTAAGGTTCGCTAACCGGGCAGCTTCCCGGAAAGCGGTCCTAAAAAAAGGCGGGAAAGTAATTTACAGAATAACGACTAGAAACACTCTCACCAAATATAGATTAGCTCATACTACATAACAATCCCTTCCATTCTCACAAATTTCATTGAAATTCCATTTAGCCATTTAGCCTGTAGACCTCTCCAAGTACCGTGAGGTAAATTACTTCACAAAACACATCTGAATTGTTGGAATTGACAACCAATGAAAATGTTACTTTCATTTTCTACTTTTATTACCTGACATTTGATTGGTTATATACCTGTATATATATAAAGGGAGAGAAGGAAACACAGCCATTTTGACTACTACTTCTTGTTGTACCTCCTATTTCAAAAGCTTCAAAAAACTTCAACTTCTTTGTGAAGGTAAGTTATAATTTAATATATTGTGCACTATGACTTAATATAGTAGACTTTTTCTGCTACATATACACTATCCCTCTGTAGTAGTAATGTATTTAGATAGACTTCTCTGTTATAGTTATCAATGGAGTAAGGCTTGTCTTGGTTAAATCACATACACTTTTTTTTAGTCCTATTTCCACTCTCATACTATACACTGCCAAAAGATAAATTCACTGATAAAAACTGCCTATCTAAAATTAATCCCAACAGTGCCCTATCTCTACTAATATATATTTTTTTAATCCAAATTTCAGGCAAAATGGAAGGCGAGCAGCAAGTTTCATTTTCGATTGAACTGAAGGAGAGCAGCCAAGACAAACTTGATGACTTTATGGATGACAGTAGAGACCACGAACTTCTACAATGTGTTGAAGCAGTAGACAACTTGCTTCAAAATGAAAAACAATTACACCCTATAATAAATTATGACATTTCTGACAATGAAATGTTAGAAAATTTAATAAAGTATGAAACACAATCATAATAAAAAAAATAAATAAATAAAGAAAACAAAAAAAAACAAGAAAAACAACAAACAATTAACATACAGTATTAGAAAAGTCTTTCATTCTTTTATCCATAAAGTTCGCTGCCCAGAAAGCTATCCGGTTCGCGAACTTGGCGCTTACCACGCAAAAAAAAATTTTTTTTTTGGGACCCTCCTAGGCCCTTTTAAAACCTCCACATAAAACCTAGGGGGTCAACGAGGATCTACTATGCCCCCTTATGGTAATTTCCCCCTTTGTTTTGGCCTCCTCTTGTCTCTCGATCCTACCGAGAGACAAGATGGCGGCCGCTCCGGACTGTTTAGAATGTTGACAGACACCGGAGGGCCAATCAGCTTCTCATCGCAAAGTTCCGTTACGCGAAAGGTTCGCTAACCGGATAGCTGCCCGGAGCGCTGTTACAGATATATATCTTGATTTAAACGTTAATTTCTCAAAATCCACTGAAGCACATATATTGAGACCTAGCAAAGGCACATCAGGCTAACAGTCCCTACAATTTTGCCAAGTTTCGTGAAAATCCCTTCAGCCGTTCGGGCTAAAAGTGAGTCCAACCGCCCTATGGAAATTAACATGGGAAAAAGGCGTTTTGGGACCCCCCTTTTTTCTCGGCCCCCCCTCCACAAAACCCCCCCAAATTTTCAAGGTCTGCTCAGAAACAAAATGTGCCATTTTCCTGAAAATTTCAGCCAATTCCGTCCACGAACGCAAAAGTTATTAGGCATAGAATTTTCAGAAATCCCATAGGGAAAAAATCCTAACTATATATACCTACTGGCGACCGCCAGTAGGTAATATATACACATATATACATATACATACAACTGAGGGTGCTACAGTGTTCATATATATATATATACACATACATTTTATTTTTATATAACTATAATTTTAATTATATATATATATATATATATATATATATATACACATAATATATATATATATATATATATATATATATATATATATATATATATATATATATATATATATATATATATATATATATATATATATATATATATATATATATATATATATATATATATATATATATATATATATATATTACCTACTGGCTATCGCCAGTAGGTATATATAGTTAGGATTAATTCCCTATGGGATTTCTGAAAATTCTATGTCTAATAACTTTGGCGTTTGTGGACGGAATCGGCTGAAATTTTCAGGAAAATGGCACATTTTGTTTCTGAGCAGCCCCTGAAAATTTGGTGGGGTTTCGTCAAGGGGGGGCTGAGAAAAAAGGGGGGTCCCAAAACGCGTTTTTTGCATTGAGTTTTCCATAGGGCGGTTGGACTCACTTTTAGCTCGAACGGCTGAATGGATTTGCACGAAACTTGGCAAAATTGTAGGGACTGTTAGCCCGATGTGCCTTTGCTAGGTCTCAATATATGTGCTTCAGTGGATTTTGAGAAATTAACGTTCAAATCAAGATATATATCTGTAACAGCGCTCTGGGCAGCGATCCGGTCCGCTTACTTTTCGCGAAACGGAACTTTGCGCGCAGAAAGCTGATTGGCTCTCCGGTGTCTGTCAACATTCTAAACAGTCCGGAGCGGCCGCCATCTTGTCTCTCGGTAGGATCGAGAGAGAAGAAGAGGTGAAAAACGAAAGGGGAATTTAATGAAAGGGGGCAAGGTATCCCCCTCTTGACCCCCTAGGAATGTTGTTGGGGTTATTAAAGGGTCCCGTGGGGAAAATAAAAAAAAAATGATTTTTCACGGTAGAAGCGCGGCCGCGAACTGGTAGCGAAACGGGAATTCGCCATTTTGTGCTTCGTTAATTAAATTACTAGTTATAAGTGGGTGCGGGAGACGTATCCTAATCCCCTATGTTTCCTGAGGGTGGCTGAGGAGGCTGATATATGTTGATACATCTCTTCCAGCGGCTGTGCGTGAGCTTTTTTTTTTTTTTGCTGCGTGACAGTCCGGAGCGGCCGCCATCTTGTCTCTCGGTAGGATCGAGAGAGAAGAAAAGGTGAAAAACTAAGGGGGAATTTAATGAAAGGGGGCAAGGTATCCCCCTCTTGACCCCCTAGGAATGTTGTTGGGGTTATTAAAGGGTCCCGTGGGGAAAATAAAAAAAAATGATTTTTCACGGTAGAAGCGCTTCACGGGCCGCGAACTGGGCCGCAAACTGGTAGCGAAACGGGAATTCGCCATTTTGTGCTTCGTTAATTAAAGTACTAGGTATAAGGGGGTGCGGGAGACGTATCCTAATCCCCTATGTTTCCTGAGGGTGGCTGAGGAGGCTGATATATGTTGATACATCTCTTCCAGCGGCTGCGCCATCTTGCCTTTTTTCGAATGCCACAATTTTGTCGTGCACGGCAGCCATTTTAGATGCCAGGCTGGTCCCAGGCTATCACCTAACCCTGCGGATGTAGTTTATGGCCCCAGCTGTAGAGAATTCAGACATGCCAATCCTCCTGATTCAGGCGTGTGACTACTGATTTCAGTGCTAGTCTCCCGCCTCCCGATTTCTGCAAGCAAAAACCCGGGGGCATATTACGAACAACTAGCGATAATTTTTGTCTCTAACTTGTTTAGAGACAAAAATTATCGCCGCACATCGGCGATTTTTATCGCAGATAAACCTTGCTATTATCGCAGAAAAGTCAGCGATATTCATGTATTATCGACCTAATGCTCTTAGCCATGTTATCCACCTCCCATTGGATAACATGGCTAAGAACTGCTCAGGGCAGGTGTTAGATTTTGGAGATATTCGCGCTTAGCGCGAATATCTCCAAAAGTTGGTAATAGAAGGTAGCGATGTTAGGGACTGTTTCCAGTCGCTAACATCTTGGCACGCCACTTTGCATGTCATTAGTGATAAGTATCACTGACATGCAAAGCGGGGCCCAAGATGGTCGCTATCTCCTTTTAGCTGTCACTAACTGGTGTTAGCGACAGCTTGGTAATAGGGAAATAATTTTATCTCCGCTTTCATGGCTTTTAAAGCCAAAAAAGCGGAGATAAACCCCCTTGATAATATGCCCCACGATTCCTTGGGGGTTTCAGCTGACAGGGCTTGGTATTGTGTTACATGGTAATTTTTCCATGAAACGTCAGAGGGTCGATGCAGGGGTTCTAGAAGAGGTGATAAACCATTTAAGCCTCATGAACAAGCGCATGGTCTTTTAAAGATTTGTGAAGTATTCGGGGCGGCGGTGTGTGTGTGCCCTCTTTCAGGAGCGGGCGGGGGGGCACTGCCAGCAACTTGCCAGGTCAGGTAGTGTTCAACACGTGCATCACCCTTTCTCTGCCTGCTATTGCGCTCCATGCTTCGGAAAGGTAAGAAAAAGAACGTGCATTTGAGTTTGAAATGTCCGATCCTGCAGCAGCACACTTCCAAAGCCCACACATGACAATAACCCGATTCAAGGCCCCATTCACCCGTTTTTAAAAAAATAGATAACACTCCAACAAAGTAAGGTTATAAAACTTTATTAACTACTAACTTTAACGAACGGAACAAAAACTAAAAACATTTAAACATTTCTCAACACAAAAAGCAACAATGGTTAGAAGCTGTCTTTTGTGCGAATAGTCCCAAGGCAGCACAACGTGCAGAGTTCTGGACGGCACCCAGGTGATGTCGCCTGGGTGCCGCACTGGTTTAGGGATCCTACAATGCTGCTCCGAAAATTGGCGTGGGGCGTCCCGGGTGGGGCGGGGGGAGGCCTCGTCAGTAGCGGTCTGTTGTGCGAATAGTCCCAAGGCAGCACAACGTGCAGAGTTCTGGACGGCACCCAGGTGATGTCGCCTGGGTGCCGCACTGGTTTAGGGATCCTACAATGCAGCACAGAAAAACAGCGTGGGGCGTCCCGGGTGGTGCGGGGGGAGGCCTCGTCAGTAGCGGTCTGTGTCCAGTGTCACATGGCTGACACAACATGTACGACAGGCACCCAGGTGATGTCCAGTAAACTGCCGCACTGGTTTTGGTATCCTACACTGCTGCTCCGAAAATTGGCGTGCGGCGGCCCAGGGGGGGGCGTGGGGGAGCCGGCGTGAACGGGCCTCCCCAGGTGGCGGCCATGTAGCTGAGTTGCGCTCGCTCTTGCGGCCACAGCGTCTCGCTCACCATGTTGTTGAGTTGCTCCCACTCTTGCAGTGCAGCGATAGGCGGCTGCCACATGGCTCTTAAAATGGCGGACAGCTCCTCGGTTTTAGGCCTGGTCCACTGAAATGGCCCTGGGACACTTTGGAACTCGGACGCTTGCCTGCTAGGGCTTGGGCTCCATTCTCGAAAAGCGTCCCCTCAGCCGTGAAGATTGTATAAAAGTCTTGGGGGCCCCCGACTCCCGCAGGCTTCCGGTGGGGAGCGGCTGCCATGATTGCTCGCGGAATGACCACGACGGAGTCACGAGATGGTGTTGCTCTCATGCTGACGCCAGCTTCAGTCTGAATGATCCAGAAACAAGGTGGGGCTTTCATCGTTTGGGAAAAAAAAATGTTCTAAACCAATGAAAAGTGTTATTTTTAGGTCATATGACCAAGCCTTCCATCTTTAGGAAACCAAAAGTAAAATGAACCAATGAAAAGTTTTATAAACAAGTCACATGACCTGTTATGCGGCATAGGGCTACAAAAAGCGTAGAAAATCCGTTGGCACGTGAGGCGGCGTCAGTAGCGGACCGATGTGCGAATAGGCCGAAGGCAGCACAACGCGCCGAGATCCGGATGGCACCGAGGTGGTGTCCAGCAAATTGCCGCACTGGTGTGGCCATCCTACAATGCTGCGCCGAAAGACGGCGTGTCCAGCTGAGTTCTGGTCACTCTTCCGGCACAGTGACTCGAACGCGCCGAGATCCGGATGGCACCGAGGTTGTGTCCAGCAAGTTGCTGCACTGGTGTGGCCATCCTACAATGCTGTGCCGAAAGTCGGCGTGGGGTGCCCCGTTGGCTTATGAGGTGATGTCAGTAGTGGACCGATGTGTGAATAGGTCGGAACCAGCACAAGGCGCCAAGATCCGAATGGCAAGTCCTGGATGTTGAGTGCCTCAGTTGAGAGTTCTGAGCAGTGCTTGTAAGACTGTCTGAAGCTTATTTGCACCTGCTGCAGCTTCACTATTGCCCTGGTGTGGCCAAAGGTGGCACATGACATAGGCGGCCGGCTCCCGAGGTCCGGCGGAACTTTTTTCCTTTTCCTTTCTGCTTCTTTTCCTACAATGCGTTTCATCTGAAGACACGACCAGGTCCCTGAATGTGTGCAGGGGGACGCTATTGATTGAATGAAAATGGCGGCTTGACACAAAGCTGACTCAAGCGTTACTGTTGGTGCTATACAGACAAAAATTGGTTTTCAGTTTGTACATTCTTCAGGTTTTTTTTTCCATCCAAGTCTGATTGAGAGTTTGTAGAAAAATGGCTTCAGATTTTCCACATACTACTCTTGAACATTCTTCCTAAATGTAACAATGTGAAACTCACTAGGAGAACGGCTGTTTCTGTTTCCTTTCAAAATGCTGCCACCAATATTTTCTGAATGGAAGACACCATCTTGTAGCATAAAGGGCCGAAAGGGGTTCTGGTCTGGCCGATGGTTGGTGGAGACATTTTGACTATATCTTGGACCTGCCCGGCCTCGCCCAAAATGGCGCCGGTATAAATGGGACTCGTAACTCCTTGCCCGCAAATGTATATCTAGAAAATGTTATTGTAAGTGGCCCTGTCGTATTTTAATTACAAAATGTACGTCCACTGATTCCGCAACTGTTAGACACCTTTGTTCTTGTCACCTAATGGCCCGCTCGTTACGTTCTTCTACAGTGTAAATGTCTCCTCATCATATACGATTTCAGTTTGCTCCGTGGCCGGCCCACGTGGTTATAGGCCCGTATTTGTATACTGACATTTTCACAATAAAGGTTTTTAAAACAAAACACGGTAGTAGTATTTACATTTGTAAAGTTTTTACTTTTAGTGACTGTTTTCGAATCAGTAAAAGGCAAGTGAAATAAAGCAGTCCAATTACATGACGGATAAAAGGTATAATATGTAGGAACGCAGTAAAGATAAATGGTGAAGGGCAGTTGTGTTTTTCATGTCTGCAACATAAAGTGATCGATAAGAATCTGATAATCAGGCGTATCGGCGACTAAGACAGCAGGCCGAATCTCTTTTACTCAACGGCTCCGTCATGGAAGGAAGAAACGCCCTTTTTCTCGAAAAAGGAATATAATTTACTTGCAAGACAGTTGTAAATTTTCCGGGAAAGTACATTAGCCTGGAATATTATAACATATGTTTGAAAAAAAAATATTGTTCGAAAATAATAAAAAGCGTAATTTTTAGGTCATATGACCAAGCTTTTCATCATTAAATTAACAAAAGTAAAATGAACCAATGAAAAGTTTTATTAACAAGTCACATGACCTGTTATGCTTACGTTACGCGCTGCGCGCCGCGCCTCGGATCACTTCCGGGTGCGCTAACGCGGCGTGTCATAAAACGCATTACGCGACAACGTAGGTCAAGAATATAGTCTAAATGTCTCCACCAACCAGCGTTCAGAACACAACCCCTTTCAGCAGTCCAAAAAGTTCTGTTAAATGACAACAGAGGGGACAGGCAACAAGAACCATCAGTCAAAGAGGGGAGGGCAAGTTCTTCTCTTCCGGGTCATGTTGGGGCGCTACCGGAACTGATCGAATTGGTAGTCTATAGTGTTTCTGGATGTTTCAGACTAAAGCTGGCGTCAGCATGAGACCACTACCATCTCGTAGCTCCGTCGTGGCCATTCCACGAGCAATCATGGCAGCCGCTCCCCACCAGAAGCCTGCGGGAGTCGGAGACCCCAAGACTTTTGTAGAATCTTCACGGCTGAGGGGACGCTTTTCGAGAATGGGACCCAAGCCCTAGCAGACAAGCGTCCGAGTTCCAAGGTGTCCCAGGGCCATTTTAGTGGACCAGGCCCAAAACCGAAGAGCCGGCCGCCATTTTGAGAGTCCTGTGGCAGCCGCCTATCGCTGCACCGCAAGAGCGGGCGCATCTCAACTACATGGTGAGCGAGACGCTGTAGTCGCAAGAGCGGGCGGTAAACAGCTGAATGGCGGAAGAGGCACAGTGTAGCAAAAGCGGGCGGAATGGCAACTAAAACGATAAAGGGGCGCCCCACTACAGCTTGTCTTCAGGTCAAACGGATTGTGGGACAAGGTCCAGAATTGAAGAGTCATCAAAAGGCAAAAAGTTCCGCCGGACCCCGGGAGCCGGCCGCCTATGTCGGGGGCGATCTCAGGCTACACCAGTGCTATAAGACTTGGGGAGGGTGTCGGAGCCAAGCGTCTTCTCCGAGTCCATGGCCATCACACCGCCCCTCAGGGGCCTCCGTCAAGCTGTTTAGGAAGGTAACATATCACATTGTTTTCTAATGCAGTCAGGTCCACAAACGACACTCACTTACTTTGAGAATAGTGAAGCTGCAGTAGGTGGAAATAAGCTTCAGACAGTGTTACAAGCACTGCTCAGAACTCTTAACTATGGCACCCAACATCCAGAACTTATGCTATTTGAGAATGGTAGTGACATCGAAGCATCTCAGGGACCAAAACCATTAACGTACTTTCACGTATGAAAATCTTACTTGGGGAGGGGGCAGGAGCGAAGCGCCCCCTCCCAGTCAGCGCCACCACACCGTATGTTGAAAATCTGAAGCCATCGTTCTACAAAGTCAACCAAACTTGGATTGAAAAATCTAGAAAAATGTACAAACTGAAAACCAGTTTTGGTCTGCATAGCATCAGTAGCAACGCTTGAGTCAGCTTTGTGTCAAGCCGCCATTTTGATTCAACAAAGCACAGGCATTGAAAAAGGCTGAAATTCAGAACTTTAAACTATGGCACCCAACATCCAGGAGCTTGCCATCCGGATCTTGGAGCCTTGTGCTGTTTTCGATCTATTCACACATCGGTCCACTACTGACATCATCTTATAAACCAACGTTATGTAAATAGTTTTTTAATAAAATGTTTTACCCTGTTTCTTTGCTGGTGTGTTGTCTATATTTTTAATATTTGCATAGGGTTTGTCGTTATTTTGTGCGGGATGGGTGATGGAGCCGAGCTGTCTTGCAGCCCTCATGGTGTGGAGCTCAGTTCATCTCACTATTTTCGTATTTCTCATGAAGGGTTGTTCCTAATATTTCTATTTTAGCGAGGTCAAAAAGAGATCCAATTAGTGGCCTACTGATTTTGCTCGATTACTTTTATTTTTTTACACGATTTTTCACTATCTGCAAAGACTAAACAGAGTATTGCGACTTTGTGCTTGTTTGTAAATAGAGAATGATCCAAAGAGAACCAATTCTAAAACAGTAAATGCTTGGACAACAATCAATGAAATGGAGAGACAAGGAGGCACGACGGATTACAACGGGGGTAAAGGCCTGCGTTAACTACCCTTCAGTATCTGCAAAGAGAGAGTACTACTAAGACAAAAGAGGGGAGGGGGGGGGGGGGTGTAGCGTTCAAAGCACATCAGCGTGCATAAATACGAAAATGTTTTTATCTATCACGTACTTGACATTTTAAAGCTTTTCATATTTGCTATTAAAAAACCAATGAAATTCACAGAAAAAACCATAGGTTATAGTGGATATATAGTTAGGAATTTGCATTTACAAAACCTTGAAAATTCAATGAAAAAACCATTGGTTTTAGGCCATATATAGTTAGGAATTAGCATTTACAAAACCTTATTTTACTCGCATAAAACCATTGAAATTCCATATATAGTTAGAGGCGCTAACTATATATCGCGCACCCGCAATCCACTGCTGATGATGTCACATATTACATCATTCATGACATGGTCAGTGACATCACTGATGACATCACTGATGACATCTCAAATGACATCACTGATGACAACTCAAATGACATCACTGATGACATCTCATTTGTCATCACTGATCACATCACTCATGTGATAATACAATGAACCTCTTCAGACTCTAATATAACCTTACATACACTCAGTATAAACAGACACTCACAGACTGTCACTCATCCATGGAGTTACTCACACACCTAGTCAGTCATGCAAAGAATCAATCACACCTCCACTTCCTCAACTATAAAGTTATACACATCTTACTTATTCAAACATATAATAATACATATTTATTCTCTTATATAATCCCTGATACAAGCTCACAGTGATCGATACAGCCACTCACACATTCACTGGCTCTTATGTTCAGTTATTTATATATCTCAACTCTCACATGTATTGTGTTTTACATACGTACTTACTTGCACATGTAGCAATGAGAAATCCATTCACTCACCAACACACCCATGCATAGTCAACCGCCCATATAGCTGTTTCCACATGCACTCTTGAACTCATACTCCTAGTGAATCAACTGCTTACACATCTATGCACAGAGTCACGCACCTCCCAGCCACCCACACACACACTCAGCCTCCCATTCAAATACTTGGGCAACCAATCAATAACCCATATGGCCACTCTTATAGCTACTGATCAACACATGCAGCAGCCTACACAACAACAAACATACTGATGCACAAATTAAGACAGTTTAGTCACTAACCCATGCACTCAGTGAGACACATTTAATCACTCACTCATACAGTCAGTCATGCACCTACTAAATTCTTCATCCAGACACTTATACATCCACTCATTCTTCAATATGTGAAACATATTTAAACTTTACAGACACATACAATCACTGGATGTTGTGATCAGTGATGTCATCAGTGATGTCATTTGAGATGTCATCAGTGATGTCATCAGTGATGTCACTGACCATGTCATGAATGATGTAATATGTGACATCATCAGCAGTGGATTGCGGGTGCGCGATATATAGTTAGCGCTTCTAACTATATATGGAATTTCAATGGTTTTATGCGAGTAAAATAAGGTTTTGTAAATGCTAATTCCTAACTATATATGGCCTAAAACCAATGGTTTTTTCATTGAATATATATATAGTTAGGATTTTTTCTCTATGGAACTTTTGAAAATTCTATGTCTAATAACTTTGGCGTTTGTGGACGGAATCGGCTGCAATTTTCAGGAAAATGGCACATTTTGTTTTTGAGCAGCCCCTGAAAATTTGGGGGGGTTCTGTCAAGGGGGGGCCGAGAAAAAAGGGGGGTCCTAAAACGCGTTTTTCCCATTCATTTTTCCATAGGGCCTTTGGCCTCACTTTTAGCTCGAACGGCTAAATGGATTTACACGAAACTTGGCAAAATTGTAGGGACTGTTAGCCCGATGTGCCTTTGCTGGGTCTCAATATATGTGCTCCAGTGGATTTTGAGAAATTAACGTTTAAAAAAACAGATATATCTGTGACAGCGTCCTAGATAGCGCACTAGATCGCGTACGTTTCGCGTTACGGAGCTTTGCGTAGGGAAGCTGATTGGCTCTCCGGTGTCTGTCAACATTCTAAACAGTCCGGTGCGGCCGCCATCTTGTCTCTCGGTAGGATCGAGAGACAAGAGGAGGAGAAAAACGAAGGGGGAATTTAATGAAAGGGGGCAAGGTAGACTCCTCTTGACCCCCTAGGAATGATGTTGGGGTTATTAAAGGGTCCCGTGGGGCAAATAATTAAAATTTGATTTTTTGCGGTAAAAGCGCTTCTCGGTTCGCGAACCGGGCCGCAAACTGGTAGCGAAACGGGAATTCGCCATTTTGCGTCTCGATTTAATTAAATTACTAGGTATAAGGGGGTACGGGAGACGTATCCTGACCCCTTATGTTTTCTGAGGGTGGCTGAGGAGGCTCATATATGTTGATACATGCCTTCCAGCGGCTGTGCGTGAGCTTTTATTTTTTTTTTGCTGCGTGACGTCTGTTAACGTTCGATTCGATGGAAATCAGGAACTGTTGCCCGCCTTTGTCACTGCGAGTTAATATTTTGTTAAAAATAATTGTTTATTGATAAACATTGTTTGCGCCATCTTGCCTTTTTTGCAATGCCACACTTTTGTTGAGCACGGCAGCCATTTTAGATGCCTTGACCAGACCTACTCTCTGCACGCCGCCGATCCTCAGCATGGCTCCCCACCCTCGCAAGCATCTCCCTCACGCACTGGTCACCCCCGCTCTCTCATGCATGGGCCAGAAACCTCCTCCCATCTGCGCTGTTCATGAGCATTTTTTTTTTTTGCTGCGTGCACCCCCGCTCTCTCTCTCATGCATGGGCCAGAAACCTCCTCCCATCTGCGCTGTTCGTGAGCGTTTTTTTTTTTTGCTGCATGACGTCTGTTAACGTTTGATTTGATGGAAATCAGGAACTGTTGACCGCTATTTTGTCACTGCGATTAAATATTTTGATAAAAATAATTGTTATAAATTAATCCTTATTGATAAACATTGTCTGCGCCATCTTGCCTTTTTTGCAATGCCACACTTTTGTTGAGCACGGCAGCCATTTTAGATGCCTTGACCAGACCCACTCTCTGCACGCCGCTGATCCTCAGCATGGCTTCCCTCCCTCGCAAGCATCTCCCCCACGCACTGGTCACCCCCGCTCTCTCTCTCATGCATGGCCCAGAAACCTCCTCCCATCTGCCCTGTTCTTCTCTGAGAATCACACCCTGTGCCCGCCCGACACCTCCCTTTCACCCTATTCACTACTGCACCCTGTGACACTCCTCTTCCTCTGTGTCCGATTGTCCAGGCCGGTCCCAGGCTATCACCTAGTCCTGCAGGTGTAGTTTATGGCCCCAGCTGTAGAGAATCACCTCTCTTCAAAGGAGTTACAGTAGATCAAGGCCCCACCCGATGAGATCCGTCACACCACACACGTTCCTACTATCTGATAACCATCCTGTATTGTGCTTGGGGAGGGGATTCTCACTGTGAGGGTGTGTGGGTCCGAGCCTGAAGCGGAAGATTCCAGGGATGCCTTTTTGTACATCAAAGTCTTCACAATTATGTGTCACATTAAAAATATATAGCACTCCAACAAAGTTGTAGGATTATAACACTTTAATAACTTATAAATATATACAACGGAACAAAAACAGTAAATACATTTAAACATTTTTTTAAAAAAGAAGCAACAACGGTCAGTAGCTGTGTTTTGTGCGAATAGTCCCAAGGCAGCACAACGTGCTGAGTTCTGGACGGCACCCAGGTGATGTTACCTGGGTGCCGCACTGGTTTTTGGTATCCTACAATGCAGCTCCGAAAAACGGCGTGGGGCGTCCCGGGTGGTGCGGGGGGAGGCCTCGTCAGTAACGGTCTGTTGTGCGAATAGTCCCAAGGCAGCAGAACGCGCTGAGATGTGGATGGCAACCAGGTGATGTCCAGTAAGTTGCCGCACTGGTTTTGGCATCCTACAATGCTGCTCGGAAAAACGGCGTGGGGCGCCCCGGGGGGGGGGGGGGGGGGAGGCGGCGTGAACGGGCCTCCCCAGGTGGAGGCTCGTCTGCTATACTGGGGCGCCCCTTTACCGTTTCAGTTGCCATTCTGCCCGCTTTTGCTACACTGTGCCTCATCCTCCATTCAGCTGGTTATCGCCCGCTCTTGCGGCTACAGCATCTCGCTCACAATGTAGTTGAGTTGCGCCCACTCTTGCGGTGCAGCGATAGGCGGCTGCTACAGGACTCTTAAAATGGCGGACGGCTCTTCGGATTTGGGCCTGGTCCACTAAAATGGCCCTAGGACACCTTGGAACTCGGATGTCCCCTGAGCCTTGAAGATTTTACAAAAGTCTTGAGGGCCCCCGACTCCTGCAGGCTTCCGGTGGGGAGCGGCTGCCATGATTGCTCGCAGAATGACCACGACGGAGCCACGAGATGGTAGTGCTCTCATGCTGATGCCAGCTTCAGTCTGAAACATCCAGAAACAAGGTGGGGCTTTCATCGTTTGGGTAAAAAAAAAATGTTTTAATCCAATGAAAAGTGTTATTTGTAGGTCATATGATCAAGCCTTCTATCATTAGGAAACCAAAAGTAAAATGAACCAATGAAAAGTTTTATAAACAAGTCACATGACCTGTTATGCTTACGTTACGCGCTGGTATAAAAAGCGTTGAAAATCCGTTGACACGTGAGGCGGCGTCAGTAGCGGACCGATGTGCGAATAGACCGAAGGCAGCACAACGCGCCAAGATCCGGATAGCACCGAGGTGGTGTTCAGCAAGTTGCCGCACTGGTGTGGCCATCCTACAATGCTGCGCCGAAAGTCGGCGTGTGGCGCCCCGTTGGCCTGCGAGGTCGCGTCAGTCAGTGGGGGCTGTTTGAGAAAGCAATGTGATGCTGTGCGTCACCCCCAAGATGGAGGCTCCTCAGCTGTAGTGGGGCGCCCCTTGGTGTTTCACTCGCTATCCAGCTGAGGTGCGTCCGCACTTGCGGCTACAGTGGACCGAAGGCAGCACAACGCACCGAGATCTGGATGGCACCGAGGTGGTGTCCAGCAAGTTGCCGCACTGGTGTGGCCATCTTACAATGCTGCGCCGAAAGTCGGCGCGGGGTGCCCCGTTGGCTTATGAGGTGGTGTCAGTAGCGGACCGATGTGTGAATAGGTCGGAAACAGCACAAGGCGTCAAGATCCGGATGGCAAGTCCTGGATGTTGGGTGCCATAGTTGAGAGCCAAGATCCGGATGGCAAGTCCTGGATGTTGGGTGCCATAGTTGAGAGTTCTGAGCAGTGCTTGTAACACTGCCTGAAGCTTATTTGCACCTGCTGCAGCTTCACTATTGCCCTGGTGTGGCCAAAGATCGCCCCTGACATAGGCGGCCGGCTCCCATGGTCCGGCGGAACTTTTTTCCTTTTCATTTCTGCATCTTGTCTCACAATCCGTTTGACCTGAAGACACGACCAGGTCCCTGAATGTGTGCAGGGGGACGCTATTGATTGAATCAAAATGGCGGCTTCATACAAAGCTGACTCAAGCGTTGCTGGTGATGCTATACAGACAAAAAATGGTTTTCAGTTTGTACATTCTTCAGGATTTTTCCATCCAAGTCTGCTTGAGAGTTTGTAGAACAATGGCTTCAGATCTTGCCCTCCCCTCTTTTGACTGTTGGTTCTTGTTGCCTATCTCTTCTGTTGTCATTTAACTGAACCTTTTTTGACTGCCGAAAGGGGTTCTGGTCTGACCACTGGTTGGTGGAGACATTTTGACTATATCCTGGACCTGCCCGGCCTCGCCCAAAATGGCGCCGGTATAAATGGGACTCGTAACTCCTTGTTGTGTACTGGTTGAACAACCTTGATATCACGAGATACGTATGCAGTTTTGAAGCACATGGCGGGCGGGGACGAGAATTGATTGAATTTTTCGACATCCTTATTGATATTAAGTTCTTATGTGTTATTGATTACTGAACTATTGTAAGTTCGAATTAACGTCACCCATGGTACTTGCCCGCAAATGTATATCTAGAAAATTTTATTGTTAGTGGCCCTGTTGTATTTTAATTACAAAATGTACGTCCACCGATTCCGCAACTGTTAGACACCTTAGTTCTTGCAACCTAATGGCCCGCTCGTTACGTTCCTCTACAGTGTAAATGTTTCCTCATCATATACGTTTCCAGTTTGCTCCGTGGCTGGCCCACGTGGTTATCGGCCCGTATTTGTATACTGACATTTTCACAATAAAGGTTTTTAAAACAAAACATGGTAGTGGTATTTACATTGGTAAAGTTTTTAATTTTAGTCACTGTTTTCTAATCAGTAAAAGGCAAGTGAAATAAAGCAGTCCAATTACATGACGGATAAAAGGTATAATACGCAGGAATGCAGTAAAGATAAATTGTCAAGGGCTGTTGTGTTTTCTACTCCTGCAACATAAAGTGATCGATAAGAATCTGATATTCAGGCGTATCGGCGACTAAGACAGCAGGCCGAGCATCTTTTGCTCAACGGCTCTGTCATGGGATGAAGAAATGCCCTTATGCTAGAAAAAGGAATATATTTTACTTGCAGGACAGTTGTAAATTTTCCGGGAAAGTACATTAGCCTGGAACATTATAACATATATGTTTAAGAAAAAATAATGTTCGAAAGCAATAAAAAGCGTAATTTTTAGGTCATATGACCAAGCCTTTCATCATTAGAATAACAAAAGTAAAATGAACCAATGAAAAGTTTTATAAACAAGTCACATGACCTGTTATGCTTACGTTACGCGCCTCGCCCCGGATCGCTTCCGGGAAGCTGCGCTTCGCGCACCGGGGCACTTCCGGGTGCGCTAACGCGACGTGTCATATAACGCATTACGCGACAACGTAGGTCCAGAATATAGTCAAAATGTCTCCACCAACCAGCTGTCAGAACACAACCCCTTTCAGTAGTCTAAAAAGTTCTGTTAAATGACAACAGAAGGGACAGGCAACAAGAACCATCAGTCAAAGAGGGGAGGGCAAGTTCTTCCCTACCGGGTCACGTTGGGGCGCTACCGGAACTGATCGAATTGGTAGTCTACAGTGTTTCTGGATGTTTCAGACTGAAGCTGGCGTCAGCATGAGAGCACCACCATATCTTAGCTCAGTCGTGGCCATTCCACGAGCAATCATGGCAGCCGCTCCCCACCAGAAGCCTGCGGGAGTCGGGGGGCCCCCAAGACTTTTGTAGAATCTTCAAGGCTAATGGGACGCTTTCGAGAATGGGGCCCAAGTCCTAGCAGACAAGCGTCCGAGTTCCAAGGTGTCCCAGGGCCATTTTAGTGGATCACGCCCAAATCTGAAGAGCCGGCCGCCATTTTGAGAGTCTTGTGGCAGCCGCCTATCACTGCAATGCAAGAGCGGGAGCAACTCAACTACATGGTGAGCGAGACGCTGTAGTTGCAAGAGCGGGCGGTAAACAGCTGAATGGCGGAAGAGGCACAGTGTAGCAAAAGCGGGGGGAATGGTAACTGAAACGGTAAAGGGGCGCCCCACTACAGCGTGTCTTCAGGTCAAACGGATTGTAGGACAAGGTCCAGAATGGAAGAGTCATCAAAAGGCAAAAAGTTCCGCCGGACCCCGGGAGCCGGCCGCCTATGTCGGGGGCGATCTTAGGCCACACCAGGGCAACACGACTTGGGGAGGGGGCAGGAGCCAAGCGCCCCCTCCCAGTCCGCGCCACCACATCGTATGTTGAAAATCTGAAGCCATCGTTCTACAAACTCTCAACCAGCCTTGGATGGAAAAATCTTGATGAATGTACAAACTGAAAACCAGTTTTTGTCTGCATAGCATCAGCAGCAAAGCTTGCTATCAGAGTTTATGAGTTTCATGCTCGATCGATTGAGCTAGCCGGATCGGGCAACTAAAAGTATAAAATAGTTATGTAAATAGTTATTTAATAAAATGTTTTACCCTGTTACTTTGCTGGTGTGTTGTATATATTTATAATATTTGCATAGGGTTTGTCGTTATTTTGGGTGGGGTGGGTGGCGGAGTCGAGCTGTATTGCAGCCATCATCGTGTGGAGCTCAGTTCATCTCACTAGTTTTGTATTTCTCATGAGGGGTTGTTCTTAATGTTTCTATTTTAGCTAGGTCAAAAAGAGATCCCATTAGTGGCCTACTGATTTTGCTCAACTCCTTTTGTTTTTTAAAACGATTTTTCACTATCTGCAAAGACTAAACAGAGTATTGCGACTCTGTGCTTGTTTGTAAATAGAGAATGAACCAAAGAGAACCAATTCTAAAACAGTAAATGCTTGGATAACAATCAATCAAATGGAGAGAGAAGCAGACACGACGGATTAGAACGGGGGCATAGGCCTGCGTTAACTACCCTTCACTATCTGCAAAGAGAGAGTACTGCTAAGAGAAAAGAGGGGGGGGAGGGGGGAGGCAGCGTTCAAAATACATCAGCGTGCATAAATACGAAAATGTTTTTACCTATCACGTACTTCACATTTGACAGCTTTTGATATTTGCTATTAAAAAACCATTGAAATTCACTGAAAAAACCATAGGTTTTAGGCCATATAGTCATTTGAGATGTCATCAGTGATGTCATTTGAGATGTCATCAGTGATGTCACTGACCATGTCATTAATGATGTAATATGTGACATCATCAGCAGTGGATTGCGGGTGCGCGATATATAGTTATTGCATCTAACTATATATGCGAATTTCTATGGTTTTGTGCGAGTATATTAAGGTTTTGTAAATGCTAATCCCTAACTATATATGGCCTAAAACCTATGTTTTTTTCAGTGAATATATATATATATATATATATATATATATATATATATATATATATATATATATATATATATATATATATATATATATATATATATTTATATATAGAAATAATTTAATATATAGTAAAAAAAGATTCTAGAATAAATTAAAACATTAAACTATGAAAAACATATTTAAACTTAAATTGCCCAATACCATCAGTGCACAGTAGGAAAAGTGTTGGCTAGCAAAATAATTACATTTACTAGTGCAACAGTAGGGAAAGTGTTGGATAGCGGAGGGATAAAAATTACTATTCCAACTCCAAAGAGTTCAACCGTAGGGAATGTATTGGATAGCGGAGGGGTACAAATTACTATTCCTACTCTAGTGAGAGCAACAGTAGGGAAAGTGTTGGACAGCGGAGGGGTAAAATTACTATTTCCACTCCACTGAGTGCAACAGTATGATAAGTGTTGGCTAGCGGAGAGGTACAAATTACTATTCCCACTCCAGTGAGTGCAAGAAGAGGGAAAGTGCTGGATAGCGGAGGGGTAAAAATTACTATTCCAACTCAAGGGACTGCAACAGTAGGGAAAGTGTTGCATAGCGGAGGGGTAAAATTTAATATTCCCACTCCGGGGAGGGCAGAAGTGTTGGATAGCGGAGGGATAAAATGTAATATTCCCACTCCAGTGAGAGCAGGAGTAGGGAAAGTGTTGGGTAGGGTAGGGGCAAACATTACTATTCCCACTCCAAGGTGTGCAACAGTAGGGAAAATGTTGGATAGCAGAGGGGTAAACATTACTATTCCCACTCTAAATAATGCAACAGTAAGGAAAGTACAGGATAGAGGAGAGGAAAAAGATTATTATACCCACTCCGGTGAGTGCAACAGTAGGGAAAGTGCTGGATAGCAATGGGGTAAAAGGCACTATTCCCACTCCAGTGAATGCAACAGTAGGGAAAGTGTGGGATACAAAATTACTATTCCCACTCAAACACTTAAAAATTCATATATATCTATATGTATATAAATTAAAAAAATAATACAAAATGAATAAACAATATTGAAAAAATATATTAAACATATAAAAAGAAAACATATTAATTACATATAACAAAAACCCACACATACTATATACAATAAAATAATAAATATATTTACAAAAATACATTTTATATTAAAACATAAATGTATTTATTTTATTTCCTGCCCTATAACACCACACCAATAACAAAACACTTCAACATTTTTAACTAAACGTATTGACATATTTAAGATAATTAATAATCAATTAAAAAGTATTATTGATAAAAAAATGAACAAACATGAATTGCCTAAACACACTTTAACACTATAATTTCCACACCACACACACACTTAACTATAAAATAATAAAACACAATTAAAACTAATTTTAAAATTCAAAACTAATAACATTAACTACTAATTACATCATTGAAAATGTATTACATTCCCACCCTTAACCCCTTTACAAGTAAAAACAACACACACAAAAATAAATAAGTGCCCATAATAAATATCAAAAAAATTGATTACCTAAATTTAATTACACACTTACCATAATTATTTACCAATTAATTAAATAAGATTAAATAACAACCAATTATTAATTCAGCAATTAAAAATAAATTACTCCCTGTCCTTCCCAACCTTTACACTTATAAAAAGCATTTGGAATGCATCATGACCAAAGCCTTTTGTAATTTATATGACAGTCTCTTTCCCACATTTATTGGGATTGATGTGAACTCCACTATAAATGTAATAGGTGTCTCTTGTTTTAGTGACCATTACTGTATTTATGTTTGTATTCGCAAAAGAGCCCCCACACATAGCACTATTACCTACATGGATGGCGTAGCTATCGATCAGGGTAGATGAATCATCCCTGAGGGCTTTCTGAAGAGCCTTGTGGTTGAGAAGGATAAATAATTTGATCTGTGCTTAGGGGCTGCACCTGATGATGAAGCTTTCTTGAATGCATTTCATGAGATTGTGGAGGATGCTATGGACAGATTGTCTCTTCCCCCGAAATGTGGTCAATAACAAACCTACGTGGCTTGATAAAGATTGTTCTGATGCCTCATAATTGTTATTGTCTGCTCTCAAAGCTCAGGCTAAAGATAATTTTCTGATATCAATTAGTCATACTATATACAAAAAGCTGCTAGAGAAGGGAAAGCGGGAACTTATTTCAACCTTAAAGAGGCCTCAACTAAGGCTGATTGCAGTCAATTTTGGCAGATAGTCAATTGTCTATTATTCAGCGAAATCAGTGTCCATTTCCCCCACCTTAGAAGTAGACCGAGTATTTTGAGGGTATTTACATCTTGTCCGATTGTGTTGTATTGCAGGAGCCCTTGGTACCAATTACACAAAAGTGTAGACTAGCATTTGAAGTGTAGGATTTTGCACTAGCAATTGTCCATGTCACAGGTCACAAGGCCCCAGACACAGTTTGGATCCCTGATGATGTTATGTTATGTTATTTTATTTTGTAGTGCACACAGCTACCCAACAAGGGTTTCCCAGCGCAAGACACTGATCTGTTTAGGATGTCACCTGGTCGGTGGGCTCCATTACTAACACAATTGTTTAACCTGGTTGTGCGTTCTTGTGGTCCCAGTCTCTTATTATTCCTATATAGGGACCTCCTGTGTTCCTTCAGAACCATCACTTTGATAAATTTGGTTGTGAAGGCTCTGGGCTTAGGAATTAAAGAGAGAGCCATGTCTTGGGAAGAGGATGGATCTGATTTACACTATGGATTTTGGCTGGGCCTTGGTACGTATGACCAGTGTCTAAATGTTTACCTTAAGACCCTAACTGGTGAGTACCTGCGCTTTACCAAACCCTGATTGATTGATTGATACTGATCAATAATTACACTGTAACTAAAGTCAGGGCACTGTTTATCACAAATGTGGATCTTTCTCCTGCCTTTCATAAGGTGAATAGATCTAAATAGTGGCAAATCTTGTTGGATATGGGTCTGGTTAGTCATATTGTTTACTTCCT
Organism: Lissotriton vulgaris; assembly: GCF_964263255.1. NCBI lineage: Eukaryota > Metazoa > Chordata > Amphibia > Caudata > Salamandridae > Lissotriton > Lissotriton vulgaris. Next base: position 1,017,102,125 of record NC_141691.1, on the reverse strand, counting down.
CACTGAGTTACATAGGGACATGAGGGCAGTTGCCAGTATAACATGCATTGGTCTTGTATCAACTCCTTTTGTTTGAGGAATGGGGTTAGACAGGGGTGTATAATGTCCTATTTTTTGTTTACCGTGCATGTGAATGATCTGAAGGCTAGGCTACTCAACAAGTAGGTGGACTGCCCCCAAGTAGGCTCCCGTCAGATTCCTGCATTGTAATATGCATGCAGACGATGCCATCTTCCCTGGGTCTCCAGACACTGCTTGATAGTTTCGTACTATATATGAAAAGTCTTAAACTTTCTACAAATTATAGTAAATTGCAGCTAATGGTGGTGGACCCCAAAAAGAATAGCTGAGATATTTTCATGTCCAGGTCAATAGGTTGTGTAGCGTCCAGAATTATACTTATCTACAGGTTTCATTTGTCTTTTTTTAAATCCTAGAGATTAGTTCTGTCAACATCTATATGGGCTCTTTTCTATTTTACTGATAGAATCCAAAGTAAACCACTCAGTGCCATGACTAAGATCTATCAGGCCAAATCTGTCCCAGTGGAGAAAACGGTTTCTGTAGGTGTTTGCTAGTCCTTCCCGCTTCAACCTCTGCTTTTATAGTCCACGAGGAATTAAGGCTGCCTTACCTGTTGGGTCTCTATACCCTTTGCTCCCTGATTCAGTGGCTCACTATCTGAGTGTGTCCAGAAAATCACTAAGGTAGGTAGATAGTCAAGAACTGCTAAGAGCTCGATTGGTGGAGGTCAGTGAAATGGCTAATGACTATTCAGGATACTTTTGTTTAGCTAATCAGCCCTGCCCTGTTTAAGCTGCCTCCTACCATCTTGAAAGCTGATATCCAAACTGAGAGGGAGGACATTGAACTGGACATACTCCTGGTCCGTGGACATGCATTGATTGCAACAAGCCCTACCATTGAAGCTTATTTGCTCAGCACTTTAATTGTTCAACATCGATTTCTTCTTTTTTTTTTTTTTTGTGTCCTCATATTTGCCACCAGAATATATTTGCTCTAGATGGGTCTCACCGTTGCCTCTTATACTGTTATTTTTCGAGTCCGCCATGGAGACAGTATCATAGCATACAGGGAAGTCCCAGAGGTAGGCTGCTTTCCTTATCCTACTCCTCTAGGCCTATATTAGGCACCCTAGGCCTGGTGGAGGACAGGACCGACTCAACCTCTGGCATAATCACAGGACCGTTCACCTATTTATCCAGACCACCAGTTTAGACCAAACGTTCTCAGTGTTATCTTTTCGACCAGCCAAATCCATTTTACAGACTTCCATTATATACTTCAGGCATTCTGCAAAACTAGGAGGAGACACTGACTTCCACTCCATACAGATTTGTCTCCTAGCAATAATTATTATATAAAAAATAAACTGTGAGTCCAGACTATTGATATCATAATCTTTCGATAAACCCAAAAAAAACAAGTCTACGAGAACAAATAATAGTCGTGGAAAGTACATCACACAAAAAATCCATTACCGCTTTCCAGAAGTCTTGAATGACTGGACAATCTAGAAAGATATGAATATCGTCAGCTGCATTATGCTTACATCGGGGACAATAGTAGTTGTTTTGTGTGATCTTGTGCAGTTTGGCCGGAGTCCAATATACTCTATAAGCCGTAAATAGATGGTTACGTCTTAAATTTGCTGGCTTAATTAGCCTCGATGACAAAAAAAAGGAATCTAACCATACTTTATTAACTTCATCGGGGGTGTCAGGTATACAATGTCCCCATAAATTTATAACCTCTGAATTGGTTTTACTCTCCTCTTCTTTGATCAACAGTTTGTACCAAAATGAGAGTTCTTTTACCCTTTTCCCCCTCCTTCCTATAGAGTCAAGAATATCTGTGTCTTTCTCTTTTTGCATATTTTGACTGGAAGATAGTTGATAGTATTTGAACCTAGTCAACTGCCCATCAGTAAGTTGTGCTAAAGAATTCCAGTTCACCAGGCCCGAATCCACCCAGAGATCACCCCATGTTTTTAACCCGGCATTTCTCAAAGGTTGTGACAGATGATCTTGGAGGCATAAAGGTGTACCAGGAGAGTTCCATATTGGGGTATATGTATGGTAATATGGGATATCAAATATCTTCCTGATGAACCCCCAGTTTTTGAGTGCGGTCAATAGGATTTTAAGGCGGATTTTTAAAAAAAAATTCTGGTCTCCGAATTTAAACAAAAAATAATCATGGTCATAGGGTAAATCAATTAATAAGGCTTGAAACAAGCGGCCCTGTGATGATGCATCTAACTTATTTGCAAGAAGCCTAAAATTTCTGAAATGAAATGCATGACAATATGACAGAAGATCTGGGAGGGCTAGCCCTCCTATACTTAAACCCCTCCTCAGTTTCTTCCATGCAATTCTTGTAGATTTACATGCCCATATAAATGATCCAATTTTACCCTGTAAGGTATTAATGTCTTTCAGTGAGAATGATAAGAGGATACAGTTGAATAGGAAAGTCAATTTTGGGAGAATAGTCATTTTAATGAGGTTGACTCGACCGTATATATTCAGGGGCAGGTTTCCCCATCTTATTAATGTTTTATTAATATCTTTAACCACCATATTCCAACTGAGTGATGTAATATCTTTTAATGATTGGGTTAAGTAGATTCCCAGGTACCTCATTTTCTGATTAGCGCCTGATATAGGTGTATTGTTATTACATTCCATGATCTCAGTTTTCTCCTTATTTATCTGGTAACCTGGCAGTTTCCCAAATTCTTCCGATAAATAAAATAACCTCGGTATTGCTACTGAATGGTCGGAAGTATATAAAAGAAGATCATCCGCGTACAACGCCACCTTCAGGGGCAGATTTCCGAGCAAAAAAGGTTGGATAATATTGTCCTCTCTAATCCCACAAACAAAAGGCTCCATATAGACATCGAACAAAAGAGGGGATAAGGGACAGCCCTGTCTAGTACCTCGGGATATATCGAACCATTCAGATAGAATTCCATTAATTAAAACCTTTGCCTTTGGGTTGTAATATAAGGATCTAACCGCCTTTATGAAGATTTGAGGGAACCCAAATGCCGCCATAGAGGCCCATAGATATTTCCAATTAACCTGATCAAAGGCCTTAGCTGCATCTATGGCGACCAGGGCCAGTGGGAGATTTTTAACGATAGCGTAGTCTATAGCTCCTATTGCTTGAAATGTTAGTTCATTTAACTGTCTCCCTGGGATAAAGCCTCTCTGATCAGGATGGATTATAGACTTAATAACCTTCGATAATCTAGTTGCTAAGATACCAGAATAAATCTTCATGTCTGTGTTCAGCAAAGAAATGGGTCTATAAGACTCTATTCTTTTAACATCCTTATTTGGTTTTGGTATAAGCGTTATAATGGCTTCTCCCCATGAAGGGGGTGTTGAGAAACCTTGAATCAGTAAATAATTGAAAAGTTCCTTTAATGGAGATATTAATTGGTCTTTGTTATCCAAGTAGATCTCCACTGGCAACCCATCTGAGCCTGCCGCTTTCCCTCTTTTCATTTTCTTCAATTGACCCAGGATTTCCCCTTCTGTTATCTCACTTTCCAGGTATACCTTATCCGTTTCGGGTATTTGCGGCAGATGTTTTGTTATCAGCCAGGATTATAAATCTTCCCCCTTAGGATCTTTATCCTCAGTATAGAGACTTCTCATAAAAGATCTTGCTTCTTCTCTGATTTCTATGTCTGTTTCCAACAATTCTCCTGTCTGTCTTTGTAATAGGGCTTTGACGTTATTTCTAGTTCTCTCTTCTCTGGCTTTCCAAGCTAAGAGGGCTCCACATTTTTCTCCGTACTCAAAATTTTTTAATCTGCTAGACTCCCATTTTTCTTTAAGAATTCTCTCATCCGATACTTTTAATTGAAGCTGTAAATCGATGAGTTCCTTCTCTATCAAGTGTGCTCTGCTGGAGTTTTCTAAAATTGCATTCTGTAATTCTTGATCCTTTCTTGTTATTACTGACAAATCTTCCCTTCTTTTTATTTTTATGCTCTTTCTCTTATAACTCATTAGGGAGCTTAGAACTCCCCTCAAATAGGCTTTATATGTTTCCCATACAACCTGGGGGGAGGAAGATCCTAAATTCATCGTGAAGAAATCTAGTGTTTTTTCATTAACTTCTTCTTTTAATTGATTATCTAATAGAAGTGATCTCTCCAGTGTCCACCTAGGTTTTAACGAAGTTATGTTCAAATCAATTACCATTTCCAGTACAGCATGGTCTGATAAACCTGTAGGTGTGAAGGAAAGGTAATTAATATCCTTAAGGAAGTGCTGATCTACTAGAAGATGATCTATTCTAGAGTAGTTCTTGTATTTTTTGCTGTAAAAAGTGAAGCCTGATTTATTTTTGTATTTTTTCCTCCAAACGTCTACTAGGGTGAAATCTTTCATTAGGACATCTAAGGTGGCAAGTGACTTTAAGGGAGCATGGTATTTCACCTTAGAAGTTCTATCTAATTTTTGGTCGAAGACTAAGTTGAAATCACCACCTAAAATTAAAGGACCAGTTGTCGTAAATAGTGCTAATTCCAGTTTAGACAGTGGAACCGGATTGTCCTCATTTGGACTGTAGTACACTGCAATTGTATAGGGGGTATTTTGAATAAATACTTCCGCAACTAACCATCTTCCAGATTGATCTGTCTCGAATTTTCTCAGGCTTATCCCGCTATTCGCTCGAAATATAATAGAAACACCCCTTGTAACACCTGATTGCCTAGAGCTGATTATGTCTTGAACCCACCTTGATTTCTTAAAGAGAGAATTGCATAGTGCAGCCTCTAAGTGTGTTTCCTGTAGCATTATAATTTGAGCATCTGAGTTTTTTAAGAATTCACAAATTCTATTCTGTTTTATTTTTTCCCCTATACCGTTAATATTCCATGACAGGACCTTAAGTTTGTATAGGTTAATCATGGGTCTAATATAGATTCATGCCCATCCAAGCCATTGTTCAGTATACAATTATTTATATATGAGGATTTTTTGTTTTTATTTGCCCCCTTGCACCCCCACCCCTTGAACCCCTCCCCCCTGAGGAAACCCCCCAACATACCTGGCGATGACTTCGCCTTTCGGAGCAACCGGGTGGTGCCCGTGACCTATAACTGTATTTTGGTGAGACAAATTAAATCACAAATAAATCATCATGTCTCTCAGTTTTATTATACAGCATATTTATATTTACCTAACGTTTCCCCCTTTTTTTTTTTTAAATTTTGTTTTATTAAATTCATCCTTTAAAGTAGTCGCCAGTTCTATCCGTTACTATTCCTTCTGCTCGCTTTTTATTTGGTCCAAAAAATTATCGACCTCTTGTGGTTGTGTGAAACTGTAAGTCTTATTTTTCCACATGATCCTGAGCAACATCGATTTCTTCTGACAAGATTTAGGTTCAATCAGTTTCATATGCTGTTGGCATTTCCTAAACCTGGTGTGTGGGGTATGGAGCTGAGTCCTTGTACATGTTATAATTTTTCCACTCAGGATCTTGTGCACTTTATATTGCATTTGCTGAAACAGTTGCATTTTGTTCAAGTTAAACCTGCCGTAATTTACTTGAAGATACTTTTGAATGTACATATAACTTAGCATGTGCCCTTCTTTCCTGGTTGAGGTTTAGAAAGATATTTGATAAGGGTTGTGAAAAGGTCTCCTGAGCGTTTTTGCGCACCTTTTTATCAGAGTTGTTTTTCATGCTATGCATGTTTATAATGTTTTTAAGTTTTTTTTATAATCTCATATGTCTACCCATTTGTCTACTCATGCACTATATGCTTGTTTGAAATACTGTTAGCTGAGCTTAAATGTGTTTGTGTCTTATATTAGGGCAGCTGTTTGATTCGTTTTATCATGGGCCTATTACTGGTTGTTTCGGTTTTACCTATCACTGATGTTAATGATTATTCTATTTTCTGAATATGTATGCCAGGGCTTTCTTAGATTCTAACAATGTACAATGATTATTTTTAAGACACGTCAGATCAATGTATGGATCATGCTGTAAGGCTTATTTTAGTGATTGATGTATGTATGCATGTTTACGTACTTTAATGGTCTCTTTAGACCAAATACAATTATTTTGATGAAGTGAAATTTGACAAAAACATGCATTTCCCCATATAACATTTATTTGTTACACCAATGAGTAAAATGTATTTTCCTATAGCAAATTCCCATGCCCTAAGCCCCCAGTAAGTGTGAGGTTACCATTGCATGCGTAAAAGAAGAGGCCCCCTACTATATAGGTAAGTTCCACAAGGTAGGGAATAATCAATCAATGTAAAGTATTAAGGCAACCATACTGTAGTTCATAATTAACAACGTTATATAAACAATAATAAATGGAAAGAACCAAGGCAGCAACGATTATTTATCAAAATTACAAAATACCATTGATTTAATTCTTAACAATTGAGTGATCTATAATATGCATAAACTCACTTTCATGTCCGTCAATCACACTTCCATACAATCTCAAAACAGTTTAAAAGCATTGTTGTAATATACCCATGTTCCACAAAATTGATAGGTAGACACAATATATAGGGAAGATATTACAATAGAACACAGTGGCACAAAATCAAATGACTGTTGGTGTTCTATGCGCGTTTCTGCACACATGGGTGCCCTCGTCAGGAAAAAGGCTACAGTTGGAATGTATGGAGATTCAGTCATTCTCTACGATGCTATATGAACAGGAGCACTCCTGGAATGTATGTCTAGACCTCACTTATCAGAGACTTTAGCTAAGTTAGAGATGCTAGAATCATCTCTGATGATATTTAAATCAGGGATGGTTTGATTGGATCCTCTTCTATAAATATTGTGCTGTATGTCAAGCTTTAGATTCTTCATAAAAATTCGTTGTGACAGATGAATATAACCTGCTTCTATTTAGGATGAAATGCTGGGGGTATTTGTGTGGTCTTTTATTTCATGATACATGCTAGTTTGATGCAATAATGGGAGCTGAGGTGGTGTCAGGCTCAATAATGAGGGATTCGTTTTGACGACCTGGAGCCTCCAGATATGGGGTTTCTGTGTATGATAGCTCTAAGTGGAGAGGTTACAATTGCCCTCCATCCCTGAAAACACACTTACCCCTTAACATTACATAAGTGTATTTGCATGTGTCTTCATGATGGGTATTTAAGTGTGTAACGGCTGCTCAAGTACATTAGCAGATAGACCGCCATGAATCCCCATAAACCAAGCCTAACACTAAATTTAAAATTGTAGAAATTCCATCATAATAGAGGAATTTCTGCATTTAATACATCCTTTTGTGGGGTTAGAGTTCTCCCAAAATTGGATTCAATGAATCAGGATTGGGTATTTACACTTTTATTTATTTCCACTTAACTTGATCTAAAGTGCACAAAATGTTCTAACAATCATAAACAAAGGGGCACTTATGTGTCTGTGCTAAATCAGGAGGTGAATTCAATGTCAGAAATGATGTGAATTCACTGTCAGAAATAACATGTCTTCTTAGTTTTACCTGTGGACTGAGAATGATCCAAGGAAACATGAGACATGATGCACAGTACTATTGTTACTGTGCCGTTTTGCATACTTATATTTTTACATTTACCCAGTAGCGGCTGCTACCGGAAGGGGGCGGTAGGGGGAGAAATATGTAATAAAAAATGGACTTACCTTTAATGGGTGGTCGTCACTTCTCCAAATCCGTCCTTAACCTCTTCCTCTTCCTCTCCCAGCTGGCAGCAGGAAGCACCCAGGCACTCAGAGCCAATGAAAACGCTGCAATGCAGCATTGTGAATGGTCTGAGTGCCGTGGTTCGCCACTCAGATGGGAACAGGGAACCTGTGTATGCTCCTCACCAGCCTGTATAAAGCAGCCTGGTGAGAACATGCAAGGTGCACATGAACTGTTGTGTCGGACTAAGAGGGCTGGCCAAACAGTTCATTAGCACTTAGGGAGTGTCCACCACTCCTCCCCCTGCTCTGGCTAGCCCTGTCACGCCCCGCCACTGGCTGCAACAGGAAAAATAAAATGATAATAAATATACATTATTATCATTTTATTTTTCCGTTTGAGCAGTGGGGTGACTCTCCTCCTCTTTCGCAAAGGAGCCGCCACTGCATATACCACATGAGCCCTTTACTGTTGAAATAGAGGTTTATTTTTTTTGCATTTTACATCAGTTGATGCTATTTTATATTTTTTCTTTTTGTTTACAAATTCACTGATACATGTACACGCACCATAAATATAACGTTCCCTATTCAATCAATAAGTAAGAGTACTTGAAATTTATCTCAGTATAAAAAGATATGTTTTAACAAATCTCCTAAATAAAGGAAAAGTAACTACACATCATTACTAAAGGAAATTAAAGGAAACCCCTCTTAATGATCAATTATTTGTTCACTGAGATATAATCAGATTTTATACTATGTATTTCACAAAGGAAAATGGTGGGAAGGAGAAAGACAGATCAAAGACATAAACAGAGAGCATGAGATTGAAATTCTAGTTATCTAATGTTGGTATAGGGCCTACTCTTCTGTTGCGATTCTTTCAAATAAGGCTAGGTCACTCAGTTCAACCATCTAGTACAGCATAGATATTTATTTCCCAAACTCCTGGTATTGCCTGTTGGCAAACAAAGTAGCTTTTGCAACAAATTTCATGACTCTTGGGGGGAAGCTGACCATTGTATTACCCAATCCAAATAAATCTAACTTTATAGTATTCCTAATGTTAGTTTTCAGGATTGGATATTAGAAATAATAATTGAAGATAAAAATTAAACAAATACAAAAATTAACAGAAACCTGTTGGGCCATACATTTAAATGTGACTTTTGACCCAAACTGGAAAAACAAGGTTGCTTGGGGACTTCTTTGCTCTATTTTTCAGGATCAAACATACAATTGGTGAGATGTCTTTTGAAATATCACTAATGCTATAGCAATATCTTTAGATGGTCAAGACATTAACTATTGAAAAGATATCTGCTCATCAGTTATTATTCCTTAAATCGATTTTCATCATTCTCATTGGGCAAGAACAACATCTGCATATGATCAATGTTTGCATTAAAATAATTTTATGATCATTTGGGAAGAAAAAAAATAGACTATGCTGTATTGTCATAAACACAGTACTTCTAGAGTGAGAGAGAGAGATTGAGAGAGAGAGAGAGAGAGAGAGAGGGGTGGTGTTCAGGCTACTGTTCTGAAAACCCACAATGGATTTTGGAGGCACAGACTCTCAGAGACAAGTTATCAATATAAAGGTTTTCTCCTGAGGCTTATAGAACACATTTGATAAAGGGTCTACAACATAGAATAGACATTAGAAATAGGGGTAACAAAGTGTGGGACTTACAGTGTGCCAGCTGAGGGGGTGTTGTAACTAGCCCGTGGAGTACCAAAGAACACAAACGTTGAAGATGGAATGCCCAAACTGCACCGTTAGAGAGGAGTCCTGAACAAGGAGACAAATTGACAAGATGATAACTATTCAGGAATTACAAACAAACAGTAAGGAAACTAGGAGAGAGAAGGGAACAAAAAAAGGGCAGCAAAGACGATGGTTCAAACAATTAGAGTGCAAATTTTATCGAAAACAAGGAGTCACGAGAGCTCCACGCCTCTGCCTAGGCTCCCGTGATCCTCGACCCATGGCCCCGCCTCTGTAATGGCGAACGCAGTACTGGGAACGCCGAGACGCTGAGAAGCTGAGATGCGGATACTACCGCTGCTAGTGCTGGCGCCGGGAGCTCAAGTGGAAAGGAGAATTAATTTACGGGTGAAGGGAGGCGCTGAGCGGAGGAGCGGAGGAGCTCCGAAGAAATGCTGGAGTGCGTCAAGGGAGACGATGCTGCCGCTGTAGGAGCTGCTTTTGACCTGTCAGTCAGACAGGGGCTCGGAAAAAAGCCTGGCTAACGTAAGACACGCCGCTCATCTGTTTTCTTCCTGAGGTGAGCAAGTGGGTGTCTTTAATAGCGGGTCAGTTAAGGAGTTTTCTTCGATCCCGCTGCAACTACATCTTTGAGGTTGTGGGGTGCAGGATAATATGGTCGTACACATGACAGCCACTGAGTAATTACTTTCATAGACTGTGTCAGGCTGAGTTAATTCTCCACGGAGGAGTAAATACATTGAAGTACACTGAAGTACACTGAAGGAAAGTGTTTGAAGGTGTTCTTGAATTCATTGGGAGCATAAAGAGACATTAAAAATCTCATTTCTATCCAGAAAAAAGGGGGAATATACCTCTTCTTCCTACTTCCTCTAAAAATAAAAATAAAAATGTATTAAAAAAAATGGGGAAACTTTTAAAAGATGAGGACACGGTAAAACTCAGTAAAGTGGAAGAGGCTGCCCGCCAGAAAGCTAAGACTCGCCTCGCCCTGGCTCTTGCTAAAAAGGCTGCAAGAAAAGCGGCTTGTGGAAAAAATAAAGACACAAATAGGGAGGAAGTGGGGTGCCCTATAACAGATGACACAACACCTGAATCAGATAACGAGTCACCCTCCTCTTCTACTTCCATACAGCACAACGATCAGCACAACGAGCAGCAAGAAGTGACAGCAGAGGGGGATGAGGTGAAGGATGTTGTATTTGCAGATGTAATTGCACAGCCACAAGTGGAAGTAGAAATTCATCCTCTAACCCTTGATCCCACACCGGCACTGGCAACAACAGCGCCTCAGGCGGTAGAAGAGAAGAGAAACAGTGGAACGGGAGAAAAGGAGTTGAGAGATTACCCTCTGTTTATGAAAAGAACTACTCCGAAATCCTCCCTCTCTAATTCATCACAGCCCTCTTTGGTCTCCCACACTTTGGATCCCCCAGCCTCTAAGGAGTTATCTAAAGGCCCTGACATGACAGCATCTCCATCTCCATCTCCATCTCAAACTCAGCCTTCTTCAGTAAATGCAACAAATGGTGCGATTCGAGATGGGGGATGTATACAAGAGATGGCTCCCGGGAACGAAGAAATTCTAGGACTCGATTCCAGTCTTATAGACAAGGAAGCGAGATCGGAGGTAAAATTCCAGCTAGATATTCGCGAGATGCTCAACTTAATCCTCGATGAGATCCGCGAAATCAAAAACAATCAGCGAACGGAACTTGCTGCTATTCGCGCTAGAATAGATAAGCTTGAGGAATTAACATTGGCGCTCCCCAACAGGGTCCTGGAAGCTGAGTCAAGGATAGCAGTCCTTGAAGACCAGATGAATCAGGCTTCAGGAGAGACTAAAGAGGCCGCAAAAAAAAGGATTTCTATGGAGAACAAACTCGAGGAGTTGGAAAACCACTGCCGTCGATCTAACCTGAAGATCGTAGGGGTTCCGGAAGGAACGGAAGGATCCGATACAGTGCAATGGGTTAACTCTTTTATTCAGAAAGTAGTTCTGCCAGATTTTGAAGGAGACTTCACAATAACAAGAGCCCACAGAGTTCCGGCTCAGCGCTTTGCGAATTCTCCATTTCCTAGAACTATTCTATTAAATTTTGCGGATTTTAGAATTAAGGAACGGATACTTTCTAAGGCATATCAACAACGCCAGTTTTTCATTTCTGAAACTACAAAATGCAGGATTTTCTCAGATATGACAGCAACTGCGGCTAAGAGAAGGAAAGAGTTTGTAAAGTTGCTGCAGTTATTCAAGGCTAATGGAGCCCAGGCCTCGATTGCACAGCAATCAAAGTTGAAGGTTCTCGTCAAAGTAAATTTTTTTCTATTTACTGATTTAGAGGAGGCACAGTCCCTTCTTGATGAAATATCAACAAGGGCCTAGGCGCTGTGGCTTGGCTATATTGAATGTCGAATGTTGAATGATTGAATATGAGGCATTAAAATAATGAGAGTTTTGAAAATAGGCGGGGGTTCCTGGGTTCAGGATCACACCAGGACACACCGGGGTGTAACAAGAAGACACCCGAAGTAGAAGAAAGGGTGGGATGTGGGCAGCGTGGTCAGGAAGGGGGGTCCCGCATCCATGGGGGGGTCCTTGGTGGGGGGGGGTGAATGCAGTAAAAAAAATACAAGAGAAGTAGGTTTTCTATTCTTAGCTTTGGTTGGTACAGAAGGAGTTTAGAATCTCATAGCCTTAACAATGACAATTGACTTATGTAATATCCTGTCCATTAACGCGAATGGACTGTTAAATAAACAGAAATATGGAGCACTCTTGAAATGGGCAATCGCTATTAAACCTCACGTAGTTTTCCTTCAGGAGACGCACTTGAAATCAAACTCCCCAAAGTTGTTTCTTCCTAGATATTTCTCCCATGGGTTCTTTTCCTCTGCTGGTGTTGCCCAGAGGGGTGTAGCTATTTATTTCTCAAAAAATCTACCCTGGGAGATTCTACAAATCCAAAGGGACTCTAAAGGGAGATGGCTTTGGGTGGCAGCAAAATTGTTGGGAAAGGTATACAATTTTGTTAACTATTATGGCCCAATTTTTGATGACACCTCGGCCCTGACTGAAATTAGTGAAATTCTAAGGAGTACTGCTGGGCAAATTATAGTAGGAGGTGATTTTAACTATATTCATGATTTAAAAAAGGACACCTCTAATAAGAGTAAGAAACAGCTAAAACCAAAAACAAAAGGGGTATTAGAGGCTTTTATGTCAGAATATCAATTGCGGGACTCATGGCGCTCCCTAAATCCCAACCTAGAATTTTACACGTGCTATTCCAATAGGTTTCACACAGCCTCTAGAATAGATTTCTTTTTATCCTCAAGATCGCTCCAAATTTCCAACGCATTGATAGGCTGCAATCCATTTTCAGATCATGGGAGGATTGAGGTTGAATTAATATTGGAGGGCACGGTAGGGGTGCGACCTAGGTGGCAGCTGGATCGCACCCTTTTACAGAATACGATATGGGTTGAGGGTTTTAAAGAATGGATAAGGGAATTTTTTCTAGTAAATAAGGACTCAGCAGAACCCTTCGCAGTATGGGGAGCATTTAAAGCAGCAGCTCGGGGGCAAATCATAGCCTTTTCTTCCAACAAAGCAAACAAACGAAAAAGAAAAATATCTGCCCTCCAGGATGCTGCAGAAAATGAGTATGCCTTGAAACTTAATCAAAAACCAAACAACTGGGAACAAGCTAAAGTATTACTTAGGGACTTCTTCATTTTGGAAGAGATAAATAGCTCAAAAGCCTTCCAACAAAAGCTATATGAAGATAGTCAACTCATGGGCAAGCTGTTGGCAAATTCGATTAGGAAAAAACAAGAATCTTCCATCATCTTAAAAATTCAAGATCCATCAGGTAGGATAAATACTAGAAGTGAGGAAATCGCGAAAATATTCCTTGATCATTATGAGAGAATATACTCGACTGATATCCAACTCGAAGAAAATTTAATCAGGGAATATTTCGACAACTTGAATATCCCCAAAATTTCTAAATCTAGATCTAATCAAATAGGCGGCGATATAAGTTGTTTGGAAATTCAAAATAGTATAAAAGCCACAGCGGGAGCAAAGGCTTCAGGGATTGATGGATTCCCAATTGAATTTTATAAGGTTTTTCTGAAGGAACTGGAGGATCCCTTGAAACATTTATTTAATTTTATCAGACGAGGTGGTAGGGTCCCCCCAGAGTTTAAAGAGTCCACAATTATTAGTTTTATTAAGAAAGGCAAGAACCCGGAGGACGTAAATTCCTATAGACCAATTAGTCTTTTAAACTCTGACTATAAGGTCTTTATGAAAATTTGGGCTCAAAGATTTGTATTGGCCGCCCAGGAGGTGATACATCAAGATCAAACGGGTTTCATAGCAGGACGCTATATGGCTGCTAATACAGAATATTTATTGCAGGCACTAGATTATTTTAATCTTAATTCTATTTCTGCATGCATTCTGATGATCGATGCGGAAAAAGCATTTGATTTAGTTAATTGGTCAACGTTATTTTTTTCCTTGGGCTATTTTGGATTCCCCGCCCCTATTATTAATATGCTACAAAACATTTATGAGGGGGCATCTGCCCAGGTGATAATAAACGCCAAGCAAGCAGGGAAGATTAGAATAAAACGAGGCACAAGGCAAGGTTGCCCTTTATCTCCCCTGCTTTTCACCTTTTTTATCGAACCCCTGGTAATAAAAATAAGAAATAATAACGCAATATCTGCCCCAATCGCCAGAATGTCGAAGTTAAAATTATTCGCAGATGACATTATCCTTTATATGGCTCCCGATAAAGAAAATATGGAACATCTTATGAAAGAGCTACAGAAATATGAGTAGGTAGGGGGTTACAAAATCAACGAAAAGAAAACTGAGGTTCTTATTTTGAATACCGATTTAGACTTCCTTCCGGCAGATTTACAGTCTCAAGCTGTAAAAAGGGACCCAATAAGATATCTAGGGATTTACGTGACCAGAGACTATCAAGAACTTTTTCAATTGAATTACGCAAGAACTATGAATAAAATCAAGAGCCTTTTAGAACATTGGGATATACTGCCCCTATCATTGATTGGCAGAGTGGCATTGATTAAGATGAACATACTACCTCTGCTTTTATTTTTGTTTAGTAATATCCCAATTAAAGTTAATTTGGCCTTTTTTAATGAACTAGATTCCATGATAAGAAGATTTATTTGGAATAAAAAGGCCAATAGAGTCAAACTTGCGGTAATTCAACTTCCAGTTAACGAAGGTGGACTTGCTCTTCCCCATTTTTATACATACTACGAGGCAGCTTTTTTTGATATAATGGCAGGATTATTAAAGACTAGACAGACAAGAGACAATTTTTTTTTTAATAGAATGCTTGAGGAATCAGGTTCTCAAATTTCTATTTTTCTAAAAATGGCAAAACTTCCAAAGAGAACACGATATAAGACACTGGTGGGGTATTCATCAAGACTACGGGTTTTATTTGAAAAACATGGCCCAGATGGATCCATCTATTTGAAACTTTCGGAATGTACTAAAATGGGTCTTAAGATCTCTTCAAACCATTTGTCAGAATGGGAATTGGCCGGTTTTTGTGAAATAAGGCATCTTCTCACGCAAAATACGTTAATTAGCTGGCAAATGGTCAGAGATAGAAGGCATCCGAATCGGCTCATGTTTTTTCAATATTTACAATTGAGTTATTTTATAAAAAAAAGTTACAGGAAATCTTGATAGAACACCTAATGCTTTGTTAACAGCGTTATATGGGGAGAAACATAAGGGTATTGGATCTCTCAGGCTGGCTCATGAACAGATGGTGTCTGGGACACCATCGAAGACAAACACCAGGGTCGTGGGACCTCGATCCCGTGGACCCGAAGGCTGCTACAACAGTCATCCTCCTGGAAGCGTGGCCCGCAGGCAGGAAAAGGAATCCCAGCATCCACAACCGAACGTGTTGGCTGGGCAGGGAGATAGGCAGCGTGATCGAGGGCTCCTCACACTGCTCCTCTATGGAGAAACTCATCAGGTGTCCAGGGTGGGACCAGGCCATCCATTTTAAAATTGAAGAAGAAAAATGCACAGCACAGAGCTACAGACATAAAGCACTATCCGTGGTTTGTAGGTTTGCATGGGTGGCTACACAGTACAGCTCCAAGTACCACAGCTACCCCTATTGCTTACCTCTCAATGTAGTGCGTTAGGGCTTTTTGTATGGTGGCCTTTTAATCCACCATCACAAGTGGGGTACCATTCTAATCTATACATAGACATATGGGAACTCAGGGTAATAGAAAATGTGGGGCTCGCTGCAGATTCCAGAACTTTCTTTCGCAGGATTGTGCAAAAAAGGGCTTTCGGGCAACATTACGTGAGAGCCATGCAAGGCATGCACCCCTGAACTCCCCTCTTGGTCTAATGTTCAGAAATATGTGGAGCTGGTAGGTTTTCCTGGGTGGCAGTACAGACAATCTCTAAACTCAAAAGATTCCCAGATTTCGAAAACAGCGTTGATTTAGTAGGAGAAATGTGAAGTGTCCAGGTTGTCTTTTTAGCATTTTCTATTCGTAGGCGCTAGAACACCCGCAAAAATAGGTTTCTATTTTTATGTGGAGCACATTGGAATTCTGGGTGGTCAACATATGACTCTCAGGATTAGAGAAATCGGCAACAAAAGTGTAAATAATGATTGATTTTAGCCATTTACTGACTTTGAAATTTTCCACCAGCCTGAACAGTTCTGAGTGTTTAGTTTGCAAGAATTAGAGGGGTTCTTACTAAAAGCCTGTTACAGATTTGCAGCACTCACGGGGTGGTTTTTCAAAAGGGATTTTTTCAAAAGGGATTTATTAAAAAACCTTTAGCACATCAAAAGACGCGTTTCGGCGTTTAGCCTTCGTCAGTTTGCTTAACAGTTGGCGCCTCGGCCATTCGTATTATTTATGCATCACATGGTTTACAAACATGAACATAGAAAGAGGACTTTAGATTACTCTTCCAACACACCTCTATTTTGTAGTGTGCAAATTCGCCAATGAGACGCGATAAATATCGCAAACCTAAGGAATCACAAAAGCATGCAGTATGGCAACCCAACACATTATTGAAAATGAGGTCTGCCTTTTAAAATCCCACATTTCCACATTATACAGCCCTGAATGGGCAAAATCGGAGTTCATCTGCATATTATGGTCCTCGCAATCATGCCCTGGATGGGCTCATTATTCAACCGTTGTAAACTTGACACACAATAGTACCACATTTCACGGATTCATTACTAGTTCAAGTCAATTCAATTTTCATATCTCATTTCATCAGAATATATATCAGAATATATATATATTATTCTGACACTCTGTTATCAAATACTTTATAGATGGAGGATGATCTTGATGTTCTTGCGAAAAAGAGGAGCTCCAAGATAGGTGTACCCGTTCGGGTATTGGATATTTATTGCACCTTCTAAACTATCCACTTGTCTGTGGTTTCAGTTAACCTGAAGCTGCAACAATCTAAAACCCTTTGCATGATGTACTATAAGCCGAAGAGCATAGACAAATGGGCTCAAAATAAAGATGGTAATATATGCAGCTGTCCTAGGCCTAGAGTATGTGCTGCAGATATAAGGGCTTATGTACAAGCCCCTTGTGATACCGGTACGTCACTTTTAATATGGGAAAAAGTGACATACCAGCAGCGCAAGGAACTTGTAAATGAGGCCCATTTAACATATGTGTGCTAGCTGCCCACTCTTAGCGCAGTATTGGCATGATGTGGTATTGTATTTAACTCAGCTCTTACGTGATCCCCAATTAACAATCAGAGATATTATGTTAAGCCGAAAAGAAGATATATCCCGACACATGTCTGCGACTATCTCTGTGGCAATTATTATTGCCCGACTATGTATTGCCCAGTAGCGCAAGGAGGCAGTAGCCTCCTCTGTCGATGAATGGTAGGCACTACTGGGGCATGTCGGAGTGACAGAGGTTGTAATTCTACATCTTATGGGCAAAGGGATTTGAAGTGCATACATCAAATCTGGGGCCTTATTTACAAGCCCCTTGCGCCCCTGGTGTTTCAATTTTATTTAATATGGGAAAAAGTGAGGGACAAGCGGTGCAAGGAGCTTGTAAATAAGCCCCAGGGTTCCTTCCTCATAATGTTAGTGTTTGTTAGGTCTGCCCTCTCTTAATTATTTCTGTGTATATGTGGTCTGATTAATTGATCTTTGCTATTAATATTAATCAGGTTTGGGGAACAAAGACTTCCTGGCTTTTAATAATGATTCCGGGTTATTTCCCTCTGTTCTGTTTGATAGTTTTTCCATCTTTTTTCCACATCCGACTCCACTAAAATGTAACTAACAAAACAGAGTTAAGTTCGCCTTTCAAAACCGATGTTTTTACTTTTGTCTTTGTGTTTTAAATCTTTATGCATTATTTGTATTAACCTCTGTGTTGCCAATGATATTTCAACCTAATGTCAATCTCGAATGTTAGTGAATAGCTATGCATTAGTAATTATACCGACTTGATCTTCGTTGTTACAACACATCACCGTGTATGTACGCAGGTGGCATGGAACGTTATCCCATAGTACTTAGATTTCTCAATGTATGGCCAACATTATATTTACGTCACAATATGAAATCATGATGGATTACACTCAATCGAAATAACATTCCATTTATGTAGTCCTTTAAAGTACATTTGACCAGGAAATACCAAAAGAACTTTTTTGTTAGAGTCACTGGGGCAGATTTATGAGGCCGTTGCGGCTCTTTGCGCCGCAATTGCGCCACTTTATTTGACGCAACTGCGGCGCAAACAATGCGCCCTATTTACAACGTGACGCATCTAGGAGATGCGTCACGTTGTAAAGCCCTGCGCCATAAGGAGGTGTTCCTGCGCAGGGGGGGCGTCCTGCGCAGGAACGCCTCCTGAAAGTGGCTGAGTGAAATCTATGAGATTTCACTCAGTCACTTTCAGGGCAATGCTGCGTCAAAACCCTGCGCCTGCTTGAAGCAGGCGTAGGTCTTGACGCAGCATTGTGCAGATGGTGTACCCCCGAGCCTTGCTGGAGCTGCATCGCGCTTGCGTCGCAACTCCAGCAATGCGCCACATTTCCGGCACAGATGCGTCACGCATCTGTGCCATTTTTGCACCATGGTGCGCCGCATTATAAATGCGGCGCACCATGGGTGGCGGAGCTGTGGCGCATTGGGCGCACGTTAACTGGCGCATCCCTGGGGATGCGCCAGTTAACATAAATCTGCCCCACTATGTTTTATGTGCATCCATCTATAATATCTTGGTTACAGGAAGAACATCTCTATACAATCACTTGACATGCGCTATGATTTGTTAATTCTCCAAGCTGCTTTATCTGAGCCCTTGCATGTTTTAAAGTTCAGAGCCGTATTCTGACGAAGTTAAGCATATTGGCACTGTACATCTGTATAGGATGCGAGACATTTTCCTTCTAGCTGCTGGAGAGTAGCATAAAGGAGTCATTCGTTATATGGGGACCACGATTCCCCGCACAGATTTGCAGCTGTAGCAGCAGTGTGTTGGAATAAAAAACATAATTGCAGGCTTAACAAGGAGTTTCATAGAGTGTTAACAGTCTTCAGCTTCACCTTGGGCTGCTCACCAACAAAGTGCTTATTAACTGCGGGTAATCACTATTTTTAGGTAGGGCTTCATAATACATTTTATTGAGTTATGGTCGTATTTTTGACACCGACAACCATTTTCCATTGCAGTTGTTAAATATCTGTACATATTGCTTTTCACATAAACCACTACATTTGGGTTACAATTGCCATAAAGTCATATTAAAACCACTGACGATGACTTTATGTCTGCATTTGTAACATGCTAAATCTGCTCCATTTCCAATTAAATTAGTAACCACATAAAGGGGTGCTTGCACATTATTCAGTTTAATCACTGAATAGTTTAAGTGAATGAGGCTAACCTACAATAAAATTGTGTGTAATTATTATGCACTTGTGGAATTTCATTATTAGGTAATGTATAATTGCAGATTTTTAGACATTTAAAGTTAGCTTGTACATACACATTCTTTACTCAAATATGGTTTTGGACTACCAGTTGCACCATCCAGCTGTACTTGTAATTTCTTTTATGCAGCACTTGATACACCTAATAGGGAGTTTAATACAATTATGGATTAGGTAGTAGACTGCTCCTGGACGTGCTGGGCTCAGAGGATGTTGAGCTGCATGGTGGTATATATAAGATGTGTTTTAGTTTTGTGCATGATATGACCGAGTGATGCTCTTATCCAGACTTTTAGGCACTGTTCTTAGAGAGTGGTAGGGCGAGGATGGTGTCATGTGCAATGAATAGTTTAATGCACTTCTAATGATGTTGCAGTTCTGTAGCTGTGCTTACGTTTGGAGTGGAATGAATTAGACTGAGATATTCATGAGCATGTGGTGACTAACCCTGGGCAAAGCACTACGCTACGCTTCCGTAGTTTGGGTAGTTTGCGCTACTTTGCACTACGCAAACTGCGCATAGCACAGTGCAATCAAGCGTAGCATAGCGTAGTGCAGCGGTCATTTTTTGCTTGCTCGCGGTCCTCAACGTCAAGTTGGCGACCGCAAGCAAGCCAAATGACATCCCGGCTAGACTTTTTCCTCATTCGCAATCGGCAACATCAAGTTGACAATTGTGAGCGTGGAAAATTAACCTCCCGGCGAGATTATCAACACGGGGAGATCAGGTTTCTCATTGCCAGTGGTCCTGTATGCTTGCGATGAGAAACTACCAGTCTGCGTTGAGAAAGCTGCTGCTCGAGTAAAAATCTACTCGAGCGGCAGAAAACTACAGCTCGCAATGTGCAAGATGCCGTTTTCAATGATTGCACAGTGCCAGATGCTTGTCCGTACTGTGCAATCAATGAAAACGGCATCTTGCACAGTGCAAACAGGGTACTACGCAGTTCGCGTAGTGCTACGCGTAGCTAGCGTATTGCGAAGTGCACTTTGCGTAGCTTCGCGTAGCGCTACTTCGCAAACTACGCCTAGCCCTAGTGGTGACACTGAATAACTTGACGAGGAACTGGTTCTGTTTCTTGGATGGAAATCATCCTAAATGATCTAAGATCCATATTTTTCATATTGGCAATAGCATTTGTTTAATGATTTGTGTGATTCTGCATCATTAGCTCAGAACGAGTCAGGTGTATTCATTCTCCTTGAATTTCAAGTGAGCTTGGATGTTTCTTGTCTTCACTAGGAGCGAGCTCCAGGACATAGCGAGTTGTCTAGAGAAGAAGGTTTCAGTTCTGTGTTTCTTCTTGTAGGTGAGAATATGATCTGTGCATATCTGTGAAACATAACTTGGTTAAACAGCTGGGCACCCTTTAAAGGCCTCTTTGGCCTTTGCAGAGTGCATTAAATTCAGAGCATCTGGTTTATAAAGCTAATGAAGCAACTGAGATGTGGTGCCAGAATAACATTGTCAGAATATTGTCTAGCATATATTTTGTGTCCTAAATATTGTTTACAAAAATAATACCTGACTGAAGGTTATTTATAAAAAAATCCTCATACAATAGGACAATATTTTTGTAACCAATATTTGGGACATAAAACGTTTATCAGATCATATTTCTATAAATTATATTCTGACATAAAACCCTGCTTGGGCCACTTGTATGAAGCATCCCACTGGTGGAATTGTGGGATCTGGTCATACACTAAATAGCATATATTTGGCTTATTTAGGCAATTTTATGTTTTTCAACAATTGAGCAGAACTTTGGCAATAAGTGTGTACACATTGATGAGAGAAAAGTAAACAATGATGTTATATTAATGTAAAGCTCCATGTGAAAATGGGAAAGACTATTGCCCTCATTACGATGATGGTCAGATGAGCGGCTGACCGTGGTCGTTTCGGTCTCGAGACCATCCAACAAGGAGTCTGCGGTCCGACAGCCCAACTATGATACAACCGTCGTGCAAGTGGTATGGTATTGCATTAATGTGAAGGTCCTGAATCCTGTGCTACTCCAAATCTCCTGTACTTGCACGTTTTGAGGAGCAAAAGAGGATGGAGGACTGCGCCAAGAGTAGGTACCCTCTGGACAAAACTCTAGCATCTAAAAGAAATTTTAAGAACCTACCTAAAGGTAATACAGACTACGGGCCCAAATATGTGTTTGCCTCATGGGTTCCGGTTGGCAAATTTATAACAGGGGGCTCAGGCCCAAGCCATTATAAACTCGCAGCTAGCAGGGAGGGTTGATATAAGGTGTGAAACCTACAAGGAATGTCCTCTATCCCCTGCTCTGTTTGCATTTTTCATGGAATCTCTTGCTGCTAAAAAAAGGGCCAATCTGCAGATACAAGCACCTTTGGAAGGAATGCCCAAACTAAAACTGTTTGCAGATGATATTATTCTTTATCATAGGCCAGGGCAACTTTGACTGAATTAATGCAGTTCGAAGCTATTGGAGGGTATAAAATTAACCATATAAAACTGAAATTTTATTACTCAATGCAAGTAGTCAAATTCTGCCTGAGCCTCTGCAACGGCAAGCCCAATCTCCTGATCTTATCCGCTATTTAGGGATCTACGTTACAAAGAGTTATGAAGAACTTTTTAAATTAAACTAATTAGCAATGCCTACCAAGATTAGAAATCTATTAGATAGATGGGCTCTTCTTTCAGTCACAATAATCGGCAGGGTAGCTCTTATAAAAATTTCTATCCTACTATTACTAATATTTCTATTTTTTAATGTTCCTATGAAAATTAATATCTCATATTTTAAACAGTTGGAAGTTATGATTCAACAATTTATTTGGAAGAAAAAAGCATCACGAGTGAGACTTCCAGTGCCTCAAATTGATATCAGACAAGGGTGGTTTGCACTTCCAGAGAAAAAAACTTACTATGAAGCAGCTTTTGTGGATTTGATGGCTTGAACGTTAGATGGTAGGGAATCATTGGATAGCTTTTTTATTGATATGATGGTGCAGGAAGCAGAATCACAGACTCCAGTTTTTATTAAAATGGCCAAACTTCTGAAAAAGGCTCGTTTTAATGATAATGATAATGATAATGATAATGATAATGATAATGATATTTATAAAGTGCACAAATACCAAATTGGTGTCTCGGCGCTGAAAACCATGAGCAAACCCTACCTAACACCTCTTACTGGAACAGCCAAGTTTTCACATTTTTTCTAAAGCTCAGGAGAGAACTAGCCTTCCTGATTTTCGATGGCAACATATTCCACAGCTTTGAAGTGTCATATTGAAAACTCCGCCCTCCCAAATGCATGGTCCGAATTTTCGGCACTGCCAGTAATTTTGCATCCGTAGAACGGAGTGGTCTGGCTGGCTGGTACCACACAAGGAGCTCCTGAAGAAACAGCGGACCCTTCTGTGTCAAAGCTTTAAAGGCCACACAAAGTGCCTTAAATTTGATCCGCTGCGCCACTGGAAGCCAATGAAGCTTCCGAATTTCCTTTGAGATGGATTTGTGTCGGGGAAGGCTTAACAGAAGGCAGGCCGCTGAGTTCTGTACCGCCTGAAGTTTCCTCAGGCACTGCTTCTGGGCATTCAGATAGAGCCCATTGCAATATTCCAGCTTGGACTGTATGAGGGAAGTGATGACCACCTTCCTAGTTTCCACAGGAATATAAGGAAGTACCTTCCTGATTTTTTTTATCAGGAAGTAGGAAGCGGACAAAATAGCATTGGTTTGTGGAATGAACGTCAGTCTGTTGTCAAACAAAACGCCTAAGTTTCGAGCCTTTGTCGTTGGAGTGGGCGGCACACCCATTTCTGCTGACCACCAGAGATTACTCCAGTAAGGTTGTAGATTGCCAAAAATCAGTACTTCCTTCTTCTCGGACTTTAAGTTGAGGCAGTGACTGCTGATCCAAATGTTAAATGCGGCCATGCAGTTATGGACTTGCACGGCAGGTGAGCTCTGTTTTTTATGAGCTGCAACCACAATCTGTGAGTCATCCGCATACGATGTTAATGAGAAGCCGTAATCTCTGAAAAGCAGAGCAAGTTCAGTAACGTATACGTTAAACAACAGAGGACTCAGCGAGCTTCCCTGTGGAACCCCACAAGGCAGAAAATAGGGCTCGGAGTTAAACCAGTCAAGCGACACCGTTTATCTCCTCTCCTGTTGAAAACAGGTTAACAAGGCCAATGCCATACCATCGACACCCAAGATTTTTAAACGGTGAATCAGGAGGGTGTGATCATCAGTGCCGAATGCGGCAGAGAAATCGAGTAGGATTAATGCAGCAGTGCCTCCACCGTCCAGTACCACTCTAATCTCTTCAGTCGCCTTAATGAGTGCTGTCTCAGTGCTGTGTTCCTTACGGAAGCCAAACTGGGAATGGTCCAGCAACCCGTTGTCACCAATAAACTGAGTAATTGTACGTTCATAATTTTGTCCACAATTTTGGTTGGTAGGGGAGGCGGGCAATGGGGCGGTAGTTGGAAGTGATGGACATATCTAGGGTAGGTTTTTTTAGTAAAGGGAGAACAGAAGTCTCCTTTCAGATGGAGGGGAAAGTGCCAGAGGTAAACATCCTGTTGAAAATGTCTGCCAGCACCGGACTCACTAGGTCCACCAGTTCCATCAAAAAGGCTGACGAACACGGGTCCAATGGAGAGCCTGTTTTTGAGGCCAGTATGTAATGATTCACTGTATCCGCCAACACAGGAGAAAACTCAGGGAACCTGCTCATACTGATGTCTGGAGCCTGTATTTTGGGTGCCGACTGAGCACCCGGGCCATCTCTAAAGTTACAGACAATATCCAACACTTTGCTTTTGAAGTTGGAGGCCATATCATCAACAAACTGTTGACTTCCCAGTTTGTTCAGTGCCTTGGGAACCGTAAGTTTGTTTATAACTGCAAACAGCTCTTTTGAAGAATATTTCACAGAATCAAAAAGATCTTTAAAGTATTTACTTTTCTCAGTAATTACAAGAGCCTTATAGATACTACAGAGGTTCAGGGAAAGAATACGTTCATTTTATTACACGAAGGCGAATACAGGAGGGTATGAGTTTTTGAATGGAAAATATTGGGCCTGTATATCAGAAATAATCAGATAAGATTTTGGGAAAGTAAAGGTTTTAAGGCATTAGGCCATTTTGTGGTTGTGGGAGATGTTAAAAAATGGCAGGAGATTCAGGATAGATGTGGAACTAGCTCTAATTCGTACTTTTTTTGGCATTCTTCAGATTACTTAACTCGTAAAGAAATTTCGCTTTCCTTTGAGTATAGCCTCGACCTCCTTATCACCAGCCCTTTATAGAGCCAAGATAATGGGGTGTCGGAAATTGGTATAGATTATTATATGATCAAAGGGAAAGCCCTTTAATAACAAGGGTTCTAGATAAAATCTCCCAAGAAACTCAGTGTACGTTCTCAGAATTAAAAGGGCAGGAGCTTTTGCTGCAGGGTAATAAAACATTAAGAGCTGCTAATTTTAAAAGAATGGCATTTTTATCACATTGGATGTCTTATTATACACCAAGGGCCTTATATAAGGGTGCACAGACAAAATATTGAGAATTAAATTTCGATATACAATTATATCGAAGTTTAAATATTGAAGGGACATAATATCGAAGGTAAGTAATATCGACACTCTTACTATCGATATTAGTAATATCGAAGTTTTAAATAGCGCTGTACGTAATATCGATGTAAATAATTTCGATGTTACTAATATCGTTTTTTTAATCATTTTTGTGTATATTTTATTGTATTTATTATGTTTTTTAAATTTTTTCATGTAATTTATTTAAATTTTGTGTTTTAGTACTGTAGCGGGTTGTGGGCTTACAGGGGAATAGGGTGGGAAGTCATTTAATTATGTTAAATTTATTATTAATTAGTAGGAATAATTAATTACATTTAATTAATTAGTAAATGTTTATAATTACTTTTAATTAATTGATTAATTGATAAGTATGTTCTGTAGCGGGTTATGGGTTTATAGGGGAATAGGGTGGGAAGTCATTTATTTATTTAAAAACGAATTATTAATTAGTATTTATTATTAATTAATTTTAAATAATTGGTAATTAAATTTAAATAATTGGTAAATTATTTTAATTAATTGATTAATTGATAAATATGTTCTGTAGTGGGTTATAGGTTTATAGGGGAATAGGGTGGGAAGTAATTTAATTATGTAAAATTAATTATTAATTAGTAGTTATTATTAATTAATTTTATATAATTGGTAATTAAATTTAATTAATTGGTAAGTCATTTTAATTAATTGATTAATTGATAAATATGTTCTGTAGCGGGTTATGGGTTTATAGGGAAATAGGGTGGGAAGTAATTTAATTATGTAAAATGAATTATTAATTAGTATTTATTAATTAATTTTAAATATTTGGTAATTAAATTTAATTAATTGGTAAATCAGTTTAATTAATTGATTAATTGATAAATATGTTCTGTAGCGGGTTGTGGGTTTATAGGGGAATAGGGTGGGAAGTAATTTAATTATGTTGAATTAATTTTTAATTAGTAGGAATTATAAATTAATTTTAATTAATTGGTAATTAATTTTAATTAATTGGTAATTAATTTTAAATAAATCATTAATTGATAAATGTGTTCTGTTGCGGGTTGTGGGTTTATAGGGGAATATGGTGGGAAGTAATATAAATGTAATTAAGTAATAATGTTTTTAAATTAATTGATTTGTTAATTACATAATTGTTAATTAATTATTAATTGGTAATTAAATATTATAAAATAGGGAAATAGGGAAACACTTTCCCTACTGTTGCACTCTCTGGAGTTGGAATAGTAATTGTTACCCCAACGCTGTCCAACACTTTCCCTACTGTTGCACTCTCTGGAGTTGGAATAGTAATTGTTACCCCAACGCTGTCCAACACTTTCCCTACTGTTGCACTCTCTGGAGTTGGAATAGTAATTGTTACCCCTACCCTATCCAACACTTTCCCTACTGTTGCACTCTCTGGAGTTGGAATAATAATTGTTACCCCAACGCTATCCAACACTTTCCCTACTGTTGCACTCTCTGGAGTTGGAATAGTAATTGTTACCCCTACCCTATCCAAAGCTTTCCCTACTGTTGCACTCTCTGGAGTTGGAATAGTAATTGTTACCCCTACGCTATCCATTGCTTTCCCTACTGTTGCACTCTCTGGAGTTGGAATAGTAATTGTTACCCCTACGATATCCAACACTTTCCCTACTGTTGCACTCTCTGGAGTTGGAATAGTAATTGTTACCCCTACGCTATCCAACACTTTCCCTACTGTTGCACTCTCTGGAGTTGGAATAGTAATGTTTACCCCTACGCTATCCAACACTTTCCCTACTGTTGCACTCTCTGGAGTGGGAATAGTAATTGTTACCCCTACGCTATCCAACACTTTCCCTACTGTTGCACTCTCTGGAGTGGGAATAGTAATTGTTACCCCTACGCTATCCAACATTTTCCCTACTGTTGCACTCTCTGGAGTGGGAATAGTAATTGTTACCCCTACGCTATCCAACACTTTCCCCAACTGTTGCACTCTCTGGAGTGGGAATAGTAATTGTTACCCCTACGCTATCCAACACTTTCCCTACTGTTGCACTCTCTGGAGTGGGAACAGTAATTTTTACCCCTACGCTATCCAATATTTTCCCTACTGTTGCACTCTCTGAAGTGGGAATAGTAATTGTTACCCCTACGCTATCCAACACTTTCCCTACTGTTGCACTCTCTGGAGTGGGAATAGTAATTGTTACCCCTACGCTATCCAACCTTTAACCCTACTGTTGCACTCTCTGGAGTGGGAATAGTAATTTTTACCCCTACGCTATCCAACACTTTCCCCAACTGTTGCACTCGCTGGAGTGGGAATAGTAATTGTTACCCCTACGCTATACAATACTTTCCCTACTGTTGCACTCTCTGGAGTGGGAATAGTCATTTTGCCCCTACGCTATCCAACACTTTCCCTACTGTTGCACTCTCTGGAGTGGGAATAGTAATTGTTACCCCTACGCTATCCAACACTTTCCCTACTGTTGCACTCTCTGGAGTGGGAATAGTAATTTTTACCTCTACGCTATCCAACACTTTCCCTACTGTTGCACTCTCTGGAGTGGGAATAGTAATTGTTACCCCTACGCTATCCAACACTTTCCCTACTGTTGCACTCTCTGGAGTGGGAATAGTAATTTTTACTCATCGGCTATCAAAAATGTATTTATTTATTTTTATTAGATTTATGTTGTTATTAATTGTTATTTATATTATTATGTTATCTATATAAATGTATTTGTAATTTATTATTTATTTATTTATTTATAAGGTATTAAAATACTTAATGTAGAGTTATTGTTAATGAAAATATACTATGTATTATATCTTTATTATTATTAATTTGTATTACATTATGTATTAATTTTTTATATTATAATATAATTTTAAATATATGTATTACATTTATAAGTATTATTTTGTTAATATTACATTTTTATTTTAATAAAAGAAAACAATATTTTACAAAAAACTATATTTTTGACATTCTATATTTTTTTTCTCGATATTTTTGTACTTACCTTGTTAGGTATAGGATCCTGATATTTTTGCCATCGATATTTTTGTTGCGATAATTTTGTATGTCGATATTAGTGTATTCAAAATGTTGTCATAGATTCTATATAAGATGCATGCAGAGGTAGAGGACAAGTGCTTTCGCTGCCAACAAATGGGGCAGGGGGGTTTGCTACATATTTTCTTTACATGTCCTTTTTTAACCCAGTTCTGGGATGAAGTGTTTTCCGCTTTTAATGAAGATTTTCAGAGAAAATTTAAACCAGAGCCAGAGATTGCATTGTTTGTGTTTATAAGGCAAAGTTAGAATACTCTAATCTCCAAGGGAGAAAAAGCATTTATAGCTGTCTCTGTTTTAGTGGCTCATTCCTTGATTCTTCAGAACTGGAGGACATAGAAAATTCCAACCTACCACGATTGGTATAGAAAAATGCAACGTACTAAAACTTTGGAGGAAGCATATGCAAAAAGTGTAGGAGCTATTAGTAAATTCTGGGCAGTTTGGAAATTTATGGATAAGATAGAAAGTAAAAGGTTCTGTATTTTAGACTGAAGTGGGATGAGTAACGTTTATTAGTGGATTGAATATGTTTTATAGCTGCTACGCATCACACTTTATTCTATGTATTTAGGATGCATGAGGGACTAGTCCCCCCCAGAAAGCCTGCATATAACAACTTGATTATGGTAAAATGGTTTTGCACAGCACTTTATTATTCATTATTCGCACGTTGCTCTTTTTTGATAGGTGAAGGATTTATATTTGTATGTGATGACGAGAGAGAGAAATTGATTCCAGTTAGAAGTTAAGATGGCATATTGAATTTTAATTGTATAAAGTAATAATAACTACTTGTTTTGTAAAGTTGCTCAATGTAAGTTTTAATTCTGCTCACAATAAAAAAAGTTTATATATACATATATTGAAGAGATCTGCCTTCTAAAAGACCGGTTTAGTCAGAGGATGTTGTAATCTATTTAGACCACGTTAATGCTTCTTATTTAGACCACGTTAATGCTTCTCATGTGGTTCATACTTCCGGGTCCAGGCAGGTGTTTCCTCAATTTTGGTGGATGAGCTTCATTTAGTAGTCTTGTCATACTGCCATTAAGGCTTTTAGTTTCTCCTTTATGTTTTACCAAAATTATGTAATCAATTGTATAAGTGCTCGATTCTGCAGAATAAGTTTATTTGGACAACATCGCTTTAAATTTACAAGACAATTATCTTCTGCCTCAACAGGTTCAATTTCGATTCAAATTCAGTTTTGCACCATGCATGAAATGGGGCTGGCCATAGGGCCTGCAAAATGAAACAAATAAAGTCTCTCATCATGGAGTATCCAAGAACTTGGAAGAAGAGAGACCACAACATCCACTCACTAAGTGCTTTGGTGAAGGCTCTGAAAATGAGTACAACATGTAGGATGGTAATAAGAAGTTAATATTTTGAAAAAAGGAAAGCAGTTGGAGTCTTATACTAACGGTAGTAAGCAAATGCGTACATAACAATTTAGAAAGCTGTTGTGCAAATTCAGATCTCTTTACCAAAGAAAACATATTCATATATATGCATGGGACACTTGCAGTCTTAGAGGCTTTGTAAATTATGTTTGTAGACTCATAAACTCACCTCCACTTTAATATGGAAAGTTTTACATTTCCAACATTTTTGAATTGGAGCCTCTTGGATCTTCAGCTCATACAAATGTAAATTAAAAACTAGAGCTACGCAATACACATAGCTGTTATTAAAATATATGAACACAATTAAAAGCCTCAAAATAAAAAAGCATAAGCATACTTAAAACAAATGGAATATGCCTTTTGTACGCACTGGACATCCTCAACATACCAACATAGTTATAACCACACTGAAACAGATTTCTTCTGATGAATTTGAAGATTTATCAAACCATACGCTTTAAAAACAGTAAAGGCTTTATTTGTCCATACCTCTAAAAATCGTTACCCACCAAGGTAATTTTTAGGAATCTAGTCTATCTTTTTTCCATTCTCCTGGTTTTTCATAGATATGTCAAACTTTCATGAGGAAATCTTCACATAAAATAAATAGTAACAGATTCAGATATACATTCCTAATATTACAGTGATTAATAAAATCTGTGAGCCCCCGAGATAAATACTCATCTGTAAACAAGAAAGAATATCTACCCTAAACATCTGTAGTGTATCGTAAAGAGAAACAACATAAACATTGTAATATGTCCCAATTGATACTTCACAAATGTCACTGTGGTGAGATGATGGTTTCAAATAGCTCTGCTCGTTTTAGGATATACCGATTTTGCTACAAACATTGACATAACAACACCGCCCAATGGCAATTGTACCTGCAGCGAGTTCAATTTAACTGGCCTCTTTTGTTTTCTATTACGTAGAAGAAACATTTCTAGTTTTTTCCCCAATCAGGGGAATGCCGGTGAGGAAGGATGAAAAAGATCAGGGTCATTTTTTTTAATCTTTGACTTCTACTTTCTTAAACATTAAGGAGCCGATTCTGATCTCGCTATGAGAAAGCTCTGTCCGACTCCAATCCAGAGGCCTTTCCGACCGGCTCGTGCTCCGATGCTCCGAGCGCCCGAGTACGATGCGAACAATCGCTGACCGACACGGGTCGCTCGGAGCCCGATTGAAGTCAATGGAAGCCTGTTGTATGACACTTACATAGGCTCCCACTGTCGAAAAAGGTATGTCGCTCACAAGTACGCCCACTGTAGTGGGGACGTGTCTGTGCCACCCACACCGGACATGCATATGCAGGGGGGACACTTGGGTCCCCCGTGACCGACTCTTATGACTGCATGTCAGAGGCTCTGACTCGATCTGGCTGTCCGAATCATGCATCGTACTGGCTCAGTTGGAAATCGCCTGCATTGCACGGGACGGTTTGCTTAATGATGAGACGTACGGAGCGTTTCAGCCTCGGAAATGATTCAGTCGTCGATTTTACGTTTCTCGCATCGTACTTGCTCGCTCATGCGGTTGTACGAGTTAGTCGGAAAACACGCGTACGGCTAGTACTTTTTAGAATAGCTTTGTAGAGCATTGCAGATCAGAACGACTCGTTTTGTTTTTCCAAGCAGAACATTCATGGATGCATGGATGTTAATTCACTATAAATGTCAATTCCCTTGGAGCTAGGGTATTGTCACATTGTTCAAACTACAGAAGTTAAACCGGGTCTAAGGCTTCTTTTGTAAGACTGGATGGCAACAAATAGATTTCAAATATCTTTCACAGTAACAATTCAAACTCCCCACCAATCATTTCTTTCATCCATTTGGGAAGAGGAAATTGACAATTCACCTTGATTCTATTTGTTTTTTCTTCTTAACAAAGGTGCTTCATATAACTGACAAACCTGTAATACATGTACCAAAAGTAAGAATTCTTTCCTGGGAGGATATAATATCTTAGGCCAATAAAATCCATCTATCTACAACATATTTGAAGGCATTTGCATAAATATATTTTCCATTGTCCCACCAAGACTAAAGACTTTGGTGAAGATTTACCTATTTTTCCCGTAGCGCGCTGCAGCAGCCGCAAATGCTGTGGTGCGTTACATGACAAGAAGAGGGGAGGAGAGCGCCCTTTTTACTAAAATAAGGCATTGTCCTCCCCTCTCACTAGCACTGGCGCTGAAATCAGCTGCTGTGTGCCATGGAGACACCTTTGCACCATGGTGCAAGGGTATCTCCATGAATGTAGCATAGGTTTTGTACTGGAAGTACAAAATACTAAGCTGAGACTCACTTCAAACATTTTCCCTCTTTGAATACCTGCTGTACATTGTAGCACACATGCAAAGTTCGAAAACGAAGGAGAAAAGAGAGAATTTTCCTTCCTTGCGCCGACTTGAAAAGGGCGCAGTTTTCTCACGCTAAACCCAACATTACTAAATTAGGTTCAGTGTGATAAACCTTGGGTGGCTGCATGGGAATGCCCATGCTCCACCCTTGGTGTGCCCCATGCCGCAAATGAATGCACTGCTTTGCATTACTTTTCTGTTATTTTCAGCACTAAACAAATTTAGCGCTGGAAAGTAAATTGGAAAAAAACAGATTCGCTCCGTTTTGTGTCACTTTTGTGCAAAATCTTATTAAATCTCCCCCTTTGAATCTACACTTTTTTCTTATTTAAATTGTAAGACCTGTCTCAAGGTACACACAGTGTAACTACTTAATGAACAATCAAAATAAAGCAAAAGAGAGGTAAAAAAACTCTATTGTGTGAATAAAAAAGTAGGCACAAAGTATTACTTACAAATGTTGCAATTTTCAAAATACAGCACGATTTGGGAAAAACAAGAAACTTGACTGATTTAGTCCCGGAAAATAATTCAGCAGCATTCTGTGCAATTAATATATCTCTCTGTATCAGGTAGAGGGGGTACAGAATTAACTTTTAAAAGTCATCTTTTAACCCCTGCAGCCTCCACATACCTAGGAATATGTGTACTTTGGTGGATAATGTACGCCTGAGATCCTGAATCATATATAGCTCTCTGTGCCTCAGCACTGCTCTTGTTTGACATCATTGTCAACGTTGGTTTAGCTCCGGTGCGTCAGACTTAGGTCATGGGGTCATGACCTTCATTTAGCTGTAGTATTTGAAGCATTTTGCCAAACAGTTTTTAAATGAATTCTTCGGTGGCTACTCTGTTTCTTCTTTGCTGCAAACCTTCAGTTAAGAAAGCATGAGAATTAACATTTAATAAAATCCCTATATTTCTAATAGCCTTTAAAGTCCTCTTATGATGGTAAGGTGTACATGCAGCCCACTGTGATGCAGTTTCAGCATCTTTCAAATTTCTCATGGTCAAAGGAATCTATTTTGTGGACATTAATAGGCGGCCCGAGTAGTCAGGGAACTGATATGCAGTTTAGTAACTGGGGAAAAAACATATTTCAGAAAATAAAATAAAAAAGTTTCTAATTTTCAAATCATAAACCTCTTGATTTTTTGCAGAGGATAAACTTTGCACATTTTGGGTTAGGATAAAGGTGCAAACATATTTTGCTTGTGAACACTAGTTTTCTATTTTGTAGCTACACTTGTTTGAGTAAGTAAGCTTCGTAAAGAACCAAAAAAGGTATACATTACACCCATGCGAGAATGCAATTTATGTATGTGTTACTTTCCACCTGTTTTTGTAAATTAGGCCTCTAGTAGCTTTATTTTGGCACTGCAAAAAAACTGGTTCACATTTGATTTCCCTACCTTTCACCTATGTCAAGAAAAGAGTGTGTACAACAAACAATATTGTAACAACAGATAAAAGAGGTCCTTTAAGTTTCCCCACAAAGCGGATAATAAATCTAAAGATAGCCGGCTCGCAGTGCTCTGATTTTTTAAAAACCAGGAGAAGCAATGAAGTGTTTATTTTTAATAGCGTGCGATAAAACACAACTCATAAACACCGTGGATAAATTAAAAATGACAATAGGGAAAGCAAATAAACATGTCTGACACCCGAGGACTTAAATCTCTGTTAATGGCTTCCCCTGAAGTGGATTCCTTCCCAGTTCTCTGGAGTGATATTGTACAGCAGCTTTTGGCTCAGGCGCAATGTGTTATGCATCAGTGTTTAAGAGCATATTGTGCGCCATTATTGCCCTGTCTCTGGAGGACTACAAACTGCATTACTTTGAATTACCGAATCAAAACTTTATGTGCAGCAGTTCCCCCACAAGGGCTTTAGCATTTTTATGTCATAATCTCTCTATTATCTCCCTTCCTCGCATGCTTTATAACCATTAAGTTATTGAAAAATTCTCAACAGATGTCAGCTAAAGATGAATGCTGCAGTGTCGATGGGCGGCGAGGCTGAAATCTGGATATTGTTCAACTTTACTAAAAATGTCAGGAAGAGTACATTCAGCTGTAAAAATAGAGATATCCTTAAACGTCAACCTCAACAAGACTGGTGGTGTTCACATTTTCACCTTAGAGACTGTGCAGTTTTAACTTAATGGCTGGTAATGATCAATGGGACATCTATGAAAGAAAAACGGGGAGTTAAATTGCATGTCCTTCTGATTATGATAATTGCATTGTCTGCAATGTTGTTCTTGATGTTTATAAGGTGGAAAACCTGTGTAAACGCTCCAACTAAGAGGCAGTGCCTAGGGAAATCATTAAAATTAGCATTTCCACTCGAATCTGAAAAAATGTAAGTGGATGCACAGTTAAGAATAGTAAATCTTCACTTGCCTGTGTAGACGTACATTCACGTACTAGTGGTAGTCAATATTTGAGCAGACGATAGGTCGATATTAGAAACTCGTATTGTGGAAGAACACCTTTATCAGGCTGCTTGGTATTCAGATATCCTATACGAAAAAAGAGTCTATTTTTTTCTCTGAGAGACAAATGCAGTCATTATCTTTGTGAATAATGGTTTACGATCATTGTCGTAATCATGAGCTGGTCAGTGGAAATCATTCGTTTTTGTCGGAGAATGCATGCCATATCCCTTCTCACAGGATAACACTGGTGAATCCATTAACCTCTACGAGGGAGGATTGTGATGCTTATGATTTCAGAACTATTGAGTACCATGAAAACCTTGATCATCGTAGTTATAGCAAGCAGTATCTTTTGAGTATAATTGGGTGGTTCTGTGTTAATGGTGTGTGATTTACCATTTAGCTGATCAGTTTTTGTTTGTTTTCCTTTTTTTCTGCCTATGAGCAATTTCAAGGAGTTATTAAAATAACAACCAGGGCTGTAAATTCCATCTTTAATGCGACTGTAATCACTGTGTTACAAAGTATCTAGCATTAACCTTCATAACATCTCCAATGAGCTAGGACTTGATTACTTCAACAAGATCTCTATATAATCCAGGAAGATTTTGAGTCCCATCTTTCTGTATAAGTACTCAGCATCTGCCAGGAATGTAGCAAAGGTTCGTAAAATCTGTCAGGAACGAAATCTGAGTGCAGGACAAGACAAGGTAATAGAGATGCTTCAGTATGCAGAGACAAAGGGTTTCTATAGAATAGGTTAGATACAGACAGGAGAATACCTGAAGGCTGGGAGGGAAGCAGGACAGAAGCGGGTAAGAACAAGAAGTGAAGAGTTATATCTATAGGAGAAACTATGAAACTAACACACATACAAACAAAAAGAATGTAAAAGCAGGGAAAAAATAGACAAACAATCATAAATGATAGTTTATATGCTCTTCTGACGTGATTTCCCTATGAAATGAAAAGGATCCTCTAAGACAGCAATGAGCAGATTCCTCTCACAAAGTTCAGAGAGAAACACAGCAGCACCTGTGGAACAGGAGGTCTGGGTGGTTCCCTGTGCGAAAGTCACAAGCCTTGGAGTCTAACTAGCACCCTTGGAGGCAAAGAAAATACACACAAACATATAAACACACAAGACGATAAAAGAGAGCAGCACAAGGTGCACAGAATAGCAACTGGGCTCAGGAAAAATCTGGACTGGAGTGAAGGTCAGGAACAGGCCTTGAATACACCAAACTGATTATACTGGAAACCTGCACACTAACTAAGGCTGGATTGCAATCAGGCCCCCATTGGGAAACTAAAGCAGCCCTGACAAATCTTGTCAGACTTGCAAGTACGGATACACATTTTTAAAAGATGTATTTAATGGCAAAAATTGTTTTAATCAAACAATTAAAAAAGTTACCATTTGTAAAGCTTTGCTTTGTAATATTAATTCTAACTGTGTCTAATTAAAGACAAGTGCTAAACTACAGAACAATAACTCTCACAATGTAGAAACTGATAACTTACTGGTGATTAATGCATGGCCTAGTTTGTGTTTGAGCAGACTCTGCCCACCCTACTAGCATGATATTTTAACTGAGGCAAGAACTCAAGTTCCAGATTTTTCCAGATACAATGCTGAGAGTTGTATAGATTTTTCTTACATTGTGGATTTACATCACAGGCTTAGATTGGACATTAAAAACACCACAATAGATTATTTCTCTTTCGCCCTCATGAAGCTACCTTGCTGATTGTGCACTCACAACTGTTGCGAGACCCTCAGGACAGTGAGCCACAAGATATAATTCGATATACTTCCATAACACATACCACTCTTTTTTCTCAGCATTTGTTATAAAACACTATACACTTTATATTTAAAAAAACTGAATGATTATTAGTACAAAGCTTTATTTCGATATGAAATATCTTAACAAGCACATGGCAGTTAAAATACAATTCATTTGTAAAAAACATTAAATAAGCACTTAAGCAGGAATACACCAGTAAAAAATCATTAAACCAATTACAGCTTTGGACATAAATAAAAAGTAGTCGCCTTGTGAAATTAACTTAGGTCTTTCAGTCTGATCACCCACGCCCAACTAAGAAATTTGGCCCCCCAACAAACTAGGGTGGTGTTAGGATCTGTCTGCAAGATTCTAAGGGCAGAGGCATGATTCTTGGTTTCAAGCTGGCAGCAAATAGGTTTTAACCATTTCAACCTAGGTTTATTATAAGCGCGACATACAAAGAAAAAATGTGGGATGGTTTCAGGTGCATCGGTACAAAACGGGCAATTGGCAAGTGTTTGGTTTGGGGGTTTCCACTTACAGGTACGTTCACGAACCGTAAGAGTTCCCAGTCTGAACTGAATATATAGGGCCCTATCTCTGGGTTTCCTAATGAAATCCAGATAGGGTTCAAGACGATGTACTGTCTTGTGTAAACGGAACTCATCTGTTAACCTGCCCAGGTTAGTATCTCTAGAATCTTGGGCATCGACCCATAGCCAATAAGCTCTCTTAAACTCCAGTTTAGACACCGATACACCTGTCTCCCATGCAATATTAAAACCAATAGCCAATAAAAACTTCTTTACCCTAGTAAGCCAAACAATTTTATGGGACCCCTGCATGTTCATGACTTCTCTAAGGCCATCTGCATAGCTAGATAGCTCAGGTGTATGCCACAAACGAGCCCAATAGAGAAGCGGGCGCAAGATAATGAGATCTTTACTTGATCGGCGTCCAAGATCATATTGGAGTGGTTTGCTTGGAGTACCCCTAGGTAATGAAACGAGCTCCCTAAAAAACTTATTTTCAGCCATCACAAGGGGATCAACATTGTTGAAACCCCAGAGCTCAGCTCCATACAATGCACTACCTATAGCTTTTGAAGAATAAATCTCCAGTGCAGGTGCTATGGG
Source organism: Lissotriton vulgaris (assembly GCF_964263255.1). Taxonomy (NCBI): domain Eukaryota; kingdom Metazoa; phylum Chordata; class Amphibia; order Caudata; family Salamandridae; genus Lissotriton; species Lissotriton vulgaris. The sequence goes on along the minus strand of NC_141691.1, from coordinate 1,017,064,843 downwards.
TCTGGATATTGAGGCTCTATGTTCCCTCCCAATGACTCCCAGGACACGTTTATAATTCAGGGCCATTTTCTCAATATGTGGGTGCCATTTCAATTGATCAGATATCCTTATCCCTAGGTAGTCAAATGTTTTAACACGCTCTAAGGGCACCTCGTCAATTGTAAGCGCACAGTTGGCTTTCTTGCTAGGGTTGAAATAAAGGAGCTTGGTTTTGGTTGTATTGATGACCAAGCCCCTTAAGTTACAAAATGTGCAGAACCGGTCCAAAAGCTTCAGGAGCCCCATAGGTGTTTTAGAAACCAATAGGGTATCGTACGCAAAGAACATGGCGGGGACTTTGACACCGGCCAGGGTAGGGGCATCGGCATCAATATCAGACAGAAATGAAACAACCCCATTTACAAACAATGAAAAGAGGGTCGGCGCCAGGACGCATCCTTGGCGGACACCTCTATTTACCGGGATTTTGTCATTTTCTGCTCCTGAGTGCCCCACCGGATGCAAGCATAGTTTCCATCATGCATGCGGGCCAACAAATTCAGGATGGGCAAGGGGAACCCCATCTCCCGCAAAACCGTCCACAGGCGCTCTCGGGGAACCAGGTCAAACGCGGTCTTTAAATCAATAAAGGCCAAGTACAGACCGCCCTTGCCAATGGTTAATCTCTTCCAGTGCAGCAAAACCAGCCACAATGCCTGGTCAACAGTGCTTGTGCACGCTCTAAAACCTGCCTGGAATTGGAAGATGATGTTATTCTCCTCCGCCCATGAAAGGATCCTCTCCAGAAGGACTCTGCCAAGCACCTTCTGGCCAGCATCGATGAGGCTGATTGGACGATAGTTGGCCGGGTCTCCCCTTTGTCCCTTCTTATAAATCGGGTTCACCTCGGCCCCTTTCCAAGAACTCGGAACCGGAGACCCCTGGAGGAGGGCATTAATCAAAAGGGAGAAGAACTTAGCCCATTGCTCGATAATGGCACGAAATAGATCGCCTGGAATGCCATCCTGGCCCGGTGCCTTCCCTGGTACAATTTTATTAATGGCTGTCTCGACCTCTTTCTGCCCTACAGGATCGATGAGGGACAAAGTATCTATCATAGGTGATGTGTCGTGTCCAGGGGGCCCACTGTTATCTGTTACCCCTACCCCTTCATACAAACTCATGAAGTGATCGAACCACTCCTCATCGGTGTATTGGTTCTGTGTCGCCACCATTTGAGCTTCTGACCAAAGCCCAAAACCGCTCACCATTTTTAGACTGACTAGCCAGCTTCAGCTCCTCCCAATGGGAGGCATCCCAAGCCCTCTTTGCCACCAGTAATACTCGCCTATACTGGGATCGGGCTAAGCGGACCTCAGCAGCATCGTGAGTTTTAATGGCAGATATCAATTTGGATTTTGCCCCCCTACAGTCCTGATTGTACCACTTGGCTGCAGGTTTCCTGCTCTTTAGTTGGCTTGAAGTCCGAGTATCAAGGAAAAGAGCGGCCATCATATCAATTGTTTCGGCATAAATCACATCAACCTGGGCGAATCCCGAGTCGTTAATGCAAATTGCAGAAAGCTTCTCGGTCTGGTCTCTTACAATCTCCCCAAGGGCGCTGGTTTTTTGTTCATCTAAGATGAATTTTTGCCAGTTGATGAATCTTCTGCAATTTAAAGGTATTATTTCCCTAGTCACCATCCTCGGTCTACTACTAGACTGAGGCTTTCCATTAAACAACAGGTTCCGCATACAAAGGGACAAGGGGTTGTGGTCGCTATGGATAGATGGGATGACAGTCATGTCACTCACATGTTTCCATAGCCTCTTGTCAACCAAAATGTGATCTATTCTGCTAGGGCAGGTAACCCTATTGTAGGTGTGGGCTCCCAAAACATCTGATGGCGTACGCCCGTTAACAGCTACCAGGGCATGCTCCATTAACAGGGCATTCATTTGAATGGCAATTGGTGTCCATTTTTTAATTGGCGCGATCGTCAGTTGCGGTATGCCCCATCTCGCATCCTCATCCAAAAAACCTCCAGCTCTATCCACAGCCAGCGGTTCGAAAGTACAGTTAAAATCGCCGGCAATTATGGACAGAGAGTCAGTTTGGCAGCTTAGGAGTGAGTCTGCTAACGCAGAGATAGTCGGAGAATTAGCCCCCCCTTGCAGACCTCTGGCATAAATGTTAAAAAGCTCCAGAGTCACTGTAGCCTGAGGATCCCTAATCGTTAGCCTCATCAAGTCCATTGATGTATTATGGTGGTGGGTAATTTTACAATTTAATGGTATTAGCAACCAGTGACATTCTTATGTTTCATCCTTTATTGTCCTGTAGTCTTTGGATCCAAAAGCACATCTTTGCGCATCTAATGCCTAGTGTTTAACAAACAAGGTGTACCTTACTTTGTGATGTGAAAACACGATCTAATCCTGCTGGGAGTGCCCACAACACCAAGGATAACAGTTGATTATTGGAAGTGTATGCAGTAATAGATTCATTATCGTCTGAGTGACTATTAGTACACATGTCAAAGGAGGTAGGGAATATTTCACGACTACTCATTTTTTAAATAATCTCTCTACTTAAATTTGCAGTGCAGCTCACTGTGCACTACATTATGCACATATCATGACAACGCTCTCCAGGACTAAGAACAGATGTACAAATGACTCCAAGAAGAGAGCAGCTGAGCTTGAAGGTCCTCAAGTCTATCTGTTTGTTAATTTGCCCCAACACTCCCTTCTCTTCTGGGGCAGCAGTTGATTCACGGTTACACAATTCCCTGATCTGGCGCCACCCTAGGAAAGAGAATATCCAGATTTGTCTCTGCAGCCAAGAGCAATGTGAGTGACATGATACAATGACAGGTCTGGGAGAGGTTTAGATGGCTACTTAAGTGGGTGGTACCATCAGTGCTGCAAGCTCGCTAGTGGCATTCAATTTACAAGCCCTGGGTACTTGTTTTACCTCTTTACTTCTGACTTATAAGTAATGCCAATTGGGTGTAACCCCCCTCTACCATATTTAGAGGAAAGAGCATATGCACTTTTACACTGGTTAGCAGTGGTAAATTGCACAGAGTGCTAATGCCAACAAAAACGTATTCAGCAAAAGTAGGAGGAATGAAGGCAAAAGGTTTGGGGATGACCCTTCAGAAAGGGCGAGGTCCAACAAATTGTAACTATCCAAAATATACTCAACAACTCAGTGGGAACTTGATATGGTTGGGAGACATTTATGGGACCAATTCAGAAAGGAATTTTCAACAAAAAAAGATTCATCTGTGTCTGTCAGTAATTCACAAAAAGAATCTAGAGAGGTATAAATTGAGCTATTGCTGTGGCTTTCTTCTGCATGGTGCATAGAAGCCATAGTAGTGAGACACACTCAAGGGGTGTAAGTATCAAGGCATGCATTGCCTTGAACTCCAACAAAATGCATGAATTTGTTGCCATTCAAAAGCTGGTTAGATAGTCAAAGCTTACTCTTGCAAGGGGCTGGAGAAACTCCCTGTAATGTTGCACATACTCGGGCAAGCCCATGTTCTTTCCCCCTGTATAGGAGCTGAGCCATGCCCCCCCTGCTAGCGTGGCAACAATGGGCTGGTCCTGCGTCCACACGGGCCGGCACGCAGGGTAGTTCATAAAAGGCCCAGGGCTCTGGGCGTGGTCCAGTTAGTTGCCGGCCACCACCATAACGGTCTGTGTGTGTGGTCCCAGCTATTTGTAAGGCCCAGCGCAACACGACACTGGCGACAAGATGGTCTCGCCACCCTGCCGCGTTCACGAGTGCCTCCCGTGCCTACCACTGACCCCAGCATGGAAAGAGCGGCGCACTATGCATCCCGTGTGGCCCGCCTCGTCTTCCCGGCGCCCCCACGTGGCGCTGCAGCTTCATATCGCAAGCGGCTCGACCCCGCCGCGCTAACCCCCGCTCCTCCCGCTCCAGTGTGGCTCCTGGTGCCAATTGCTGCCCCTCACCTGCAGCCCTCAGATGGCTCGACTGTGTCTTGCCGCCATCACTGCCTGCTCCCCAGTGCGCCAGCCCGCATGCCCGCACCTGGTTTTGGGCCCGCACTGTCTTCCCGGCCCACGGAAGGGCCGCAACATTAGCGGTGAGTGCACGATCCCGCGCTGAAGTCAGATGCACAGCTCCCCACCCTGCTGACACCCCAGTTCATCCTCCAGCAGCCGGAACCACCAGACATCCAGTGTTTCTGCATGAAAATACCCCGCATTGCACCTATAAGAGCACCCTCCTCACAAGACTGTTTGGGACCTTGCCAATTCCCTCAGCATTATTTTCCCTCGTGGAGGGACCACGTGCCCTGCTTTGCGCGCACAGCAGACTGTGCCCACGCCCCTGGTCATTCTACTGCGCACCTAGGAGATTCTGCTATACACCACACCAGCTGCGCATCAGGCCCTCGGCGCCCCACTGAGCCCACAAGGAGCTGTTGCACTGCCCACACGACCAGAGCTTAAAGCCATGACCACCGTACCTCCTCTAGAACCTTTTGACATCACAGGCCCACCACCATCTCAAGCTGCAAGGTGGAAGAAGTGGGTAGAGAGACTGGAAAACTTCTTCGAAGTGGCAGAAATTGCGGCTCCATGGCGGCGTGCCATGCTGCTACACCTAGGGGGTGCAACCATTCACGAGATCTCGAAGGACGTCAGGGAAGGCGGCCCGCCCAGAAACTATACCACAATGCGCGACGCATTTACCGCGTATTTTGAACCCTTCGCAAGCGCTGACTACGAGTGGTTCCTACTCCGCCAAGCCAGCCAACTCCCTGAAGAGTCTGTCGATGTCTTCTATGCGGGATTGAAGAGACTAGCTAGAACATGCACCCTCCCTGATGCTGATGATGAAATCCGTGCCCAATTCATCCAGGGCTGCGCCAGGACGGTTGAAAGAATCGTCCAAAGCCAGAGTTGCGCATATGGAATCCAAACCTGTCATTGTGATCAAGACGGAGCCGGTGTGCGCCTTACGGACGGACGCCCCAGACGCACGCCCAAAGACACCCCGGCAAGGAACTCCCAAGCCTGCACAATCTTTGCGCAGCCGCCCCTGCGCGTGGTGCAGATCCCACACCCCACGATGGAGCATGCCGGCACAGGGTAAGACCTGCAACGCCTGCGGAAAAATCAATCACTTTGCGAGCGTGTGCCGGTCCACACCGAGGACAAAACAGAATGGCCAGACCCGGAGAGTGAGAACAGTGGAGCCAACCCCTGGTAGTCCCGCCAGCAGCGACATGGATGATGGCGAAGCGGACACCGCCTCTGTCCATGTAGTCCGGATGCTAAATACCCTAGCGGCCACACCATCTGTAGCACCAATGTGCACCGTTGACGTGCAAGAACTAGCCGTTGCAGCCCTGATAGACACAGGAGCAACAATCAACCTAATGGCAGCCAACGTGTATCGGACGCTAGTGAACCCCCCAGCGCTCCATCCCACCAGGGTGCAAGTGTACGCCTACAGCACCAGACGCCCACTTCGCCTGTGCAGGATGTTCCAGACGAACCTATCCCACGACACTGCCCACCAACAGACTAAGATTTACGTTTCCCAGGAAGGCTCAGGATTCCTACTGGGGTGCAGAACAGCGCAAGATCTCAGCCTAATCCAGTTTGCCCTCACCGTCCAAGCCCACAGCATCGACCACCTGGTGCAAGGGTTCTCGACCCCCTTTGATGGAATTGGATGCCTAAAGGGACTAGAGGTTCACCTCCACATAGACCGGTCAGTCGCCCCGGTAGCCCTCCGACACTGGCGCATCGCTTTTCATCTATGGCCCAAGGTGGAAGCAGAGCTCAGGGTGCTAGAGAGAGCTGGAATCATTGAGAGGGTAAGCGGCCCCACCCCGTGGGTTTCGCCCATTGTTGTGGCAAAGAAACCAAAGCAACCGATGCCGTCCGGATATGCGTGGATATGCGCATCCCCAACCTCGCCATCAAGCGAGAGCACCACCTGATGCCGACTGTTGGTGATATCATCGGGGAGCTATCCAGCTCAAAGTGGTTCTCGAAGATGGACATACGGTCAGGGTACCATCAGATTCCCATCCACCTGGACTCGCACCCAATTACACCTTCTCCACTCACGCCGGACTCTGGAGATACACCAGGCTCAATTTTGGAATATCGAGTGCCGCAGAGGTATTCCAAAACAACATCCAGAATGTCCTGCAGGGACTGGAAGACGTCTTGAACGTCAGTGACGATATCCTGGTTCACGCCCCCCACACTAGGTTGAACACGTCAGACGCCTCCGTGCTGTATTTGCTCGACTTCAAGACCGAGGCCTCACCCTCCACCGGGAAAAATGTGAATTCCTGCGCAAAGACATTAGCTTCTTTGGCTATCGCTTCTCGGATCAAGGAATAGGCCCAGACCCAGACAAGGTCAAGGACATCCACGATGCCCCCGCCCCAACATCGGTGACCGCTGTCCGCAGTTTTCTAGGGATGTCACCTACTGCGAGCGGTTCATCAAGGACCTGTCAGATCTCACTGGTTTCCTCCGTGACCTTACCAAGTCCACCAGCGCTTGGGTGTGGGGCACAGAACAACAAGAATCGTTTCGGAGAACCAAGGCTTTCCTCTCCACGGACACAACACTGGCCTATTTTGACACCCGGCACGAGTCTCAACTAGTGGTGGACGCCAGCCTAACAGGCCTTGGGCCGTCCTGGCTCAACAACAGGCCTGCGGAGAATGGGCCCCCGTTGCCTATGTGAGCAGAACCCTCACACCAACTGAACAACGCTACTCGCAGATTGAAAAGGAAGCTATCGCGATACTGTGGGGGTGCAGGCACTTCCACATCTACCTTTATGGACACCCATTCGTAGTGATCATGGACCACAAACCTCTAGTTCCATTGTTCCATGGCTCCTCTATGCGTCCTCCATCCCGAATCGAGAAGTGGATACTCCATCTCCAGGAATACCAGTTCACAGTCGAGTATCGACCAGGCACCCGCAACCCCGCTGACTTTTTGTCACGGCATGCCCGCCCAGTCACCGAGGCGGAGGCGGCTGAAGCTGCTGCTACAGAAGAATATGTCCGCATGGTCGTCGAGAGATCCAGGCCACTCCCGATCTCCCTGGACGAAGTAGTAAGCGCCACCAAAACCGACGACTGCCTCCAGATCGCCATTCAAGCCCTGGCATCAGGAAACTGGAAGCCTCTTCAAAGTCCAGCCTCTTTCCGCACCCCTGAGGCTCAAGCCACGTGGAAAGCATTGTATCAAGTGCGCAATGAACTGTCCGTTTCGGCAGAAGGCTGTCTTCTGAGAGGCCCTCGCCTTGTGCTACCCGGATGCCTCACTCAACAAGCAGCTCTCCTAGTGCACGGCGCACATCAAGGCATAGTAAAGTCGAAGAACCGCCTCCGGAGCAAGCTATGGTGCACAGGTTTAGACCGGATCGTAGAGGCCGTCATCCAAAGGTGCCCTGTGTGCCTCGCAACCAGCCTGCCCAATCACCCAGCACCAGTGATCACCGAGGATGGTCCGACATCTCCTTGGGAATAGGCCAGCGCAGATTTTGGCAGCATCCCAGGTGGAAGGTATATGCTTATGGTAGTGGATGAATTCTCACGTTATCCAGAGGTGGAAATCCTGTCATCCACCGCAGCCTCAAAGGTCATACCAAAGCTCGAGAAAGTGATCGCCACCCACGGCCTCATCGGCGAACTGCGAACCGATAACGGCCCACCATTTGATGGCTCCGAAGTTGACCAGTATCTGTCGTCCCACCACATACAGCATCGCCGGGTGACCCCGAGGTGGCCCCGAGCGAATGGGGAGGTGGAGCGGCTGAGCGGACACTGAACAAGACTATTCAGATAGCTTTGGCAGATGACCAGGATCTAGAGCTTGCTCTCTGCCAGTTTCTACGTGAATACCGTCTGACCCCTCACTGCACCACAGGGGTCCCGCCCAGCCGCCTCTGTTTTGGAAGAGTCGTTATGGACACCATCCCACACCACCCGACATGGGCAGCATCCCCACCCCCACCAAACCAGTCCATGGAACGGAGACAGAAAACAAACGAGGACGCCTCCCGAAGAAGGAAGGCCATGAACACCCCATTGGGGCGGGTGATAGGGTGCTAGTACGGACCGTCACCCAGGAGGGAAGTTCCTTCTGCCTTTTGAGTTGGACCTCTGGACAGTGATAAGAATCAAGGGCACCATGGTCACTGCATCCCGGGGATTAGAAAGGGTCACGAGGAACGTATCATTCTTCAAACGAGTCCCCGCAGACGACGGAGAAGATTTCTGAGAGCTGGGAGAAGTCAACCCCGACATGGCTCTAGATCCCGTGGAGGCCACAGAAGACCACGATCCTCCACAAGCCTCAAGCAAAATGAGCGACAGAGCCACCCCGGACCTCGAGAGTTCCCCGCCGCCAGGGACGCAGAGCAGCCAAAACAGGTCCGACTTAGACTGCTCCGGCGACCTGTTCCAAAGCCAGCCAAGCAGAGGAAACCAGAGCAAATACCATCTGCGGCCCCTTCCGGAGCCGTTGCAGAAGTATTGAGACTTTGTTGCCACTGCCAGCCACCAGAGATGAGTGAGCCTGTGCCCCGTGAAGATGAAGTAAGACTGTTCCAACTGTTTAATGGATGTGCTGGGGCTGTAAAAGTGTTATACAGAAAATGCCGTTTTGATTACATAGTTTTCTTAATGTTTTGCATTTCTGGGTAAAGGAGGAATGTACTGTTGCACATACTCGGGCAAGCCCATGTTGGTGCCCCCTGTATTGGAGCTGAGCCACGCCCTCCCTGCTAGCGTGGCAACAATGGGCTGGTCCTGCGTCCGCACGGGCCGGCATGCAGGGTAGTTAATAAAAAACCCAGGGATCTGGGCGTGGTCCAGTTAGTTGCTGGCCACCACCATAACGATCTGTGTGTGTGGTCCCAGTTATTTGTAAGTCCCAGCGCAACACAACACTCCCCTTCAAGTTTAGGAAGTGGAGCAGATTGCATTCGAACCTGACGGAGCCCAAACTTGCATTCTTTCATTAGAACTACTGTGGGTTTTCCTGCATGCTAATTGCAACTTGGTGGCATTTATGTGTATACCGTTGATACTCAGGGCCACATGGCAGCCCACTGCTTCAGAGGTTTACCCCTGCCTAATAAAAACGAGTGCTTGTTCAGGTATTCTGCCACAATGTGAATGGAGTGTCCTAATTCACAGAACACCATCCACCAAAATCTCAAAAGGTGCACAGAATTTGCAAATTCTTGCACGCACAAGCTCAGTAAGTGAGGCTGCAAGCATATTCCACCTCAACTATTTGATGATAGAGTAAACTTTACTATACGATGATTTTTCACACATGCCTTGGCAATTTATTGTCAAAATTAAGAACTATTTATCATGTTCACCTAAGTGAAATATTGTCAAGAATAAATTCCTTCACAAACAAGCTCAGACTAATCTTTATATTGCCTCAGGAATGAAAAATAACATCATTTTTTAGCATATATATTAAAAAACAACAATTCAACCTCAGTCTTATCAGTTCCGCGTTTCAGCATATTTAATTTTCTTTCCAAAAGATTGTGGTGGCAACATCTATTGTTTCCAATGGGTATTCATATCACTGAGAGAAAATGCAATTGTTACCTTGTACTGGTGTATCTTATAAAGTTGTATTTGATAAGCATAATATAAGCATAATAATTGAAGGATAATTTGAGATATCTTTAATATCTAGGCTTATACATACGCTAAGAACAATTTTTCAACATGCCATCATCCAAACTCTTATTATGTTAATGGCTTCATATATTGATGTGATGTTTCTTCTGACTATTAAAATAATGCAAACTGCGGCAAGAAAATGTAAGTACTTTGACGTATATACACAACTATTTGTGTGTTTACGTTTAAATGCGTCCATTGTAAAACATGTTACATGGTTCAAGAGCTCATATTGTTTTGTATAATTGTAAAGAAAAGCACTAAGAACGCCAGAAAATAGACGGGCATTTCACATACTGAAGCATTGTTTTTCAGAGAAAGGTGCTTCAAGGTACCCTTTAGAAGTATTCTTTACGTTTATTTATTTCTGCTTTCTGTGGTTTATTGCCATGCCACCATAGCATTTTACAACCACTTTAGTATGCTTTGGAGCTGAGACGCTGCAAAACTTACCTGAATAACGCCGCAGCTTGCCAGTCGGCCACGCTTCACGCCGCCACCGCCAAGAGTCACTCTCCTTGCAGTTTGGTCGCGCCGCCGCTCCGGGACTACGAATCCCGGCAGCCTACGCGGCGGCGCGCGCTTGTGACTACGCGAGGGCGCCAGGGAGGCGCCATAAAGCAGTGCAGGACCGGCGGAGCAGGGGGACACGCTGAGACGCTGCAAAACTTACCTGAATAACGCCGCAGCTTGCCAGTCGGCCACGCTTCACGCCGCCACCGCCAAGAGTCACTCTCCTTGCAGTTTGGTCGCGCCGCCGCTCCGGGACTACGAATCCCGGCAGCCTACGCGGCGGCGCGCGCTTGTGACTACGCGAGGGCGCCAGGGAGGCACCATAAAGCAGTGCAGGACCGGCGGAGCAGGGGGACACGCTGAGACGCTGCAAAACTTACCTGAATAACGCCGCAGCTTGCCAGTCGGCCACGCTTCACGCCGCCACCGCCAAGAGTCACTCTCCTTGCAGTTTGGTCGCGCCGCCGCTCCGGGACTACGAATCCCGGCAGCCTACGCGGCGGCGCGCGCTTGTGACTACGCGAGGGCGCCAGGGAGGCACCATAAAGCAGTGCAGGACCGGCGGAGCAGGGGGACACGCTGAGACGCTGCAAAACTTACCTGAATAACGCCGCAGCTTGCCAGTCGGCCACGCTTCACGCCGCCACCGCCAAGAGTCACTCTCCTTGCAGTTTGGTCGCGCCGCCGCTCCGGGACTACGAATCCCGGCAGCCTACGCGGCGGCGCGCGCTTGTGACTACGCGAGGGCGCCAGGGAGGCGCCATAAAGCAGTGCAGGACCGGCGGAGCAGGGGGACACGCTGAGACGCTGCAAAACTTACCTGAATAACGCCGCAGCTTGCCAGTCGGCCACGCTTCACGCCGCCACCGCCAAGAGTCACTCTCCTTGCAGTTTGGTCGCGCCGCCGCTCCGGGACTACGAATCCCGGCAGCCTACGCGGCGGCGCGCGCTTGTGACTACGCGAGGGCGCCAGGGAGGCGCCATAAAGCAGTGCAGGACCGGCGGAGCAGGGGGACACGCTGAGACGCTGCAAAACTTACCTGAATAACGCCGCAGCTTGCCAGTCGGCCACGCTTCACGCCGCCACCGCCAAGAGTCACTCTCCTTGCAGTTTGGTCGCGCCGCCGCTCCGGGACTACGAATCCCGGCAGCCTACGCGGCGGCGCGCGCTTGTGACTACGCGAGGGCGCCAGGGAGGCGCCATAAAGCAGTGCAGGACCGGCGGATCAGGGGGACACGCTGAGACGCTGCAAAACTTACCTGAATAACGCCGCAGCTTGCCAGTCGGCCACGCTTCACGCCGCCACCGCCAAGAGTCACTCTCCTTGCAGTTTGGTCGCGCCGCCGCTCCGGGACTACGAATCCCGGCAGCCTACGCGGCGGCGCGCGCTTGTGACTACGCGAGGGCGCCAGGGAGGCGCCATAAAGCAGTGCAGGACCGGCGGAGCAGGGGGACACGCTGAGACGCTGCAAAACTTACCTGAATAACGCCGCAGCTTGCCAGTCGGCCACGCTTCACGCCGCCACCGCCAAGAGTCACTCTCCTTGCAGTTTGGTCGCGCCGCCGCTCCGGGACTACGAATCCCGGCAGCCTACGCGGCGGCGCGCGCTTGTGACTACGCGAGGGCGCCAGGGAGGCGCCATAAAGCAGTGCAGGACCAGCTCCGCGGGACGCGAGCGGGACGCCCGGAGCGAAGCCCGGGCAAAGGGCGGGCCCTCTACGGCCCTCATCGGCACGAGGAGGCAGGGGCAGGGCCCAACCCCCTGGACCACCAGAGACGCGCCTACAAGTAAGACCTTGCTGCTGCATTGTTTGCGAACTGTGTGACATCGATATGGCGACAAAAAAGAAACCTGTTGCTCTGCCCGCTAACACCATGGATAATTATGTTGTGCAAACGGTGAAGAAAATAAACGAACAAAGGAGGGAATCACTTGGGCTAAGCCAGTCACCAGACTTGCGTAGGTTAAGCCCTACTTTGCCTCAGTCAGCAGAGGATAGCCCCTTCGTGCTGGTGGAAAATAGGGTCTCGCCAAACGTATCATCTAGGATTGAGACTGACAGCCAGCCACTGATTATGTTAGCATCTCCCGTTACTCTGGAGGTAGACTCTGATAACGTTACTGACTCAGACCCAGAAACTGTATCTGGTCCTGTGGAGGATGACCTACCATTAACTGAGCATACACCACGGCCGGTGCGCGCCTGTGTGAAGAACCAACGGAAACAGGGCGGACAAAGGCCAAGAGTAAAAAGAAAAAGAATATTATCCCCTGGCCCCTCTAGAGCTCCACAAAAGGCTGTAGAGGAAGGGATTACAAGAAATAGAGGAGATGATGATATGTTTACTAAACTGCTTGAGGTTGTTGAGGGTAAACTTTTTGAAATTGTAAAACCTCTGATCTCCAAAATAGATAAATTACAGGCAGAAGTAAAACGACTTGGGGGCGTGCAAACAAAGTTGACCGAGGAAATAGGTAGTCTTAATACTCTATTATCAACAAGAGATACTACTGCAAGGGCTAATCAAGCTGGGGAAGGGCCATCTGGTGTGACGACTAACGTAGTGCATATGCCTGCCCCGATAGTTAATCATAATACTGCAACTACAGTAGAGTGTCCATTGATAGGAAATGCACCCCAAGCACAAGTCCATGGAACAGACCCCCTGCAGTTTATTGAGGAAGCCTCACCTGTCGTACTGGTGTTAGCAAATGTACCTCTGCCGGATGACGGTGTCACCGAGTCATCTAGCTCATTGTGTAGTAAGGCCCTTCACTGGCTCTCTGGTAACATGAGGTTAGCGCCTGGTGGGATACAGCAACTGGCGCATGATATCAAATCAGCCAAACGTGTTCCCTGGATAGGGAATCGCCCCAAAAGATTTAAAGGGGACTGTGTGGTGGTAACGTTTGCCCACCCTGACGTATTTCCTAATGTCCTAACACATATTCTCCCACCTCAGCGTAGAAGAGGTACGGTGGTACCCCTAACATTAAAGTTCTTCTATGGGGAACAACAAAATGTAACTCTACCGAAAACACCAGCATTAGGGTGGGACAATCACTTGAATATGCGTAATCGCTGGGCACTCCCCCTAGTACCAAGCACGCTACTACATAATAGGTATGATGCTCTGTCTGGTCTTAATAATTGCGATTGACAAGAGGTCAGACATGAGCTTGCTGAAGGGGGTGTTGGATCTGATTTGCATCAGTCCCCAAATATTACTGCTACTACTGTTAGTATACAGCCTAAGCATGTGGGTCCACCCTGCAACACCTTAGCGGGGCCAACAACATCCCGCCTTATTGCCAGCTGGAATATTGCAGGACTAGCCTCTAAATTAGAAGTATTGGGGTGGTTAGAACTTATTAGAACATTTGATATCATATGTTTTCAAGAGACCTGGTGCCTAAATTTTAAGGGCCTTGATGGCTTTGTAGCTTACGAGTTACCAGCAACGGCTACTACCTCAGGTAGGGCTAAAGGTGGTTTGTTAATCCTGACCTCAGTGAAAATGCGAACAAGGGTGAAGGAGCACATCACTGTGGGTAATAACTCCCAATTGTTGTGGCTAGTTGATGAGGCACACAAAAACATTTTGTTGATCAATATGTATAATAATGTTTTTGATGCCAGTAGATATAAGGTTATTTTAGAATTAGACACCGCAATCAAACAATTGATGAAAGCTTCCAATACAGTTTTTGAGTTCATATATGTTGGAGATTTTAATATTTCTGTTTGTCCTCTCTCTAACCACAAGTTGTGTGGCATTCTGAATCGTGTTGGAGAGCCAGCTACGCATTTCCAACATAATACTTATGGAGATACTCTGAACTCCTTCATACTAGATTACGATATGGAAATCCTAGAGATTGAACAGGATGGGAAGGGTGATAGTTTGCCAACTTTTGTGGGGAGAGGGGCAAACACTGTAATTGATTTTATTTGCATGTCTTCCGAATTAGCCCATTTTAGTTCTGATGTCAAGGTTGTTGATTACTTGGTTAGTGACCATAACTGTCTTGTTATCGAAACTAGGCTTTGGAAAGTTTGTACAATTCCAGATAGCAGCCCTATTACAAACATTGAGGTACATAGGCCGAACGGATTCAGGATAAGGTGGGTTGGAGATAGAGCAGAAGTAACTTCTAACTGCATTATCTCATACTGCTTAACCGATATTACATCAATTATCGATGAGAAACCAAACCTGGAGGCCTGCACTTTTCATTTTACGAAAATCAATGTTTTTATTAGTGGTAAGTTTACTAGGCTGACTGGAAATTTTAATAACAAAGCAAGGGGATGGTTTAACAATGCCTGCACTGTGGCATTGAAGTCACTGAAAAACGCACTATCCAATAAACCTAGAGACAAAACAGCCGTAGCTAAGCTTAGATCCGATTATAACCTGGCTCTTAAGCAAAGGAAAAATGAATTACGTGAGGAAGCTTGGGAGCGGCTGGATCTGGCGGCTGCATCGAACAATTGTACCCTTTTTTGGGCAGTAGTAAATAGCCCCTTTTTAAAAGACGATAAACTTCCCGTGTTAACCTCAAACGTGGGTAAGGAGTCGTGGGTACAGCACTTCTCCGGTATTTTTAACTCTAATACGGTAACGTTGCCGACAAGTTGCTCTTGGCCAGTACTTGATTTAGACATCACCTTGCAGGAGGTCCTAAGTTGTATTAGGGCTAGTAAGGGCGGTAAGGCCCAGGGACCCGACGGTGTCCCAGTCGACATGTACAAATTTGCACCTGAGACTTGGGGACCAGTACTGGTCAAAGTTTTTAATGCTGCTGTTCGCTATACTTTCCCGTGCACCTGGTCCGAATCCATAATAGTCCCGATTCATAAGAAAGGGGACCGAGGAAATGTTAAAAACTACCGGCCAATCTCATTGCTGGATTCGTCCGTCAAGATTATGAGCCGTGTACTCCTCGTCCGATTAGAAGAGTGGGCTGAGTCTAATCAGATAATGACAGACTGTCAATACGGGTTCAGGAAAGGTAGAGGCTGCATTGAACAATGCTTAAACCTGGAGCTCCTGATAGGGAAATACACCCGAGCTAAAAATGGTTCGCTCTACCTATGTTTCGCTGACCTGAGCAGTGCTTTTGACCTGGTGGACCACGCCATATTATGGACTATATTGCTAGAAATGGGAGCATCTAGGGAAATTATATACTTTTTGGCCCGTCTATACGAGAGGCTTAGCTCGTGCGTCCGTTATGGGCCTTCGGGCGAATGCACAGATAAATTTAGGGTCAGGAGAGGTATTAGACAAGGGTGTGTTTTGGCCCCTTTGCTCTTCACTCTGTTTATTAATGAAATTGATTCGATCCTAAAGGAGGTACCAGCGGACGCCCCTAGAGTAAACACAAGTTCCATCCCCGTGTTACTCTATGCGGACGACGCTGTGTTGCTCTCCAGGACCCCTCGGGGCCTACAGCTTCTGATAGATAAATTTGTGGCCTTCATTGAAAAGAGAAAGCTGGTCATTAATAAGAGCAAGACCTATGTGATGGAGTGTGGAGCTAGTAAAGTCAAAACTAAAAAGCCCTATAGGTATCTCATCGATGGTCAAGAGGTGCAGTGCGTGGAAAACTTTTGCTACCTAGGGGTCAACTTTTCTAAAAACGGCCGCTGGGACACCGAGCATAAGGTGGTGCGTGATAAAATGGCCAGGAGTGCAAATGGAATATTTGCCTTTGCAAGTAAATTAGGTAATAGAAGACCTAAAGCTATGCTTAAGATTTTCGAAGCCAGGTGTCTATCTGCTGCCCTCTACGGAGCAGGCGTATGGGGAGTATCCAGGGCAGAATCTTTGCAGGTAGAAGAGAATACATTTCTGAAAAAATTATTGTGTCTCCCGACTTCTACTGCTAATAGTCTGGTTCATAAAGAATTAGGACTATGTCATCTAAATGATTTATTATTATTGAGACCTTTGATGTTGTGGCGTTCTGTTTGGATTAAAGACGAAGTTGCATTTAATAGGACCATCATTGAGGATTGCCTTCGTCTTGACTATTTTCTCAGAATCCCTTGGATTAAATACATTATTGAATCCTTTTCTAATGTGTTTGGGTTTGACGTTGCATCAGATCATTGTTCTGCTTCGGATCTCTCTAAAGAGAGTCTGAAATTAATTTTCTTAAATCATTGTGCAGAAAGACGGGCCACGGATGATCTGAAGCTTTCCACCTGTGTACGTTATAACCATTTGAATGAATTTGTGGGCCTACATCCATACCTCACTCAGGTAACTAAAGGGCAACATAGGTTTGTTCTTACCAGGTTGAGGATGGGTACGGCCCATCTATTGGTTGCATTTCCTGAGATTAAAACACGCCCCACAGGTCCATGTCGGTGTGACAATATCTCAGAACAAAGCACAGAGCACTTTCTACTTACTTGTAACTTGTATAGCGAATGTCGTAAATTCTTTTTAAAACCTTTATTTATTAAATTCGGAGCCAGAACTGTTAATGCGGCAATGAAATTACTTTTTAATATGCATCATCCTGACATCTGTTTTTATACAGCTAGTTATTTACTCAGGGCCATTAGTTATAGGAAAAGCATGATTTTTTAATGTTTTTTATACAACATTTTACCTATTCTAAATCTTTTTAAGTGTCTTATTTGATTTATTATATGTACTCTACTGTATTTTCTTTCTTAGTGATTGCGATTGTCTTGAACATTTTAGCATGTTTTCTGTATGTATGTACTTTTATGGACATGATTTACATGTTTCCGAATAAAGTTTATTGAATTGAATTGAGCACATTAATCCTACATATAAACTTTGGATTAGTGAGTCCCTGTTCAAGTACGTATTCCCCTGTGGCTCTCAGGTACACACTCCTGCGTGGCGCACCTGTAAGCAGTGGCATACACAAACGCATTTGGTGTATACAAAGTAGTACTTCTACAATATAAATTTATGTACTATGATATGACTTTGTGAATCGGCCCCATAACATCTAAAATAGGAATAACATTAGACTATTGAGGCAATATTCCAGTGACATAGCAAGGGGGGAGGGGTCCGCCCAGGGTGGCAGCAGTTTTGGGGGCAGCAGCTCCCCCCCCCTTTTTTTGCCTGTGGCTTGGGGCAACAGCAAACACAGGAATCGCCTACACCCCCCCACGTCCCCCCACTCCTATATGCGGCCACCGCAAGGTAGCCGCGGTAGGGACCGCCACGGTTGGCCAATGGTCTAGCTACACCACTGCAATATTCATATTCAACTTGTGCAAATAGAAGTGATTGTGTCCTTTCTGTACTTATGTTAATAGGGCGTTTTATATAGTTTAGGTGCCCGTTCACAGCGTTGTTTAACAGTGTGTAAAAGGGTCCTCTTGTAGTACTACATTCCATCCTCAGAAATGCATTTGTGAATCGGTCCCAGTGATTTTTGTGGAGAAGGAGTCTCATTCATTTGGCACTTTGTTACTGTTACAATTCTCGACGCAAACTATGGAGATAGACAAATCAAAAATTATGACAAGTTTTAAGTAAACTAATATCTATGTGAGTAGATGCGTGCAAGGTTTTTAATTACACTAAAGTAGTTTAGCAAATTTCTCAATTACTGTCCTTCCTGTACTTTGAGCAGCTTCTCACTTTTCCTATGTCTGCACACTTGGGGTGTTTTCTCTCACGAGTGTTAATTGCCACCAATATCTCATGAGCATGTTGTAGGCAAGTGCCTACCTTACTTAGCTTTCTCTTTCTATTGAAAATACACTAAAACTGTGTTGCAAAGGTCCCTCACAACCATTTTCTAAAACAGTGCATAACTTGCTTATTTATTCCTTACAGATAATGCAATACTAGTTACCCTTACGTAAAACATGCTCATGGAAGTCGCGATTTTATTTTAAATTCCCAATTTTGTATATTTTGTTTTTATGAGAAAGCTATGACAGTTCCAAAGCTTTTCTCCCATGCTTTTGTGCTAGAATAGTTGTTCCTGAGAACTGTTCCAGGAGGCAGTTTCTGCAGGTATTTGAAGTGCTTGCTCAGGTATGTCACAGGCTTTAAATGTCACTTGGGCGAAGATCCAAAGAGAATAAAAGTTGAGGAGAGGTAGAGGAGAAATGAGTATAGTGCCCGGCAACAATGGTAATGGTTCAACTAATTACCCGTTACCTTACCCTTTCCTCGCATTCACTGAGAGGCCAATGTGAAAGGTATTTAAATGTCTTTCTGGAATCGCACCTGATGGAGGGGAGGCCTGACAAGGCTTGTTAATTGATTTTACCACTTTTCCACCTCTAATCAAATTATTCTATTTATTGCATTTTATGCGCGTCAATCCCCTCCACTTGCTGTTTCTAATTCTATTCTTAAATTACTGTTTTTTTATTTTATTTCCTAATCCAGATTAACTCAATCATGTTTGTACTATGGATTATTTGTTCTGCTTTTATGAGTTTTTATCTCGAATAAAGCCAACTTGATTGACTGACTGACTGACAAGGCTTATAAGTTTGCCAAATAAACCCCCTGATAGATTTGAAAAAGCAGCGGCAGATATCAACATTACCCCAGTTCCAATTCCTTAGATAGTTTAAGACAACTAGGACGAAATGCACCCAAAACATCATTAGCGATGACCCCCCAGGAATAGTAAATCCTTGTTGATGAACATTGAAAGAGTTAGGCATTTTAAACAAAGAGCTGAATCGCGCAGACAGCACAAAATACGCTCCTCCAAATTCATCAGAGCATGGAAAATCACGAATTTATCGCAAAAAATGTCTGAAAAAATCACACAGATCCTACTGACTAAGTCAACTACCCAACAAACATGAAATTCAGCTGATGAACTCATCTGAAGCTTCTTCCCGCCAAACCACACTTGGAAAGCAGAGTCACCAACCTGGGGCTGTGTTAGCAAGCAGAAGCAGTAAAATGACCAGGCGCTCCAAATATCTAATCAAGGGAAACAAGAGCAAACACAAGCTGCCCCAAACTTCTTCCTACAACTTTTAAAGAATCTTATAGATGCAACTAGGATAGGGAAATATAAACAAGTGATGCCAGTTGTAGGGAATTGTAAATAAATTAAAAGACAAAAAGAATATAATAATGACTGCAGTATCAAGAATTGCAAAGTGACAAAATGGAGGGAAATGCTGGATCAGGAGTGATGCAACTGTGTGATCTGAACATATGAGAAAGGATTCACATGGCCAATTGCCCCCCCCCCGACTTTGGAGGTGTAGACTGTGACAATGGCTATTTGCCTGAATTTCTTGCCCATTTTGAGGAATACATTGAAAATACTCTCATTTGACAATTGTACTTACTACCCTAGTTCTACTGGAGTACTATGATAAAGTGACTCATGAACAGAATTCAAAATCCTTATTTACCCCCCTCTAGTCACTGATGACCCCACAACCCAAACAGATACCAACATTCTACTGCCTTAATTGATGCATTACCTTAACTTTTTCTGTTATAACTCTATCTGTATCTTCTCCCACATTTCTAAAGCCATCATGCTTTACTTTTATTTGCTAATTCCCATATTTCCCTCTTTGATGTTTTGCAAATGGTAGGCCATTGGCAAATGTATGCCTAATAAAACCAGAAAACGTTGAGTGGGAATTATTTTTAATCATGGGAAACTATTAAAAGTGAGGGGAAAGAGTGAGAGAAGGGAAGTTGTGAGTAAGAGGTACAAAGCAAAAAGAAGGAAAGGGCAGAGAGAAAGCAATAGAGACTAGAATAACCTCACTTGTGTATGCATGCAAGTAGATGAATATATCGAACTATGAAGGAAGAGAGTTTTGCAAATTGTAGGTAATACATACCAAGGAGGATGGGGTGGTGTTGTGGTGGGGAAGAAGCTAGAGAAAAGTGTAGGGAAAAGGTTAGTAGGATGGGTACGGCTAGAGGAAGGAGCTACATGCTATCCAACTTTTTGGCCTATAATGGCTGAGGACTGGGGTTATCCTTTCATAAACACTTTTCTGAAGTGGAGGATGGAAAGATCCTGCTGGCCTCCTAAGGAGATGGTGTTCTGCTCTCTGTTGTCACAGTAAAGATGTTCTGCTCTCTGGAGACGCAGCAAAGGACGGCCTGTCTTGCACTTTTCATCTTTTTTCGTTTCCAGCTTTTTTGCATCATTTTTCTCTAGTTGATTTGGGGAGGCCAATGCTATAGGGTAGAGCACTACAGTTAATTGACTCCTACATGATGTTCTTCAAATAGATGCTAGCTATCAAAGTGTGAAAATTGACTTTTCTAACACCATGCAAGTAAGGTGTCAAATATTTTTAGGCCTTTTCTATGGTGAGTGTGCTAGAAAGTCATTGCCTGTTTGATAGTATAAGACATGTCTGGAGCTTTTACATATGTTCTTAGAATAGCATGTTGACTGGTCCCGCAAACAGTCAAGATAGCAGTACCACATTGAAGTTGGGTGATTCAGAGCACCTATGTACCATGCAAGCGACTTTCCTGACTCAACAAACAGTGAAACGTATGAATCAATGCCTCTGTAAATATATTTGACCCTGCCAACATAACATGATGTTGATGGCATATTACATAGCGTTGGACACCACAGTTGGAAAATTGTTGCAATTAAAATTACAATTTGTTCTTGAATATTGTTGACAATCTTATGGCATAATCATAACTGTGGCTTTTCATAATTTAAAGGCAAGCATGATCAGTGTCTATACGAATCACCTGCTTTCATCCTACATAGTTTCAAATTTAACATTTATGAAAGAGCACCAATCACTTTACTTCGCACTGGCACCACTCCCTGTGCCATTTGTTTAGCTCTGAATATTCGTTTGATTAAAATGATCAATTGACTTCATAGAATCTGTGCATGCTTCCGTAACCGTGGACCATCGTTCCCAGCTCTACCACACCTCTCAAGGCAATACATTATAGTGGTTCGCAATCAGCTAGCTACTTCATTCTAATTAATGAGCTGGGTCGAATTGCGGCCCAGTACAAATTGGTATTTTGTGAACGGACCTTATAGCACATAGGCCGTTTTGAAAAATACCAATGCATTTTGTAAAAGTCGGTGCACAAACTGCAACTTTGTTTACTGAATACATTTTTAGTACGAGTCCCAAAGAAATTAGCGAGGGGCTTTTGTAGATAGATTGCAGACTTCCATGTATCATGGAAACATTAGCTGCTGATGCTTTTCTTTAGCAAGGACAACATGGCGCTTGCCCAGAGCCAGATGCAGGGAAGGTTGATGTTTTTTTTTGCCTTTGGAGCCGTCCTTATGCCTCTCAAGCATTGCTCTTCAGGCTCCATAATGAGACCTTCTTCCAATCCCTGGTGAATTTTATATACTTTGCCTTTTATGTGAAAATATATCCTTCCTTCCATTTCGCAGTTCAGAAATGTATGCTGGGCAGAGCTTAGGCTCACACCCCTGGGCAATTCCTCACTACAGTGTGTGCACATTTAAAACGTCCTTTGTGAATAGGAACAAAAAAAAACCTCAGTATCTTTACTGCAGGCAGAAAATATAACTGCTGTGTGGCCCATGCAATCCACTGTAAGCCATTTCTTTGTACAATAGACCCTGGATATTTGAACATTTTACACCATGTCAAGCGGGTAACGTTTTTATTCTTTATTTGAAAAAAAAGCAATCTCACCACAACCTTTCTCCCCTGTTGGTCGTCACCTTCATGTTCCACTCCTCTTCCTTCCGAGGCAAAGAATTAATCTGTATGAGAATTTATCTTTTCTATTTATCTTAAGGAGGTTTGAACTTGCCAAGTGTTTCCGATGATTTGAGATGGATGTAGGTTACTTTTACCTTCTGTTATTACATACTAATTTGTGACAGGACGTGGACAGGGTAAATTGATGCAGATATCGCGATTTCAAGTCGGAGGCAGAGGGCTGTCATAAATGATAGATATAAAAAGCCTAAAGAGAGATATGAAAAAACGTGACGCTCCGTGACAAATTCATTCCATGCCACTCACGGGGTGACCTCTGCAGTGCGAACTGTCTCCTCATAAAATCTGTTCTGTGTATTCCCTTGGTTCCTTTCTTACAGGTTCACTGGGAGATTTTGAGATATTTCCATTGGAATTTGATTAAGAAATATCTGCAATGGGGTGGTCTCCTTTCAATAATAAAATACTGTTTTCAAATAATGTTTTTACTTTGCCACCCCATGACATTTTCATAAAATTCAGTCTGTTCAAATTTGCATCTTTCCATTAGTAGCTGTAGATTTGTTTAGGTAAAAACAAACAAATTCCTTCCTTCCTTCCTTCCTTCCTTCCTTCCTTCCTTCCTTCCTTCCTTCCTTCCTTCCTTCCTTCCTTCCTTCCTTCCTTCCTTCCTTCCTTCCTTCCTTCCTTCCTTCCTTCCTTCCTTCCTTCCTTCCTTCCTTCCTTCCTTCCTTCCTTCCTTCCTTCCTTCCTCCCTCCCTCCCTCCCTCCCTCCCTCCCTCTTTCCCTCCCTCCCCCTCTCCCTTCCCTTCCCTTCTCTTCCCTTCCTTTCCGTCCTCCCTCCTTCCCTTCCTACCTTCCCCACCAGACAACAACTCAGAATTTGTTATGGAAAACACACGCTTTTCTATTACAAGCTAACTTGAAATCTAATTCTAAGTCCTTACAGTATGTGCCTTCAACCTTTTCTGTAAGAAGAGCTATTCCTTGCAAATGAAAAGCATTCCCAACTACTAACATATATTATCAATTTTCAAAGAATGACTGTGTTTGGATTGAAATGTCCACTGCATGGTACACAGACATGTACCCTAGCACTGAGTGCCCGAATATAGATGAGAATCTGGTATTCTGTCCTTTTATTTGACCCAGCTAGCATGCTGCCCTAGCTTGTTAGCTGAGACCCAGGCCTGTTCACAGTATAGACAAGACCCATACTTCTTCTGTGACATAGGAGGGCACCTAAGTGTGGCCCTAAGCAACATAGGACCAAAACCCATGTCTTGGGGTAATGAGCTACAGCAGTGGTAGCAACATACTGATTTTTCAGCATTCAATAAATCCTGGTAGATCCTTCTTATCTGACTGAGATGAGTGCAACCTACCGGCTTACTATTGTAAAGCGCCACATTTTTTTGTGAAACATAATTTTTATTGGTTTGAAAGACAATAACATTCAGTATAACAGTGACATCATGTGCTTATGTCTCTGTCCATGTAGCATACAGTGGGCACATACAAACATCATTATTATTAAAGTCAGAGCCATTTTTTCACCAACCTGTGTGAGATTGTTTCAGTAATGGTTTGGCTAACTAAGGACAGTGTAGGGGTGGCCGTAGACCAATGGTGGGAACCAGAATGGGCATTATTGTATGCGTATGGCTCTGTTTTATTTGCATGGACATCAAATAGCCTACAGGTATTATTAAATCTCTTTTGTGAATTTATGGAGGACTTAGGATTTAAAAATAACTATCTAATGTGGAAAAACGGCGCTGTGTATATCTATATATATATATATATATATATATATATATATATATATATATATATATATATATATATATATATATATATATATATATATATATATATATATATTACCTACTGGCGGTCGCCAGTAGGTAGTTATAGTTAGGACCAAGTTTCCATAGGAAAAACATTTTTTGTTTTGCTTATACCTTTGGCGTAGTTTGATGAATCTTCATGAAATTTTCAAAACGAATTCTTTGTTTATATCTGCTCCTATGTTAAGAGTTTGGGTGTGCTTTGTCAAGGGGGTGGCCGACAACAAAGGAGGGTCCCAAAACATGTTTTCTCCACGTTCATTTCCATAGAAAACTTTAGACAAAGCTACAGGTCAAACGGGTGAACGGAATTACCAAAAAATTTGGCAGGGAGAGGGGTCTTGGTCTAAAAAGCACGCTTTTGTTTATTTGGTGTAATTCGGTTCAGTAGTTTTGGAGAAATATCTACATTTACAGATATCGATATTTTGGAATTTTGCCATCTGATTGACTAAGGCGTTACACGCACAAGCTTGCTGCTTATTGGCTGCGAGCGGTTGCAACTAGGGAGTGTTGGCAGCCATTTTGTGATTCTGTTGAAGCAAGTAAGGGAAAAAAGGCTGAAAAAAGTAGGAAAGAGGAGGGTTGGAGTACTGCAACCTCTGCAGGGTGTCACCAGGCAGGTCGCTCCCTTCGCCACCACACAGCCCTCCTGTGTGCCCTGAGCCCGCTGCTCCCGCTCAAACTGGTTCCTGCCCATTTTTTCTATCACTGCCAGTTTACTCCCTCTGTGCTGTTTCCGTAATCACTGCACTGCTTCATTGTGTTCTTCTCATCCCTGCATGATTAGCATTGTTGTATTTTTTTTATTTTTGTGCCCCTCTGTGCCACACATTTCCTTCTGTATCCCCCACTTGCCCCAACCTTATTTTTCCCCGCCGCTGCATCCCCTGCTGCCCGCCCCCCTGAGTTCCCATTTGCCGCCCGCTCCCCCTCTCAGCTGCTCTTCCCTCCCACATCCCCTCATATGTAGGCCGCGTGGTGGTGAATACAGTGACCCTTGACCCTGTCACCAGGTAGGTCGCTCCCCACGCCACCACACAGCCCTACTGTGTGCCCTGAGCCCGCTGCTGCTGCTCGAACTGGTTGGTGCCCGTTTTTTCTATCACTGCAGGTGTACTCCCTCTGTGCTGTCTTCGTAATTACAGCACTAATTCATTGTGTTCTTCTCATCTCTGCGCGATTAGCATTGTTGTATATTTTGTATTTTTGTGCCCCTCTGTGCCCCACTTTTCCTTCTGCATTCCCCCTCACCCCAACCTCGTTTTTCCCCGCTGCTGCGCCCCCTTTGGCCCCACCCCCCTGAGCTCTCATTCGTCGCCCCGCTACCCCCTCCCAGCTGCTCCTCCCGCCCACATCCTCTCATATGGAGGCCACGCGGTGGTGAAGAGAGCGACCCTTGATCCTGTCACCAGGCAGGTCGCTCCCCTCGCCACCACACAGCCCTCCTGTGGGCCCCTAGCCCACTGCTGCTGCTCGAACTGGTTTGTGCCTGTTTTTTCTATCACTGATGGTGTACTCCCTCTGTGCTGTCTTTGTAATCACTGCACTGCTTCATTGTGTTCTTCTCACCCCTGCATGATTAGCATTGTTGTATTTTTTGTATTTTTGTGCCCCTCTGTGCCCTCTGTACCCCACTTTTCCTTCTGTATCCCCTGCTTGCCCCAACATCAATTTTCACCTCCGCTGCATCCCCTGTGACAGCGCCCCCTGAGCTCCCATTCGCCACCCTGCTCCCACCTCCCAGCTGCTCCTCCCTCCCACATCCCCTCATATGGAGGCCGCGAGCAGCAGGCACGCCACTGGCGCGCCGAAGGTGCACCTAAGGCAAGCCCATCTGCACCCGTCCATGCCTGGACCATGCCCAGTGCCAGGACCCCTGGCCCCCACGAACCCCACAACGCCCACCTCGGCTACGACTCCAGCAACCTCCACACACTCAACACTGGACAATCACACACCTGCTGCCTGGCTGCCCTGAAGCACACCCAAGGACCCTTCTCCTGCAGGAACTGCAGCTTCACCAGCATCCGTCCCGCCAACCCACCCACCAAAGAACTGAACTTCCTCAGATCCATCCTGCTCAACACCTGCTCCACCCCAAACACGCCGTGGAACTCTGAGACCTACTCGACACCAACGCCCCAGACGTCGCCTTGCTGATGGAGACCTGGCTGAACCCCTCCTCGGCACCCAAAATCGCAATTGCCATCCCGGAAGGCTACAAGAGCACCCACAAGGACCGCACCAACGGAGTGGGAGGAGGAATTGCCATCATCCACAGAAACACTCTCAAAATCTCGACAGACACCGACGACACCCTCAGCATCGCTGAACACCTGCACTTCCAGATCCACACCGACTCCAACACCACCCTCAGAGGCACCCTCATCTACAAACTCCCCCGGACCCCGACCGCAGTTCAGCGACTCCAGTCTCCGACTTCATCAGCACACACGCCCTCGCCTCCATGGACTACATCCTCCTCGGGGATCTGAACTTCCACCTCAAGAACAACAATAACTTCAACTCGTCCACTCTGATCGCCAACCTCGCCAACCTCGGACTCAGACAGCTGGTCACAACACCCACCCACTCCGCCAGCCACACGCTTGACCCCTTCTTCTCAGCAAGGTCTGACGTCTTCTTCAACGACACCACCAAACTCCACTGGACCGACAATCGCTACATCCACTTCACCTTCCGGAAACCCACCACTCACCATCGCACCCAGCAGATGCCTCACCGCAGCTGGAGCAAGGTCGCCGAGCACCAGCTATCCACCACCCTCGCCCAGAGCCTACCCGCAGACCCGACCGACCACGCCACCGCAGCCCGCAACCTCAGACAATGGATCAACGACTGCGCCAACACCCTCACCCCGCTCAAGAAACACCCCAACACCCACATGAGCAAGAGAGCCAGCTGGTTACCCGAAGACCTCCAGGCCTCAAAGCGAACCTGCCAAAAACTCAGAAAAAGCTGGATCCATGAATGAACACCGTAAAGGTACACAGCCCACAAGAACGCCACCAGCAGACACCACCGCCTCATCAGATCCGCCAAAAGGACCTCCTTCAAGGACCGCCTAGACTACAACGCACACAACAGAAAAGAGCTCTTCAGCATCGTGAAGAAACTCTCCAACCCCAGCTCCAACACCAACGACATCCCTCCGTCACAAGACCTGTGTGACTCGCTGACCACCTTCTTCCATCGCAAGATCGCAGACATCCACGACAGCTTCGACGCCGTCACCCCCCCGGCAACCACAGAGACTAATGCTCCCATGACAACCACCACCGGCACCAACCGCCTGCTCGCCTGGACCAAAATCAACGACAACAACACCATCAAGATCATGAACACCATCCACTCCGGATCACCAGAAGACCACTGCTCACACCACATCTTCAACAAAGTCAGCAGTACCATTGCACCCCATCTCCAGAAAACCATCAACATCTCCTTCGAGACAGCGACCTTCCCGGAGAGCTGGAAGCACCCAGAGATCAATGCCTTACTCAAGAAACCCAAGGCGGACCCCAAGGGCCTCAAGAACTTCTGACCCATCTCCCTGCTTCCGTTCCCAACGAAGGTCATCGAAAAGGCCATCAACAAACAACTGACCAGCTTCCTTGAAGAGAACAACAACCTGGACCCATCCCTGTCCGGGTCCCACAGCACCGAAACTGCCCCCATTGGTGCCACCGACGACATCAGTACCCTGCTTCACAACGGAGAAACTACGGCTCTCATCCTCCTGGACCTGTCAGCCGCCTTCGACACGGTCTGCCACCACTCACTAAGAACACGCCTCCACGATGCTGGGATCCAAGAGAAGGCCTTGGACTGGACCACCTCCTTCCTCTCTGGCAGACCGCAGAACCTCTGCCTTCCCTCTTCCGCTCCAATGCCACCGATATCATCTGCGGAGTACCCCAAGGCTCATCCCTCAGTCCAACGTGGTTCAACGTCTACATGGCACCGCTCGCCCACGTCGCATGATGGCAGGACCTCAACATCATCTCATATGCAGACGACACCCAGCTGATTCTCTCCCTCACGAAAAGACCCCCACATCGCCAAAACCAACCTTCACGAAGGAATGAAGGCCGTCGCCAACTGGATAAGAATCAGCTGACTGAAGCTGAACTCGGACAAGACGGATGTTCTCATCCTCGGACCCACCCCTTCGACCTGGGATCACTCCTGGTGGCCTATCACAATGGGAACACCCCCTACACCCAACGACCACGCACGCAACCTAGGGATCATCCTGAACTCCACACTCTCCATGAAGAAACAGGTCAACACTGTATCCTCCTTCTGCTTCATCAACATCTTCTGCATGCTTCGTAGGATCTTCAAGTGGATCCCCACCGAAACCAGAAGGGTGGTCACCCAGGCCCTCGTCACCAGTAGACTGGACTATGGAAACGCACTCTACGCAGGAGCCCCGGCCAAACTCCTGAAAGGCTCCAACGCATCCAGAACGCCTCTGCACGCCTGATCCTCGACATCCCTCGCCACAGCCACATCACACCCCACCTGAAAGACCTGCACTGACTCCCCATCAACAAGAGGATAACCTTCAAGCTCCTCACCCACACACACAAGGCACTCCCCGACACCGGACCAGCTTATCTCAACAGCTGACTCAGCCTCTACACCCCCACCCGCCACCTCTGATCCACAGACCGCACTCTCGCCACCGTCCCTCACATCCAAAGAGTGACCGCTGGCGGCAGATCCTTCTCCCACCTCACCGCCAAGACATGGAACACCTTCCCCATCCACCTGCGGCAGACCGAAAACCTCATAACCTTCAGGAGACTCCTCAAAACCTGGCTCTTCGAACAGTAGCAATGTTCCCCCCCAGTGCCTTGAGACCCTCACAGGTATGTAGTGGACTTTATAAATGCTATAATTGATTGATTGATAGGGTGTGCTATACAGGGGGTGTGAAATGAACTATTAATAACTACCGGTCTGAAAGTGCTGGGCTACGGAAATTAAGTGAGGTATTGCCTAGAGTCTGATGCTGCTAAGGTGAGCTGCTGCGGGTCTCAGGGATTAAAGCATGAGCCCAAACTGTGTGTCTTATGCTGTGAAGTCATGTGCCCTGGCCGCTGCACCACACCTGTGGAAGTAGTGTCTGCATGTGTTTATACCTACTAGGATGAACACATGACCCCTACTGGTCTGAAAGTCCTGGGGTACGAAAAATATATGAGGCATTGTCTAGAGTCTCATGCTGCTAAGCTGAGCTGCTGCCGGACTCGGGGATGAATGATACAGAAAAGAGGGGTCCCAGTAGCAATTATATAGGAAGGTAGGACACAATCAATGAAAGAATAGGAATACATAAAGCAAAATAAGAACACACTGTTATTTAATCACACTGTGTTAAGCATATTATTTACAATTTTCATCAAACAACAATAGTGCCCCTAAAAGTAAACGAGGGATAGCGTGTAAGTGAAAGTAGGGTTTATGCAACGTTCTAAAAATTGTGACAATAGAAGCAAAATGAATATAATCACAGTATTAATTTCATCCTGGCTTCAAAAGAGCCGAGAAGTATAAGAACACCCAATGTTCAATAAATTTCATAGAACCATGCCAAATGTACTGCAAATAATGTCCACAGATTAAGTAACGCTGGCTGGTTGTGATGCGGGATAAAGTCGATATTTCAACCCCAATTGATGGTAGGTATCCATGAAACCTTAAAGTGGGATCTTCCTCAGGACAGGGTGAAGTGTAGGGGGAAGGTAGAGGGGGCCAGGCTTATGAATGGAAATTGTAACTTCTAAGATCCGCGTGGCCAGATTAATCTTGCCGCCAGATCCATGCAGTCCATCAAAATTACAGTTCACAACTTATTCAAAACTGTTCATGTCAAACATGGGCATCGTAAAACAGCCACGGCCGCGATGCCTGAAAAAGGGGACACCTCCGGAGCCTAGAAGGGTTCGGTGCGTCTGCCGCCTGAATCAGCTGATGTTTCATATGCTGTGAAGTCATGTGCTCTGGCTGCTGTGCCACATCTGTTCAAGTAGTGTCAGCATGTAGTTATACCTACTCGGAGGAACTTTTGTTTCGAACATTGTAACTTGTGTATGGTGCTTAGGGGGTGTTATACAGGGAGTGCGAAGGTAAATTTGTGCGTATCAAAACAATTCTGTATTTGTAAAGTGCTAACTACTCACTCCTAAGGGTCTGATGGTGCTCGGGGCATAAGCTGAGCTGCTGCCAGACTCAGGGATAAAGCCGCTGAACTACTGACCCCTACCGGTCTGAAAGTGCGAGCTACGAAAATTAAGTGAGGTATTGCCTAGAGTGTCATGCTGCCAAATTGAACTGCTGCTGGACTCAGGATGAAACCGTCTGCCCAAACTGTGTGTCCTATGCTGTGAAGTCATGTGCTCTGGGCGCTGTGCCACACCTGTCCAAGTAGTGTCAGCAATATTTTATACGTAGTAGAAGGAAGTTTTGTTTGGGACAGTAACTTGTATATGGTGCTTAGGTGGTGTTATACAGGGAGTGCAAAGATAAATCAATATGGTATTTGTAAAGCGCAAACTACTCACCCCTATGGGTTTGAAGGCCCTGGAGGCCGGTTTGGAAATTATGTGAGCTATTAAGTGAGCTATTGCCCAGAGTCACATGGTGCTGAGCTGAGCTGAGCTGAGCTGCTGCGGGAGCAGAGGATTAAACCGTTGGAAATTCCTATAAAAAGAAATAAATATAATAATTATTACATTTAAAAATTATCATTTACAAAAGCTTTGAAATTTACTGAAAATACCATAGGTTTCAGCCACGTTACAGTTAGGAATTAGCATTTAAAAAACCTTAGAAATTCACCAAAAAACCATAGGTTTCACGCATGTTATAGTTAGCTGGACATTTCACTTATACAAAACCATTGAAATTCCCCCGTTATAGTTAGTTCAGCTAACTATAACTCGGTACCCGCAATCCACTGCTGATGACGTCACATATTACATCATTAATGACAAGATGACTTCACTGATGACATCATCCTTGTGAAAGAGTGGCAGACCTCCTCTCAGTGTAATATAATCTTTGGTACACACCTTCAAAAATAGAAACTAGACAAGTGATGTCACTGACCATGTCATGAGTGATGTAATATGTGATGTCATCAGCAGTGCATTGCACGCGCAAGTTATAGTGAGTCCAACTCACTATAACGTGGGAATTTTAATGGTTTTATGCGAGTAAAACTTCCTGCTAACTATAACTGGTGTGAAACCTATGGTTTTTTCAGTGAATTTAATAGGTTTTTTAAATGCTAATTCCTAACTATAACTGGTGTGAAACCTATGGTTTTTTCAGTGAATATATATATATATATATATATATATATATATATATATATATATATATATATATATATATATATATATATATATATATATATATATATATATATATATATATATATATATATATATATTACCTACTGGCGGTCGCCAGTAATTATATATAGTTAGGATTTTTTCTCTATGGGATTTTTGAAAATTCTATGTCTAATAACTTTGGCATTTGTGGACGGAATTGGCTGAAATTTTCAGGAAAATGGAACATTTTGTTTCTGAGCAGCCCCTGACAATTTGGGGGGGTTTCATCAAGGGGGGGCCGAGAAAAAAGGGGGGTCCCAAAACGCGTTTTTCCCATGTTAATTTCCATAGGGCGGTTGGCCTCACTTTTAGCTCGAACGGCTGAATGGATTTGCACGAAACTTGGCAAAATTGTAGGGACTGTTAGCCCGATGTGCCTTTGCTAGGTCTCAATATATGTGCTCCAGTGGATTTTGAGTAATTTAGGTTCAAAAAAAGATATATATCTGGGCGGAGCCTAACCACACATCTGATCTGATTGGCTGTCAGCACTTCATCCAAAAAGTGTTGGCAGCCATCTTGGGACCAATATACATGATAGCACCTCATTAAAAAGCATTGTAGTTAATAGAGGGTTTTAGGACTTTAGTTACATTATAAATCATTTGTTGATGGTACCATACTCGTTTTAGGAATTGTGGTGGGTTCTAAGGTGATTTTACCATGTGAAAAAACCTTCTGCTGTGATATCATGAATATTGTTTGAAAGAAAACTAATATCTCATGATTTTCCCACAGTGGTTTGGAAGGGGATCTATAAGCTAAACTGAAAGCATATGTTCTGTAAATTCACATTATCTTTCTCAGTCATGTGAAAATGAAGTCTGACATTCTCAGTAAAACATGTACATCCAACAAGGACAGAGACTGTCAGTTGATTCCTTTGTGTTCTACTGCAGCCTCCTAGAGTGTTCTAAAGAACAACTAGAGCACTAACAGTCCTACTTATTACAAAGGTATGGCACACCTGAAGCCATCTTGATTGGAATAAAGTGGTAACTCTTAAAACATTTAATTTAAAAAGAAACAACATGAGGGGGTATATTTTGCCATAGAAGGTATTATTAGTGCTGCAGAAAGAAAAAGTAGGGCACATTTGAGTGACTTTTCAAATCCTCTTCTATTTCATTAAAAAAATCTGACATGCAGTCTCCCAAAATGGCCACCAGAGACAAAAGAGCCCAAATGTAGCCCAAATATCACCCAGATGTAGCCCAAGTATAGCCCAATGACAGAATGTCCCAGAGTGTTCTAAAGAACAACTAGAGCACTAACAGTCCTACTTATTACAAAGGTATGGCACACCTGAAGCCATCTTGATTGGAATAAAGTGGTAACTCTTAAAACATTTAATTTAAAAAGGAACACAATGAGGCGGTATATTTTGCCATATGAATTATGATTAGTGCTGCAGAAAGAAAAATTAGGGCACATTTTGAGTGACTTCTCAAACCCTCTTCAATTTCATTAAAAAATTCTGACATACAGTCTCCCAAGATGGCCACCAGAGACAAAAGAGCCTAAATGTAGCCCAAATATCACCCAGATGTACCCCAAGTATAGCCCAATGACAGAATGTCCCAGAGTGTTCTAAAGAACAACTAGAGCGCTAACAGTCTTACTTATGACAAAAGTATGGCACACCAGAAGCCATCTTGATTGGAATGAACTGGTAAGTCTGAAAACACTCAATTTAAAAACGAACAACATGAGGGGGTTAATTTTGCCATAGAAAGTATGATTAGTGCTTCAGAAAGAAAAATTAGGGATCATTTTGAGTGACTTCTCAAATCCTCTTCTATTTCATTAAAAAAATTCTGACATGCAGACTGAAACATGCACTTTGAATACCAGCAGCAGACGTCCCTGGTGAGCAGTAGCTTTACTACAGTGATCTAATGTGCAACTAGAGTGCTAACATTCAGAATTTATGGCAAATGTGTGACACATCTGAATGCCTTCTTGATGGAACCAAAGTAAACAAGCATTGAAAATGCAATAGATCTCGCCCTCGTTTAAGTTAAAGCCATTCTGTTTGTAATGAGATGGCTTTTTAGCTTTGCTTTTATTAGTTTTTTTTCAACTTTCATGTAAATAACATGCATCTGTATGCATATAAGTATATGTATGCATGCATTTATGTTTGTATTTATATAGATATACAGATGATATATGTTTATATATGTATGTATATATATATATATTCACTGAAAAAACCATAGGTTATAGACCATATATAGTTAGGAATTAGCATTTACAAAACCTTGAAAATTCACTGAAAAAAACATAGGTTATAGACCATATATAGTTAGGAATTCGCATTTACAAAACCTTATTTTACTCACACAAAACCATTGAAATTCCATATATAGTTAGTTGCACTAACTATATATCGCGCACCCGCAATCCACTGCTGATGATGTCACATATTACATCATTCATGACATGGTCAGTGACATCACTGATGACATCACTGATGACATCTCAAATGACATCACTGATGACATCACTGATGACAACATCCAGTGACTGTATGTTTCTGTAAAGTTAAAATATGTCTTACATATTGAAGAATGAGTGGATGTATAAGTGTCTGGATGAAGGATTTAATAGGTGCATGACTGACTGTATGAGTGAGTGATTAAATGTGTCTCACTGAGTGCATGGGTTAGTGACTAAACTGTCTTAATTTGTGCATCATTATGTCTGTTGTTCTGTAAACTGTTGCATGTGTTGATAAGTAGCTATATGAGTAACTATATGGGTTATTGACTGGTTGCCCAAGTATTTGTATGGGAGACTGAGTGTGTGTGTGGGTGGCTGGGAGGTGTATGACTCTGTGCATAGATGTGTGAGCAGTTGATTCACTAGATGTATGGTTTCAAAAGTGCATGTGGAAACAGCTGTATGGGCGGTTGACTGTGTGCATGAGTGTATTGGTGAGTGAATGGATATCTCAGTGCTACATGTCAAAGTAAGTACATATGTAAAACACAGTACATGTGAGAGTTGACATATATAAATAACTGTGCATAAGAGCCAGTGAATGTGTGAGTGGCTGTATGGATCATTGTGAACTTGTATCAGGGATTGTATAAGAGAGTAAATATGTGTTAGTTCATGTTTGAATAAGTAAAGTTTGTATAACTGTATAGTTGAGGAAATGGAGGTGTGATTGATTCTTTGCATGACTGACTAGGTGTGTGAGTAACTCCATGGATGAGTGACAGTCTGTGAGTGTCTGTTTACACTGATTGTATCTAAGGTTATATTAGAGTCTGAAGAGGTTCATCGTATTATCACATGAATGATATCATCAGTGATGTGATCAGTAATGTCAAATGAGATGTCATCAGTGATGTCATCAGTGATGTCATTTGAGATGTCATCAGTGATGTCATTTGAGATGTCATCAGTGATGTCATCAGTGATGTCACTGACCATGTCATGAATGATGTAATATGTGACATCATCACCAGTGGATTGCGGGTGCGCGATATATAGTTAGTGCAACTAACTATATATGGAATTTCAATGGTTTTGTGTGAGTAAAATAAGGTTTTGTAAATGCGAATTCCTAACTATATATGGTCTATAACCTATGGTTTTTTCAGTGAATATATATATATATATTGCAGCACACTTTGACTCAGTCTCGTCAAAAGAATGGCAAGCACACAGGTATCCAGTTCTTCGATAATTTATTACAAACCCCTCACCCCCCACAGACGCGTTTCGCTATTCCAGCTTCGTCAGTGTCATTTTGTGTTTGAATAGGATCGCCATTTTAAACCTCAACGGTCACTTCTCAGTTCATCAACATAAAAGAAGGTAACTATTAAAACGATAGTACACATGGTGGCCATCTTTGAATGTGTGCATCAACAAGCATTTCAATTGTTTATCATGGCGAATAATAAAGTGCTTAAGTGCTTAAAATTTAAAAACCATTACAACATCAAACAATTATCAATTAATGTATATATGCTGTGTCAAGACAAATGGAATTCCGACATGGCTATATATACCAAGATTTTAATATAGCTCCATTATTGGGTGTCTATTACTTTGGGTTTATCCCTTATGTCTAAAACTCCCATTATCTAAGCCAATCTGGTCAATTCACAATTTGTTCATGCTAGTTGTGTAGCCCTGAATGGGCTAAAAAAAAGTTTTTCTTATTATCCCATGAATCAGTATATATATATATATATATATATATATATATATATATATATATATATATATATATTACCTACTGGCGGTCGCCAGTAGGTATATATAGTTAGGATTTTTTCCCTATGGGATATCTGAAAATTCTATGCCTAATAACTTTTGCGTTTGTGGACGGAATTGGCTGAAATTTTCAGGAAAATGGCACATTTTGTTTCTGAGCAGCCCCTGAAAATTTGGGGGGGTTTTGTGGAGGGGGGGCAGAGAAAAAAGGGGGGTCCCAAAACGCCTTTTTCCCATGTTAATTTCCATAGGGCGGTTGGACTCACTTTTAGCCCGAACGGCTGAATGGATTTTCACGAAACTTGGCAAAATTGTAGGGACTGTTAGCCCGATGTGCCTTTGCTAGGTCTCAATATATGTGCTTCAGTGGATTTTGAGAAATTAACGTTTAAATCAAGATATATATCTGTAACAGCGCTCCGGGCAGCGATCCGGTCCGCTTACTTTTCGCGTATCGGAACTTTGCGATGCGAAGCTGATTGGCCCTCCGGTGTCTGTCAACATTCTAAACAGTCCGGAGCGGCCGCCATCTTGTCTCTCGGTAGGATCGAGAGACAAGAGGAGGCCAAAACAAAGGGGGAAATTACCATAAGGGGGCATAGTAGATCCTCGTTGACCCCCTAGGTTTTATGTGGAGGTTTTAAAAGGGCCTAGGAGGGTCCAAAAAAAAAAAAAAATAATTTTTTTTTTGCGTGGTAAGCGCCAAGTTCGCGAACCGGAAAGCGTTCTGGGCAGCGAACTTTATGGATAAAAGAATGAAAGACTTTTCTAATACTGTATGTTAATTGTTTGTTGTTTTTCTTGTTTTTTTTTGTTTTCTTTTTTTTAAAGTGTTTTTTTTTTTATTTTGATTCTTTTTCATAATTTATTAAACTTTCTAACATTTCAGTGTCTGAAATGTCATTATTTTCTTGAAATATTGTTTGCAATCTGTGAGGTTGCAAAATGTCCTCATTTGCAAGGAGGACATCTACTGCTTGGACACATTGCAGCAGTTCATTATCCAAGCTTTCATCCATAAATTCCATGTCAATTTGTTCAATTAATTCCTGGCTGCTCTCTTGCAGGTCCATCTCAAAAGAAACTTGCTGCTCGCCTTCCATTTTGCCTGAAATTTGGATTAAAAATATATATATTAGTAGAGATAGGGCACTGTTGGGATTAATTTTAGATAGGCAGTTTTTATCAGTGAATTTATCTTTTGGCAGTGTATAGTATGAGAGTGGAAATAGGACTATAAAAAAGTGTATGTGATTTAACCAAGACAAGCCTTACTCCATTCATAACTATAACAGAGAAGTCTATCTAAATACATTACTACTACAAAGGGATAGTGTATATCTAGCAGAAAAAGTCTACTATATTAAGTTATAGTGCACAATATATTAAATTATAACTTACCTTCACAAAGAAGTTGAAGTTTTTTGAAGCTATTGAAATAGGAGGTACAACAAGAAGTAGTAGTCAAAATGGCTGTGTTTCCTTCTCTCCCTTTATATATATACAGGTATATAACCAATCAAATGTCAGGTAATAAAAGTAGAAAATGAAAGTAACATTTTCATTGGTTGTCAATTCCAACAATTCAGATGTGTTTTGTGAAGTAATTTACCTCACGGTACTTGGAGAGGTCTACAGGCTAAATGGCTAAATGAAATTTCAATGAAATTTGTGAGAATGGAAGGGATTGTTATGTAGTATGAGCTAATCTATATTTGGTGAGAGTGTCTCTAGTCGTTTTTCTGTAAATTACTTTCCCACCTTTTTTTAGGACCGCTTTCCGGAAAGCGGCCCGGTTAGCGAACCTTAAGCGTCACGGGAGTCCACCATTTTGTGTTTCGGTCGCATTAAGATACAAGATGGAGGGCAAATAATGTTTAGAATGGGTAGAAGGGGTCATGGTAGACTTATCTTGACCCCCTAGGTTTTCTGAGCGTGGCTGAGGAGGCTTATATGTGCGGAAAAAAAACATTTTTTAAAAAAATCCGCGAGGTTAGCTTTCGGTTAGCGAACCGGGTAGCGCTCCGGGGAGCGAATTTTGTGGAAAATTAGTGAAAAAAGTTAGAGAAAAATAATAATTGTGAGTGATCAGATGTAGGGTAGCTCTGAGAAGAGCTTTTGGGTTTATGGTACATTTAGGTACTTATAAGTAGGTACCAATGCACAGTCTTAAATTCAGAATGAAAATTCTGTTGCCCTCATCTGAGAAGTGAACTCCATCTCCTCTGTAGATATCTTGCATGTAGTAACGCAAGTTATTGTTGTACAGAGAGCCCATTCCATGGTCTCTCATGTAAGCTGAAACAGATTTGTTTACATGCTTCCTCGCTTTCTCAATTTGTGGACAAAATTGGTTGGACCACCTCCATTTCTGTCTTTGGCATATATTGGAATATACCAAGGCAGTTTGAGGAAAAAGTGCCATTAATTGCTCAAAGGTGTCCTTTAAAAGCATTTCCAGACCTACCCCGTCAAAGTGCCCAAATCATTACCTCCACAGTGCACTATTAACAGGTCAGGTTTTGGCAAATGCATAAAGGTTTTCACCAATGGTATCAATTGGTGACATTTTAATCCTCTTTGGCCCAACCACTTAATTTCCACATCTTGTAAATTGAGGTTAGGTAAATTTCTGTTCTCAGCATACCTTTGAGCCCAGTGGATGTAACTATGTCCAACAATCCAGACCTTAAACATGGTGGGAGAAGGTTGTTCTGCAGTCAGATGAAGTGTGGTAATGAAAGGGCAGTTGAAACAGTAGGAGTTTCTAAAGAAAAAAAACTGTGGATTTACAATGCTAATGATTCATTAGCAGTGATTGGTGCATTTCCATTTCTGAAAACAGAAAGTTAGGGTGCATGGATGTGTTCTTTGAAACATGTAATTTGAATGGTCAAGGAAGAAACATTTAATGAAAGATTGCTCTGGATACGCAGGTGCACTGAGAGTTCAGAGTTCAATTGAAACATTGTTGTGTGAATTTGCAAACATGAGAGGTCTTCCAGGAGGTGGTTGCTATGGAAACAAGGCAGAGAGGGCAGAGGGGGGAAGGGTTTTGATTTGAAAAAAGTGAGGGAAGAGGTATGATTGGCTAATATGAGAGATATGTGAAATGAATATCTGTATTTCTGTGCTTTCAATAGCTGCAGCCTTTGGAGTGCATCCTTTTTCTTCTGCTGAAGACAATTTGGTGTATTTCTGAGACTGTTTTCAAAACTCAAAAAATATTTGCTAAGGTGAGAAAAGATTTATTTAATTTAGATAGAGAATAGTATGATTTAAGGAGAAAATGATGAAGAAAGCTGTGTTTTTAAAATGTGGTTTTGTCTCTAGTGATATACTAATAGAATTAGTTTCATAGAGAAATTGTAATTGCATATTTGGTGTAACATTCTGGCATGCAGTAACACAAGTTATTGTGGTACATGGAGCCCATTCCATGGTCTGTTATGTAAGCTGAAACAGATATGTTGTTTTTAAAAACGATTTAAGAAATCAATTACATTTCTGGATATGTACTGCTAGAGCTTCATAGGTTGTTTTGAGCCATATTTATAAGGTATTTGAGTGTCTAAGATGTTATGTTTTCCTTTTAAAATGTAAAGTGTTCCTCATGGGGCAAGTGTCTTGTAAATACGCTCCCACTTGTGCTTGGCAAATTTAGATTTTGATTATGGGAGTTACCTAGCCATGTTAATAGTGTCCCAAAAATGGTGCTAGGGCATTCCAGAAAACACTTTCATGTGTCTCAAGGACATTTTTAGTCATTTCTTCATGAATGCAGGTATACAATTGATTTATATGCTGTGTTTAAAAACGAATTTTGAAATCAATTAAATTTCAGGATATGTACTGTTAGAGCTTCATAGGTTGTTTGGGGTCATATTTAGAAGGCATTTTAGTGTCTTTGATGTTATTTTTCCCTTTTTAAATGGAAAGCGTTCCTCATGGGGCCCTGAGCAGTTCTTAGCCATGTTATT
This sequence comes from Lissotriton vulgaris, assembly GCF_964263255.1. NCBI lineage: Eukaryota > Metazoa > Chordata > Amphibia > Caudata > Salamandridae > Lissotriton > Lissotriton vulgaris. The sequence goes on along the minus strand of NC_141691.1, from coordinate 1,017,025,408 downwards.
TAATAGGAAGTGGATAACATGGCTAAGAGCATTTGCTGGAAAATGCATGAATATCGCTGACTTTTCTGCGATATTCATGCATTGCGGCCTTTTTTTTCGCATTTGCGAGCAGTTCTTAGCCATGTTATCCAATGGGAGGTGGATAACATGGCTAAGAGCATTTGCTGGATAATGCATGAATATCGTTGACTTTTCAGCGATATTCATGCATTGCGGCTGTTTTTAATCGCATTTGTGATAAACAATTACATTTCTTGATATGTACTTTTAGAGCTTCATAGGTTGTTTGGGGTCATATTTAGAAGGCATTTTAGTGTCTTTGATGTTATGTTTACCTTTTTAAATGGAAAGCGTTCCTCTTGGGGCAAGTGTCTTGTAAATACGCTCCCACTTGCGCTTGGCAAATTTAGATTTTGATTATGGGAGTTACCTAGCCATGTTAATAGTGTCCCAAAAATTGGGTTAGGGCATTCCAGAAAACACTTTCATGTGTCTCAAGGACATTTTTAGTCATTTCTTCATGAATGCAGGTATACAATTGATTTATATGCTGTGTTTAAAAACGAATTTTGAAATCAATTAAATTTCAGGATATGTACTGTTAGAGCTTCATAGGTTGTTTGGGGTCATATTTAGAAGGCATTTTAGTGTCTTTGATGTTATTTTTCCCTTTTTAAATGGAAAGCGTTCCTCATGGGGCCCTGAGCAGTTCTTAGCCATGTTATTTAATAGGAAGTGGATAACATGGCTAAGAGCATTTGCTGGAAAATGCATGAATATCGCTGACTTTTCAGCGATATTCATGCATTGCAGCCGTTTTTTTTCACATTTGCAAGCACTTCTTAGCCATGTTATCCAATGGGAGGTGGATAACATGGCTAAGAGCATTTGCTTCAAAGGTTGTTTGGGGTTATACACCATTTTTGGGAAATTATTAACATGCCTATCTAACTCCCATAATCAAAATCTAAATTTGCCAACCGCAGGTGGGAGCGTATTTACAATAAATTTGCACCATGAAGAACGTAAAATAGCATACTAGACACTCAAATGCCTTATAAATATGACCCAAAACATCTTATGAAGCACTAGTAGTGCATATTTCCAGAAATGTATTGGTTTTCATTTAATGATTTACTTCATTGGTAGGCCTTCACATGTTTTTTTACCTTGGTTTTTTTCAGTGAAAATGTTATCTGCAACCATGTGTTGGCCTCACCTCAAATAAACAAAACAGGTGATGGACTGAATGTGGATCAATGACACACATTCACCCCAGTCTAAAGATCTGGGCCTAAACAAATCTTTCGATAGGCTACATCTTATCGTCATCCTGAATTAATGATTTAAAATATTAGGGAGTGATTTATGAGTGTTGTATGCCTGTTTTGTACCATTGAGTGTCATTTTTGTGATGCAGTGCTGGTGGAAAACATTTGCTATGTTAAATAATTAGTACGGCATTAAGTTTTAGATGACTGTTATTTATTTACTGTTTGGTAATAGTGGTTAATAACATTTTATATTATATTTTTCCACAGATTCAACTGCAGATTCTTTCATAGTTTGGAAAATGCCTACAAAAAGTAGAATAAGAAAGGCTAGAAAACGTCAAAGACAGCAGGATGATGTTTTATTGCAGCAGTCCTCTTCTCCAAATACTTGTCAAAACAGCAAGAAAGGTCCGGGTAAGAGCACGAAATCATTCTTAAGAAATATTTGTAGTAAAAAAAGTTTTGCTCAAAAAAATGTTTCAGTTCACAAAAAGAAAAGTAATTTAAATGGAAAGGAGAGACCCATCACAAATGTTACTGGTAGAGGAAGAGATAACTCTGTGCATGATAGTAGAAGGAAACAACAGTTTAGGGACATTCGAAATCGAATGTTCCGTAATAGGATATTAGTTAATTTATTGAAAAATATTAAAAAGAAAGGCCAACAGAAAGCGGCATTTTATAAGAAGAAGAAAAATGTAGAGAAAATTATTGATCATGCTTTTGAAATTAAGCGAAAGTTGTTTATTTTGGTAATCAATAGAATTAGGAAACTAAGCAAGGTAATTTCTGATTTCAAAACAAAAAGTAGATGGAAGAGAGTAGTAAATCGTACTAACTTTTGTGAAGTTTTTTCCGGAGAATGGATGCATAGTTCAAGTTCTGAGGCATTTTTTAATGAGGAGACTTATTTTCAGGATAATGATTTGGTGCATGCAGTTGACATCAGTGGTCGAGCTTATGAAGTGAAGGATGGTTGTCCAGTTGAAAAAGAACAACTTGTGACAACAGAGACAGAAGAGGCGCTAAGTGATGAGGTTTTAGGAAGACGTCCTAAGGGTCCTGTGTACATTTGGAAGTGTAGTTCTATTTGCAGTGTGCGACAGGTTTCCATCAATTTGCTTTGTGATTTTATACGGACATTTAATAAGAAAAGTTTGAAGCAGAAAATGAAGTTGTTGCAAGATTTAGATCCTTGCAGAGTGAGACAAATGACAGGTTTGCGTGGTCATTCACTGGCTTGTCTTTCCAGGAGAGTATGCCAGAGTGTTTTTCATCATTTCAGGATGCTAGCAGTGCATCATAATAAAGTGAGAAAATTAGTGAGAATGTTGTATTATGCTAAGAGTCCAGCAATTATGCTTAAACAATTATGTGCTGCTCTTTTGCATGGTTCTGAAATAGATGTGAAGAATATTTGTGAAGAAATTGAGTTTTGTTACTTTGGTAGTAAAGATGAGAATGTTCAAATTGACCCTGAAGTAGAGGGTAATGTGGAAGATAATGTACAGGTTTCCAGTACAGATAATTTTCAGAAGGAAATTGCCACGTTTCAGATGAAATCAAGTGAGAGGCCTAATTTCACTTGTGTATGTTGTTGACGCACTTATTATAAGAATCAGACTAAGGTAGTGGATTTATATGCAAAAAGTGAAAGGGAAAATAATAGTGAATGGAAGGATTTTGCCACATACTTGATGGTAGAAAATTATTTTGATTTGGGATCGGATCAACGTGTGTGTACTTATTGTTGTAATAAATTAAACCAAAACCAGATGCCTGCTAGGGCAGTTCATAATAATCTGGAATTGGTTGAGATTCCTTCTGAATTGAAGGATTTAAATACTTATGAATCTATTTTGATTCAAAGTATCCATCCCTTTCAGGCTATTGTAAGAATGGAGCCAAAGACAGGGAAGTTGCCTCCAGCAGATTTACAGAGAGGATTAAAGGGAAGAGTTGTTTATTTGCCTCTAGATTTGAACAAAAACATTAACACAATTGGAATAGAAAAAGTGGAAGAGGAACCTCTGGTTATCTTGGTTAATGGGGTTCCGACAAAGAATAAGAAAATATGGCAAGATTTAGTGGATGTTAGGAAAGTCAAAAAGGCAACAGTGTATTTGAAGAAAAATAATAAGTACTATAAGAATGTATATGTTGCAGAAGAGGAAGTAAGTGATGAAGACGATAGCGATTTGTGTGCTGGCCAAATTGAGAAAGTAGAGGCCTCTAAAAGTGAAGAAATATATGAACATTATAGTGTTCATCCTTTGCATTCCAAGGAAGTCATGGGGAATGCTATTGAGTTGTTTCAAATGAAACAAGCCAAAGGGAGTCCCATTAGTGTTTGGGAGGAAAGTTTGGAAGCTCGGTGTTTCCCACAGCTATTTCCCACAGGTCAAGGAGGAAGATATGATGAGCGACCTCATCAAATTCCTGCGTCTGAATACCGGACTTTACGATTGTATGCAGAAGATCCTAGGTTTCGGTAATGCATTCCCTATTTGTTTCATCTCCTGTTTGAAAGCGATCTGTCTGGACTGTCATATGCAGTGAACCACATCTTAAAAAGTGGTATACAGATGCGAAACATCTCGGCAAGTGACTTTATGCATAAAGTCAATGTCCAAGACAGTATTTTGGATTCTCACTTAATTAATCTCATGGCGTGTCAGCGTGGTACTAATGAGTACTGGTACCGTCGTCATGGTGATTTAAAATGTATGCTGAGGAACTTAGGAACTCCAACATGGTTCCTCACTCTGAGCTGTGCCGAGTATGGCTGGGAAGACTTACTTGAATTTCTACGAGAGGCAAATGGAAATATTGAAAACATTGAATTCAAGACACCTGGAGAACTGTGTTCTTTGGATCCAGTGAATGTATGCAGGTACTTCAATCATAGATTTGAAGCTATGATGTCTTTCATCACAAATAAAAAGAATCCACCTCTTGGAGAGGTGTTGGATTTCTTCTGGAGAAAGGAGTACCAAGCAAGAGGTGCCCCTCATATACATATGTTGTTGTGGATCAAGGATGCACCTAAATTTGGAACAGATCCGGATGACTAAGTGATGAATTTCATCGAACAGTATTCTACGTGTGCTGTTCCAAACGCAACGGAGAAGAAAAGTCTAAGAGAACAAGTTCTACGTTTCCAAAGCCATCGTTGTGGAAAGTACTGTCGTCGTAAATTCAGAAACAAGGACAAGTTCTACACCAAATGTCGTTTCAACTTTCCACGACCGGTGATTTCTAAAGGAAGAGTGAACAGTTTGATGTCTTCGCTGCGACATAATGTGACGAGGAAATCACCCAAGAATACATACAATTTGAAAAGGAACGAAGAGTCCAAGTACATCAATGACTACAACCCAGTGATTTTGTCCATGTGGAATGCTAACATGGATATACAGTTTGTGGCTGACAACTGTATGGCTGTGGCTCGGTATGTGACATCTTACATCACCAAAAAAGAAAAGACCGAACTGAAGGATATGTGGGAGGACATTTCCCATGAAAAGAGCCTCAGCAAGAAGTTGTACAGTTTCAGTCTGAAGATGTTGTCGCATCGAGAAATCGGAGCTTACGAATGTTCTGATCGATTGTCTTCAGCAAGTCTCTATGCCAAATCCAGGAGTCTCGTTTGGGCGAGTCTTGGTCTTGCTGCAACGCGAAATCGAGTTCTAAAACCTGTCCGGGAAATTGAGTATTTGGCAGAAAAGGAACCAAACAGTACCGACATTTTGAAGACCAACATGTTGGATACATATTATCCAAATCGAAGCAGTCACCTTGAGAATGTTTGTCTATATGAGGTTCTCCAAAATTATATATTCAAGAGGAACATCAAAGAAGATATTGAGAAAGGAGTGTATGCTGTAATTGGAAGTGAGGGATGCCTGGTCAAGCAAAGAAAATGCCAATTAGTAAACCATCGAAAATTGAGTGGTGAATCTCCAGAAAAAAAGGAGTTTTTTTATTTAGCACTTTTGCAACTTTTCAAGCCTTGGCGTGCAGAAGAGGAACTGCTTGGAGATTTCCTCTGTTACGAAGACTCTTTCAATGCAGCCAAGGAGTCCATAGAATGTCCTGCTTTTTCTAAATATCAAGAAATGCTAACTTTGGAAATTGAGCAGGAAGCAACGATTGCAGCCGAGATTGCCAGAGACAGTTCTCAGGACAGTCAGAGTTCTGTTTCATTGAGTCAAGATCCACTTGGAGGACCTATTATCGAAAATGAAGCTGCCACTGCTATGAATGAAGTAGAAAGAGCCATGGCACATGCTCAGGAGGATTCAGTTAACTTAGAAGACTTGGAAAAACAACTCAACGTTGAGCAGAGGAAAATATATGATGAAGTTACCAAGGAAATTGAGCACGGTTAAAGTCATGAGAAGAACAAGTGCTCATGTACATCGTTGAAGCCTGTCCGACTGTATGTGAGTGGAGAAGCGGGAACTGGAAAAAGTTTCCTCATTAAAGCAATCTCTTGTTATTTGCAGGAAAGGAGTGAGTCATCGCTGTCTTGTGTTGTCACCGCTCCTACTGGACTGGCAGCACATAACATTAAAGGTATTACTTTGCATCGTCTACTGATGCTGCCGGTGGAGCATGACAACAAATTACAATACAACAAGTTATCTGGAGATGCTTGCTGTGAAGTTTCAAGAGTCTTGAGGAAAATGAAACTACTTATCATTGACGAAGTAAGCATGGTTTCCAATGTCATGCTTGCCTTTGTGCATTTGAGAATGCAAGAAGTACTTAAAACTGAATATGATGTGTTATTTGGTGGGAAACACATCATTGTTTTCGGAGATCTTCTGCAGCTGACACCAGTAAAAGGTCAACCTGTGTTCAAAATACTCACGCATGAAGATACCAGGAAGTGCCTAGGGAGCATTGGCAACGTCAATATATGGTTAAACTTCAATTATGCAGAACTGCATCAAAATATGCGTCAGGCAAAGGATGAAGATTACAAGAATATTCTACAAGATATTAGAATTGGAAAAGTGACTGAGCATGGGAAAGAAGCTTTAAATGCACGATTACTGTCAAATTTATATCCCAAACAAGAGATTGTGCCTGAGAATATTTTTCAGAAAATTACTGAGAAGAAATCCGGGATATGTCTCATGCCAACTCTTGCAGAATGTGCCATCTTCAACAACAAAATGTTGAATTTAGAAAAGCAAGAGATTGTGAAACTTGAAGCTATCGACAAATTAGAGCATATGGGATCAACAATTATTTTGTCAGACAATTTGAAATCAAAATTGGATTCATTAGAGAAGACTATATCTAAAACAGCGGGTTTTGAAAAGACTTTGAATGTGTGTTTAAATTGCCGAATCATTTTGAGAAGGAATTTACATGTAGAAAGAGGTCTGGTAAATGGATCAATGGGTAATGTTGTTGATTTTGAGAAATACAGAAATAGAGATGGAATAGAATTTTTAAGAATTAAATTTGATGGCATTGAGGAAGTACAGCAAATTGGTCGTTGTTCTGCTAGGTTTTTGCTTGTTAAAGACTTATATGTTCGCCATAAACAGTTTCCTGTTTGCTTGGCATATGCGGTGACAATCCATAAATCGCAAGGTTTAAGTGTAGACTGTGCATTGGTGAATATTGGCAGTTCTGTGTTCAAGGAGGGTATGGCATATGTGGCATTGTCACGAGTTAGAACTTTATCGGGATTGTACTTAATTGACTGTGATGTCACAAACATTTGTGCGGATCTAGATTGTGTTAAGGAATACAATAGGTTAAGAAGAGAGTATGCGCCACATTTGCCTCAATATCCTTTGTTTGAGAAACGTGTGGTAGGCCGCAAACGTAGAAATAGCAGTAATAGTAGGGAGGTTGTTGCAAAAAGACTAAAAGTCAATGAACCGAAAATTGTTAGCAGAAAGAAAGTGGATTCTGTTGAAGATGTTGTCGGTTTTCAATTTGAAAACAGTTCTGGTGTCAACTGCTATGCAAATGTAGTGGTTAATGTTCTCTTTTCACTAGAGAGTTTAAAAGAACAGATTCTGTTGAATTCAGAACAAATTTTATGCTGTTTGTTGAATTCTGTTTTCGAGAAATGTAGCACTTATCGAACAAAAGTAGAAAGTGTGTCTGAAGTTCGTTATCTGTTAGATGAATGTTCAGGTCAAACAGACTTCTCTGAAAATAATCAGCAAGATTGTCAGGAGTTTTTAATGTATATGCTTGATATATTGCAAGATGAGGGTGTAGATGTAGATCAACTGTTTGGGCTTTCTTATCAATGGCAGCATGACTGCGAGAATTGTAGGGTATCAAGTAGTACTAGTGTAGACTCAGAAAGATTTATATATTTAACTTTGCCAGACAGTAAATCAGTCTCCTTTAATAAGCTAGTAAATGCAGCGGATCACAACATGGAGTGTAGCCAATGTAAATCTGAAATGATGTCAACATTACTTATACGTAGATATGGACAGTATGTCATTTTAATGATGCAACGATGTAGGCCTGATGGATCAAAATTGTCAACTTTAAAAAAAAATTTTGTGGCTTCTCAGCTTTCAATATCAGGAAGGACGTTTGTAACTGTAGCAATTATCTATCATGATGGTCCTTCAACAACTTCAGGACATTATACAGCTTATTTAAAGTCTCGAAACGGCTGGTCATTCTGCAATGATTCCGTTGTAAGTTTCAAAAAAAAATTGCCGTTTGACCTTAAAAATTCTTACCTGGTGTTTTTAAAACCAAAATTTTAAAGAAAGAATCTCGAGATTTCCTGTGAAGAATTGGAAAAGGTTCATCAAGTTGAGGGAATGTAAGTCTGCAATGCTGTCTAGATTATTGGTCCAAAACTTTTAATTATAATGTTATTTTGTCAAATCCGACTATATAAACCTGATGCAAGTAAGTCTGCTTCATAGTAAGCAGTATCAGTGTCATAGGAAAAGGAGAACATGAGTGACAAAGAAGGGTAAGATATTAGTAGTCCAGGATTGTGAAAATTATCTTAAATGTTTTCTTTTTGAAAGTTGCGAATATAGAAAATGACGGGATTTGATTGGAAGAATTACAAGACTTGTGAATAGCTGCAACATGATTTGGCCAAGTGGAAACATGTGGTAGAATGTGAGAAGTCTTTTCTTGTATGTAGCATATTTTTCGAATCGTTGGAGGTTTTCTTTCAGAAAGTGGCGGGCTGACAATATTTATAGCACAACACAGTGGACGCTGTTCATAGGACATCCTTCGACGTCATTGAAAGTAAGTTAATTTTAAGGAGTTTTGAATTCAGATTTCTTATGTTGAATGGGTTTTTTAAACACAATCATTTTGATTGTGTTTTTTTTTCCCCGCTGTTACATGATGAATACCTTCAAGTCACTGATTTAAGTGAAATTTGATACATTCTGAGAACAGCAAAAATAAACCATTTAACATGTATAATTAATGTTTTGCTTTTTGTACTTATGATATACATTTAGAAATGTGAAGTAGATATGGAGAAACTGAGTCTTCTGTAAGTGTCAATTTTAATGCTTACAGTGCTGTACTTCTGGGTACTGTTTTTTTAAAAAAAAAAATGAATAGGCCTCACCTCAAAGAAAGCTCTTGAAAGCACACATCTTATTTGCATCCTGAAACAATCATTTAAAATGTTAGACACAATTTTATGATGGCTTTACATCTTTTTTGCGCTGCAATTGCATCACTATTGTGAGACATTAGCAGTGCAAAAAAAGCACCATGTTCCAAAATAGGCCTCAGTTCATCAACATCAAGATACAGTTTCTTTAAAATATATATCTTTAGGATTGTGTAGGGGACGTAGAGCAGCAGAGACTTCTGTAAATGTCAAAGTTGTTGAAAAACTGTTTGTTCTTGAACCTTTTCCCTTGTCTTTTCTAATTTTTAAATACATGTTATAATATTTTTGGAAATGTTTGTTCTCTGTTTTACAGATTGAAAGTATGAAAAAATATTTTAAAAAGGTAACAAGAATTATAAGGTAAATGTTTTCTACTCTTTTTACCCGCAATGCACTGCTGATGATGTCACTGGCACTATCTCTCATTTACTCTCTATAGCTGTCTTTCTTTTTACATTATTCTCTGTTTACTTCCCTTATACTAACTCTTCTTTTTTTAAAAAAAATATTTTTTTGGTTCGCTTCCAGTTCGCGAACCGGTCAGCGAACTTGAAGCGAACCAAAAGAAATAGAGCTTGCCAGAGTGATAAACATTCTAGCAATTTTATTTGAAAGGGGAGGTAGTTCTGAAAAGAACTTTTTTTTGTTGTGTTTGTTGTTTTATTATTATTTTTTTTTTTTTCTGAACATTTTTTGATTTTTTTGTATTTTTAGAACAGTTTTATGTTTTTTTTGTGTTTTTTATGGAGGGGAAACAACAAAAAAACAGGCATTGAAAAGGGCTCAACAGGAGCAAAAAAAAAATTACTGCTTGGGTGCATTAGGGCACTTATGGTTTTCGAACACCATATTAATCAAGTTGACGCTCATGTTCCCATACGACAGCATAGCACCACAATATATACATGTAAACCTCATATGTTTAAAATTTGGCTGAATGTTTGGCACAGTTTCCTGTGCCTCTCTTCCTGTCAAAGACATTGTTGAGGTAGATCTGGCCACAGGAATTGTCGGGGGATTGTCTTGTAGGTCCCTTAACTCAGCCCGGCTGTAGTTTAAGGGATGCCACCTGGTCATATGTCGATGCATAGTATAGTTGCCCATACTATATTTTTTCTCTGTGCCTCTAGACAATCTGTAATCACAGATGAGGCAGGTGGCATATTTAGCATTCACCTTCTTCTCCCCTGGAGGGATGGAAAAAAACTGCCAGATGAAACTTGTTTTTCTCTTAGAAACACGGGGCAACTCCGGGATAAATTCTGGTTGATCTCTATCCTCTTCTTCTTCTTCCTCCTCTTCCTCCTCTCTGTTGGAGGTAAATTGACTTGGTGGTCCTCTCTTCTTATGAGGAGGTGGAGGTGGTGGTGGGGGTGCACCAGCTGCAGCAAGTATGGAAGCCATTGCTGAACTCCAGGAAAATGGTCTTTCTCTCACCAAGATGAAAGTCAGAGTGAGGAAAGAAGGAGGGGTTTACATGATTTGGGAAAAGCAAAAGTTCTGAACCAATGAAAAGTGTTATTTTTAGGTCACATGACCTAGTCATACATCATTTGGAAACCAAAAGTGAAATGAACCAATGAAAAGTTTGATAAACAAGTCACATGACCTGTTCCGCTTACGTTACGCGGTGCGCGCCGCGTCCCGGATCGTTTCCGGTTCGCGGTCCGGAGCACTTCCGGGAGCGCTAACGCAGCGCGTCATTAGACGCATTACGCGACAACGTGATACGTCGCGCTTCCGCGACGCGTCACAGTTCCGCTAACGTAACGTTGACCGGTTCGCGGACTAGGTCGCGGCATCAAGATGAGCTAACGGAAAGCTTCCCGGTTCGCGAACTAGAAGCGAAGAAAAAAAATATAAAAAAAAAATTATTAATAAACATCTAAAATATATTTTAAGATTTAAAGAAGAATACATTTTACAGCTACAGATGTTAGCTTTTAAAAAACCAATGAAATTCACAGAAAAAACCATAGGTTATAGACCATATATAGTTAGGAATTTGCATTTACAAAACCTTGAAAATTCACTGAAAAAACCATAGGTTATAGACCATATATAGTTAGGGATTTGCATTTACAAAACCTTATTTTACTCGCATAAAACCATTGAAATTCCATATATAGTTAGTTGCGCTAACTATATATCGCGCACCCGCAATCCACTGCTGATGATGTCACATATTACATCATTCATGACATGGTCAGTGACATCACTGATGACATCACTGATGACAACATCCAGTGACTGTATGTTTCTGTAAAGTTAAAATATGTCTTACATATTGAAGAATGAGTGGATGTATAAGTGTCTGGATGAAGGATTTAGTAGGTGCATGACTGACTGTATGAGTGAGTGCATGGGTTAGTGACTAAACTGTCTTAATTTGTGCATCATTATGTTTGTTGTTCTGTAAACTGCTGCATGTGTTGATCAGTAGCTATATGAATAACAATATGGGTTATTGATTGGTTGTATGGGAGACTGAGTGTGTGTGTGGGTGGCCGGGAGGTGTATGACTCTATGCATAGATGTGTGAGCAGTTGATTCACTAGATGTATGGTTTCAAAAGTGCATGTGGAAACAGCTGTATGGGCGGTTGACTGTGTGCATGAGTGTATTGGTGAGTGAATGGATATCTCAGAGCAACATGTCAAAGTAAGTACATATGTAAAACACAGTACATGTGAGAGTTGACATATATAAATAACTGTGCATAAGAGCCAGTGAATGTGTGAGTGGCTGTATGGATCATTGTGAACTTGTATCAGGGATTGTATAAGAGAGTAAATATGTGTTAGTATATGTTTGAATAAGTAAAGTTTGTATAACTGTATAGTTGAGGAAATGGAGGTGTGATTGATTCTTTGCATGACTGACTAGGTGTGTGAGTAACTGCATGGATGAGTGACAGTCTGTGAGTGTCTGTTTACACTGATTGTATCTAAGGTTATATTAGAGTCTGAAGAGGTTCATCGTATTATCACATGAATGATATCATCAGTGATGTGATCAGTAATGTCAAATGAGATGTCATCAGTGATGTCATCAGTGATGTCATTTGAGATGTCATCAGTGATGTCATCAGTGATGTCACTGACCATGTCATGAATGATGTAATATGTGACATCATCAGCAGTGGATTGCGGGTGCGCGATATATAGTTAGCGCAACTAACTATATATGGAATTTCAATGGTTTTATGCGAGTAAAATAAGGTTTTGTAAATGCAAATCCCTAACTATATATGGTCTATAACCTATGGTTTTTTCAGTGAATTTTCAAGGTTTTGTAAATGCAAATTCCTAACTATATATGGTCTATAACCTATGTTTTTTTCTGTGAATATATATATATATATATATATATATCCAACGTAAAAGGTCATCCCCTGCAGAAGAGCCCACAAGCAGGTAGGTTTGGATAACGTTTTTATTCAGCAGGTTTTCATCACAGACTGTGATAAGGCAAAGTCCTGTTAAAAATGATGCCTGACGCGTTTCATGCTCTTGCCGAGCATTTCTTCAGAGGCTGCTTTAACCCTGTGTGGAGCCAGAGTCATTTAACCACTAGCACCTGCCCCGATGGGCGTTGACTCCCCCAGAGCCTGCTGGTGCTTTGAGTCCTTTGTTTTGCGCAAGTGCGCTGCTCCCAGAGTTGCGATAATTAAAAGAATGACACCCCAGTGGGCCAGGAAATCTTCTCATTTCAAACTGCGATGCAAATAGCCACCTGCACAAACACCCATCTGCCAAATCTCGCTGCATTCCATTGTGTCTGCAGCTCGAACCACCATCTCCGTGGCAGGGCTCCTCCCCGACCGGGACCGGCCGGAAAAAACATCCAACGTAAAAGGTCATCCCCTGCAGAAGAGCCCACAAGCAGGTAGGTTTGGATAACGTTTTTATTCAGCAGGTTTTCATCACAGACTGTGATAAGGCAAAGTCCTGTTAAAAATGATGCCTGACGCGTTTCATGCTCTTGCCGAGCATTTCTTCAGAGGCTGCTTTAACCCTGTGTGGAGCCAGAGTCATTTAACCACTAGCACCTGCCCCGATGGGCGTTGACTCCCCCAGAGCCTGCTGGTGCTTTGAGTCCTTTGTTTTGCGCAAGTGCGCTGCTCCCAGAGTTGCGATAATTAAAAGAATGACACCCCAGTGGGCCAGGAAATCTTCTCATTTCAAACTGCGATGCAAATAGCCACCTGCACAAACACCCATCTGCCAAATCTCGCTGCATTCCATTGTGTCTGCAGCTCGAACCACCATCTCCGTGGCAGGGCTCCTCCCCGACCGGGACCGGCCGGAAAAAACATCCAACGTAAAAGGTCATCCCCTGCAGAAGAGCCCACAAGCAGGTAGGTTTGGATAACGTTTTTATTCAGCAGGTTTTCATCACAGACTGTGATAAGGCAAAGTCCTGTTAAAAATGATGCCTGACGCGTTTCATGCTCTTGCCGAGCATTTCTTCAGAGGCTGCTTTAACCCTGTGTGGAGCCAGAGTCATTTAACCACTAGCACCTGCCCCGATGGGCGTTGACTCCCCCAGAGCCTGCTGGTGCTTTGAGTCCTTTGTTTTGCGCAAGTGCGCTGCTCCCAGAGTTGCGATAATTAAAAGAATGACACCCCAGTGGGCCAGGAAATCTTCTCATTTCAAACTGCGATGCAAATAGCCACCTGCACAAACACCCATCTGCCAAATCTCGCTGCATTCCATTGTGTCTGCAGCTCGAACCACCATCTCCGTGGCAGGGCTCCTCCCCGACCGGGACCGGCCGGAAAAAACATCCAACGTAAAAGGTCATCCCCTGCAGAAGAGCCCACAAGCAGGTAGGTTTGGATAACGTTTTTATTCAGCAGGTTTTCATCACAGACTGTGATAAGGCAAAGTCCTGTTAAAAATGATGCCTGACGCGTTTCATGCTCTTGCCGAGCATTTCTTCAGAGGCTGCTTTAACCCTGTGTGGAGCCAGAGTCATTTAACCACTAGCACCTGCCCCGATGGGCGTTGACTCCCCCAGAGCCTGCTGGTGCTTTGAGTCCTTTGTTTTGCGCAAGTGCGCTGCTCCCAGAGTTGCGATAATTAAAAGAATGACACCCCAGTGGGCCAGGAAATCTTCTCATTTCAAACTGCGATGCAAATAGCCACCTGCACAAACACCCATCTGCCAAATCTCGCTGCATTCCATTGTGTCTGCAGCTCGAACCACCATCTCCGTGGCAGGGCTCCTCCCCGACCGGGACCGGCCGGAAAAAACATCCAACGTAAAAGGTCATCCCCTGCAGAAGAGCCCACAAGCAGGTAGGTTTGGATAACGTTTTTATTCAGCAGGTTTTCATCACAGACTGTGATAAGGCAAAGTCCTGTTAAAAATGATGCCTGACGCGTTTCATGCTCTTGCCGAGCATTTCTTCAGAGGCTGCTTTAACCCTGTGTGGAGCCAGAGTCATTTAACCACTAGCACCTGCCCCGATGGGCGTTGACTCCCCCAGAGCCTGCTGGTGCTTTGAGTCCTTTGTTTTGCGCAAGTGCGCTGCTCCCAGAGTTGCGATAATTAAAAGAATGACACCCCAGTGGGCCAGGAAATCTTCTCATTTCAAACTGCGATGCAAATAGCCACCTGCACAAACACCCATCTGCCAAATCTCGCTGCATTCCATTGTGTCTGCAGCTCGAACCACCATCTCCGTGGCAGGGCTCCTCCCCGACCGGGACCGGCCGGAAAAAACATCCAACGTAAAAGGTCATCCCCTGCAGAAGAGCCCACAAGCAGGTAGGTTTGGATAACGTTTTTATTCAGCAGGTTTTCATCACAGACTGTGATAAGGCAAAGTCCTGTTAAAAATGATGCCTGACGCGTTTCATGCTCTTGCCGAGCATTTCTTCAGAGGCTGCTTTAACCCTGTGTGGAGCCAGAGTCATTTAACCACTAGCACCTGCCCCGATGGGCGTTGACTCCCCCAGAGCCTGCTGGTGCTTTGAGTCCTTTGTTTTGCGCAAGTGCGCTGCTCCCAGAGTTGCGATAATTAAAAGAATGACACCCCAGTGGGCCAGGAAATCTTCTCATTTCAAACTGCGATGCAAATAGCCACCTGCACAAACACCCATCTGCCAAATCTCGCTGCATTCCATTGTGTCTGCAGCTCGAACCACCATCTCCGTGGCAGGGCTCCTCCCCGACCGGGACCGGCCGGAAAAAACATCCAACGTAAAAGGTCATCCCCTGCAGAAGAGCCCACAAGCAGGTAGGTTTGGATAACGTTTTTATTCAGCAGGTTTTCATCACAGACTGTGATAAGGCAAAGTCCTGTTAAAAATGATGCCGGACGCGTTTCATGCTCTTGCCGAGCATTTCTTCAGAGGCTGCTTTAACCCTGTGTGGAGCCAGAGTCATTTAACCACTAGCACCTGCCCCGATGGGCGTTGACTCCCCCAGAGCCTGCTGGTGCTTTGAGTCCTTTGTTTTGCGCAAGTGAGCTGCTCCCAGAGTTGCGATAATTAAAAGAATGACACCCCAGTGGGCCAGGAAATCTTCTCATTTCAAACTGCGATGCAAATAGCCACCTGCACAAACACCCATCTGCCAAATCTCGCTGCATTCCATTGTGTCTGCAGCTCGAACCACCATCTCCGTGGCAGGGCTCCTCCCCGACCGGGACCGGCCGGAAAAAACATCCAACGTAAAAGGTCATCCCCTGCAGAAGAGCCCACAAGCAGGTAGGTTTGGATAACGTTTTTATTCAGCAGGTTTTCATCACAGACTGTGATAAGGCAAAGTCCTGTTAAAAATGATGCCTGACGCGTTTCATGCTCTTGCCGAGCATTTCTTCAGAGGCTGCTTTAACCCTGTGTGGAGCCAGAGTCATTTAACCACTAGCACCTGCCCCGATGGGCGTTGACTCCCCCAGAGCCTGCTGGTACTTTGAGTCCTTTGTTTTGCGCAAGTGCGCTGCTCCCAGAGTTGCGATAATTAAAAGAATGACACCCCAGTGGGCCAGGAAATGACTCTGGCTCCACACAGGGTTAAAGCAGCCTCTGAAGAAATGCTCGGCAAGAGCATGAAACGCGTCAGGCATCATTTTTAACAGGACTTTGCCTTATCACAGTCTGTGATGAAAACCTGCTGAATAAAAACGTTATCCAAACCTACCTGCTTGTGGGCTCTTCTGCAGGGGATGACCTTTTACGTTGGATGTTTTTTCCGGCCGGTCCCGGTCGGGGAGGAGCCCTGCCACGGAGATGGTGGTTCGAGCTGCAGACACAATGGAATGCAGCGAGATTTGGCAGATGGGTGTTTGTGCAGGTGGCTATTTGCATCGCAGTTTGAAATGAGAAGATTTCCTGGCCCACTGGGGTGTCATTCTTTTAATTATCGCAACTCTGGGAGCAGCGCACTTGCGCAAAACAAAGGACTCAAAGCACCAGCAGGCTCTGGGGGAGTCAACGCCCATCGGGGCAGGTGCTAGTGGTTAAATGACTCTGGCTCCACACAGGGTTAAAGCAGCCTCTGAAGAAATGCTCGGCAAGAGCATGAAACGCGTCAGGCATCATTTTTAACAGGACTTTGCCTTATCACAGTCTGTGATGAAAACCTGCTGAATAAAAACGTTATCCAAACCTACCTGCTTGTGGGCTCTTCTGCAGGGGATGACCTTTTACGTTGGATGTTTTTTCCGGCCGGTCCCGGTCGGGGAGGAGCCCTGCCACGGAGATGGTGGTTCGAGCTGCAGACACAATGGAATGCAGCGAGATTTGGCAGATGGGTGTTTGTGCAGGTGGCTATTTGCATCGCAGTTTGAAATGAGAAGATTTCCTGGCCCACTGGGGTGTCATTCTTTTAATTATCGCAACTCTGGGAGCAGCGCACTTGCGCAAAACAAAGGACTCAAAGCACCAGCAGGCTCTGGGGGAGTCAACGCCCATCGGGGCAGGTGCTAGTGGTTAAATGACTCTGGCTCCACACAGGGTTAAAGCAGCCTCTGAAGAAATGCTCGGCAAGAGCATGAAACGCGTCAGGCATCATTTTTAACAGGACTTTGCCTTATCACAGTCTGTGATGAAAACCTGCTGAATAAAAACGTTATCCAAACCTACCTGCTTGTGGGCTCTTCTGCAGGGGATGACCTTTTACGTTGGATGTTTTTTCCGGCCGGTCCCGGTCGGGGAGGAGCCCTGCCACGGAGATGGTGGTTCGAGCTGCAGACACAATGGAATGCAGCGAGATTTGGCAGATGGGTGTTTGTGCAGGTGGCTATTTGCATCGCAGTTTGAAATGAGAAGATTTCCTGGCCCACTGGGGTGTCATTCTTTTAATTATCGCAACTCTGGGAGCAGCGCACTTGCGCAAAACAAAGGACTCAAAGCACCAGCAGGCTCTGGGGGAGTCAACGCCCATCGGGGCAGGTGCTAGTGGTTAAATGACTCTGGCTCCACACAGGGTTAAAGCAGCCTCTGAAGAAATGCTCGGCAAGAGCATGAAACGCGTCAGGCATCATTTTTAACAGGACTTTGCCTTATCACAGTCTGTGATGAAAACCTGCTGAATAAAAACGTTATCCAAACCTACCTGCTTGTGGGCTCTTCTGCAGGGGATGACCTTTTACGTTGGATGTTTTTTCCGGCCGGTCCCGGTCGGGGAGGAGCCCTGCCACGGAGATGGTGGTTCGAGCTGCAGACACAATGGAATGCAGCGAGATTTGGCAGATGGGTGTTTGTGCAGGTGGCTATTTGCATCGCAGTTTGAAATGAGAAGATTTCCTGGCCCACTGGGGTGTCATTCTTTTAATTATCGCAACTCTGGGAGCAGCGCACTTGCGCAAAACAAAGGACTCAAAGCACCAGCAGGCTCTGGGGGAGTCAACGCCCATCGGGGCAGGTGCTAGTGGTTAAATGACTCTGGCTCCACACAGGGTTAAAGCAGCCTCTGAAGAAATGCTCGGCAAGAGCATGAAACGCGTCAGGCATCATTTTTAACAGGACTTTGCCTTATCACAGTCTGTGATGAAAACCTGCTGAATAAAAACGTTATCCAAACCTACCTGCTTGTGGGCTCTTCTGCAGGGGATGACCTTTTACGTTGGATGTTTTTTCCGGCCGGTCCCGGTCGGGGAGGAGCCCTGCCACGGAGATGGTGGTTCGAGCTGCAGACACAATGGAATGCAGCGAGATTTGGCAGATGGGTGTTTGTGCAGGTGGCTATTTGCATCGCAGTTTGAAATGAGAAGATTTCCTGGCCCACTGGGGTGTCATTCTTTTAATTATCGCAACTCTGGGAGCAGCGCACTTGCGCAAAACAAAGGACTCAAAGCACCAGCAGGCTCTGGGGGAGTCAACGCCCATCGGGGCAGGTGCTAGTGGTTAAATGACTCTGGCTCCACACAGGGTTAAAGCAGCCTCTGAAGAAATGCTCGGCAAGAGCATGAAACGCGTCAGGCATCATTTTTAACAGGACTTTGCCTTATCACAGTCTGTGATGAAAACCTGCTGAATAAAAACGTTATCCAAACCTACCTGCTTGTGGGCTCTTCTGCAGGGGATGACCTTTTACGTTGGATGTTTTTTCCGGCCGGTCCCGGTCGGGGAGGAGCCCTGCCACGGAGATGGTGGTTCGAGCTGCAGACACAATGGAATGCAGCGAGATTTGGCAGATGGGTGTTTGTGCAGGTGGCTATTTGCATCGCAGTTTGAAATGAGAAGATTTCCTGGCCCACTGGGGTGTCATTCTTTTAATTATCGCAACTCTGGGAGCAGCGCACTTGCGCAAAACAAAGGACTCAAAGCACCAGCAGGCTCTGGGGGAGTCAACGCCCATCGGGGCAGGTGCTAGTGGTTAAATGACTCTGGCTCCACACAGGGTTAAAGCAGCCTCTGAAGAAATGCTCGGCAAGAGCATGAAACGCGTCAGGCATCATTTTTAACAGGACTTTGCCTTATCACAGTCTGTGATGAAAACCTGCTGAATAAAAACGTTATCCAAACCTACCTGCTTGTGGGCTCTTCTGCAGGGGATGACCTTTTACGTTGGATATATATATATATATATATATATATATATATATATATATATATATATATATATATATATATATATATATATATATATATATATATATATATATATATATATATATATATATATATATATATATATATATATATATATATATATATATATATATATATTACCTACTGGCGGTCGCCAGTAGGTAGTTATAGTTAGGATTTTTTTCAATGTTAAATCTCAAAATTCTATTTGGAATAACTTTGGCGCCGGTTGACGAATCTGGCTCAAAATCTCCTCAAAATGGCCTCGCGGCGTTCCGGTCCTTCCCTGAAAGTTTGGGAGGGATTCGTCAAGCGGGGGCCAAGATAAAAGGGGGGTCCCAAAACGCGTTTTCCCCATGTTAATTTCCATAGGGCGGTCGATTTCACTTTTAGCCCGAACGGCTGAATGGATTTCCACCAAACTTGGCAAAATTGTAGGGACTGGTAGCCCGATGTGCCTTTGCTATGTCTCAAGATATGTGCTCCACTGGATTTTGAGTAATTAAGGTTCAAAAAAATATATATATCTATAGCCGCGCTCCGGTACGCGCACCGGTACGCGCACCGGGCGCTTACCGCGACTTGCGCGCAGAAAGCTGATTGGCTCTGGGGTGTCTGTAAACATTCTAAACAGTCCGGAGCGGCCGCCATCTTGTGTCTCGGTAGGATCGAGACACGAGAGGTGGCCAAAACAAAGAGGGAAATGACCATAAGGGGGCAGAGTAGACCCCCCTTGACCCCCTAGGTTTGATGTGGGGGCCATAAAAGGGCCCCGCGGAGCAAAAAAAAAATAAAAAAATGTTTTGATTTTCGCGGGGTGAGCGCCCGGTACGCGCACCGGTACGCGCACCGGTAAGCGTACCGGGGAGTGTACCATGGGGAAAAAGAATGACAGTTTTAAAAGTAGCTGTTTAAAAAAAAATGTTTTGTTGTTTTTTTTATACATACACATACATATATATAAATGCATATGCATATATATATATATGCATATATGTGTATATGTGTGCGTGTAGAGAGAGGTAGAGAGGTAGAGGTGTAGAGGTAGAGAGGTAGAGAGGTAGCGGTAGAGAGGTAGAGATTAGTAGAGAGAGAAGAAGAGAGAGGTAGAGAGGTAGAGAGTAGAGAGTGAGTAATAGAGAGTAGAGAGTGAGTAGTAGAGAGTAGTAGAGAGCAGTAGAGAGAGTAGCAGAGAGTGAGTAGTAGAGAGTAGTAGAGTGAATAGTAGAGTGAGTAGTAGAGAGTAGTAAAAGTAATTTACAATCATTCGGAATATCGGTGTTTGGGCAGATATGATCCAGGGACCCCCAGTATGCAAGGGGAATTAGTCCCCCCTCTACAAACGCGCCAATGGCCTGCATTGCAGAGAGGTGTAACAAGGGTGTGGCCTCATTACACTTCTCTGCAATGCAGCTCCCTCGCGCATACTGGAGGCTCCTGGTGGACCAGTTGACCCCAGGGACCCCCAGTATGCAAGGGGAATTAGTTCCCCCTCTGCAAACGCGGCAGTGGGCTGCGTTGCAGAGAGGTGTAACAAGGGGCATAGTCTCATTACACCTCTGCAATGCAGCCCCTGGCGCATACTGGAGGTTCCAGGTGGGCTAATTGGCCCCCAGGGGACCCCAGTATGCAAGGGGAATTAGTTCCCCCTCTTCAAACATGCACGGGGGCTGCGTTGCAGAGAGGTGTAAAAAGGGTTGTGGCTTCATTACACCTCTCTGCAATGCAGTCCCCTGGCGCATACTGGAGATTCCTGGTGGGCTTTCAGGTCTTATATAGTTAGGAATTAGCATTAAAAAAACCTTTGAAATTCACTGAAAAAACCATAGGTTTCACACCAGTTATAGTTAGGAATTAGCATTTAAAAAACCTTTGAAATTCACTGAAAAAAACATAGGTTTCACACCAGTTATAGTTAGGAATTAGCATTTAAAAAACCTATTAAATTCACTGACAAAACCATAGATTTCACACCATTTATAGTTAGCTGGAAATTTTACTGACATAAAACCATTGAAATTCCCACGTTATAGTTAGTTGGACTCACTATAACTTGCGCGCCTGTAATGCACTGCTGATGACGTCACATATTACATCACTCATGACATGGTCAGTGACATCACTCATGACATCACTGATGACACCATCCTTGTGACAGAGTGACAGACCTAATTTCAGTGTAATGTAACGCTTGAAACACATATTCAAAAATAGAAACAAACATTTTCAAAAAAATGGAGATACCCAAACCAGTAACAACAACCAATTCAGTAATTCCACCATCTATATACACATCCACTCATTCACCAACAGTTCTATATAGTCACTCATATATATACTCACTCATCATATGTAGTGATACACCTATACATCCTGTTACACATCAGCAGTCATCCAAAAGTTACTCACACACATACTCACACATGCAAATAAACTATTGAACATCCATTTATTTGCATATACATTTATACACACACTACCACCTTACTTCTAAGGAAACTTACCCATACTTACTCTCTTAAACAATCACTTATAGAAACACATACTTATTTAAACAGGAACTTCTACAATCTCTCACTATATATACTATACTCACTTATATACATCAATACTCACATATACTAGATTAAAACATATGTCGTTACTAATGAAGACACTAGTGAGACAGTAATTCACTCACTAACACACACATATACACACTCATCCACCCATACAGTCCTGCACATATGCTGTCTTCAAAACACATACAAACAGTGAGTCAGTCACCAACCCCTGCAGCCACTTATACACAAAGAGAAACACTGATACAAACATTTAAATATTTAAACAATACTCGCTAATATATGTATTCACTAAGATACACGTAATAAGCCAGTTACCCAACCAATTTTTTTAAAAAAAAACATCCATTTACACACTTATTTAAACATTTATTCTTCCATCGACCTTTACAAATACATATATAAAACAAATTTATTTTTCAGAAAGACACACATTCACTGGATGGTGTCATCAGTGATGTCATGAGTGATGTCACTGACCATGTCATGAGTGATGTAATATGTGACGTCATCAGCAGTGCATTACAGGCGCGCAAGTTATAGTGAGTCCAACTAACTATAACGTGGGAATTTCAATGGTTTTATGTCAGTAAAATTTCCAGCTAACTATAAATGGTGTGAAATCTATGGTTTTGTCAGTGAATTTAATAGGTTTTTTAAATGCTAATTCCTAACTATAACTGGTGTGAAACCTATGGTTATTTCAGTGAATATATATATATATATATTCACTGAAAAAAACATAGGTTTGACACATGTTATAGTTAGCTTGACATTTCACTCATATAAAACCAATGAAATTCCCCGTTATAGTTACTTCAGCTAACTATAACTTGCGCGCCCGCAATGCACTGCTGATGATGTCACACATCACATCACTCATGACATCATCTATTAAATTGGTTAGTTTTGAAAATTACATATATTTTATATATGTAGATCAGAAAGTTGGTTGAAAAAAAATTGTAGTATATAAGTGTATAATCGGTTGCTTTTTGGGTGACAAATAGATCTATAACTGACTGATTAAAAATATCTTAATGAGTACATGTGTTACTAAGTAATATTTAAATATATACCTATCTATGTCTGTCTATCAGTTTCTATTTTAGTGGCTAAATGTGTTGATAAGTAGCTTTATCACTGATACATTATATCTATATAGGTTATTGTTTCTTTATTATTACGAAAAGTATCTCAGTGTCTAAGTGTTAATATGCTACATTAGGAGATTTTACATATTCCATTCATTGAAGAGTCAGTGACATACTATTCCTATATGTTGTAGGCAGCATATGTGACATAGTAGATATTATCAGTGATATCAAGAGTAATGTCACTAACCATGTGATGAGTGATGTAATATGTAACATCATCAGCAGTGCATTGCGGGCGCGCGAGTTATAGTTAGCTGAAGTAACTATAACGGGGAATTTCATTGGTTTTATATGAGTAAAATGTCAAGCTAACTATAACATGTGTCAAACCTATGGTTTTTTCAGTGAATTTCATAGGTTTTTCAAATGCTACTTCCTAACTATAACGTGTGTAAAACCTATGGTTTTTTCAGTGAATTTCATAGGTTTTTCAAATGCTACTTCCTAACTATAACGTGTGTAAAACCTATGTTTTTTTCAGTGAATTTCATAGGTTTTTTGAATGCTAGTTCCTAAGTATGAAGGATACACCTGAAATAAATATCGACATACCAATCTTACATGCACGACCGAGTGCGCACACCCACCTATTTATTTTGTGAAAGCTTTGCAATTTAAACCTAATGAATTTCTTCATAGACCAATGAAAGAACTTATAGTACGTTAAAGATACTGAACCCAGGCTTTTTTTTTTTGTCATATAAACCTTTTACTTAAATGGAGCCGAATTTCTTTTTAATCGTTCCTGCATGACTGGTTGTACACACCTTAATATTTTTTTTAAAAAATATAAAAGGTTTTATAATTTAACAATTGTATACTTAAATCGAGCTCTAAAAATATGTAAAATCCGTATGTGTTTGAATTCACTTCTTTTCACGTTTTCAAACTTCGCTGAAGAACATCGCTACTTCCAAATCACGTTCATAACTAGATAGTGTCACCGCCTACACATCCTGAGAAGCGCATGTGAAGTCATGTGACTTGAAAACAACACTTCCAATTGGTTCTTAGTAGTTTCTATTCTGGAATTTACACGCAGCAGTCCACCCACTTTCCTCACTATCTTTTCTACTCTTAAGAGACAACAACGTTGAACATCTTCCGGAAGACTTTGCTGAAATGGCTGCCGTTCCGCATTCATCTTCCGAATCTGATGGAAATGAGCGACCACCTTTAAGAAGAAAAAAGGAATCTTTCATTTGGCAATTTTTCACTTATCCTGAAGATCAAAAGAAAGTGAATGCGCCAAAAGTAACCTGCACGATATGCAATTCGGAGCGCTCAAGGGGAAATCCAAATAGAAAATATTCCTTTTCTATACATACCATGCAGCGGCATGTTAAACAAAGGCACCCTGAGCATTATGGAAAAGCATCAACAAGAGCCCTGGCCACGCTATTACCATCAGAGGTGGCCAGCACATCTTCTGGTGGACGACCTGTATCTCCATCGAGTGCTGAGATGGACTTGAGACCATATCTTGCGAAGGTGCACATGAAATGCAACGAGTGTGGAGAAATTCTTTTGTACGGAGAGCAGAGCCTCGTACTTATTAAACTCAAAATTGAAAGTCATAAATGCCCCAAGAAAAGATAAATTTCTTCACTTCATTTTGATAGTATGACATACTAAAAAATGTCGTAGCAACTTTAAGAAATCGAAAGCATCATAACACTTGTTTCCCAAAAAAAAAAAAAAAAAAAAGTTCTTTTCAGAACTAACTCTTTTTACCAAAACGAGCTCCAAGAGCATATTATGAAATGTTTTTCGCCGCTTTCTTTTAGTGCACGACCGGGTACGCACACCCACCTATCGCGTACAGGACCTGAGATTTGCATGTGAAGTCATGTGACTTCAAAACAACACTTCCAATTGGTTCTTAGTAGTTTCTATTCTGGAATTTACACGCAGCACTCCACCCACTTCCGTCACTTTCTTTTCTACTCTCAAGAGAGAACAACGTCGAACATCTTCCCGAAGACTTTGCTGAAATGGCTGCCGTTCCGCATTCATCTTCCGAATCTGAAGGAAATGAACGACCACCTTTGACAAGAAAAAAGGAAGGCACACTATTACCATCAGAAGTGTGCAGCACATCTTCTGCAGGATGACCTGTATCTCCATCGAGTGCTGAGATGGACTTGAGACCATATCTTGCGAACGTGCACATGAAATGCAAGGACTGTGGAAAACTTCTTCTATACGGAGAGCAAAGCCTTATTCTAATTAAACTCAAAATTGAGAGTCATAAATGCTCTGAGAAAAGATAAATTTCTTCACTTTATTTTGATAGTATGACATACTAAAAAATATCGTAGCAACTTTAAGAAATCAAAAGCATCATAACACTTGTTTCCAAAAAAAAAAATAATTATTATTTTCTGAACTAACTCTTTGTACCAAAACGAGCTCCAAGAGCATATTATGAGATGTTTTATCGCCGCTTTCTTTTAGTGCGCGACCGGGTGTGCGCACCCACCTATCGCGTACGGACATCGAGACGCGCATGTGAAGTCATGTGACTTCAAAACAACACTTCCAATTGGTTCTGAGTAGTTTCTATTCTCCAATTTACACGGAACACTCCACCCACTTCCCTGGAGAAAAAGTTTATCGAAAAACTTTTAAACCCTCCTCTTATCAAACATTCGACATCGTTCACATAGCAGTGTAGTAAATAACACTAGATGCACTCCGTCCCTTAATTGCAAGGGACATATTGCTATGTGAAAACAACTTTTGTTTTCACGCGATAATATGAAATACTGAGCCTGTTACAGAATTTTCTTTCACATATATGTTACCATTCTCCTTCAAGCACTAACACCGTAGAAAATACCACCGATAGCGGTGATATTTTTTACACCGAGAACGGGCGATTTGTATCGCTTAGAGCCCTTGCTATTATAAAGTTTTATTTCCTAAGTCTCTGATCTCCAACTGTGCAACGCGGCTCCCCTGTGTGTCGTAATGAGGTGCTAAGAGCACCACGCACACTCTACTGTGACTAAGCATCCATAAATTCCACGGACATCTCTACCCTGCTATCTGCAATTGTAAACATCAAAAGGAGCTACGCTGCGCCCCTTGGAGATGCCTCACTCTCACTCCTACAACGGCTTGGCAGTCGCCAACATCCACAAGAAGACCGTCTCGGATCCATTCAACTTCTGTGACGGTCTCAATGAAAATATGCACTGTAGAATATTCAAGTATGTAGTAGTACTCCTGCTACAGCATACAGAATGCATTCTGTTAGATATAAAGAAAGGAAACACGCACGCCACAATCTTGCAACATTATATATCTACATAGAATAACAGAATAAAAACATAACACTGCAAAGGCCGACATCTCTACTAAATGCAGATTTGTAACATAAAGAACACATTTATGTTAACTACTTCATACCCAGATATCCACCAGTTAATGTACACCACAGTATGCTGTTGCTCTGTAACCCATGGTGTGCCACATTTAAAATGAGGCGCACCATGGCAGAAAGACAGCATACATGTGTAATATTACAACACTACTGAATGGGTTTGCTTAAATTGAGCCGAACATCTTAGATTGTTAAGCCAAGTATAAACGTGACATTAGGTCGTAAAGCACTTGCAACTGCGGCGAGGGTGCTGAAGGTATATGACACCTACCCACCAAGGTGTCGTTTCGTCCCAGGATCAAAAAGAACTTGGGTCATACATACAAAAATAGAATACCTCAGCACACCCTTCTCATTATTTCTAATATCAGTAGTATGAGTATTACTTAACACAGTCTTAGTAATCTCAATGCCCTATGTAATTCAGTCCAAGAAAAATTAAAGTCTCAGGAGGTAATGATAGAATGGTCCAAACAGGTCTCCGTTTATTTTCATATATCACAGGAAGAGAACAGCCGACGCGCGTTTCGCCCACAGGGCTTTTTCAAGGCTGGTAGTTATGTTCCTTCTAGTGACTAAAGTCCACAGATTTTCTTGTTGCACCCAATTAGAATGGAAGGAGAGGATATTCCCAATATTTATGTGATTGAATCCCGTCAGTCACAGATTACGTATTTAGGTCTGCTTCTATCATTCACTCTATGTTGGAGTGAGAAAAATTCCAATTTAAGGGAATGTATTTGTTTCCTTTCCAAAAGAATAATCGAGAACCCAGATTAAATATCATCCAAACCCATGGTATGGGTTTATTTCCAAGAATCTTGATAAATCCAAGGATATATCTATTTCGGAGCACCGAAGGGCAGTGTATCGCGCCCAAATGATTCCAATATTCACACGTGTGTTCTTGGAAATAAACCCATACCATGGGTTTGGATGATATTTAATCTGGGTTCTCGATTATTCTTTTGGAAAGGAAACAAATACATTCCCTTAAATTGGAATTTTTCTCACTCCAACATAGAGTGAATGATAGAAGCAGACCGAAATACGTAATCTGTGACTGACGGGATTCAATCACATAAATATTGGGAATATCCTCTCCTTCCATTCTAATTGGGTGCAACAAGAAAATCTGTGGACTTTCGTCACTAGAAGGAACATAACTACCAGCCTTGAAAAAGCCCTGTGGGCGAAACGCGCGTCAGCTGTTCTCTTCCTGTGATATATGAAAATAAACGGAGACCTGTTTGGACCATTCTATCATTACCTCCTGAGACTTTAATTTTTCTTGGACTGAATTACATAGGGCACTGAGATTACTAAGACTGTGTTAAGCAATACTCATACTACTGATATTAGAAATAATGAGAAGGGTGTGCTGAGGTATTCTATTTTTATATACATGTGTAATATATCTGTACAGAAAAAGCAATACATTAGTAGAGTTGTATGGCAAATGTAATGCAGCTACAACAAGGCTCACCAGTGCACTTTGGGGCATATTATCAAGCAATAGCGAAATTATCTCTATTGCTTGGTTATAGACTAAAAATTTACCGCACCGCTGCGGCGATTTTTACCGCAAAAAAACCTTGGTATTGACAAGGTTTAACGGAAATGCGGTAAAAATCGTTCCAAGCATGAATATCGCAGAAAAGTCAGCATTATTCATGCAATACCGACCTAATGCTATTAGCCATGTTATCCACCTCCCATTGGATAAGAAGGCTAAGAACTGCTCAGGGCAGGTGTTACCTTTTAGAGATATTCCCACTTAGCGCAAATATCTCCAAAAGCTAGTAATAGGAAATAGCAAGGTTAGAGACTATTTTCAGTTGCTGACATCTTGGCACGCCCACTTTGCATCTTATTAGATATAAATATAACTGACATGCAAAGTGGGGCCCAAAATGGTCGCTATCTCCTACGAGCTGTCGCTAACTGGTGTTAGCGGCAGCTAGGTAATAGAGAGATAATTTTATCTCTGCTTTCTTGGCTTTTAAAGCCAAAAAACACAGATAAACCCCCTTTAAAATATACCCCTATATTCAAATTGCTGCGTCAAGACCTACGCCTGGTTCAAGCACATGCACAGTTTTGAAACAGCATGGGCCTGAAAGTGACTGAGTAAAATCTCATAAATTACTGTCAGCCACTTTCAAGACGCATTACTTCAGAGGAACACTTCTTTATGATACAAGGCTTTAGAATGACACATATCTCCTCTTTATAGAGACCCCTCAGGTTTTTTTAACAGCTGTTAAATCCTTCCATACTCATCACAAAGCCGCTCCATCACAAGCATTGCCTCAGCTGTCCTCAGGACGGACAACATTTGTGATGAACTTGCCGCTGTGCTTGCACAACACTAACATTGCGCTTCCGTGACACGTTCTATTCACTAAGCAGAAGCATGACAGAACCACTCTATCATAAACACACCTCAACCATGGCTCAGAAAGGAGTAGCTCTATCATGACCATACAAATACCACTAAGCCTCCCAGCCCCCTAATCTTGATGCAGGATTAGCACTGCAACACAGGATTTTAAGCCCTGCAAAGAACACCATGTAACATTTCATATCATATCCACCATTGTTTTCATATATCAGTATTGCTAAACTCACTGAGTGAAATGTCACTCATTTTATTAAATCACTTTTAAAGCATGCCTTCTAACAATGCACCCAATCCTATGTGGAAGTGTTTAATATAAAAGATGACATTGCTTTAAGGAGGATAGACAAAGAAATAACACAATGATGTAAAAGTTTCTTTATTATATATACTTACCTAAAAAAAAAAAAAAGTAAAATTCTTTTTAAAACGTAGCACCTGTGGAAGAAAATTAAAAATAAGATTATAAAGTATATTTATTAAAAAAAACATTAGGAGACAATAAGAGAGATGCAGAGAAAACTCTCAGATATTATTAATTGAACTTACCTGATGAATATAATATCTGTGGAGGAGAGTAAAAAAAATCTGTTATAATACATATTTCTGAATGCAATGTAACAAAATAAGTGAAACAACATATTAAATGGTTTATTTTTGCTGTCCTCAGAATACATTGATTTTCACTATCAAGAGTGATTTCAATATTAATCATCATATAACAGCGGGGAAAAAAAACACAATCAAAATGATTGTGTTTAAAAAACCCATACAAAATCTTCATACATATTATAAATACCTGAAAAAAACATGTCTTAAATGTTTTCCTCAAATTCGCAATTTCTTGAGTAAGCACACTACATCTTCCACAGTTACAAACTAATGAAAGAATACCACTTATTTTTCAAGATATCTCAACAAAGCCCCGTGCAGGTATCTCCTATAAAAAATCTTTTTGAAAGACACAGTTTCTTCTCTTATACCTTTCCGCGTGGCCAAATTGTATAAGCTAACTCATTATCTTTTAAATACCTCTCCCAAAAACTTGCGTCCATATAAGTTTTACAATAATTTTCAAAAGTACTAATTTTCTTCTCTCATAGTTTTCCACGTGGCCAAATACTATGAGTTAAGTAGTTTTTTTCTGAAATTATTTAATCTTAGTCTTATCTATTATTTTCTGAACCTTCACAATTAAAATTTGTAACATGTTTTATACCATCAAACATTAAGTAAATTTGTACCTGATGTTATCACTATGCCAAACACAAATTTCATTTATAGATTTGTACACCCTCATTTACATGATATTTGTAAACTAGTATGTTTCAGATCTTTACAGTATACATCTTCCTACAGCAAGTCATTCTACTGAAATTTGGGTTCCAAAAATAACAAATAAGAGTTACTTAAGGCAAAAGGCAAACGTTTTTTAAAAGTCAATTGGGTATCATTGCAAAGCGTCCAGCCACTAGCACACTTCAAATAAGCTGTATAATGTCCTGATAAAGTAGAAGGCCCTTCATGAAAAATGATGGCTACAGTTACAAATGTTCTTCTAGAAATAGAAACCTGTGAAGCCACAAAATTTTTAATTAAAGTTGACAATTTACTCCCATCAGCTCTGCATCGTTGAAACATTAAAATTACATATTGTCCGTATCTATGGATAAATAAAGTTGATAACATTTCAGAGTTGCATTGAGAACAGACCATGTTCTGATGCGCATCTTTAACTAGTTTATTAAAAGGCACTTCTTTGCAGTCGGGTAATGTCAAATTTAAAAATCTTTCACTGGGTATCTCAGTACTACTTAAAAATGAGCAATTATCACACTTATGTTCCCATTTATAAGAAAGGCCAAAAAGACTATCAATATCTACACCTTCATCTTCCAAAACTGTAAACATATACATGATAAATTCCTGACAATCTTGCTGAATATTCTGAGAAAATTGATTTACTTCTGCACATATGTCTAAAACATTCCTTAGTTCTGAAACACTTGCTACTTCACTATCACCACTACTACACATTTCAAATATAGAATTTAAAGAATAGCAAAATGTATGCTCCTGATTTTCTATAATCTGTTCCTTAACATTTTTCAAAAAGAAAACAACATTAACTACTACATTTGCATAGCAGTTGACACCACACCTATTTTCAAACTTAAATCCAACAATCTCTTCAATACTAACAGTTTTGCTACGGCTACCAACAACAGCTACATCTTTTTTTCGTCGTTTCTCGACTACTTCAGCACATTTGTCCTCATTTTTCCTTTTCTGACCAACTATACGCCTTTCAATTAAAGGATATTGAGGTAAACTTGGAGCATATTCTCTTCTTAACCTATTATACTCCTTCACACAATTTAAATCTGCACTAATCTTTGTCTCATCATAATCAATTAGATAAAGCCCACATAAAGTTCTAACTCGCGATAGAGCAACATACGCTATACCCTCTTTGAATACAGTGCTTCCAATATTTACCAAAGCACAATCTACACTTAAACCTTGAGATTTATGTATAGTCACCGCATATGCCAAACAAATTGGAAATTGCTTACGACGGACATATAAGTCTTTCACAAGCAAAAAACGAGTTGAACATCGACTAATTAGTTGAACTTCCTCAATCCCATCAAATTTTATCCTCAAAAATTCAATCTCATCTCTATTTGTATAATTGACAAAACCAACAACATTACCCATTGCTCCATTTACCAATCCTCTTTCTACATGTAAATTTCTCCTTAAGATTATCCGACAATTTAAACATACATACAGATTTTTCTCTAAACCAGCAGTTTTAGATATAGTTTTTTGAAGAGAATCCAATTTTAATTTCAACTTTTCAGACAAAACAATAGTACTACCTTCATGCTCTATTCTATCTTTAGCTTCCAGTTTCTTAATTTCTTGATTTTCTAAATTCAACATTTTCTCATTAAAAACTGAACATTCTTTCAGAGTTGGCATCAAACATATCACTGACTTATCTGCTACCTCTTTACTATAAATTTTCTCAGGTACATTATCTTCATTAGGAAACAGCTTGGAAAGTAATCGGGTTCGTAGAGTGTGTTTCGCATCTTCAGTTAATTTTCCAATCCTAATATCGTGAAGAATACTTCCATATTTAGTATCCTTTGCCTGTCGCATATTTTGAATCAGTTCAGTATATTTGAAATGTGACCATATATTTACATTTCCAATACTGCCCAGGCACTTTCTGGTCTCCTCATGTGTAACAGTTTCAAATACAGGTTGTCCTTTCACAGGAGTTAGCTGCAGTAGATCTCCAAAAACTATGACATGTTTACCTCCAAATAACACATCATACTCTGTCTTAAGTGTCTGTTGTATTCTTAAATGCACAAAAGCAAGCATTAAATTGGATACCATGCTTACTTCATCAATAATAAGAAGATTCATTCTTTTAAGGACTCTAGAAACTTCAAAACAAGCTTCTCCAGATAGCTTCTGATATTGTAATTTATTTTCATGTTCAACTGGCAGCATCAGTAAACGATGTAAAGTAACACCTTTAATATTATGTGCTGCCAATCCAGTTGGAACAGTAACAACACACGACAGTGTTGACTGAGTTGTTTGCTGTAAATATGTAGTAATTCCTTTAATTAGGAAACTTTTACCAGTCCCAGCTTCTCCACTTACATATAATCGAATAGGTTCAAATGACATACATGAGCAATCTTTTCTCTCATGACGAAAGCCATGCTCAATGTGCTCTGTCACTTCATCATATATCTGTCTTTGCTCAACAATAAACTGCTTCTTTAATTCTTCTTTTTTTTTTTTTATTTTTTATTAATGTGCAGGAAGACAATAATAAAGCGACAAACAGCAAAAGTTCATAAACAAGTACATAAAAAAAAGGTACATATTGAAAACCAATAAATTATAATTGCAAGAAACAAAGTAATTATAAGATAAAACACAGTAAAAAAGAAATTCCCTTTGTAGAATTAAACCAAGGAGACTTAAGAATCATACAAAATTATAACAATGTAAAGTTTTTAATCTAGAAAAGTACCCCAAATTCTATTAAACTTAATCAGTGAACGTGTTCCCCTGAGATTTGCTAATGCTAACTCCATAGCGTATATTTCTGTTACTAAGCTCCACCACTTCCAAACCGTCGGTGGTTCTGGGTCTATCCAAGCTCTAGCCAGAGTAAGTTTAGCGCATGAAAATAGTATGGTAATTAAAGATGAATGTGGGGATAAAGAGGTGTTAAGGTCTAGTAGGACCGAAGCGGCCGTAATGTTGGGATACGCAATATTTTTTAATCTCAGTAGTTTCAATATATCGCCCCGAAAGTTCTTAAGTTTGGGGCAGAAGTACAAAATATGAGCTAAATTAGCTGCTTCCAGCGAACACTTAGGGCATTTAGTGCGGCTACTAAAAGAGGGGTTAGAAGACCATTTAGTGATTCTTTCCGGTGTGTAATATAACATGCATGTCGTTCTGTATTGTTGTAGCCGTAGGCTGGATGACCGTACAAGATTATTTATATTGATAAGAGAATGCTCTATCTGGTTAGGAGTAATATTTAAGGTTAACTGGGTACTCCATTTTGCCGCCAGTTTATCACTGTCATTAGTTCTAAAAAGACTAAGTATTTTATAAGATTCGCTAATAACTGATTTATTCTTCTTTGAATATAGGCATGTCCAAATATCGCAGTCGGAGATATTTTGTATCTTTTTATTGTTGATCAAATAGTTATGGATCTACATGTATTTAAACCTAGAAGTTTCCGGTAGATCATATAGCTGCTTAAGTGTGTTAAATTCTAAAAACCCCTGCGAGCCGTATAGATCCTCCAGAGTCTTAATCCCAAAAGATGACCAGCTATTGATGATAGAATCTGTAAAGATAGCCGGAAGACCTGGGTTACCCCAAAGAGGAAGTTTTGGATGGTAAAAGTTTGTTTTGCAGAATTTTAGTATATTATTCCAAATCCTAACAATATCTCTGGCGGTCTTGAATTTTACCCTTTTGTAGTATTTCGGATCGTTAATTCTGAACAAAAAAAGCAGAGAATCTTGTTTCAGCATAAAAGAGTGGAAAAAAAGGGTTCTGTCTCCGTGTAGTAGTGAGCGTATACGAGTAAAGAATGAGGACTAGAAATATAGTTTGAAATCTGGGACATTCAGTCCTACTTTATTTAAATTGTTTTTCATTATTTTTAATGGCCTTCTGGCCCTTTTATAGCCCCATATAAAGCTGCTCAGGAGCCCGTCTAGATGTTGGAAAAATTTGTTATTTAATGCCAGCGGAATGGAGCGGAATAAGTATACATATTTTGGTAGGACTTTCATTTTTATAAGGTTGATTCTGCTAATCATATTTAAGGGCAGTTTGTTCCATTTTTTCAGAATAAGGGTGTTTTTTTTAGTCAAGTCATTGTAGTTTATATTATTAATGTTTTGTAGTCTAGCTGTTAGTTTAACCCCTAGGTATGTGGCCTCTGTGCAAATCTCGGGTATAGGGACAATTGGGGAGTAGTTCGACAATACTTGCATCTTCTGGGTGTTAAGCTTATAGCCTGACACCTTCCCAAAATTTCTCAGCTTCGAGGTAAATTCCTTTTAGTGCTTTGACGACGTCCATAGAATATACGGCAATGTCGTCAGCGTAAGCTGTCATTTTCAACTCCTGTGAGCTGAAACTAAATGGAATAATCAAATTCTGAAGGTGGAGGGCAAGTAGAAAAGGTTCAAGTGAGAGGGCAAATAAAAGGGGAGAAAGAGGACAACCTTGCCGGGTCCCACGCATAATAGGGACTTCTGATGAGGTCAAGCCCCCGTTACTGATGCAAGCAGTGGGTTTGTCATAAAGTGCCTTTATACCCTTCAGGAAATTTCCCCCAATTCCCATTTTAGATAGTGCACACCAGAGATAAGTCCACCCCACTCGGTCGAAAGCCTTTTCGGCGTCTAGTAGTATCATGCCGAGTGGGATGGATTTAACCTCCGCGATGTCGAATGCTGTGATTGCCATGTTAACGTGCGCTGTTGTATCTCGCCCAGAAATAAAACCATGTTGTTGCGGGTTGACAATTTTGGGCATAAATGGGGCTAATCTATTTGCCATGATTTTGGCGAATATTTTTGCGTCAGTATTTATCAGAGAGATGGGTCGGTATGACCCTCTCTCTTCCTTGGGTTTTCCTTTCTTTAAAAAAAAAATTATTTTTGTCCTGTTCCATGATTTAGGAGCCACACCGTTTGGTCCAATCGATTGTATTACTTCCAATAATAACTGTTCTAATTCTAGGCTGCAAATTTTATAAAGTTCCAAAGGTATTGTGTCCTCTCCTGCCGCTTTCCCTGTTGGTAACGAGTTGATAGCGAGTTGTAGTTCGTTCAGTAATATGACATTAGAGAGTACACCCAAGCCTGAAAGGTTCCCTGTACTCAGTGGATGTTCTTCAACATATTCCTCGATTAGATCTATATCGGCGGAATTTTCTGGGGTGTATAAGTTTTGATAATATTCAGCAAATTGATTGAGTATGTCTTGTGGCTGATTATATATTTTGTTCCCTTGTCCTCGAATTTTAGAAATTAGAGTATCTGCTCTGTCTTCTGCTACTTTGTAGGCTAGGACTTTACCGATTTTGTCTCCACCCTCGTATTGAGCTATTTTAAATTTGTGGATCCTGGCACTGTTTTTCCTAATAAAGTTGGTTTTGACGTTCGTTTTCAATGTATTAAGTTTTAAGTTAATTTCCATAACTGCTATGGGGTTGTGCTGTAGTGCTTTGACGAGTGAATCTTACAGTTTGGTAATACTATCTAGTAATGTGAACTTATGTTGCTTCTGTTCTGCATTTTGCCTAAAAACATAGGCTTGAGTGAACCCTCTAATACTTGCCTTGCAAGAGTCCCATACCATGCAGCACCCAGTTGTGTTTCTATTAAAGGTTATAAATTCATTGAGATGAGTTTTGAGTTGTGTCACAAAGTTTGAATCTGAGAGTAAATGTCTTGGGAAAGAAAAAGGCCTAGGTGGTGTCCGCATGCTTCGTGTATCGAATGTTATTATGAGTGCGTTGTGGTCAGATGTTATCCGGGGGGTAAGAATCATAGAGCTGACCTGCAATAATTTATCATTAATTAAAGCCAAATCTATTCTAGTGCACGTCTTGTGGGGTGCAGAATAGTATGTGAAGCCAGGCACTGAAGGGTGCAAGTATCTCCAAGCATCTTTAATATTATGTATCCGACATATATCTAATATGGACGATCTGATTTTGTGCATCCTTTGATGAGCATTCGGCTTAGTAGTGTCAATTTTGTAATTCATAATGCAGTTAAAATCCCCCATTATGATGATTTCCCCCTCTCAGCCCAAAAGTTTCACATTTAATTCATCGAAGGGTTTTGGATCATCTACATTTGGGCCGTAGACTACGCATAGAACATACTTAGTATTAGCATATTTAATTTGCACTATGGCCCATCTGCCATCCTTGTCATGGGCAGTTTGAAGTACATCTGCCCTAAGTCGTTTATCCTTAAGGATGGCCACTCCTCTTGTAGGATTCTCAAAAGTGGAACAAACCAAAACCTCATACCCCAATTGACTTCAAATTTTCCTGTCTTTCCATATGATATGGGTTTCTGATAAGAAGCAAAAATGGGGATTATGTAATTTCAATTCTTCTGATACTAGGGATCTTTTGTTTTTACTATTAAGTCCTGCCACGTTCCAAGCTAGACATTTAATTAAATGCATTTAACTGTCAATTGATATACTGCACCCCTTTTCATGTGTCCGAATAATAAAGCTTCTGTTCTTGAGTCTTTAAGAGCAAACAATAATACCTCAAAAAAAGAACAATAAATTATGAACTTTATCAGATAGTTTCCCCTTGCCTTCCTGCACATAAATTTTACTAAAGTGCCCCCCCCCAACTCCCCTTGCCCCCATCTTGCGGAGAAGCAGTCCCTCCCCCCTCCACCCCCCCCTGGCTCTCGCCCCAGCCGGGGAAGAACCACCCCCCAGTGAATGCTGCCGGTAGTGGGGCAGCACGTGTGGTAACACACCCTGTGTCGCTCTCACCCCCCTCTCCACCCCCTCCCCCCTCCTAAAGCAGATTTCATTATATGTGCTACAAAAAGTGTCGTAAGTCTCTTTCCCTTGTCTTTCCTCATTTTGAAATTCCCCCCCCCCTCTGGTTTCGTGGTTTATAGCATTGTGCCCCCCGACTTCTGTAGGTTAGCTTAGTTAGCTTAGTTAGCTTAGTTAGGCAGTCTCGTTCTAATATTCTGTTCTGATGTTCTGAAATCAGTCTTCATTCTGATGTTAAATTATTTCTTTGCCTCGCTCTGGCTAGGAATAATGCTGGAAAGATAATTCTCTGCTTCCTTAACATCATTAAAAGTATGAGTTCGCCCATTTCTTATAACCTTTAGCCGAGCAGGTTCTTGGAGGAATACTTGCCCCCCATGGGCCTTAATTGGATCCATCAGTTTACGAAACTGCCATCTCTTGTCCATAGTTTCTCTGCTGAGATCAGAGCGTGCAAAAAACGAAAACTCTCCTACAGCTACTGGAGAGTTGGGGCGAGCTCTTTGCCAAACCGCTTGGCGTAAAAGAAAGTTACCAAAATAAATTAGAAAGGGACGCGGGAATTGGTTTTCTCTATTTATCTGAAACATAGGCAGGCGATGAGCCCTTTGAATTTGCGAGTCCCAATCCCAATCCGACAAATCCGGAAAGGCCTTCTGAAGGACCCCTACAATGTAGGCTCTAGGGTCTGAGCCCTCTGATCTCTCGGGAATGCCAAAAAGTCTTAGGTTAGAGCGCCTTTGGCGATTCTCCAAATCCTCAACCTTTAGCCTTAGTAGCTTCAGCTGGTCATCATGTTTTTCCATTGTTCCTACCATTTTGGTGTTTGTCTCCTCCACTTGTACCACCCGCTCCTGTAACTCGATAGTTTCTTGAGAGACCCCTCCAATTTTAGCAGTGAGATCTTGTAGGACAGATTGCATCTTGCTATTGTCTTCTCTAAGTTGGAGAAAGTATTCCTGCGCTTCTGTCCGTTGATTACTCAATTGGTTGCTCAGAATCATGAGTATCTCATCTAGGGGGGAAATATTAGCTTCCGCACTTCTTATGCCCTTTACAGGAGAAACTGGAGCAGAGCCCAAGGATGTCACCATTATAGAAGACGAGCTTGCTATTGCCTGGGAGGGAGGTTGGCTGGCTAATGGCAAATTATTAGCTTCATCTAATAATGTTAGCTCCAAGCTGCTAGAGGACCCATTAGCCTGCTCTTGAGGTTGTAGCTCTTCCAGATCGTCCCCCAAGGATACGATACTTTTCTCCGGGGAGATCGTGGTGGGTAGAGGATCAGTAGGGTCAGTAGGGCTTCCACCTGATAGCCTCAATGTCATAGTTTTGACCAAGCCTTTTGCTACGATCCAGTTTCTAAGCGGGCTTTTCTCTAAGACATGCTTCTTCAGAGGCAGGTTATTGCTTATCTTTTGTTTAGGTCTTTTGGAGATAGCGCCAGCCTTGCTGCTTTTCTTCGCTTTTAGTTTGCTTTTAATTTTATTCTTAAAAGCGCACCCCCCTGTTAATATATCGGCTGACCTACCCTCTTCTGTCTCTGATTCAGCCTCGTAGTCCTCATAGGAATCCAACTCAGCATCAGCCGGGGTCAGCGTGCTTGCTATATTCTCTGTTAATCCCCCGATCTTATCACCCGGATCTTCTGGTATCACCTCTAAGTTGCCTATGAAGAGATCGTCAGAAGTTGGGTTGGGTGGTTTGGGTAGGTTAGATAGATCCAATTGAGGCTGGGGGAGCATCTGCGCTGCTTTACCCATATTCAATTCTGGTGCCTCTAGTGTTAAGGTATTCACGGTGTGCAGAGGGCCGGTATTAGTGAGTGTTTTTTTGGGATCTGGAACAGACTCTTCGGCCACCCCCCCTGCTTTTGCCTGAATTTTTGTCCCAGTTTTATCCATTTTAGAGGTTAAGCTCTTAGTCTGTGACCCGGTAAATATTGGTGGCCTCATTACCTGTTTGGCTGTAGATTTCCCTTCTGCTGTTAAGGTCGGTGCTGCTGGGGCAGAACCTGAGGCAGGGGTCTCACTGTTTCCCGGTAGGTGGGTCTCAGAGGTCTCAGAGGTCTCACCCGTTTGCAGAGAAGCGGCGGTTGCAGTTGCGGTAAAGATTGCCGTTGTAGAAACAATGGAATCAGCAGTTGATGAAATTGACAAAGGAGCAGCTGCCGAGATCGAGGCGGTCACTGCTGTAGCCGCTATCGTAGTCACAGCCGCTACCGCTGCTACCGCCTGCTTACTGTTCCGAGTCTGGCGCGGCGGCGGCATCTGTGAGGGGTTCTTCGGGGACATCCTTCGGGTCCCGCGCACGCCAGCAATCACTTGCCGGCCGATGAACAGACCAGAGCAGCTGATCCCGGGGTTGCTGATCCGCGCTCCAAACAGCTGCCGTAACAGCCAGGCAGCTTCGAGAAGTAACAGCATCGGTTTGTTGGGTCAGGAAGCCGCCGCAGTGAGCCAACTCTTGTATCCTCAGTGATTTACATTTATTCCATATTTAGTTGAGATCCTCGTTCCGTGCAAGGTCTTGGGAGGAGAGAGTGGAGAGCGGAGCACACAGGTGAGTCAGCCGGCACGGACCCTCACTCCGCCATTTTGGACCCAGAAAACACGCTTCTTTAATTCTTCTAAGTCGATTACTTCCTCTTCACCTTGCTGCATTGCTCTTTCCACCTCATCCATGGCAGTGGCTGCTTCATTTTGAATAATTGGTTGTCCCAGTGGATCTTGACTTAATGAAGCCGAACTTTGACTACCTTGTGAACTATCTCTAGCAATCTCTGCTGCAATTGTCGCTTCTTGCTCTATTTCATCATTCAACATTTGGAGATAATTACTAAAAACAGGACATTCAATACTACTTTTAGATGCGTTGAATGAATCTTCATAACTATCAAAGTCTCCAAGTAGTTCCTCTTCTCTACGCCATGGTTTAAAGAGTTGCAAAAGAGCAAAATAGTAAAATTCTCTTTTATCAGGTGTTTCGCAACTCAGTTTCCGATGATTTATCATGTGTCCTTTTCTTTGTTTTACCAGACATCCTTCATGTCCAATTACAGCATGTACACCTTTATCAATGTTCTCCGTAACATTTATTTTAAAAGTATAATTTTGAAGTATTTCATACAGACAAATGTTTTCAAGCAGAGTACTTCTATTTGGATAGTATGTATCCAACATATTTGTTTTTAAAATGTCTGTACTGTTTGGTTCTTTCTGAGCTAAATACTCAATTTCTTGCACAGGTTTCAGAACACGGTTTCGTGTTTCTGCTAGGCCCAAACTCACCCAGAGAATAGTCCTTGATTTCGCATAAAGACTTGCTGATGATAATCTGTCACAACATTCATATGCTCCAATTTCTCGATGAGACAGCATCTTCAAACTGTACGTATACAATTTCTTGCTCAGGCTCTTTTCATGAGAAATGTCTTCCCACATCTCCTTCAGTTCCGTCTTTTCAGATTTCGTGATGTAAGACGTTACATATCGAGCCACAGCAATAGAGTTGTCTGCAACATATTGTATGTCCATGTTAGCATTCCACATGGACAAAATGACTGGGTTATAGTCATTAATATATTTGGATTCTTCACCTCTTCTTAAATTGTACGTATTTTTAGGTGACCTCCTTCTGATATTATGTCGCAAACATGACATCAAATTGTTGACTCTTCCTTTTGAAAGTACCGGTCAGGCAAATCCAAAGCGACATTTGGTGTAAAATTTGCTTTTAGATTTGAATTTTCGCCGACAATATTTTCCACAGCGATGACTTTGAAAACGTAACACTTTTCCTCTTAAGTCCTTATCAGTTGTACTATTAGGTATGTCACAAGTGGCATACTGTTCAATAAAAGACAGTACAGTCTCATCCGAGTCTATTCCAAATTTAGGAGCATCCTTGAACTATAGCAGCATATGAATATGAGGAGCACCTCTTGCTTGATATTCTTTTCTCCAAAAGAAAATCCAGTGCTCACCAAGAGGCGGATTTTTCTTGGTAGTAATGAAAGACATCATAGCTTCAAATCTATGATTAAAATATCTGCAAACATTAACTGGATCTAATGAACACAGTTCTCCAGGTGTCTTGTAGTTTATGTTTTCTATGTTTGCATTCGCCTCCCGAAGAAATTCAATTAAATCTTCCCAAGCATACTCTGCACAGCTTAGAGTTAAAAACCATGTTGGTGCTCCTAAGTTTCTAAGCAAGCACTTCAAATCTCCATGACGACGGTACCAATACTCATTAGTACCCCGCTGACAAGCCATTAAATTAATTAGATGTGAATCCAAAACACTATCTTTCTGTTGCACTTTATCCATAAATTCCTTTGCTGAAATATTTTGCAGATGTACACCACTTTTTAAGATATGATTTACTGCATAAGACAGACCAGATAAGTCACTCTCAAACAGAAGATGAAACAAATATGGAATGCATTGGCGAAACCTTGGATCTTCTGCATATAATCTTGTTGTCCGGTACTCAGATGCAGGAATCTGCATAGGTCGATCATCATATCGTGTACCTTCACCTGTAGGAAATAACTGTGGAAAACAATGACCTTCCAAACTTTCTTCCCACACACTAATAGGATTTCCTTTCGCCTTTTTCATCTGAAATAATTCAATAGCATTCCCTATTGCTTCTTTGGAATGCAGTGGATGAACACTGTAATGTTCATAAATTTCCTCAGATCTGGATACATCAACTTTTTCAATTTGTCCACTAGACAAATCACTATCCTCTTCTTCACTTACATCTTCTTGTTCTACATATACATCTTTGTAATACTTATTATTTTGCACTAAATACAATGTTGCCTTTTTTTACTTTCCTAACATCCACTAAATCTTGCCAGATTTTCTTACTCTTTGTAGGTACACCATTAACTAGAATAACTAGAGGTTCCTCTTCTACATTTTCAACACCAATTGTTTCCATATTTTTTTTTAAATCAAGAGGCAAATACACAACTCTACCCTTTAATCCTCTTAGTAAATCTGAAGGATTTAATTTACCAGTCTTAGGCTCCATTCGAACAATAGCCTGAAAAGGATGTACACATTGAATCAGAATCGTCTCATAAGTATTTAAATCCATCAATTCTGATGGAATATTTACCAACTCTAGATTATTATTGAACAGCT
Source organism: Lissotriton vulgaris (assembly GCF_964263255.1). Lineage (NCBI taxonomy): Eukaryota > Metazoa > Chordata > Amphibia > Caudata > Salamandridae > Lissotriton > Lissotriton vulgaris. Next base: position 1,016,983,655 of record NC_141691.1, on the reverse strand, counting down.
CTAGCAGGCATTTTATTTTCATTTAATTTATTATAACAATATTTACAAACACGTTGCTCAAAACCCAAATCAAAATAGTTTTCCACCAACAAATAAGTTGCAAAATCTTTCCATTGACCATTACTTTCATCTTCACTTTTTAAATATAAATCAACTAACCTAGTTTGACTTTTGTAATGAATGCGTCGACAACAGACACAATAAAAATTTGGTTTCTCACCTGCAATTACCTTAAACTTTATTATTTCCTGTTCAAAATTTTCAATATTTACATTTCCAACATTTTCTAACATATTTCCTTCTATAATTATATCAGTTTCTGCATTATCTTCATCTCGACCAAAATAACTTACCTCAATTTCTGCACAAATCTTCTTAACATCTAATACACATCCATACAAAAGAGCACTATTTAACTGTTTAAGTTTAAGTGCTGGACTTTTTGCATAGTACAACTTTCTCACTAATTTTCTCATTTTAGTATGATGCACTGCTAACATCCGGAAGTGATGAAAGACACTCTGGCATATTTTTTTAGAAAGACAAGCCAGAGAATGGCCTTGCAGACATATTTTCTCTCGCACTCTGCATTGATCTAATTCTTGCAACATTTAAATTTTTTTTGTAGACTTTCTTTAGTGTACTTACGTAAGAAATTGCGAAAGAAGTCAATTGAATCCTGTCGTACACTACAAATGCTACTACAATTCCAACTGTAAACAGGAGCATTAGGACGCCCCTCTAAAGCTTCTCTAACCATAACATCTTCTGCATTTCTAACCACAATTTTCTCTTTCTCAATAACACAACCATCCTTCACCTCATACGCTCGACCAGTGGTGTCTACTGCATGCAACAGATCGTTACTTTGAAAGTAACTCTCTTCATTAAAAAATGGCTCAGAAGTTGAAGTATGCATCCACTTCCCAGAAAACACTTTACAAAAATTACTCCTATTTATGTGTCTCTTCCATTTACTTTTACCTTTGAAAACTCGAGTCGCCTTATTTAAAATATTTATTCTATTAAGTATTAAAATAAATAATTTTCTTTTTGTCTCAAATGGGCGCTCAACGATACCCTCTATATATTGTTTCTTCTTAAAAAAAGCAGATCTTCTTTTAGAAACTTTCTCCTTTTGTAATAAATTCGAAACGACTCTGTTGTAAAACATACGCTTCCTGATTTGGCTGAATTGATTACTCCGGGTTTTACTGTACAGACTTTCATCTCTCCTAATTCCAGACATTTTTTTATCTTTCATTCCATATCTCCTTTTAGATAGTGATATCGTTTTCTCCTTCTGAACTTCAATATTTACATTTTTCCTTCCCAAAATTCTTTTAAAAAACTTTTTAGTTTGCTTACCAGGAGCACTCTTCTTTGTATCCGTCCTCTCCTTCTTTGAAAATAATTCTATACTTTTCTTCTTCAAACTGTAAGTCCGTTTGTAGAGTTTCTTTTTTTCAATTCTGGTCGGCATCTTAATTTAAAATTTTGATGAAATTGTGAATCTGTAAAACACAAAAATAACAAATATTATAGTTCACTACTAGCATATACTGTACAAATTAAAACCACACATTCATTTTCTAATGAAATACAGATAATAACAGAAAATCTCTGAACAAAGTAGTAAATCCTGTAGTGAATGTTTCTTGTAAATTTATCACACTCTATATTTGTTTTAACTTTATAGACAATTTTAAAAATTTTTTTTTAAAGCATACAAAGAGTACACTTTTTTCAAGAACTATCGGTCATCATAAGTGTTTTAATCTTTTTTTCTACGATCTCTTTTACACTTCATGAGAACATATCTTATCACTCTCATGAAGCACTTCATCGACGAATATATCAAGAAAACTGTCATCACGAATGCTTTGCTATCATTTTTTTTTTATTTATTCAAAACTTCATAATTTAAAAGAACTTCCAACATTAATTCATCAGGGACTTCTTCAAGTCCATTGTCCTCATCTTCTTCTATCAGCTCTAAATAGGCTGAATCTAAGGATAAGTCCATAAAATAATAATTTTCATCAGCTTCCTCTTGAACAACCGCGTCTAAAATTTCCTCCATCAGTTCATTAATGATGTCAATAGAATTTCATTCTCTTCTGACCAATTCTCCATAGTTATTTTGATTAAATTCTTCTTTATCCTTTTAAAAAAATATAGAGACTAAATTATATCTTTTTCCATAAGTGTATAACTGAAAACTACCTTTACTAATTTTTAAACTACATATAATTTTATTATCTCTAACTTATTAACTCTATATATTGTAAGATACCACATTCCTCTTGTTTTGAAAAAGAAATTGGCAATATAACTCTAAACATTGACACTGAGCTTTTTTTTCCATTAAATAATTACTGTTGATAAAAGATATTTCACTGTAAAATTTATTTTAAGATTTTCTAGATATTTGAAATATTTATTACCTGTACAATAATTTTTAGAGACCCATTTTTTTATTTCATCACTACAAAGTGCAATATAAATGTATGCACTCTGAAGAAAAGGATCACACTATACAAACCATTTAATTCACTTAACAGATTACTACTTCCCACAGAGACAGTTCCATTTATGTTACAACAGCATACTCACCATGTCAATTCCTTAGCATATGCAAAATGTCATACTAACCATGAACAACCACCTCATAATAAAGCTCTACATTAATATGTAAAAAAAGTGCCTATACATAGTATATTCACAGATATGCAGGAAACATGAGCATTACATTTAGATCCATATCATAATACCTCTCTGTAAATAAAGGTGAAACACTGCCAAACATAATACAACAAGATTTCAAAAATAATGAGCACTTCACAAGTATTAATTAAAAGAAACCTCAAAGAATTATACTCCAATGATTTCTAAATCTGAACTCCTTGCAAAAGAACACATGTACCAAGCTCATTAAAAGATAATTTGAACTGTCAATGGAGAACATCTCAAAAAACATATGTAGTATAAGCAGATAGAACCACATGTGAAAAATTTAAGATACAATCATGTTCTAAACATTTCAAAAAATATTCTTTATTATTTTCATCACCACCCACAGAAATTGCCAAAGCAAAAAAAGGAACTCACCTGAAAAAAAGAATATATACTCTCAATTTATCAATTCAAATGGCAGGTTGTTCCTTTCAGGCACCAAACACTCTAAAAATGGAAATAATACCATTTTATTAACTTATTACAAACTTATTTCCTACACAATATACAATCATTATAGCATTCAACAAGCATAACTAATAAGTTCCCCAAAATCCTCTCCATTAAAAATAAATACAACATTTCTCATTTATAAAAGCATTGTGCCACAGATATGTCACTTTTCCCCATGTTAAAATTCATGCACCTACAACAGTAGGCTTTCATAACTAAAAGGCCAAGTCACAAAAAAAACAAAAGCCTTATTTATGAAAATCTTGCGCCGCCAGTGCGTCACTTTTAGCATGGGAAAAGAAACGCACGGGTGGCGCAAGGCCGTCATAAATAAGGCCCCATGTCCATAGACAAAAACTACAGGGCCAGCATTATACACATGCAAGCAGTACACTTGCACAGAACCACAAAACTCCAAGGGCCACCATGTTAATATATATCCTTAATATAATAAACCTCTGAGAATGGATACATATTTGCGTGGCAGCCCATAACAGAAATTTTGCGTTTTCTGACTCTGATCCACTACCAAACACCCTAACCCCCCCCCCTCCCTCTTCACTAAACTCCGCACTCCACCCCACCCGGACCCCCTATTACAAACCCCCTCCCTGCCCAAGACCACCATGAGCCTCGAACCGCCCCTGGTAAAGTTATAAGACATAGCATTACTAAAACTCATCATTATAGCATTGAACAAGCATAACTAATAAGTTCCCCAAAATCCTCTCCATTAAAAATAAATACAACATTTCTCATTTATAAAAGCATTGTGCCACAGATATGTCACTTTTCCCCATGTTAAAATTCATGCACCTACAACAGTAGGCTTTCATAACTAAAAGGCCAAGTCACAAAAAAACAAAAGCCTTATTTATGAAAACCTTGCGCTGCCAGTGCGTCACTTTTAGCATGGGAAAAGTGACGCACAGGTGGCGCAAGGCCGTCATAAATAAGGCCCCATGTCCATAGACAAAAACTACAGGGCCAGCATTATACACATGCAAGCAGTACACTTGCACAGAACCACAAAACCCAAAGGGCCACCATGTTAATATATATCCTTAATATAATAAACCTCTGAGAATGGATACATATTTGCGTGGCAGCCCATAACAGAAATTTGGCGTTTTCTGACTCTGATCCACTACCAAACACCCTAACCCCCCCCTCCCTCTTCACTAAACTCCGCACTCCACCCCACCCGGACCCCCTATTACAAACCCCCTACCTACCCTCCCTGCCCAAGGCCACCATGAGCCTCGAATCGCCCCTGGTAAAGTTATAAGACACAGCATTACTAAAACTCAAAGAATAGGCAACAGGCAGACAAACTAAATAGTACATAAAGACACATATTTTTTACATAATACTTTTGAAAAACATGTAGTATTTTTTTTAAATCTATCATGCAACTGGCCCTCTAGAACCGCTTTCAAAACGCCAACTATAAACCTTTACATTTCATTTTTAAACCATACACTTTCAATTACATTATTTATTTATTTACAATTCATGTAATGTTACACACCTTTTCTAAAATACACCAGTCCCTGTTATTTATAAGGATTTATTTTCATTCTTCATCAGTGATACTTTCTTAACAAATAATGAAAATCACTGTAACGTTTCAAACAACAATGCTAACGCGGTAAAAATAACTCTCCATTTGCTTTCCTTTAAGAATGTAGATTATCTACCCCACGCATGCGATTCATGATACTTGCATTTGGCAGCGAATACCGACCTTGAATCGGAAGACATGAACAAGAGCTCCATTGTCACATTTAAAACTGAACTTAGCATCTGCTCACACACATATCTTTCACTTAGCTAACATTCACAGAAAACAGCATTGGTGTAAATAAAAAGTGACCTTCCTTTACAATTTGCTCAAATGACTCCCTTATCTTTTAACGCATCCTCCACTTCAAGACAGGCTATTTTTTTGATAACTACTAACCAATATTTAAGTGACTAGACTGCTAGAAAATTTATCAAGTCATTCTGCTCCTATCCACTGCATAGCCGGCGACCTATTTCTGTGGAGTTGCTATAGAACCGGCAGTGCTGCGCCGTTTCCTTTACCATCTTGGTAAATTCAAAATGGATGTCCCTCCTGCCTTCGCAAACGAGCCGGACCACTTAGAACTATTTCGACAGAAAATGCTTCTCTACTACGGCACCTTAGCACTCTCAACTTTGAATACTTCATATTGATTATCATTTCGATATTCGTATTTCACCTGTGTGCAGCCTGTATTTCATTGCCTGAGCTGTGATTTCATGTGGGCCCTGGACTTATGTCTCTGCAACTTGGCACCTCATGAATCCGTTAATTGATCATGAACAGCTTTGTTACAACGGAGGGTTTATGGCCTTTGCAGCGATACAAGGAGTTCTGGGTCATTGGAATATATTCGCAGCGGCGCAAGATTTTCTAACAGAGAGCTACATCGAAAACCCACCGAGCTGTCCTCTGATGGTAAAAGAGCCTCCGATAATGACAGATCATGAATGCTCCTTTCCTCTTCTCAATTGGATGGCTGACATGTTTTCAGATGATAACAGTGATTTCCTGTTAGAAGCACTTGCTGCCTACTTTGCCTACACAATGGACGATTAACTCTTTCCTAACAGAGAGCTACATCGAAAACCCACCGAGCTGTCCTCTGATGGTAAAAGAAGCTCCGATAATAACAGATCATGAATACTGCTTTACTCTTTTCCATTGGATAGCTGACATACTTTCAAATGATAACAATGATTTCCTGTTAGAAGCAGAAGCTACCTACTTTGCCTAAACAATGCTTCGATAACTCTTATGCAAGCCATTGACGTTCTCATTTCCTTTTGCTTCCCTATATTCTTCACGTTCTTTTCCATATTTTCTTATGAAGAACAGACCTATTGGCTTTACTAACAGTGGACATTATAATTTCGTGCTGGTTAAATTTTGAACTTTTATGTGGACTACATTTTTTTCTTCAGTTACTCGATTTTCAACTTTATTTTTTTACACTCTAATCTCAACAATTCTATTGCATATCTTATCTTATGTTATTTCAAACGTACTCGATGCAAAACTCGCTAATATATGCTACATGTGCCCTAATTAATGTGTAAATTTTAAACGAGTTTTTTATAACTGTAAACGCCATTTCGCCTCTCAACTGCTTATATCCGCCTCACACGCCTCTGCTCCTTTAATTTTCGATAAAATTATGTTTTTTTAAATACTTTACAGAAAAATATGTTCTTTCAACAATATTTCCATTGCTACTTGTGCTGTATTTCAAATGCAATACTGCAACCTTCAAAAGATATCTCAATACAGTAGTTCTCCTCAATAGTGATTTGCGCACCATCCAACAGATTACATACATGCACCTCTCACCATTTTGTCACTTTTGGCGCCTTTTTTTCCCTCACACAGTAACATAACAAAAACTTGATAGTGCTTCGCATATAGACAGCTGATTGATAAACTGATGATGTATAACCACTAGCATTTTCATATATAGTTCCTAAACTGAAAGGCCAGAGACCTTCTTCCATTTATTAAAATATAATATACTTCCTTATAAGAGTGTACAATTTTTTTTCCAAACTATATTCATTTTTCTTCAACTATAGCGTTTGTATTCCATGTACTACTGACAATACCAATTACTGTGTTTTTTGCAATTTCTGTACTCATATTACATAATGATTGCCTTCAAAACAGTGCATTTCTGAATAAACATTACAAATATTCACGTTCTCTCTTTTAATCCATAATCTCCACTGAAATGATAATATATTGAAAAACTATTCATGTGTTCCACGTAACCTCAACTGTACTAATTGAGAACCTTATTTATGAAGATCTTGCGCCGCCGGTGCGTTATTTTTTAAAATGGGAAAAAGTAACGCACCGGTGGCGCAAGGCCTTCATAAATAAAGCCGTGAATGTTTTCTTTTCTCGACCTCACTTACTAATACTAGAACCTGCAAGCCAATTACGGCCCGTGAACTCTTTCTTAGTAGGTCGCGCACCGTACAGACAGTTGTACCTCTGTTAAAAAAAATGTATTACTGTTACCAAGCACCGCCACAGTTCCGCTTCACTCAGAGTTAATCACTGCTCCCACGCTTCTACAGGCCAAACGCTATGTCGTATTTCTCTCCTTATCACCCTTTCATCTCCACAATAACAAACAGTTCTCCGTCAGCCACCAGAGAACACAGTCAGATGCAGAGGCACTAACTAGTGAAATACGACATACCCTCCGCTCTGTGAAAGCAACCAAGCGGTAATTGTGAAAGAAAACATTCACTAGCGCTTCAAAAAAGCAATACAATTATATAATTATTTTTTAGAAAACGTTCCAACTACTTTGATAGGACTATCTGTGTGTGCCTCCACAGCAAACTTCCTCAGCCCGGACTGAAGGCAGACACAGACAGACACACACACAATAAGATAACACAGAGCAACGGAGACGGAATGCAGAAGGGAGATTAAGATGCAATCAAACAGCAGGAGTCAGAGAGATATTTTTATACTCCGTTTGGTACCTCAATTTACGAAAACATTTACTGCACAAATCTGTGTACAACCTCATGGTCAAAACTTTTCATTTTATTTTACTCGACCACCTCCCCTTCTCACCCCACCAGTGCAAGCCGCGGCCAGAAACCGCACTATAATTTTGTCGTCTAACAGAAACTTTGTGAATACCTTAATCATTACCACTTTGGCCCACTTCCCCTCCCTCTCGCCCCACCCCCACCAGTGCAGGCCACGGCCACCAACCACACTGTAATTTTGTCGTCTGACAGAAACTTTAAGAATTCATTAAGCATTACCACTTTTTCAAGACGGTATCACAAGTAATATACCAACTTTTCATTTTATTTCACTCAACCACCTGCCCCTCTCAAACTACGCCCACCAATGCAGGCCGCGTCCAGAAACCGCCCTGTAATTTTGTCGTCTGACAGAACGTTTACGAATTCATTAACCATTAGCATTTTTTGACGACGGTATCACATGTAATTTACCATTTCTCTCTCTATCTGCATTATCTGTCTCTCTGCTAATATCATTTTTTCACTTCATGAACAACTTCTCTCATTATATATAAAGGCTTCAAAATCTCACAAATAATTACTCTCTATATTAAACATATTTTATACTGCATATTTCACATTTAAATGAAAAAATTAGTTTTAGAAATACAACACATTATGACAGACAAAAATTAGTTTTCTTTCAGACTACTAGGAAAATCAATCAATGTTTGTGACTGAACCATATTTTACGGTACATGACAAAACAAACTGTTACAGACTTACCTTTACCAATGCTTTGTACGATGTACAACAGTGACAGTCACAAAACAGATATTCGTTTGACGGAACTCTCTATTAAGCTTCTATCACTGCAACCAAAATTCAATGGCACAGATATCCAGTCAATACACACTCATATAACTCTCTAGGGTTCTATTTACCACAACAACTTGCGTTACCACATGCAAGACGTATATAGGAGAGACGGTGTTCATTTCACGAATGAGGGAAACAGAATTTTCCTCTGCAACATCAGGCTCTGCATCGGTACTTACTTATAAATGCAGAAAACACTCAATTAACACAAGGGCTCTTTTCAGAGCCACCTTATATCTAAGCACTCAAACTTCTGATTTATCTCCATTTTCACACTCTTGTAAATAGGTGTGCGCGACCGGGTGCGCGCACCCCGCAACTTTAAAAAAAAAATATATATATATATCTTTTCGCATTTAAGGGCCTTACTGCACACCCCGAGAAAACCTACGCAGCAAGACTATCTCTACCTTCTCCCCTTTCCATGTTTCAACACTTTGAAATGAACAATATATTTATTCGCAGTGACAAAATGGCGGTCAACACTTCCTGATTTCTTTCGAATCGAACGTTAACAGACGTCACGCAGCAGAAAAAAATTCCGCTCACGCGCAGCCGCTTGGGTGCGCGCACCCGTGCGTGCGTATAGATATATAATTGACTTTAACTTTAATTTTCTCAGCAACTACTGAACGGATTTACACCATTCCAAAAAAAGCGTAATCTGCGAACCGTACTCTACAGTTTTGCCAATTTTCTTATAAATCCATTCAGCCGTTCGACCTGTAGCCGAGTCTAAAGGTCCTATGGAAAATAACATGGAGAAAACATGTTTTGGGACCCCCTTTTATCTCAGCCCCCACTTGACCAATCCCCCCCAAACTTTCAGGGAAGGAGCGCAGCGGACCGAGCCATCTTCTTTGAGAAATTCGCTAAGATTCTTCAACCAGGGCCAAAGTTATTCCAAATAGAATGTTGAGGATTTCCTATGGAAACTAGGTCCTAACTATAACTACCTACTGGCGACCGCCAGTAGGTAATATATATATATATATATATTATATATATACACATATATATCCAAAGAATTCACTCTCCCGTCCTAAGTTTCAAGGACAGTATGAAGTACGGACTCCAAACGGCGTATTTCAAAAGTTCATTTATTTAGCGTTTTTTGAGTAGCAAAACATCAGTCACTCAACGCGTTTCGGGGCTCCTCCCCTTAGTCACGAGTCAGTAAATGCTCATTGGTATAAACATTATATAGTCATAGTCACATGGTTATGAATGAAAATAAAAAAAATACTTATCGTGCTGCAAGCATAAACAAAATATCACCCTTCAGAATGGACGATATAAATTTCATTAGATAACTATAAGAGAAAAATCATACTTTCTCTCTTGACCCGTTTTTGAACAATATAAATCAGCGAGTATTAAACTCATGGGTTGCGTTTCATCATTGTTGGCCATAAAAATAAATAAGGGACTCATTGCATTCTCATGTCGTCGGACTATCCCGTATTGTGTACATGAACCGAATCATCTTAAATCACGCCCCAGTGGGCAAATCAATCTTGTAATGCATTGCAATTCATTAAATAAAATAAATAATAGAATTAGGTAAAAATAGTGATAAAGGCGGCAACATAGTGATACAATCCAGAGAAAACTATGCGGCAGAAGGTCTGAGACAATTATGAGATGTGAACCGCTATTGTAGAAGCAATCGTATCGCAATCGTATGGAATATTGAAACGCAACCCATGAGTTTAATACTCGCTGATTTATATTGTTCAAAAACGGCCGAGAAAAAAGGGGGATCCCAAAACGTGTTTTCCCCATGCAACTTCCCATAGGACCTTTAGCCACTGCTTCAGCCCGAACGGCTGAACGGAATTACACCAAATTTTAGTAGAGAGGTAGTCTTCAGTTCAGACTCCTGCCTTTTGCTTATTTGGTGTAAATCTGTTCAGTAGTTTCTGAGAAAATGACATTTAAAAGTACATAAATATCTATGGGCGCGGTAAATCCAAGGATTATGCATCGTAGTATAAGCGCACCATCCCGATCACACGCTCAATGCTAATTGGCTGTCAAGCGGTTGTAAACATTCAAAACCAGGAACTGTTGGCAGCCATTTTGTGCCTCGGTAGAAGCGAGGCTGAGGAAGTTAGTGGAATATGTGTTCAAAATGGAGAAAAGGGGCAGGGTAGAAATAATTTTACCCTCTAGACCTGCATAGGGGGTCCCAGAAGGAACCCCAGGGCCCACTTTTTTTTTTTAAACCGGGATACGTGTAGAGTGCATAGACTGTGCCGTAAAATAAAGTTAGAAAAGGAGGTTTTTTTTAATAATTCGTCTCCGGGGGTTAAATACCGGGGGCAAAATTATTACATTTTATGTGGGACCCGGAGGGGCCCCCAAGCCTTGGGGATCATCAGCGCCCAGGGCTAAAAAGAAAAAAATGGTAGGGGGAGGGGTCGAAGGCCCTGAAAGCCGGGGGGACCATCACCCGTCGAGGGTGTTTGTATTGAGGGAGGGGGACTACTTGGCTGCCTCCCTGGAGCACTCGAGGGCCCCGTTACCCACCAGGGCTAAAAAGAAAATACGGCTAGGGAGGGGGCGCTGTAAGGTCTCCAAAGCCCTGGAGACCACCACTCCCCGGGGCTTTACGTATTGTGGAAGGGCCGGTTCCTGCAGTGTTCCGGGGTGTCCATCCCGCCCTCCCATAGCAAAGAAATCCGTTCTCTCTTTCAAAATCTAAATCAGATAGCTTTTGCACATGGGGAGTTGTTTATTAGTAGCTTGTGATCTGGAAAAGTAATGCTGACTCCCAAACGCGTAGAGGTTGTGCATCAAAGGTGCTGGAGTGGCACTCCATACAGATTATGATTCGTGCATCCAGCGCGTGCACACCAGGGGGCCGCACTGAGCGCTGTATTTGGTGCACGACTTGTAATTTTACCGTAAAAAAAATAGCCCCTTTCAGTAATTTCTAATATCTCCGGGGACCCTATCCCCCGGGTCTTATAAAAAATGTTGGGGACCATGAGGGGAGCTAAAATGCCCCCACGGTCCCGCCGACTTAGCGCGTTCATCAGGAGTCTGCATTGCTTTTCCGCAAGGGGAGATGCTAACTTGTATGTAGAAATGCAATCTGCTTTTTATTTTGAAAGTGAGAACAGATTTCTCTGCTCTGTATTTCAAAATGCAAACTAAGTTTGCTATGGGAGGGCGGGAGCCGTGAGACTGCCGCCCTCTCAAAGCAAACAGCAGTGTCCCGGGGGTAGGGACCCCGGGACACTGCATGAGCCGGCCGTCTGGCGTTGCGGTCTCCAGGGCTCTCATAGGCTCTAGGCATAGGGTCACGCAGTCTGTCTCTCACAATACACACATTTCTGGGGGTGATGCTTCCCGGGGCTTGAGGGGGGCTGTTGAGGCCCACACACTTCTAATTTTTGTTGAGGGGGCCTTGGACGGGAAAGTGGTACAAGGGGGTTATAAATCTGGTACACAGTGTTTTGTTTTACTTTGCTTTCCTTTTTGGTCTTGTAGAAGATCCAGGGTTTATATAACTGTTTATGTACAGCCAGTACCTTTCAACTCTACCCCCAACCAGCTTTCTGCCTGTTACTATAGTAACAGTTCATCGAACACTTAAATGAGCACAGAGGTTAGAAGTTCACCACACAATGTTGGTAATGGAAAAAAATAACTGTGCTGGAGTTTTTAAACTTTTCCATAAGAACCGTTAGTCGTAGGTATAGACTCTGGTAAAGATCTGGTAAAGAGTTAGCCTCTGAATTATACTTCAAATTATAAATATCATTTATATTAGGGACCGCTACCCCCTCCAAAAAAAAGACGTATATACTTTTTTTTTATGAACTTTTATTAAAGCAATAAATAACTGGAAACGTAACTTAAAGAAAACAATATAATAAATAACTAGGAACATAACTTTAACAAAACAATATAATAAAATGTGATATGGACTATTGAAGCATGGTAGGCAATCTGCAAAACAAAAAAGAAAATTAGTGTTTAAAATTAAATCGATGTGACTAAATGAAGTCAAACATTACAAGTCAAATTAACAGTTGAAGATATTTCCTTCTTTTAACGTGTGCCTAATACATTTCACTTGTCTTATGGCTTGTTTTCAAGCGGTGTCTGTATGGAAGTGCCTACTGCGTCAGATTTACATTACAGATCAACAGGTCTTTCAAATAATTCAGAGATGAGACAGAATTAGGTAAGAGATCAAGTTATTATGCAGGACAATATTGTTTAGGGCTTATTTACAAGACTCTTGCACAGATTTTGTGTTTTTTTTATCATGTGAAAGTGACGCAGGGGGCTTGTAAATAAGGTCTTTTATTTGTAATGCATTTAATCGGAGGCATTGTATATCTAGGTCGCTCTGCTTACCTTGTGTAAACACTGTGACCAACAGAGTTCACAACTTGAACTCAGCTTTTGTTCTACACGTCAGATTGCACAGCAGCGTCCATAACTTTACATATTCACATATTACATCATTCTTGATATGGTCAGTGACATCATCAGCAGTGGATTGCGAGTAACAGTATCTTTTGTTTACTTCCTATAGCTGTCTTTCTTGTAACATAACTGTCTGTTTCCTACCCTTATACTTACTGTTCTTGTTTTAAAAAAAATGTTGAGATCATTCAGAAACAGTAACATTAATGGAGACAGAATGAGTGAATAAGAATGAAGAAGTATGAGAAGAGAGGGACTGAGAAAAATACTGGAAGGAGTAGAATAATTAAGTAATAGAGAAAGGAATGAGGGAAGTAGCAAACGCAGGAAAGTAAGGATTAAAAAAATGAAGCAGTAGAACTAATAGATGTTAAATGTGATAGATTAAATGATTGATTCAGGATGACGATAAGGTGTGTCCTCTCCAAAAGTTTGTTTAAGGTGAGGCCTACTCAGGGTTGCATATCAAATTTATGCTTGTTGAAGAATACAGAGGAGATAATACATGTGAAGGCCTACCATTGAAGTAAAACATGTCCACTTCACTCTTGAACAACGGCCAGACCTCTTCAGTGTCCTTAGACAGACCTAAACTTCATCTGCACAATGTCATTCGTAAACTTAGAAAACACAAGTAATGTAATTGAAAAACGTGGAGTTTCTTTTGCTCATTTCACAATCACATCACCTGTGTTGCCTTTGCTTAGGTATCTCATGGTGCAGATGTAGTCCAGCATATGAAACACTACGTAGAAGTGCAGCAGTGTATGCATTAATACATGTGAAGGCCTACCAATGAAGTAAGTCATGTCCACTTATTACATCATTCATGTCAGTGACATCATCAGCAGTGGATTGCGGGTAAAAAGAGTAGAAAACATTTACCTTATACTTCTTGTTAACTTTTTCAAATATTTTTTCATACTTTCAATCTGTAAAAGAGAGAACAAACATTTCAAAAATATTAAAACATGTATTTAAAAATTTGAAAAGACAAGGGAAAAGGTTCAAGAAGAAACAGTTTTTCAACAACTTTGACATTTACAGAAGCCTCTGCTGCTCTACGTCCCCTACACAATCCTAAAAATATATATTTTAAACAAACAGTATCTTGATGCTGAAAAACTGAGGCCTATTTTGGAACATGGTGCATCTTTTGCACTGCTGATGTCTCACAATAGTGATGCAATAGCAGCGCAAAAAAGATGTAAAGCCATCATAAAATTGTGTCTAACATTTTAAATGATTGTTTCAGGATGCAAATAAGATGTGTCCTTTCAAGAGGTTTCTTTAAGGTGAGGCCTATTCAGTTTTCAAAAAAAACAGTACCCAGAAGTGCAGCACTGTAAGCATTAACTTTGACACTTACAGAAGCCTCAGTTTCTCCATATCTACCTCACATTTCTAAATGTATATCATAAGTACAAAAAGTAGAACATTAATTATACATGTTAAATGGTTTATGTTTGCTGTTCTCAGAATCTATCAAATTTCACTTAAATCAGTGACTTGAAAGTATTCATCATGTAACAGCGGGGAAAAAAAACACAATCAAAATGATTGTGTTTAAAAAACCCATACAACCTAAGAAATCTGAATTCAAAACTCCTTAAAATTAACTTACTTTCCATAACGTCGAAGGATGTCCTATGAACAGCGTACACTCTGTTGTGCTATAAATATTTTCAGCCCGCCACTTTCTGAAAGAAAACCTCCATCGTTTTAAAAAATATGTTACATACAATAAAAGACTTCTCACATTCTACCACATGTTTCCACTTGGCCAAATCATGTTGCAGCGTTTTTCAACTCTTGTAATTCTTATAATGAAATCCCGTCATTTTCTATTTTCGCAACTTTCAAAAAGAAAACATTTAAGATTACTTTCACAATCCTGGACTACTAATATCTTACCCTTCTTTCTCACTCATGTTCTCCTTTTCCTATGACACTGATACTGCTTACTATGAAGCAGACTTACTTGCATCAGGTTTATATAGTTGGATTTTTAAATTGACATTATAATTAAAAGTTTTGGACCAATAATCTAGACAGCATTGCAGACTTACATTCCCTCTACTTCATGAACCTTTTGCAATTCCTCAGAGGAAATCCCGAGATTCTTTCCTTAAAATTTTGGTTTTAAAAACACCAGGTAAGAATTTTTAAGGTCAAACGGCAATTTTTTTTGAAAGTTACAACAGAATCGGTGCAGAATGACCAGCCGTTTCTAGACTTTAAATAAGCTGTGTAATGTCCTGATGTTGTTGAAGGACCATCGTGATAGATAATTGCTACAGTTCCAAAAGTCCTTCCTGATATTGACAGCTGAGAAGCAACAACTTTTTTTATTAAAGTTGACAATTTTGATCCATCAGGCCTACATCGTTGGATCATTAAAATGACATACTGGCCATATCTTCGTATAAATAATGTTGACATCATTTCAGATTTACATTGGCTACACTCCATGTTGTGATCAGCTGCATTTACTAGCTTATTAAAGGAGACTGATTTACTGTCTGGCAAAGTTAAATATATAAATCTTTCTGAGTCTACACTAGTAGTACTTGATACCATACAGTTCTCGCAGTCATGCTGCCATTGATAAGAAAGCCCAAACAGGTCATCTACATCTACACCCTCATCTTGCAATACATCAAGCATATACATTAAAAACTCCTGACAATCCTGCTGATTATTTTCAGAGAAGTCTGTTTGACCTGAACATTCATCTAACAGATAACGAACTTCAGACACACTTTCTACTTTTGTTCGATCAGTGCTACATTTCTCTAACACAGAATTCAACAAACAGCATAAACTTTGTTCCGAATTGAACCCAATCTGTTCTTTTAAAGTCTCTAGTGAAAAGAGAACATTAACCACTACATTTGCATAGCAGTTGACACCAGAACTGTTTTCAAATTGAAAACCGACAACATCTTCAACAGAATCCACTTTCTTTCTGCTTACAATTTTCGGTTCATCGACTTTTGGGCTTTTTGCTACAACCTCCTTACTATTACTGATATTTCTTCGTTTCCGGCCTACCACACGTTTCTCAAACAAAGGATATTGAGGCAAATGTGGCGCATACTCTCTTCTTAACCTATTGTATTCCTTAACACAATCTAGATCCGCACAAATGTTTGTGACATCACAGTCAATCAAGTACAATCCCGATAAAGTTCTAACTCGTGACAATGCCACATATGCCATACCCTCCTTGAACACAGAACTGCCAATATTCACCAATGCACTATCTACACTTAAACCTTGCGATTTATGGATTGTCACCGCATATGCCAAGCAAACAGGAAACTGTTTACGGCGAACATATAAGTCTTTAACAAGCAAAAACCTAGCAGAACAACAACCAATTAGCTGTATTTCCTCAATGCCATCAAATTTAATTTTTAAAAATTCAATTCCATCTCTATTTCTGTATTTCTCAAAATCAACAACATTACCCATAGATCCATTTACCAGACCTCTTTCAACATGTAAATTCCTTCTCAAAATGATTCGGCAATTTAAACACACATTCAAAGTCTTTTCAAAACCCGCTGTTTTAGATATAGTCTTCTCTAATGAATCCAATTTTGATTTCAAATTCTCAGACAAAATAATTGTTGATCCCATATGTTCTTTTCTGTCAATAGCTTCAAGTTTCACAATCTCTTGCTTTTCTAAATTCAACATTTTGTTGTTGAAGATGGCACATTCTGCAAGAGTTGGCATCAAACATATTCCGGATTTCTTCTCAGTAATTTTCTGAAAAATATTCTCAGGCACAATGTCTTGTTCGGGATATAAATTTGACAGTAATCGTGCATTTAAAGCTTCTTTCCCATGCTCGGTCACTTTTCCAATTCTAATATCTTGTAGAATATTCTTGTAATCTTCATCCTTCGCCTGACGCATATTTTCATGCAGTTCAGCATAATTGAAATTTAACCATATATTGACGTTGCCAATGCTCCCTAGGCACTTCCTGGTATCTTCATGCGTGAGTATTTTGAACACAGGTTGTCCTTTTACTGGTGTCAGCTGCAGAAGATCTCCGAAAACAATGATGTGTTTGCCACCAAATAACATATCATACTCAGTTTTAAGAACTTCTTGCATTCTCAAATGCACAAAGGCAAGCATGACATTGGAAACCATGCTTACTTCGTCAATGATAAGAAGTTTCATTTTCCTCAAGACTCTTGAAACTTCACAACAAGCATCCCCAGATAACTTGTGGTATTGTAATTTGTTGTCATGCTCCACTGGCAGCATCAGTAGACGATGCAAAGTAATACCTTTAATGTTATGTGCTGCCAGTCCAGTAGGAGCGGTAACAACACAAGACAACGATGTCTCAGTCCTTTCCTGCAAATAACAAGAAATTGCTTTAATAAGGAAACTTTTTCCAGTTCCCGCTTCTCCACTCACGTACAGTCGGACAGGCTTCAACGATGTACATGAGCACTCTTTCTTCTCATGACTTAATCCATGCTCAATTTGCTTGGTAACTTCATCATATATTTTCCTCTGCTCAACGTTGAGTTGTTTTTCCAAGTCTTCTAAGTTAACTGCATCCTCCTGAGCATGTGCCATGGCTCTTTCCACTTCATTCATAGCAGTGGCAGCTTCATTTTCGATAATAGGTCCTCCTAGTGGATCCTGACTCAATGAAACAGAACTCTGACTGTCCTGAGAACTGTCTCTGGCAATCACGGCTGCAATCGTTGCTTCCTGCTCAATTTCCAAAGTCAACATTTCTTGATATTTGGGAAAAGCAGGACATTCTATGGTCTCCTTAGCAGCAGTGAAAGAGTCTTCGTAACAGAGGAAATCTCCAAGCAGTTCCTCTTCTGCACGCCAAGGCTTGAAAAGTTGCAAAAGTGCTAAATAAAAAAACTCCTTTTTTTCTGGAGATTCGCCACTCAATTTTCGATGGTTTACTAATTGGCATTTTCTTTGCTTGACCAGACATCCCTCACTTCCAATTACAGCATACACTCCTTTCTCAATATCTTCTTTGATGTTCCTCTTGAATATATAATTTTGTAGAACCTCATATAGACAAACATTCTCAAAGTGACTGCTTCGATTTGGATAATATGTATCCAACATGTTTGTCTTCAAAATGTCGGTACTGTTTGGTTCCTTTTCTGCCAAATACTCAATTTCCCGGACAGGTTTTAGAACTCGATTTCGCGTTGCAGCAAGACCAAGACTCGCCCAAACGATACTCCTGGATTTGGCATAGAGACTTGCTGAAGACAACCGGTCAGAACATTCGTAAGCTCCGATTTCTCGATGCGACAACATCTTCAGACTGAAACTGTACAACTTCTTGCTGAGGCTCTTTTCATGGGAAATGTCCTCCCACATATCCTTCAATTCAGTCTTTTCTTTTTTGGTGATGTAAGATGTCACATACCGAGCCACAGCCATACAGTTGTCAGCCACAAACTGTATATCCATGTTAGCATTCCACATGGACAAAATCACTGGGTTGTAGTCGTTGATGTACTTGGACTCTTCGTTCCTTTTCAAATTGTATGTATTTTTGGGTGATTTCCTCTTCACATTATGTCGCAGCGAAGACATCAAACTGTTCACTCTTCCTTTAGAAATCACCGGTCGTGGAAAGTTGAAACGACATTTGGTGTAGAACTTGTCCTTGTTTCTGAATTTACGACGACAGTACTTTCCACAACGATGGCTTTGGAAATGTAGAACTTGTTCTCTTAGGCTTTTCTTCTCCGTTGCGTTTGGAACAGCACACGTAGAATACTGTTCTATGAAATTCATCACTAAGTCATCCGGATCTGTTCCAAATTTAGGTGCATCCTTGATCCACAACAACATATGTATATGAGGAGCACCTCTTGATTGGTACTCCTTTCTCCAGAAGAAATCCAACACCTCTCCAAGAGGTGGATTCTTCTTATTTGTGATGAAAGACATCATAGCTTCAAATCTATGATTGAAGTACCTGCATACATTCACTGGATCCAAAGAACACAGTTCTCCAGGTGTCTTGAATTCAATGTTTTCAATATTTCCATTTGCCTCTCGTAGAAATTCAAGTAAGTCTTCCCAGCCATACTCGGCACAGCTCAGAGTAAGGAACCATGTTGGAGTTCCTAAGTTCCTCAGCATACATTTTAAATCACCATGACGACGGTACCAGTACTCATTAGTACCACGCTGACACGCCATGAGATTAATTAGGTGAGAATCCAAAATACTGTCTTGGACATTGACTTTATGCATAAAGTCACTTGCCGAGATGTTTCGCATCTGTATACCACTTTTTAAGATGTGGTTCACTGCATATGACAGTCCAGACAGATCGCTTTCAAACAGGAGATGAAACAAATAGGGAATGCATTGACGAAACCTAGGATCTTCTGCATACAATCGTAAAGTCCGGTATTCAGACGCAGGAATTTGATGAGGTCGCTCATCATATCTTCCTCCTTGACCTGTTGGAAATAGTTGTGGGAAACACCGAGCTTCCAAACTTTCCTCCCAAACACTAATGGGACTCCCTTTGGCTTGTTTCATTTGAAACAACTCAATTGCATTCCCCATGACTTCCTTGGAATGCAAAAGATGAACACTATAATGTTCATATATTTCTTCGCTTTTAGAGGCCTCTACTTTCTCAATTTGGCCAGCACACAAATCGCTATCCTCTTCATCACTTACTTCCTCTTCTGCAACATATACATTCATATAGTACTTATTATTTGTCTTCAAATACAATGTTGCCTTTTTGACTTTCCTAACATCCACTAAATCTTGCCATATTTTCTTATTTTTTTGTCGGAACCCCATTAACCAAGATAACCAGAGGTTCCTCTTCCACTTTTTCTACTCCAATTGTGTTAATGTTTTTGTTCAAATCTAGAGGCAAATAAACAACTCTTCCCTTTAATCCTCTCTGTAAATCTGATGGAGGCAACTTCCCTGTCTTTGGCTCCATTCTTACAATAGCCTGAAAGGGATGGATACTTTGAATCAAAATAGATTCATAAGTATTTAAATCCTTCAATTCAGAAGGAACCTCAACCAATTCCAGATTATTATGAACCGCCCTAGCAGGCATCTGGTTTTGGTTTAATTTGTTACAACAATAAGTACATACACGTTGATCCGATCCCAAATCAAAATAATTTTCTACCATCAAGTATGTGGCAAAATCCTTCCATTCACTATTATTTTCCCTTTCACTTTTTGCATATAAATCCACTAACTTAGTCTGATTCTCATAATAAGTGCGTCGACAACACACACAAGTGAAATTAGGCCTCTCACTTGATTTCATCTGAAACGTGGCAATTTCCTTCTGAAATTTATCAAAAATTCTTGACATCTATTTCAGAACCATGCAAAAGAGCAGCACATAATTGTTTAAGCATAATTGCTGGACTCTTAGCATAATACAACATTCTCACTCATTTTCTGACTTTATTATGATGCACTGCTAGCATCCTGAAATGATGAAAAACACTCTGGCATACTCTCCTGGAAAGACAAGCCAGTGAATGACCACGCAAACCTGTCATTTGACTCACTCTGCAAGGATCTAATTCTTGCAACAACTTCATTTTCTGCTTCAAACTTTTCTTATTAAATGTCCGTATAAAATCACAAAGCAAATTGATGGAATCCTGTTTCACACTGCAAATAGAACTACACTTCCAAATGTACACAGGACCCTTAGGACGTCTTCCTAAAACCTCATTACCTAACACCTCGTCTGTCTCTGTTGTCACAAGTTTTTCTTTTTCAACTGGACAACCATCCTTCACTTCATAAGCTCGACCACTGGTGTCAACTGCAAACACCAAATCATTATCCTGAAAATAACTCTCCTCATTAAAAAATGCCTCACAACTTGAACTATGCATCCATTCTCCGGAAAAAACTTCACAAAAGTTACTACGATTTACTACTCTCTTCCATCTACTATTTGATTTGAAATCAGAAATTACCTTGTTTAGTTTCCTAATTCTATTGATTACCAAAATAAACAACTTTCGCTTAATTTCAAAAGCATGATCAATAATTTTCTCTACATTTTTCTTCTTCTTATAAAATGCCACTTTCTGTTGGCCTTTCTTAATATTTTTTAATAAATTAACTATTATCCTGTTGCGGAACATTCGTTTTCGAATGTCCCTAAACTGTTGTTTCCTTCTACTATCATGCACAGAGTTATCTCTTGCTCTACCAGTAACATTTTTGATTGGTCTTTCCTTTCCATTTAAATTGCTTTTCTTTTTCTGGACTGAAACATTTTTTGGAGAAATACTTTTTTTACTACAAATATTTCTTAAGAATGATTTCGTGCTCTTACCCGGAGCTTTCTTGGTGATTTCACAAGTATTTTGGGGAGAGGACTGCTGCAATAATAGATGATCTTGCTGTCTTTGACGTTTTCTAGCCTTTCTTATTCGATTCTTAGTTGGCATTTTTCAAATTTTGTAATGATCTGCAGTTGAATCTGTGGAAAAATATAATAAAAAATGTTATTAACCACTATTACCAAACAGTAAATGAATAACAGTCATCAAAAACTTAACACCCTACTTATTATTTAACATAGCAAATCTTTTGCACCACCACTGCATCACAAAAATGACACACAGTGGTACAAAACAGGCATACACCTATCATAAATCTCTCCCTAACATTTTAAATGATTGATTCAGGTTGACGATAAGGTGCGGCCTATCTAGAGGTTTGTTTGGGCCCAGATCTTTGGACTGGGGTGAATGTGTGTCATTGATCCACATTCGGTCCATCACCTGTTTTGTTTGTTTGAGGTGAGGCCAACACATGGTTGCAGATGAGATTTTCACTTGTTGAAGAAAACAAAGGAGATAATACATGTGAAGGCCTAGCAATGAAGTAAGTCATGTCCACTTCACTCTTGAACAAAGGGCAGACCTCTTTTGAATCTGTGGTCACACCTAAACTTCATCTGCACAATGTCATTCATAAACTTAGGAAACACTAGTGATGTAATTGAAAAATGTGAAGTTTCTTTTCCTCATTTCAGAATTACATCACCTGTGTTTCCTCATTGACTTAAAATGTCCTTAATGCACATGAAAGCGTGTTTTAGATTGCCCTTGCACCATTTTTGGGACATTTTTAACATGACTATGTAACTCCCATAATCAAAATCTAAATTTGCCAAGCACAGGTGGGAGCGTATTTACAAGAAACTTGCCCCATGAAGAACGCTTTCCATTTAAAAAGGGCAAAATAACATCATAGACACTCAAATGCTTTATAAATATGACCCAAACAACCTATGAAGCTCTAGCAGTACATATCCAGAAATGTAATTGATTTCAAAAAATCGTTTTTAAACACAGCATATAAATCAATTGTATACCTACATTCAAGAGGAAATGACTAAAAATGTCCTTGAGACACATGAAAGCGTTTTTTTTAATTCCCCTGCACCATTTTTGGGACATTATTAACATGGCTATTTAACTCCCATAATCAAAATCTAAATTTGCCAAGCACAGGTGGGAGCGTATTTACAAGAAACTTGCCCCATGAGGAACGCTTTCCATTTAAAAAGGGAAAAATAACATCATAGACACTCAAATGCCTTATAAATATGACCCAAAACAGCCTATGAAGCTCTAGCAGTACATATCCAGAAATGTAATTGATTTCAAAAAATCGTTTTTAAACACAGCATATAAATCAATTGTATACCTACATTCAAGAGGAAATGACTGAAAATGTCCTTGAGACACATGAAAGCGTTTTTTTGAATGCCCTTGCACCATTTTTGGGACATTATTAACATGGCTATGTAACTCCCATAATCAAAATCTAAATTTGCCAAGCACAGGTGGGAGCGTATTTACAAGAAACTTGCCCCATGAAGAACGCTTTCCATTTAAAAAGGGAAAAATAACATCATAGACACTCAAATGCCTTATAAATATGACCCAAACAACCTATGAAGCTCTAGCAGTACATATCCAGAAATATAATTGTTTTCAAAAATCGTTTTTAAACACAACATATCTGTTTCAGCTTACATGAGAGACCATGGAATGGGCTCCATGTACAACAATAACTTGTGTTACTGCATGCCAGAATGCTACACCGAATATGCAATTACAATTTCTCAAAAAACAAAATCTATTTGTATATCACTTGAGACAAAGCCACATTTTAAAAACACAGCTTTCTTCATAATTTTCTCCTTAAATCATACTATTCTCTATCTAAATTAAATAAATCTTTTCTCACCTTAGCAAATACTTTTTCAGTTTCAAAACAGTCTCAGAAATACTCCAAATTGTCTTCAGCAGAACAAAGAGGATGCACTCCAGAGGCTGCAGCTATAGAAAGCACAGAAATACTGATATTCTTTACACATATCTCTCATATTAGCCAATCATAACTCTTCCCTCACTTTTTTCAAATCAAAACCCTTCCCCCCTCTGCCCTCTCTGCCTTTTTTGCTTAGCAACCACCTCCTGAAAGACCTCTCATGTTTGCAAATTCACACAACAATGTTTCAATTGAACTCTGAACTCTCAGTGCACCTGCGTATCCAGTGCAATCTTTCATTAAATGTTTCTTCCTTGACCATTCAAATTACATCTTTCAAAGAACACATCCATGCACCCTAACTTTCTGTTTTCAGAAATGAAAATACACCAATCACTGCTAATGAATCATTAGGACTGGAAATCCACAGTTTTTTTTCTTTACAAACTCCTACTGTTTCAACTGCCCTTTCATTACCACACTTCATCTGACTGCAGCCCAACCTTCTCTCACCATGTTTAATGTCTGGATTGTTGGACATAGTTACATCTACTGGGCTCAAAGGTATGCTGAGAACAGAAATTTACCTAACCTCAATTTACAAGATGTGGAAATTAAGTGGTTGGGCCAAAGAGGATTAAAATGTTACCAATTGATACCGTTGGTGAAAACCTTTATGCATTTGCCAAAACCTGACCTGTTAATAGTGCACTGTGGAGGTAATGATTTGGGCACTTTGACTGGGGTAGGTCTGGAAATGCTTTTAAAGGACACCTTTGAGCAATTAATGGCACTTTTTCCTCAAACTGCCTTGGTATATTCCAATATATGCCAAAGACAGAAATGGAGGTGGTCCAACCAATTTTGTCCACAAATTGAGAAAGCGAGGAAGCATGTAAATAAATCTGTTTCAGCTTACATGAGAGACCATGGAATGGGCTCCTTGTACAACAATAACTTGCGTTACTACATGCAAGATATCTACAGAGGAGATGGAGTTCACTTCTCAGATGAGGGCAACAGAATTTTCATTTTGAATTTAAGACTGTGCATTGGTACCTACTTATAAGTACCAAAATGTACCATAAACCCAAAAGCTCTTCTCAGAGCTACCCTACATCTGATCACTCACAATTATTTTTTTTCTCTAACTTTTTTCTGTAATTTTCAACAAACTACGCTCAAAGAGCGCTACCCGGTACGCGAACTGGAAGCTAACCGCGCAAAATTTAAAAAAAAAAAGTTTTTTCCCCGCACATATGGTCCTCCTCAGCCACCCTCAGAAAACCTAGGGGGTCAAAATACTTGTACCGTGCCCCCTTCTACCCATTCTGAACATTATTTGCCCTCCATCTTGTATCTTAATTCGACCGAAACACAAAATGGTGGACTCCCGTTACGCTCCTGGTTCGCGGACCGGACCGCTTCCCGGGAAGCGGTCCAAAAAAAAAGGTGGGAAAGTAATTCACAGAAAAACGACTGGAGACACTCTTACCAAATATACATTAGCTCATACTACATAACAATCCCTTTCATTTACACAAATTTGATTGAAATTCCATTTAGCCATTAAGCCTGTAGACCTCTCTAAATACCGTGAGGTAAATTACTTCACAAAACACATCTGAAGTGTTGGAATTGACAACCAATGAAAATGTTACTTTCATTTTCTACTTTTATTACCTGACATTTGATTGGTTATATACCTGAATATATATAAAGGAAGAGAAGAAAACACAGCCATTTTGACTGCTACTTCTTGTTGTACATTACATTTGATTAGCTACTAAACACTTCAACTTGTTTGTGAAGGTAAGTTGTTATTTTTAAAACTGAAGTATATTGTGCACTATAACTTAATATGGTAGACTTTTTCTGATAGATATATACTATCCCTCTGTAGTAGTTATGGATTTAGATAGACTTCTCTGTTATAGTTATGAATGGAGTTAGGCTTGTCTTGGTTAAATCACATACACTTTTTTATAGTCCTATTTCCACTCTGATACTATACACTGCCAAAAGATAAATTCACTGATAAAAACTGCCTATCTAAAATTAATCCCAACAGTGCCCTATCTCTACTAATATATATTTTTTTAATCCAAATTTCAGGCAAAATGGAAGGCGAGCAGCAAGTTCAATTTAAAATTGTACTGCAAGAGAGCAGCCAAGGAAACATTGATGAAAATCAAAATGAATTTATGGATCAAAGTAGAGACCAGGAACTACTACAATGTGTTGAAGCAGTGGATAACCTGCTTAAAAATGAGGACATGTTACACCCTCATAGAATACAAAATATATTCAATGACAATTTTGAAATTTCTGACAATTAAATGTTAGAAAGTTTAATGAATTATGAAACACAATCAAAATAAAAAAAAATACTTAAAAAATAAAGAAAACAAAAAAAAATCAACAAAAACAACAAACAATTAACATACAGTATTAGAAAAGTCTATCATTCTTTTATCCTTATAGTACGCTGCCCAGAACGCTTTCCGGTTCGCGTACTAGGCGCTCACCACGCAAAAAAAAAAAAAAAAATTTTTTTTGCCCTGCTGGGACCTTTTAAAACCTCCACATAAAACCTAGGGGGTCAACGAGGATCTACTATGCCCCCTTATGGTAATTTCCCCCTTTGTTTTGGCCTCCTCTTGTCTCTCGATCCTACCAAGAGACAAGATGGCGGCCGCTCCGGACTGTTTAGAATGTTGACAGACACCGAAGAGCCAATCAGCTTTCTGCGCGCAAAGTTCCGTTACGCGAAAAGTACGCGAACCGGAGCGCTACCCGGAGCGCTGTTACAGATATATATCTTATTTTGAACGTTAATTTCTCAAAATCCACTGGAGCACATATATTGAGACCTAGCAAAGGCACATCGGGCTAACAGTCCCTACAATTTTGCCAAGTTTCGTGCAAATCCATTCAGCCGTTCGGGCTAAAAGTGAGGCCAACCGCCCTATGGAAATTAACATGGGAAAAACGCGTTTTGGGACCCCCCTTTTTTCTCGGCCCCCCCTTGCCGAACACCCCCCAAATTTTCAGGGGCTGCTCAGAAACAAAATGTGCCATTTTCCTGACATTTTCAGCCAATTCCGTACACAAACGCCAAAGTTATTAGACATAGAATTTTCAGAAATCCCATAGGGAAAAAATCCTAACTATATATACCTACTGGCGACCGCCAGTAGGTAATATATATCTATATATATATATATATATATATATATATATATATATATATATTCTCTCGAACTTCCTGCACAGCGCCGTGAGGAAATGACAAGCCGCACCAGCCGGGTCGGTTTAAAGGTATTCTTTATTGGGCACAAAGAAGACGCGTTTCGAGCACACAGGCTCTTGGTCACAACTATATATATATATATTCACTTAAAAAACCATAGGTTTCAGGCCTTATATAGTTAGGAATTAGCATTTAAAAAACCATTGAAATTGCTCCAATATAGTTAGTTGTACTAACTATATTTTGCGCACCCGCAATCCACTGCTGATGATGTCACATATTACATCATTCATGACATGGTCAGTGACATCACTGATGACATCACTGATGACATCTCAAATGACATTACTGATGACATCACTGATGACATCTCATTTGACATCACTGATCACATCACTGATGATATCATTCATGTGATAATACGATGCACCTCCTCACACTCTAATATAACCTTTGATACACCCACTGTTAAATACAGACTACCATTCTGTATTGGTCGCCAGTAGGTAGTTATAGTTAGGATTTTTTTCAATGCAAAATCTCAACATTCTATTGGGAATAACTTTGGCGCCGGTTGAGGAATCTGCCTGAAAATTTCCTCAAATTTGCCTCGCGGCGCTCTGGTCCTTCCCTGAAAGTTTGGGGGGGATTCGTCAAGCGGGGGCCAAGATAAAAGGGGGGTCTCAAAACGTGTTTTCCCCATGTTAATTTCCATAGGGCGGTCGACCTCACTTTTAGCCCGAACGGCTGAATGGATTTCCATAAAACTTGGCAAAATTGTAGGGACTGGTAGCCCGATGTGCCTTTGCTATGTCTCAAGATATGTGCTCCAGTGGTTTTTGATAATTTAGGTTCAAAAAAATATATATATCTATAAGCGCGCCCCGGTACGCGAGTTTGCGAGCGGAAAGCTGATTGGCTCTCGGGTGTCTGTAAACATTCGAAACAGTCCAGAGCGGCTGCCATCTTGTGTCTCACTAAGATTGAGACACAAGAGGTGGCAAAAACAAAGGGGGAAATGACCATAAGGGGGCAGAGTAGACCCCCCCTGACCCCCTAGGTTTGATGTGGGGGCTATAAAAGGGCTCCGCGGAGAAAAAATAAAAATAAAACATTTTTAGATTTTCGCGGGGGGAGCGCCCGGTATGCGCACCGGTGAGCATACCGGGGAGCGTACCATGGGGAAAAAAGAATGACAGTTTTTAAAAAAAAGTAGCTGTTTTAAAAAAATATTCTTTTTGTTGTTTTTTTATTTTTTATTTAAGTACCTACATGTAGGTACCAATGTAGAGACTTAAATTTAATGTACACCATTTCCTCTGTAGATATCTTGCATGTTGTTATAGAAGTTATTGTGGTATATGGAATCCATAACATAGTCTGTCAGGAAAGCAGAAACATATCCTTTAAGCCCTCCCTGAGAAGTCCTAGGGGATCATGGGTAGTCTATCCTGCTCCCTTATGATGTAAAAGAGATGTAAAATACACATGGAGATAATATAGTGGGAGAAAAGTAGTAACTATGAGTAAACTTACTATGTAACACAAAAAAGTTGCACAGTATACTATAAGTCTCATTTTATAATATAATCATTTTGGTACTACTTCATGAATTACATATAAAAATGAATATTGTCTCAAACAATTTTTAATTATTAAATATAAATTTATTCTTCTGATTCTTTTTCAAAATTTGATAAAACTTCTAACATACTATTGTCCGGAATTTCCTCATAATTATTAGTACATGATTCTATTTGTTCCAAACATTCTATTAACTGTTGGTCCAAAGATTCATTTATGAAATCAAGTTAATCTGTTTGTTCTTCTGGATTTTCCACCTTTATTTCGAAAGAAATAACAGTTGATTGTTTTTCTCCTTCCATTTTCTTTCTGAAAATTGCATAAACATTAACTATATTAGTAGAGTTAGGGTACTCTTGGGTTTAAGTTCAGACAGGTACTTCTGAGTTTTTAACACTGAAGTAATTTTTGGGCAGTGTATGGTTTCAGGCAGGAAGTAGAACTATTAAAAAGTGCATGTGATGAAGCCTAAGTAAATTCATAATTATACCAGAGAAGCCTAACTCAATCCATAATTATAACAGAGAAGTCTATCTCAATCTCTAACTCTTACAGAGGGACAGTATATAACTATCAGAAAACGTTTTCCCAAATTAACTTAAAGTGCACAACATAGTTCCCCTTCCAAATTAACAACTTAGCTTTTTCAAAGTAGTTGAAGTTTTCTGTCAAAATTCTTTCAAAATGTACCTCAGGTAGTATTATTCAAAATGGCTGTGTTTCCCTCTCATTTTTCATATATATTCATGTACTTAATCAATCAAATGTCAGCACATAAAAGTACAAAATGTAAGTAACATTTTAATTGGTTGTAAATTCCAACAGTTTCATATGTGTTTTTGTCATGTAATTTACCTCAGGATATTTAGACAGGGCTACAGCCTAAACGGCTCAATGGAATTCCATCAAATGTGGGAAAATGGTAGGGACTGCAATGTAGTAGGGACTATTCTATATTTGGTGAAAGTGTGTCCTGTGGTTTTTATGTAAATTGAGTTC
Organism: Lissotriton vulgaris; assembly: GCF_964263255.1. Taxonomy (NCBI): domain Eukaryota; kingdom Metazoa; phylum Chordata; class Amphibia; order Caudata; family Salamandridae; genus Lissotriton; species Lissotriton vulgaris. Next base: position 1,016,954,431 of record NC_141691.1, on the reverse strand, counting down.
CCACATTTTTTGGGAGCGCTTACCGGTGCGCGCTCCGGTACGCACACCGGGAGCGCTACGGGAGTCCACCATTTTGTGTTTCGGTACAATTAAGACACAAGATGGAGGACGAACAACGTTGGGAATGGGTAGAAGGGGGCACAGTAGACAGACAGGGACCCCCTAGGTTTTCTGAGGGGGGCTTAGGAGCGCTATATAGGTCCAAAAATATATTTTTTTCAAGATTTTTGCGGGGGGAGCGCCCGGTACGCGCCCCGGGGAGCGCACCGGGGAGCGCACCGGGGAGCGTACCGGGGAGCGTACTTTGGTGAGAAATAGTGAAAAAAGTTAGAGTAAAATAATCATTTTGAGTGATCAGAGGTAGGGTAGCCCTGAAAAGAGCTTTTGGGTTTTGTGTGTGATTTAGGTACCTACTAATATTCTATTCCCCTCATCTGAGAAGTGCACACCATCTCCTCTGTAGATATCTTGCATGTTGTAATGCAAGTTATTGTTGTATATTGAACCCATTCCATAGTCTCTCATGTAAGCAGAAACAGATTTATTCACATGTTTCCGTGCTTTCTCAAATTGTAGAAAAAATTGGTTGGACCAGTTCCATTTCTGTCTTTGACATATATTGGAATATACCAAGGCAGTTTGTGGAAAAAGTGTCATCAATTGAGCAAAGGTGTCCTTCAAAAGCATTTCCAGACCTACCCCAGTCAAAGTGCCCAAGTCATTTCCTCCACAGTGCACTATTAAGAGGACAGGGTTTGGCAGATGCAAAAAGGTTTTCACCAATGGTATCAATTGGTGACATCTCAATCCTCTCTGGCCAATCCACTTGATTTCCACATTTGTTAAATCAAGGTTGTGAAAATTCCTGCTAGCTGCATACCTTTGAGCCCAGTGGATCTAGCTATGTCCAATAATCCAGACAGAATACATGGTGAGAGAAGGTTCTGGTGCAGTCAGATGAAATGTGGGAATGAAATGGCAGTTGGAACAGTAGGAGTTTACACAAAAGAAATTGTGGCCTTTCACTGCTCTTGAATCACAAGCAATGATTGGTGGATTCAGATAGTTGAAAACTAAATGTTAGGGTGCATGGTTGTGTTTTGTGAAAGAAGCAATTTGAATGGTTAAGAAAAAGTCAATTAAAGAAAGATTGCATCGGATAAGCTGGTGTATTGAGAGGTCAAACATCCTTGCTGATTTCATTTGCAACATTGTAGAATAAACTTTTGAACCTGAGAGTTAAGTAAGGAGGGAGTTGCTATGGTAACAGATAGAAAGGGCTGAGGGGGGAAGGGTGTTGGTTTGAAAATAGTGAGGGAAGAGTTTTGATTGGTTGAAATGAGGCATATCTGTGTAGAATTAGAGGTTTTCTGTGCCAGTCATGGTTGCAGTGTCTGGAGTGCATACCTTTTGCTCTGCTAAAGAAAAATTGGTGTGTGTGTCTGACATTGTTCTCTATCTCCCAAAGCATTTGAAAAGGTAAGAAATGATACATTTAATTTAGATAGAGACTTGTATGCTCTATGGAGAAGATTTGAAAGCAGATTGTTTTTTTTAATGTTGTTTTGTGTCATGTTTTTTGATAATGCTTGGTTAAAACATTTTACTGCATAGAGGAATTGTCTTTCGTGAAATAGTGAAGTTTCAGTAGTGAAATTGAATGCTTGTACATAGGACCTGTGCTGTGTTTCTAAAGTGTTATTTAAAAAACGATTTTGGGGTAAATGAATGGTTTTTATATTTTTGAGAAGGAATTATTAGTGTTTGCCTCATTAAATAAATATATTTGAACCTTTTACAAGTATGTCACCTGCATTACCTCAGATTAGGATGCAGATTGAATTTCTTTCTTGTTGTTTTGTGTCATGTTTTTGGATAATGCTTGGTAAATAGGTTTTGCAGCATAGAGGAATTGCATTATGTAAAATTGAGAAGTTTCTCTAGTGACATGGAATGATTGTACATAGGACCTGTGCTGCGTTTCTAAAATGTTATGTAAAAAACGATTTTGGGGTAAATGGATGGCTTTTATATTTTTGAGAAGGAATTAATAGTGTTTGCCTCATTAAAAAAATATATTAGCACATTTCACAATGATGTCCCCGGCATTACCTCAGATTAGGATGCAGATTGAGTTTCTTTCTTGTTGGTTTGTGTCATGTTTTTGGATAATGCTTGGTAAATAGGTTTTGCAGCATAGAGGAATTGCATTATGTAAAATTGAGAAGTTTCTCCAGTGACATGGAATGCTTGTACATAGGACCTGTGCTGTGTTTCTAAAATGTTATGTAAAAAACGTTTTTGGGGTAAATGGATGGCTTTTATATTTTTGAGAAGGAATTAATAGTGTTTGCCTCATTAAATAAATACCGGGAGTGCTCCAGGGCAAAAAAAAAAAGAAGAATATGAATATACATAAAAGAAATAGTATTACATAAATATACAATATAGGATTCATTTTAAAAAATATTACATTACATAGCTATAGAAATTTGCTATTAAAAAACCTGGTTTTTTCAGTGAATTTAACAGGTTTTTTAAATGCTAATTCCTAACTATAACTGGTCTGAAACCTATGGTTTTTTCAGTGAATTTCATAGGTTTTTTAAATGCTAATTCCTAACTATAACTAGTGTGAAACCTATGGTTTTTTCAGTGAATTTCATAGGTTTTTTAAATGCTAATTCCTAACTAAATTTAAGGCCCCAAACCTATGTTTTTTTCTTTGAATTTCAAAATGTGGTTAATAGCAAATGTCTATAGCTATGAAATGTAATATTTTTGAAAATGAATGAATCCTATATTTTATTTTTATTTTAAACAATTTCTTTTTTTTTTTTTTGACCCTGGAGCGCTCCCGGGGCGTGCCCTGATGAGCGCCCCGGAGAGCATAGTCGTTTGAAGCGCCCCGGTGCGCGAACCGGGAGGCGTCCCGTTAGCGCCAATGTCGCGAATAAAAACATGATCGTGACGTATCGCGTAGCCGCGTCCGCATGATACGCATGGCGTAAGCGCACCCAGAAGCACTCGAGCGAATACGATTGCGCAACGTAAACATCCGACGCGCTTACGCGACGCGACCCGGGGCGTAAGCGCGTCGGTCATGTGACCTGAAAATAACACTTATACCCCATACCAGCCAAGACCACACATTATATGGGAGTTTTTTTCGATTCCAGAGGGGAAGAAAAAAGTAAATGCAGCCAAGGTGACTTGCCTAATCTGTGGCATGGAACTTTCTAGGGGGAACCCTAATAAAAAATATTCATTCGGAAACAACACAATGATTAGACACATGCAGCGCAGGCATCCAATCAACTATTCTGCTGCAGAGATGAGGGAACTGGCCAGAAACCCTCCCCAAACTACAAGCACCTCCTCCAAAATAAAGCAACGCACTCCGTCAGGACAAGAGGCAAGAGAGACGATCCCTTGCATTCAGCCACGGTTTGGGATTTCTGAATAACCTGTAAACATTGTGGGAAGACCATCTCCTACGGAGAACAGAGCATAAAGCTCATCGTCCTTGCTGGGGACAACCACAAATGCCCCAATAAACCCTAATTATTTATTTTCTTTTTTTTTTTGCTCCAGTTGAGCCATTTTCAATTCCCTGTTTTTTCGTTTCTCCCCATGAAAAATACAAAAAAATATAAAACTGTTCAGAAAACCCCAAAAAAGTTAAAAATGTTAAAAAAAACAATAAAAAAATATAAAACAACAAAAAGAAGAAAAAAACAGTTCTTTTTAGAACTACCTCCAATTTATAAAAAAAGGCTACATTTTTTAAAAACTCTGTCATTCTTTTTTCCCCATGGTCTGCTCCCCGGTGCGCGTACCGGGCGCTCCCCCCGCGCAAATCAAATTTTTTGTTTTTTTTGTTTTGCCCCGCTGGGCCCTTTTATGGCCCCCATATCAAACCTAGGGGGTCAGGGGGGGTCTATCCCTGCCCTCTTATGGTCATTTCCCCCTTTTTTTTCTACCTCTTGTGTCTCTATCCTACTGAGACACAAGATGGCGGCCGGTCCGGACTGTTTCGAATGTTTACAGACACCCGAGAGCCAATCAGCTTTCCATGCACACCTCGCGTGGCGTGCCCAGAGCGCTCCCCGGTGCGCGCACCGGGGCGCTGCCCTAGATATATATATTTTTCTGAACCTAAATTACTCAAAATCCACTGGAGCACATATCTTGAGACATAGCAAAGGTACATCGGGCTACCAGTCCCTACAATTTTGCCAAGTTTGGTGGAAATACATTCAGCCGTTCAGGCTAAAAGTGAGGCCAACCGCCCAATGGAAATTAACATGGGGAAAACACGTTTTGGGACCCCCCTTTTATCTCGGCCCCCGCTTGACGAATCCCCCCCACATTTTCAGGGAAGGAGTGGAGCGGAGCGGGCCACAAACTTTGAGAAATTCGCGAAGATTCGTCCACCCGCGCCAAAGTTATTCCCAATAGAATGTTGCGGATTTCCTATGGAAAGTAGATCCTAACTATAACTACCTACTGGCGACCGCCAGTAGGTAATATATATATATATATATGTACTTACCTACATTCACTTGGTGAAAGTTCTCGGGTGAGCTGTTAAGCATTTCAGCGCAGTCTAATCATTTCCTGCAGAATAAAGAAAAGAAGGATTACATTTATATAACAAGACAAGGTGGAAGCAGGTAAAAGAGAATACATAAGTCTATAAGGGTAGCGTTTATTCAGCAGTGTTTGGAAAAGTAATTGTGAATCTATTTTGCAGCACCCTGTCAAGACAACCATCATTAGGACTAGCAGAACATAGTCCCAAATCTATTGTAACCAGAGAGCAGCTAGACACTAGGAGGGGACAGGTATTGATAAGCGGGGCCATAATTCTATTTGAGTAAATAAAGAGTGTTGTAGTTGTGGTTATATGACATCTCTCATTGCAGGTACTGATAGCAGTCGAGCTAGAAGACCCGTCCAGAAGAAGAGTAGCAGTGGCAGTCTCTCTTTCTTTCAAATTCCCCTTTCCCCCTCTCTCTGCTGCTAGTGAAGTAATTCACTGTAGCGGAGTAGGGGATTGAGGAGTTTTCTTCTATTCCTGCGGAAATCATCAGTTCTGGTTAAAGTACCTGACAGACTCACTGTTTGTAAGTGTTTTGAAGACAGCATGTGTGCAGGACTGTATGGGCGGATGAGTGTGTATGGGTGTGTTAGTGAGTGAATGACTGTCTCAATAGTATCTTTATGAGTAACTACATATGTTTTAAACTAGTGTATGTGAATATTGATGTGTATAAGTGAGTATATGTGAGAGTAAGAGATTGGAAGAGTTCCTGTATAAATAAGTATTTATTTCTATAAGTGACTGTTTAAGAGAATAAGTATGTGTACATTTCTGTAGGTGTAAGTGTAGTGGTGTGTGTTTAGCTGTATATGCAAGTAAATGGATGTTTGATTGTTGATTTGCATGAGTGAGTAACTCTATGGATGAGTATAGGTGTGTAACAGGATGTATAGGTGTATGAGTACATATGATGAGTGAGAACATGTATGAGTGACTATATAGAACTGTTGGTGAATTAGTGGATGTGTATGTAGATGTTAGAATTACTGAATAGGTTGTTGTAACTGGTATTGGTATCTCCATTTTTTAGAAAATGTTAGTTTCTGTTCTTCAATGTGTGTATCAAAGGTTATATTAGGGTGAGAGGATGTCTGTCACTCTTTCACAAGGATGATGTCATCAGTGATGTCATTTGAGATGTTATCAGTGATGCCATGAGTGATGTCACTGACTATATCATGAGTGATGTAATATGTGACGTCATCAGCAGTGTATTGCGGGCGCACGAGTTATAGTTAGCAGAACTAACTATAACGGGGTATTTCAATGGTTTTGTATGAGTGAAATGTCCAGCTAACTATAACATGTGTGAAACCTATGTTTTGTTCAGTGAATTTCTAAGGTTTTTTAAATGCTAATTCCTAACTATAACGTGGCTGAAACCTATTGTTTTTTCAGTGAAATTCAAAGGTTTTGTAAATGATAATTTTTAAATGTATTAATTGTTATATTTTTTTATACTGATTTACTACATTGTTTTAAAGTATTTATTTTTAGATATTTTATTTTTTAAATTACATTACATATTTTTCATATCAATTGAAAAAGTAATGTTTTTTAAAATATTGGAATTGTAATATATATATATATATTTTTTTTAAATGTATATATATATATATATATATTTTATATAGCAGGCGATAATATCCTATGGAAGGAAATTCAAGTTACTGGTAAGTATGGTTAAAATTACTTTTCAGGAACAGTAGTGAGCTGAAAGATGCAGCACTAAGGTCTCCCCTGATAACAGGTGAGTAAATCAGAATTCGTAGTTCGACTGATTTTAAAGGAATTTTTTTAAGTTCCAAAACTCCACTATAAAGTGGCTGAAACCTATGGTTTTTTCAGTGAATTTTAAAGGTTTTGTAAATGATAATTTTTAAATGTATTAATTGTTATATTTTTTTATACTGATTTACTACATTGTTTTAAAGTATTTCATTTTAGATATTTTATTTTTTAAATTACATTACATATTTTTAATATAAATTGAAACAAAATGTTTTTAACAATATTGGAATTGGAATATTCTTTTTATTTTATATATTTTTTAAATTATATATATATATATATATATATATATATATATATATATATATATTACCTACTGGCGGTCGCCAGTAGGTAGTTATAGTTAGGATAATTTTCAATGTTAAATCTCAACATTCTATTTTGAATAACTTTGGCGCCAGTTGTCGAATCTGCCTGAAATTTTCAGGAAAATGGTCTCATGGCGGTCCGGTCCTTCCCAGAAAGTTTGGGGGGGATTCGTCAAGCGGGGGCCGAGATAAAAGGGGGGTCCCAAAACGCGTTTTCCCCATGTTAATTTCCATAGGGCGGTCGATTTCACTTTTAGCCCGAACGGCTGAATGGATTTGCACGAAACTTGGCAAAATTGTAGGGACTGGTAGCCCGATGTGCCTTTGCTATGTCTCAAGATATGTGCTCCAGTGGATTTTGAGTAATTTAGGTTCAAAAAAATATATATATCTATAGGCGCTCTCCCGTGCGCGCACCCGTGAGCGCTCCCGGCGCGACACGCGACTTGCGCGCAGAAAGCTGATTGGCTCTCAGTTGTCTGTAAACATTCTAAACAGTCTGGAGCGGCCGCCATCTTGTCTATCGGTAAAATCTAGTCATAAGAGGTGGCAAAAACAAAGGGTGGAATTGACCATAAGGGGGCAGGGTAGACCCCCCCTGACCCCCTAGGTTTGATATGGGGGTCATTAAAGGGCCCCGCGGGGCCTCAAAAATTTTTTTTTTTTTTTCGATTTTCGCGGGGGAAGCGCCTGGTGCGCGCACTTTTAAGCGTACTCGTACGCGTACTTTGGTGAAAAAGATCTTTTAAGCACTCCCTGAGAATTTCTAGGGGATCATGAGTAGTCTGTCCTGTTCACTTATGAAAATGAGGTGTAAAATATTCATATGAGATAATATAGTGGGAGAAAGGTAGTAAGTATGAGTAAACTTACTATGTAACAGAAAAATAGTTGAACAGTATACTATAAGTCTCACTTTATATTTTAAACATTTTTGGTAATACTTCATGAATTACATATAAAAAAGAATATTGTCTGAAACAATTGAAATTATTAAAGATAAATTTATTCCTCTGATTCTTTTTCATAATTTAATAATATTTCTAACATAATATTGTCCGGAATTTCCTCATAATTATATGTACATGATTCAATTTCTTCCAAACATTCTATAAACTGTTCATCCAAAGAGTCATCCATGAAATCAACTTCTTTTTTTTCATCTTCTGGTTTTTCCACCTTTACTTTGATAGAAGTATCATTTGCCTTATTTTCTCCTTCCATTTTCTTTCTGAAAATTGCATATAAATTAACTATATTAGTAGAGCTAGTATACCAGAGAAGCCTAACTCAATCCATAACTATTACAGAGAAGTCTATGTCTATCTCTAACTATTAAAGAGGGATAGCATATCACTAACAGAATATTTTTTAAGAAATAAACTTAACGTGTACAATATACTTCCATAATTAGAAGTTACCTTAGAGAAATTAGTTGAAGTTGACAGTGAAATTTGTTTTCAAGTGTACTTCAGGAAGCAGTAGTCAAAATGGCTGTGTTTCCCTCTCTTCTTTTATATATATTGTTGTACTTAACCAATCAAACGACAGGAAAAAATCGTAGAAAATGAGAGATACTTTTTAATTGGTTGTAAATTCTAACATTACAAGTGTGTTTTTGTCATGTAATTTACCTCAGGATATTTAGACAGGCCTGTAGCCTAAATGTCTCAATGGAATTTCACCAAATTTGGGCAAATGGTAGGGACTGCTATGTAGTAGGGCGTATTCTATATTTGATGAAAGTGTCTCCATTAGGTTTTCCGTAAATTATTTTCCCACCTTTTTTTATTTTGCGCTTACTAGTGCGCGCTCTAGTACGCGCACGGGCAGCGTAACGGGAGTCATCCATTTTGTGTTTCGGAACAATCGAGACACAAGATGGAGGGTAAACAATGTTCGGAATGGATAGAAGGGGGAACTGTAGAGAGTTCTTGACCCTCTAGGTTTTCTGAGGGGGGCTTAGGAGGCTCATAAACGTAAAAAAAAAAAAAAAAAAATTTAATTTTTCGCGGGGGTAGCGCCTGGTGCGCGCACTTTTAAGCGTACTCGTACGCGTACTTTGGTGAAAAATAGTGAAAAAAGTTAGAAAAAAATAAACGCTTTGAATGATCAGAGTTAGGGTAGCTCTGAAAAGAGCTTTTGGGTTCTGTGGTTGATTTAGGTACCTACAAGTAGGTTCCAATACACATTCTTAAATTCAGGAGGAATATTCTATTCCCCTCATCTGAGAAGTGCACTCCATCTCCTCTGTAGATGTCTTGCATGTTGTAACGCAAGTTATTATTGTATAATGAACCCATTCCATAGTCTCTCATGTAAGCAGAAACAGATTTATTTACATGTTTCCGTGCTTTCTCAAATTGTGGACCAAATTGGTTGGACCAGTTCCATTTCTGTCTTTGGCATATATTGGAATATACCAAGGCAGTGTGGGGAAAAAGTATCATCAATTGATGAAAGGTGTCCTTTAATAGCATTTCCAGACCTACCCCAGTTAATGTGCCTAGATCGTTTCCACCACAGTGCACAATTATAAGGTCAGGTTCTGGCAGATGCAAAAAGGTTTTCACCAATGGTATCAATTGGTGACATTTTAATCCTCTGTGGCCAATCCACTTGATTTCCACATTTGATAAATCAAGGTTATGAAAATTTCTGCTAGCTGCATACCTTTGAGCCCAGTGGATGTAGCTATGTCCAATAATCCAAACAGAGTACATGATGTGTGTTGGTTCTGGTCCAGTCAGATGAAGTGTGGGAATGAAATGGCAGTTGGAACAGTAGGAGTTCACAAAAAAATAATTGTGGAGTTTCTGTGCTCTTGAATCACTAGCAATGATTGGTGGATTCAGATAGTTGAAAACTGAAAGTTAGGGTGTATGGTTATGTTGTGTGAAAGAAGCAATTTGAATGGTTTAAAAAAAGTCACCAAAAGCAAAAATACCCTGTATAGGCTGCTGTATTGACAGGTCAAACATCCTTGCTGAGTTAATTTGCAACATTGTAAGATAAACTTTTGAACCTTAGAGTTCAGTTAGGAGGGAGTTGCTATGGTAACAGATAGAAAGGTTTGAGAGGGGGATGGGTGTTGGTTTGAAAATAGTGAGGGAAGAGTTTTCATTGGTTGAATTAAGGCATATGTGTACAAAGATAGAGATTTTCTATGCCAGTCTTGGTTTCAGTGTATTGAGAGCACACCTTTTCCTCTGCTAAAGAAAAATTGGTGTGTGTGTCTGACACTGTTTTCAATCTCCAAAAGCATTTCTAAAGGTAAGTAATGATTCATTTAATTTAGATAGAGATTTATTTTCTCTATGGAGAATATTTGGAAGCAGATAGTTATGTTTTAGAAGTGAAATTGTATGTTAGTATATAAGTCCTGCGCAGTGTTTTTTACATGTTATTTAAAAATCGATTTTGGGTGCAAATGAATGGTATTTTTATTTGGCCTTTTTTATGATTGCCATGTGCAGTTGATGCATGACTTTAAACATGGGTAATAAGTGATGCACTGGTGGCGCCAGGCTTTTATAAATGAGGCCCTGACTTTGTTTGATGATATTGAGTGGTTGTAGTTAGGTTCTGTGCAGTGTTTCTTACATGTTATTGAAAAATCGATTTTTGGGTGCAATTGATTGGTATATGTATTTGGCCCTTATTTATGAATGCCATGTGCAGCTGATGCATGACTTTAAACATGGGTAATAAGTTACGCACTGGTGGTGCAAGGCTTTCATAAATAAGGCTCTGACTTTGTTTGATGATATTGATTGGTTGTACATAGGTTCTGCACAGTGCTTCTTACATGTTAAACAAAAATCGATTTTTGGGTGCAATTGATTGGTATATGTATTTGGCCCTTATTTATGAATGCCATGTGCAGCTGATGCATGACTTTAAACATGGGTAATAAGTGACGCACTGGTGGCGCAAGGCTTTCATAAATAAGGCCCTGACTTTGTTTGATGATATTGATTGGTTGTACTTAGGTTCTGTGCCGTGTTTCTTATATGTTATTGAAAAATCGATTTTTGGGTGCAATTGATTAGTATATGTATTTTGCCCTAATTTATGATTGCCATGTGCAACTGATGCATGACTTTAAACATGGGTAATAAGTGACGCACTGGTGGCGCAAGGCTTTCATAAATAAGGCTCTGACTTTGTTTGATGATATTGATTGGTTGTACATAGGTTCTGTGCAGTGTTCCTTACATGTTAAATAAAAATCGATTTTTGGGTGCAATTGATTGGTATTTGCATTTGGCCCTTATTTATGATTGCCATGTGCAGCTGATGCTTGACTTTAAACATGGGTAATACGTGACGCATTGGTGGCGCAAGGCCTTTAAAAATAAAGCCATGATTTGCTATTGTATAAACTTAAATATGTTGCAATTTATTGTTTATATTGTTTGCTTTTTAACATTACTTTGTTGTTTGCTAATAGTGGTCTTTCATGTTTTTTTTAACAGAACAACAGATTCAAATCAACTTCTGAAAAGCAAGCAAAAATGCCTTCAAGGCAAAGAAATATTAAAAATACCATACGGAAAAGGAGAACATCAACAACAGAGTTTATGGAATCCTCTTCAACAACTACTTCAAAAAACACCAGAAAAGCTTCTGGTAAGCCAATTAAGTCTTTTCTTCGTAACATATGTCGAAGGAAAAAAAATGAAATTGCTAATGTGAATATACAGAAAAAGTCAACAAATCTAAAAAGGAAAGAGAAGCCCACAAAAAATGTTTCCATTGGACCAGGAGAGAAGAGAATGGTTAGCAATAGAAGGGTAAATGTTTTTAGGGACATTCGTAGGCGAATGTTTCGCAATAGGGTAGTTTTAAATTTGCTAAAAAATGAAAAGAAAAGTAAACTAAAAGCTGCTTTTTACAAGAAAAAGAAAAGTGTAGAAAAGATTGTTGATCAGGCTTTTGAAGTTAAGAAAAAATTATTTATTTTAATAATCAATAGAATTAGGATACTTAATAAGGCAATGGATGTTTTCAAATCGAACAGTAGATGGAAAAGAATTATTAATCGGAGTAATTTTTGTGAAGTATTTTCTGGTGAATGGATGCATAGTTCAAGTTCTGAGCCTTTTTTTAATGAGGAGAGTTACTTTCAGGAAAATGATTTGGTGCATGCGGTTGACACCAGTGGTCGTGCCTATGAGGTGAAAGATAGTTGTGTGATGGAAAAAGAGAAACTTGTACCTAGAGATGCAGAAGAGGTGTTAGCTGATGAAGTTTTAGGGAGACGTACTAAGGGTCCAGTGTACACATGGAAATGCAGTAGTATTTGTAGTGTGCGACAGGAATCAATTGATTTGCTTCGAAATTTCTTACGTACATATAGTAAAAAAAGTCTCAAACAAAAAATGAAGATCCTGCAAGAGTTAGATCCTTGCAGAGTGAGAGAAAGCACAGGTTTGCAAGGGCATTCACTAGCATGTCTTTCTAGAAAAGTTTGTCGGAGTGTTTTTCATCATTTTAGGATGTTAGCAGTGCATCATAATAACGTAAGGAAATTAGTGAGGAAGTTGTATTATGCAAAAAGTCCTGCACTTAAGCTTAAACAGTTAAATAGTGCTCTTTTGCATGGATCTGAAGTGGATGTGAAGACTATTTGTGAAGAAATTGAGTTTTGTTATTTTGGGAACAAAGAGGACAGTGTAGAAATAGATATAGTAATGGATGGTAATGCAGAAGATAATGGACAAATTTCAAGTATTGAAAAGTTTGATGAGGAAATTATCAAGTTTAAGGTGAAATCAAGTGAGAGGCCTAATGTAACTTGTGTGTGTTGTCGACGGACTCATTATAAAATTCAGACTAGGTTAGTTGATTTATATGCAAAAAGTGAATTGGAAAATAATAGTGAATGGGAGGATTTTGTAAGTTATTTGTTGGTGGAGAATTCTTTTGATTTGAGTTTGGATCAGCGTATTTGCACTTATTGTTTGAAAAAATTAAATGAAAATAGAATGCCTGCAAGAGCAATTTATAATAATCTTCAGTTGATAGATATTCCTTCTGAATTGATGGATCTAAATACTTATGAATCTATTTTGATTCAATGTGTCCATCCTTTTCAGGCTATTGTACGCATGGAGCCTAAGACAGGGAAATTGCCTCCATCAGATTTAGTGAGAGGATTAAAGGGAAGAGTTGTTTATTTGCCTCTAGATGTAAAGAAAAATATTAATACAATTGGTGTAGAAAGAGTAGAAGAAGATCCTTTAGTTATTCTAGTTAATGGGGTTCCAACAAAGAGTAAGAAAATTTGGCAAGATTTAGTGGATGTTAAAAAAGTCAAGAAGGCAACGTTGTATTTAGTTAAAAACAATGAGTACTACAAACATGTAAGTGTTGGAGTTGAGGAAACAGCTACAGAAGAAGATAGTGATTCTTCAGTTGGTCAAATTGAAAAAGTTGATGTGTCTAGAACTGAAGAAATATATGAACATTATACTGTTCATCCTTTGCATTCCAAAGAAGTAATGGGAAATGCAATTGACTTGTTTCAAATGAAGGCAGCAAAAGGAAGTCCCATTAGTGTATGGGAAGAAAGTTTGGAAGCTCGTTGTTTTCCACAATTATTTCCAACAGGTTGTGGTGGACGATATGATGATCGACCAGTTCAAATTCCTGCAGCTGAATACCGGACTCTAAGATTATATGCAGAAGATCCAAGGTTTCGTCAATGCATTCCATATTTATTTCATCTACTGTTTGAAAGTGATTTGTCTGGGCTTTCTTATGCAGTTAATCATATATTAAAAAGTGGACCTCATTTGCAAAATGTATGTGCAAGGGACTTTATGGAGAAAGTTAATCTGCAAGACAGTATTTTGGAATCTCAGCTAATCAATCTCATGGCATGTCAACGTGGAACCAATGAGTATTGGTTTCGTCGTCATGGAGAATTGAAATGTATGCTAAGAAACTTAGGAACTCCTACATGGTTCCTCACTCTTAGCTGTGCTGAGTATGCATGGGACGATTTACTTCAATTTCTACGAGAGGCAAATGAAAACATACCAAATATAGAATTGAAAACACCAGGAGAACTGTGTTCTTTAGATCCAGTGAATGTTTGCAGATATTTTAATCATAGATTTGAAGCTATGATGTCTTTTATTACCAACAAAAAAAATCCTCCCCTTGGAGAGGTTTTGGATTTTTTTTGGAGGAAGGAATATCAAGCGAGAGGTGCTCCTCATATACATATGTTGTTGTGGATTAAAGATGCACCCAAATTTGGAACAGATTCAGATGAAACAGTGATGAGTTTCATTGAAGAGTATTCAACATGTGCTGTTCCAAAATCTACTGAAGAAAACAATTTAAGGCAACAAGTTTTACGTTTTCAATCTCATCGTTGTGGAAAGTACTGTCGTCGAAAATTTAAAAACAAGGAAAAGTACTACACGAAATGTCGTTTTGCATTTCCTCGACCAGTGATTTCTAAGGGAAGAGTAAATAATTTGATGTCATCTCTACGACATACTGTGACGAGAAAATCTCCCAAAAACACATATAATTTGAAAAGAAATGAAGAATCTAAGTACATCAACGATTACAACCCAGTGATTTTGTCCATGTGGAATGCTAACATGGATATTCAGTTCGTTGCTGACAACTCTATTGCTGTGGCTCGATATGTGACATCTTACATCACCAAAAAAGAAAAGACAGAACTGAAGGAAATGTGGGAGGACATTTCACATGAAAAGAGTCTAAGCAAGAAATTATACAGTTTCAGTCTGAAGATGTTGTCGCATCGAGAAATTGGAGCATATGAATGTTCTGATCGGTTATCATCAGCAAGTCTCTATGCCAAATCAAGAACAATCATTTGGGTGAGTCTTGGTCTTGCTGCTACACGAAACCGAGTTTTGAAATCTGTACAAGAAATTGAATATTTGGCGGAAAAAGAACCAAACAGTACAGATATTTTGAAAACAAATATGTTGGATACATACTATCCAAATAGAAGTACTCACCTTGAGAACACATGTTTGTATGAAGTTCTTCAAAACTACAGTTATAAGAGGAACATCACAGAAGATATCAATAATGGAAAATATGCACTCATTGGCTACGAAGGATGTCTAGTGAAGCAGAAAAAAGGCCATTTGATTAATCATCGAAAATTGAGTTGTGAAGTTCCAGACAAAAGAGAATTTTACTACTTAGCTCTTTTGCAACTCTTTAAGCCATGGCGTACAGAAGAGGAACTACTTGGAGATTTTCTCTGTTATGAAGACTCTTTTAATGCAACTAAGGATACCATAGAATGTCCTATTTTTCTAAATTATCTGCAAATGTTGAATGAAGAAATGGAGCAAGAAACCACAATTGCTGAAGAGATAGCTAGAAACAGTTCTCAAGATAGTCAGAGTTCTACTTCATTGAGCCAGGATCCACTAGGAGGACCAATTATCCAAAATGAAGCTGCCACTGCCATGGATGAGGTGGAAAGAGCTATGGAACAAGCTCAAGAGGATGGAGTTAACTTAGAAGATTTGGTAAGGCAATTAAACATTGAGCAGAAAAAGATATATGATGAAGTCACAGAGCAGATTGAACATGGATTCAGACATGACAAAAAAGAGTGCTCATGTATATTATTTGACCCTGTCCGACTGTATGTAAGTGGAGAAGCGGGAACAGGAAAAAGTTTTCTAATTAAAGCCGTTGCAAGTTATCTGCAGAAAAGGACTGATTCACCACTGTCTTGTGTTGTAACTGCTCCAACTGGTCTGGCAGCACATAACATTAAAGGGATTACTCTACATCGTTTATTGATGCTGCCAGTTGAACATGATAATAAATTGCATTACAACAAGCTATCTGGAGATGCGTGTTCTGAAGTTTCAAGAGTCTTGAAGAAAATGAAACTTCTTATCATAGATGAAGTAAGCATGGTCTCAAATCTAATGCTTGCTTTTGTGCATTTGAGAATGCAAGAAATTCTTAAAACAGACTATGATGTGTTATTTGGAGGAAAACACATTATTGTTTTTGGAGATCTATTGCAGTTGACTCCAGTAAAAGGACAACCAGTGTTTAAAATGCTCACGCATGAAGATACCAGGAAGTCCCTTGGAAGCATTGGAAATGTTAATATATGGCTAAATTTTAAATATGCTGAACTGCTTCAAAATATGCGACAGGCCAAGGATGAAGATTATAAAAATATTCTACAAGATGTAAGAATTGGAAAAATGACTGAGAAAGGGAAAAAAGCTTTGCATAGTCGATTAATTTCAAATTTGTATCCAAATGAAAACATTCTTCCAGAGAATATTTTTAAAAAAATGACTGAGAAGAAATCTGGGATATGTTTGATGCCAACTCTGCAAGAATGTTCCATCTTCAACCAAAAAATGTTAGACTTAGAAAATGAAGAGATTGTGAAACTAGAAGCAATAGATAAAATAGAGCATATGGGTGCAACAATTGTTTTGTCAGAAAATTTGAAAATTAAATTGCATTCATTGGAGAAAAGTATTTCAAAAACAGCTGGTTTTGAAAAGACTCTGAATGTGTGTTTAAATTGTCGTATCATTTTGAGAAGGAATTTAAATGTTGAAAGCGGTCTGGTAAATGGAGCAATGGGTTATGTTGTTGATTTTGTGAATTACAGAAATAGAGATGAAATTGAATTTTTAAAAATAAAATTTGATGGCATTGAACAAGTACAACAAATAAGTCGTTGTTCTGCTAGATTTTTACTTGTAAAAGACTTATATGTTCGCCGAAAACAGTTTCCTGTTTGTTTGGCGTATGCAGTGACAATTCATAAATCTCAAGGTTTAAGTGTAGATAGTGCATTGGTGAACATTGGAAGATCTGTGTTTAAAGAGGGTATGGCATATGTGGCATTATCTCGAGTCAGAACTTTATCAGGATTGTATTTGATTGCGTGTGATGAGACAAAGATTTCTGCAGATCTAGATTGTGTTAAAGAATACAATAGGTTAAGAAGAGAGTATGCTCCACATTTGCCTCAATATCCTCTGTTTGAAAAACGTGTGGTAGGCCGAAAAAGAAGAAATGAGGATAATTGTAGTGAGGTAGTTGCAAAAAGACAAAAAGTAGAGAAAACTGTAATTGAAAACAGGAAGAAAAAGAATGGTGGAGAAAATGTTGTTGGATTTCAGTTTGAAAACAGTTCTGGTGTCAACTGCTATGCTAATGTAGTGGTTAATGTTGTTTTTTTTCTTAAAAGTTTACAAGAACAGATTGTTGAAAATCGGGATCAAAGATTGTGTGGTTTATTGAATTCTGTGTTTCAGAAATGTAGCAGTGTTACAGCACAAATAGAAAGTGTAACAGAAATTCGAAATATTTTAGATTTGTGTTCTGGTCAAGATAAATTTTCACAGAACATTCAGCAGGATTGTCAGGAATTTTTAATGTATATGTTTGGTGTTTTGGAAGATGAAGGTGTAGATGTAGATAATCTTTTCAGTCTTTCTTATCAATGGCAGCATGACTGCCACAATTGTAGTTTATCAAGTACTACTACAATAGACACTGAAAGATTTATATATTTGACTTTACCAGACTGTAAATCAGTGTCTTTTAAAAATCTAGTTAAAGCAGCAGATCATAATATGGTGTGTACCCAATGTAACTGTACAATGCTGTCCACATTATTTATACAAAGGTATGGGCAGTATATCATTTTAGTTTTCCAACGATGTAGACCTGATGGAACTAAATTGACAACTTCTATCAAAAATTTTGTGGCTTCTCAGTTATCAATTTCTGGAAGGACCTTTACAACTGAAGCTATTATTTATCATGATGGACCTTCGACCACCTCAGGACATTATACATGCTACTTAAAATCTGAAAATGGATGGAGTTACTGCAATGATTCTCATTTAACTTATAAACAACGTTTGCCTTATGACTCTACAAATTCTTATCTAGTGTTTTTAAAACCAAAGTTTTAGTAAAGGGAATTGGCCTTTGAAGACGGGAATAGTTAATAAAAGTTAGTTAGTTAGTTAATCTAATATTTGAAATTATTTATCTCATGTAGATACTTTAAGTGGATCTCAAAGTAAAAAATACTGATATATCTGACAGAAATTGGCCGTGAGGAAAATGTAAGATATGATGTTGTTAGATCTTTTTTCATAGGAAGTTGATGAAATCGAAGTTATAGAGCACAGCAGACTTTTTTCACCAAAAGGACCTTCACTATCTGCAATCTCATGTAGATACTTTAAGTGGATCTCAAAGTAAAAAATACTGATATATCTGACACAAATTGGCCGTGAGGAAAGTGTAACATATGATGTTGTTAGATCTTTTTTCATAGGAAGTCGATGAAATGGAAGTTATAGAGCACAGCAGACTTTTTTCCACCAAAAGGACCTTCACTATCTGCAATTTGGTCTCACGGAAAAGTAAGTGAATCAAAGATTAGTGTACTTATATGAGATGTATGTTTGAATGGGTTTTTTTAAACACAATCTTTTAGATTGTGTTTTTTTTTCCCCGCTGTTATCTGATGAAGACTTTGATCTCACTAATTTAAGTGAAATTCAATATATTCTGAGAACAGCAAAAATAAATAATGTAACATATTGTAGAAGTTATTGTGTAGTTTGAATTGTGTAATTTATATTGTGTTCACATTGTCTTATACTCATTTTCTTTTTCAACCTTATTTACCTCTCTTTACTAATTTACACTCTTTTTTCATCGCTGTTTCTTTAATGCACTTCATTCACAACTTCTTAATCTAATAGGAACTGTCTGCATTTCCTCTGTTCCTTCCACCACTTTTTATCTTTTTCATATTCTCACAGTACCACTGCTTTAGTTTCCTAACCCTCTCTTTCTTTTTCTCCTTTTTTTTTCTTTTGCATCCATTGTACTGTAGTTCACTTAGTTCTTCCTTTTGTCTTTCTGTGTACTTACTCTCTCACTCCTGTTTTATCCATCGTTCTATACTAACTTCATTCCTTTCATCCCTTCACTCTGTTACTTTACTTCACTCACTCTCAATCATCTTCTATTCCTCTTTTTTATTTATAGTTTCTCAATCAGACTTCTCTCCTTTTCACTCATTTTTCTTTTATTTTCTTATCTTTACTGATTTTGATTTGATATCTTACATTCTTTTAGTATCTTATTTACCTTTAGGAATTTGTTCTCTTTCTATTTCTTTTTCCTTTTTTTTTCTCTTTCTACATTACTTTCTTTCTGTTTTTGTATCCTTCACTATTGCATCATTTCTTAGTAAACTTTTGTAGATTTTTAAACCTCATGAACTGTTGCTTCTATTTTATTATATATTTTTAAGAAATTATAACGTGTTTTTTCTTTTATCTTTCATAGATACAAGTTTGCATTGATTATATGGTAAGTGTGTTTACAAAATCTTTTTTGTTATCACCTTTTGTTTTATTTTCACTATTTTTCTGTCACCCTACCGCACCTCTATTTCCTTACTTTGCTTCCCTCACTTATTCTTTTGTTCCATGTTCACTTCCGACCACATTCAATTTCTTTCAGTACTTCTGCCTATGCACACTCCTTCACTTACCTTTTTTACTGGTTCACTTAGTCCCTTTGTGACAGTCCTACTTTTACTCTCTCTCTTATTTGTCTCTATTACTCCCCATGTCTTACCCTTATTCACTTACATGTACCCTCTTTCACCCCTCTTTACTTATATACACTGATATTTACTTTCCCTCAATCACTACTATTCTTTTCCTCTGATTCCGTCACTACCTGTCATTCCCATACTTAACTGTCCTTCTTTTTACTTTCAACATCCATTTACAATCTCCCTTAACCTCTGCTTTAGTCTTCTTCCTATTTCTTCTTTCTTTTGCTCCCTTATTCATTTTTCTTTTCTCAGTTACTTCCTTTTACACTTTTTATCTGTCTTACTATCTATTACACAGTCCCTCCTTCATTTTTTTTTTCTTTTTTTTGTGAGTGCGCTGACGGTACGCGCACCCGTGCGCGCACCGAAAGCGAAATATAAAAAAAATATTGTAAATTAAAAATATTATCTCAATATACATTTAGTGTTCATTTTTACAAAAACATACTTTAGCAATTCACTAAAAAACACATAGGTATGAGTATGAATAAAAAGTAAGGAATTAGCATTTAAAAAACCTATGAAATTCACTGAAAAAACCATAGGTTTCACACCAGTTATAGTTAGGAATTAGCATTTAAAAAACCTATTAAATTCACTGAAAAAACCATAGGTTTCACACCAGTTATAGTTAGCTGGAAATTTTACTGATATAAAACCATTGAAATTCCCACGTTATAGTTAGTCGGACTCACTATAACTTGCGCGTGCAATGCACTGCTGATGACATCACATATTACATCACTCATGACATGGTCAGTGACATCACTCATGACATCACTGATGACACCATCCAGTGAATATGTGTCTTTCTTAAAAATAAATATTAGTGAGTTATGTTTAAATATTTAAATATATATATTAGTGTTTCACTTTGTGTATAAGTGGCTACATGTGTTGGTAAGTAGCTACATGCGTATGTATATGGGTTATTAGATATTTTTATTAGTATCAGTATGAGTGTCTATATGGTTTGGTGGGAGTGTTACTTAGCACATAGATGCATAAATGACTGACTCACTGTTTGTATGTGTTTTAAAGACAGCATATGTGCCGGACTGTATGGGTGAATGAGTGTGTATATGTATGTGTTAGTAAGTGAATGACTGTCTTACTAGTGTCTTTATCAGTAACTACATGTGTTTTAATCTAGTATATGTGAGTATTGATGTATATAAGTGAGTATATATGAGAGTGAGAGATTGAAAGAATTCTTGTTTTAATAAGTATGTGTTTCTATAAGTGATTTTTTAAGAGAGTAAGTATGTGTAAGTTTCTTTAGAAGTAAGGTGATAGAGTGTGTATAGCTGTATATGCTAAAAAATTGATGTTCAATAGTTTATTTGCTTGTGTGAGTATATGTATGAGCAACTTTTGGAAGACTGTCGGTGTGTTAACGGATGTATAGGTGTCTCACTACATATGATGAGTGAGTATATGTATGACTGACTATTTAGAACTGTTGATGAATGAGTGGATGTGTATATAAATGGTGGAATTACTGAATTGGTTGTTGCAACTGGTATAGATATCTTCACTTTTTTGAAAATATTAGTTTCTATTTTTGAATATGTGTTTCAAGGGTTACTTTACAGTGAAAGGAGGTCAGTCACTCTGTCACAAAGACGGTATCATCAGTGATGTCATGAGTGATGTCACTGACCATGTCATGAGTGATGTAATATGTGATGTCATCAGCAGTGCATTGCACGCGCAAGTTATAGTGAGTCCGACTAACTATAACGTGGGAATTTCAATGGTTTTATATCAGTAAAATTTCCAGCTAACTATAACTGGTGTGAAACCTATGGTTTTTTCAGTGAATTTAATAGGTTTTTTAAATGCTAATTCCTAACTATAACTGGTGTGAAACCTATGGTTTTTTCAGTGAATATATATATATATATATATATATATATATATATATTCACTGAAAAAACCATAGGTTTCACACCAGTTATAGTTAGCTGGAAATTTTACTGATATAAAACCATTGAAATTCCCACGTTATAGTTAGATGGACTCACTATAACTTGCGCGTGCAATGCACTGCTGATGACGTCACATATTACATCACTCATGACATGGTCAGTGACATCACTCATGACATCACTGATGACATCATCCTTGAGACAGAGTGACAGACCTCCTTTCAGTGTAATGTAACCCATGAAACACATATTCAAAAATAGAAATTAACATTTTCAAAAAATGGAGATACACATAAAAGTTACAACAACCAATTCAATAATTCCACCATCTATATACACATCCACTCATTCACCAACAGTTCTATATAGTCACTCATACATATACTCACTCATCATATATAGTGATACACCTATACATCCTGTTACACACCAACAGTCATCCAAAAGTTACTCTCACACATACTCACCCATGCAAGTAAACTATTGAACATCCATTTATTTGCATATACATCTAAACACACACTACCACCTTACTTCTAAGGAAACTTACACATACTTACTCTCTTAAACAATCACTTATAGAAACACATACTTATTTAAACAGGAACTCTTACAATCTCTTACTCTCACATATACTCACTTATATACATCAATATTCACATATACTAGATTAAAACATATGTAGTTACTGATAAAGACACTAGTGAGACAGTCATTCACGCAGTAACACACACATATACACACTCATCCACCCATACAGTCCTGCACATATGCTGTCTTCAAAACACATACAAAGAGAGAGTCAGTCATTCATGCATCTATGTGATAAGTAATACCCCCACCAAACCATACAAACACTCATACTGATACTAAAAAAACATCTAATAACCAATATACCTACACATGTAGCTACTCACCAACCCATGCAGCCACTTATAAACAAAGTGAAACACTAATACATATATTTAAATATTTAAACATTACTCACTAACATACACTTAATAAGCCAGTTAACCAATCAATTTTTTTTTTAAAACCATCCATTTAGACACTTATTTAAACATTTATTCTTCCATCAACTTTTACATATACATATATAAAATATATTTATTTTTCAGAAAGACACACATTCACTGGATGGTGTCATCAGTGATGTCATGAGTGATGTCACTGACCATGTCATGAGTGATGTAATATGTGACGTCATCAGCAGTGCATTGCACGCGCAAGTTATAGTGAGTCCATCTAACTATAACGTGGGAATTTCAATGGTTTTATATCAGTAAAATTTCCAGCTAACTATAACTGGTGTGAAACCTATGGTTTTTTCAGTGAATTTAATAGGTTTTTTAAATGCTAATTCCTAACTATAACTGGTGTGAAACCTATGGTTTTTTCAGTGAATTTCATAGGTTTTTTAAATGCTAATTCCTTTGTATATCGAGTTTCTAACCTTTTTTTTTTTTTTACAATTTGCTGGTTTTTTTAAAGTATTCATTTTTTTTATATAATTTTTTTCTTTTGCGCTCTGGGTGCGCGCTCCGGGAAGCTTTCAGCTAAGCTCTCCGGTAAGCTTTTCCGTGAGCTCATCTGAAAGCGCACCCAGAGCGCAACTGTCGTTCGTGAAAAAAAATATGAATGAAAAGTTAATAATAATGCAAAACATTTCGTACCATACAAATAAAATTAGGTTTTTTTAATAAGGAAAATGATTATGCATTTCTGTAAAAGTTTGATGACGTCACTTCGGCGCGCAACGTAAGTGCCCTCGGAAGCGCCTACGTTCGCGGCGCGTAAACGCACGCAAAAGCGCCTACGATCGCGCCACGTTTGCGCCCCGGAAGCGCCTACGATCGCGCTGCGTAAACGCACCGGAAGTGTGACCCTAAAATAACACTTTTCATTGGTTGCTAACAGTTTTTTTTTACAATGAATGAAATCCCCACCCATTTCCTTCACTTCTTCTTTCACTTTTGTGACTGAAAGACCTGCCTTTTTGCTCTTGCATATTTCTTGGATAATCATGGCTGCCAGACCATCCAGCAGTGAAGATGAGCCTGAATTCATTGATGAAGAGCCTCCTCAGCCGAAGGTCAAAAGGCCTCATTTCTGAAAAGTGACGCATCGCTACGTGAAAACAGCGATGCGTCACTTTTGTGGACGCACTCCTTATGACATTCCAGATATGTCATATTTAATATATGACTAATCAATTCGCAAGGAGTTACAGATATGTCAGTATTTCTGACGTATCTGTAAACACAAAAGTAACGCATTGCTGGAGTGCGTCACAAAAGTGACGCAACTCCAGTAATGTGTCCTTTCACATGGAAAAGCACCATGTGAAAGGTTTGCTGTGAAGCAGGCGCAAGATTTTGACGCAACAGCATCCTAAAAGTGACGCACTGCGTCATTATTACCAAGCTTTTTGCAGGGGAACACCCCCTCTGCATGCATTATACCTGACGCTATTTTTAAAAAGTGACGCATCTAGGTACATGGGTCACTTTTTAAAACTCTGCGCCACATTATATCTGCATCAGGTATAATGTATGCAGAGGGGGCAATCCCTCGCAAAAAGCTTGGTAATAACAACGTACTGAAATCTATGAGATTTCTCTGCGTCACTTTTAGGATGCTGTTGCGTCAAAATCTTGCGCCTGCCTCGCGTCACTTTCATGTTTACAGATATGTCAGAAATACTGACGTATCTGTAACTCCTTGCAACATGATTCGTCATACATTAAATATGACACATCTGGAATGTCATAAGGAGTGCGCACAGAAAAGTGACGCATCACACCAGCAGTGTAATAAAATGTGCCTCGTTGCACTATATTTAAAGGACGCAACAGCATCCTAAAAGTGACGCAGTGAAATCTCAAACATTTCACTGCGTCGCTATTACAAAGCTTTTTGCGGGGGAACACCCCCTCTGCATGCATTATACCTCACGCAGATATAATGTGGCGCTTGATTTTAAAAAGTGACCCATCTACCTAGATACGTCACTTTTTAAATATAACGCAACGAGGCACATTTTTTTACACCACTGGTGCGATGCGTCACTTTTCTGTGCGCACTCCTTATGACATTCCAAGTAACGCATTGCTGGAGTGCGTCACAAAAGTGACGCAACTCCAATAATGTGTCCTTTCACATGGAAAAAGCACCATGTGAAAGGTCTTGCGTCAGTCTAACACCTGCTGTAAAGCAGGCGCAAGATTTTGACGCAACAGCATCCTAAAAGTGACGCAGTGAAATCTCAAAGATTTCACTGCGTCGCTATTACAAAGCTTTTTGCGGGAGAACACCCGCTCTGCATGCATTATACCTGACGCTATTTTTAAAAAGTGACGCATCTAGGTACATGGGTCACTTTTTAAAACTCTGCCCCACATTATATCTGCGTCAGGTATAATGTATGCAGAGGGGGCATTCCCCCGCAAAAAGCTTGGTAATAACGACGTACTGAAATCTATGAGATTTCTCTGCGTCACTTTTAGGATGCTGTTGCGTCAAAATCTTGCGCCTGCCTCGCGTCACTTTTATGTTTACAAATATGTCAGAAATACTGATGTATCTGTAACTCCTTGCAACATGATTCGTCATACATTAAATATGACACATCTGGAATGTCATAAGGAGTGCGCACAGAAAAGTGACGCATCGCACCAGCAGTGTAAAAAAATGTGCCTCGTTGCACTATATTTAAAAAGTGACGCATCTAGATAGATGCGTCACTTTTTAAATATTG
Source organism: Lissotriton vulgaris (assembly GCF_964263255.1). Classification (NCBI taxonomy): domain Eukaryota; kingdom Metazoa; phylum Chordata; class Amphibia; order Caudata; family Salamandridae; genus Lissotriton; species Lissotriton vulgaris. Next base: position 1,016,929,389 of record NC_141691.1, on the reverse strand, counting down.
CGTAACAATGCGCATTTTTTTACACCGCTGGTGCGTCACAAAAATTGACGCACAGGAGGCGCAAAACTGGCAGCGCAAGGCCTTCATAAATATGGTCCTGGATTTTCCCCGTGCTTCGCCGGTGCGCGTACCATGCGCTTCCCCCGCGCAAAACGAAAAAAAAAATAAAAAATTTAATGCCCCGCGGGACCCTATTCTAGCCCCTACATCAAACCTAGGGGGTCAGAGGGGGTCTACTCTTCCCCCTTATGGTCATTTGCCCCTTTTTTTTTCAAACCCCTTGTGTCTCGATTTTACCGAGACACAAGATGGCGGCCGCTCCAGACTGTTTAGAATGTTTACAGACACCCAAGAGCCAATCAGCTTCCTGCGCGCAAGTCGCGTGTCGCGCCTGGAGCGCACTCCGGTGCGCGCACCAGAGAGCGCCTATAGATAGATATATTTTTTTGAACCTAAATTACTCAAAATCCACTGCAGCACATATCTTGAGACATAGCAAAGGCACATCGGGCTACCAGTCCCTTCAATTTTGCCAAGTTTGCTGGAAATCCATTCAGCCGTTCGGGCTAAAAGTGAAATCGACCGCCCTATGGAAATTTACATGGGGAAAACGCGTTTTGGGACCCCCCTTTTATCTCGGCCCCCGCTTGACGTATCTCCCCCAAACTTTCAAGGAAGGACCGGAGCTTGACGAGGCCATTTTCAGGAAATTTTCAGGCAGATTCGTCAACCGGCGCCAAAGTTATTCCAAATAGAATTTTGAGATTTAACATTGAAAAAAATCCTAACTATAACTACCTACTGGCGACCGCCAGTAGGTAATATATATATATATATATATATATATATATATATATATATATATATATATATATATATATATATATATATATATATATATATATATATATATATATATATATATATATTACCTACTGGCGGTTGCCAGTAGGTAGTTATAGTTTAACATTGAAAAAAATCCTAACTATAACTACCTACTGGCGACCGCCAGTAGGTAATATATATATATATATATATATATATATATATATATATATATATATATATATATATATATATATATATATATATATATATATATATATATATATATATATTACCTACTGGCGGTCGCCAGTAGGTAGTTATAGTTAGGATTTTTTTCAATGTTAAATCTCAAAATTCTATTTGGAATAACTTTGGCGCCGGTTGACGAATCTGCCTGAAAATTTCCTGAAAATGGCCTCGCGGGGTTCCGGTCCTTCCCTGGAAGTTTGGGGGGGATACGTTAAGCGGGGGCCGAGATAAAAGGGGGGTCCCAAAACGCGTTTTCCCCATGTTAATTTACATAGGGCGGTCGATTTCACTTTTAGCCCGAACGGCTGAATGGATTTCCACCAAACTTGGCAAAATTGTAGGGACTGGTAGCCCGATGTGCCTTTGCTATGTCTCAAGATATGTGCTTCAGTGGATTTTGAGAAATTAACGTTAAAAAAAATATATATATCTGTAGCCGCGCTCCGGTACGCGCACCAGTGAGCGCTCCAGGCGCGACACGCGACTTGCGCGCAGAAAGCTGATTGGCTCTCAGTTGTCTGTAAACATTCTAAACAGTCCGGAGCGGCCGCCATCTTGTCTATCGGTAAAATCTAGTCATAAGAGGTGGCAAAAACAAAGGGGGGAATTGACCATAAGGGGGCAGGGTATACCCCCCCTGACCCCCTAGGTTTGATATGGGGGCCATTAAAGGGCCCCGCGGGGCCTCAAAAAAAATTTTTTTTTTTGCGTTTTTCGCAGGGGGAGCGCCCGGTGCGCGCACCGGGAAGCGCTCCAAGGAGGGTACTATGGAAAAATAATCACTTTAAAAAATTGTATGTTTATTAATTGTTTTTTTTTATTTTATGTAAGTACCTACATGTAGGTACCAATGCAGAGACTTTCATTTAATGTACACCATCTCCTCTGTAGATATCTTGCATGTTGTTATTGTATGTTTTTGTGGTATATGGAATTCATAACATAGTCTGTCTGGAAAGGAGAAACAGATCTTTTAAGCACTCCCTGAGAATTTCTAGGGGATCATGAGTAGTCTATCCTGCTCACTTATGAAAATGAGGTGTAAAATATTCATATGAGATAATATAGTGGGAGAAAGGTAGTAACTATGAGTAAACTTACTATGTAACAGAAAAATAGTTGAACAGTATACTATAAGTCTCACTTTATATTTTAAACATTTTTGGTAATACTTTATGAATTACATATAAAAAAGAATATTGTCTGAAACAATTTGAAATTATTAAAGATAAATTTATTCCTCTGATTCTTTTTCATAATTTAATAAAATTTCTAACATAATATTGTCCGGAATTTCCTCATAATTATATGTACATGATTCCATTTCTTCCAAACATTCTATAAACTGTTCATCCAAAGAGTCATCCATGAAATCAGCTTCTTTTTTTTGATCTTCTGGTTTTTCCACCTTTACTTTGATAGAAGTATCATTTGCCTGATTTTCTCCTTCCATTTTCTTTCTGAAAATTGCATACAAATTAACTAAATTAGTAGAGTTAGGGTACTGTATACCAGAGAAGCCTAACTCAATCCATAACTATTACAGAGAAGTCTATCTCTATCTCTAACTATTAAAGAGGGATAGCATATCACTAACAGAATATTTTTTCAGAAATTAACTTAAAGTGTACAATATACTTCCATAATAACAATTTACCTTGGAGAAATCAGTTGAAGTTGTCAGTGTAATTTGTTCTCAAATGTACTTCTGGAAGCAGTAGTCAAAATGGCTGTGTTTCCCTCTCTTCTTTTATATATATTCTTGTACTTAACCAATCAAACGTCAGGAAATAATCGTAGAAAATGAAAGATACTTTTTAATTGGTTGTAAATTCTAACATTACAAGTGTGTTTTTGTCATGTAATTTACCTCAGGATATTTAGAGAGGCCTGTAGCCTAAATGTCTCAATGGAATTTCACCAAATTTGGGTAAATTGGAGGGACTGCTATGTAGTAGGGCCTATTCTATATTTGATGAAAGTGTCTCCAGTGGTTTTTTTGTAAATTGCTTTCCCACCTTTTTTTATCGAGCGCTTACCGGTGCGCGCTCCTTTACGCGCACCGGCAGCGTTACGGGAGTCCTCCATTTTGTGTTTCGGTACAATCGAGACACAAGATGGAGGGTAAACAATGTTCGGTATGGGTAGAAGGGGGCACTGTAGAGACTTCTTGACCCTCTAGGTTTTCTGAGGGGGGCTTAGGAGGCTCATAAACGTAAAAAAAAAAAAAAAAAAAAAAATTATTTTCCACGGGGGGAGCGCCTGGTGCGCGCACCTTTAAGCGTACCCGAAAGCGTACTTTGGTGAAAAATAGTGAAAAAAGTTAGAAAAAAATAAACGTTTTGAATGATCAGAGGTAGGGTAGCTCTGAGAAGAGCTTTTGGGTTCTGTGGTTGATTTAGGTACCTACAAGTAGGTTCCAATACACATTCTTAAATTCAGGAGGAATATTCTATTCCCCTCATCTGAGAAGTGCACTCCATCTCCTCTGTAGATGTCTTGCATGTTGTAACGCAAGTTATTATTGTATATTGAACCCATTCCATAGTCTCTCATGTAAGCAGAAACAGATTTATTTACATGTTTCCGTGCTTTCTCAAATTGTGGACCAAATTGGTTGGACCAGTTCCATTTCTGTCTTTGGCATATATTGGAATATACCAAGGCAGTGTGGGGAAAAAGTATCATCAATTGATGAAAGGTGTCCTTTAATAGCATTTCCATACCTACCCCAGTTAATGTGCCTAGATCGTTTCCACCACAGTGCACAATTATAAGGTCAGGTTCTGGCAGATGCAAAAAGGTTTTCACCAATGGTATCAATTGGTGACATTTTAATCCTCTGTGGCCAATCCACTTGATTTCCACATTTGATAAATCAAGGTTATGAAAATTTCTGCTAGCTGCATACCTTTGAGCCCAGTGGATGTAGCTATGTCCAATAATCCAAACAGAGTACATGATGTGAGAAGGTTCTGGTCCAGTCAGATGAAGTGTGGGAATGAAATGGCAGTTGGAACAGTAGGAGTTCACAAAAAAATAATTGTGGAGTTTCTCTGCTCTTGAATCACAAGCAATGATTGGTGGATTCAGATAGTTGAAAACTGAAAGTTAGGGTGCATGGTTATGTTGTGTGAAAGAAGCAATTTGAATGGTTTAAAAAAAGTCACCAAAAGCAAAAACACCCTGTATAGGCTGCTGTATTGAGAGGTCAAACATCCTTGCTGAGTTAATTTGCAACATTGTAAGATAAACTTTTGAACCTTACAGTTCAGTTAGGAGGGAGTTGCTATGGTAACAGATAGAAAGGTTTGAGAGGGGGATGGGTGTTGGTTTGAAAATAGTGAGGGAAGAGTTTTCATTGGTTGAATTAAGGCATATGTGTACAAAGATAGAGATTTTCTATGCCAGTCTTGGTTTCAGTGTATTGAGAGCACACCTTTTCCTCTGCTAAAGAAAAATTGGTGTGTGTGTCTGACACTGTTTTCAATCTCCAAAAGCATTTGTAAAGGTAAGTAATGATTCATTTAATTTAGATAGAGATTTATTTGCTCTATGGAGAATATTTGGAAGCAGATAGTTTTGTTTTAGAAGTGAAATTGTATGTTAGTATATAAGTCCTGCGCAGTGTTTCTTACATGTTATTTAAAAATCGATTTTGGGTGCAAATGAATGGTATTTTTATTTTTCCTTTTTTTATGATTGCCATGTGCAGTTGATGCATCACTTTAAACATGGGTAATAAGTGATGCACTGGTGGCGCAAGGCCTTTATAAATGAGGCCCTGACTTTGTTTGATGATATTGAGTGGTTGTACTTAGGTTCTGCGCAGTGTTTCTTACATGTTATTCAAAAATCGATTTTTGGGTGCAATTGATTGGTATATGTATTTGGCCCTTATTTATGATTGCCATGTGCAGCTGATGCATGACTTTAAACATGGGTAATAAGTGATGCACTGGTGGCGCAAGGCCTTTATAAATCAGACCCTGACTTTGTTTGATGATATTGAGTGGTTGTACTTAGGTTCTGCGCAGTGTTTCTTACATGTTATTCAAAAATCGATTTTTGGATGCAATTGATTGGTATATGTATTTGGCCCTTATTTATGATTGCCATGTGCAGCTGATGCATGACTTTAAACATGGGTAATAAGTGATGCACTGGTGGCGCAAGGCCTTTATAAATCAGACCCTGACTTTGTTTGATGATATTGAGTGGTTGTACTTAGGTTCTGCGCAGTGTTTCTTACATGTTATTCAAAAATCGATTTTTGGATGCAATTGATTGGTATATGTATTTGGCCCTTATTTATGATTGCCATGTGTAGCTGATGCATGACTTTAAACATGGGTAATAAGTGACGCACTGGTGGCGCAAGGCTTTCATAAATAAGGCCCTGACTTTGTTTGATGATATTGATTGGTTGTACATAGGTTCTGCGCAGTGTTTCTTACATGTTATTGAAAAATCGATTTTTGGGTGCAATTGATTGGTATATGTATTTGGTCCTTATTTATGATTGCCATGTGCAGCTGATGCATGACTTTAAACATGGGTAATAAGTGACGCACTGGTGGCGCAAGGCTTTCATAAATAAGGCCCTGACTTTGTTTGATGATATTGAGTGGTTGTACTTAGGTTCTGCGCAGTGTTTCTTACATGTTATTCAAAAATCGATTTTTGGGTGCAATTGATTGGTATATGTATTTGGCCCTTATTTATGATTGCCATGTGCAGCTGATGCATGACTTTAAACATGGGTAATAAGTGATGCACTGGTGGCGCAAGGCCTTTATAAATGAGGCCCTGACTTTGTTTGATGATATTGAGTGGTTGTACTTAGGTTCTGCGCAGTGTTTCTTACATGTTATTCAAAAATCGATTTTTGGATGCAATTGATTGGTATATGTATTTGGCCCTTATTTATGATTGCCATGTGTAGCTGATGCATGACTTTAAACATGGGTAATAAGTGACGCACTGGTGGCGCAAGGCTTTCATAAATAAGGCCCTGACTTTGTTTGATGATATTGATTGGTTGTACATAGGTTCTGCGCAGTGTTTCTTACATGTTATTAAAAAATCGATTTTTGGGTGCAATTGATTGGTATATGTATTTGGCCCTTATTTATGATTGCCATGTGCAGCTGATGCATGACTTTAAACATGGGTAATAAGTGACGCACTGGTGGCGCAAGGCTTTCATAAATAAGGCCCTGACTTTGTTTGATGATATTGATTGGTTGTACATAGGTTCTGCGCAGTGTTTCTTACATGTTATTGAAAAATCGATTTTTGGGTGCAATTGATTGGTATATGTATTTGGCCCTTATTTATGATTGCCATGTGCAGCTGATGCATGACTTTAAACATGGGTAATAAGTGACGCACTGGTGGCGCAAGGCTTTCATAAATAAGGCCCTGACTTTGTTTGATGATATTGAGTGGTTGTACTTAGGTTCTGCGCAGTGTTTATTACATGTTATTGAAAAATCGATTTTTGGGTGCAATTGATTGGTATATGTATTTGGCCCTTATTTATGATTGCCATGTGCAGCTGATGCATGACTTTAAACATGGGTAATAAGTGACGCACTGGTGGCGCAAGGCTTTCATAAATAAGGCCCTGACTTTGTTTGATGATATTGAGTGGTTGTACTTAGGTTCTGCGCAGTGTTTCTTACATGTTATTGAAAAATTGATTTTTGGGTGCAATTGATTGGTATATGTATTTGGCCCTTATTTATGATTGCCATGTGCAGCTGATGCATGACTTTAAACATGGGTAATAAGTGATGCACTGGTGGCGCAAGGCCTTTATAAATCAGACCCTGACTTTGTTTGATGATATTGAGTGGTTGTACTTAGGTTCTGCGCAGTGTTTCTTACATGTTATTCAAAAATCGATTTTTGGGTGCAATTGATTGGTATATGTATTTGGCCCTTATTTATGAATGCCATGTGCAGCTGATGCATCACTTTAAACATGGGTAATAAGTGACGCACTGGTGGCGCAAGGCCTTTAAAAATAAAGCCATGAGTTGCTATTGTATAAACTTAAATATGTTGCAATTTATTGTTTATATTGTTTGCTTTTTAACATTACTTTGTTGTTTGCTAATAGTGGTCTTTCATGTGTTTTTTTAACAGAACAACAGATTCAAATCAACTTCTGAAAAGGAAGCAAAAATGCCTTCAAGGCAAAGAAATATCAAAAATACCATACGGAAAAGGAGAACATCAACAACAGACTTTATGGAATCCTCTTCAACAAGTACTTCAAAAAACACCAGAAAAGCTTCTGGTAAGCCAATTAAGTCTTTTCTTCGCAACATATGTCGTAGGAAAAAAAATGAAATTGCTAATGTGAATATACAGAAAAAGTCAACAAATCTAAAAAGGAAAGAGAAGCCCACAAAAAATGTTTCCATTGGACCAGGAGAGAAGAGAATGGTTAGCAATAGAAGGGTAAATGTTTTTAGGGACATTCGTAGGCGAATGTTTCGCAATAGGGTAGTTTTAAATTTGCTAAAAAATGATAAGAAAAGTAAACTAAAAGCTGCTTTTTACAAGAAAAAGAAAAGTGTAGAAAAGATTGTTGATCAGGCTTTTGAAGTTAAGAAAAAATTATTTATTTTAATAATCAATAGAATTAGGATACTTAATAAGGCAATGGATGTTTTCAAATCGAACAGTAGATGGAAAAGAATTATTAATCGGAGTAATTTTTGTGAAGTATTTTCTGGTGAATGGATGCATAGTTCAAGTTCTGAGCCTTTTTTTAATGAGGAGAGTTACTTTCAGGAAAATGATTTGGTGCATGCAGTTGACACCAGTGGTCGTGCATATGAGGTGAAAGATAGTTGTGTGATGGAAAAAGAGAAACTTGTATCTAGAGATGCAGAAGAGGTGTTAGCTGATGAAGTTTTAGGGAGACGTACTAAGGGTCCAGTGTACACATGGAAATGCAGTAGTATTTGTAGTGTGCGACAGGAATCAATTGATTTGCTTCGAAATTTCTTACGTACATATAGTAAAAAAAGTCTCAAACAAAAAATGAAGATCCTGCAAGAGTTAGATCCTTGCAGAGTGAGAGAAAGCACAGGTTTGCAAGGGCATTCACTAGCATGTCTTTCTAGAAAAGTTTGTCGGAGTGTTTTTCATCATTTTAGGATGTTAGCAGTGCATCATAATAACGTAAGGAAATTAGTGAGGAAGTTGTATTATGCAAAAAGTCCTGCACTTAAGCTTAAACAGTTAAATAGTGCTCTTTTGCATGGATCTGAAGTGGATGTGAAGACTATTTGTGAAGAAATTGAGTTTTGTTATTTTGGGAACAAAGAGGACAGTGTAGAAATAGATATAGTAATGGATGGTAATGCAGAAGATAATGGACAAATTTCAAGTATTGAAAAGTTTGATGAGGAAATTATCAAGTTTAAGGTGAAATCAAGTGAGAGGCCTAATTTAACTTGTGTGTGTTGTCGACGGACTCATTATAAAATTCAGACTAGGTTAGTTGATTTATATGCAAAAAGTGAATTGGAAAATAATAGTGAATGGGAGGATTTTGTAAGTTATTTGTTGGTGGAGAATTCTTTTGATTTGAGTTTGGATCAGCGTATTTGCAATTATTGTTTGAAAAAATTAAATGAAAATAGAATGCCTGCAAGAGCAGTTTATAATAATCTTCAGTTGATAGATATTCCTTCTGAATTGATGGATCTAAATACTTATGAATCTATTTTGATTCAATGTGTCCATCCTTTTCAGGCTATTGTACGCATGGAGCCTAAGACAGGGAAATTGCCTCCATCAGATTTACTGAGAGGATTAAAGGGAAGAGTTGTTTATTTGCCTCTAGATGTAAAGAAAAATATTAATACAATTGGTGTAGAAAGAGTAGAAGAAGATCCTTTAGTTATTCTAGTTAATGGGGTTCCAACAAAGAGTAAGAAAATTTGGCAAGATTTAGTGGATGTTAAAAAAGTCAAGAAGGCAACGTTGTATTTAGTTAAAAACAATGAGTACTACAAAAATGTAAGTGTTGGAGTAGAGGAAACAGCTACAGAAGAAGATAGTGATTCTTCAGTTGGTCAAATTGAAAAAGTTGATGTGTCTAGAACTGAAGAAATATATGAACATTATACTGTTCATCCTTTGCATTCCAAAGAAGTAATGGGAAATGCAATTGACTTGTTTCAAATGAAAGCAGCAAAAGGAAGTCCCATTAGTGTATGGGAAGAAAGTTTGGAAGCTCGTTGTTTTCCACAATTATTTCCAACAGGTTGTGGTGGACGATATGATGATCGACCAGTTCAAATTCCTGCAGCTGAATACCGGACTCTAAGATTATATGCAGAAGATCCAAGGTTTCGTCAATGCATTCCATATTTATTTCATCTACTGTTTGAAAGTGATTTGTCTGGGCTTTCTTATGCAGTTAATCATATATTAAAAAGTGGACCTCATTTGCAGAATGTTTGTGCAAGGGACTTTATGGAGAAAGTTAATCTGCAAGACAGTATTTTGGAATCTCAGCTAATCAATCTCATGGCATGTCAACGTGGAACCAACGAGTATTGGTTTCGTCGTCATGGAGAATTGAAATGTATGCTAAGAAACTTAGGAACTCCTACATGGTTCCTCACTCTTAGCTGTGCTGAGTATGCATGGGACGATTTACTTCAATTTCTACGAGAGGCAAATGAAAACATACCAAATATAGAATTGAAAACACCAGGAGAACTGTGTTCTTTAGATCCAGTGAATGTTTGCAGATATTTTAATCATAGATTTGAAGCTATGATGTCTTTTATTACCAACAAAAAAAATCCTCCCCTTGGAGAGGTTTTGGATTTCTTTTGGAGGAAGGAATATCAAGCGAGAGGTGCTCCTCATATACATATGTTGTTGTGGATTAAAGATGCACCCAAATTTGGATCAGATTCAGATGAAACAGTGATGAGTTTCATTGAAGAGTATTCAACATGTGCTGTTCCAAAATCTACTGAAGAAAACAATTTAAGGCAACAAGTTTTACGTTTTCAATCTCATCGTTGTGGAAAGTACTGTCGTCGAAAATTTAAAAACAAGGAAAAGTACTACACGAAATGTCGTTTTGCATTTCCTCGACCAGTGATTTCTAAGGGAAGAGTAAATAATTTGATGTCATCTCTACGACATACTGTGACGAGAAAATCTCCCAAAAACACATATAATTTGAAAAGAAATGAAGAATCTAAGTACATCAACGATTACAACCCAGTGATTTTGTCCATGTGGAATGCTAACATGGATATTCAGTTCGTTGCTGACAACTCTATTGCTGTGGCTCGATATGTGACATCTTACATCACCAAAAAAGAAAAGACAGAACTGAAGGAAATGTGGGAGGACATTTCACATGAAAAGAGTCTAAGCAAGAAATTATACAGTTTCAGTCTGAAGATGTTGTCGCATCGAGAAATTGGAGCATATGAATGTTCTGATCGGTTATCATCAGCAAGTCTCTATGCCAAATCAAGAACAATCATTTGGGTGAGTCTTGGTCTTGCTGCAACACGAAACCGAGTTTTGAAATCTGTACAAGAAATTGAATATTTGGCGGAAAAAGAACCAAACAGTACAGATATTTTGAAGACAAATATGTTGGATACATACTATCCAAATAGAAGTACTCACCTTGAGAACACATGTTTGTATGAAGTTCTTCAAAACTACAGTTATAAGAGGAACATCACAGAAGATATCAATAATGGAAAATATGCACTCATTGGCTATGAAGGATGTCTAGTGAAGCAGAAAAAAGGCCATTTGATTAATCATCGAAAATTGAGTTGTGAAGTTCTAGACAAAAGAGAATTTTACTATTTAGCTCTTTTGCAACTCTTTAAGCCATGGCGTACAGAAGAGGAACTACTTGGAGATTTTCTCTGTTATGAAGACTCTTTTAATGCAACTAAGGATACCATAGAATGTCCTATTTTTCTAAATTATCTGCAAATGTTGAATGAAGAAATGGAGCAAGAAACCACAATTGCTGAAGAGATAGCTAGAAACAGTTCTCAAGATAGTCAGAGTTCTACTTCATTGAGCCAGGATCCACTAGGAGGACCAATTATCCAAAATGAAGCTGCCACTGCCATGGATGAGGTGGAAAGAGCTATGGAACAAGCTCAAGAGGATGGAGTTAACTTAGAAGATTTGGTAAAGCAACTAAACATTGAGCAGAAAAAGATATATGATGAAGTCACAGAGCAGATTGAACATGGATTCAGACATGAGAAAAAAGAGTGCTCATGTATATTATTTGACCCTGTCCGACTGTATGTAAGTGGAGAAGCAGGGACAGGAAAAAGTTTTCTAATTAAAGCCGTTGCAAGTTATCTGCAGAAAAGGACTGATTCACCATTGTCTTGTGTTGTAACTGCTCCAACTGGTCTGGCAGCACATAACATTAAAGGGATTACTCTACATCGTTTATTGATGCTGCCAGTTGAACATGATAATAAATTGCATTACAACAAGCTATCTGGAGATGCGTGTTCTGAAGTTTCAAGAGTCTTGAAGAAAATGAAACTTCTTATCATAGATGAAGTAAGCATGGTCTCAAATCTAATGCTTGCTTTTGTGCATTTGAGAATGCAAGAAATTCTTAAAACAGACTATGATGTGTTATTTGGAGGAAAACACATTATTGTGTTTGGAGATCTATTGCAGTTGACTCCAGTAAAAGGACAACCAGTGTTTAAAATGCTCACGCATGAAGATACCAGGAAGTCCCTTGGAAGCATTGGAAATGTTAATATATGGCTAAATTTTAAATATGCTGAACTGCTTCAAAATATGCGACAGGCCAAGGATGAAGATTATAAAAATATTCTACAAGATGTAAGAATTGGAAAAATGACTGAGAAAGGGAAAAAAGCTTTGCATAGTCGATTAATTTCAAATATGTATGCAAATGAAAACATTCTTCCAGAGAATATTTTTAAAAAAATGACTGAGAAGAAATCTGGGATATGTTTGATGCCAACTCTGCAAGAATGTTCCATCTTCAACCAAAAAATGTTAGACTTAGAAAATGAAGAGATTGTGAAACTGGAAGCAATAGATAAAATAGAGCATATGGGTGCAACAATTGTTTTGTCAGAAAATTTGAAAACTAAATTGCATTCATTGGAGAAAAGTATTTCAAAAACAGCTGGTTTTGAAAAGACTCTGAATGTGTGTTTAAATTGTCGTATCATTTTGAGAAGGAATTTAAATGTTGAAAGCGGTCTGGTAAATGGAGCAATGGGTTATGTTGTTGATTTTGTGAATTACAGAAATAGAGATGGAATTGAATTTTTAAAAATAAAATTTGATGGCATTGAACAAGTACAACAAATAAGTCGTTGTTCTGCTAGATTTTTACTTGTAAAAGACTTATATGTTCGCCGAAAACAGTTTCCTGTTTGTTTGGCGTATGCGGTGACAATTCATAAATCTCAAGGTTTAAGTGTAGATAGTGCATTGGTGAACATTGGAAGATCTGTGTTTAAAGAGGGTATGGCATATGTGGCATTATCTCGAGTCAGAACTTTATCAGGATTGTACTTGATTGCGTGTGATGAGACAAAGATTTCTGCCGATCTAGATTGTGTTAAAGAATACAATAGGTTAAGAAGAGAGTATGCTCCACATTTGCCTCAATATCCTCTGTTTGAAAAACGTGTGGTAGGCCGAAAAAGAAGAAATGAGGATAATTGTAGTGAGGTAGTTGCAAAAAGACAAAAAGTTGAGAAAACTGTAATTGAAAACAGGAAGAAAAAGAATTGTGGAGAAAATGTTGTTGGATTTCAGTTTGAAAATAGTTCTGGTGTCAACTGCTATGCTAATGTAGTGGTTAATGTTGTTTTTTTTCTTAAAAGTTTACAAGAACAGATTGTTGAAAATCGGGATCAAAGATTGTGTGGTTTATTGAATTCTGTGTTTCAGAAATGTAGCAGTGTTACAGCACAAATAGAAAGTGTAACAGAAATTCGAAATATTTTAGATTTGTGTTCTGGTCAAGATAAATTTTCACAGAACATTCAGCAGGATTGTCAGGAATTTTTAATGTATATGTTTGGTGTTTTGGAAGATGAAGGTGTAGATGTAGATAATCTTTTCAGTCTTTCTTATCAATGGCAGCATGACTGCCACAATTGTAGTTTATCAAGTACTACTAGAATAGACACTGAAAGATTTACATATTTGACTTTACCAGACTGTAAATCAGTGTCTTTTAAAAATCTAGTTAAAGCAGCAGATCATAATATGGTGTGTACCCAATGTAACTGTACAATGCTGTCCACATTATTTATACAAAGGTATGGGCAGTATATTATTTTAGTTTTCCAATGATGTAGACCTGATGGAACTAAATTGACAACTTCTATCAAAAATTTTGTGGCTTCTCAGTTATCAATTTCTGGAAGGACCTTTACAACTGAAGCTATTATTTATCATGATGGATCTTCGACCACCTCAGGACATTATACATGCTACTTAAAATCTGAAAATGGATGGAGTTACTGCAATGATTCTCATTTAACTTATAAACAACGTTTGCCTTATGACTCTACAAATTCTTATCTAGTGTTTTTAAAACCAAAGTTTTAGTAAAGGGAATTGGCCTTTGAAGACGGGAATAGTTAATAAAAGTTAGTTAGTTAGTTAGTTAATCTAATATTTTAAATTATTTATCTCATGTAGATACTTTAAGTGGATCTCAAAGTAAAAAATACTGATATATCTGACACAAATTGGCCGTGAGGAAAATGTAAGATATGATGTTGTTAGATCTTTTTTCATAGGAAGTTGATGAAATCGAAGTTATAGAGCACAGCAGACTTTTTTTCACCAAAAGGACCTTCACTATCTGCAATCTCATGTAGATACTTTAAGTGGATCTCAAAGTAAAAAATACTGATATATCTGACACAAATTGGCCGTGAGGAAAGTGTAACATATGATGTTGTTAGATCTTTTTTCATAGGAAGTCGATGAAATGGAAGTTATAGAGCACAGCAGACTTTTTTCCACCAAAAGGACCTTCACTATCTGCAATTTGGTCTCACGGAAAAGTAAGTGAATCAAAGATTAGTGTACTTATATGAGCTGTATGTTTGAATGGGTTTTTTTAAACACAATCTTTTAGATTGTGTTTTTTTTTTCCCGCTGTTATATGATGAAGACTTTGATCTCACTAATTTAAGTGAAATTCAATATATTCTGAGAACAGCAAAAATAAATAATGTAACATATTGTAGAAGTTATTGTGTAGTTTGCATTGTGTAATTTATATTGTGTTCACATTGTCTTATACTCATTTTCTTTTTCACCCTTATTTACCTCTCTTTACTAATTTACACTCTTTTTTCATCGCTGTTTCTTTAGTGCACTTCATTCACAACTTCTTAATCTAATAGGAACTGTCTGCATTTCCTCTGTTCCTTCCACCACTTTTTATCTTTTTCATATTCTCACAGTACCACTGCTTTAGTTTCCTAACCCTCTCTTTCTTTTTCTCCATTTTTTTTCTTTCGCATCCATTGTACTGTAGTTCACTTAGTTCTTCCTTTTGTCTTTCTGTGTACTTACTCTCTCACTCCTGTTTTATCCATCGTTCTATACTAACTTCATTCCTTTCATCCCTTCACTCTGTTACTTTACTTCACTCACTCTCAATCATCTTCTATTCCTCTTTTTTATTTATAGTTTCTCAATCAGACTTCTCTCCTTTTCACTCATTTTTCTTTTATTTTCTTATCTTTACTGATTTTGATTTGATATCTTACATTCTTTTAGTATCTTATTTATCTTTAGGAATTTGTTTTCTTTCTATTTCTTTTTCCTTTTTTTTTCTCTTTCTACATTACTTTCTTTCTGTTTTTGTATCCTTCACTATTGCATCATTTCTTAGTAAACTTTTGTAGATTTTTAAATCTCATGAACTGTTGCTTCTATTTTATTATATATTTTTAAGTAATTATAACGTGTTTTTTCTTTTATCTTTCATAGATACAAGTTTGCATTGATTATATGGTAAGTGTGTTTACAAAATCTTTTTTGTTATCATCTTTGGTTTTATTTTCACTATTTTTCTCTCACCCTACCTCACCCCTGTTTCCTTACTTTGCTTTTCTCACTTATTCTTTTCTTCCATGTTTACTTCCTACCACATTCAACTTCTTTCAGTACCTCTGTCTATGCACACTCCTTCACTTACCTTTTTTACTGGTTCACTTAGTTCCTTTGTGACACTCCTTCTTTTACTCTCTTTCTTCTTTCGCTGTATTATTCCCCATGTCTTACCCTTATTCACTTACATGTACCCTGTTTCACCCCTCTTTGCTTATATTCACTGCTATTTACTATCCCTCCATCACTACTATTCCTTTTCTTTCATTCCGTCACTACCTGTCATTCACATGCTTAACTGTCCTTCCTTTTACTTTCATCATCCATTTACATTCTCCCGGAACCTCTGCTTTTGTCTTCTTCCTATTTCTTCTTTTCTTTTGCTCCCTTATTCATTTTTTTTTCTCAGTTATTTCCTCTTACACTTTTTATCTGTCTTACTATCTATTACACAGTCCCTCTGTGTTCCTCCCTTTAGCTCTCTTTCTCTTAACACCACTCTCTCTGTCCCCATTTCTTATGGTCACTCCTTCATTATTTTTTTTTTCTTTTTTTTTGTTGATGCGCTGACGGTGCGCGCACCCGGGCGTTTATCGGTATGCGCACCGGGAGCGCTCCAGAGTCAAATATAAAAAAAAAAGGAAAAAACTATTTTAAAATAAAAATAGTATCTTAATATACATTATAGGGTTCATTTTTAGAAAAACATACCTTTCTCAGGTAAAGACATTTGCGAAAAAATAAGCTTAGAAATTCAATAAAACGTACATAGGTATGAAGCCCTACAAAAAGTTAAAAATTAGTATTAAAAAAACCTATGAAATTCACTGAAAAAAACATAGGTTTCACACCAGTTATAGTTAGGAATTAGCATTTAAAAAACCTATGAAATTCACTGAAAAAACCATAGGTTTCACACCAGTTATAGTTAGGAATTAGCATTTAAAAAACCTATTAAATTCACTGAAAAAACCATAGGTTTCACACCAGTTATAGTTAGCTGGAAATTTTACTGATATAAAACCATTGAAATTCCCACGTTATAGTTAGTCGGACTCACTATAACTTGCGCGTGCAATGCACTGCTGATGACATCACATATTACATCACTCATGACATGGTCAGTGACATCACTCATGACATCACTGATGACACCATCCTTGTGACACAGTGACAGACCTCCTCTCACTGTAAAGTAAACTTTGAAACACATATTGAAAAATAGAAACTAACATTTTCAAAAAAGTGCATATACCCATACTAGTTACAACAACCAATTCAGTAATTTCACCATCTATATACAAATTCACACATTCACCAACAGTTTTATGTATTCACTCATACATATTCTCACTCATCATATGTAGTGATACCCCTATTCATTCTGTTACACACCGACAGTCATCAAAAACTTACTCATACATATACTCACACATGCAAATAAACTAATAAACATCCATTTATTTGCATATACAACTATACACACATTAGCACATTACTTCTAAGGAAACTTACACATACTTACTCTCTTAAACAATCACTTATAGAAACACATACTTATTTAAACAGGAACTCTTTCAATCTCTCACTCTCACATATACTTACTTATATACATCAATGCTCATATATACAAGATTAAAACATATGTAGTTACTCATAAAGACACTAGTGAGAGAGGCATTCACTCTCTAACACACACATATACACAATCATCCACCCATACATTACTGCACATATGCTGTCTTCAAAACACATACAAACAGTGAGTCAGTCATTGATGCATCTATGTGCTAAGTAACAGCCCCACCAAACGATACAGACACTCATACTGATACTAAAAAACATCTAATAACCTATATACACACACATGTAGCTACTCACCAACCCATGCAGCCACTTATACACAAAGTAAAACACTAATACATATATTTAATATTTAAACATTACTCGCTAATATATGTATTCACTAAGATACACTTAATAAGCCAGATAACCAATCAAGTTTTTTAAAAAAACATCCATTTAGACACTTATTTAAACATTTATTCTTCCATCGACCTTAACATATACATATATAAAATATATTTATTTTTCAGAAAGACACACATTCACTGGATGGTGTCATCAGTGATGTCATGAGTGATGTCACTGACCATGTCATGAGTGATGTAATATGTGATGTCATCAGCAGTGCATTGCACGCGCAAGTTATAGTGAGTCCGACTAACTATAACGTGGGAATTTCAATGGTTTTATATCAGTAAAATTTCCAGCTAACTATAACTGGTGTGAAACCTATGGTTTTTTCAGTGAATATATATATATATATATATATATAGCAGGCAATGATATCCTATGGAAGGAAATTCAAGTTACTGGTAAGTATGGTTAAAATTACTTTTCAGGACCAGTAGTGAGCTGAAAGATGCAGCACTAAGGTCTCCCCTGATAACAGGTGAGTAAATCGGAATTCGTAGTTCGATTGATTTTAGAGGAATTTTTTAAAGTTAAAAACTCCACACTTAAAAGAATTTCCATGTGAAACCAGTCGATTTTAGCCTTTGGAAGGAAATTCAAGTTACTGTAAGTACGGTTAGAATTACTTTTCAGGATCAGTAGTGGGCTGAAAGATGCAGCACTGAGGTCTCTCCTGATAACGGGTGAGTAAATCGGAATTCGTAGTTTGGCATCAGTATGCGCCAGGGGGCTGGGTTGCAGAGAGGTTTAATGAGGGCATTCCCCTTTTTACACCTCTCTGCAATGCAGCCCCCTGGCGCGTTTGCAGAGGGGGAACTAATTCCCCTTGCATACTGGGGATCCCTGGGGGCCAACTAGCCCTCCAGGAACCTCCAGTATGCACCAGGGGGCTGCGTTGCAGAGAGGTGTAATGAGGCCACACCCATTTTTACACCTCTCTGCAACGCAGCCCCCTGGCTCGTTTGCAGAGAGGGAACTAATTCCCCTTGCACACTGGGGGCCCCTGGGGGCCAAGTAGCCCACCAGGAACCTCCAGTATGCGCCAGGGGGCTATGTAGCAGAGAAGTGTTCTGAGGCCATGCCCCTTTTTACACCTCTCTGCAACGCAGCCCCCTGGCCCATACTGGAGGATCCTGGTGGGCTAGTTGGCCCCCAGGGACCCCCAGTGTGCAAGGGGAATTAGTGCCCCCTCTGCAAACGCGCCAGGGGGCGTGTTTGCAAAGAGGTGCAGGGAGGGGGCGTGGCCTTCTCTCGACCCCGTTTTTTTTAAAATTTACTTTTTTTTGGGCCCTGGGGACCCAATCCCCCAGGACCTGCCCTCGATTTTTACTTAAAAAAAATCGTGAAGGGGGCCGCGTGTCCCCCCTCCCAAGGCCATACTCTGCTTCGGGGACCCCATACCCAAGGGCATGGGCCTTTTTTAAAAAAAATGTCTTAATTAGGAGGGGGGCTGCTTTGCCCCCCTCATGAGGCCAAATTTGGCCCCGGTAACCCCATCCCCCTGGGCCGGCCATTTTTTTATTTTATTTTTTTTGGGAGGGGGCAGCGTGGCCCCCCTCCCGGGCTACTTCTGGCCCAGGGACCCCATCCCCTGGGCCAGGCCCTCCTCGTTGGGGGCCAAGGGGGTTCCCCAAGCCCCCCACGGTCCTTGCCGGCTCCCCGCATCCTGCGGGAGCCGGCATTGCTTTTCATGCAGAAAAGCAATCTGCTTTGATTTTTGAAAGAGAGAGCAGGTTTCCTGCTCTCTATTTCAAAAAAACCAAAGCAATTTGTTATGGTAGGGCGGGAGCCGCGAGTCTCCCTCCCTACCAAAGCAAACAGCAGAGTCCCGGGAGTAGGCACCCCGGGACACTGCAGGAGCCGGCCCTGGGGGGTGGCAGTCCCCAGGGCCATCAAGGGCTCCAGGAGGGGGGCCACGTAGCCCCCCTCCCAACAGTTCAAATCCCTGGGGGGTGGTTGTCCCCGGGGCTGGGGACCCCCCTATTTTGAATATTAGTGCCCCGGGGGGTGGCGGTCCCCGGGGCTG
Source organism: Lissotriton vulgaris (assembly GCF_964263255.1). NCBI lineage: Eukaryota > Metazoa > Chordata > Amphibia > Caudata > Salamandridae > Lissotriton > Lissotriton vulgaris. The sequence continues at coordinate 1,016,910,137 of NC_141691.1, read as the reverse complement.
CGGGGGGCTGTGAGCCTCCCCGCATACATTTCATGGAAGCCCAGGGGGGTGGTGGTCCCGGGGCTGGGGGGCCCCTCTGGGCCCCCCAATATTACAAATAAAAGAAGCCCCAGGGGTGGTGGTCCCCGGGGCTGGGGGGCCTCAGAGCCCCCACCTTTTTAAAATAAGCCCCAGCGGTGGCAGTCCCCGTGGCAGGGGGGCCCCTCTGGGCCCCCTTTACAAACAGTCAATTGCCTCTGGGATTGTGTCCCCCGGGGGCTAAAACATTTTTTTAAAATATGCACATTTTTTTTTATCGCCAGGTACCCTACGCGTATTCTGCAGTTTAAAAAAAAAGAAAATTGGGGGGCCTTGGGGGTCTTTGTGGGACTCCCTGAGCAGGCCTAGGGGGTCAGGGTGTTTCTACCCTCCCCCCTTTGCACCTTTTGCGCACTTTTTTTTCAGTTTTCTTGTGCCTCGGATGGTACACATACGGTACGACTTCGCAAATCTATCTATGATTTTACTTTTGATTTTCTCAGGAACTACTGAACAGATTTACACCATTTAACAAAAAGCATAATCTATGAACAAAACTCTACCTTTTTGCCAAATTTGGTGTAATTCCGTTCAGCAGTTCGTATTGTAGCCGTGTCTAACGGTCCCTAAGGAAAATTGCATGGGGAAAACACATTTTGGGACCCCCTTTTTTCTCAGCCCCCGCTTCACTAATCACCCGAAACATTCAAGGAACGAGCGGAGCGCCCCATCTTCTTTGAGAATTTCACAAAGATTCATCAACCGCCGCCAAAGTTATTCCAAATAGAATGTTGCTGATTTCCTATGAAAACTAGGTCCTAGCTTTAACTACCTACTGGCGACCGCCAGTAGGCAATATATATAGATATAGATATAGATGTATATATATATATATATATATCGGCAACACTCTCAGTCACATCACACAGGAACATATACCTATATATCTAAGGTATATTGATGACCTATTCATGGTCTGGAAAGGATCATTGGAACAAGCCCAAGAGTTTATCAGAGAGATTAATAACAACGACCTGAATTTAAAATTCACTTCACACATAGATGCCAGGTCTGTGATTTTTCTTGATACAGAAGTGTATATAACAGACGTTGGAATAGCCACCAGGTTACACAGGAAACCAACCGCAGGGAATACGGTATTACATGCCTGTAGTCAGCATCCTTACCACTTGATCAGCAGCATTCCCTTCGGGGAAATGTTGCGGATCAAGCGCATAAGCAGCACAGATGCAGAATGTATTAAAGCACAAGAAGAAAGTAAGGCATGTTTCCTTTCCCGGGGCTACTCTATCAAAACCATCCAAAAAGCCATTAACCGTTCAGCATCTATAACTAGACAAGAGGCTTTAGCAATTAAAGAGAAACCCAGTGTTCCGGTAACAAAAGAAAACATGATAAAACTCAGGGTCATCATTACATATAGCAGACAGCATAAGGAGATTCGGCGAATTTTCTATAAAAATTGGAACCTAGTAACAGGGGATCCTGTTATTGGGAAATATGTATTGAATAAACCTAACATCACTTTTAGAAAATCTACTTCGATGGGAGATAAATTAATCCTCGAAAGGCCGGTTTCTGATACATGGGGTGCCCTCGGAGGAGGGTTCAAAAAATGCACTGTCTGCAAGGCATGCAAGAATGGGTGTAATAAAACCCAATACATGGTGCCTTTTAAGATCAAGCCCGTACTGGTTAAAAAACGCATGTCTTGCAGAACTGAATTTGCAGTATATGTGCTACAGTGCCCATGTGATCTCCGGTATGTAGGCAGCACCCGCCTGCCGGTACACAAACGGGTACTACAGCACATCAGGGCCATTGTGGGGAAAGACCAAACATACCCAGTGGCCCACCACTTTGAAAGTCTGCACAACAGTGACCTTTCAGTCCTATCATATTATGCCATTGACTGTGTCATGCCACTTAAGAGAGGAGGAGACAGAGATGCCCAGCTCCGATTATTGGAGACCAGGTATATAATAGAACTTGACAGTAAGACCCCACGGGGCCTTAATGCAAGTGAAGATTTAAAAACGTTTGTAGATATCCAACTGAGCATACCTGAGTCCAAATAATTGTTTCAGATACTGTAGAGTCCATACCTCCTTGATAATATGAGTTTTTAGTAATAATGAATACTGTCTTCCAATGGGAATTAGCATTTTAACATCGTAAATTATGTGAGGATACACAAGAATATATAATAACCCCCTCCCACATTTTCCCTTCTTTCCATGATTTTTTAAAAATAAACATATAGAAGATCAAGAATAATTAATTACATAATTGCACTTTTTGCACATAGGGTTTATGGGAAACCATTGAGGAGGAGTGTTTGGTATTGATTTGGAGTTTACATGAAATGTTGCGAAGATTGTCTTTTACACAATGAAATGCAATTAGATCGTTTTTGTATCCGCCCTTTTTTTCTGAAAGTAATTGGTGCCTCTTGGTTGTATATAGATATGGTTCATCTATTGGTCGTGTATTTTTTGTACAAATTTTATTGAAGTTTTACAGAACTCGATAGTTTTTGTGCAAATTAATTTTTTGCTAAATAATATTTGTACTTCGGAAGCAATTTTATGGAAGAAAATATATGGACACTTTGTATTTTATTGTAGATAATGTATATATTACAATGATAATGAATTGTTGTTTATGCATGTTTATATACATAATATATTTTCCCATGTCTTTTATAATGTACAGTTTTGTATATATTGAGATAATTTATAAATTGCATGCTTTTGCACAACGTATATATTTTGCACATTTACACGACCAAGAAGTGTCATCCAAACTAGGGCACTATGTCCTTTATTCTTACAAACGAGCGTCATCTGCTATATTAAGAAAATGAAAAGCAAGGGGTTAATTGCAGGCAGGCCAGGATTATACAGTGCTGCCCCCTTTTTGTGCTCCATAAATACCCTCATCTATGTCAAGCAATGTATCATGTGATCAAGCCTCTGGCTAGAGGCGAAACGCGTCATGCGGGCTTGCTGGGTTTTATTTTGTAAACTGGATTAAAATCACTGCACCTTATACTGGGTCTGACTTATTCGTATGGAGAACAGTCTGGAATCGACTGTGATGCTGCGTGAGTGGTGTCGAGCGAAGAGAAAGCAATATATAAATATATATATATATATATATATTGTATAACCCATTAGGCCATTAGCTCTTGGTGACATTTAGGATAGAAAAACCTAGGATGAGCGATCTTGGTACAGTCCAGTAATTGATACTTATTGTTCATCACATCACTCTCATCTTGCATCTTCCTCTTTTAAATGGGTAATCCGGAAATGGACTGTACTAGTAGAAAGATAGTAGAGGCCATTTGAATAAGGCACACTCTCATCCCAAAAAAGCTCCACAAGTGAAGAGATTATTCTGTTGGTGTAAAGAAGCCAGTGCCAAAACAATTCTTAGATTCAGCACTTTAACTCTCCTCTGACCATTGCTTATGCGTCGTTGCATTGCATCACGTGAAAAAGCCTTCTAATACCAAGACTGATGCAAAACCAGATAAATAAGTAGACCTCTCTTCTGGTACACAAACACAATGTCCAATAAGTTGATATTGCCATCTTTTTTGGATGTCTTTTTTCTGGATTAATACAGGCATTTAGAAGGTGTGATAGCTCAATATGTTCTGTATTCACATGTGAGGGACAACTAGTAATATTATGATTTTATTTTTGTGATCCTCTTGCTGTTACTGGTAATAATACACATAGCCTCAGTCATATTTTAATCATAATAACAATATCTAGATGGAGACTATTGTGATTCCTTGATTGTAGCTTAACTTACAAATAGCCCTAGATTTTCCCCACTCCAAAAGTGTCAACTTGTCCTCAATAAAAACGGGCATCATTCGCTATTTTTCACTGATTACTAGTCCCTCTATTATCCCTGCATGAAAGAAAGTGAGGGAAGGAAGGAAGGAAGGAAGGAAGGAAGGAAGGAAGGAAGGAAGGAAGGAAGGAAGGAAGGAAGGAAGGAAGGAAGGAAGGAAGGAAGGAAGGAAGGAAGGAAGGAAGGAAGGAAGGAAGGAAGGAAGGAAGGATGGATGGATGGATGGATTTGATAAGATTTTGTGATTGATATGTCATTGCATGGGATACAAGCAAAATATAAAAGAGAAATGAAAAATCCTTCTTGATTTTTCAACAACATTTCTTATGGCCTTCAGCTGCTCTCCTCCATTAAAATCCCAAACACCCGAGCTTATTTCTGAAATGGTAGAAAGAAAATATCGCGTTGCCACAGGGCGTTAAAGAGTTTGTTTTTAACTTATAAAATATGATGGATAATAAAGAATTCACAGATACATTACAATATCCTTTTTAGATTTGAAAATCATGATAAACACAATAGGTTCTATTTTTTTTAATTGTGAGGGTCTAACTCAATGGACCATTTATTTGGATACGAATGTGCAGCCCTTGTTATAGTAAAGGAGCAAAATACTGTTACCTCGGACTTGGAATCTACAATCGGGATTTTTTAGATTCAATGGAATGCAGGGCCATTTCCCGCAAGCAATTTAGTCGACCTTTGTAGTTTCAAAATGTGATTCTTCCCTCAGACGTGCCTAAAGCTGGTTATTAACCATGATTCATAAATTCTTCAGAAGATGATCAAGTTAGGTTTATAAATTCAGTTTCTGATATACTGCAACTCCTCACCCACCTTGCATTGCTAAAGGAAAGAATGCTGACTTACAGCAAAATAACCTGTTTTAGGTGTGTTTTTTTTATACTTTGTTTTTTATATTGGAAGTCTACATCTCCTTACATGACATATACTGTGGAAGCCAGACAGGGAAAGAATTGCTAAAATTGTTGAAAAATTGAAATAGTAGGCCCTGCTTCTACACACAACTACAGGCACAACTCTTTTGAAAACATTATTTTTGAGGGGATATTCAACAAAGTGAGAAAACTCTTTACATCGGCGTAGATTTGTCCTGTATTTTTACAAACCTTTGATTCAGAGGTGCTTTTTTAAATGAAAACACACAATGAAAACTGCTCATGGGGGTCTCGTTGATACCTGATGTTGGTGGACTCTGCCACCCACCTTAAAGTGCAATGCCTCCCCCAATCAAGAACCTTCTAGGCAGCCTGCTGCCACCTTAGAAACTGCTTCCTAAACACATATGCACATGTTATCAAGTGCAAGATTTCTTCCCAGGTTGTTTATTTTTTCATTCTAGTGTACTACTCGCTTTTGAATGCTGATGTGTTACCCAGTCCTTTTACTCCCTCCAAAGATCACACTTTCTTCCTGCATGACGACTGATGTTTACATCCTGAGAATGAAGGTACTTCGGGAATTCTCAAGAACATGTGATAATTACAGCAAAATGTGCTTAACGCAACTCTTCACATCGCAGTCTATTGCTGGAAAATGACGCTGTGTTAACATTGTATTCTCAACACACGGAACCATGCGATAGTCTCATGATAACACGCCAAATGACTACGTTAAAATTAACGCGACGCCGAAAAAACACGAAACACGAACGCAAAAATAGTAGCGATGAGGCCAATCGTGAATCCCAAATCAGCTATAACCAGCGACAGGCCTACAATTCCCACTAGTCATGCGGGAAAATGCACCATAAAAGCATAGTAAAAAAAGCGTGAGATGACAATGTATGAGGACAAACCAACATCCGTGACGTAGAACAAATGACCATTTTTCCTTATCAAATAGGCATCTCCTCACAAACAGTCACAATGTACATTGACATGCAGTCTATACGCAAACTGCGCCAATGCGGAAACAGTAGCGGTCGGTGGTGGGAGTAGCTGCCGGGCGGTGCCCTGGGGAGGGGGAGGGGCAGGGTGGAGGGTAGTAATCTATGGATTAAGGAGGATTACAGGTAAGTAAACAAATACATTTAAAAAACAAATTTTCTTGTGTGCACTGCATACAATGGCGCAACGAAATTCATTTTAATTAGTTATATCTTTACTTATCTGTAATCCTCTGTAATCCAGAGATTACTACCTCCCACCCTACCCCTCCCCACGTCACCATCCAGCAGCTACTCCCACTACCGACCGCTACTGTGTGGCAACATACATGGAACATACATGGAACACACTGTGAAACCGCATCTCCCTTTCACATTGCAGAGGGACAATCAACACCTCCTGCCCACAGACGTGTCATGTCCATGATTAATCAATTATGAAAGCATGGACGAATGTAGAGGCAGTGACTCTCCCTTACGTACCTGTTGCCCATGTTGTGGGACTTGATTCACAGGGTGCATCCCTGCATTATGGTGGTACATATCTCACCCCTGTTGTCACTTGTAGGTCAAAAATGACAACCAATATGGAATGATTTGGAACACATGTGAAACACAGAAGAATGGGATTCCATACTAACTGTGATACTCAAAACTGGCAGTTAGAATATGTGACACCCGAAACAGCCTCTCTGCACAGAGGTGACACACCCACCATCCATTAAAAAATTATAAAATGTTTGCACTACATGTCACACTCACACTTGTTTGAGTGATGTGCTTCTACAGATGAGTGACATGCACTCATGGAATGTGTCTTGAAATGCAATTATTTGCACATGCTGTGCCTGTGGTCATTTTGTACTGTCCCATGATTGCTAAAGACTGTCACAAGTAACATGCTCATGTGAAAAAATTGTCAATGATGGTGTTCCTATGGGCTATTCCTGCTGCTGCTGCAGTGGGTTGAGGTCCACCGACCTCATCATCATCGAGTGCATCAGGCACTTATATCCATGGGGCATTTCTACATACACAAATGTTGTGCAACACACAAAATGCAACGATCATCTTGCACACGATGTCTGGGCTGTACAGGAGCATTCCATCTATAATGTCCAGGCACCTGAAATATGACATCAACACACCAAATGTGCGTTCCACAATGCCCCTGGTGCTTTTGTGGATGAAATTGTACTGCCAGTGTTTTCGGGGCTCGGAGGGGTGTCATCCTGAAAGCGCAGAGTGCATATCCTTGATCACCTGTGACAGTGCTGAGAGACATGAGTCAATTGTTGGGTCTGCATGATGTCTTGGCAGGCTCAGTGGTTCATTGGTGTGTGATATGTGTGACTTAGTGATTCCTATATGACATGAACTGCTTGCTGCAAATGAGCGCCACCAATGTGTATTACATAGCCTCACTGCCGCTCCTCCCTCCCCCAGAGCCTATTCACTAGTGCGTGCAGCGCGATTGCATCACTTGCACCCCTAAGGCACACCATTGTCATGCCTGTCTGCGCATGTCCACAAGCTTGACAACAACACAGTGATATTGTGCGCTAAAGGTGGGCAGCCATGTGTGTGTAGGCCTATGGTAAGGACAGGGCGGACACAGATGTATAGTTAATGCCTGGCTGGACTCACCATGCAGTTGAGGGTAGACCTTTGGCTTATGCTGGAGTAATAGTGCCACACACAACAGTCGGCATGTCTTATCCCTGACCCCGAGCTGGCTTGTGCTCCCTCTTTTACCCCTCAGCCGAGGCCGCACTCCGGGGGCATGCTACATAGCAACATTGGCCATTGCGGGATGGGTGGCACAGACACTACAACAGAGACACACGCATTTGGTACTGCCTAGGCAAGGCCTAAACTTAACCACGCCCAGAGCCATGTGTTGAATAACCACACCCTTACACTGTACTGTCATAAGCCAGTCCACTCCGCTTTCGCTCACAGGGGGTCCGACACAGCTACATGTCCCAGGTCTACCCCACTGTCTGAGGTGACAAGGTTGCACCCGCTGTACACAGCACAATGTAATGTGGTATGGCATGGGCCCTCATGCATACATAATGACCACAAGGACACACTGAGATAGTTTGTGGAACTGGCTACAGGCACGTGCGCCTGGCACCTTTTATTGCCAGGGTCACATGTCCAGTGACTCCTGTCCAGGATAGGTGTTGGGTAGTGTAAGCCACCCCTCAGGGGTAGGTTGGTGCTGGCAACAACTATAACAGTGATCAGACAATCAGGAGTTCAAAGTTCAAACAGCAAGTGTCCATGACTTAAGCTGCACAGAGTTAGTGGCCCTGGATGCACTGTGCCGGCACAGGTACAACGGCCATGGGACGGTGACTTGTGATGCACCGAGGTAAGGTCACGAGAGCTGAGCGGGTCCTCATTGATGTCCAATGAGAATGTGGTGGAGTGTTACGGGGACAGTGGACGGTGTCCTTCTAGAGCATGATGCAGAGGGCAGAAGCAAGCAGAAACAGGCAAATGGAGGAGTAGATTGCTACAAACTCCTTTTTACCACCATGTCAGTATCAGCTACATGATGATAAAGACATCCCCTAGGCCATAGCCTCAGACGCCACAATAGTTCAACCAGAGCATCCATGGCTTGCGTGGCACAGAGTCAGTGGCACCAAAGCTGGAAGGAGATGCTGTCTGCGATGAGGACTGTACAATGATATGAACTCTGCCATGAAAAGATCAAGACACAGTTCCAATTGTGTGACCTACTCGACCACAGTGTGTGCCGAAGGCAGCGGTCAGCAGTGGCCCACAGCCATGTGTCGTCGGCTTGCGATGCGAGTTAATTGCACCAGTGCAGTTGTTGGTAGTGTTCGATCACCTCCGTAATGGAGATCCTTTTTTTCTCTGTACTGAACCGTTTCTTCCTCTTACTTGTCTCCTTGCGTACTGTGATATGAACTCTGCCATGAAGAAATCAAAACTCAGTTCCAAATGTGTGACTCACTTGACTGCAGTGTGGGCCGGAGGCAGCGGTCAGTGCGGGTCAACCGCTGTTCAGCCAGCACCTCCTGGATCTCTAACACACAACGTTGAAATGGCATGTGGAGATGATTTGTGGTTAACGGAGGTAGAGGCACCAGAGCTGAGCGGGTGTGCAGCCTGAGACAATGCCATGTCCTGCTTGGACTGTATTGGATCGGTGTCAGGTTTGCTGGACCACAGTGTAGGCTGAAGGCAGAAGTCAGCAAGGGCCACAGACACCTGTGGTTGGAATGCTATGCATAGAGTTGTTGGCACCACATCGAAGTGAGTATAGTGATATCAACTCTGCCATAAAATATGTACTCTGCCATTGTGTAATCAAGACTCAGTTCCAAATGTTTGACCTACTGGTCCGCTGTGTATGCCGGTGGAATACGTCAACGAGAAAGGAGTACTGTGGGCCTGGCTCGCGGAGGCCTGATGGTCTGAGGAGGCTGCCAAGGTCGCCGACCTAGGGCTTGGAGCTTGGTGGGCCCTCCGTGACATACGTCAGTGTCGGCAGGTGAGCAGTAGGCCTGGATGCACAGGGGCGGACAAGACTGGTTCGGGGACCAGCAGTCCGGGCTGCGGCAGGCACACAGGATCGCAGTCACTGCCGCTCATGACGTCGGCCTCGTGGCAGGGTGAGGCCATTCGGGAAGAGAACCACACCCAGGGCTATGTGCTTTTTATTCACACCCCTATGCTAGCCTGGCATAGGCTGGGCCAGCCCACTCTGCACACGCTTACAGGGGGAATGTAACAAGCTACATTTCCGCGATCTTTCCCACTGGCTGGGGTGATATGGTTGCGTCCACTGTACACAACATTACCACCACCAGCAGTATATTTTGACATGGATATGTGTGTGGTCTGCATACTGCAGTCTGGCCAACACATCCATGCCACACTTGGCATTGTGTACATTCTCATTCATGGGTCACTTGCCTCCTTCGGTTCCCACATCTCCCCACATTCTGCTAATGTGTGGCTGAGGTGCCATGCCATTGATGGCGCATCTACATGGCTAGCCCAGGTTACCGCAGTACATTGTGCTGTCATGTATGGTGGGTGGGCATGTTGTTTGGCATGTTGTATGTGAGTTTGCAACGTGTGCATTCCCAGAGTTGTGAGTTGCATGATTGTGGAGTTGAGGTGTGTGGTGTGTTCATTTGGTACTTACCAACGAGCAGTGCATTTCCCTAGGTGCCATCCTGGAAGCGCTGGTTGATGATGGACTGTTGGATGATGTAGGAATCATGCACACTGCCTGGGTAGTTGGCGACAACATTGGTGAAGAGTCCCCGGTGGTCCACTATTGCCTGCACATTGATGGAATGCATGTGTTTTCTGTTGAGGTAATTCTGTGCGGTGTCGGCAGGGGGCACAAGTAGGACATGTGTGCAGTCAATTGCCTTAATAACACAAGAGTACCAGAGGGTCTAACCAATGTATAGTAGAGGTGCAGATAAACCCCGGCACTAAACTCAAAAGACTGACTCTAATAAAAACGATTCAATAAGCAACCTTTGCGGATGGTCTAGGACACTCATCAGTCACCTCTCGGAACTGCCCTTCATCATTTGGGGTTCCTCTGAAAGACCCACACACACAGGTGTCTTACTATCAGTAAGAAAAAACAACTGAGATGGCAGATGGTCCTTTCTACTGGGATAGAAGAGGGTGTGGTCTTTCTACTCTCATAAACAGACCCCCCAGGATATAGCGGCATGGATTAGCAAATTTAGCGGCACAAAAATGGAAATTTAGCGGCACAAATATGGAAATTTAGCGGCAATTTTGCGGCATTTTATGTGGCCATTTTTCCTACAACAAGCACAGATATCTTAGTTTTTTTAGTTATTTAACAACATGAAGCTATGTATATTTGGTTTCTTTACAATATAGACACTTTGGGGTAGATTTACAAGCCCCTTGCGCTGCTTTTACGCCGCCGTTGCGTCACTTTTGTGACGCAGCGGCGGCGCAAAAGATGCACCATGGTACAACATGACGCCGGAGAGTACGGCCAGGGTGCGGATAGTACGGCCCATGTGTGCAGAATCCGGCCCACCTGCGGATGTAAAGATACGACTCGCAAACGATCTCTGTAAATACTAAAAGTCATAAAGTTAGACCTTTGTCTAAGATTACCTTTGGGAATCGGCCCATAAGTTTCTCATTGCTTAAATAGATGTAATTTCTGATATTTATGTTTCCCTCGTCTTCATTGCTTGATTTGCTTGTGAGAAAGTGTCATTCATAATCGTTGAAATGTAACTCATATTCACACTGAAAGTATGAAAATGTCAGACATTGCAATCTGAAGCCTTGATAGTTATGCTGTTTTATTTACGAATAGAGGCCACTATTATTTTGGCGCCAGCGCGTACTTTCTGTTCCAGAGGACACTGCTTGTTGGTGGTGCAGCAGATCGCAGAGTGTTGTCACGAAGGAAACGGTGGAAAACCACTCGAGAAAGTTTTAAATCTTTCTGTTTGAGAAAATTCAACAACAACAAGTGAATCCCAAAAAGAAATTGCTGCTCCTCAACAAAAGCGTAAAGATGAGATCGTTATTCATTACCAATCAATGCTTGGTTTTAACATTAAATGCACCGCACAATTAATTGTTTACCAGAGAGGCTTTTAATTGGGCACCTGCAAAGAGAGGCACTGTGGCATCATATGTGCCTCGGAGATCAGCACCTCTCCCCCTTCGTGAACATCACGAAGAAAGGAAGGAAGGCCTGTCCAAAGAGCCAGCACCTGTCCGTCAGACAGTAGGGGGGGGGGGGGGATAAGAGCAGGCGCCCTTAGCTCGAGCCATCAGTGCAGAAACAGCAGGCGGCCTTAGCTTTGACCAATGTGCAAACCAGCAGGCGGTGGTGACGGCTTGTAGGTTGGCTGGAGAGGCTGGCAGACAGCCACAAACACGCCAGGTACGGTAAACTACCCAATCCACAGGCGATAGCCGCACAATTGTTAAATGGGCTGGCGCTGGGCTTGGCACCTTCAGTCCTTCCTAATGTTTCTGTCACGCTGTGACTTGTAGGTTTGCAAATTCGTGTTGACTGAATCTCCAAGACGCGCTGGAGGTGTCTGATTTCACACGAGCCCTTGTGGCAGCTTTGCAAAGGAATCCCTGACAAAGATCTTTCAGCATGCTGTTTGAAAAGGATTAACGCTCACACGCATGCACGCACGCTGTCTGTCACACACACTCTTACGCACACATGGCTGTATGTGTCTTTTGATATGGTACATACACACAGACCCCCCAGGATATAGCGGCTTTTGTAAAAATGCCGCGATTTCTAGAAAAATGCCGATTTCGCAGGCACTTTTGTAAAAATCGCGGCATTTTTTCAAAATTGCCGATTTCGCGGCAAATCGCGAAATCGCGAAATCGCGATATCCTGGAGGGTCTGCATAAAGATGTTGAATGGTGCAGCTGGGGTGACCAGAAACAGTGCAGTGCAAATGAAAAGTAAGAAAGTGTATTAAAATTGGATGAAGAAGTATTGAACTACTTTATTCAGATGATACATGCTCTACCAATATTAAAAATAGTCAAGACAGGTTACAAAAATTACTGTCTAGATGTGGTACAAGGTCAATTGCCCTCGACACGTGTGGAAAGCCAGCTATGGCGTAGAAGCCTTGCATTGCCTCCAGCTGTTCTTGCACAGTGTGGGGGAAGTATAGGTACTGGGGTACCAAGCTGATGTTGGCATCCAGGACAGGTGTGAGGAACTTGGATAGGGCTGGCTGTGAGACTCCTCTGACTCTGGCAGTTGTTGGTTGGAAGGTACCAGAGGCCACAGGTGCAGCACAGCCAGCAGCTTTGTCTGAGGAGTGATGTTAGTTGTCCGCTGTGTTGGTACCGTCAGCCTGTGGGTAATGCTATTCAGGATGTGGAGGATGGTTCTTTTGAGCCTGTAGTGGGCAATGACATTCTCTGGTGTTAAGTCTGGGAGGCTGGTGCGTTTCCTGAAGGTCAGCTGTCTTTGTCTGCACTGCCTCTGTGATGGTCCGGGGGTGGCGGGGGGTCAGGGGTGGCAGGCCTGGGGTTGGTGGCGGAGGGTGTTTCGGCCCTGTTGGGGCTCCGAACTGCATGATCAGTAGCTCCATGGCATCTGTTGATCTTCAGGTGTGGCTCTGGGGTGGGCTCCCTTTTCTGGTGCAGATTGTCATCCGACTTTACACCAGGTCAGAGCAGGTGTTAATTTCCTCCTGCTAACGTACGTTATCACCTGTTTTGTGATCTTATCGCTGATCTGGCTGGTCGTTGAGAATGTTGCGGTGTGGTGTTGTTGCGGCCTTTTGAACGGGAACGCCTACTCTGCATCTCATTAGCAATAGTTGCCGGGGTCATCTGTGGTGATAAATTTATCACCAATTTGGCTGTGATAAAGTGCTGATAACTCGGCGATAAGTCCTTGAGAATATGCCCCTTCTTGTATTCCTCCTTCACAGGCAGAAGTAATAGATTTGTCTTCCAAAGAAGCTCTCTCATTAAAATTCTGGAACGTTGCACCTCGGGTTCCTTGCAGGACTGGACCTGAAACCAAAAGCTGTCCTGGCAAAAAGGTTCAACCAGCACTACCATTGCAGTTTATTTTCCCTCTCTGTCATTCTCTTTCTCCCATCTCTCTTTCTTTGCTCTCGATCCTGGCCTCACCCCCAACAGGTCTCCTGTCATAAACATCATGGGAAAAGGAAGCGTGATCATAACATGAGCACTGAGGCTTAAAATTACCTTGGTTGGTTCCTGCCCCACTGGAGAAATGCTCAATAGGATAAATGGCCAGTCAGGCCCTGATTCCACACTAGCCATGTATCACAACACGAGGGTGCAGATCTATCAAAACGTTGCACTGGTGGGTATGCCCATCTGCTGAGGAAGAATGCAAGTCACTGGAGTGGCTCCTGCCACCAGCAGCCTAAATCTCATTCCATCCGCATGAAAATCTAACATCCAAAGCGGAACTCATTAGCTGCCAACTCCCCCTAACCAGCAAGACACGTTCCATATGACTGTGGCATACCTTGCAGGGTTGCTGACTAAAAACAAAAGTCAGGCTTGGATGGTGAGGTCTGGCTCAACCTCAAGTGGAGCGGGGACCCTAAAATGTGGAGAAAGCAAAGACTGAAGGCGAATAGGGCAACATAGCCTACTGGCAGAGAACATCGGGCAGCCTTCAAGGTTTGAGACTCTTACCCTGACACGTGAAGGATGACCAACCAATTATCGCTCACCCTCATTGAGGACAGCAACCTGCGACCCAAAACGAGAGTCCAGCCAATAAAGTGAGAGCTGCAGCAGCCTCGGGCTGCCTACTACAGTGCTGCCGGCTGCAGAGTTTGAAGAGAGCGGAACTGCTACTGGTGAGGGATAAACACTGTGTCCACTGACTGGACTGTCTGTGACTGGTGACTACACTTCAGCCATCAGGTGTGGCAGTGATAAACTGGTGGTGCCAGGGGCATGAGGGATTGTATGGTGGTGCCTCTGGCTTTTGATCCCAGCTGAGTGGAAATAGTGTGAAACCAGGAGGTGAGCGCACCTAAGCCGCTTTGAATCTGGGTGAAAAATGCACCTCGCTGGCTCCCTGAACTCACAGCTGCAGAAAGTAAGGCCTGGCCTACTTGTGGCTGGAGAGGCGGCACCCAGCTGGGGCAGCCTGAACTGACAGTGACTGTTTCTGGATGTGTGACCTGGAGGGTTGCACCTACTGAGTCTTGTGTTTTGGGGCTACTGTTGAGCCACTATTTACCTATGCTACTTTCACACGGGGTGTCGCCAGCAGTGAGCATGCCTTGGTGCCCCGAGTGCCAATTACAATACCACCACAACATCTCTCTCCCCCACTGGCACAACCACTGTGCAGACTGTGTCATCACCTTGGAGGTCACATGGACAGTGCAGACCCAAAACATTCTCTGGCTGGAGGGCCCATGTTGATTTGACCCTGGAAAAGTGTATAGAGTCGTCAGAAGTGGATGGGGAGTGAGCCCTACATGGCTGCTCTGAGTGACTTAGTGACACTATAAAGAGTTCTTAGCCCTGGTTTCAGCTACCATAATGGTTTGTGGAGAAGGGCAAAGTGCTGCACTGAAGTGACTGCGGGCAAGGCCCGTGCACCAACAATCAAACTAAACTAGAAAAGTCAACCCAGCCGAGAGACAACATGGCTGTACCAATGGCAGAGGAACAGCACACTTTCCAAGCCCTGACCTCCCCGGTAGAGGAAACACCCACTCTTGCTTATGTAATGGAGGTGAAACATCGGATACGCACAGACTTGTGGCCAAAATAGACTCTGTCTCTACAGAATTTTGACGGGTGCATAATGACCTACACAACATGAGGACCTGTACCAAGGAGGTGGATTATTCAACCGTCACTCTGAAAGCCGACACTAATACTTTGCAGATCTTAGTTATATAGCTGAGTGTAACATCCCAGATCCTAGAAGCGAAGTTGGGAGCTTTCGAGTGGTGGTCCAGGAGGAATAATGTTCAAATAATACGGGTTCTGGAGCGCTCGGAGGGGGCAGCGGTGACTCTATTTGTCGAGGACCTCAGACTGAATCAACTGCAACCCTGTGGTCTTTCCAAATACTTCTCAGTTGAATGTGCGCACAGAGTGCAGGGTGCCCCTCCAAGGCTTAGCGCACTGCCATGCCGCATTCTTGCGTGCATTTTCAACTATCACAACTGAAACGTCCTTCTTTGAGTTGCCTGCGCTGCACCACCAGTCTAATGCGATATTGCTATGATCACCTTTTTCCTAGACTTTACTCTCTGAGTGCAAAGACTGCGCTGCTCCTTTCTTATAGTTAAAGGAGAATTGTGAGATCATGACATCAAGTACTCCATGATATTCTTGGTGAAATTACGAATGGTGGTGGATGGGAAGACCTGGTATATTACCAAACCAGAGCAGTTGGAGAGTGGTGGGAAGAGCTGGACATGGATTCCAATTGAAGTAACAACAGGATAGAGGTTTGACCAATTGTGAGCCAGTTGCTGAAGCCAGTTAGAGACACCACATTGAACTGTTGGAGAACTGACTTCATCTGGGGGTTTTCCAAGTGATCTGGCTACATGCTGAAAGTAACTTGGTGTCTATTTCTGATAGCTGTAGGACCAATAGAACAGATGATAAATTGACGAGGGAACTTGTCTTGTTTCATTGGCAGAAGTTCTCCACTTAGGGGTAACTGATACTCTTTGCATGTTTTCAATAACTGTGTTAACATTACCTTTTCTTCAGTAGGGGGTGCCAAGGAGGCCTTCAGGTGGTACCTACAGCCTCTTTTGGTTTGCATTATCTTTTGGGGTGACAGGCATTGTGCACAGTTGGTAGGGTAGGCAGTTTTAGGTCTGTCATGCAGGGAGGCAGAGTGGGCGTATGATATTGGGGTTTGTCTTAATAGGTTGTTTTCACAGTTTTTTCTCTGTCTTATGGTGAAATCTTTACATTGCCACAGTGGCAGCGCATGGTAGTTGGTCCTGTGTCCTCTCTGCTGACTGCCTACCCTGGTTGGAAGACCCAGTGCTGGTCCCTGCATGCAGCTCCTGATGTCCCATAGAAAATTGTTGTGGTCCCTGTTGCGACCGGTCCACCTATCCCGAACATTTTTAAAAATCTTTATTTATTAAATTAATCACAGACCCATAATACAAATGATGCAATATTTGGATAATCAATAATTCTATAGCAATAAATAGTAATGTACAGTAATAATTCATAGATGTTATAAAAAGACATCTTTATCTTCACAGGATACATAAAACAGACAAACTATAACAACCCATGATAAGGCTTTTTATTACTAAAGAGGACTTATAAGGGTCTATTTCTCCCCCTCCTAGCTACAGTCTTTAAAGCATTAATTCTTCTCTCCATATTTCTGTACATTTCGGTGTAGCAAATATTCTAAGGGAATAGAGGGGCATATTATCAAGGGGGTTTATCTCCTTTAAAAGCCAAGAAAGCGGAGATAAAATGATCTCCCTATTACCTAGCTGTCGCTAACACCAGTTAGCGACAGCTAGTAGGAGATAGCGACCACCTTGGGCCCCGCTTAGCATGTCAGTGATATTTATCACTAATGACATGTGAGTGGGCGTGCCAAGATGTTAGCGACTGGAAAAAGTCGCTAACATCGCTATCTCCTATTACCAACTTTTGGAGATATTCGCGCTAAGCGCGTATATCTCCAAAAGCTAACACCTGCCCCATAGCAGTTCTTAGCCATGTTTTCCAATGGTAGGTGGATAACATGGCTAAGAGCATTAGCTCGGTAATGCATGAATATCGCTGACTTTTCAGCGATATTCATGCATTTCGGACGATTTTTATCGCTTAGGAGATAAACCTTGATAATAGCAAGGTTCCGAAGCGATAAAAATCGCCGCAGCTCGGCGATAAAAATATTGCCGCTAAGCCAACATAGCGATAATTATCGCTAGTTGTTGGTAATATGCCCCAAAGTTCTTCCCTTTCTTTCGCTTGTCGCATATTTGCTACCCATTGTGGAAATCTTGGTGGATCCGACAATCTCCAATTTTGGAAGATCAGAAAATTGGCTACCAATGAAGCAATAAAAACAAACTGTTTTTGTTGCACGGTTAAAATTAGATTGGCAATCACAAATAAAATAGCCAAGGGATGAGGATCTAGGCTTAGACTGAGTTGGCTGCTGATCCACTGGAAGACCCTAAGCCAGTAGTCTGAAAATTTGGGATAGGAAAAGCAGATATGAAGCCAGTCCCCTCTTGGATGGTTACATATACGTTTATCAGGAGTCTAGTATAGCTGTCATTTAGAGAGAAATGCCATGCGTTTAAAACCTGCCCAGCAAATTGCCTTATTGGACCATCTATTGTAGTCCTTCCATAACACTGCATATATCAGACATCCCATAGACTCCTGTATTTTTAAAAGGGCACTTGGGACTATTTGTTCGTAGAATTATCCTTGTGGAATGTGATACAAATTCCCTATTCCTGACCTTTCCTTAACATATAATGCGTGGGTAATAGCCGCAGGGAGTAGCCTGTTGGGAAGTTGTAAACCTTTTACTAGACTAGAAATCTGGAGATATGACAATACTAAGCCTGAGACTTCTTCTGTTCTATCTGCTTTGACTTGTTCCCAAGACTTCATCTCTCCTTATATTTCTAGATCTTTTATTTGATAACTCCAAGCATTTCCCAAATTGTTTAGCTTTTGCGAATCCAGCAACCTTCCTAAATCTCTACAAAGTATTAATTTAGTTTCTGGGTGGATAAATGTAAATCAGATCTTTCCAGAACCTTGATGGGAGTTGACCACTGCAGGATCTCTCCACGTTTTACTACCAGTAATTTTCAATGGCAGCAGCCATCGGTACTCCTAGTTTTAAATTCCTCTCCTGAAACATCAACTGGCTGAGGGACAAATTTAAGGGAGGAGTGGTCTTGCAATACCTAAAACAACACTGGCCTGATGTGGTCTGATTGTAGGAATCGCATCTTCAGGGCAACACCTACCGTGCCCCAGATATAAAATGGTCGCGCATGCAAGATTTATGAAGAGGTTCAGGGCAGTTGGTAAATTTCTGTGGAGATCACTCCCTTTTATCGTACAGAATACTTGGCCTGACCAACAAGGGAGATTTGTGGCATTGACAGGGCAGTGGGTGGGTAAAACCCTCAATATCATTTCCATTTACATTCCTCCTAGGCTTCGCGATACAGCTTTCGCAGACCTAGGTGCACACTTCCTTCACCCCCAGGAAGGTTGCTTATTGTTAGGGAGTGACTTTAACAATGCGAGACCAGTGATCAGTGGCCCCCTCATCACTCTCTGACTGTGAGTCGCCCACTAGATAACTTTCTGTCAGGGATTGGCCTAGACAAAACATGGCATAACATTCATCCCCTAGCACAATAGTACAAGTACCTCTTGGGGGGACACAGGAGCTTATCACGCATTGATTACATACTTACACTGGCTCGGGACTCTTCCTACTTCATCAAGTCTACCCACCTTGCCTGGGGCATCTATGACAATTTGCCCATGTGTGTCAATTATGGCCTTCCAGGTCGTGGTGGGGGACTGAGTGTGTCACTTAATCCCTGGTACCTTAAGATACCCCGCACCGCGAAGTCACTGGACACTACTTTCAAGAAAATTAGGGGTCTGTAGGACCTGAGCAGTTGCTGTGGGAAGCTTACAAGGCTGTCATAAGAGGTCAGGGTATAGAGCTGATTGCAGGCCATACAAAAGAAAAAAGAGCCCAAATAGAGCAACTGGAGCAAGACATCCATAACTTAGAATCCCAACATCTGGGAGCTGACCAGGGCCATTTCCATAAAGCACTATCCCTAAAGCAGAAGGAGTACAGAGAAGTTGCGGCCTGATGGCAAAAGGAATCATTACTGAGCCCTTCAACACTGCCTGTATGAAGTGGGGTCAGGGCTGGTAGATTACTGCCTTGGCTAGATAGGGGAAAGATGGCATCTTAGTGGGTTCTGGAGATCTGGAATGACAGAGACGAAAGGTTTAGCGATAGAAACGGCATAGCTGATGCATGTGTGGATTATTACGCATGCCTCTATTCTTCAAGATAGGCAGCCACGATTGATGAATCTCGTGAGCAGCTTGCCGACATTCAGATGTTGAAACTCTCACAAACCAATAGAAAGGCTCTAGAGCAAGACTTGATGGAGAGCAAGGTTATGCAGGCTATCCATGACTTGGTGACTGGAAAGGAAATGGGTGC
This sequence comes from Lissotriton vulgaris, assembly GCF_964263255.1. Classification (NCBI taxonomy): domain Eukaryota; kingdom Metazoa; phylum Chordata; class Amphibia; order Caudata; family Salamandridae; genus Lissotriton; species Lissotriton vulgaris. The sequence continues at coordinate 1,016,890,530 of NC_141691.1, read as the reverse complement.
CAATGGCCTCCCTATAGAACTCAAAATTCGAGGAAATACCTCTTAGGGGTTTATGTAAACCACAATTACTGCGCCAGCGCTGCTCGGTGGTCCGCATGGCCCCCCTGCATCAATTAAAGTTAAAGCGCTGGGAGCAGTTAGCAAACTATTAATGGAAATTCAAATTTGCATATCTATGATTGAGAAATTTTCATGAATAACAACAAGCTTGTACAGAGATCTACAGAGCTGTGATTGACTTCCAATACTTCAACCGGGAAGTATTGGCAGCCATGTTGGGACTTTGCTTCTGCCGAGTCCCACATAAAAAAAGAAGAAAAAAAAAGAAAAGGGGCATGGTAGAAATACTCTGGCCCCCAAGTCTTCGTCTCGGGATCCTCAGAGGGACCCCAGCTGGCCAAAAAAGCATTTATTTTTAAATTCATCGATTTTCATGAAAATTTTTATGAATATCGCAGTGAAGTGAAACAAATAAACACAAGCTCTGTCTCATACTTTTTTTTAAGCAGCCCCCGTATGGGCCAGGTCCTAGAGGCATGCTGATATTTAAAAAACAAAACGGAGGGGGAACTCGTGGCCCCCCTCCAAGAGCTTGTTAATGTCCCAGAAACCACCACCACCCCCTCCAAGAGCTTGTTAATGTCCCAGAAACCACCACCACCATTTTTATGTTAAAAATAAACAGGAGCATTGCGGACTTCCTGTGCCCTGGGGATCACTCCCTCCTCTGGCAATAAAACAAAAAATGGCTGGGCAGAGCCATGCGGACCCCTTGTGCCCCGGGAACCACAATTTCTCAAGGCATTTACTGCTTTTTTTGGCCATGTATGGCTGCAGGGACCACCGCCTCCCCAAGGCCAGCCTGTGCAGATCAAAGGAGGACAAAGCTACTTGCTTATGCTTGGTGGGAGCTGAGAGCTCCCTCCAAGCAAAAGCAAACACTCCTCTTCCAGCAAGCTGGAACTGTCAAAGTTCTCCCGCTTGCTGGAAGTTGAGGTTTCATTTATTTCCCGGCCTGCAGACATGCTCTCTATGTGTAATAGCAATGTCGGCTTCCACAGTAGCCAGGGATCCAGCTCGGACCATGGCCTTGAGGCACCACCCAAAGTTCCCGCCAGGGCACCCAGGTAAACATGGACAGACTCAGCGGGATAGGGCCCTTAGGGCCAAAATCGGCCCTGGGAGGGGGGCTGATCAACCCCCTTCTCCCATTAAAAAATGGCCCGAGCAGTTGGGGTCCCTGGGGCCAAAATCAGCCTGGGGAGGAAGGCCAAGTAGCCGCCTCCCCATTACATTTTAGCTGGGCCCTGGGGAATGGGGTACCTGGGGCTGAAATTGGCCCAGGGATGGGTTTGCACAGCCATCCTCCACCATTAAGTTTTGTCAGGCCATTTTGTCCTTAAGGCATAGTTCACAGAAATGAAATCTCAACAGGAGGCACTTACAAATATGAACATAGCAGGTGCCCCGGTTGAAGCTTCACTTCTGTAAAGAACAAATGATTGTAACTCCTGGGCTTAGTAAACACCAAGCAAGTGCAATTCCATATTGAAAAATGATCCGCCAGGCTTTGTGGAAATGTATGGCTGGTTGATTTTTTTTAGCACAATCTGTATATGACTGTAACAGGTTGGCTCTTTCTTGTCTTCTCCTATGAGAGCAGAGTCCATGGTTCTCCCTTTAAATGACAAAGCATATGGAAATAAGTAAATCACTTGGCAGCTTTGTCCATTTGGTCCCACCCACCATACTAGTATGCAAAGGTCGTCCTGCCATTTGCCAGGATGAAGGACATCTTCACAAGCAGCCTCCCACCACGTTTTCCGATGATTTTGGAGAGGTGTTCTTGATGCTGAGGAATATGAGGACATGTCTACCAAACAAAAAAGCACTTACTGCATATAGTTAGGAGGAAAGACTCTTGTTTGGTGGAGATTTACCTCTTTGTTCTCTTGTTGTCTTCTCTATAGGAAGATTTATTTTATCACATATTTCTGGATAAAGATGTACCAGGAAAAATCACATAGCCAAAATGCACACATGGTCATTGGTAACATTTCCTTGTGCTCCATGACACAGGTGTAGAGCAATATACGTACTGGACATTCACCCAAGGAGGCAGCACTTAGAAATTAACCAACAGAAAGTAGTCCACTTGGGTAGATATTTTGTGCAAATGTATGGACTCTTGTTGGAAAAAATGACAGGTGTGTTTCCTTTGTGGCCGATTCACTCACACAGCAATTGACATACCCATACAGACACCTAGAGACACACCCAGGCACTCACACCCCACTGACAGATCCACTCAGTCACATATACACCCACTCACTTATCCTATCACAGATGCAGTCATACATTTACTCAGACACTCATGTACCCACTCACAGACCCAGATTTGAAAAGAAAGCCTAGGCAACTAAAGGTCTATATCTATGAACAGACCATATGAACTGTCGATATGATTTAAGGGACTCAGTGTACACAGAAGTGAATTTAAAAATTAATTTCAGTAATACAAATTGGTTTAAAAAAAATTCATGACATGTATTATCACCCTACTGGTTACATACATAAAACAATGTCTCAACATGACTCAAAAAGATACAAAGTGCAATGGACAAACAAAAACTGTCAAAATACACAATCAGAAAACATTAGTAAATTATTTATCGAGGTATTGTTTGAATCAGGAGAAATGTATAGGCTGATCGCTCAAGTGGCTTCTTGATGGGTCTTCTATTCCCGTTTTGGCATACACTGTGCCTTTATCAGGAGAGCCACAGAATTTCCTGAATATGAAAGTACACTGAGTCCAAGGATGTATGGTTCAAAAAGGCAATTACATAATACGCCTCTTGAAAAACCTTTGCACTCCATAAGGGAAAATATAGAAAAGAAAAAATGATTTAAGAAGATGACTGTCACCTAAATAAAGGGAATAATAATGTGTAGTATTTCCAAGATGTGATTCTTAGAAAAGGAACAGAAACCCATACAGCCACTCACACAGCCACTTATAAACCTATTCAGACACTCATGTTCCCACTCACAGACCCACTCAGACATGTACACCCACTCACAGACCCACTCAGGCACTCATGCACCCACTCAGACACTCACCTATCTACACAGATACCTACTCAGACACTCATACACCCACTCACACACCCTGTGAGACACTTATGCAGCCACTCCCAGACCTACACAGACACTCATAAACCCACTGACACATCAATTGAGATACTCACACACTCACTCACATACATACTTATATACTCATGCACTCACTCACACATCACACTCAAAGGTTACGGGTTACAGTTAGAAAATAGAATTATAAAAACATTCGAAATTCCCTGAAAAAAACAAAGGACAAAAGGCTGTTATAGTAAGGCTCAAATTCTGCTCATATAAAACCAGTGAAATTCAGCAGTTTATAGTTAGCTGAGGTAACTTTAACTTATGCCCCTGCAATGCACAGCTTATGAAGTAACATACTACATCACTTTTGAAATGGTCAGTGGCATAGCCAATGACGTCATTGAACCCAAAGAGAGTACATGGGCTGGATACTTATCATCATGTGATTCCCAGCTCCATGATGGCTTCCCTGTACCCTAAGATGTTTGGTACCAAACATTTAATCTTAATAAATCCTCGCTGATAGCAGTGATTAATCTATTAATTAATGCACACAATAGACCCATGAGATGGTCCACTGTAAATCTACCAAGCACTGGTGTGGTCAGTTAGCCAGTCTCCCTCCACCAGACATGTTTCTGACCTCATGGTGTGAGGGCCAGTGATCTCCGAGGCCAGGAACAAAGCTTGCTTCGGGCGGGGGTGTTACACACCTCCCCAGGACAGGATGTCCTTCTGTGGTAGGAAGCTTCAAAGGCAAAGCCACCTTTAAAATGCAACCCCATACTCACATATAGAGAAGGCCAACCTCCTTTCCTGCTTCACATTTGGAGGGAGGAAAGGCTGGGAAATTAGTCAGATGTGAAGGTATGCCCATATTCAGCCAGCTCTAACCCTAAGGTGAGGCAGGCAATGTGGACCCCTCTTTTGCAAATCCTCCATCTTGAGATGGTGGACGAGCTTGAGTAGTGCTCCTTCCCAAGGGAAGTGGTCACTTAGAGGGTGTTGCCAGTGTGAGGATCCCAAGAACCCCAGAACACATCCAGTCTTTGACAAATTGCCAAAGAGCCTCTCTTGGAGCGGAGGGTCTGCTCTCTTGCGACTGCCACAGAATCCGGTCTTACTGACTTGCTGCTCCACGGTGACTCTGATGCAGCACCTGGACCAAAAGTAGTACACTGGTTCCAAACGGTCAGAAATGTGCCCTCTCCAAGTTGGAGGACACAGGACCTACCGGAGCTGTGCCACACCAATACCTGTATTACCGGACATTCTGCAACATTCACTGAAATGAAGAGTCCACTACAGACTCCAACTGCCCAGGAAGCATGTACCCATTGAGGGGCATCAAGACCCCTGAAACCCACTTCATGAGTGGCCCAGCTCTCCTCAAATCACCTCTTCAAGATCCCTGCTACTGACCGCGAGGACATACTGACAAACGCTTGCTGGTTGACCTATCTTCTCTGCGCCCGACCGGTAAAGCCGATCCAGCTGCTCTCCCATGGTCTGGAGGCCTTTGTGATCTGCTCTCTTTAGTGGGCCTCCTCAGATTTAACCTTATATTCCCTGTGCAGTGCATTTTCAATGGCCCCCTTCTTAATAGCGCATCCGCTACCAACGTGCTCAGCACCCTGCTCCAGACCGAATCTGGGATGCCCCTGTGAATCTCCTGGTGGAACATCGGTCATGGCCTTGCTAACTAACAAAATTCAAAAGGTGAGCCTTGAAAGTCAACTGTAATCTCAAATTTTGCATGCATTTTTGTCTTTTTCCCCATTGACTTCAAAGGTGCCAAATTGCACAAAAGTGATTTATTTTGCAAACTCTAAAAATTCATAACTTTAAAAGTATTATGGTCTTGGATATATTCTTGAGTGTGTGTTTCATTTATTGCCTCTGTGAGTTGAAAAAAATGCTTAGCACTGCCATCTTAGAAGCCTAATTCTTTGCCCACACTACCATAAATAAAGTGTTAGTATTATTTTCTGTTTCCCCTGTAAAATAGTCTGGGTCTCACTGGATTCTCTGCACAGTGCACTTCATTTTAGTGCACTATAGAGAGAGCCAGGGTCCTACATTGGTGGATCAGCGGTGTGGTCTGCAACTTTGCATTTGTTAATGCACTCTGTCAATAAGTGACCACATATGAGTAAAACCCCAAATTGTCTTTAGCTAGTTGTATTTTTAGATTGGTCAATTTTTCCAAATGTTAGCATTAACTGTTAGGACCTTTTTGAATTTAAAAAATCATACTTTAGTTAGGAAAAAGAAAAGTGTTATGGTTTTTTCACTTTATAAAAAAAGGTCTCAACTTTGTTAATAATAATGTGTGATATCAATAATGAGACTCAGGAGCTCAACCTGACCCCTTACATTGACCTGTTCTATGCCAGGTGCAGGGCCCTCTGTGAAGGTTATGGTATCAAGACTGCTACGCATGCTAACAAAGAAAAGCTTAGAAAGATTATAGCAGAAGTATTAAGGAGACCATTCAGAACTAGTAGCTCAATCAGAAGGAGATGAGTCTTCTGAAGAAAATCCTTCTGAGGAGGTGGCTGAGTCCCTTCACTCAGATTCAGATAAGGAGCCCTCAAAAGAGGAACTCATGCTGGAAAGTTTGGTTATGACACTGAACTTAGAAGCTCAACTCCTGGACATAGAATGACAAAGAAAGGAGATCTGCTTAGGACCTATCTCTGGATGCAGCAATTTTGTAACTAGGGAGAGAAAAGATTAATTTGACTCAAAACTTCAGAAAGGGATTGTCCCTAACTATGATGACATCACCAAATAGTTCACTTCATTTGAAAGAGCCTGTGAAGCAAATAAAGTAGTTAAAAATAATTGAGTTCCTCTCTTGCTGGAAATATTTTCAGGACAATGCTGGGATAAACTCCAGACATTAACTGAGAAAGATTCTGAGTCTTAATACCCTGTGAAGGGAACCCTGATTGAGAACTTTGGACTCACCACTGAGAAGTACATGATAAAATTCAGGGAGACTCAAAAATACCAGAGTCAGACCTGAGTTGAATTTGTTGACTTTTCAGTGAAAACACTATGGGGCAGATTTATGAAGGGCTTGCGCCACGTTTACGCCGCCGTTGCGTGACGCAACGGCACGGAAACGTGGCGCATCCCTGCGCCCTATTTACAACGTGACGCATCTAGGAGATGCGTCACGTTGTACAGCACTGCGCCATGAGGAGGCGTTCCTGTGCAGGGGGGGCGTTCCTGCGCAGGAACGCCTCCTGAAAGTGGCTGAGTGAAATCTATGAGATTTCACTCAGTCACTTTCAGGGCAATGCTGCGTCAAAACCCTGCGCCTGCTTGAAGCAGGCGTAAGGCTTGAGGCAGCATTGAAAGAATAGGCCCCCCCAGAGCATTGCTGGAGCTGCGTCGCGCTTGCGACGCAACTCCAGCAATGCGCCACATTTCCGGCACAGATGCGTCACGCATCTGTGCCGTTTTTGCCCCATGGTGCGCCGCATCATAAATGCGGCGCACCATGGGTGGCGTAGCTGTGGCGCACTGTGGCGCATGTTAACTGGCGCATCCCTCGGGATGCGCCAGTTAACATAAATCTGCCCCTTAGTTGTTGGTCAACGGGTAACAATGTGCATGGCTATGAAGGACTCTGCAATGTAATCATGAAAGAGTATCTATTGAGTATCTGTTGAGTAATTGTTACAATGAGAAGTTACATCAGGATCTGGTACACCTAGGTAAACTTTCTTCTCTAGAGTTGGGGAAGAAGGCCAACCACTGGCTCAAAGCAAAGGTAACCAAGACTACCACTAGTGGGGGTGACCAAAAGAAACAGGTCAAAAAGACCACCAAGGGAAAGATGGTAACCAAAAAGATTTTTTAAAATAAGTCTTCTTCAGGCCTCTAAAAACATGGACAGAAGGGTGGGCCCAAAAACTCTTGATAAGCCAAGGATGGGTACCAAGGTAAGAACTGAGGTTCCAAAAAGGCTTGGTGTCATGACTGTAAGGTCCTTGGACATCGAACTGTGGACCCCAGCTGTAAAACCACAAAGAATGCCTCTAGCACACCTGCAGTAAATGTAGTAGTGAGTCTCCAGATGGGATCACAGATGAGCCCTGACCATGTCAAGGTGCTCACTAAGGCAACTCTAGACTCAGAGGGAGGGTAGAAGTAGCTACCCTGGATGTCTGGCCCCCAGTAACCTGAAGAGATATAGCCAAGATCCACATATCAATGGGGTTAGAGAGGAATCCCAGGGAAGCCTGGTGCCAGTATCACCATGGTGACTGAGCAACTGCTGTTCTCAGACCAATGTTTGCTTGGAGAGACCTATCAGACCTCAACGCTGACAATCAGGCTAAGATGCATCAAATGATACTGGTGTCCTTACATTGGAGAGGGGTTACTAGCCTCAAAAGGGTAGTGTTGTCTTCTGCTATCCCTGTACAGTGTCTGCTTGGCAATGATTTGGTAAAGTCAGAATGGGCTGAGATAGAAAAGAAAGCCCATGCAGCAATGTAGGGAATACCTGAATAGTGTGTGAAAACTAGAGCACAGTGTAGAGCCCAAAGTGAAAATGAAATGTTGGAGATTGAAATTATGGATAACCCTTCCAAGAAAAAGGGCACGAAGTCTGGGAAACCAACTTCTGTTCAGCCACCAGATCAGGTCTCCTCTCCTCAGGGAGAAGACTTGTCAGCCCCGGAGGGCTCTGGGCCCCAGGAGATTGTGCCTTAGACAACAGAGCTTTTGGGGCCAGGGAGACTCTCTAGGGAAAATCTGTGCCTGGGGCAGATACCTTGTCCTACCCTTGAAAGCCTGAGGCAGCAAGCAGCTGATAAGGAAATGGAAGTGTTAGTGGTTATCACAGGACCTATTGGGAGGAGGGACTCCTATACACTGATTCCAGAGTCCCTAAACCTGGTACCACAAGAAGAGTGGTAGTGCCTCAGCAGTTTAGAGCGTTTCTCCTAAATTGGCCCTTGACATTTCCCTAACTGGGCATCTTGGCCAGACTAAAATGTGGAGTATATTTGTGAACCCTGTATACTGGCCAGAAATGTCTCAGAAGGTGGAGGAGTTTTGCAACTTGTGTGCCACCTGTCAAACCAGTAGCAAGGTAGGTAGACAGCTAAAGGCCCCCCCTTAATGCCCCTTCAAGTGGTTAGGGTATCCTTTGAGAGGGTTGGGATTGGCATTGTTGGTCCCCTTAACCCTCAAACATCAAGAAACCAATGTCTTCTTGTGATAGTGAATCAAGCCACCAGGTATCCTGAGGCAATTCCTCCAGGGGCCACCACTCGACCTGCAGCGGGGAAGACCCTCTTTGGTATATTTACTTTTTTTTTTTCCTTGGTATATTTACAATGGTTGGGTTTCCTAAGGAGGTAGCATTAGACAGAGATACAAACGTTATGTCTGCATACTTAAAGCACATCTGGACTGTGTGTGGAGTGACCTATAGGTTCACGACCTCATACCATCAATAGACAAATGGGCTTGTTGAAAGGGTTACCAAGACCTTAAAAGGTATGATTGGTATACCTTCAGAAAAACTCAGAAGCAGATGGGATGTTTTACTATCAGGCATGCATTTTGCTTACAGAGAGGTGCCACAGAAGGGAGCATGGATTCTCCCCTTTGATCTTATGCTTGGAAACCCTAGAAAGGTACCGCTCTGACTTGTAAAAAAAGGATGGGAGAGACCTCTTGAAGAGCCTAGGCAGGATATTATAGATTATGTACTTGGCCTTCATTCCAGGTTGGCTGAGTACATGAAAAAAGCCAACAAAAACCTTGAGCCCAACCAAAATCTCCAGAAGCTCTGGTATGACCAAAAGGCTACCATGGTGGAGTTACCACCAGGGCAGAATGTGAGGGTTTTTTCAGCCTGTGCCTCCTAGGGTCCCCAGGACAAAAATGCTAACTCTACGCTATCCTTGAAAGAAGAGGGGAGGTCACCTATTTGTTGATCTTGGCACATGTAAGAACTCAAGAGGGTCCTACATGCAAATCTCCTGAAAGCCTATAATGACAGGGCTGGCATAATTATGCTCATGGTTGTAGATGCGGATCATGAAGCAGGGAGTGAATCTCTACCTGACCTCCTCTCTCACAACCTTAAAAATTGATCAGTTGAAGGAGTTATCTTTTCAGACACCCTCACTGACCCACAACAAACTGATTGCATACAAGTCCTGAATTAGTTTGCTGAGCTCTTCTACCTGACCCCTGGTGTCACTAACTAGTGTACACTTGATCTAGGCACTGGTGACAGCCTACCTGGTAAAAATAAAATCTACAGGTAGTCTGACCATGTCAAGGAGAACATCAAGGTTAAAGTAAACAAAATGCTGGAATTGAGTGCCACTGAACCCTCAGAGAATCCCTGGGCCAGCCCAGTTGTTTAGTCCGCAAGCCTCATTCCCAGGGTGGAAGGAAATAAATGAGGTTTTGTGTGGACTACAGGGGGCTCAATGCAGTCACAAAAATGGATGTACCTCCAATTCCTAGAACTGATGAATATATTGATAGGTTGGAGGTGGCCAAATATCTGAGTACTTTTAATATCACCTCAGGGTGCTGGCAGATAGACCTAACCCCTACTGCAAAAGAGGTCAGCATTCTCAGCCCCACATGGTTGCACTTCCAGTTTACTGTGATGCTCTTTGGATTGCACCTGCCACCTTCCAGAGGTTGGTGAATAAAGTCCTTGCAGGATTGGGATCTTTTAGTGCAGCATATCTGGATGATAATGCTGATGTTAGCTCCATCTGGCAGGATCACCTACTCCACCTTGGGAAGGTCTTGAAGGCTCTGCAGAGTGCATGCCTCACTATCAAGCAAAGAAAGTGCCAGATAGGGCAAGGCAAGGTTGTATACTAGGGCCACCTAATAGGTGGAGGCCAAGATCAGCCCCTACAGCCCAAAATCCAGACCAGTATGGATTGGGAAACTCCTGCTACCCGGACTCATGTAAGGGTATTCCTTGGCTTGACTGGATTCTACAGGAGGTTTGTGCATGAATATTGGTCCATTGTAAACCCCCTTATGGAACTGACCTTCAAGAAAATACCCACAAAGGTTAACTGGACGGTGAGCTGTCAAAAGGCCTTGAAGGATGCAATGTGCAGTAGACCTATTCTGAAAGCTCCAGATTATACCAAGTAGTTCATAGTACGGACAGCTGCCTCTGAACATGGGATAGGAGTGGCCTTTCCCAGACCAATGATGATAGCGATGACCAACCTGTTGCTTTAATAAGCAGGAGGCTTCTCCCACAGCGAGCAGCATTGGAGTTCCATTGAGTGAAAAGCCTTTGCAGTTTTCTGGTCCCTGACGAAGCTGAGACCATACATGTTTGGTTCTCACTTCCTTGTCCAACCGACCACATACCTCTCAGATGCTCATGCAGATGAAAGGAGAAATTCCTAAACTGTTAAGGTGGTCCATATCCATATGGGGAATGGACTTTAATTTGGAACACAGACCTGGGACTAACCATGCCAATACATATGTCCTTTCCAGATTCTTCCACTTAGATGATGAAGACCCTCCAGGGAAAGGTTAGTTTCATCCTCTTTTGTTTGGTGAGGGCATGTAGGAAAGTGCCTCTTTTGACATGGTTAGCCCCTAAGTATTGCTTGATGCCTAATGTGATTTTTAACTGTAAGTGCACTGTTTCCCTGCTAACAAAAGTTCCCAGTGACAGATCTCTTTCCCAAAACTGTACCACAATTGGCAGCACTGCACCAACTCCTGTAAGTCCCTAGTAAATGGTACCCCTTGTACCTAGGGCATTGGGACTAGAGAAGGTCCACTGGGGTTACAGTTCAGATTGTGCCACCTCAGTGACCCCTTACCAAGTCCATGCACACTGCTGTTGCAGGCATTATGTCATGGTGCAGAGAAAATCGAAGACTCAACATGGTGCACAGCCCGGTGTGCCATGCCACTAAACACTGTATGAGGTGTAGGTAACTCCCCCCTACCACCGGCCTTACTGACAGTGATGGATGAATTAATAAATGCACACAGGAGACTCTTTAGATGGTCACCTGAAAACCTACAAAGCACTGATGTGATCTCTGACTAGTCTTAGCCAGCATGCCACCATCAAACATGTTTCTGACCTCATGGGGTGAGGGCCAGCACTCTCAGAGGTCAGGAACAAAGCTTGCTCTGGGCGTAGGTGTTACACACCTCCCCCAGGACAGGATGGATTTCCAAGGGGGGGAGCTTTAAAGGTGAAGATGCCTTTGAAATGCAACCCAGGCATCTCCCGATAGTGGAAGATGCTAACCCTGTTATCCTGCTCCACTTTTGGAGGGAGGAAAGGTGGGAACATTAGATAAGGAGGTGTGCCCACATTCACCAGACCTTAGGATTTATTCCGGCACCGGCACGAAGATCTTAGGACTCGTGCAGGTTTTCGGTGGATCACAGACGACCTCCCAGCCCTCCATTGCCTTGCCCTCGTGCAGGTTGAAATTCATTTCCTGTCGATCACCTCTGATCGCCCCAATCCAAGCTCCTTTCCAGCATGCCCTAAGCAAGACAACCCAGTCCTGATGATGATCCTTACTAACGTGGATCAAAACGCCGTCGACTTTACAGCTTATTAATAGGCGTACTTT